>NC_134854.1:78438973-79685223 GCF_049852395.1 Peromyscus maniculatus bairdii
GGTGAACTCCGGTTGCCATGGCAACTCCAGCAAAGGGAAGAAAGGAGAGTGTTGAGGAGGTAGAATTTGTTCCACTCTTGGCTTCTTTTCTATGTGGGGGTCTGCAGAGGGCTAAGACTAAGAGTTCCCCCAATGAAGGTCCCCTCAGCACCCCACATCTCCCCTGCCTGGCCTGACTCCATGCTGGCTGCAGCACCGCACATGCAAGATTCCTTTAAAGGTGAAGCACAGGCTTCTTTGCAGTTAGTCTAGGAAAGGGGGAGAGCTCAAAGAAACATCCCCAGTTGGGAAACCATGCAGACCCCTCTGTCCTCCTGGGGCATGAGGGAGCATCAGGCAGGGCAGGAAGCCTTCTAAGTGCCTGGACAGTAGGAATTTAAGTCCTAGAAACCCAAGGCTAGGAAATCAAAAGGGAATGCAGAAACAGGTGTTTCAGGCCAGACATGTCACAGCCCTTTGTTTTGCAAGGACAGAGTCTGTGTATATATATATATATAAATAATATAAAATAATATAATAATATATATTATATATTATCTATATATATATATCCTTTTATCTTCCAGTTCAGTTTTCAACTTTCGCTTAATAATGCTCCTGTGGTAGAGAAGCACTTTTGTGTTCTGGTGGCATGTAAGCCCACCGATAAATGGCAACTGACATGAGGGCTCGGGGGTGCTAGGGGACAGTGAGGCTGTCCGTGGAGAGCTGTCATTCTGGGGAAAGGACCGTGGTCATGGGACCTAGTGCTGCCGGAGTGTCTAGCTGCTCAGAAGCAGACAGTAAGCTGGATGCTGTGAACTTCCTGAGTTCTGCTGTTTTCTTCATCATCGCCCTGGTTTCTGTCCCCTGGGTTGATCCACTTAGAGCTTGTAAGACTGCAAATGAGGGGGCCTGGTTGTATCTCTGCACAGGTCACATGGGACAGCCTTTTGGAAAGACTTCACTCCTCCTATCCCTTCCTGTTGTCTGTGGGTAAAGTGGGCCTGGATGGGCTCATGGCTTCTTGACAGGACTACAACTGGAGCTCCCCAGCACAGAAGCAAAAGGGTGACCCGAGAGTACACATGCTGCTGAGGGCACATGTGGAGCACCTTGTCCTGTCAGGGGTGGGGAGGAGCCAGAGGACCTAGGAATGACCATCATTTGAGTTCACATTTACTGGGGCAGGTGTCACAGCTAGAAGGCTAGGGTCTACTGACCACACTTCTATTTTGGGTTTCAAAGCTCTTTGCCATATTCTTTTGGAGGAGCACTATTGCACTAGATGAAAACCCACTCTGGCCTATGTCTTTTCTGCTTACCCCCAGGCCACAGGAAGATGTTACTTAGATCCTAACACCTGTTCCCCTTGCCTGACTCAAATCTAGAGGCTGCAGCAGGAAGAGGGCCCTGGGCTTTTCTGTCCTCCTTGGTATACCCTGACCCTTCATCACCTTCCATCCTGATGACCAGTTCCTGATCCCTCCTCTGCAGGTAGGACAGAATGGATCAGGCAGTGGGGGTAGGGGGAAGGGGAGAGAATCTTGCTGGACCTGCTTGGCACCATGGATTGGCTTCTCTAGTGGAACCATCTCTGTTTTGGCTTCTTGAGAAAGGAGACAGCATCCATCAAGGGCAGAAATGCCCATCCATGGTCCACTACCAGCCTCAGAAATCTATATTACCGGGTCCACCCTATGGAACTGAGTCAGCATTAGATGCTTTTTGATTTGGCCACTTATGTGACCTTATGTAAGCAAAGTGAAACCTCTCCGTGTCCCAGTTTCTACATCCATAGAATGAAAAGTGAAGAGGTCACTGCTTTGCAGGAGTAGCCTTCCTGATGCTGAGGAGCAGGAGTGTTCTCTGAGTGTCAGATGACAAATGAGATGACCTTTCTGTGGATCCTGAACTGGGCCCCCAACATCAGAGCAACACCACTTCTGAGCTGCCTTTGGAAGACTAAGCACATGGCCTCACTAGGGTCTTTACAGCTCTTTGGCCTGCCCAGAGCCCTTCCCAACCCCTTTCTCTGACCATTTCCTGCCCTTCCACCTACCAGGTAGAAGTAGAGAAGCCTGGCTCCTGCCCTCACCTACAAGTCCGTCCCAGAACCTTGTAAGAGGAGCAGCCATGGGCCAGGTGGGGACACTAGAGGACAGACATTTTTGCCTCTGATCCTCTAATGCTGTTGCTTTGCCTCTCAGTGTAAGGCCACTTACTCTAGAGCTAAGTGAGTGTGTAGACATTAAATCCAGGGGTGTAGGAAGATGGTCTTATCTAGGTCCTGTTGGTGTTGGGTAGGGTAGAATTTTCTGTGGGAGAGCAAAGACTGGACAGGGCCTCCTGGTTGGGGAGGGAAGGCCTTGAGTCTTCTCTCTGTTCAGTCAAAGAACTGGGGAGGCTGTCTCTGTACCTCTCTACTGGAGATCCAGTGTACCTATGGTCACCATGCTGCCTGAGGCAGGATAGAGATTTCATGTCAAGAAGCCTTGCTCTCTCTTCAGGTCTCAGTAACAGACATGGAAAGTCACTCTAGTGAGAGATAGGTCAGGTTAGATTTCCCAGGATATCCAGGGAACCTCCTCTGACACCTCAGGCCTCACAGGCCTCAACCAAAGCCCTTGCCTACCTTTTCTACACTGAAAGGAAAGAGCCACTGTGCCAGGCTCCTCCTTTGTTGACTAACGTTTGGCCATGTCCTTTCATCTCTGGACCTCTGGCACAAGACTGTATCATACCTGGCCCCAAACAGGCCTTGTAGGGATGTCTACAAGGGATGCTTGCAGGATGTCTGAAACGGTGCTTCCAGGAGGAAGGGAGAAAGTCATGAGGAGACTTGGGAGAGAAGGGGATTGGGGGAGAGTGTGCCTTTGTGGAAAATAGGGGCACCTTTGAGGATGCTCAGGATAGAGATTGGCCTGCCACCTTGGAGCAGCCTTGTCACCAGATTGTATACCTCTGCAGGTAGTTGATAGTGAGTGGCCTGTCCACCTTTCACCTGCTGCAAAGATGATCCAGTAGGGGAAGAGCAGAGACTTGGGGAAAGCAAATGAGGAAGAAAAGAAAGTCAAAAGCAAGGCCCGTAAGAGGGGGGTGGGGGGAAGGAAAAGGAGCAGGGAGGGGAAAGAAAGCATACAAAGAAGAGGGAGGCCAAGAGAGAGCACTCAGGAATGTGACAAAGAGGCTCTCATTCTCAGTCTGTGTCCCCTTCAACTTGACAAGGCAGAGTCTGTGTGTTGTATTGTGAACATTTCCTTGTGACTTTTTTTTTTTTTTTTTTTACCTAATAGCTATGAGACTAGATCCTTCTGCTGTGGGTCATCCTGGGCTCTAACCTAGTATCTGGGGCAAACTGACCAGAAGCTGGCTCCTTCCCTGGTCCCCAAATGTCTCATGCTTGGAATCAGGAGGCTTGTGGTCTCTGGGAGAGCGTGGCATAGGGAGTATGTGGGATCAAGCTATCCAGGCTCAGATGCCTGCCTGCAACTTTAAATGACTCAATGACAAATTGTGTAAATGCTTTCAGCTTCTGTTTGATGATCTCCAAATGCGACAAAACCAACATCTCCCTGGGAGGTGGTGTGAGGTTTGGATGAGGCAATCCAGGTAGAACTTCAAGCCTGGGCATCACGAGGACCGCAGGAGTCTGTGGTTTTGTTCCTTGGGGCACTAGGTATGGAGGTGGATGCCCTCACTGCACTTCTGCTCATGGCTCTGCTTGCATGACGGGGGATCAGTGATCCTGGTTCAGAAGCTAGCCAAGGCTGGTGAAGAGCCCAGGGGCAAGCAGCAAGTTCCCAATGACTGCTTCTCCTTGGCTTTTCCTCCTCTCTCTTTGAGGAAGTATTAATGTCCACAGTACAGATGAGGAAACCCAGGCTAGGGGCAGAAAGGGGTTTGCCCAGGCAAAGCAGAAGATCCAAACAACTAGAGAAGTAAGGACTCCCTGCCTAGAAGGTTCCTTTCAATGTGGGCCTTGACAAGGAGCTTGGCAACTGTGGGAGGACAGGGGACAAGCTCATTTCCTGCCAATAGCACCCATTACCTCCCACTTACAGTTCTTTGTTGATTCTGAACAGCAGGTACCAGGTTTTAATGTCACCATTGCCTCTCCACATCAGGAGGAGAAAATTGGACTAAAATGGCTTGGTACTTTTACCTCACAGTTTGGAAGAGGATGAAGTAACAGCGTAAGGGCAAGTAGGAAAGAAAAGAATGGTTTCTAGACCGAATCCAGGCATGCCAGCCTGCAAGGGGCTCAAAAGCAGGTGCCTGGGAAGAGGGAAGAGCTTAGCAGGGCCCAGACCCCTCCCCTGTAAGATTCGGGTGTCCGAACCTCCTCCAGTGAGTGAGTGGTCTCTTAACTCGGGCATGTCCAAGTGGGGCCCAGTGGAAGGATGAGGCCTTCCTATAAAAATAAGATGTTTAAAACCATGGAAGAGAAGACAAAGCTTGGTACTCATCTGGGTGAGGGCAGGAGAAGGGGACACACCAGAAAACTGTGAGAAGATGTCCGTTTTCCCCAGGGCTGGGATATAGGGACCTCACTTGCCTAGCACGCGGCACGCAAAAAACACCATAAATTCAGGACAGTCGCTTCTCTTATTCATGGATCACCCCAAGACCTACAGCCTATGGCTCAGGACTACCTAACTCTAGAGTACATTTCCCACAGAGTTTGGGTTTTGTTTCCAGTACAGGTGCAGCTCAAGTGCTGCTTAGAGGGTCAGCATGGCCTGTGGACCACTGTCATTGAGATGGACTGAGGGGAGGACTCAGACAGAGGAGGAGTGGTAAAGGGCTGAGGGTCTGGTCACCACCATCCAGTGCTTCAGACGCCAGTGAGAGGCAAGCTTTGGGGCTGGCAGGAGGTTGCAGAGCCCTCAAATCACAACAAGAAGTCTATGGATATAAAAGCCCAGATCCTGAAGGCCATGGTGGAACTACTATTGCTGCCCCTAAGGAGTACGTTGGGGCATCTAAAAGGTCCTGAACTGTATTCCTTACTTCTCTCATTACTGTGAACAAATACCTGAGCAAAAACAACCTAACAGGGTGTCTTAGTTAGGACTTCTATTGCTGTTATGAAACACCATGACCATAAGCAAGTTGGAGAGGAAAGGAGGGTTTATTTGGCTTACACTTCAGTATTGCTGTTCATCACTGAAGGGAGTCTGGACAGGAACTCAAACAGAGCAGGAACCTGGAGGCAGGAGCTAATGCAGAGGCCATGAAGGGGTGCTGCTTACTGGCTTGCTCCTCATGATTTGCTCAGCCTGCTTTCTTATAGAATCCGGGACCAGCCCAGGGATGGCCTCACCCACCATGAGCTGGGCCCTCCCCCATTGATTACTAGTTGAAAAAAAAATGCCTCACAGATGGATCTCAGGGAGGCATTTTCTCAGCTGAGGCTTGTAGATGTAACCAACTGTCTTATTAATTAAGAAACACAGAACCAATGTAAAAGAGAAAGCCAAGAGGTCAAAGCTCAGGGCTAAAACCTTACCCTTCCTGCGGTGCTCCTACCTCCCCAAAAGAGACCTACTTCCTGTGTGTATGTCTTTACATAGTCTTTCTGTTCTGCCTTCTCATTGGTTGCAAACCCAAACACATGACTGCCTCATCACTGCCTGTAAGTACAGCCCTCCAGGTCTTAAAGGCATATGTCTCCAATGCTGGCTGTATCCCTGAACACACAGAGATATACATAGCTCTTCTACCAAGTGCTGGGATTAAAGGCATGTGCCACCACTGCCATACTCTTGCTATGGCTCTAATAGCTCTGACCCCCGGGCAACTTTATTTATTAACATACAATTAAAACCACATTTCAGTACAAATAAAATACCACCATATTGGCTCCTTCTTCTCTGATGACTCTACCTTGGATCAAGTTGATACACAAAACCAGCCAGCACAAAGGCTTATTTTGCTCATGGTTCAGAGAAATGCAGTCATGTCAGGAAAGAGAAGAAGATGGAGTGCTTGGTCTATGGTGCAACCAGAAAGCAGATTAAAGACAATGGTAGTGTTTAATTTATTCTTCCCTCCTTTTCTGTGTGGGTCTAGTGTATGCATGTATGTGTACAGTGTATGCAGGAATGTACATGTGTGTGTGGTGGCCAGAGGTTGATGTCAGTGTCTTCCTCTATTGCTCTCTTAATTTTTTGAAACACAGGTCTCTTACGTAACTGGATATCTCTGATTTAGAAAGATTGGATGGCTAGCAAGCTGCCAGGATCCCCCTCTCTGCCCTTCAGTACTAGGGTGACAGATGCACACCATCATACTCAGCTTTTCATGGATGCTGGACATCCAAATGCAGGTATTAATGCTTATGTGGCAAGTGCTTTACAAGGCCATCCTCATGGCCCCCTTTCTTCTGTGTATTCAGTCTGGAACTCCAGCACATTGGATGGTATAATACTTACTTTTCTGTTGCTGTGACCTAACACCACAATCATGGCAACTTATAGAGAAAAGAGTTGGTTTGGGCTTACAGTTCCAGAGGGAGAGTCTATAATGATGGGGAAGGCATAGAGCAGGAGGCTGCAACAGGAAGCTGATAAGTCACATCTTCAACCACAAGCATGAAATAGAGAGATAACTGGAAGTACAATGAAGCTATGAACTCTCAAGGTCCATTCCCAGTGACATATTCCATCAGCAAAGCTGCACTTCCTGAAGGTTCTATAAACCCCCCCCCCCCACACACACACACATAGTGCCATTAAGTAGGCACCAAGTCTTCAAATACCTGAGCCTATTGGGGACATTTCTCATTTAAATCACTACAGATGGTGCCATCCACGTTCAGGTGAGCTTTCCCTCATCAATTAAGTCACCTAGGAAACACTTCACAGATACACCAAAGGGTGGGCATTATTAATGTCCAGGTGTTTATTAATCCTTTCAAGTCCACAACTGAAATTCACGAGTCTATCCCTTCTCAACTTGACACTCAAACATCACAAACCATAACGTTCCACCCATCTTCCTTCTTAGGCTCATGGAGATCTCATACATAATGCAAAATGCACTCATTAGGACATCAAAAGTTCTCACAGTCTTAAATTTTAACACTTGTTCAAAGCCCAAAGTCTCTTCTGAGACTCAAGACATTCTCTTCATTGTAAGCCTCTACTCAAAAAACAAGCTCATACTTCTGAACTACTAAGGCACACAGTATATATCCTCTTACTCAAATGGAAGAATAGAATCATAGCAAGGAAAGATTTGGCTAAAGCAAAACCAAAACACAGCAGGGCAAACACTAAGATTTTCAGCTCCATGTTCAGCCTCTGGGGATCTTAACAACATCATCTGAGCTCCCATACCCATTCCTCTGTTGGTGCTACATGCAGCACAGATAGACTTTCTCTCTTGGTCCAGATTCACTTTATACCTGTAGCCTTCTTCTACAGATTTCCCATGGTCTTTGCATCTCCAACATCCATAGATATCTACTAAAAGCTCAGACTTCACTTTTACATTTTCACAAAACTTCTCTGAGCCACACATCAACTGGTCTTGGTTGCTTCCCAAAGACTTGGCATAGTCTCCATGACCCACAACTTGTATTTTGCAAACCAACAGAGCAGCACCATGTGAATGGTACTGCCAAGTTCTGCTGCCTGTTTGAGATACAGCATGGCACCCTTCTGCTACAACTGTACTTATCTTCGTACCTTGGAGAATGAACCTATAAAAACACCTTCCTTGGTTTTTGTTTTGTGAAGGGACTACCTTTAGTGAGTGGGGAACCCCTTCAGGAGAATTTTCCAGCTCATCCTGTCTTCTTTCAAATGAATTTGCATTCTTAAGGATTTTTGTTTTGTTATTTTTAATTGTGTGTGTGTGTGTGTGTGTGTGTGTGTGTGTGTGTGTGTGTGTGTGTGTGTGTGTGTGTATGATTGTAGGTGCCCACGGAATCTAGAGACATCACATCCCTTAGAGCTGAAGTTGCAGTCAGTTGTGAACCACTTGACTTTGTGCTGAGAACTGAGCTAGGGTTCTCAGCAAAAACAGTATGCATTCTTAACCTTTGAGCCATCTCTCCAGGCTTCAATATGCATTTTTATAAGGTGGAGCCTTCGATGGGTGGGGTCTTGCCATTAAGGAGAGCAAATGTGTGGTTTCTCTGTAACTTTTCTAATTTTATTAACAGTTATAGTAGCTACATCTCTACCTCCCTTGTTTACAACTTTAAATTAGCTTATGCTTTTTTTTCCTTGTCAGACTGCACAGTTGTCATGTCTTTCTGCTCCCTGAAACTGATCAGATGCACTAGGTTCTTCCATCCCCAATCTTTATAAGCAGCAAGGACTGCTGAGAAAAAAGCAATCAATCGATGGAGCAAGCAAGCAAGCAAGCAAGCAAGCAAGCAAGCAAGCCAGCCCTATAGAGCAGCAGAGCAAGAGGAAGAGACCAACTAAACTCATTAAGATTTGGGTTTTCAGATTTTGTGAGCTATCACCCATGCTGGGTTGGGATTGGAGTGATGCAACCCTCTTTGAGTCACTTATGTCCCTGTAAGTAACCATCACCTACACTCTGTCGGTAACCCAGTAAAGCTCATTGGTTCATCAATTTGGACTTTAGCAGCATCCTTTGGTCTGTCGTGAATTTCAGGTGAGTGGACTTTTGTTCACATTTCCCCAGGAGTAGTGTCACATAACAAGTTGACAATCAAAATTAGCCATCACATGGAAGTGATATGGAGTCCATTCTGCATGTGTTCAAACTCCATTTATTAAAGTTTATATGGTATTTAACATGTTTTCATGCAATATCTTTTGATCATATTCCTTCCCCTACTCCATCTCTTCCCAGATACTTCCCACCTCCTTACCCATTCAACTTCCATGTTTCTTTTTCTTTCACTCTTTCAAAACCAAAAACCAAAAACCAAAAAAAAACCAAAAACAGAAAGCAACAACTACAACGATAAAAAATGAGAAATGAAAACCAAAACAGACAAACCTAAAAAAGAGAGAATCAATAAAACAAAAATATCAAAACGCAACAAAACAAAAAGTGTATGGAAAAAACAAACAAACAAAAAACGTGGAGAATATGGAGTCCGTTGATGGTGACCAACTATTCCTAGGCATGGGGTGGCCCAGGAGTGTGGTTGATACACCTAGTGACATTCTGTTGGAGAAAACTGGTATTTACTTTCTAGCAGGTTCCAATTACAAATAGCTTCTTGGTTAGGAGTGGAACTTTGTGTCCACTTCCCCTTCCAGGGCTGGGATTTTGTCTGGTTTGAACCTGTGCTGGTCTTGTGCATGCTGTCACAGTCCCTGTGATTTCATATGTGTTCCAGTCCTGTTGTTTCTGGGAGATGTTGTTTCCTTGGAATTGTCCACCACCTCTGGCTCTTATAATCTTCCTGCCCCTCTACTGTATAGATCCCTGAGCCTTGTTGGGATAGATTTGATAAAAAGAATCCTATTTAGGGCTGAGTGCTCCAAAGTCTCTCACCCTTGGCATATTGTACAGTTGTGGATCTTTTTGCTAATTACTATCTACTACAAGAAGATGCTTTTTTGGTGAGGGTTGAGTAGTGCTCTGATCTACCAGTATAGCAATTAGGGGTCATTTTATCTCTATGTTAAATGAGATAAATGATAAAAATACTATGTTTTAGGAGAACAATAGTAGGTTTCCCCAAAGGTCCATGACATGTCAGCTCTCACATTCTTTAACGCTTCATCAGTGTTGTGTATGGATTCTATTTCATGGAGTAGGCCTTAAATCCAAAATTTTCAAAATGGTTAATTACTTCCATAACATTTGCACCAGGACTGTATCAATACTGGCAGGTCTCTTGTTGTAGGTTTTAGGATTTGTAGCTTGGTGAAACCAGTGAATATTTTACTCTTTCTGTAGTGTGCAAAGTATCTAGTTAATAGTTATGAAGTTTCTAATTGGGCACTAGCTTGATTTCTTCATGTTCAGTGGCATGAGTAAGTTGCATCTTCAAAAGGCCTTATCATGAGGCTTGGAGAGTAATCAATAGCCTTGGTAAAAGCCTGTGATTTGGGGAGTGGGGAACTCTATAGTTAATAAATTAATAATATATAACTCACTTCTGGCACTGGAGGTTTTACTTGGTAGAATAAGTTGTCTAGTTTGGGCACTATCTACCCCATTACATGTTGACTATTTAAATTCCTTTCATATATGCATATATTTCAGGATCCTTTTGTGGTAGTAGGTTTCCATATGGCCTTTCAAAAAACCCTTAGTGGTAGGTGTCCTTCCCCATAGTTCCCCATTTACCCTGCTCTTCCATCTCCTTCCCCATTTAATCCTCCTCTTCTGGTTTCCCCTTTATCTCTTTATAACACTTGAATCTATTTCCCTCTCCTTAGAAGATATCCTCCTCCCCTTTGGTCCCTTACTAGGTTCCTAACCTCTGGAGTTATTTGAATAGAAACACACACACACACACACACACACACACACACACACACACACACACACACACACAGCTTAAAAGCTACCATCCACATATAAAAGAATATATAAGTATATGTTTTGGGTAAGGGAGGTTATTCTTGTACTGAGGTAAGACACCGACTTGCAGCTGTTCTGGCCTCTCCCAGATCATCTACCTTGCATCTTGCCTCTGCCCTTCTTCCTCCTCTTTTCTTCCTCTTACACTTTTATAATAGGAAGAATAGACCACACATGACTCAGTATGTCATCCTCAGGGGCCCAGGACTTTCTCTTCTCAGGGGTATAGGTGTATACAGAGATGAAGTCTGCATTTCATACTTGTACGTTAACAGCCTAGAACTTGGCTTCCCTGGCAGGCATTTAAAAGAACATTTAGGGTAGGACCAGATTTTGAAATGGTAAAGCCCACCTGTGAGTTGGCCCTCAGGGGTACTGGCCAGGGGAATACAAATGGCCCTGTGCTGCCTGCTTCGGTACAGTAATCAAAGCCCTGCACCTAACGTCCATGCCCACAAATGATAGAGACTGTGAGCATCCTGCAGTGGGGTGCTGATAGCACAGGCTCCTGGGTCTGTACTTGGGGCTCCTGGTGGTGTTTGTAGCAGCTCTGTTGTTCTCCAGGCTGATATTCCTGAACAATCAGTCTCCATTGGTGAGCAGGAGTTTGTCTGGACCATCCACTGACTGCAGACCTGAGGAGACCAAGGGAGGGTCCCTCCCTAGGCTGTAGCCCTCTCTCTAGGGAATCCTTAGATACTGCTCTAGAACTCATGCATTCTTCAATTCTGGAGAATGCCAGGATATGTCCAAACTGTGGCTTGCTTGAAAGTGGCTAACTGGCGATATCAAACATCCCAGAGGACTTTAAAAGCATGGAAGGGCTTCGGTTAATGTTGTCCAGTGTGATTTCTAAGCATGTTTAACATCAGGGCTAAAAATCCAACCAGGAAGCTTCAGTGACTAAACCAGATGACAACAGAGTGAATCTGACTGCAGTAGGCGCTGGGCCAGGGCCTCCTGACTGATCTCATCCTCCCTGCCCAGCCAGGTCAACCCTTGGAATGTCCTCAGTTACCCCCTTGGGCCCTGGGGAATCCTAAACTGGTTGCATTTAGGGCTGTTTGGGATGCTGTCTTAGATGATAGGGTTCCCATTGGTATTTTGATCAACACCATGACCAAAAGCAAGTTGGAGAGGAAAATGTTTATTTGGCTTGTACTTCCACACTAGTTCTTCACTGAAGGAAGTCAGAGCAGGAACTCAAACAGGGCAGAAATGGATGCAGAGGCCATAGAAGGATGCTGCTTACTGGTTTGCTCCTCCTCCTAGCTCGCTCAGCCTGCTTCCTCATAGAACTCAGAGGTGATCCCACCCACAATGGACTGGGCCTTTCCTCATCAATCACTAATTGAGAAAATGCCCTACAGACTTGCCTACAGCCTGATCTTATGGAGAAGTTTTCCCAATTGAGGTTCCCTCCTCTGAGTTCAGCTTGTGTCAAATTGACATAAAGCTAGCCAGCACAGACGCTGTCAACAGATTTCTATCTCTCAAGTTATGTGTTTGCCTAAATGTTTTCAGATAGGTACACTGAGGTTAAGGCAGAGGAGTACCTTATTCAAAATTACTTTGGCACAGCTAGGAACACCAGTGTAGGCTCCTACATCATAGCCTGGCTTCTCCCAGCTGCCCCAGAGAACTCCATCTTCCTGCCTGATGATTGGATTCCAACAGCTCTGTTTTAGAGAATAATTTTATTGTCCTCATTATGCATTTCAATATTCTAAACCACCTTCCATCTGCTTTGGAGGCAGGCAGAGGAAACATTATAAACACATATATACCATCATTATGCTCCCTTTGGTCATTCAACTCTGGCATTTGCTCCCTTGTGCAAGGGAATAAAGGAAGATGAATCTGAGCATGGGTCTCACAAGGTCATAATCAGTGCGAGGATGGAGGCAGAGGCGATAGGCCCTGGGCCCACCCTCAGGGGAAGATAGGCAGTCATGCGCTCCTGTGCCCTGTAGGTACTGTGGCTGACGGCAGGCCAGTGGTGTTCTGTATCATCCCTGCCTCTCCTCAGAGTGCTATAGATTCACTGCCAGTTAGCAGCTGTGATCTGTGCCAAGTTTGCTAATCGTCTGTGCCTCAGTGTCCTCCTTGACAGTGTGATAATAAAAGCATCCCTCTTGGCCCGAGGCTTGGACCTTGGAGTCCTGACTGGGTCTGTTGCAGGCAGAGGTCTGTCACAGAAAAGAAGAGCCTAGGTAGGAACTCAACTCTTCTCTCTATCCGAGGACCTTGGGCAGGCCTGTGCATTGTCTGAGACATGGCTTTGTGGTATCTGTGTGCGTGCTGGTTTAAGTAAATGTGTAACAGGCATAGCCCTTTGCCTGCCACATTAGGGATTTCAGAGAGTGTCAGTTTCCCTCCACAATAAAACAGGCAGGCTACCCTGAGCACCATGATAAGATCATCTTTGGAGTTATGAGAGAATATTAGAGGTGATGGGAGCCGCTGAGGAGGCCAGGCTGGAACAGAAGAAAATTTCATTTTTATCCACTCACCCATTTTCTGGATATGATCTATGCCTGTTCCCTGGTTGGTATCCTAGGGTAGGCAGGTATGTCCTTAATGTTCCTGCCCACAAGAGTTTCTGGGCTGAGGGAAACAGGGTAGACGTACAAAGGCTTGCCTGGTGTGTGGCGGCACCAGAAGTTGAGGGCTGAAGTACAGCTCCAGTGATGTAAGAATGTCACATTGATTGAAAGGCATCCTGAATGGAAGGAATATCTGGGGACCCAGGGGCAGAAGACCACGAGAGTATGAAGGATAATAAAGTTGTGTATTGACTGCTTCCCTTGGACATGCCATTCAATGAGCTCAACACGCTTCCTGGGGAGTCTCCCTTCCTGGAGCAAAAATCCAGAGCTCCATTAAAGTAGCAACCGACTACTCTAGTTCTGAAATGGAGACCAAACCTTACTGGTTTCTACCGCACAGGTGAATAGTAGGTGCAAACTCCAACTCTCAGCAGGACCTTGGAGGTTAGGAGAGGCCAGCAGGAAGCCTGGATAGGGCTATCAAAGGCCAAAAGGCTTCTAGGAGCAAGGGATGCTAGAAGAGGAGAAAGCCTTCCCCAAGCAAGCTGAGGTTGCTCATCCACATCTCATGGCAGATGCAAGCTGGGAGCTTCTTCATATTATGTCTCACTAAGGAGACAGGCCTCTTCTCAGGCACAAGGCTGACATGTTTTGTTTTCCCCAGATGGGGATAATCAGCCTGTTTGGGAGCAGGGCTGACAGCGCCAGCAGCAGGCTCGGTCTGGGGGCGGGAGGCCCCGGGCTGCAGGCAGCTCCCAGCTCTCTAGGGAGGAGAGGCTGCCTATGTGACAACCTCCAGCAGGTGGGGATTTCTGTTGGCACCACAGAGAGGGCTGTGGAGTAATTTAGCTCCGCTACATGAACCCTGAGAATCAGTCCAGATCCTCTTTCCATTTAATTTATGCCCGAGTGTCGGAGCTGAAGAGTATCAAGCCAGCCTTCCCCAGTTCCACTGGTAGAGGAATGAGCTGAGCTTTTCCAGATCTTGTGCAGGAAGTTTGAGTCTGGCTGTCCTCTCCATTCTTTGGGAATATTAGTATACTTTTCTGTCCCTTACTGAGGCCCCCACTCATACCAGCTCCCCAGCCCCCAGCCTCCAGGCTCACATCCCAACTTTTCACAAGGGTCTGTGTAAGGTTCTTTCTTGGTTCAGGTTCTGGGAGGGAGGGGAGCAAAAGGTCCTACCACTCAGGGGGACTCCTAGGCAAGCCTGCTGGCCTAGGGCCCTGGTTTGCTGATCAGCATTTCTGAGCACTGGCCTAGGAAGAGATCTGTATCTTGTCCCAAGACAGAGCTCAGCCACTGTGATACTAGCCTTTCAGTCATATTCACCCCGAGGATAATGGGTTCCTTCCACGTGGATCCCTAGCGGTCTCAGGAGACCCAACATCTGCAGATAGCAATGGGTTCTTCTCCTATGTTCTTCTCATGCTGTCCCCCACCTTCAGTTACAGCAGACTGTAACAGCAAGGTCAGCCTTTTTGAGGGGCTTCCTCCCTTGTCCCATCAACAAGCCCTCCCAGTTCTAAGACCCAGCCAGCTCAAGGTTTGACTCTCCACCCCAACTTGTCTTAGCACCCCTTTTCTGGGTCCCCAGCCAGACTGCACCTTACATATCTGTGTTTGCTCATTGGTTCCCTGTACACTATAGGTTGGAGTCTCTCTCAGTCTCCAGCTGTTCCATTGTATCTGTTTAGTAAGTTTAACAGAGTCAGGGGAAAGCCTGCCCATATGGGCATAGGCCCATGAGTTTTTCTGTGTACCTGGCCATCAGGGGCCAGGATGAGGCAGAGCCCTGGCTTTGTCCTCGGCTCCTCAACACCCACCCTCAGTGGGTTGGTGATCTGGGCTCTGCATCTCAGTTTCCCCCATCTATCCAGTGGTTGCATGCCTGCGAGACCCCAGCCGTATGTACACAAGGTTGTGGTCCCCAAGACATGCACCTCTGGGACCCCGGGCCATCTGGCCTTCTGCAGCCTTGTGGAACAGCTTTCCTCCTCTGTGGTCTCCCTGGCAACGCAGAGCCACCTGCCAAGCCTGCTGCCGGGGCCTGGTGCCCGAGCCGATCTTTAGTGCCACACAGAGATGGCTGATGGCAGGAGCCAGGGTGAGGCTCAGCCTTCCCAGCTGTCGCAGTGAGCAAATCAGACAAAGGCTGAGTCGGTGGGGGGCAGGGCACTAGGGCCAGGGGTCCTGGGAAAGTAGCTTTGGGGCCCTGGCTCGACCTCTCCCACCTCATTCTCCCGATATTGCCCTGACAGTGACCCTTGCTTTCCAAAGCAGTCTCTGTGAGGTTTCACAACCTGGACTCCACATTTCTCTATCTACCAAAAAAAAAAAAAAAAAAAAAAAGGGAGCAAATCCTCTATCCCTCTAGTTTATTGACTGAAGACAAGAATGGAGCTTAGATATCACAGCCCTAAGGAACGGATAGCCTTCAGGTAGCTAGTGGCCTTTGGACAGCTGTCCAAACTGGCCTACGGGTCTTTGGAGGGTGCTGATCTCTTGCGCATTTATTAGCAAATATCTCCCAAGACCCTTAGGGCTAAGGTCCAGAAGTCACTGTGACCCTTACTCCATGATTCTGGAAGGCATTCCTTCCCAGAGCTAGGTTTGCCCTTGAAGTCTCTCCCCAAGACCACCAGGTTCTGGTGGCTGAGCATCTATCTTGGCTTCAGATCATAGGCACTCCATTAAGGACACCATTGTTTCCCTGTCTTGAGAGAACAGGATGTTAGAGCTGCCCCTGGGAAAGGAGTCCAAAAGAAGCATTTGTGTCTGAGAGAGCCCTGGGGATGCTGTTTCTGTCTGTGGACAGCTCAAGGCCAGGGAAGGACAGACCATTATACCTCACCAGACTCCCAGGTCCGGAGCAAAGATCCAGGTACTTCCATCTAGGCAGGCCTAGGTAGTAGTAGAAATGGCTAATTGCAGAGGGGTTCTCTTGGGACTAGGCAACTATCACCAAACAGCAAGATCCACAAGGGCTGGTTGCCCTCAGGCCCCCGTAGCCCCTTTGTGTGAAAGAAAGATGCCCTTTTCCCCTTGGCTTGACTCTATGGTGAGTGGACTTCATTCGCTTACACCTCCGCAGGCCGTAACTGAACCTGAATTGCTATCCGTTACAGCCTGCCAAGCAGGAACTGAAGAGCAGCAACTCCTTGACCAAATACTAGAAAATCCAGGGGCAATTCCGGGCTGGTCTCATGGGGAGCTATTGTTGACATTGAGCCTGAGACCCAGAGGCCAGAGCAAGGACTTCAGTTCCTTCAACAAACACTAATTGAGATTCCCCTGCCTTTGCAAAGAAAGTGCTTGAATCAAGACAGAGAAGGTCCCTGTGGTCTTGGTGCTTGTGCTATATAGAGAAGAGACTAGAATAATACCGTGGGAGATGGGCAGGGAGATGGATAGTGAGCGCATGGCAACAATAGATGTGGCATGAGGAGACACATCTATCTGGCAATACACTCAGAGCTTTAGGCGGTAACTCTCCTAAGAAAATGTTTCTACTTCAGCATGGACAGCTTGGCCATAATGTTTCCCTGCTCCCCCGCCCCCCGCCCCAATGAGGTCTTGGAACTTACACAGTTCATCCCCTTGCTGGGCAGAGACTTCCAATGCACTGATTGCAAGCTGCCATCTGAGCCTGGTTTCCAAGTAGCATTTGGGCCTGGGAAGTGAGATGGGAGCAGTTTCTGGAGCTCTGGGCACTATTCACAGAGGCTCCTGTAAGTCTTAGCGTACAGATGGAAGGCCCAGGCTGTTGAGTGAGTGGTAAATGAAGGGACCTTAAACCAAGCCCACCCAACCAGAGTCCTGGAGAGCAACAGAAATGTGATCCACTAAAAGGTAGGGTGGTTGATTCCATCTCGTCCTGGAGGAAAACCATCCCCTTAGCATATCACACTTAGAGTCACACATCTTGGCTGCATGTGCCCATGTCTCCTCTGGCACAACACCTTCTTCTCAGCAGGCCATCAGCAAATCCACCCTGGGTGTTAGCCAATGACCTAAAGGCCCTCTTTACCAAAGACATCTTGGCAGACCATTGACCTTTGAGCCTCAGAAGCACAGACAAAGCATGGCAGAATCTCAGCAGAGGCCTTTCTATTGGCACCCCCCAGCCCCCCAGCCAGCCTCCATAGGTATAAGTAATGGGCAGTAGATCCCTAACACTCAGCAGAAGTCATAGGAATCAGATTTCAGAAACCCGTGCAAAAGAATGGATTTTCTTAGTGTGCACACTCTTTCATTTCCTGTGTTTGCCCCCAAAGGGCTTTTCCATCGACAAAGCACTTGCTTCTGTAGGCAGTGCAGTTGATGAGAAGCTGCTGATGGGAGATTAGCGATGGGGACAGAGAGAACCTGGAGAGCTGGGGTGGCAGTCCCAATGAAGGGGTGGGAGAGCCCAATCCGGCCCCAGGCAGACAGGAATGGGCCAGCTAGAAGAGGAAGCCAGGTAGGGCTGCGCCAGAAACAGGGGAGCCCTGAGTACTTTGTCAAACCAGAATCCAGTCTCTATGTATAAGCAGTGTTCCAAGGAAATGGTGTGTGTTCAGCTAAACTACAAGAACTTTGAATAAATATTATAGGCAGACAAAAGGAAGGACTTCCTGGCTACCAAATGAATGAGTTTTTTAAGATCACTTGTGTATACTGAAGAGTCCTCCTCTTACTTATCTGGGGCCACTCGGCATAGCCCTTCTTAGGAACAAGGGCAACCTAGCTCTTGGGGATCAAGGATGAGCTTGATGCCTGTAGGACTTAACGGGAGGAAGCCCTGTATCACAGATGCCCTGCCTTGGGGATCCCTCAGGCTGTCTCACTCCCAAAGGCTTCCAATGAGCCTGAAAGTGAACTATGCCCACCGCCATCACCACTCCCCGATGCATCCCTGCTTCTCTTCTCTGTCCTTGCCTCTGAGCGCCTCTCTTAGAGCCTTACCTTTCCTTCCTGCCTTGCTCCAAGCTCTGCTCTGAAGCCCTTCACTCAACATCTGTACTCTCTGGGTGGTCCCGTTGCCCTCTGAGGCTCTCTGCTAACAATGCTTAGCTACACTCCATGCCTCACTGTGAGTCCATCCACCTTCTCCACAGGACCCACACAGATCTCCCAGCCTGCAGGCTCCATTTCTGTGAATGGCAGTGCTCTTTCTGGCTTCTCACACCTAGATGCTCCTGTGCCTTTTGGATCCCTTGACTTTCCTTAGGCTTCCCAGGGCCTGCTGATCCCTGACTGATGCCTGCTGAGCTCGGGCAGGTTCTGACTCACCCTTCCCCCTCCCCACCACTGCCACCATGGCCAGGCCTCCATTCCCAGAGGAAGTGATTCAGCACTCAGACTCTGCTATGTGCCTACTGCCTGTGCAGCTTTGGGTGAGTTAATTAGCCTCTCCGGGACACAGCTTCCTCATGTATAAATCAAAGATAAGAATGATATATCCCTTCTGCACTTGTGAAAAATCAAGTGGTCCATGTAAAACAGGCTGGTGCATAGAGGTAGGAACCTGTTAATCAGGGTTATCTCTGGCCACTCACTGCTGCCCCATAGAAACATGCGAGCCACAGTGAAGCCATATATATAAGTTCAAAACATCTAGCAGCTGTATTAAGAGGAAACGCATGGAATTAGTTTAATGGTGTGTTTTATTTAGCTTACTAAATTCAAAATATTGTTTCAAAATTCTATCAGCATAAAATATGGCTGACCTATTTTGCCTTCTTTCTCATGTGCCAAGTCTGAAACCCAGCATTTATTTTACATCCCCATCACATCTCCATTTGAACAAGCCATGTGTAGAATGTTCACGTATCATATGTGCCTCGTGGTGAAGGCACTGGCCAGCAGGAGTGTGAACAGTCTCCTTGTGTCATGGTTCCTCCACAGCAGACCTGCTCAACCACTGTAAATGGCTGCTATGGCTTCCCACCACACTGAAGACAAAGTCCCAGCCCTTCACTGGGGCTGACAGTGTCACCACATCTGCCCCGGCTTGCAGAGGGCATCACCTCCATTCTCCTCAGCCACTAGCTGCAGGTCTTGCAGCCTCCTCATTCATTACGGGACAGGCCAAGTTCATTCTCTCCATCTGTGCGTGGAGAACTTGCTGCGCTTCTCCCTGACCTTCCTTCCACCCCAGCAGGTGACCCAGTGAGGGGGATGATAGAGTATGGGGGCCCCAGGAGCCTTAGTTTGAGAACTCACTTGAAGGAGGAACGCCAGAGTTGGGTGACTGATACAGAGACTCCTTCAAGTTCCTTGAGTTGTGTCAATATATCCCAGCACGGGCTAATTGACAGCCAGCCTTAGGAGGACCCTTCAACTCAAGGCTCATGGTAGTGACCACAGTTCAGGCACCTGGGGAATATTCTTCAATGGGGCTAGGTTGGCCACTCTCTACCCTGGGGAACAATAACAGTAGAAGAAGCAGGGAGGGCAGAAGAACTAGTATGCATCAGGATGGGGCTCTATGAGGCTAGTTTCACTAGCAACCTCTTGTCTTGGTAGGGCTCACCATAGTTCTCTTGATGTATAGATGGGATCAACAAAACCACATGGCTAGTTATCAGGGGAAGAGGTGATAGAATAGCCTGAATGCCTGTGAGCGTGCAGCATAGGTTGGTGCTTGAGACAGGTCAGCAGCTGCAGCGACAGAACTCACAGACTGGCCCTGAGCAAGGGGCTCCTTCCCAAGGAGGCCTGTGGAGTCCACTCCATGGTAGCCTATGCCCAGGTCAGCTGCAATGCCTAGAGAAGTTCCTGAGAGTCTAGAGGGCAGTGGGGGTGTAGGTCAAAGAAAAGAGGCCATTGTCTGTCACTCTAGAGCCCATTCTTGCTGAGAGGACAATGTATGTCCTATCTGGTGTCCCTGCCATGTTCCCTGTGGCCATTGCCATGGGCTGACTGGGCAGTGGCTAGGTGTCATCACTTTTTCTCATCAGCAGGCAGTAGCAGGAGGTGTGGGAGGCACTTGAAGGGGACAGGCTCTGAGTTCAAGTCTCTTCACTCTGTTCTTCCTCGCTGAGCCATCTGTCCACTCCAGGGTTTCAGTCATCCACCCAAGTAGCCCCACTCTCAGCTGCCTGTGAGGATCGAATGGGGAATTTTAAGAAAACCCCAATGCCAGATCTTGCCTCAGGTCCCTTCTGTCAGAATTTGTATTGTGTCGTGTTACCAGAATTCTGAAATAGTCTTGTGCTGCCAGGGTGGAGAACCCCTGACTTGTTTCCAACCCCAGGCTTGATCTTCCAACTTCAATCTTTTTTCTGAGCTTCTCACTTCCTCCTGTGATGTCTCTTCCTGGGCTTCCCTTAGGGTGTCTCAAATCCATCTGCCCCAAGTCAGGCTCCCTTCAATGAATGTGTGCACCAGGTACACAATAATACAGCTTGGTGTCAGCCATAGACTCTGCTAGGTTCAGCCTCCATGTATTTCATGGCTCATCCATCCTTTGAAGGTTTGCTTCCTCAGTAGTAACAGTGAACAGCAGTGTCAGAATGCAAGAGAAGCGGACTGCTTCCTTGCATACTAATCCAAGGTGACTCACATGTAAGCCAGACCCTTCTCAAGAAGCAGCTTTCTCTTCCTCGCAGGGTTACGCTGGTTTGTACTATCACACTTCTCTTCCAGTCGGTGGGGAGGAGAAAGCAAATGGCACATCCATGGTCCTCCCTTCAAAAGAATAGGCTGGATGTTGTTTACATCCCAGTGCCCCAAATTCAATCACACGCTCACGCAGCCAGGCTGTTCTCCTTAGATAGCCTCCCATTTCTCCATCTCTCTCTCCTTCCTTCAGTCTTCGCCCGATGCAACCAATCTTCTGGCTCTGTTCTCCGCACCCTCCAGGCTCCTCTTTTCCTTGCATCGTGGGTGATACTTTCAAAATGCAAGTAAGATCTGGTCCTCTTCTTGACTGCTTCCCACTGCTCTGAGGATAAGGCCCCTGGCCATGCAATCTGGCCCTATGGCTCAAATTCAGTCCAACCCCATTGGCTGGCTCACTCATGGTCTGGGGGCAGTGGGTCTCAAGCATGCTGTTGCTTTTCTCTGTAGCCTGTTTTTCTTTTCTCTATTATAGTCCCCCTGCCCTACGGTTATTCCTTAACTTGTCCTTTAAATCTAAGATCAGCCAGCTTCTCAGGGACACATCCCCGACATCTGGCTGAGATCAGAGTGCCCTGCTTCCCAGTGTCAACGTTCTAGGTGTGTTCCGCTAAGAGGTTAATCGTTGCTTAAATTCTGTGCCTCCCATTTGAGCAAATGGCGCAGGAGGAATGGATCACTGTGATTTCAGTGCGCCACTGTGAGTAGCCCTTGGAAATCCTCACTAACACTGCTTATGAATTATGAGGAGCAACTGTAAGGAGTGACACCCGGGCTCCCAACTGCCCAAGAATGCAAATGAGGTACATTTGTAGAGGAGGAGCATTGGGAAGCAAGGAGACAGCCGGCTCTTGTGTTCAACATGGAAATGCGGCTGGAAAGTGTCCCAGAAGTTACTGGGCTCATATGGGCTGCTATATACATGGGAGTCTGGACCTCTGGAGGGATGTCCTGCCTGGATCAATGGACACTGGATTCTCTATCTGGATTAAGGAACTAGAAAAAAAATGGAAGCTGCCAAAAATGTAGTATAATCATTGTTAACTTGATTAGACTGATAGACACCTAGGAAATTAGTTGGACACACCTCTGGGTGTGAGGGTGAGGATGTTTCCAGAGGTACTTGATGTGTGAGGTACAAAGCGATGTAGGATAGA
Organism: Peromyscus maniculatus bairdii; assembly: GCF_049852395.1. Lineage (NCBI taxonomy): Eukaryota > Metazoa > Chordata > Mammalia > Rodentia > Cricetidae > Peromyscus > Peromyscus maniculatus. The sequence continues at coordinate 78,460,794 of NC_134854.1, forward strand.
ATCACCTTGACCATGAGTGGTACCATCTACTAGTGTGGGGACCTGGATAGAGCCAAAGAGGAAAAGGAGGCAGCCAGCTAATGCACAGAGTGCACAGTGCAGCCACGCCCTGCCTTCCCCCCTCCTTCCTCCCTCTCTCCCCTTCTTAGTCACCAGGAGGTAAGTGACTTCACCATGGTGTTCAGCCTCACCACAGCCTAGAAAAAACAAAGATAGCAGACATGGATGGATACCACTGGAACTACAAACCCGGGAAATTATTTCTCCCTCAGATTACTTTTCCTAGTCCCCCCACCAGAACAATGCATATGACTAATATAGGCAGTCATTCGAAGGTTCCTGTGTTATGTCCGACTTTGAAGGGGAAAAGTCCCACCTACTCACCTTCCTCTGGTGACCTCAATGCTGTTCTGAGGTTCCTATTTTGAGTCCTTAACCTTTCCTAAGTTGCTTGGAGGTAGGTGGTAGGATCACACTGCCTAAATGGGGCTGAGGACTCTCTCTTTGCAAGTCCTGCAAGACGACCTTTGTGTAGTTCTCAGCGAGTAGAGGCAGGCCAGGTTAGAAATGTTTGAGGGTGTTTTAAATTTCACGGTGACTAGCCATGGCTACTGGGATTTAGAGCCAGAGACACACTGAACATTGGCTAGGACAGCCTGACAATAAAAGGTCTCAACTCACATGCCTTCCTTGTTGTCCTTGCTGAGCAGTGAATGTGGGATGATGCGGCTGAAGCAATGTGGTTGGCAGCATGAACTCAGCTTAGAAGGAAAGTCTCTTTGCCGCCATCCATGAGGCCACTTCCGCATACATCTCACTTGTCACGCAAAGAAAGTGATTCTCACTGGAGAGATGTTTAGGAAAGCTGCTGGGGTGATAAAGGCTTTTCTGATGACCCTCATGCTCTGTGGCCACATGTGCCATGCGAGGCTGGCCATGCAATTCCTTCGTTGTACACCTAGGGAAGTCTTTTCTCATTTCTCCTCCTGGACAGTTGGAGAGTCGAGAGTCTTTGGGTTCTCTTCTCCTTTCTAGATAGGACCCCTTGAGCTTCTAGGCATGAGAATGTTAGTTAGTCAAGGTCCCAAGGAGGAGGTATTGAAGCCTCCGCCACAGCCATATTGAAGAGCAGAGGACAGCTTCCCCCATTTTGATGATGGCAGAAGATTCAGAATCCCTCCTAGAAATTCTCTGGGCTCAAATAAGAAAGAGAAAGAAAGGAGAGGAACCTGCACGAGATGTGTGAAGTACATGGTCCATTCAGGACATTCATCCCTATCTGACTCCATTTACCAAAATTATCAAGGTCAGTGTTCCATTCCCAACACCAGATGGTGCTGAGTTGAATCACTGCATGGCTTCTAGGAATGGACTTGACTGGGGCACTGAGGGAGTGAAGAAAACACGAACACATAAATACACAGGGAAGCTGGAATTGGGTGGTCTGGGCTCTCAAATGGAGAAACCCCAGTATTCCAGAATCTTGCATACAGAACTGACACGGAGAGGCAGAGTCGTTGCATTCAGCTGAACAGGAGATGAGGTCATTACAAGGAGGCAGGGTTTATGGCAAATATGGTTTATGCTTATCCAACAGCTGGATCAAGGAGGCAGGTGTAGCTAATCTCAGTAGGAGCAGTCTCTGTAGGAAAGCAGTGTTCAGGCCGTAAACATCTGTAGGGAGAAAGCTATGGTGCACACATTTTCTGCACACACTATCACCATCTACTTGTGGACCAGAAGGAAAGGCTTTACCATTTTTCTTCTTGCCCTGAGTTGTCCCCATGGCAGGGGAGGGAAAATTTGCCATTTCCCAAAGGGTCTGAGAGTAGGGTCCTTGTTATGGCTGTGCTCACACCAACAGCACCCATTCACTCAGGACTTTCATCCCTACAGGGTGGTTACCTCCATAGTCACTCACCAATTCTATCATCATATGTGTCTCCACCTCCAACAAGGATGACTCTGTCCGCATCATCTATGTCTTGACTCTGGGTGGGACTAGCATCTGCCCACTCACCCTCCTTTTAGACTCTTTCTGGACAGAGTCTGGAAGGACCTTTGACACAGAGCTACTTCTGGAATCAAACACACACACACACACACACACACACACACACACACACACACACACACACACCACCAGGGCAGGATGAGTCCACTTTAAGGGGCAGGGGGAGGGAGTATGGGCTAGGGCTTTGCAGCTGCAAGTTTCTAGAAGCCAGTAGGTCTCAGGGAACAAGCAGTTCTTTAAGAAGAGTCCTGTCTTCAGAGAGAGAGCTCTATGGAGATGGGTGAGATACAGAGATGCCCACTGAAGAATGCTGGGAGACTCTGAGTAGGGTCAGAGCTCTGTCCTGGATGAAGATTACGGGTCATTTTACGACCTGAGCCAAGGCTTTCTCTGGAGCAGGGATTAGAGGCCAATTTGAGAAAGGGTAAGGGGACAGGCCTGGACCACAGTATTGGCTGGCTTGAGAATGTTCTGGGGTCTCATACTCAATGCTTTTTGCACACTCCCACCATCTTTTCCTGGCTCCTTGGTGTCACTGGCCTTGCCTTTACTTCCCTGGTACTCGAGGCCCAGCTACATTCTCCTTAGTGTTTGGGATTTGAGTGAAACAGAAAACCTTCAGAACCTGAGGATCTCTGCAGACTGAATCTGCAGGCTATCCCGATCAGGGGAGGAGAGGGCAGCGCTGGGGTCTGGGGTTTTGCCAGCACTGGCAGCTGGATGAGCAGCTGTAATGGGATTAGGACCAGCCATGCCCACCTCCCTCCCCCAGTAGCCTGATTAGGATGCAGTGTTGGCTCTGCTGACTGGACCAGGCAGCTCTTTGTCCCTCTGCCAGTGCCTAGCAACCCGCACAGGGGAGCCCTTTCCCACCGCTCTGTCCACTAGCCCGGCCCTAGGCTCAGAGCACACACAAGCGCCACTTGCTTTTTTTTTTTTTTTTTTTTTTTTTTTTTTTGACACTGAAAGGGAGCCAGCTGGTCAGCTGGTCTCTCCAGATCCTCCCATGATTCAGTTCTGAGTTTCTTCTGAAAGTCTAGGCTTCCTTTCCAAGAGTCCTGCTTCCTATCAGCGATGCTCGGGTAGAGTTTCATTATGGAATCCCTGAGTCACGTGGGTCTATTCTAGAAAGTCCCCAAACTCCAGGATTGAAGGGCAGGGGTCTCAGATTGGTGGGCTAGACTCTAGGACTTGGTGAGTGTGTTGGAGAGGAACGATCTGGAAATGGGATCTGTGGCTGTGGGTCAGAGGGCACAGCTAAGAGATGCTGCAAACAGAAACTCCCTGTTATTCTCTTGAAACTGCACTTTCCGAGTGTGCAGAGGGAAGGTAGCAGTCAGTCTCTGGTTTAACAGCGTTCAGCTGCCCAAGTTGGGGCTGGAGCAATGAGCAAAGAAAGACTTGGTCCTCAGGCAGCTTGCGATGGCCTAGGGGAGACATGTCTTATAGGAAGGGACAGGTGGTGTGCCGCGTGTGCACAGAGAGGGCCGTGGAGCAAAAGGGCGAGCCTGGTGTGGCTGCGCATTAACTCTAGCATTGCTGAGAAGGAGGGGGATCCCAGGTCTAGCCTGGGCTAAGTAGGGAGAGCCTGTCAACAAAGCAAGTGGCAACAACATCAGCAACAACAAAAACTAAAGCAAATAAATTGTTGAAAACAGTATGAAAAATGAAAATGAGCAATCAAGCGAAACATGCTATTTAGCATTTACCCTATGCTAAGCATCACTGCAAGACATGTATATATATATATATATATATATATATGTATATATATGTGTGTGTGTACATATATACACACACATATATATGTATATAATTGCACACACACACTTATAGATTTTCACAATGGCCTTAAAGACTCACTACTGTTAATTAGCTCTGCTTTCTGGGTAAGGAAATAGAGACACAGAAAGTTAAACAACCTTGTAGGAATGGCAGTTTGAACCCTGAAGACTGAAGCTGAAGTCTCTGCCTTGCCAGTACTGCTAACCTCAGTTTATCAAGAAGAGATGATAGGGTTCATGATGGCAGGGTCATGTGGACTGAGGAAGAGGAGAGGGGATGTATGAAGAGATCTGGGGAAAGGGTGCTGGGTAGATGTGTCCCTCAGAGAGTGGCCTGGTGGCTCCTTCCAACAATAAGGATGGTAGAGGTAGCTTGGGGGCTGGAGGAAAGCTTCCCACTGGGGACCTGGTGGAAGCAGCAGTCTCTAAGAGCTACTGTGACTAGGGTGTGTCTCTGCTCACCCCCAGATAATATTCTTCTGTGACCTTTCCTTCCAGACAACTGCAGATGAGGTCCCCCATTCTGTAGAAGTATCCTCAAGACACAAAGAAGCAGACAAAGAGACAGCCTGGTGACAGATCATCAGTCAGGCTGATTAGGAATAGATGAAAACACCTCTCTCTCTCTGTGGCAGTCATCCCAGGGTGAAACAGACCCAGGACTGATTCCCCCAGGAATCTGAACAGAAGTGCAGGAGTGAAGGAAGTAGCTGAACGTCTTTGAGTCCCCTTGCACATCTGTCCCCTGATAGACAGAAACAGTGTCGGTGACATTGGGGTTGAACTGAGTGGGCTGGCAGCATCTTTGGACAAAGGACTTGGTTTTTCTGAGACTTGGTTTCTTCACCTGCATAGATGCTCACCATGTCCCTAACCAATAAAGCTTGACAAGCTCACGATGACAGCACAGATCCTGTCATACAAGCTCCTCGTCAACAGTGTTGCAGATGTTGTTCCAGCCTAATCATCAGTGGCTTTGGACGGGCTGATGTAGTTATTTTTCTGTCCTGGGCTTTGGACTCCCCACCAAGGTACAGTGGAGATGGGGGTTGGCGACTCACTTAGAATCAGCACAGAGTGGATGCCAAACACTGGAGGTGCAGCCAGGCTCTGACTTCAACGAGCTGCTATAGTGGGCTGCTGAGCCCCAGTCCGGCCCTCATACTCCAGGCTGCAGATGATGGGGACTGCAATAGGTTGGATTTTAACTACCCACAGTTCCTGCCCCTGGTATGAAATATCATATAATCCCACCCTCTTGAGAGTGGACAGGACTCGTAAGTACAGTGCGATTTTGCTTTCCCAATTGGAACTCTTAGGAGGCAAAGGGGAAGGGATCTTGCTGATGTTACTGAATCTGTTCCCCCAAAGAGTTGCCTTTAAGTTTACTCCAAAAGAGCCTGGGCCAAGCAGATGAGTCCTTTGAAAGAGAGATGGGGGACAGAGAGGCAGAACAACTCTGAGGGTCACAGCATCATGATGGGCCTCAGCAGCACATGGTGACTACCCTCTAAAAGCTAAGGCCCAAGTTCTACAACCAAAAGCAATTGAATTCTGCCAACAGATAGGGATGAGATCCCAGGTCTCCACTGAGCCGCGGGCCTGGTCTCTTTTTGATTGCTGCCTTATAGCATCTTGAATAGAACTCCCTGTCCAGTCTCTGAATGCACAGAACCTGTGACACATGCCAGCTAGCCAGGAATATTATCTCAGGTCACTCAGTTTGCATTTTGCACAGCTCTAGAAAATCAAAACTATGTAGACTCTGTCTTGAATATTTCCAAGGCTTTATAGGTCATCCCCTTCCTGCTAGCTCAGGTCTAGGGCTCAGGCACCTTATGAATTTCTTGCAGACAGTTCTATCTGCTACAGCAAATAATTATTTTATCATCTGCTAAATTGTTCCCCAAGTTGGTCATCAAATAACCTTCTATTTGCTCTACTTTTAATATAATTATCAGCATCATTTGCATGATACTAACTCAGGTTTCAGCCTGTCATAGGCCCTACATTATCTGAACTACTTTTTCTGGGAACGGCTTTATTCATGTCTCATGCAGGCTGCCTCCTCCCACATGCATTATCTGCAATTTCCACACCTCTGTGCCTGCCTGTGGAGGCCCTTTATTAGAGCCAGGGCTGGTGTGGGGTTGGGGCATACTGTATTTATAGAGTAGTCAAGACAGACTCTAGGAAGCTGTAGGAGCAGCAAATGGAAACTGGTTTTGACTATGGTATTTGCAAGGAGGGAGCAGGCATGAATCTATTGTGACAGGACTTTGAGCAGGCCAGGGGTAGCAGACCTGCTCCTAGCTGAGGGTAGGGTATGTGCAAAATGTCCTTTAAATACATGTGTGGCCATTTTATAGCATAGGTTGGAAGGGTCCTTTCTGCAACCAAAGAGGCTGTGCACAAACTCCAGATGTGAAGAAAACAGGAGGGGATGGAGGGTTGAGAAAAGAATCCTATGGAGAGAGAAGAGATAGTGTGAGAATAGAAATATTTCATTCTCCATCAACTATGGGCTCTCAGAACATTTGGCTCCCATGAGTAACCAGCTGAATCCCTGGGGAAGGCACTACAGAAGGTGAATGGGAAATGTCACTCACTCTCTGACAAGAAATTGCCTAAGAGTGATGAAGCTATCCCTCTGCAGACAGGCTCTGCTGTCTGCCTGAGATTCCCTCAGGAGGGAATATCTCTATCCCAGAGGAGAAGATGTATATTCAGAGCACAAATCTGTGTGTGGTACCACTCACTGGCTCATCTGTAACCACACCTCTGGGGATGTATACTGCACCGGAAGTTGCAATGAGTATGTATATTTACCTGTGCACTCATCTGGGCAGGACAGAGTATTTGCAAATCTATGTACACAGATCAGAGAGCTGTAGCTCAGCACACAGGTCTCTTGCTTTTCCTGTCCATTTCAAAGAATTATTTCTCTCATCCAGTCCACCCCAACATCCATACTTTCCAATCTCCTAGATGCATATGTTCTTATCTAAGAGTTAGGGAGGCACAGGGCTGGTAGCTGAGACCTCCTCTGCCAGCAGCTGTAGTGACTTGTGATTGAAGTATCATTTCTGATTCCGAACCTTATGAGTGAGGGTTCCAAATCTCTTGCCCCTGGTTCCCACCTGCCCCTAATTCCAAATAGTCCTTGCCTCGCTCATCTGTATCCACTGCTGGGCCCTGGAATGGGTGAGGGACAGAGAGAACTTAAGCCTAGTACCTCTGAAGATGGCCTTCCATCCTCCTTGGCTCCCTGTAGCTGCTGAGATATGTCAAGGGATTTCAAGTCCACCAAGGTCACAGTCTGCACAGCATGGCTCTAGACAGAGAACTAACATACATTTCCTTGTTTTTTCAGGGTATCCCAAGGTCTGGGGACCAGGTCCACAAGGTCCCTGTTCGGGTTGTATGAGCAGACCACCTTGGGAGGTTTCCACACAAGGCATGGGGAGGGCTTCTCACAGTGCTCCAGAACACTCGGGCCGTATGTTAAAACACCCTAGGGAGCTTTCAGAAAACACTCCTACCCAAGCCTCTCCACAGACCAATTATCTAATTATCTGCGGTGGTGAGGCCTGGGCAGGGGTGTTTCTTTCAAAGCTTGCAAAGAGATTCTGTGGAGAAGAGCTAAAAAGGGTCCTTTCTCTAGCGGACCGTGCCAGGAGTCTGGAGCAGCCTTGGGTCTACAGAGGGAGAGCACACCAGAAATGCCAGCTCTCCACCACGAGACACCTGTGTTTTGGAAGGTGCAGCTCATGCCTGAGTGGCGCCAGGGCTGGGCTAGAGTCACGGAAGGAACGGCTGCCCAGGAGATATGAATGCTGGGTAGGGTGGCCTGGCATCCATCTCCCTCAATCCCTCATCCCAGGAAATCGAATTAAAACCCATATTTTTCAGCTGCTGCCTGCCCAGCTGGCTGGCTGGCTGGCTTGTGGAGAGGGATGAGGCAATGAGCTCCTCAGGGTAAGGAACAATGGGTGTGGAGGCCCCTCATTCTCCTACTCTGGGAGGGGAGGCATCTCAAGAGGGCTCTGGGAGACCATTGACGTGGTGGTTCTTTAGCACCCCTCCAAATGCTTTCCAGAGCCTGGCAGCTAGGGTGTGGGTGGTGGGGTGCCAAGCATAGAAGGTCAAGGTTAGAACTTGACCTGAAGTTGACATCTTGGGTGAATGAGCATAGAGATAATGAGAAATCCCGGCTCTGTTCTTGAGGATGCTTAGTTTGGGTGACCAGAATTGGTGTCGTTATTATGCACTGGACCATGTTAGGAGTACCAGAGGCAAATGCCTGTGACAGGCACAGAGTAGCATAGGGCACAGAAGCTCATTCTGTCCTTATGATGGAGGGGGTAGCTCAGAAGACCCTCTTCTGCTGGGGTATGGTGTTTGGTCTGGTGAGTGAGTCTGTCCCTGGGAAGTGAATCAACTAAGAAAAAGCACCACTTTTGGATGACTTCAGACATACCTGGCTGTGTGTGTCATGGTTTCCATCCACACTCTGCCCTTATCAGATCTATTTAGGCTGGGTGCATGAAGAACCAGAGGCCTGACTGCCAATCGGTCTGTGGGGGACACACCTTCAGATGATTAGGCTGTGAGGCAAAGGGAGGACAGGTGTGTGTGTGTGTGTGTGTGTGTGTGTGTGTGTGTGTGTGTGTGTGTGTGTATGAACACCTCACTTCCTTTTACACAGCTGGCTGCCTGGACAGAGGGAGATGCACACCATAAGTGCCTTCTCAGACACTAGGATGTACACCTGGTAACAAAGCACAGAGAGCAGGGTTCTGTTTCCCGGACACCGATGTGAAGAACCAAGATCGCAATAACCCAGGGACTGGATGCACAACTTCAGAATGGCAGGACTCCCATAGGGGACTCTGACTATCACCATTTCCCGAGTGAACTGCTCTACTGTAGGTGATCCCAGCTCCCCGTTCCATGCATCCCCTAGTGCCAATGTCCTGCGTTTCATGCTTCACTTCCTATCTGGAGGCTCCCAACAGCCATGTCTTCCCCTGTATGCCTCACAGTTTGACAGAGTACTTCCACAGGTGACATCTCATTTGATTGTTCCTGCATCAGGACTGGAGGCTGAGTACAGAAGCTGGCTCTTGGCTTGGGAAAAAAGACTAGAAAGAGATGCAGTGCATTCCAGAGGGTGGTTTTGCTGACACCTGATGAGCACCTGGCTGTGCTCTTTCTAGAGGGGACCCAAGCACTCTTGATAGAGAAGACTGATATTCTTCACTTCTCTTCCTCTGGAACATGGCTGGAAAGGAACACAAGCTAGTGCCAGCCGACAGTGAGGCGAGGGGCCAGTGCTTACTGGGCTACAAGGGGAGCTATCATGGATGTGCTGTCTGTATGTAGGGCACTTCACATATCTTTCTGGGACATTAGGTTGCTCCTTATTCTGAGCCTTATTGTTTTCTTTTATGAAATGGGGTCTTACGTGTTGGACTCTGTATGGCTCTCATCCATGGTTCTTCTCTGTGTCCCAGACCTTTCATCTTCAGCTAGACTGACTTTTCCAAAGAAAGGCTCAAGTCTTTTCTCCTTCCCTCTTCCTCCTTGGGGATTCCTCAGAAGGTACTCTGTACCTCAGTGAATGGACTCACAGGGAGGATGGCCTAGAACTTACCTGAATGGGCAATGGCAGACCTGGTTGAAGGCTGAGTGATGGGGATTCAGAATACTCACGGGATGCTCTGACTGGGGACAGTTACATCCAACTGGGTGTGGCAGGACCGTTGGCTATGTGCCTTAGCCTGCCGAGTTCTGCTCATTAAACCCCCGAAGTGTACCAGGATAAGGTTGAGCAGACCACGTCACCAATAACAATAGTAATTTGTTCAGCATCGTAGATTGAAGCTAGTGCAAGCCTACTACTGGCACACAGACTGTCCTTACTCAGTGTTGTTCTCAAGACAACCAGAAATAGGAACTATGATTCCATAGCGCAGGTGAAGAAGTCGAGGCTCAGAAATGTCAGGCCACATGCCCAAACTCGCAGAGCTGGCGGGGCAGTCTCATTTATTTTAAGAGACCTCCTATAAGCACCATCACTTCTATAGTGGCTATAGGGGTGTTCTCCAGAGTGTCACATTTGAGGACATCCAGATAGGCACTTGCAATCCAACCCTTGCAGACCCGGACTGTGGGCAGAGAAAGGCCCGAAGGGGGCCTGGGACTTGCTCGTGTGGGGGTGGCAAGGTTGGCAGAGGAGGCTTGGGACACAGTGAGGAGAGGGAGAAGGCTTTCCCTCTTGGATGTTTTGCGGTTGGACAGAAAGGTGGAGAGTCCTGAGGAAGGCTCAACTCAGCCCGGAAGCTCTGCGACAGAACTGGGAAAGGGGGGCTGTTACCTCCGCCTCCGCGCCCTGGGTCTCTGCCGCAGCTCCGGCTTGTGTCAGTGCGGTGGTCCTCATCCAGCTCCCCATCTCTGCCCCGGGCCTAACCCCGCCCCCAGGCGCTCATTGGCCTGTACCCCACCCCCAGCCTACGAGGTCCGCTGGGGAGGCGGTGGTCTGTCGCCTCCCTCAGCCCCGGGCCTGGCTGCGCAGCAGAGGCGGCGCCTCTCCCGCAGGACAGAGCGGGCCGCGCGGTGCAGAGCGGACGAAAGCAGACGAGGGGCTCCTGGCTCCCATCCCCGGAGGTGACTGGCAGGCCACTCTGGACTAGCGTGGTCCCCGTGTGCACATACGCGTACACGCCGAGGCGCAGGGACACACAGACCCAGCTGCCCGCGGCCACACGCACTCAGAGACCAGGCTCGGCGCGCGCTCCGCGGCTCGCACGCTCCAGCCAGTGCAGCTCCGGGCACGGATTCGCGGGCTACGCGCCCTCCTGCATCTTCCGTCCCGGCGCCCTGCAGCCAGCTCGGCTCTGCGGCCAGCAGGTAAGGGTCATCTCCGACCTGTCCCCCTCCGCTCCGCTGCACACGCCCAGCTCCAGACGCTTCTCCTCTCCGGCGGGGCCCTTGGACCCCTCCTCCAGCTCAGAGGTCTCCTGGAGCCGCATGCTCCGCCGATCCAGAGCCGGCGAGGGCCAGCGCGGGGCACAGCGCTGGAGCCCAACCTCTCTCGCGGCTGTGGGCTGCTTACGCTTCTCTCTGCCCCATCTAAGTGTCTGGGACCGTGGACTGGGGCTATCATCCCTGTAGACCACTCAGTGGGGATCGGCCTAGCTTTCTCAGCCTTTTCTGGTGCCAGAAAAGGACATTCAGGGGCAGGGATGACACTGCGGCCAGAGGGACCCCAAGAGGTCTATCTCCCTGTCTCCAGGGCGGACCAACGCGCCTACGCGGATTCGGACGGGAGATGCTGGAGGGTCCATGGGGGGACTCGGTTCCACAGTCTGCGGGGTATTTGAGGAGTAGGCAAGCTATGTGCTGGGGATGAAGGTAGGGAAGGAACCAGTTTAGTTTGTCCCCCAGTGGAGATGATAACCTTTGGATTGTTTAAAAAAAAGGATAGTCCAACGATTTTTCCCGCGGCACAGAAAGGTTGAATGAGAGACGCTTGGGCTTTGGTGGTCTAACAAGGAAACGCCCTGCAGGGTCTGTGGGAGAAAATTGTTGCTGGGAGTGGGGTTGCTGAAGTGGGCCCACCTGAGACCCCCGCTGATGGTTTTAAGGGCCCGCAGTAGGTAGCTGCTGGGAACAGGACCATATCACCAGCAACAGCATGGCAGGTTTGGGGGTCTGAGGGACCAGGCACCAGTGCATGGAACTAGATCTTCAGGAGCAAGCACACAGGAAGGGGACAGTGATGGCATTTCACTTGCTGCTAGGGAGTGGAGCATCAATTCCACATGGAGCTCAGAGCCTTCTGGACCATCTTGGCCTGAGAGTAGGTCTTGGTAATTCTTCAGCCCATTTCAGGGCTGGTGTATGTGGCTACTTTTCTTTACTTCAGGCTATGTGTCCCATAACCCTTCACTCTCCAAACAAAAAGAGAAACGGGGCCTCTCTTGGGATTTTTCTGTGCAGCTCAGGTGCATTCCTGTGGGGGGTATGTGGGAGTTCAGAGCCCATATAGAGCATGTGGAGGGCAATTTGCCCTGGGGATGCAGTTGAACTGAGGCAGGCCATTCTGAAGGTCAAGCTGGAGGCTGGAAGGTGGCTGTGAGCATGGGGAGAGGATGGGGTACCGTGATTGAGCCTTTTGGGAGCCCAGGAATAGCAAATAGCTCTAGGTTTGTTCAGGAGGCCGTGGGATGCAATTGGTGTGGTGAGCAGGTGAGGCTGGAGGAGCCCCCATTCCCAAGTGCCGGCCTAGGACTCCTGCTCCTCACTGACCTTGGAGAGAACAGGCAAAGGCCCCAGTCTGGACATAAGCCAAAATCTGAACACACAAATTCAAGACAGGACATGCTGGAGCTGGCCTTGAGCCCCATCTCCTGACCAATCCATCAACAAGTGTGTGTGTGTGGTGTGACCAGGAGTCAGATGCAGATACAGCTCCTCCTGCTTCCTGCCATCAGTGGTGGCTCATGGGTGGTGGGGCATCTGTCCTCAGGTCCCCGAGGGTCTGTCTGTCTCTGTGTAGTGAGGGACATGCCTGTTGGAGGACCTTTTCCTGCCCTCCATTCCCATTTTGTGCATGCTTCAGGCTAGCAGGGGGCTGATTGGAGAAGCACTTTGGAACCCTTGCTGTTGGTTTTGTTTTGTTTTCACACGGTCACCTCTCGGTCGTGCTTCTACTTTTGGACACTCCTTCCTTCCGTTTGTATTGAATGGTGGAATGGACTCAGTGCATGTTTATAGATCAGAATAGAGGTGAGATTCCAGAAAGGACAGGAGATAGGGCCACGAGGTGGCTTTCTCACGGAGAAGGTGGCCTGGCAGGGATGCATTTCATTGCCCAGGAATGGCACTGAGGAAGCGGAGGACCCTGTGCTACCGGCCAAATGGCAGGGCCTGGGGTGCTCAATGCAGTGTGAGAACTTCACTTAGGACCAGGGACACAATGCTCATCTGTGAGCCACCCATCCTGGAGCTGACCCTGAGGGGACTGAAAGGAGCAGAGGATGTGTGTGAGCAGAGCTGTGATGCTCCAGATAGGGGATATGGGGGCCTTTTTTACCCCGGAAGGCCTAGAGGCTGCCTGCCACTTCTGAATAGCAGGAACTGGGCTTCTACGCCTGAACGGATTGGGCCTCATGGTCCAGCTGCCTGGCAACATGGAGGCAGGAAAACCCTTAGATGTGATGTGTTTGTACTGAGCTCTGGATGTCGTCAGAAGCACACAATGATAACCACCCCCACACTGACACACAGAGGAGTGACACACAGCTGGGAAGGCATGTAGGCTTCCCATGACACTTGCCTGGGATCTGAGATGAAATAGAAATAAGCAGCAACAGAAAGACATCCTCACACAGGATCTGGGAACACTTGGTCACAAAAGCCACCCTTAATGAAGGCCTAGGTGTGTGTGTGTGTGTGTGTGTGTGTGTGTGTGTGTGTGTGTGTGTGTGTGGTGTTTATACATTGTGTTGCAGGAGCCTAGAACATGGGATGTAGCTTTTTCTTTTTCTTTTTTCTTTTTTGTAAATCTAGCAGATATTTTAGACTCCGTGGCCATCATACTTGATCTCAGTGACTTTGTCCTGCTGTGTTACCTTGGAAGCAGCCACAGGGGACAGATGAACAGAAACTAAACCTGACTGTGTTTTGGTAAACTTTTTGGACACCTCATATTTTAATTTCATGCAATTTGCATTTTGTGAAATTGAATTCTTTTAATTTCCCACACCATGTAGAAACCATACTTGACTCTCTGACTGTCCAAAACCAGGGAACTAAGTGAATCTAACTGGTGGAAGGGTCCCTATTAGCTCCTGGGCTGGTTGGTTAGAGGCAAGAGAGGGTCCAAGAGGCTGAAGAAAGAGGATGTCTGATCTTGGAGTCCAAGACGCCTGAGCACTAGATGCTCCTCTTGGTCTCCAAGAGGCATCTGTGTGTCAGTCCCAGGGGATGCCTCCACTGTGCTCTGGGGACACCCCTACTCCTGCAGTGTACCTGGAGATGGCACCCATTAAATCCTTCTGATGTCTGAGCAAGCCAAGTCGTGCCTAAGCCCCTCTTCTCCTGTTCCTCTCACGAGGGAGAAGCCAACTCAAAACCTCACCTTGGATCTCACGGTAAAACTTGGCAAGACCTCAACAAGCCTGAGCAGGAGGGAGGGGCTCTTAGTTCACGGCTGGGGACCGGAACATAGAACGAGTGAGCACACCGGTGGGCTGTCGGGAGGTGGTATTCCAAGGTTGGAATGGCCTCTCTCCTCCCAGCCCTCCCCAGATCCTGAGTAGCACGTGGCTCTTTATTCTCCCTGGCAGATGGGCAAGTGGCACGCTGGCCGAGATCACTGGCAGCCGCTGTGCACCTTGGAATCTCTTCACTGGGGACCTATGGCTCGGCGAGCAAGCTCACCCTCCTTTCTGCTTCTCTCTTGCCCTGCTGTCCTCCAAGGACCTTTCTTTCCTGCCACACCTTCCAGGGATGCTTTGCCGTCATATTGCCCCACACCTCAGGATCCGGCCCACTTTCCATCAATTTGGTCCTCACCCTGAAGGGCCGGCCCTATGGTTGCTCTGCTCAGTGGCCAGGAAAAAAAAAAATCTCTTTCCCTTGTGGGGGTGTAGCAATCCCTTCCCACTCAGTGATACCCCATTTTCTGATCCTGTCCTCCAGTGTCCCTAGCTGCTAGACTGGCTCCAGCCTCCCCTACCTCCTCCCCGTCCCCTGAGGTCTTGCCCGGGAAGTGTCTCTGGTGCAGGGACATATATGGGGCCCAGGCCTGTGTGAGGGGACAGGGATGGGACAGTGCTATCCTCACGTCCATCCCTGTAGGGGCTTCACAGGGCAAAGGAATTCGGAGTAGGAAAAGATGCAGAGGGATACCAGACTCTGACTGAGGACCCGGACCAGCTGTGGGAGGAGTTGTCAGTGGCCTGCAGCAGAAACCACGCCCCCTCTGAGCACGGCAGATGGCCTCTGCTGGGTTTGGTGCAGTGAGGGCGGCTGAAGGGTCTGCAAATCCCCCCTTCTTCTGACGAGGAAAGTCTCGAGGTCTGTGAGTCACCAATTCTCCAGTGTGCTGACTGGTGATGTAGCAGCAGCTGCTGCTGCTGTCAGTTCCTGTTCAACTCACTTCAGAACTGCTGCAGCCTAGGGAGGGCAGGCCTTCTCTGGCTAGAGGGCTGGGCCTGTTCCGAGGTCTCCTGGACCCCCTGAAGTTGAGTTCACATCTCCCTCCTGTCAGGCATATCTCTAGGGTCCACACTGTGTAACCTTGGGAAACACCTTCCCACTCCGGCCTCAGCTTCCCCATGATGAGATCAAGTGGATCTCAGGCAGGACTGAAATGCTCTGTTCACAGCTGTTCTTCCTGACGATGGGGACAGGTACAGGTAGGCCTGCCTCTGCACAGGCAAATGGTGCCCAGTAGTAGAGGATCTGCACACCTCTGAGCCTGTGAGAACTCATCAGGGGTGCCGCAGGCTCCTTTACAAGTGATAGAGCAGTCAAGGGACGCACATGTTTTGGTGCCACTTTCTAGCTCTGTGGGGTACTTCCTGTGTGACCTTGGAGAAGTTGTCTAGACTCTCTGCGCCCCTGTCATCTCCCCTGTAGAACGAGGATGGTGCCAGGAGCTACCTCGTAAGTGTCAGTCGGGTTACAGAAGTCGATGGGTATTCAGTTTCGAAGAGCGCCTAGCACACACTGAGTGCTTAGTAAGTACCAGCCATTTGGAGATAAAGCGCAGCCATCCTGCTGTTCCCAGTGTATGGGACTGAGCATGGAGGGGACAGCACTGTGGCACAAGAATCATGAATACAGAGAGGGAGACACCTCACAGATGCCAGGCTGTGGCACATCCTTGAAGGGCTGCTGTTGGGACAGGCATGGCTGTCCTGCCCACTTTGCAGACATGTGTAGAGGCTAAGCAGGAAACGTAAGTACTTTGCCTGAGGTCAAGACAAAAACCTCCAGGGAAAACTTCTCACTTCTCTTCCACTCAGAGCTCGGAGGCAGAGCTTGCCTGTTCTCAGAGCCACCTGCCCAGCATGGGGTTTGAACCCCAGAGAGCACTGGGTGGGATGAATGGGCATGCAGGGTGCCCAAGTCAAACAGCCTGATGCCCCTCCTCGGGGTGGGGTGTCTGACAGATCTATGGTGGCCTGTCTCATTCCGTGACAGGGACACTTGCTTCTCCAAGGAGTTTTGAGGCAGAGGCAGCCTGGGTAGAGAGGAGCAGTAGGCTGGTGTGGCAGATCCAGGGGACACATCTGGGGAGGCTGCCTGTGGAGGACTGTGTCTGGGCCCCACAGAGCACTGTGGAAAGCATAGGCTAGGTGCTACCAGGAAAGAGTGGGGGCAGGACAGAAACACCCGGAAGAGCAGAGGTTACGTGAGATCTCCAGAGTCAGGAGGAGAAGCCAGGGCCTGTGAGCCCTCTGTGGTAGGAATGAGGTGGAGCAGCAATGGTTACCCAGGACCGTAGCTCTTGCCTGGTGGCCGCCCCACCTGAGATACTCACCTATGTGCTCTCCATGGCTCCTGTGTCAACACTATGTGTATCTCCCTGGATTGTGATTTGTCTGGGAGACTGGACACAGAACCAGGGATCCCTGTACATATCTGCAGGAAGATGACGTGTCTGTGAGCTAGTAGTATCCTCACTGTAGCGTCTTCTGTATGTGGTTCTGGGTCTCCATAAAGGGACACATGAGGGGAGGTATAACAGATGATCATATTGACGCCTGCAAGTGGAAGTTCTGCGGATATTGGTGGTTTGGTGTCTGTGGACGTGACATGTGTCTATGCTCATTTGTTTCAGAGAGGGGAGGGGAGAGAGAAGGAGAGGGAGAGGATAGACTACCAGCCCCCCACCCCACCCCATCGTGACCCCTCCACCAGAGAGAACCTTAGAGCTGTAGCTCTCTTTGTTCCTGTGTGCATCCCAAGGTTCTCACAAGGGTTAATGCAGAACCACGATAAGCCCAACAACACAACCCAATGGGAGGCCCATCCTGACTGAGAGGGTCTGGGACGGAGAGGAGGTAGATATGTCTGGGGACAGTCTGGTCCTAAAGGGTTTCCCTGGGGACCACAGCTCTGTTTTGGAGTCTTCATCTTGAGATTACTCAAGGTGAAAGAGAGTCAGCCCCGACTTCAGAGGACATCCCGCTCTTACTGGTTTTTCTGTCCTGAACTAGCTGGGAAAGATGGCTTCTCCCTCCTGATGAGGTCCCCAGAACTAGATATTCCTCTCTCCTAGCCAAGCCTGAAGTCATTTTTGCAGGCAGAGTCTGGGAATCTCAGACTGGTAGAGGTGATTGCCCCCTTTGGGGGAACCATCAGTGCTATAACCAAGGCTGCCTGTAGCCACGAGGAGGTGTTGGAACTCAAGCCTGTGTGCCTACCTCGGTCTCTTCCCAGCCTTCTCCCAGCTCACCCAGCCATACTTTCCCCCTCCCCCAGTACTTGTCAGCTGTCTGAGGCCTCCTCAGCATCTCTGACTGAGCTGTAGACTGGGGAGGGGCGTTCTTTTCTCTTCATCTTCTTTCCTGTCGCTGGTCTTTATTCCTCATTTTGGGTATTTGTCTATGACCTGGTTGAGCCAAAAGGGTTGAAGGAGGGCGTTAAGACCAAGCAGCAGGGGCACAGAGGCATGGGTGACAAAAGCTGGGTGCATAGGACACGTGGGTAGAGGGGGCAGGCTTGTTTCAGCTCCTCGCGGCCTCCAGAGTGAAGCACTTTTGTATTAGCTGTGCTCCGATAGGGCTCCTTCATAATCCTTCCCACAGCCATGTAGTAATAACCACCATCACTCTGGAGGGATGACAGCACTCTGCTTAGCAGGGCCGGTGTGACGCTGCTGCAGTGAGTAGACTCACATACGTTGCTCTCTGTCCAAGGGCAAACCTTCCCCAAGTGCAGAGCTCCCGAATGGCGAGGCATTTGTATCCATAGTCAACGGCTGTGACTGTGACTGTGAGCTCGGTTCCCCCAGTGTCCTCAGTTATCTGTAGCGTTTCTGGTCCCGTCTGGGGTCCTGGTCCCTCCCACACCTGTCCTTGAGGTCCAGCAGCACTAAGATGTGAGCATACCCTTTAGTAGTCACTGAGGACAAAGTGGGATGGGACAGGGCGAAAGGGGAATGCATCTATCCCAACTGTGCGGCAGGAGCGAAGAAGCCCTTCAAGAGTGAGCAGATGGTATAGAAGTTCATTTCTCCATACCAGAGCAGCTTGGAGTTCGCTCGGCTACCCAGGCTGGAGAGGTGTCTTGCTGCCACAGACCGCACAGTGATCCTGGCTTCTATTCCACTGTTATTCTCCAATTGCTGGGAAATTATTCTGTCCCCCGCCCTGAAAAGGCGGACCCTGCATTTAGAAGGGAAAGTGAAAGAAGTAGACGCAGATGTGCCCTGCACAAGAGACTCACGCTTGTGCCTGAGAACAAGGGAGCCTGGTAAATGTCACTGCTAGGTGGGCATGCATATGCCAGCCAAAATGCTGTTCCTGTGTGGAAGCAGAGAACGTCGAGACATGGAGACAGTTGGTCTACTGCAGGGGAATAAGCTGCCCTGGAGTGTTCCAGGAGCCTGGTAGCTGAGCTGGCATGTACCTACCCACATGCGGTGCCCTCCTGTGGGTCCAGTGCAGATGATGCTCAACCCGTGTTGGTGGGACAGAAGAGTTAAAAAGAAGGAGTTCAGGCCCCAAGGGTTAACCAGGGCTGGAAGCCTAGACTGGGAACCCACTGCAGTTGACCTGGGGTGCTCTTTCCTTCCCTTCAGCCTGTGGACAGCGGCGCCGCTGATTCTCCACTGCTGGGAGCCGCAGCCAGAGATAGAGGATGGGAAGCACCATGGCCAGAGTCCTGCTCGGCTGCTCCCTGACGGTTCTCCTCCTGCTGCCTGTGGTAAGGGCCCAGAGTCTCCCTCCACGCGTGTGCGGAGCCTCCACCTGGAGACCCAGTTGTGTCTGTGTACTCTCAGCCAAGCTGTCCCCTAGGCTGGCATTTTTGTCAATGTCTGCCAACACTCACTGCCGCCCCCCCCCCCCACACTGTACCACTCATGTTTCTGTGGTGTGAATTAGATAAATGGTTTTTCTCAAGACTGGTGCTGATTGGACTGAAAGATGTTACAGAGTTTACAAGTCTATTAAGATGGTGACACATGCTGTGGCATTTAGAGTTGCATAGTATCTGGATAGCTCTACAGTGTGCAGGGTCCCCGGTTAGGGCCACAGAATGGTCTTCTGGTCCCCATCCCATGAGGCCCTCTGACATTAGACTCAGGGGCCTGTCCTCTGCTCAGACCTCTCCTGAGCGAGGGTGAAGATCGGGAGGGGAGGAGGGTTCCATTTGGGCCAGGATGGGGCTGTCCTTAGAGCCCCAGGTATCCAGCCTCCTGATCTCTATCTCCCTATGTGATGGGATAGGCACATCCCTCTCTCTGTGAGAAGCTGGGGTTGGATCTGTCTTGGGACATGGCCCTTGGCAGCTCCGATCTTTGCCAAGGGCATCATTCCTGACCTGGGATGTGATGGAAATGAACTTGGCCATCTGTCATGATCATCTACACTTGGCTGTGAAGTTCCTGGATCCTGCCGTGGGACCCAAGACGGGCTTTGTACCATACCATCGCTGAGCCTGTCTTTCCTCTTCTGAAAGAGAGTGGTGAGGCCCCTGGATCCTACCGTTACCCTTTGTCTGCTGGGGCAGGGTGCTTGCTCCTGTAGCTCTCAGTTTACCAGGCCTCACCCGCCCCTAAAGTGCAGCAAGAGTCAGGAGATCAGATTCAGATCCTGTGAATAAGTTAAGTAACACCTCTGCTTGGTCACACATTCTCTGCAACAGAGAATGAGGAAAACAAAAAATAGCCCCTCCTTTGTAGTGTTTATGAGCTTCTAGCATGCATGCACACACAGATGCTCAGCTGCTGGAAGGCAGCCCATGCAACTCTTAATGTCACCATACTGTGGAGACTGAGGCTCAGGAACCCATGGGACCCACACACTGAGTTGGGGTCTGTCGGGAGCCCTCATGGCATCTGTAACAAAGTAGATGTTGGTGCCCCTGTTGGTCTGAGGTCTGTCACCCTCCTGCTTAACACTTTGCTTCTAAGTCAAAGCGGAAGGGCTGTCAATGGAGGCCCTCGCTCTCTCATTGTCTGTTCCTCATGTCCCACAGGCTATTGCTATGCACTCTGATTGCATCTTCAAGAAGGAGCAAGCCATGTGCCTGGAGAAGATCCAGAGGGCCAATGACCTGATGGGCCTAAACGAGTCTTCCCCAGGTGAGTGAAGTGGCACACAGGCCTGGTGTCCTCAGCACATGCAGGCTAGCTGTGCAGACGTGGTGGGAGGGTTTGGAACTCTGGAGCCTTTAGAACGCCCTCTGAGGTCATGGCGTTTGACATCTGCCCTGCTCAGTGACGCTGGGTGGCTCTCCTTGTGCCAGTCTGGGCTGGGCTATTCTGGGTAGCTTAAAGTGACTTCTCTTGGGCCTGGTCTGGATAGCAGCTATCAACAAGCTTGTTCATAGGCCACCTGGGACCAGTGGCAGCGGAAATGAAGCTGTTCCGGTGGTCGGGTTATAGGGTATCTGGCCAGATGGAGGCAAGGGGGTGGGGTCATTTCCTATCTGCTGGGTCAGGCAGAAACCAGGGTTGAAAGCAGAAGCCAACCCCAGGGCTTTGGTTAATGTGGCACTCCTGTATCATATGCTGGATGTGGCCGCATACATCTGTAGCTTTGTTTCTTCAAATGATCCCAAGGTTTCCAAAAGGTGCCTCCTAACAATTCATGTCCTGAGGGAGAGGCACAGCTCCTAAGACCCAGGGGTCTTCTTCCAACTCCCCGCTGCAGGGGTAGGGGAGGTTGGGTGGGCATCTTAGAGAGGTCATGCTTTTCTCCTGCTCCTGTCACGATGCAGAGCAGGCTGGGGTGGGGATCCACTACATCCTGAGGAGTGTACCTTTCCCTCTGGACTCACTCAGCTCTTCTGAGAACAGTCTGCTTGAAGACTTTATTAATCTTCAGCCCAGTTAAACAGAATTTCCGCTAGGCCAGCTTTACACCAGCAGCTTCTTCACAAAGACTGACGGGGGCGGGGATGCTCCCAGCATGGCATGGCTGCTTCACTGCCAGAACAGAAGTGGACTCTAGTCCATACCAACTAAGGGCACTGAGGAAAGGGGACAGATGAGTATACCGTGAGAGGAAACCCAAACTCTGATCTAAGTGGCTACTGCATGTGGGTGAGAAAGTGGGTCCTGAAGAGAAGACACCCAGTGCCTGGGTACCATGTGGGTAGACCCCATGCAGCCTGTGTCCTGACGGGGAGTCATTGGTCCCAAATGGCTGCTCTATTGCCCATAGGGTGTTCTTGTCTGCAGGCTGAAGCAAAAGAGGACAGGTGTGGGTAAAGCACGGATAGAAGGAGCGGCCGGTGGTGGTGGGAGGGGCTTCCCTGGTGGCTTTGGAGAAGAAGAGGTGAGGGCCAGGAGGAGCAGGGAGGAGAGAGTAGCTTGGAATACCCACCCACCAGGGGACCTTTTAGGAGGACATCCGCAAGCCACAGCACAGATTAAACCAGAATCTTGGCTTGACATAGTTACAAGACATTCAATAGCTCCCAGGAGGTTCTGATGAGAAGCTAGAGCTATGAAAACTGGTCCAAGGGAGGGGTGGGCAATGGACTGCGGGTGAGACAGGACCAATGGGAGAACACTGCAGGCTGTTTGCAGTCACTCCTGCTTCACAGATGAAGAAACAGATGCGAGGGAACCCCGCACCTTGCTCAAGGACACAGTTCACTGCAAGTGGGGCCTGAATTTGGGCGGTCTATATTCTCAGTCACTGGAACAGACTGCCTCAGGACAGCATACTCTGAGGCCCGGCATGACTTCCGTATCACCTTTGAAGATATGTAACACCTCAATTTTCTTGGGTCTAATGGAGGAGGGATTATATGTAGCAGCTATCATCTGTAGGAAGCAAGGTGGCTTGAAAACTTCAGAGTCACTGTATCTGAGTCTCCCTCATGGTATAGAAAGCTACAGGCTTCACCTTTGCCTAGGTCAGACTTCTTCTGGCAAGGTAGACACCATTTGGAACTGTCTGGAAAGCCTTTCTGAAAGAGAGGGGAGTGTAGTCAGACTTTATTGGACTGCCAGTTTCCAAATAATGACACGGAGACTTATTATTAATTATAAACACTTGGTCTTTAGCTTAGGCTTGTTCCCAACTAGCTCTTATAGCTTAAACTACAACTTACAACTGTTTCTATTAATCTATGTTCTATCATGTGGTTCTTTACCTCTCCTCCATTCTGTATGTCCGGCTCCCTCAGTTTCTCACTGGCATCTCTCAAGCACATAGATTCATCTCCAGTTCCTCTCTACCCCTGGAAGTCCTGCCTAGTCTCTCCTGCCTAGCTATTGGCCATTCAGCTTTATTTGTCATTCAGCTCTTCACTGAATCAATCAGAAGGCGCCTTTCACATTGTGTGATCAAATATCCCTCAACAGGGGAGGGTTGAGAACCAGCCCTGGCTTCAGAGAGCTGAGGAGAGGAGGGAGGGCAGGAGAACAAGCCTAGGTAGGGGTGGCTTAAGACAGGTGAGAACTGTGAGCTAGCTCTTATGGACTAGGTGCTAACAGAGCAGGCTTGGGTCCTCAGTGTTCATGCCCGCACACAGCTTGTCCACCCAAGTCAGCAGTGATGCTTCCTCCCACCTGAAGATGACATTATCTTCTCAGAGAGTCCCTTTCTTGCTTCCTTGCCCATCACCTAGAAGCCCATGCCAGGGTGGTAGATAGAGTCTGTGTGTATTTTTGGATAGGTCCAGAGATCTCAGCTCCCCCAATCCACTACACTGCAGGCGAAGAGTGAAAAGTCTCCCTGATTCCAGGTTTTGGTGGACACATGAGGAGCTGTGGAGAAGAAGGCCTTGGGTCTGTGTTCAAGGGGGGCCTGCATTGCTCAGAGCAGAGCCCCACAAAGGCAAAGGGTGTTTGCATAAATGCTACAGTGGTGGAAGGTCCACTAAGGAAGGGCAATGGTAGAGGAAGGGAGGTCCCCTTGGGAGGGCCGTGTTGAGTGAAGCATCCATCAAATCTGTGGCCGAAAGGTCCTATGGCCTGATCTGCAGCAAACAAACATTTGCCTAGGCAGCTTCTGGGCACCATGCCAGGATTCAGGGTCTAGGACAGCTAACCCTTGTTCTCAGTCCCCAAGGGAAGGCCTCCATGTCTTCTGAGCCTCATATGAGCCTCATGCCTGCCTCTAGGGCTGTCTTCACCTGGGTCTTCAGATTAAACAACCATGTGACCCTAGAGCAGGGGCCATCTCATTGTCCTTTGCAGGGCCATTGAAGTCCCTACAAACACTTTAAGGTACCCATGAACACAGTCTTTTCTCACCCACAGCCAAGGTCAGCAGCATCTGGGGCTCAGGCTCCAAGGAGGTGTGTTCTCCCAGCCAGCCCCCAGCTGATTGTAAAGTGTGTCCAAGCTTGATAACTCTAGAGAACTGCCTCTACCACTGTGCCCACGTGATGTCAGGCATGAGAGAAAAGGTCACGGAGCAGGTGAATCAAGCTAAGATATCAGTATCTCTGGGAGTGGACTGGGGTTAAGAGCTGTGTTGTGTTGTCAACCTTGGTTGGGGAGAGCAGAGATTGGTGAGCTGTAGTCTCCTTCTGCCTCTCCCTCTATGTTGTCCCTGAGCACTTATCTGCACAGACACTGCCAGGAAGTAGTGCTAACCCCGAGACATGCTTGAAAAAAGCCTGCCAGTTTGCTCCAGCGCCTGGGAGTGTGTGAACTCAGGGCAGCTTTTATACATGTGCACATGCGTGCATTCACTAGCTTTTCAATGTCCAGGCCACTTAAGAATGGTATGGCTGGGCAGCCTCCCAAAGCATCACACAGTGCAGAAATGCAGACCTTGGTGGTCTGGTCAGCCACTGCACATGGCCCCTTTGTGTCAAGAGACTGTAAACAGGAGATGTATGAGAACATGTAACAGGGCACAATGCTTTACAGTAAAATCGAAAAGTTAGGTACACTGTGAAATAATGATAAAAGTGTAGTTTAATAGATTCACGGAGCCAAGAATTTAGTCAGTTAGTCTGCACCATATGTAATTGTGTGTGCTGTGCTGTTTCATGTGACTGGCAATGAGCCGGATGTTCCCACCAGCGTCGCCACACACGAGTGACTTTAACATGGTGATGGCATCACCGGTGGCAGGGACTTCTCAGCTCTAGTGTAATGTTAGAAGATAGCCGTGGCATACCTAGTAAGCTGGGTCTGTTGGAATGAGAGCCTGGTTTGTTGGTGGGGAGCGCCTTGTGTGGCACTGTGGTGGGGGATTACTGTCTTGGGGAGGCACCTATATTCCCTCATCATCCTGACCTTCAGGGCCGGAAATACCACCCCATCATTTTGAGCATGTGTTGAAGGGGTTTCTTGGGAAGAGGACCAGGGATGGAGGTATATTTCACTGTTTTGTTTCCAAATCCCTGGATCCTGCATGGGACTTGAGCCAACTCTGAGTCTGGCTCTGCCATGTGACATATGAAGCGGCTAGAGCCAGAGGTGCTGTCACTGGCAAAGTCACATGGAGAGTCTCAGCCAGCTCTGGGTGGGTGCCCAGAACTCCTGATTGGGGACTTCCCTTTCTGCTGCACTGTAGCAGTGCCCCTGGAGGAGGGCTGGAGGAGGGGAGGGGGCTGCTGTGCCTGGGAACTGGGGCTTGTCTGTGCACGACAGGCCCTGTAGCTCCATCCTGTGGTCCCTCTACCTGGATCAGGGTTTGTTTGCCTAGGTTGTGGCCAGCAGCATCTCCTCTTTTGTGAGGCTTGGAGCTGTGAGCACAGGAACCTGCCTGTGTCCAGGAAGAGCTGCCCTAGCTAGCCTTCAGTGAATGCCACATGCTGAAAGTGAGTGCCGTGGCAAGTCAGGGGAGAGGTCTTCATGCTGCCTTTCTGGACTTGTCTTAGGTAGAGTTCGGGTGCCTAGACCACCCCCACCGCCAACCCTACTGGCCTTCCAGCTCCTCTGACACTCACTAGGCCCAAGCATGAGCAAGTGGGTGTCTATAGAAACCCTTGCTCCAAGGAACTTACCCCATGTAGGGTTCATAGGAACCTGATTGAGAGCTTGCTCAGACTCATCTTCTCCAGGAGCTCCTCCTCTTGGAACTCAAGCATGTATCAGACTCTCTTGAGGGTTTGTGAAGCACAGGTTGTTGGGTGGTCTCAGGTTATCTCCTGCCTAGGTCTGGGTGGGGCCCAAGCGTCTGCATTCTGGGAGGCTGCCAGGTGTGTTGCTGGTTTGGGGGTCACATTTGGAGATTTGCTGCCTTCAGCTCTGCCCCTCTCCTTTAGCACTCACATCACAGGAGGGGGAGGGGTCCTCATCTGATAAAGCCAGAAACCTTGGCTGTCAGGAAATTGAATTGTTTTCCACTCTCAAAATTGTGTGCTCAGATGGAGGACCTTCTTTAAGAATAGCTGAACATCCCTGGGTGGATCTTGAAAGGAAGGGAGGACTGTGGTTTTGTCTGTCACTCTGGTGTCCCTGGACTCACGAGTTTTGAACTCTATGTGGAACTGGACAGAATCATCACCATGACAACCCCTGATTAGCTCCTCATTCTGTTCCCTTCAAAGGGACTAATGGCTCATGCACTCTCTCTCTCTCAGTCCCACGCCTAAGTAGGCTCTGTCTCCCCCGTCTCCCCTGCTGTCACAGGAGTCACCGCTGCTTGCTTGGTATGGAGTGTCATGTCGTGTCGGAGGGAAGGTGGGCACACCCCTCCAAGTGTGAGCACTTCCTGGCTCCTGGTGCCCTCAGTCCTCAGTAGGGCTTGTGTGGGTTGAGCCGGGGGGGGGGGGGGGGCGGGCTAAAGGTGGGGCTGACCCAGACCTGGGGAGTAGAGGAGAGGTCACGGGGCAGGGGGGCGGGGCGGAGCAGAATTTGGTGGGGCGTCCATCAAGGGGAGTGAGCTCTGAAGGGATCGAGGCCTGCTCCAGAGGTGGGAACTTGAGCATCTTCTCTCTGAAACCCACGGTCTCACTGAGGACTGCGCTCTCACTGTCCTGTCCTGCTTTTGCTCGGCAGCCGTCTTTGCCAGCTCCACTTCGGAACCTTGGCATTCTCGGGTGTTCTTCCGTGAACTCACTTTCTCACTGGGTATTCATATTGCTACCCCGGCCATCTTACCTCTTCTCATCTGGTTTAATTTTGGCTCTTACCATGATCTCAACTCCAGCGTATGTGAGACCAAACATGCTTTTCAACGTGTCTAATTCTCTCACCATTTGGCTCCTAACTAGTCCTTATATTGTGACAGTCTGTTCATCCATCTGCCCTTCTACCTACCGCCTACCCACCCATTACCCACCTATCCATCTACCTACCTGTACATTCAAACATCCACTCATCCGTCCATCTATCCACCTTCCCACTCATTTATATCTTCATCCATCCATAGAGATGCTCAAGTCAGAACCAGGCTGACATCAGTGATACTTCCTTACCTCTCTTGTATGTGAGTTATATCACATAGACTATGCGGCAGTTGCAAACCAGCCTTAAAGTCCAGAGATTAGAACAATGACTTTTTTTTTTTTTAACTTAATACAAGTCATCAGTCAGTATAGTTAGCTATAGTGGGAAGACAGAATTTAGCTTTGCCTAGTCATTAAGAGACCCAGGCTCCTTCTTTGTTGGGACACTGACGCCCTTTGTATGTTATAATAGGCTGTCTTTTGGGCCACCGACCAGCTCCCAAATCATTATTAGACCTATTATTAGTGATAAATGCTCGGCCTTATCTTATGCTTGTCCCATTAACTCTTGTAACTTAAATTAACCTGTTTCTCTTCATCTATCTTTTGTCTCAGGGCTTTTCACCTTTTTTTTTTTCATTCTGTATGTCCTACTCTGTGTCTGTCTGTCTGGCCCTGGGTTGTTTCCCTCTCTTTCTCTCTTTTTCTCTTCTCTTCTCTTCTCTTCTCTTCTCTTCTCTTCTCTTCTCTTCTCTTCTCTTCTTCTTCTTCTTCTTCTTCTTCTTCTTCTTCTCTCTCTCTCTCTCTCTCTCTCTCTCTCTCTCTCTCTCTCTCTCTCTCTCTCCCTCTCATCCTAGATTCAGCCTCCTCTTTATTCTCTGTGCCTGCCAGCCCTGCCCATCCCTCTACTGCCTGGCTATTGGCCATTCAAGCTTTTTATTAGACCAATCAGGTGCCTTAGGCAGGCAAAGCAATACATCTTTACATGATTAAACAAATGCAGCATAAACAAATGTAACACATCTTTGACTAGTTAAACGAACATTCCACCACAGTATGTGGTCTCAAGGGTGTTGCTGAGAAGGAAGAGAGAGAAGTAGTAAAGGCTCCAGGGTAGCTTTGGAGACTAGTTCTCCTCTTCTTCCTCCATTCTAAGGACTTAGAGTTCAGGGTAGGAGTCACATGACATGGGTGAGCACTAGCCATCTGTGCCACATTTCAGCTCTGTCCTCCACCATGCCCTGCTGTTCCTGTCTCTAAACCCTCCTACACAGTTCTATCCATCTTTGCTGCCATTACTCTGAATCAATCCCTTTCATGATCCCTGGGCTACCTCCATATCCTGGCATGACTTTCTGTCCCATTTTTGCCGTTGTGTTCTCTCTGATCCACTAAATTGGATCACTTGGACACTATCTTAAAAGTCTTCCATGGCAGGCAGAGAAAGATGCCCTGCTACCATCTAGAGAGAGATCCTTACCTCTCAGCCCCCTAAACCTGCAAATATGTGACCCTCCCTGACGGGGGACTTTGCAGATGATCTGGTGATAATAAGAATGCCTTAGGTGGCTTGGATGGACACAGAGTGATAGTGAGAGTCCTTAGAAGTGAGAGGAGATGGGAGAGTTGAGGAGCCTTAGGATGCCAAGCTCCTAGTTTTGAAGCTGGGGGCAAGGACCATAAGCCCAAGAGCACTGGTGACCACTTGAATTCAGGGTCATTGGAAGGTTCATTTCCCCGAGCCTCCAGCAGTCTTACTGATGCCCAGTTCTAGCCAGATGAGACTCATTTCAGGCCTCTTTCCTCCAGGATGGTATGATAGTAACTTGTGTTGCCCAGTGATGCTAAATTTCCTTATAAACCTCCAGCCCCAATAGGAAACTAGCCTATCACTCACTCAGCATAGCATTCCAGACCATTGTAAGCTCCGTGAGGCCCAGACTGGCTGGTTCTGCTTCATCTGCACTGCTGAACTCTTTGTGCCTTCACTGAATCCCTTTTGAATTAATGAGCAAATGAGAAGGAAAAGTAGAAAGAGGAGAGAGGAAAGGATGAAAGGAGAGGAGGGTGTAGCAGGAATCTTAAAAGTTCTTATTAATAAAATCAAACCCAAGGCAAGTTGTTGGGGTCCATGCTGGTAGATCAGAGAGACAGAACAAGCCACAGCTATCTCACCTCGCCGGATCCTCAGCTGGTCTTGTCTCCTCAGACTGGAGGCCTCTGAGTCCTCATCCGGAATGGGTCTCAGCTGAATTACTGCTCAAAAGCCTGAATGCTTAACCAGCCAAAATCTTCTAGTTTCTGGTTCTCACGCCTTATATATCTTTCTGCTTTCTACCACCACTCTCTGGGATTAAAGGCTGGCTTTTTGGGATTAAAGGCGTGTCACCATGTTTGGCTGTTTCCAATGTGGCCTTGAACTCACATAGATCCAGAGGGATTTCTATCTCTGGAATGCCAGGATTAAAGGTGTGTGCTATCACCGCCTACCTAGTGGCTTTTCTGTTCTCTGACCCCAGATAAGTTTATTAGAGTACACAATATTTTGGGGAACACAATACCACTACATTTCCTCTCTTTTTGTCTAAAATTAAAGAAAGCTTATAACTAATACAAGAAAAACTATCTCCAATAAGTATATGCAATATACAGTCAAGATGACATTAACAATGTCTAGTCCATTAATATTTGACAGATCCAGACAAAAAACTCCATTATATATATTAACAATGTCCAGTCCAGTAATATCTGATAAACTCAGACCAAAAAATTTTCAATACTTACCTTATTTAAAACAAGTAGTTCCTTTTTAAAAGTAGATTCCATAATCTCCCTTTTTATCTTATCATATCCATATTCTCTTTTTTTTCTTTTCATAATACATTCAGTAGTCTACCTTTTGTCATTTTTATATCTTCCCCTCTTTCTTCAGTGTAGATTCAGTGATCTACCTATTTATCCTATTATTTCTTTATCTTTTTTCTCAGAGTAGATTCGGTGATCTATCTCATATCTACATTCTCTTTTTCTTTTTGCTTTCTAGGGGTGAAGATATCTTTAGGGAATCTTGAAAAGAAAATTTTGGGGTTAATCATCAAGTCCTGTATTGTTTGTCCAGTCTCTGCATAATAGGAAAGTTCAGGGTTTGTTTCAAGTCCTTGTTCAAGTAGTCTGTCAGGCTGGATCATCTTAGCTAGTCCTCTCGAAATTGTCCTGACCAGTTTGTAGTCCAAAGTCGATTTTTCCATGGTGTTCATCGGCTTAATGGCTTTATCATAGTCCATGTGGAATCATCGTTGTAGGATCCTGTCATTTTTTTGAAGATTTCAAAGTCACTGTTAGGTGTGGTCATGGTTTCATGCAGACTCTTTTTTTTCTTTTTTCTTTCTTTTTTTTTTTTTTTTTTTTTTTTTGTGCCTCCTCTGTGGTCTGGAGCAATCACAGTTTGATAAATGTCTGTCTCTCGGAACCATGAACATTCTTCCCTAGAACAGAAAATCTTCACAGCAATTTTTCCCCACCATTTGTCTTGCCAAACTTTTCCAAACTGACCTTTGCCGATGCTTTCTTGTAACACGATGGTCCTGGCAATTCTTCTCTGAACCAGCAGCAGCAAACCCTTCATCCCAGGTAGCAGCATCACCGCAGTCACCAACATGATGAGAAGGAGCTGGCAACGTGGAGCAGTAGCCACTGCTTCCATGGTCCCACCACTGTTTGTGGCTCAGTCCAGGCCAAAGCTTCTCCCAAGCCTCTTAGGCCGGCCTCAAACTCAGGATCCTCCTGCCTCTGTCTCCTTCAGCAAATCCTACTGGTGTGCACCACCACCACCACCACCGGCTGAGTGTAGCTTGGGCCTGAGCTCAAGGCCACAGGCAAACAGCTTTTTCATGAATTTGTAACACGAACGTTGGGCGCCAGGAGGGGGCAGGAGCAAAGGCTTCCGTCGCCACCAACGTGAACTGCTGAACTACACATGTTCTGTGTCTGTGGTGGGGACATAAGTTTCTGTCCTCCACCAGAAAACCTAGGGACCCTCTTGTGAGCCCACCTCCTGTCCTGTCTAAAGGTGGTCAGTCTTCATAGATGAGGGGTGGTCTTTATAGGTCCTGGGGTCCCGGAGATCTTGTTCTGGGCTTTCTTGATGTTCTGGCCTCATAAGAAGACGAAATTGGGGGCAGAATGAAGGACTGGGAGAGTTTCCAGGCTTGTGACAGGTAGATCCTTGGGAATCCTGGGCAAGGCACTTGGCAGACACACCGGAAAGTAGTCCCAGTGACTTTTGCCATCCCTGAGACAGCAGCAGACAGTCCTGTGAACTCTCTGTTCCAGATTCCAGCTTGGCCACTCATAGCTGGGGGTGCTGAGAGACACCGGGCCCTTGCTCTGACACTCGTCTATGAATCACAGCAGAGGAGACCACAACATAAATCTGGGTTCTTCTAGGCAGATTCGGAAGGAAGGCCTTGCCCTCACTACAGCTTTGTCCTCTTGTGAGCTTCATGCACATCTGGCATGGGGACATCACTGAGAAAACTCTCACCAGGACCGCGTGTCACTTATCCGGCCTCCACCTCTGATCCCCGGCTTTAGATCCTGGCTGCTGCCACTCCTTGCCCCTCAGTCCTCACAGCTGTGCCCTCTGTGTGGCCCCCTGACCTCAACAGCTGGTTGTGCCAGGGCCTAATGTTCCAATTATGGGAGCATCTGCTGGCCAGGGCGTCTGGGGTGTGGGCCAGACATGGTCGTGCTCCGTGGGCATTTCACAGTTAGCACGGGCCATGGCAGCCAAAGATGTGCTGTTGGGTCTCTTTCAAGGACATGATATCACAGCCAACTGTGTACTGGCGAGACACCCTGGGTGGACGGGAATCCTTGATAGCAGCATACATAGGTGCTTTTTCTCATCTGATCCCCTGAGTCTCTGTACACTTAAACTCCACACAGAGAACTTTAACAATTTTCCTAGCTCCCAGAGGGTGTCATTCCATGAGCAGGATGCCACAGGCCAGAGAGTCACTCGTGTGAACACCAAAGCAGCAAGGTCTGAATTCTGAGAGACCTAGAAGCTGAGAATGTCTTGGGTTGCCAGAAGTCATGGCTGCGACAGAGGAACCATGCTGTCATGAAGCCTGCCCAGGCCACCCCTCCGCCTGCTCAGGTTTCCTCTGAGCCTGTCAGCAGCTGGCCATTGAGATTCTATCTCCCCAGCAGGGCAGCCCTTCTAAGGAGTGATTTCCAGGAGCATCTAGTTGAAATAACAAAGCTAAGCCCAATGACAACCAACAAGCATGGAGTCACCATGATGCTGATCATAGGACTTTCTGTGTAGGAACTTGTTAGTCCCCCCGACCCCCCAGCAGTCCTGGGAGACAGGATGTGAGCAGTCACTCAGTTCCTTATGGGACACTGAAGTTCCCCCATCTGTAGACCCTCTGTAGGTCAGGCTCCTTTCCTGAAGCTGTCTGATGCTGCCTGACCTGCTTCGGCACCTCCCCCACCCCTCTGCCCCTTTGTCATACACTCTCCAGAAGGTCACTACCCGTGCTTCCTTTGCTAACCCCTAAGTGTGGCATCCTGGGGCTCCCTCCTCCTTGCTCTTCTTCACATCCTTTCCTTGGGAGACATGACTCATGGGCTGGAGAGATGGCTCAGCCATTAAAGGCTAGGCTCACAACCAAAAAGACATGTCTCACCACTCATATGCTCAAGAGGAAGTACGCCTGGCAGGCCAGATAGGGACAGGTAGGCAGGGCAGGGACAACAGCTGTCATGCTTATGAATCGGGGTGTGAAGAACACAGATTTTAATTGTTGATGTGGGGAGTTACCAAGCCATACAATTCGAAAAGATTTTGGTCCTAACTGAGGGATATCTAGGAGGGGGCTGTGATCCCAGTGAAGACTGATAGGTTTCATTGATGTCTGGAGGGAACCAAGCAGGACCTGATGATGCCCATGACCGAGATGGAGCAAATAGCGCTCAGCTGGGCTGAAACAGATGCAGGGTCGCAGGGTCGTTTCAGTCGGAGGGTCTGGGTGGAGTCCAGAACTCCTGCATTGACTTGTCTTTGGCCCCTCAAAGTGGGAACATACAGCAGGTAACAAACAAACCTTGAGGTCAGCCCAGAGAGTGGCTACATGTAATTCTATTAAGTCCCTGAGCTCATCCAAGGTGAGTGGGCAGGTGGCCCAAGACAGGATGCCTTCCAGAATCCGCGGCCAGTCAGGTGGGCCGAGTCCAGCTTGGCTGGAGTTGAAATTGTTCCTTGGATTTGGCAGCAGCGAAGAGGTTGTTGCTGACCTTGATGAGTGCTGCTGCAGTGCAGAGGAGGGGTGGAGAGAGATGGTGGCCATAAGGGGAGAGAATGCACAGAAGACAGGGGGATCCCATGAGCCATCAAACCTCCCAAATCAGAGATAGTTGAGCTGGACATACTTTTCTTCCTCGCTGCTCACCCCCAGGAAGACTTAGTGATTCCCAAGTCTCTCTGTGTACCGGTCCTTTCCCCTCTGCCAGCCAATCCCCACAACAAGGCTCTGACCTTGGCCTCCCCAAGGACTCTGCCTCCATCACCTCTTTCTGTTCCAAGTCTTTCCATAGTTCTGTCTGGATACCTTCCATCCTCTCAGCTGGGGAAGCGGTGACCTCACTTCAGGTGCCAGCTTTGATGCAGGGCTATGCTGGGAAGGAAGTGGGCTCTGGAGTCTAGCCTCAGGCCAGCTGATCTAGCCTCAACCCCACTCCCATGGAGAAGTGAGCCTCACTGGGGAGGTGAATATTAGATCCCACAAGGGTGATGAGGCTAAGGGAATGCAGGTGTCTGGCAGGCTGCAGGTGTACTGTGGCATGGAGAAGAGGGCCTTCCACAGAGTCTCCTGCTCTGGAGTTCCTACAGTGGTTTTCTGAACCACTCCTGGAGTGCTTTTCCAGGTGCAGGAGTAAGCCGTCCCCACATAGGAAGACTTACCTTCTCTCCTCGTAAACTGTTTGCCTCCTGCAAGGGCCAACTTCTGAGCAGTTCATGCAAAGTGTGTGTGTGTGTGTGTGTGTGTGTGTGTGTGTGTGTATGTGTGTGTGTATGTGTGTGTACATGTGTGTATTTGTGTATGTGTGTGTGTATGTGTATGTGTGTGTGTGTATGTGTGTGTATGTGTGTACTTGTGTGTGGCATGTGGTTGCTATTTGCCATTATTATCATTTGATTGCAATACCTAATAGAAATAACTTAAGAAAGATTTATTTTAGCTCACAGTTTCAGGAGTTCTGTTTGTGGTTGGGAAGGCACAGCGGAGTAGCTCAGCTCATGTTATGATGCCTAACAAGCAAAGAAATGGGGAATGCTAGCGCCCCACTAGCTTTCTCCTTCCTCCCTTTATTTTGCCCAGGATACCAGCCCACCCACAGGTAATACCACCCACCTTCAGGGCGGACCTTTCCTCCTTAGTCAGTCCTCTCTGGAGATGCCCTCACCATCACCAGAGGAATGCCTCACCATCTCTTAGGTGATTCTAAATCAAGTCAAATTGATATTGAAAACTAGCTGTTACAAAGGGGCGTATGTGTGTACACACCTATAGTATGTGTTGTGCCTGTGTGTATCTGCATATGTGGGACGTGTATGGTGTCTTTGTGTCTGGTTGTGGTATGTGTACACTTTGTGTGCATGTGGTATGAATACGGCTAGGCACACTGTCACTCACAGTGGCTCTCTCCTCCAGGTTGCCCTGGCATGTGGGACAATATCACATGTTGGAAGCCTGCTCAAGTCGGTGAGCTGGTTCTTGTGAGCTGCCCTGAGGTCTTCCGGATCTTCAACCCAGACCAAGGTAAGTAGAGCCCAGAATCTCTCCAGCTGTGTTGATGTAGCCTGCAATCCACACAGCCATACCCCTGCCTGGAACTCAGCTTCAAGAACTCAGCTGCCTGATGGGCACATGGCAGATGGCAGGCAGGATGGGACGGCATCCTTCATGCTGGGATAGGGCAGGGAGACACTTCTCCAACACAGCTCTAGGGCCAGGTATGCATTGTCAGGTGAGTGTCCTGGTAGGTGAGCTCAATCTGGGCTATGGCTGGGCTACAGCAGCTTTAATGCTTACCCCATTAGGGACCTTCTGTAAGGCAGACCATCCCTCAAGTTTCTGGTCCAGCAGATAGTGATGTGACACAGTGGCTGTTTTCCAAGTGGTCTGTAGAGATAAAGTGAGATCACTTATAGAGATGCTATGTAGCACAGCACCCAGTGCATTTTGCATGTTTAGTAGTAAAGTTAGCTGACATCATCGCAGTCACCACGATGATGACATCACCATGGAGATGACTCAAGAGGCCTGGAGGAATATATATATGCATGGAGTTGTATGACCAAATACCCACAGGCAGAATGGGAGTATAAAGATGGCTGACAGACACCTGAGCCCACATTCTTCAACATCTTGAAGTGGGCAGGTACCCAATCCTCCAGCCTCCCAGTCAGTCTGCCGGCCCACCCACTAGCATACACATTTGCTAAGCAAAACATGTCCCTGGGCCTTACTGCCCTCAGATGACCGTGAGGATTCAGGGAAGAGGAGCTGGAGTCCTGCTCCTCTAACCCCAGCTGGCCAGGACACCAAGGAACGTAGTCTAGGACGTGTGGACGTTGGCTTCAGAGGTATGTGTATGATGGCCTGTCATAGTTAGGGGTTTCTATTGCTGCAGTGAAACACCATGACCAATAAGGAAGTTGGGGAGGAAAGAGTCTATTTGGCTTACACTTCCACATTGCGGTTTCATCACCAAAAGAAGTCAGGACAAGAATTCAAAGCAGGGCAGGAACCTGGAGCAGGAGCTGATGCAGAGGCCATGGAGGAGGCGCTACTTCCTGGCTTGCTTCCTATGACTTGTTCAGCCTGCTTTCTCACAGCACCCAGGACCATCAGCCTAAGGATGGCACCACCCACAATGGGCTGGTCCTCCCCCATCAATCACTAATTAAGAACATGCCTTACAGCTGGATCTTATGGAGGCATCTTTTTCTTTCTTTCTTTCTTTTTTATTTTTTATTTTTATTTTTTGTTTTTATTTTTTATTTTTTTTGAGACAGGGTTTCTCTGTGCAGCTTTGCACCTTTCCTGGAACTCGCTTTGGAGACCAGGCTGGCCTCGAACTCGCAGAGATCCGCCTGCCTCTGCCTCCCGAGTGCTGGGATGAAAGGCGTGCTCCACCACTGCCCAGTGGAGGCATCTTCTTAATTGAGGCTCCCTCCTATCAGAAACCTCTAGTTTGCATATCAAGTTAACACAAGACAAGCCAGCACATAGCATGTGCCAGGAAACCAAAGCTGGATGGAGGGGTCTGTGCAGCTCACATACCATGTCCGCTCATGGTCTCTGGTGCCCCCAAAATGATGTGTACAATTCCTGGGGCCAAACTGGGATCCTATGGAATGGTCACTATGATATTGGATACAGAAATGTGAATCAGGGAGCAAGGAAATACTCTTCCCAAAGACAGGACCCCAGTGTGCCGGACTTCATGGAGGGGATGCCAGGCCCTGTCTGAGGGGGGGGCACAACCAATAACTTGCCTCCACCCTGGCTTGCAGGAGGTGGGGGAGAAAGAGTGGTATTCATTGGGGTCCCGAGCCTCCATCTTGGGCTTCCCATCCAGAACACAGAGAAGGTGGGGTTTATTTATATATCCCTCCTCTCTTTATCCCACATCTTTCCACCTCCTGCTCTCCAAGAAGAAGCTGGTTTCTGAATGTTCCCATTCTGAGGGTTTTTGGAGACTGGCTGTGCCCCAGAGCAGGCCAGAGGGTAAATTCTGGGGGAGGCTCTAGGCAGAGAGGCAGAGTGAGTAGAGGGAAAATGGAGACTGTCAGGAACAGGGCCTGACTCCTAAGATTTATTCCCATGGAAGCCAGCTTAATCACTTCCTCCATGTGCCCATTGCTTTATTTCAGTTAGTTATTTGAAGCTTTTGGAACATCCTCCCTAGGCAAAATTCCAGCCACAAAACCTTTTTTTTTCCCCCTACAGTAGCAGCCACAAGAGGTGACAGGAATGAGGGTAAAATGATTTCCCTCAGCTGCACCCTGCCGCCTCAGGGAGCAGGGAATGTTATTTACACCTGGCTCTTAATGGTTCATTAAAGCAGGGCCTTTAGCACCTCTGTTCACAAGCCTGGTAGTGAGACCTGCCCTCCCCACAGAAGGGAGTGAATTGCGGTCTCTCTCTGTGTTCTCATTCCTGGAAGCTCAGTGACAATGGTGTTGGATAGGCCTGCCAGAAGTGCTGGCTTTGTGGGAGCCCTGGCCGATGCCTCCCCTTCCTCCTCATGTGCTGACCTGGAGGTGGAGTTAGAGGCTCCTAGCATGGGATCCTCCGGCCTTCAGGTCCCTAGCAGGGCTCTCTCAGAGTTGGGGGCGGGGTGGGGGAGAGAATGTCCTGTGGGAACAGACCTTACTTCAGCCCTATTCACCACTGCATTTGTATTCATGTTCATTCTCTCTCTCTCTCTCTCTCTCTCTCTCTCTCTCTCTCTCTCTCTCTCTCTCTCTCTCTCTCCCAGTCTGGATGACAGAAACCATAGGTAAGACGACCCTTGGGAGGACAGACAGAGTTCCATCTGCCTAGCGGGAGCCCAACCTTAGGAGATTCAATGCCCCTGGGTGCTGGAATGATGGTCAGGTGGGGTAGCATGCACGACAGGACCATCAGGGACCAGTTTCTTCCCTCCTGCCCACAATTTGGCCATTCTGGAGGCTAGGAGAGATGGAAGGCACAGTGGTTGGCTTCAAGGCCTTTCCAAGCTGGGTCAGGAGTTTGAGCCACCAATGGAGGGGTTGGAAACCAAGTCCATCTGTGTGCATGGTGCATGCATCTACATGTGGCTTGGCCCTGTTTGTGAGTTCGTGTAGATTCTGTCATTCCAGCAGCGGGGAAGTGGGAATGTACCTACCAAGCAAGAGAACAGAAGATAATTAGAGGCAGATTTTGCAGGGCGACAGGGAAGAGGTCAGGGCAGACTTCCTGAAGGAGGTGGCTCTTCAGCTCAGACATGGATTTTGAAAAGTTGAGAGGAAGTGGGGTTAACTTCTAGGTCATCTGTAGACAGATATGAGAATAAAGGTTATGCAGTTGGGAGAAAACTGCAGATAAACTTTTTGGGTTTAGGGAGGTCCCTTTGGTGAGAAACAGACTTAGAACAGCAGTGGGAGATGAACTTCAAGAAAGAAACCCCAAGCCCCAGGCTTCTCCACTCCCCACCCCCACCCTGGAGGCTCTCTGGTGGGGACCAAGCCATGGACCACTCTGAGCTTCCTAGCCACGCAGCCGCCACCCTTGTGAGATTGGTGTTGCAAGAGGCTGTGTACCACAGGGATGTGCATCCGCTGAGTGAGAGTCAGCCTCTGGATCCCAACCCCACTCGCTGCAGACTGGCCACCCTTAGCCTTGGGTGATGGGGCCAGTTGACAAATGCAGCATTCTGAACCACGTTTGTGTTTTTGCAGGGGATTCTGGTTTCGCCGACAGTAATTCCTTGGAAATCACAGGTGAGGGAGGAGCTGGAGGCACTTTGGGCTGGTGAGGGTGGAGGGCAGCTGCTGTGGGAGCCCTGACCTGCTTTGTAGCTAGACTTTATCCTCTGTGTGGTTTTGAGCGTGTGGCTTCTCTGAGAAAGCTGTGTGTTGTCTCCTTGGAAGATACCACTCAGGTCCCCAGAGAGAAGATGGCGCCTCCATCATGCAGATAATCACGTGCTGTGGGGGAGCTATGGGTGTCTTGAAGCCCCTTCGTGTATTGTGAGTGTGGAGCCTCTGGATTCCAAGGTCTTTGGTGGCTTTGAACCTCCCACAGAGGTTCTCAGACCTCAGCTTTGCGCTCCAGTCACCTGGATGGGTGGGGTCAAGCCATGTGCCACCCTGAGCATCACAGCCAAGCAGCTGCAACCCTTGTTGCAAGAGGCTGTGTGCCAGAGGGATGTATGGTGGCCAAGTGAGATGCAGCCTACCTGTCCCGTTCCTGCTCTCTGCAGACTTGATGAGGTGCAGATTCTGGGGTTTTACCCCAGTCTCTGATGTGACCAGCTGAAGCAGGGCCAGAGGCATGGCCAACCAGTCTTCAGGTGAAAAGGTGGGGCCCTATCGGGGAGCCTGCTACGCTCCTACGGCATTGCCGGAGCAAAACAACCCGGTGAAAGAGATGCTGTCACTGTGAGGTTTTGACAATCTGGAGAGCACTCCGTCTTCCGGAGATTTCTATCAGAACAATATTCACAGAACAATTTTGAGGAGAAGAAAAAGGTTTATGTTTTTCTGAGCCTACATCGTGTTATTAAAATAAAGAGGGAAAATAAAAGACAGGAAATGGCTTTTCCCTTTAGGAAGCTTTTTTTTTTTTAATTGATTTCCACATCCCTGTGCACCCTTGTCCCTTTCGTCTTCCTACCTCTGTGAGACAGGCAAGGCAGAGTTAACCAAAGCCCAGAGAGGGCAGTGGCGTGGCCATCTGGCTCCCAAGGGAGACTCAGGGAGGCAGTCCGATGTTCTCAGCTGTTCAGGAGCCTTTGCCAGGAGGTTGCCAGCAGCAGCCTGAGACACGTTTTTCTGAAGAGGAGACAGTCTGGTGACATCACTAAGAGTGAAGCCCCTGGCCTGGTGGACTCCCTTGGCTTGTGTCTCGGGCGTCAGAGAAGCTGTGGAGACACTCCCATTCTGAGCAGATTGTTCTTCTGGGCTGTTCCTGCTCCGCCACTCCTCCCGGCCCCATCCCTCCAAGTCCTAGGGAGGGTATGTCTAACTCTCTTGGCTGAAGGCAATTGGCCTTACACCTGCCAAGTCTACCAGCAAGAACAGGATGCTGGTTAGAAAAGTGTGGGGTCTTTCTGCCCTCAGCACTGACCCTGCACTGACTCACCACCTCCTCATCGAGCTCATTGAGCTCTCCAGAGGCCACCTTGATCACAGCGGGCGGGATCCTTCCCAGCAGTGCATACTCCAGACTCCTTCTCCACAGTGCTCCCTTACCATCCACAAGTCACTGGTCTGTATCAGAGACCGCAGGATGAGGCCCCAGAATCTGTGCTCTACCAAGCCCACAAAGTGAGCAGGGGTGTACAACTGAAGTTTGAAAACCTCTGTTCTGTCTCTGGGGATTTTAAACCACCCCAGATCCTGGCCCTTTTCAATGTTTCCTAAGAGATGGGTAAACTCTTGGGCTGCCAGCTAGGGACAAGTGTCTGGTGCTAGCTAGAGGAAAAGGCCTGCTTGCCTTGTGCTTTCCCAGACTTTAGTGTCTCTCACGGGCTCAGAATGACATGATGTCAGTCAAGGCTGAAGCCGCCCACTCACATGAGAGATAGCCTACACGCTGCTTGGCCGGTAGCGAACACCTCTTTCAGCAGCCGTGATGGCTCTGTCCCTCTAGCGTCCCACACAATGGCCTTAGGGTCGATCCAAAGAGTATGAATGCACACGGATGACAGGAGACAGACTCTGACAACCAAAAACAAAGCAGCGAAACAGCAACGGCAAAGGCCCGCCGAGCCCTGTAAGGGTGGAAGTAAGAGAGAGTATGCCTGGGCTTGCTAAGTAACCGTAAAGCCAGGTGCCCATTGGTGGGAGATGTTCCAGCTGCTGGGAGGTCCAGAGCTCGGAGCTCAAGTGTGCTCAGTCCTCACCCCACAGTCATCCAGGGAGGTCTTGGACACACTAGATGCCTTGTTAGGGCCCCTGCGGTTGGGGATGAGGTTGAGGGTGGGTTTGGAAGCAGCATTTGTGACCAGTCTCTAGGTGGTTCTCCACATTGACCTTTTGAGAAGTGCTGATCCCGGACCCCGGGGGGCAGGCTCCAGATCCTCTTCCGGCGAGTGTTTGGGAATATTTCAGGAGAGGTACAGGCATGCTGGATTCTTGGTTCAGGGATCAAGTTGCTCATTCATTCATCCCTCCCTTCACCCCGGACCTCTGTCATTAGTGAAGGATGAGTGTCAGGTCTTCAGCAATCAGTCGACCTTGTACCTTCTACCTTGAGCCTCCCGTTGAACACGTGGGTTTTCAGGAATTCCCAGTATGAAATCATTTCCAGGGTCATTTAAAGCCATCTGCCTACCTTGCTTAGTTTTCTGTTCTCTGCAGACATGGGGGTCGTGGGCCGGAACTGCACGGAGGATGGCTGGTCAGAGCCCTTCCCCCATTACTTCGATGCTTGTGGTTTTGATGACTATGAGCCAGAGTCTGGGGATCAGGTAAGTCAGATGGTGGGTTAGTTCTGAGGAGCTCGGGGCTCTGGGTAGCACTCACGAGCACCTGCTGTATACTGAGCCTGAGGCGTGGAGGGTAGGACGTTCATTCACCCTGCTCGGGCTCTGTCCCACCAGAAGTCCCCTCAACCCTGGCTACTTTTTCAGGACAATGCCTTCCGTGTAGCCCAGCAATTGAGGGGTTAATGCTGGGCCTAGCTGGGAGTCTCTTCCCCCAATACATTCTGAACCCGTTTAGAATACTGACCCTTTTCAGAGAGGAGCAGGTGTCTGGCCAGGAGTGGAGTGATGGCAAATAGGGGGAGAGGTTGAGCCCACAGGAGGGCAGGCCCTGGTCCGGGACACCGGGTGTGGGTCCTAGGGGGGGGCAGTGGCCGGTTCCAAGTGGAGCATGTCCTGTGCCCTGCTCCAGGATTATTACTACCTGTCGGTGAAGGCCCTCTACACAGTCGGCTACAGCACTTCCCTCGTCACCCTCACCACTGCCATGGTCATCCTGTGCCGCTTCCGGTGAGAGCCCGGTGGTGTTACAACCACCCCTGTCCATCCTGCTCAAAGTGCTTGCCTCCCATGGTTCCCGGAATGCCGCTTGGACGGCAGGGCCCTGTCCCCAGCAGCACAGCAGATGGGGAGGTGGCCTGAGAGAGCAGCTCATGTCTCCAGAACCTCACAGTTGGACAGGATCCCTTCTGGGAATCTCCCTTGCTTGCTTTCATCTCCCTGGTCTAGGTGGAGAGGCTGTAGGGGGGAGATGTCTGGCCAGCAGATGACCAGATGACCAGGGTGGGGAAGGCAGAGGATTATCGAGATGGGAGAAGAGGGTGGTCTGGGAGAGGGACCCCATTAAGACAAGCCACGAGGAGGCCAAGAGCAGCCCCCCCCCCAGCCCCCAGGATGTGAAATGCTATGCAGTTGATGGCCTCCCCATCCTGGTTCACGCAGGAAACTGCACTGCACTCGCAACTTCATCCACATGAACCTGTTCGTGTCCTTCATGCTGAGGGCCATCTCCGTCTTCATCAAAGACTGGATTCTGTATGCCGAGCAGGACAGCAGTCACTGCTTCGTCTCCACTGTAAGTGAGCCAGCAGCCCAGCCGCCCCGGGACTCTGCCCTGCTAGCACCCTACAGGGAAGGTGTCCCTGCAGGTGAAGGCCTCGTCCCAGGTCATGTGGAAGTTCAGGAGTTATGGAGTGGTTACTGTAGCCAGTATATGACTTCACTCCCAGCCAAAACACAGCCAGGCCTGGGGTGGGGTATTTGTACACTGACTGTGTGCAGGTGTATTACTGTGACTGGTGTAATAAAAAGCTGAACGGCCAATAGCTATTCAGGAGGTATTGGCTGGATTTCTGGGGAGAGAAAGGAAGAGGAGGAGGAGGAATCAAGGCACAGAGGAGATACCAAGGAAACATGGAGGGAGTTGGACATACAAAATGAAAGAAAGATTAAAAAGCTATGTGGTGAAACATAGATTAATAAAACCAGGTTAATTTAAATTATAAGAGCTAGTGGGACAAGCCTAAGCTAAGGCCGAGCTTTCATAATTAATAATAAGTCTCTGCACTGTTATTTGTGAACTGGTGGCCCAAAGAAAAAATCAGCTACACAGGCCCTCAGCCTGGACCTTGGGCCAGGAAGGCCACATGAGAATGAGGCTCAGGCAGGGCTTGCCCAGTCCTTTGTTATGTAACCAGTGCTGTGGAAATCCGTGTGCCAGCTGTCCAGGGTCTTTGCAGATGCCTTCCCAAGCACAGATGTGTGAAGGAGGTATATGTAGAGAACTGGCTATATGACAGTATGGGCTGAGAACAGATTGGGCTTGGGGCCTTCACTGGGAGGGCATGTTTTGAGGATCTGTTTGAGAAGAGATTTCCCAGGGCCAAGGTGCGTGTCTCTACCTGTGATGTGTCCAGATCCTCATTTTGTAAGCAGTCTCCTATGGGGACTGCCGGTTGCTTCTCTTCCTACTTACTTGACCTGCAGTGCTGGGTAAGGGGTGAGAGGGTGGGAAAGGGGAGCTGGGAGCTTTAGCCTGTTATCACTTGTCCTTGTACAACAGCATTTTCCTGGCTGGGCAGGTTATCCTGAGTCCTGGGATGCTGTGCATTCTGCCTCCTCCATCCAGGAATGCCCATAATCTTAGGTCCTTGGGATACCTGAGGCTGAGTGTGCCAGTGCTGACAGGCCTCAGGATTTCCCCTTGTTCTGTGGAGCTGGGTTTCAGGGTTTACCTGGGGGCAGGGCAGAGAGCTCAGCTTTCCTCTGGCTGTCCCTGTAGGTGGAATGCAAAGCTGTCATGGTTTTCTTCCACTACTGCGTGGTGTCCAACTACTTCTGGCTGTTCATTGAAGGCCTGTACCTCTTTACACTGCTGGTGGAGACCTTCTTCCCTGAGAGGAGATACTTCTACTGGTACACCATCATTGGCTGGGGTAGGTCACTGGCTGGGTCTGGATGGCTCAGCCTCCTCGTCAGTTGTCTTTGGTCCCAGTTTTAGGAACCATTAGGTAACAGCCCTTGCTAGGCTGTGGGCTACTTGCTAATTCTTAGAACCATCTTTTACTTCCTTCCAGTGGGACCCCATTTGTTAAGGGAGAGCTATACCTAGGCATCATCTTAGGAGACCAGATGGCCTGAAGCTGGGGGAAATGGAAAGTATGAGAAGAAGCTGGAGATGAGGGACAATAGGACCCCCCCAGGAATTTTCCCCCTCCCCTGAGGCTAAGAGTATCCTGGGCAAGTTGGATTTCCTTTTCTTGTTCTCCAGGGACTCCTACTGTGTGTGTGACCGTGTGGGCTGTGCTGAGGCTGTACTTCGATGATGCAGGGTGAGTACAGCTGAGAGTATAGAGTACATTTTCAGGCACCTGGCTTCCCATGAACTCCCCAACATGTTGTTCTGAACAAGACCCAGCCCTGGGAAGCACCTGAGTCCTCACCCCATGTGATCAGTCCTGTCTCAGCCACAGACCAAAGCCTGGCCCCAAGTTCCTCCTCAGCCTTCTCCTCTGTGGTTAGCCTTGTCTTAAGTGACAGTCCAGCAAGAGAATGGGTACATTTCTGAACCCATCTGGTTTGGGACAACTCTGAGCATCTGGTATCCTTTGGAGAGGAGGAAGAATGTCAGAGGTGAGGTTACTCTCCACTCCAAGGAACTGGACCCTGGAACTGAATGGGAGACTTGTCCTTTCCAAAGATCCCACTGTGACCCTGATTCTTGGGCTCCAGTCTCTGCCATGACAGAGGAGCAGAGGGGAAAAAAGCAAGCCTGGGGTGAGGGGTATTCTTCTAGCTAGCCCACCTCTACTTCCAGATTGCCCTGGTCAGGGGTGACAGGGAGAGAAAAATGCAGGCCCCCAGCTAGTCATGTGATGTTCTGCAGGGTCTGTTATGATTTCTCCTCTTTGCCTGTCTGTCTTTTAGCTGCTGGGATATGAATGACAGCACAGCTCTGTGGTGGGTGATCAAAGGCCCCGTGGTTGGCTCTATAATGGT
Source organism: Peromyscus maniculatus bairdii (assembly GCF_049852395.1). Lineage (NCBI taxonomy): Eukaryota > Metazoa > Chordata > Mammalia > Rodentia > Cricetidae > Peromyscus > Peromyscus maniculatus. Next base: position 78,504,675 of record NC_134854.1, read on the forward strand.
GAGTATCCTTGGAATAAAGAGAGAAGGGAGAGACAGACAAAGAAAATACAGGGAAGGGATAGATAAGCTTTGTCACAGCTGTATTATATGCTGTAACACTGGCGCACACATTATTAAGTTATTCTAGTGTTATTCCATTTTTAATTATTGTGAAAAGTGCTACTAGGAATAATTTCATGCATGATTTTGAGCATGATTTGTTTTTTAAATGAATCTCTAGAGGTGGAATTGCTGGTCAAAAGGGTATACATTTAACATTTCAGATCCTTCACCATTTTGCAAAAATGCTTTAACAAATCACATCCCCTCTGGTGCCTTTGTTCCCCAGATCCTCCCTGTACCTGCAGTACCAGTCATTTGATGGTGCAGAGTCCTGTGGAGGGTGGCACTGTCTTCGGGATGGCACGTCTGTTCTCTGTGTTGTTAGTGGGCTTGGGCACGCACTTCTGAACAGCTTTTTTTTGGTGGCGTGTACTTATTTTGGACATTCCTGTGAACTTCTCTCGTTCAGCCCTCTGGCAGCTTGTCCTTCAGCTCAGTTGAGGAGCAGTGACTTCTCTTTGCCACTTTGTCATGTTCCCAGGCCAGCGTAACTTGCATACATTGGGATCCTCGGGCTTCATCTTTATGATCCCAGCCTTATTTCTTGTTTATGGAGGATTTCCGTCAGCTCAAGCTATACCAACCAATCTCCTCTTAATCGCTTCACAACACGGTTGTGGTTTAGATGTTCAATGTATCTTTCAGAAATGTATTTATTTTTTTTTGTCCTTTTGAAAATGCTATTTATGTTTATATTTTTGACGGCCACACATTTCCCAGTCTCCTTATAGCATCTTATATGCTGGAAAGTTATTTATCACAAACATTTATGCACTGTGGATTGGAGACCTTCACCTGTGTGCCACCCCAGGAGGCTGTGCCTGCTGCGGTGACTGTATGTTTTACCATCGTGTATGTCAATTTCTTATTTGTTCGGTTGAACATTTTTCACACATTCAGTTAGTCAGGTAGACTTTTGAATATCCTCGTTAAGTTGTAAGAAAAGATCTGGTGGAGGTCTGCATTGAATTATGTACCGATTGGAAGGAAAGTTGATTTTCTCCAAGAACACAGCGACATTCCCCGTCTGCCCAGTCTTTCTTGCTCTCATTTGCTTACTCTGAGGCGTCCCCAGCCTGGGCCTTGGTTGAGTCCAGAGATCTTTCCTTCATTGTAGTGTCTGGTGGTGGAGATCTGGTAGATCTGTCCTTCCCTGTAGTATTGGGGCCATAAAGGGAAGTGATCAGTTTTTGTGATTTCTTGACTTTGTTATATTTTCAAATTCTCTTATGAGTTTAATCTCTTTTATTTGCTTCCCATGGGGTTTCTACATAGAAAATTATGCAACCTGTAAATGGAAACAGCTTTTTCCGATCTTTTCCAATATCTGTTCCTTTCATTCCCTGTTTTTATGGAGGACAATGTTTGCTCTAGTTTTTGGCAGTTGACTTGTGTGCAATTAGGCAAGGGTTTCTTTCTGGCTGGCTTCCGTGTGTGTTGTTACGAAGCTGAGCACGGGTATTGCATTTGATCACATGTGCTGAAGAGATCATGCCCTGTGACAGAATAGTATAATACACGAGTCCAATGTTTCTCTAGTTCTAAGGATGTACTTGTGTCTGGCTTTGAGCACGGGTGCTTATGTCTTTGGGATAAATCGTGAGGAATAAGATTCTGGGACAAAGAGTGTGTGCATTTATCATTCACATGGCCATGGACAAGGAGCAAGAGCGCTCACTTCCTGTGCTCCCCATGTCTTTGCTGGTTATTTGTCTACTACTAATTATTTGCCAGTCTCACAGGGATGATGGAGCTTGTTTTATTTATTTATTTATTTATTTATTTATTTATTTATTTATTTATTTATTTATTTATTTAATCTGTCATCATAAAGAATAATAGCACATTTCTTTACGTTCCTAGGATGAAATCTTTGTGGTCATGATCTGCTTACCCTTCTTATGTACCACCAAATTCTGCTTGTTAATGTTGTCCTTAAAGATTTAGGATTGTTCTCCGCGTATCTTATATGTCGGTGTGAGTTTATTTTCTGTTCCTGCCTGGCTTTTGTTTTGTTTTGCCTTTTGAAACAGGGTCTCACTAAGTAACCATGCTCAACTTTTTTTTTTTTGGAGGGAGTCTGTTTCCTTCCCTCATGTGTGTGTGTGGGTGTGTGTGTGTGTGTGTGTGTGGAGAGGTCAGAAGAGATCAATCTCTAGTGTCATTCTTCAGAATTCTCATTTGGATTTTTTCTGAAGGTTTCTCACTGGCTTGGAGTGCAGTCCAGGGTCTGCCCCTGTCTGTCTCTTCAGCCCTCAGATTAAAAGCACATGTGGCTACACCTATCTTTCTTTTCTTTTTTTTTTTTCTTCACCTGAGTTCTAGGGATCACACTTTATCTTTTATCCTCTTGCTTGTAAGATTTTATTGGCTGGGCTACCCCTCTGTACCTGCCCCCCTTTTTTTGTAGTAGAATCTTTGAGATTCGCTCTGAAACAATTACATATCAGGGAAACCGCATTTTCTTTACAAATTCATGAAATTATCTGGGCCTAATGCTTTGTAACGCATATACTTTTGACTCCTTTTACATTTCCTTCTGAACTTATTGCTCTCCTCAGACCCTCCACCTCCTAGGGAGTTGTTCTTGCTCATTCTAATTTCCTGGTTTGGGTCAACCGTCGTCTCTCACGATTCGAAATCCTCTGTTTATCTCTGGTGTTGTCCTCATTCTCACCCCTAGACATTTAATGGTGCTTTCTCCTCAGCAATATTTGCTGAGTTAATTCGGGCATTAATTAGACAGCAGCAGAAGCAGAGACAAGCACGGCAGAGCAGGAGTGTGCTTTCTTGTGCTAATTGATCTGTGAAACAAAGAAGAGAGCAAGCAGGGTCCTTCCTGATCAAGGCTCCTATGGCTTCCAGTCTCTTTCTCTCGACTCTACCTGCAGAGCATACCCTCTGGTATATGTCAGCTTTAAGACGATCACTCTCCTGCCTTCGGATGCTTGGTTGTTCTCGGAGCGGTTGTTGTTTTGAAATAGAATCGTGTTGTTCTTTTCTTCTGGGCGACTTTGGCGCTGGCCCAGAGATGTCGCCGCCGTGCGTGCCGGCTTCTTGTTGTGCCTCCTTTGCATTTATTTGCAGCTCTTCCTCCTCTTTCTCAGCACACACGCAGCTTCCCACTGTGTTTGGAAAGCAGCTGTCCCTGATGGCACACGCTGCTGCTATTGCTGTTCCCAGGCAGTCCTCTAATTAGGAATGCCGCCGCCGCCCTGGCTGCTTCTCCGTATTCCAAGACTCTGGACTTGAACTTTCTCTCCCCATCCCTACCCCACCTCTATCTCTCTATCTCTGAGACAGGGGCTTGCTATATCTCCCAGGCTGCCCTGGAATGCATGATCTTCCTGCTTTGGCCTTGCAAGTGCTGGGATTACAGGCCCGCAGCAACCCCACCATCTGCTGAGCTTGGGGGTCACCTGTACAGTCACCTCCTCAGCTGTGCTTTTCCAACATCCTATTTTCCAAAACCCTAGCCTTCTTTCCTCTTCCTCTTGCAGACAGTGCTCGCCTCTGGCTTACCCACCGCACCCCCCCCCCCCCCCGTGCTCTCTATGTCCAGGTTTTTGCATAGAATTATTTGTCTTCTATCTTTTCCTTCATTCGAATGACTCCGTGGGAGACTTAGAAGTCTGCAAGGAAACTTGCCCGCCTGGGAGAGGGTCCTGTTGGGGACTACCAGGCTGGACAAAGATTCGAGTTTGCCTTTCCTTCCCTCCTCAGGTTAACTTTGTGCTTTTCATCGGCATCATCATCATCCTTGTGCAGAAGCTGCAGTCTCCAGACATGGGAGGCAATGAGTCCAGCATCTACTTGTAAGTATGTTATGTGGCTATGTGGATGCCACAGCCATTTCCGACCACATGGCCTGCACTTGGGGTCACAGGCAGGACAAAGCTTGAACTTTGCTGGCAGGTTGACCTAGCATGGGTGTTTGCAAGATTCCTTCCTCCTTAAAGTGCCTGTGAACTACAACTGCCCTCCCAGGCTTCAACCAACCCAGAGTTCCTCAGCGACATGGGTGCTGCATGGAAAAAGGGAGAGAGAGAGAGAGAAAGAGAGAGAAAGAGACTGACAGAGCCTCTGTGGTGGCAGGAAAATCAGTGGAGAACTCTAGAGTCCCTCGGGGAGCTAGGGTCTAGGTTGTTTAGAAGTTGGCTTTCCTTTGGGGATGCTGGTTCTGTGGGAAGATGAGCCCTTTGGAGGCCACACCCTCTCATCCACTATGCAGAAGCTGCTAAGTGCCTGGCAGTCAGCAGGGGGACCTTCTCCTGGGTCACGCTCTGCATGGGGATTCTCCTTCCCCCTCCTTCCCTCAGAAGAGCTCTGTCCACCTCTGTGTCTGTCTGACCTTCTGCCTCAGCGCCCTTTGTCCTCAGCAGAGGAGCATCAGCTCTGTGATTGCCACTGAGTGCAAGGCTTTGGCTACGCTTACAGACATTCGAGTTCTGAGAAGTAGTTTTGTAGTCACTGATTGCCCTAAAATCACATGACCACCTCAATCCCAGCCCCTTCCCGTTCTGAAATTGGACAGAGCTCCTGTTGACTCCCCCTTTGGGCTCAGGAATGGAGTGTGGGGTGTGAAGATACTTCTAATGCTAAAGAGAAAGGTCACGGGCTCTGTGAGGCTGATTGGAAGGGCATAGTAGCAGCCCAGGGTAGATGAGGGCAGCCACGGGACTCTCACAGCATCACCGGGGTCTTTGTGACAAACCCAGCCTGAGGCTCACAACCTTGATGGCTTCTCTGAGAAAAACGAGGGGGGGGTAGAGAGAGTGAAGCAGAAGGGTTCTACCAACCGTTCTCCTAGGGAGAAAAGGAATGCTGCAAAGGGACTGAGTTCCAGACCCGCTTCAAGGCTCCTTCGGGGGAGATGGAGACCACTCATTTCCCTGTGTCGGTGGTTAGCACAGGGTCTTTATTATTATATACGACGCGTTCTCTGCCTCGGCGATAATTACGTACCATTGAACAAGGACACCTTTGTGATCATTTTACTGTCCCCCCCCAATGCTTGTTTCATGTTTTTGCCATGTTTTATTTATTTATTTAAGCAACCCGTTACTTGTCTATCTTTTCATGTTTTGCCAGCTGTTTATTTATGTATTTATTTATTTGCTGCTTTGTAACAGCCCTTCCTTGTCTGTGTCTGTGATGCAATAGGAAGTTATTGATACAGGCCTTGACCTATGGACAGGGCAGCAGCTCTGTTGCTTTTTGCCCTGCACTGGAGAGAGAACCTTGTCTCAGAGTCACAAAACAGCCCCCTTCTCCCCTTCTGCCACCTTCCTGTGCAGTGTAGGAAGCCAAAGTCGTGCCTCTATGCCCAGCCTCAGTTTCTCTTGCTTGCCTTGCGGACTGGCTCCCTTACTGACTGTCACCTCTTGTTACTGGAAAAGCTAATTTAGTCTCAATCTCTCCTGAGCACTGTCAACTTTGCTCAGTCTCCTCCCCTTCCTGGTAGAATCTGTGTCTTCTTCTGAGGCCTCTGGGCCATTTTCTTTGGGCTGAATGAGAAGATCCTTCCAGCTTCTCCTTACTTTGCCTATGCAGACACACACACACACACACACACACACACACACACACACACACACACACACACACACACACAGGGGCTCGGGCTCAGTAAACAAGGATGCTCTGGGAACCCTGATCACATGTTTGCCATATCAAATGCCCTGCTCCAGACAATAGCAACTGCCCCTGGCCTGATGGGAAAGAACACTGGGCCTTCCTAATGTATAGATGAGAACCACTTGTAATTAGCACATGGTTTATATTAATATTCGGAAGTTAATCCAGAACTTGGAAGAAGCAGCTAGTTGGTTTACTTTCTTAGTGTAAAAACAGCACTTTACAGGCTTGACCAGTGCTATTTGATAGAAACAAACAAAAGAAACAACAACAACAACAACAAAAATACAACAAAACCCAATGCTATGGTAGTCTCAAGTCGCAAAGATTACAAACTCAATCTGTAAGGCTGACAAGGGATTAGCTTGATCCCATTGAATTCAGCTATGTGTCTGAGTGTTCGCAGGGTCAACAAAGCTTCTGAGAGCTGCAGAGGATGTAAAAATGCTTGCATGCATTTGATACTCACAGGCACAGCTGAGCAAGCTGGGCAAGCTATCCCTAACTAACTAGAAGCCCCTTTTACAGTGAGGACACCAGTGTTCCATAAAGTTTGGTGAATGCAGCAGGAAAAGGAGCTAGGCTGTGGTGACAGTGCAGGCAGTGGGCACCAGAGCCGGCTTGTGTCATCCTTCCTGATCCCAGGGAATCCACAGATTGTAAATGATAAGGTTAAGCCAGTGTGTAAAATAAAAGGCTTCCTGAATGAAGATCCCTGGTAGGCTCCGGACGTCCCTCTCCACCCCCCATATAAAAGTACTCCATTCCCAGGGCTTTCGAGAAGCTGGCTATAAGGGGAGGTGCCTGCACTAGGGAGGAGGGAGAATCTGGGGTGGGCAGGGCATGGTGGGAGATTCCAGGGCTGTGCCTGGGACTCCAGATGTGTGTGTATTTTGCTGTAAAGCCCCTTCTGGTCTGCCCACAACAGCTCTCTGGTTTTTTCCTCTGTTTCCAGAACAAATTTAAGACTGAAAGTCCCCAAGAAAGCCTGAGAGGACCCCCTGCCTGTGCCCTCAGAGCAGCATTCACCCCCTTTCCTGTAGGTTGGTTCCAGCTGTGCAGATGCTAAGGGTTTGTCCACTGTCAACCAAGGTGCTCTTGGCTCAGCCTTGAAGGACCTGCCTGCCGGATGTGGGGCTCCACGGAGGGCAGGGGAGCCTGGCCCTGCATTAGGGTCAGCAGGGGCTCAGGTTAGGGTTGTGCAAGCATTCAGCCCTGGCCTTGGCAGGGTTGGCTTGTTTTGGCCTGAAACCTGAGTTTCTGCTAGGCACAGCCCCCTGACTCTGGAGGGTGGAAGAGAAGGAGGTTTTCTGGAAGACACAGACTGAGCAAGGAATGGCTCAGTCCAGCCGTGATGTGGCCTGGCTTCATTCTTAGTGCCCATGACTGGCTCTACTCTTGGAGGTGGGCATTGGAAGCTATCACTTAGGTCTGAGGTGGGGAGGGAAAACCTATGTGCCCTCCCCCCACATCCCCTCAGAGATTCCTCCACCACCTCCCGGGACAGGCTTTGTGTGGGCAGGCAGCCCTTCCATCAGGATGTTCAGCCAAGGGCTTGACATACAGGTATGGCCTTCCAGTCCCTGCAGCCCATAACCCTCACCCTGTCAATGAGTATCTGCCCCCAGAGTTCTATCAGGGGTGGTTTAGGGAAACCGTTACCCTGAGAAACCCAGGAAAAGAAAGCCACCCAATAAGTCAGTGGCCACAAAGCCTTGAGCCCGGGTGTGGATGCTTTCTGGGATCCCGGGCTTATTCTGCCTCCTTGTTGGAGGAGGAAGTGGTGATGAGCCACACTTGTGGCAGGGCTGCTATTTCTGGGGAGTGCTTCCTGGGGACTGGGCAGTGTTCTGAAGGTGCAGGTGAGCTTAGCGTCAGGAGACCATCACAGTCTATAGACTGCCAGTAGTACATGGATTCCTAGGCTCGGAGGTGGAGACAACAGGAGTGCTCTCTGCACAGGGCATGGATAGCTGTCTGTCTAGTATCCCATTGGATGTTTCCTGGGGCTTCAGTCCGGCCAGCCCCTCACACAAAAGGCACTGTAAAAACCTTGTGCCAGATCCCTGGGATAGACGTGAGAGCTGAGACCCTGAAATAGCCCTGACCTTCTTACAGATGAAGAGAAGCCATGTCAGAGCTGGACCTGGAAGCCACGCCTACCCTGACTTGCAGAGGGGGTTCTGCACCAGCCACTGGCCAAATCCCCACAAGTCAACTCCCACTGACCACCAGAGGTCCTCTGATCCAGGGAAGCCCCCCACCCCCACCCCAGCACACTTCTCTGAGTCTCCTGTGCTTCCGTGAATTCGGGGAGGCCCTCTAAGTTGGCCTGGGTGTATCTCTAGATGAAACTGTTCTCCCCTCTTGCCTAGTTATCCTGGGAGGCCTCCACCCTGCCTTTCTCACTCTCTGGGTCAGCTCTCCTGTCACTGCAGGGCCTGTTGCCTTTCATTGAGTCTGTTTGCAGGCCACTGCAGGCCAGGGGCAGGGATTTGGGAGAGGGCCTCTGGATAGTCTCCCCTGAGAGCCCTCTGGATGTCACCTTGACCTTGTTGCTCCTGGATTTGACCTCCTGCCCTCATCAGGGCGACCCATCCCAGCAAACATGTCACTAAATTGTCCTTTGGCTATTTTCCAGATTTTTTTTTAAAGGAAAATCAGAGGAGTCTATGTTTACTGTAAAGTGTTGTGGATCCCCAAAAGGGAGGAATATGGGACAGTGTTGGGGGGAAAAAAAGGAGAGGTCTTCAGGGAGAAAGGCTAAAGCTTAGAACTCAAGGGTACAGAAATCGAGCAATGGCTGTGTGGATGTGCAGTGTCTTAGACTGGCCCTGTCTGCTTTGGCCAGGGTTGGGGGTTATTAGCCACTTGGTCTGGGCAAAGGAGAGGACCAGGAAAACAGCTGCTGTTCCTGTGGACCCAGAGCTCCTTATTCTCCTCATTTGTATCACCCTCTCTTTCTCCATACACACACAATCCAGTCCCTTGTCATTTACCAAGTACACACAAGAACTTTCTCAGGAATACCTTGCAACAGGGCTTCTCCAGCATCTCCCCCCGTCCCCCCCAAAAAAAAGGCTGAGGTTGAAGTGCAGCTCCTGGGCTGTCAGCTCAGTAGGCCAGAGTGGCACCATAGTTTGTTACTGATATGTAACAGTACCAGTGGCAGTCAGGTACTGTTCCTGCCACTGGTCTGGGGATCCCTTGAGGAGCAAAGCATCAAATGACACTTATAAAACAGGCCTACAGCACCTACCTCATAGGTGATGCAAAATAAAAGATGCCATTTATTGAATGAGTACCACAGGCCTGGAGAAGAACAGCCCAGGCCTCATCTGGATGTATGCAATACATGTTCTTGCCTCAGCCGAGTAGCGTGTCTCCAGGCTCTGGCTGCCTTTAGATCCACTCCCAGCTGGAGTCCGAAAGCAGGTCATTGAATGTTAAGGACCTGATTGTTCTGCATACTCGTCTTCATTGGCATCTAATCCACACCTGATTAATGCATTCAATCGCCACTAGGAGGCGCCCCAGAGCCCTCCACAGGGAGGTAACTTGTTATCCAAGGTGGCATGGACTCTTGATCTCTGGTAGGGAAACTAGTGTCCCTGGCTTACACCAGCTCAAGCGTGAGCAGGACCAGAAAGCATCAGCAGAGGCAGGGGTGCAGCGAGATGCCTCTGTGACTGAGGCCAGCAGGGTGCACAGGCAGCCTGGCCTGGGTGCTGCCTCCTCAAGGCATCCGTTTCCTCAGGCTTTTGCCCTTTAGCCCCTGCCCATATACCTGGACGGAGCAGCCTAGCTTAGTGCTCTCCTGAGGAGATCCTCGAATGTCCTCTTTTTATGTCCAGCGTGCTCACCACGAGCCGTATGTGACTATTAAGTTCTGATTACAGTGACTAGAATGCTGAGATAGAGTTTTCATTCAATTGGATTTCAATTCATTTTAATTCGAATACCATCTAGGGTAGTGGCTACCTTAGTAGGTAAATACAGGTCTAGACTAATGAACAGTCCATTATGCCTGTCCTGCCTCTACTCTCCTGTGTGTCCTTACTCTGAGAGAAGGTGGGGGTGGGGGAAGAAGAGCTGGTCAGAACACCCATGGTAAGCTTTGCTAACAAGTCCAGAACTCGATCTCCTCATGCCAGCCGTGTGTGAGGTCCACAGCATGAGTCTCCAGTTGTTCATCTCACTGGGTGACCTTGGCAAAGCTGTGCTCTAAGCCTGGGGCTGATAACGGAGATGGCCTCTGGCTCCCTGTCTGATTCCCAGCTCCAGCTTCATCTCCTGAACACACCTGCCTTTTAACCTTTTAAGACTACTTGCCTACTAGTGGCGCCAGTGCGTGTGCGAGTGCGTGTGCGTGTGCATGTGTGTGTGTGTGTGTGTGTGTGTGTGTGTGTGTGTGTGTGTGCACGCGCGTGCGCGCGCGCATGTAAGCTCTGTAACTATACACATATACTTATGGACATACATTCCTTTGTCCAGAGCTGAGTGTGTTTTAGTCCTTAGCATCCTCATTCTCCTCCGGGTGGCTTCCTTAGCTTGTCTCTATTCCCCCATTCTCTGCCCTCCCTGTGCCCTGTGAATTAAGTCCTCCCGAGTCCCACTGCAGTTTCTTCATTGCCCAATGCCCCCAGCTCACAGAAGTGCTAATCTTGTCACACCCAGCAGCTGCGTGCAGAAATGCTACTGCAAGCCACAGCAGCGGGCTCAGCAGCACTCTTGCAAGATGTCAGAACTATCCGCCATTACTCTGTAAGTGTGTGTGGCCGTGGCTGTGGCCGGGTGTCCTGGAGGGGTGGGGGATGCATGCTGCTGTCGCTGCCACCGCCTTGCGCTTGTGTTCTGTCAGGCTGGAGGAGTGTGGAGAGCCACCCCGAGCCTCCCAGCCTACCCTGTGTCCCGGCTGTTGCATGCTGACGTGTGTCTTGTGAGTTCTTGGCAATCTCGTGGGTGGGGCTGGAGGGCATGTGGGGTATTGGAGCTGCGGCATTGCGGGGACATCTTGACCTGGTGGCTACAACTGTTGTCTGCCTCACTCCACGATCGGCAGTCCGTGGCTGCTGACAGAAGTGTGCCCTTCCTCAGAGCCTCACGTCTCTGGGCTCTAGTCTCGGCAGTGGCCGAACTGTAGGCACTCAGAGCTGGGATGAGTTCACTATGGGCTGAGCACGTTGTGTGCTGCTTGGCTGAGTTCAGTCTCCACAAGGACCCTGTCTGGTGGCTTCTCTCACTGTCTGTCCATTTGATAGACAAGGAAACTAGAGCATGACAAGGTGGAGGAAGTCACATGACTGGCAAGGGCAAGGACCGGAACCTAGAGCATCCTAAGAATCACACCCTAGGTCACAGAGTGGGAGGTGTGGCCTTCCTGGCAACCCACTGATAGTTTGGGTGGCTCTATTCACTAGTTCTTCTTGGGGTTGTAGGACTCTTCTTCCTATTGATAGTTTTTTTTTTGGGATAGGAGGACAGAAGTAGAGGCTGTGTCACTGGGTCTCTGGGTTAATCACAGTTCAAGGCTTATAGCTTGTCTGGGAATTCCCATTCCCAGACAGTCAGCTCAGACATCTACAAGTCCCCCACTCTGGGTCCCTCTCATCTGTCACCACTGCCCTGTCTGCCAAGGACCTCTAAGGTGTTCTGAGTCCCTGCTTCAGAGCTGTGGGGGCTGGGGAGGTGGATACTGTTCTTGGGCCCCACCCAGGGAAACCCTCTATTCAGATCCACATCTGCCCTGTGGCTGGGAAGGGTCTGGCCCCGTTCCTCAAAGTCAGTTTCTCAGTTTCGTAGAATTGTCCTGTGAACAGTGGTGAGGCTTAGCATCGTGGTTCTCAGGGTCCTTTTTACTTGGCTGGAGTAAGAACCTGGAATGGGTCCACTGTAGAGGGCAAGCTGGAGGAGGAAAGCAGGGCCCTAGCCTGCCCAGGACCCAACAGGACCCCCAGATCTGCCATGCATGTGCTTTTGTAAGCCCATCTCCCAGCTCATTCTGTCTCCAGACACACCCTGCTGCTTTCTGGTGCCAGATCCTGGGCACCGAGAGGCAAGTGGGACCTGGTGCCCAGGAGATGTTGGGTTTTAAGGACTCTAGCTTGTATGCCTGGGCAGCCCTGCTGCTCTCCCACAGAACAGGCATTGCCAGTGTTGACTGCGTGCCTGAAGGTGCTTGCTGTGAGACCTAACAGATAAAAGAGGGGCCCTCTTCAGGGTCACTAAGATGAAAACAGACTGGTAGGAATCCATGTGGGCTCACTGCAGGGACTCACTCAGGTCCCATTGGCCCTGTCCTGGTTTAGGGACCTTCAGTGACTATAGAAGAAGCTGCCTTCGAGCAAGGGGGCACCGTGAGCCCCACAATTGTGGGCTTCCTCCTCACTGGGCTGAACCTTCTCCCAAAGATCTCCTCAAGCTTCTGTTTCTCTCTCCTTCTCCCCCGTCCTCTCCCTCTCCCCCCCTCCTCCTTCTCATCTCCCTTCTCATAGAAGCTAGGACACGAAGGGCCTTGTTCAGAACCTAGGGATTTATTTGGCTTTTCTAGAAAGCTGGAGTCCAACGTTCAGCGGAATGCTTTTTTTTTTTCCAGAAGGACTGGGAGGGGGAGAGGTGGGGCACATGGTAGAATTGCTCCCAGTCAAATGGTCACCCTTATATTTACTGTCCACTTCTGAGGGCTAAGCTGTGACTGGATAGGGCGAGGCCAATGGTCCCAGGGGGGCTGGATACAGCTGAGGGGAAAACATCTGCAGAGGAGAGCTGGGCTCTTTGGGGAGGCTCACAGGGGGCCAGTGTCCTGGGATGGGTAGAGATGGGGCCCACTCCGGGAAGCCCCTGTGATAATTTACTCCCTCCAAAGCAGCCCACGTGTGCCTGTTGTTCTCACTGTGGACCTCTTCTGTCCCTGTACTAACAGGGCCCCACCCTACTCTTGGCTCTATTGCAAGAGCTAAAAGCGGGAGAGGAGCCCAGGAGGTGTGGTGGGATCCATCTTCAGGGCAGACCTCATCCTTTGACTCAGTTCTGGGGCAGGTAGAATTTCTGCTCAGCCAGCAGGTCTTTGCTTGAGACCCTCCCAAGTTCCTCTACGGTCCGTCTAGGACCCTCCCTCCTGGTTGTCAGCCTGACCCCCCCCCCCCCCCCCCGATGTCCCTAGCTATCCCTAGACTCAGAAAAGCCCTATCTCCATGGGTCTTTGGGCAGCTGTTTTTGAGGTCACATAGCTCCTTCTGAGCCAGGACAGGCATGCTTTGGCTCAAGACTTTGGAATCCTATCCTGATTTTACACGTGATTCAAGGGGACCCCTATAAAGGATACATTTTCAGTGGCTCTGTAGGATACTGACTTAAGTGCCCAGCAGACTGGGGAAGCCTCCTTACAACATCCTAGGAATCCTGAGCTCTAGTTGGCTCCCTCATTCCCAAGCCCCTTGCACCAGGAAAGGATGCTAAGTGGGTCTGTGAGGAGGGGGCACTGGGGGCTAACCAGGGCTGGTGACAGGCCCTCTGCCCTCCCTGCTCCCAAGCCCTGCAGCCTCCTGAACAGAATTTTGCTTTCTTCTGACAGACGGCTGGCTCGCTCCACCTTGCTGCTCATCCCACTGTTTGGAATCCACTACACAGTATTCGCCTTCTCCCCAGAGAATGTCAGCAAGAGGGAACGACTAGTGTTTGAGCTCGGGCTGGGCTCCTTCCAGGTAGGCAATGGTGCATGCAGAGCACATAGCTCATTGGAAGCTAAACCCTGACCTCTGACCTGCTGCCAGCTCTGTAACCCTATGAACCTTGACTTTAGTGTTTGTCTCTGACATGAGTGCTAGAGCACACATCCTCTATGGTCCTTTCTACTGCTCTAAGATGCAATAAAGCCTGGCTGTCACTGTGCCTGGGGACCCTGACCCAGGTCCCCCTGAGTGACTTGAGATGAAAGCGCTCTAGAAAGCCCAGGAGATGGGATGACTTTAAGACCCTTATACTGTGTCCACATCCTAACTTCAGCCATGCATCCAGCCACATGAGGACTGGAGTTCTGTCTTATCCACCTTGAGTCCCTGGCACAGGGGACCCCAGTCTAGGGCCTGACACAGAGAACTGAATGGGGCTGGAGGTACCTGGACACTCTTTAAATGAATGGGTATCAGGACAAAAGAGGAACAGAGCAAGTGTATAGTATAGGCAGGAGTGAGTAGGTGGCTATAAGGAAGCGCATGCATCACAGCCAGGAAGTGAACGAAGGCACTAATGGTGGTGGGTTGGAAGCGGGGAGGGCATCTCTCCCTAAGCTACCCGTTTAAACTGGCATTTGAGTTTGATGGTCAGAAAATGAATGCTCTGTGCAACTGACTTGACTTTTGATTCAAAGCCCCTTTCTCCGATTCACATTCTTACTCTGGTAAGGCTGGGAGCATGGTAGATAAAAGTTCTGACCCTGGAATTACAGCCCTTGGCTCCCATCTTTATGTTTTTTGGCATATTCCAGCCATCATTCCTCTGACATTTTCAAATGACAGCCCAGGGCACTGAGGTCCTACAGACCTGGTGTTCAGCATTCAGGAAAAGCTTGCTTTGTTTGGTCTAGAAGAACTAAATTCATTCTCTGCCAAGCACTCACCACACATGGTTTGCTTTGCTGTGTACAGAAGCGGCTTGCCAAGAGAGGGCAGAGCAGGGGGTAGTGATGGATAAAGATCATATGGGTCTGTTCTAAAGGAATCCTGCTCTCAGGAGCCTGAGGACTAGGAGCAGAGCCCAGAGAACATTCTGGCTTCCTTTAGAAGGGCAAGTGGCTTCCCTAGGAAATGGGATGAAGATAGTCTTCAGTGATGGGAAGGATTTGGTCCAGTGAGTGTGAGATCCAAGATGAGATGTCTGTCCGTGGGGACGGGTCTATCAGCCATCTGGCTTCGTGGAAGTGCCTGTCTTAGGGAGCAGGACGTGTTCCACGTTACCATAGAGTTTTGCGCAGGTGTGCCCTGTCTAGACTGATGTTTTTCTTGTTTCTGGTGTCTTTTCCACTACCACTCCTGTGTCAGAGGAAACCCCTTGTTGGTGGGCTTACAGTGGTTTGTGTTCTCTTCCCAGGGCTTTGTGGTGGCCGTACTCTACTGCTTCCTGAACGGGGAGGTAAGACACGGTCTTTGCACCTTTCTCAGCAGTGAAGGCGGGGGTTGGTGGGGAGAGACTGGGGGCAGATTCTTCAGATGGGATCTTCCAGGTCCCCAGTACTGAGGATAGGTTGACATAGGTGCCAGTGTGACGTGGTACCAACATCTCCTGGAATCCCCCCACCGGTTCCAGAATCACTCCAACTCTGCAACCAAGGCCAAAAACGAAGACAGAGTGGAGTGCAGTTGGTGACGGCATCATGTCTGCTGAGAGCACAATTCCAGGGCACATTCTTTCCAAAAGACATGCCTTAGTGAGCAGGAGTTAGTACCTATAGGTCATCAGGATATGATGGGCAGAGCTGCCGAGCCCCAGCAAGACAGCCTCACCATCCCTGCTAGCACAGAGCCTATGAGAATCTGAAAGAAACCCTGAGAAGAAACCTGGAGCCTTCCTGAGGTGTTTCATTCCCAGAGCTACCATTTGGGGCTCCTTTTCTGGTCTACTGGGGTAATGTTCTGGAGCAGAGCCCAGGATAGAGGTGCCAGGGAAGGGGTGGGCACTGGCTATGTGGGATGAGTTTGCAAGTGGAGTGAGGTCTTAGTGAAAAGATCTTGGCCTCAGCAGGCTCTCCCTCTTGTTTGCATCTAAGACTCAAGTCGATTAAGCCTCCATGATCAGAAGGTCAGTGTAGATCAGATCATAACAGATCACGAGATCCCAGAGAGGGCCTTGCTTAAAGATCCTAGGAGAGCCAGAGGTGGGAGCATGGGCAGCTTGTCAGAAGTCTGCCAGGGGAGTGGAGGAACGAAGTGGAGAAAGTGGAGATGGGAGCATCTTCTAGTCGTGCAGCTTGTATACTGCATCCAGGGGCCTGGCTGAAGCGCCATATGGAGGCTTATGTTTTCTTGGCACGGCCACCATTTACTATATGCAGAGCTACAGGGGGTTTGCCAAGAGGCATGGACTATTTTCTAACTCTCTGTCTCAGAAATCTTCTCACCTTGGAAGTGTTCAAAGCTGTGGATGTCTAGGACTTAACCAGAGATGCTGATATCACCATTCATGGGCTTTGGGCATCTGGGATATTTCAAGTTATTTGAGTAAATCTCATATGCATCCCACAGTGGTCCACAAGGGTGATGATCTTTATTTGATCTATTTGCTTCAAGGGGTTGCTAGGAGAGCGCGCTTGACAGTTCCAAAGGACTGGTCGTTGAAAGGCCCAGACAACAGGAAGCTGCCTGAGGGCTTTGCCAAGACAGACTAGGACAAAGCTGCAGGCTACAGCTGGGGAGTGGGAGATGATGGGTGGAGAGTCACCATGGCAGCTGGGAAAGTGCCAGGCCGGGGCAGAGAAGATGCTCACTGGGAAGTCACATCCATGTTGCTCATTGCAGGTACAGGCAGAGATTAAGAGAAAATGGCGGAGCTGGAAGGTGAACCGTTACTTCACGATGGACTTCAAGCACCGGCACCCGTCCCTGGCCAGCAGTGGAGTGAATGGAGGGACCCAACTGTCCATTCTGAGCAAGAGCAGCTCCCAGCTCCGCATGTCCAGCCTCCCGGCTGACAACTTGGCCACCTGAGCCCTATCTCCCTTCCGCACAGGCCGGGGCTGCAGGCCGGCGCCTGCGCATGTTTGTGCCTCTCCCCTCTCCTTGGGCAGGCCCTGGGTAGGAAGCTGGGCTCCTCCCCAAGGGTGAAGAGAGAGATAGGGTGTAGGCTGATATCGCACCTCTTGTTTGGGTCCCACCTACTGTGGTCCATTTGAGCCCAATGTGACATGTAAATACACCTCAAATTTGGAAAGTTGCCCCCTATCTCCCCCAGTCCATGCCCTTGCTCACCTCTGCCAGGTTCCAGCTTGACCTACTGTGTCAAGGCCAGCCTCAGTGATGGCCTGATCCCGGGTGCAAGGCCTTCTGAGCTGAGGCTGAAACATGCCTGCTTTGGAGAGGCTGGGGTAGTGCCCACCCCAGAAGTCTTTCACTAAATTGACTTTGGATGTGGGCCTTTCTTAGCCTGTACCAAGTCCTGCAGTTGGCCAGGGATGCAGCTTAGTGGCCAGAGCATCCTTTGGAGTGGGTCAACCTGAGGCTCTTTTTGCTTACCTGACATCTAGGTTGTCCAGGTACTCAGCTCCTGGATGATGGGAGGGTTACAGGGCTCTTTCAAAGACTTAAGTTGGGGTGAGGGTCAGGGAAGGTTCTGGTGCTTTTCATTTGATGTAAGAGCTGAGAGGCAGAAATGCAGATGCATTTGGGAAGAAGATGGGATAGCTGAAGATCTTATGTCCTTGACTGTGCCCTGACTGAAGACTTGATCACGTGATAACTTCATTTCTACCCTCCTTGCCCACAATGGATGGTCTGAAGAAGCCTTTCTCCAGCCATGACACCCACAGAGAGCCCCTAGCTCTCCCCTGTCAATTTCCCCTGAAGTCAAAGCCATGTCTAGAATGAACCAGCCACCTTACAGTGATATCAGTGGGTTCTGAAGCAACTTTCAATGTCCATGAGCCAAGTCCTGGGTCCAGGGCTCCCCACAGCCCCACCTCTCCTGATGACAGAGAACTGTAGATGCTGCCCCCGGCCTGGACTCAATGACTAAACTCAGTGGTTTAGTGGTCTGCAAGACTTCCTCCATGTGCCCTTGGCATTTGAATCACTGGTGGGCCTCGTAGAGTGTTTGGAGGGGATGCTGTGTCTGTCATGCGCATGAGCAGACGTGACTGATGGAGGAGTGGTAGCTCCCTAGTGCCCATCCCGGCTCTCCAGCTGTACATTGCACAGCCATAACCTACGACTTTAAAACAAGGCCGCATCCAGATTTGGGAAGAGAGAAGGGAAAAAAGTAGTGCCACGGGGGCCACGTGGCCCAGCTCTTTCCACGTTGATGCTTGTTTTTGTCCCTGTCCCTGTGGACTTGTTCATGACTGTGCTCTGGATTGCATGGGGAGGGTGGGAAGCTGCCTTGCTTGCTGTTGTATTAAGTAGAAGGAGCTCTGGGAGATTCGAAACAGTGAGCCTGGAAGAGCCGTTAGGCTGGAGAAGGTTCTAGTTGATAAGGTGTTAGAGACCAGCTCTGCGTTCTTGACCAGTGAATTCAGTTTTTTGGGTCTTTGGCAAAGCCAGAAGGGGAAAGCACCTCCTCCTTGCTCCTTCCCAGGAACATTGAGTGGCTTGGACCAGCCACTGGGTGTACATTGGCCCTTTACCCCACACCTTATTCCCCCTCCTATCCCCTCCCCTGTTCTGAGAACCAGGTTATCAGCCAAACAAGAATCAGTTGATCACCTTGCACTTTGGACACTACTAGGGAGCCCAAGCTATTTAGAAGAAGCCATGGTTCAGGATTCCCATCGGCTCAGACTGAAGGGGTGTGCATGCACGTGTGTGCACGCATGTGCATGTGTGTGGTGAGGGGAATGACGTTCTGTGTATTTTCCCATTTGGATACCACAGTGCAAGTTTCTAGAGCAGAGGGAGGCTCAGGCCATGGTCATTTGACTGGGACCTCAGATATGATGTGCTAGCTAGCCTTTTAGGCCTGGCAGAGACAGGTAGCCTGTGGCACCCTCCATCCAAGGTGCGGCCCCTGGGCTATGAACCCCATCCCATTCGCTTGTCATCACCCCCACCCATGGGTCTGCTTCACTGTGGAAGAAGAAACTGTGACTGTCTAGTTGCATCACTGCAAAACAGCAAAAAACAGGTCAACCCTGAGCCCTCACTGCTTCCTGAGCCCTGGGCCTGCGTCCTCCTGCAAGTTCCAGTTCCTCTTGCCTGTTTTTCTGTCTGAAGGGTTTCTATTATTGTTGTTATTATTACTACTATTTTTGCTAGTCTTGTGAGCAGATGTAGCTGAAGGATTCTGCATGTTCCAGGAGGGGCTGGCTCTCGGGCCACAGGCAGTGAAGGGACAGCGCAAGGCTGGGTAACGCCCCTCCCCTTTGACCCTCTTACATCTATAGCGCAAGCAATAAGACTTACTGATTTGTGTGTACCCCCCAGTTTACCTCTGGGGTTCTATCTAAACACCAACCATCTTCCCTTGGAATGGGCCCCAGGCAAGGCTTGCAGTATTACAGCCTGGACCCAGAGAAGGGGAACAAATGATTAAGAAATCCCATCTGGTGGATAAAAAGGGCTTCATGGACTTAGAAATCTTGAGGCAGGAGCAGAGCGGATCCAAGGGGCACCCGGTCTGTGGAGGATAATTCCCGGGAAGTGGGGTCTTGCTCTATGAAACCCCGAAGGCCAAATCTCACAGACCACATAGTTTAGGGGGTAGGGCATCCTTGTCTTGTCCTGTTTGCTGTCACAACTGTCCAGCTACAGGGGGAGCAGGAAGGATCCGAAAAGGGTCTAGTCCTCATAAAGTGGGATTCTAGAGCAGGAATGCTTAGGCTGTCAGCAAGTCAGAGGGCTTTGGAGGTGTTGCAGCTTTGAGACTGGCATCCACCAATGCTCAAGATCTGACTTCCACCTCGGTGTGCAGCGATGAGGTCCTCCTTGATGGCTCAGGAGCCCTAGTGAGTCCTTTCCTAACCCCATCTTCCCTGAACTGACTTCTCTGGGGACAGGGATGGGGAGCTTGATCAGGGCCCAGTGGTGGAAATAACCTGACACCTGCCGCCCAGCACCAGGGCCTCCTCTGTTTGGCCTGTACCCTCTCTTCCTTGGAAGGAAAGCTGTGAGAGACTTTTAATGCCTTGTGTGCCCTCTGCCCCCTGCAAAGAGAAGGCAGCAAGTACTGTGACCCTGCCAATTCCACTTGAGCCGACGGAGCCTGGAAGCCAGCTGGAAGAGCCTTGAGCAGGAAGCCTGGGACTTGGGGGTCCTCAGCTTTGCTGATCACCCGCTGTTTGACCTTGATTCATCCTTATAAGGGGAAACTCAAAGACTATTAGAGCTGGGATTGATTTGGAGATCTGAAGGGTAAAACCTTCCCCATGGTCTCCTGAGGAAACAGGTGGGCCAAGCATGTTTTTGAATGAGAATGTAGCCCGGCCAGTATTGCACAGCCCTGCATGTGAGTCAGATGTAACACTCCAAGCAGTGGTAGAGTACACTGTCCCTTTTGCAGGAGGGGCTGCACCTGCAGAAAGTCCAGGAGTCCACGATACAATACAGGAGAAGCAATGGAGTTGGCCCGGTATAAGGATGCTTGCTAGCAAACTTAGCCCTCTCCATCTGTTCTGGGACTCCATGCTTACTTAGTCTCAACCCCCTAATCTGCAATGGTGTGGCTATGGTTACATCATCATCTGCGCCCCCCCCCCCCCCCAGCTAGGGATGAAGTGGAAGTGAAGTGCTCCCTGTCAGTTTACAAGCTCTGAAAAAAAACCACAGCTATGTGCTCATTCTTAGGGTAAAGACCCCCCAAAAGGTATCCCTTGCAATCAGTCTACTGCTTTGAGCCCTCCTGGGTTAACCATCACCCCGTTTGTAAAACCACCAGCACTGGGGGGGGGGGAGGCCACGGGGCTCTGGTGGACATTGAATTCCAGCTTTATCTTCTTCACGTTGTTCTGTTTGCTTTGAAGGTGAGGCTCGGGAGAGCTCTAGGGGTGCAGCGAGCACCTCTGTGCCATCTGCCTAGAAATCCTTCAAGGCTAAGGGATGTTCCTCAAGTGGGCCAAATGCCCATTCTTTCCCCTCTCCTTGAACTCTGGGTCCTGTGGTGTGTCTGTACTCAGCCATGTGTGTTTTGTCTGCTGTCTGTCTTCTGAGGCTTTGCGTCTTTCAGGGCTGGAGTGGTTCAGCCCTTGGTACTCCAGACGTGGCTCCAGGCCCACTCCTGCGAGCTGGACGCGTCTGGGTTTAATTTCCCACAATAAAGATAAATCCCACGGACCTCACTGCTACCGCTGCCTCCATTAACGCTGTGCTCACACCTTATCTGGGATTTTAAGGATGTCAAACTGCTGTAGATGATTCAATAAATGTCTTATCATTTTTCTTGGTGTCTGTAAATTGCTGAAAGTGGTGGGTAAGGAAGAGTCAGGAAGGGAGAGGACTCCCCCCAGATCTGATTATCCCAGAGTAGTGTAGTCTGCAAGGCCTCATGGCCTTTTGGATTCTAGAAGTGAGGGGTGAGAATGGGATTGAGTTAGCTAAAGATGAAGGAGGAAAAGAAAGAAACCCTGGCCTTCAAAGGACATCCCTGTGATGTGAGTGGAGCTGGGTTTACTTGGATGTCTGAAAACGGAAATGGCTTAGCCTAAAGTCTTTGATGCCTCATGACCTTTATGTAGTTTGGTGGGAGCAGCCCCCGGATTCTGAAAGCTCACCTTCAGGGAATGTTTCAGCTCAGCCCAGGTGTGCCCTTGGCTGTGAGTGTCCCACCCACAACATTCCTGGAGAGTCAGAGCCACCAACCCCTGCCACAGCAGGTAACGGATTCTAAGAAGCTCTCATTTCCCTAAGGGCCTATTGATTGTTGTGACTCTCCTGCTCACTGCGTTAGTCATATTTTAATTGCCAGCAACAGAAAGTCAGAAAAAGAGTCATAGAATTCTCTCAGGGTGAAGAAACAGTAAGAGTTACCTGAAGCTACGTGTCATGCCACGAAAGTGATGCCCAGGCTTTTGTCACAGTAGCTGCCACCATCCCAGTGATGAGTCTTTTATGCTGGGGTCTTGACATTGCGTTTGTCACTGCCTCTGAAGGCCATGGCTTGAGACATTTCACTGGCAAAGCATCCCACATGTAGCATTCTCTCTTTGGTTGTACATTTCTGTCAAAGCCTCCTCTGACCTTTGTTCTACCTGCTGGTGTCCTGTTTTCCTGGATCCTTCTGAGAGGAGGTCAGGGTTTCAAATCCAGAGATTGGTAAATTATTCCCAAGTATTAAGGAGGCCTGAGAATAGGAAATACTGACCACAATGGGCTCTATATTCATTACAGAGCCAGCTCCCTCCAGCTGCCAGACCACTCTGAACTGAAGCCAATGAGATAAACTGAAAGTCAACAAATGTCAGCCTTCCACCTGATAGGCCCTGGAGGCCTCTTACCCCAGTGTCTGGGAGGCTGGCACGTCTGCTTTTCGAGGCTGCACTTGCCCTTTTCCCCATTTGGGAGATTGACGGGCCATGCTCCATGACTCATTTAACAGACACCTCGATCTGAAAGTTAATCCCTCAGGGGGTCAGAATCTGCTGGCTGCTCCCTCAGATCTTTCTAGAGCTGTCATCATTTGATCAGGACAAATGGAGGCTCCATATTTCATTCTTAAAGGTCATACTCAAGAAGCACAGGCGAAGAGCCAAACGTTAAGTTGGAAATCTTGAGTTCCGTATCACGGAGGAATTTCTTGGCAAATGTAAATATCAGACTACTTAGTTCATGGGAGTTAATTAAGTACCTTTGTCCTCAACCCTGAGGACTATTCCAGCCTTTTCCTTCCCATGTCCTTAGGAAGTCCCTGAGCTCCGGTTTTTCCTAGGTACCTCCTGGTTGTTCTTTAGTAACAACAAGTGAAATTCCATTCAGGAATCCAGGTTCTCAAGCTTTTGGCTGAAGTAGGACCACCCTATGTTTCTGGACCCATCTGCACAGTTTCTGATGCAGCATGGCTCAGTTTGGGCTCAACAGTCACTGCCACTTGGAGACAACACTGTAAGAACCACTGTTCTATCCATCCTATCCGAGGGGATGTGACCAGACACCGCAGCCTGTTTGTGAACCTTGGACTTGGGCAGTGATTCAATTCCTAGAGGCTAGACAGCATGAGGTCACTTGTCTGTTTTAAGAGGCTCAAAGGGTCTACAAGAAAATTGACCTTTAGATGTCTTTTGAGACTTAGTTATCATCTCTGGATCTTGTAGATCATCCAAGATAATCTGAGAATCCAGATCCAAGAATATAAACTATCTTGAGTCTTAGAGCCATCTTGGAGATAATTAGGGTCAAGCTCAGAGGATGTAACTGAAAATTCCCAATAAAAAGTGACCTAAAGGAAGCAAAACTTTATCTTCCTCACATTAAGTCTGCAATAAAAAGCCCAGAACTGGTGTTGTGGTTCATGGTCCATCAGGTGCTATCTCTTTGCATGTGCATCCTTGGTACATGAGTCCCATCCCAAAGTCAAAATGGCACCTGGAACATTGGACCTAGACTTGGAGTGAACAGAGAGAAAGCAGGTATTTTCCCACTTACCTCCCATTGGCTGTTGTTTAGTCACATGATAACACCTCACTCCAAGGCAGGTGTCCTAGTCAGTGTTCTATTGCTGTGAAGAGACACCATGATCACAGCAACTCTTATAAAGGACAGCATTTAACTTGGGCTGGCTTGAGGTTTCAGAGATTTAGTCCATTATCATCTTGGTGGGGAGCATGGCAGCGTATAGGGGGACATGGTACTGAAGGGCTGGGGGGCAGGAGGAGGGAGGAGGGGGATCTGTGGTTGGTATGTAAAATGAATAGAAAATTTCTTAATAATAAAAAAAGAACAAAGTAAAACAAAACAAAACAACAACAGCAAACCAAAACAAAACAAAACAAAAAAGAAATACCAGAGAGTTCTATATCCGGATCTGCAGACAGCAGGAAGAGAGAGCCACTGGGCCTGGCTTGGGACTTTTGAAACCTCAAAGCTGGCCTCAAGTGACACACTTCCTCCAACAAGGCCACGCCTCTTATTCCTTCTCAACTGGTGCCACTCCCTGGTGCCTAAGCCTTTGGGGGTCATTCTTATTCAAACCATCACAGCAGGCAAACTAACACATCTTCCACTATCCTGGAAGGCAAATGTGTACACTGACTATGAAACGGTGCTTTGTGTCACACTTTCAAGGCCCTGATTCTCTGGCAAGTCTGGTGGTAGTCACCTGGCTCTTCCCACATCCGTGAGAGAGCAGAGATTGTCCCTTTATTTGAAAATAAAAAACAAAACAAACGAACGAACAAAAACACAGGGAGATGCAGTGTCCTAGCTGGACCGCAGAATGACTCTGTAGCCTCTCAGTTAGAACCGGTTGTTCCCACCCCCTATAGCCTTGCTTAGATCAAGGGATGAACACATGCTGGGTTATCTTCATTCTTTGAGTGCCTTCAAATGTCTGAGTTTTGTGAGTGTCTTTTGTGCTGCGGGAACTTCTGTACTCATTACTCACTTTTTAATTAGGGTGATCTTGAGAAACAGTTCTTTTGGAGAGGAGAATGAGCATCATAATTGCCATGAATTCATGATCATCAACCACAAGTAGACTCAGGCTAACTGCTTCTCAGCCTCTGCTTTTGTTCGGTTGCCCCCTAGTGGAAAGCACTGTGCAGTTGCATTGATGAAAACTCAGCACCTACCCAGCCTGGGCTGCAAGATTAGGAATCCCCTGTGGGAAGCTGGATAACAGCCGCTCCTCTAGTAATACACCCATTCTGTATTAGGGAGGCAGTCCTTAGCAAAGAACTGTGTGTCCAGAAACAAACTTTATCTTTTAGACATTGGTGTAAAGATCGGTTTTCTCCACTGGTGTACTTATTCCATTCCGAAGAATGCTAGGAATGGTGATCATTTTGGAGAGTAGCAGTGACAACACATGTGGCTTCCATCTATTTACTCAGTAGCTACTTGCTGATCATTCATTTCTCGTTGGATTACTCTCGAGTGCGTGCCTTTCCGTTGGAACTGCTCTCAGGCACTGGTGAGTGTCTCAGAATAGTCCCCACTGTCATGGCCCATGTTCTACTGAGTCAGCAAGAAGAAAAGGTACAGAATATGATTTGCAGTGGAGGTCAGTGTCTGTCATGGAGAAAATGAAGCAGTTGCAGAGAGGGCAACCCTGCGGCTGGGGAATGATTTTAGAGTGGGTAGTTAGAAAGCTGGGCATGCAGGAGTTTGAGCATTGTAATTTTCTGAGCCTTGCAACTTTATTAGGATCTCCAAATATATCAACTGTAAGGGAATCCCAGATAAAGAGCTACTACAAATGAGTGCTCTGTGGTTTGAAATGAGGCTCACTCATAATGCATAGTGACTTCCTGCAGTTATCATAATAAATGACTACAGGTCTAAGGAGGGGTTGTCAGATGACTGACATCCACTCTTTTACAATTCTTGAGTCTAGACACCAAGTCAAGATGCTGCTGGGGCCATACCCTGCCTGAAGGCTCTGGGGGGAGTATTCTATCTTTTTATTTATTTAATTTTTAAAATGAGTTTCGGATCTTGCTGGTGAGTTTCTTTTAGCATTCCTTGGCTTTTTGATGCATCACCTGGATCTTCTGTCATCGCAGGGCTTTCTCTACTTGTGCACCTCTGTGCCTGCTGTACTTCATTGTAAGGTCACAAGTCCTATCTGACATAGGGCTCACCACAATCCAGTATGGCCCATCTCATTTCATCTCCAGAGACTTATGTCTAAATCTGGCTCCATCCATAGACATTCAGAGTGAGGACTTCAATATGCCATCTGGGGAGACACAGCTTACCTGCAGGACTAAGCGAAAGTCTGCAGCTTTCACTGGCTGAGCTGGCACACCGGGGCCATTGGGCTATTCATAAGAATGAGTTGTAGCCGAAGGGAAGTCAGGGCAGGGACTTGAGCCAGGAATCTGGAGGCAGGAACCGAAACAGAGACTATGGAGGAACATTGCCTACTGGCTTGCTTCTTGCTTGTTCAGCTTACTTTCTTGTACAACTCAGGACCACCTGACCAGGGGTGGCACTTCTCCAGTGGGCTCCCACCCTCCCATATCAATAGTTAATCAAGAAAATGCCTCCACGGACATGCTACAGGCCAATCTGATGGAGACAAACACGACCTGGGTTGATAAACTGGGCCTCATCTCTAGGCACAGTCTATAACATGGGCACTAGCATGTGCAAGATTCCCACAGCTTCTTGTCCAGCACCACAGACAGCTCCACAACACGGAGCCTTCTGGAGAGTTCCTGTTATTTGCTATGAAAATGGCAAACACAGACAGTTTCTATGGGTCTGAAACTCCTATTATTTAGGGTTTCCTCTTTGACACAAAAACAGGCAAAATGACATTTTTTTAGTATGATAAAAGCTGATATAAGCATGATGATAACATTTCGGGTATTCTTTATTGGACAGCTTTTATGCCATTGTCTATTTAGTTAATTGAAATATAATTTAGTTCTAAAGTTAATTAAAATGGAATTTAAAAAAATTGATAGGCCTCTGTACTGATGAGAACAGAATCCTTCAATTAAAAATTCACATACACAGCAGGTGATGGAATTTGTCTTGCAGGATAGAGCCTGGCTCCACACATGTCCCTGTCTTTCTCCAGTAGCAGGGGGCATCCTTGCATCATGACACCCCACAGTTTCTGGATCTCTAGCCCTGTGTATGGCAGGGAATGGAGCATAATAACCTAACTGTAAAGTGAAACAGTCTTCACTCATCTACAACCCACGGACCCAGCCTGAATGCATCTTTGACAACTTCTCCTTGGATTGATCACCAAAACGCTCCTGGCTAGTTTTGTGCTACTTAACATGTGAAGAGGTGAGGTGAAAGGAAGCCATGGTGCGATCGGTCTGTGTGCTTATCAGGGACAAATTCTCCCAAGACCTTTGAACGCACTTCTGTGGTTCTGGTAAAGGGAAACTGAGACTCAAGCTTGTTGGTCACCTGAAGCAGAACCTTTCTCTGTTAAAATATATAATGTGGAGTCAGCAGAGCCCGGAGCACTGAGCCTAGGCAGGTCCAAGCCCCTTCCCACTGCACCAAGGCTGTGCAAGGTGTCACACCACAGGCACTGGATTCCCAAAAGCCTGCCCATGCACCAGGGACAGATCCCAATCTCCCTGTCTGGGTGCCCCCCAAACAGTTCGAGTCAAACAACCGTCTTCCATATCCAGAGGGCCTAGTCCAGTCCCATGGGGGCTCCACAGCCACTAGTCTACAATTCATGGACTTCCACTAGTGTGGTTGGTCATCTCTGCATGTCTTCCCATCATGATCTTGACGTCCCCCACCTGCAGAACCCCTCCTCCCTCTCATCAACTGGATTCCCAAAACTCAGCCGGGCACCTGGGCGTGGATCTCTGCATCTGTCTCCATCAGTCATTGGACAAAGGCTTTATGATGGCAGTTAGGATATTCACTAGACTGGTCACCAGAGTAGACCTGATTTGGGGGATGTGGAGATGTGGGGTGGCTTGGGAGGGAGGGCTGGGGGGTGGGAGGAGGGAGGAGATGGGATCTGTGGGTGGTATGTAGAGTGAGTAGAAAATTTCTTAATAAAGAAAAATGAAAAAAAGAGAAAGTTTTAAAATAAATGTTTAAATCACCAAATGTACACACACACACACACACACACACACACACACACACACACACACACACATTATATATAATGTGCCTGGAATGCACAGACCAGAAACTTCTAAGTTGGATGATGTCACATGTTCCCTGAAGCACTCAGTCACCTCTCAGGTTCAAAACTTCTTTCTAGGCACTAGGAGGTAGCGGCTCTGAGGAGACGCCAACACCAGTAACAATCCGATTCACTTTGCATCCATGGTCAGGTGGCATCCCTGTTTGCTTCTCTGTGGCTGTGATAAAACACTGGCCAAGGGGAGGAGAGTGTTTATTTAGCTTACGGCCTGCAGTCCAACATTGAGGAAAACCAAGGCAGGAGTGCACCGAAGGAAATTGGAGCTAGAACCTGGAACAGAGATCGTGAAGAGTGCTGCTTCCTGGCTTGCTCCTCAAGGCTTGCTTAGTCTGCTTTCTTATAGAACCCAGTACCACCTGACTAAGGGTGGCATCACTCACAGTGGGTTGGACCCTCCCTTATCAATAATTTTAATCAAGAAAATGCCCCACAGATACACCCACAGGCCAGTCGGATGGAGACAATTCCCCAACCGAGGCTCCCTCTTCCCAGGTGCCTCTTGTTCGTGTCAAGGTGACAGAAACTATCCGTCTCTGATGGAGAAGATGAAAGAAAACCCAGCAGCGTTGTGTTTGATGCCACCGCTCTTACGCTATCAAGGATCCAGGGTGTGTGACTAAGATGACCGTAGCTGTCACTTCCATTACCTACCACTCCTAAGATGTTCCCAACTCTGGGAGTAATTGCTCTCTTGTTAAATGACAAGCCTGTGAACCATGTGAGAAAGCTACCTCTAAGGCTTCTAGGACCCAGGAAGTAGCTCACTAGCACGCGACATGCAGGTGACACAGCCATTTGCAGTTAGGAGAGGCAGCTGGGGCCATTCAGAAAACACAGAGGGGAACAGGCTGTGGTAACTGCCATTTGCCTCGCTGGGTCCAGCCTTGACTGAAGGTTGACCTCACCTCTCTGACTTTCTTGGGAGTTGATGGTGAAAGAGTTATTTGAACAGGCTACACAGAAGAAAGACATTTTCTTACAATTAGCTTTTCAAATGCACACACCAAAGTACAGAGACACCTACAGCAGATTCACATGCCTACTTCAGAGCTAGCACACATGATGAATATATCATGATGCTTAATTAAGCTGTTTTTTCTTTTTAGAAATAATATTTCATTTGGTCTTTGAGAACTTCATGCAGTATTGTTTCAATCTTGATTATATTTGCCCCTTCACACCTCCTTCCATATTTACCCTCTCCATCCTCACCCCCGACCCACACAATTTTAAGTTTTCTTTTATTTTTCCATCATGGATTAACAACTATCTCTTTTTCAGAGATAATCAATTCCTGGTACTGGGTTTTTTTTTTTTTTTTTTTTTTTACTTGCTAGCATGTTCTATTCTAGTTGGAGTATTGTCTCTCCATTGTTTGGCATGTATATTAAAACCACATATGTATAAAATTTAGGAAGCTTCTTTGGCAGTAGGTCTCCATACGAATTTTTCAAAGAGCTACTAATGTTATTTCTCTCTCCCAATATTCCCTCCTCTAGCCCGCCCTCCCAATCTTCCTGCCCTGATTTGAAACATTACGGATAGAACTTGGAGTCTCCAATGTCTCCTTGTCTGCTTTCAGAGTCACTCACTAATACACACTTTGTATGCATCCCTCCCATTCCTGTTTCTGAGGTGTGTCCCAGGGGCAAAGCCGAGGCTCTCAGGAAAGCTCTAAGCCAGGGAGTGATGCTTCCTTTATACGGTAAGGTCATCGAGTCCCCGTGGAGAAGCGGGTAGGCTGGGAGGTTTCTGGGGGCTGGCAGGATAGTCTCAGAGTGCAGGTGGACCATCAGGGAGGAGAACTGAGTGGATACGGGGGATTTGGAGACAGCTAGCCGGAGGTGCTCTTGGCTTGGGTGTGGTGAGGGAAAGCACCAGGCATCAGGTTCCTGGCTGGAGCCACGGGGGGGGGGGGGCGTTTCTTAAGGAGATGGCAAGAGTTTGTCACAGGGAAGTCAAGGTTCAATCAAAGGTAAGTCAAAAAAAAGGGGGGGGAGACATTTCTGATACTCCAAATAGGAAGGCATCAGAAGGAATTGTAAACTTAGAGAGAGTGCTGTAAGGACAGCATTTCTGGTGCTCCCAACTGTCAGCTGCAAAGTGAGTGCTCACCCAGAACTGAATCCCAATGTTACCAGTAAAGCAGTGGCCCTGGCACTTTGAGGGTCCCCCAAACGGAAGCGGCATTCAATTCCAGCCACTCTCCCACCTGCCCAGCTCATGACCATTGGGCTAGAAGATAGCAGTTGGCTAGGAGTAGAGTGACTTTGTTACAAGCCACCCCTTGCCCAGGCTGGATGGGCAGGTCTCCATGCTTGTAAGAACCAGAGCAGCCTCCCCAGAAAAAGCCTAGACTCATGTGCCTTCCCCAGGGCTACCACCTGGGAATCTCTTGTGAGTGGCTGTGCAAGATGCTGACTGGGAAGTGGTGGTTTTACATTCCTCATTGGGTTGGGTAGGTAGAGACAGACCCCCGCATGCTCAGGACCACAAGACCGCTTTCATTAAAAGCCTCCAAAATGCTCATTGGGGAAAACGAAGCTGGCTTGAGGGACAGACGCTCTTGCCCCTAGATTGAATGTGGTCAGCCTAAGGAAGGCAGAAACAGTGGGAGGAGGTCTTTGGAAAGAGGCTGCCTTCTGCCGTCCTCCAGGAAGGAGTGGACAGCTCCAGGCTGTGGAACAGGAGTCTGAAAGTGTTGGTGTATGGGAGGAGGGCCCTGCTTGGAAAGGGATGGCTGTTCCCCAGCTCCTGTTTGCCTCCAAGAATGTTGCTGGAGAGGAACCTTCTGCTCAAGTCAAGGGGTTGTAGAGGAAGGGACAGGGCAAGGACAGACGGGTCTCTGATTTTTGAGACATTGCTCTTGGCCTTCTAATGTTCCCCCGCTCAGCTTTGAGTGGGTGCCCCAGGACCAGATGGGGCCCATCTCTGCTGGGAACCACATACTCAGATCTGGGGAGATGTCTGCATGGTTTCACAGGAGACTTGGGTCACACAGAGTAGCCTGGGGGTCATGTGTTCTGTGACTGTTTTCTCCCTGGCCACTGCCTAGGGTTAGAGGTCAGCCTTGCGTGCTGTGCAGGTGGCATGATGGAGGACCCTGTTCTGTCATTTAATTATGCACCTGGAACAGAGGGAGGTCTAAAACAGACCTTGGCATGAGCACATTTTTTTTTTTTAAACAGAGGGACTACCAAGGGAGGCAAAAGCCTAGAGGATACAAGCAGGACCTGGGACCTGGGAATCTGGGAATCATTTCCTCTCCTAGCAGATTCCTTTATCTGGAGTTCCTGGGGGGGTGGAGGGGGGGAACAACTTATAAGTCTATACTGCCCTCTGCTGGCCACTTTGTTAACGACAGGCGTAGCGTTGCCTGCTAGGCTCGTTAGGAGATAATGAGAGGCAAGAGCAAGCTTAAATGTTTGCTATAATTAACAGTGGGAGGAGACACATCCGAAATATCTTGTAAGGAGAATGTGACCCATAGAGCACTATTCAGGGTTTTAGTCTCTGGACTTCTGCTGACACACATTTGTATTTCTGTATGATCACAGAGAAAAGTTATTTCTGGAGACGGCACATACGGAGAACACAGAAGTGTCTTTGGTGCCATTTAGGACGTGGATTTGTGTCTGAGAACTTTCACACTTGATTGTAAGCATAAACATCCGCATCCATCTGGTCATGCTTCAGATTTTCACGGAGGGTTTGCTTTTGTCTTCATGTTGAGGCTTGGGAGGACACCGGAGCGAGGGTCCCTCCCCAGGAGCTTCCTGTTTGCTGGGAGGTTAATGCACTCAGCTGGCCCCCTGTACCAGTAGGTTCCTTATCTGTAAATACAGAAAACCTGGAATGGAAAATATTCCCGGAGAAGCTTTACCCAGCAGCTACCGAGTCCAGCAGCTATTCGTATAGCGCTCATATTGTGCCGAGTTTCATAAATGGTCTAGACATGACATAAGGCATGTGGGAGGAAACATGTAGACTACGTACACCGTTTTGTACAACCGACTTGAGCCACCACGGCACTTGGAAGGGCAGGAACTAGTTTCCCATGGACATGAGAATGCTGGGGGAGGGCTGCAGCCTGAGCAAATTAGGTAGCCAGACGAACAGACCCAGGCGACGCTCCGGGATTGCGGGCTCCTTCGCTCGCTCGCTTGGCTCCAGCAGGTGTGGGCTGATGTAGCTTTTGCCTATTCTCTCTCCAAGGATGGCTGACTACTGCCTGATGGGGACAACACCATCACGCCCGCTGCCCTTCCATTTCTCATGTTTCACAGCCAGTGACAGGCTGTAGGGCACTGCACCCTGGCCTCGGGGAGGGAAAATTTTTGTGGTTCAGTGTACGTGATGGCCTACTGGTGCAGGGTCAGGATAAGGCCAAATCTGACGTGGGTAACAGTGTCTAGCCCCTTCCTCTGCTTTCTTGGTCTTCTTCAGTCCTCGGTAGGGCACTGCCCTCCTCAGTGACTTGCTCTGGGGTCGGCATGCCAGACTCCGTCACTAGGGAACTTGGATGCATTTCTTCCTTCGTGTTTGTTTAGACTTATTCATTTCTTCCTCAGACACCGATGGAGTGCCTTCCCTGAACTGGGTGCTCTTTTAGGTCTTGAGGTCACAGAAGCAAACCGGATGGAGTCTGGATATCACTGCACCCAACTATGTTGTCGTGAAGAGAGAAAGACAGAGACAGCAGATAAAGGGCAATGGGTTTGTCTGAGCCCTGCAGGGAGGCGGGAAGGCAGGACCCCATCAGTGTTAACTACTCCCTTTCTTGTAGATCTATCTCCAAAGCCTTGCCCTTGACGAGTCAGGTGACAGTTCACCCCTGTCCCTGTGGCTATAACTCCTCACTGACAAGTTTCAGTCAGTGTCAGATTTCTGTAGTAGACACTCGTCTTTTAAGATGATTGATTCTTTATTTTATTTTGTTGAAAATACATTCTTTCCTCGTACAACGCATCCTGACCATAGTTTCCCCTCCCTCCACTCCTCCCAGCTCCCCACACCTCCCCTCTTAACCAGATCCACTCCCGCTCAGTTTCCTTTCAGAAAAGAACAGGCTTCCAAGAGACAACCACCAAACATGACAAAACAAGATACAATAAGACAAGGCGAAAGCCCCCATGTTGAGGCTGGACAAGGCAACCCAATAGGAGGCAAAGAGTCCCAGGTGCAGGTGAAAGAATTTAATCTAAACATTCTACTTATCCCACCACAAATCCTAAAATATTATATGGTAAGTGAGTGAAATTAATGAGTGAATGGGTGCATGGATATCATTGTTTTCTATTATAATGCACATAGTTCGGTCAAATACATATAAGAATTAAGAGATGTATGTATTAGGATACTTTTTGTGTATGTATTAGGATACATTTTGTGCCAGTGGTATGAGTTCCGGCATAATAAAATAATGAGCAGAGTGTTCTCATTTTTCTTTTTTTAATTAAATTTTTTCATTTATTTTACATCCTGACTACAGTTTCCCCTCTCTCCTTTCCTCCCATTCCCTCCTCCCCTGCCTCCCCTCTGTCCCCTCCCCCATCCACTCCTCTGTTTTCTGTTCTGAAAGGGGCAAGCCTCCCACGGGTTGCACACTCATTTTAAATGGTGGCATTTTTTTTTCCTGGATCCTCCCAAAGCCTGTTTAGGGCTCTCAGAACATTCTCCAGGCTTTCCAAATACATTAAAAACATTTCATTTGGTTCTGGCTTCAGAGCAGAGGGGCTGTCTACAGCACTGCTTCTTAACTGTGGGTCGCCACGATCTGGCAACTGCCAGAGGTTTCTGAACATTCAACGATGGAAAACTAATTCAAAATAGCCCGTGTGATGGATGGACCCAAGGTGCTTCTGGCATAGTTGTCTGTGTTGTGTCAGGCGATTTCGTTGCAGCCTTGGTTCTGCACATGAGTGTGAACTTTGCACTGTGTACTCTCATGTGAAGCTAGACTATACCAGTGAATGCTAGCTGAGACTCCTCTGTGAAGTTTTCTGCCCCTAAAGAAACTTAATGTCCCAGTTATGGAAACAAAGACTGAACATTTCCTACCATCATTCCTCAGTGTGTATCAAATCAGTGTATCACTGAACTGTTTTATGTTAAAACAGTTGATCTTAAAAATTCTTATTTGAGTTGCTGACTTGAGTTCCATTTAAAAACTAGTTAAATGATATTTTGCTTAAAGTCAGGAAAGAGTTTCCAGCAATTTCAAAAATGCCCCTAAAGATAATTCGGCCATTTTATACCGTGTATTTGTGAGAGTGGTCCTCAGTCTTGATGACTCTAAAACCAAAATGTGAGTCGAACAATGAAGACACTGGACATGCTCTATGTCCTGCAACATCAAATAGTCAGCCAAGATTTAATTCCTTATCTAAAAATGGACAAGGACATCCTCTCATTAGCTTGCAAATTTGCTTGTCTTTAAAAAATTATATGCACACCAAGGAATTTGCTTTAGAATAAATCTCTATATGATTTATTAGCAATCAACGTTTGATTTGTACATCTAATTTTCCTTTTATTAAAAACAGATTTTTGAGTACAGTAGATTTTCATGCAATAAATTCTGATTATGGTTGTTCCTCCTCCTCCTCCTCCCAGGTCTTCCTCAGCCTCCCTGCCATCTGGATTCATGCCCCTTCTGTCTTGCACTAGAAAACAAAGAGGCATCCAAGGAATAACAATAAATAAATAAATAAATAAATAAATAAATAAATAAACAAACAGAATATGACTATACAATCAAACAAGAATGAAAGCAAAAACCCAAGACATACACATAGACACTGAGACACACATGTTTGCTCACCTAGGAATCCCATAAAATATCTCAAAACCAAAAGTCATATGTGCACAGGACCCATAAGGTAGAAAACAAAAACAAAAACTCCCTGACTTAACATTATGTGACAAAGAACTCCCAGTCCATAATATATAGACAAAGGACCTGTAGGGTAAAAAGAGAGAAAAAAAGGAAATTAAAATGCAAATAAAACTAAAAATATAAGATAAAATAAAAAAAGAAAGCCCTGACGCAACATTATGAGACAAGGAAACTACAAAGATGCCGTTGAATTCATTTTTTTTTTTTGTTGGCCATCTACTGCAGGACATGCAGCCTACCCTTAAGAGTAGTTTGTTTCTCCAGTGAGGAAACTAAATTTTCATTTGCAAGTGGTTATCAATTGGAGATAGCTTTTGGCTTAGAGATGGGGCATGTGCCCCCTTCTCCTTTCAGCTCTCGGACCCCATCTGGGGCAGACCTGTACAGATCCTGTCCATGCTGCCTCAGTCTCTGTGAGATCATATGTGCGTTGGTCCTGCTCTGTCTGTCTTCCATCTCCTCTAGCTCTTACACTCTTTCTGCTCCTATTCTACAGAGTTCCCTCATCCCTGAGGGGAGGGATTTGTTGGAGACATCCCTTTTAGGGCTGAATGTCCCAAGGTTCCTCACTCTCTGAATATCGTCAGCTGTGGGTCTATGTACTTTTCCCATCTGTTGCGGGAAGAAGCTTCTCCGATGATGGCTGAGCAAGGCATTGATCTATGAGTATAGCAGAATAAAAGCCCGTAGGAATCATTTTATTGTTAAGTTCTTCTAGTAGAACAGTATTTGGTTTTCCCCTAGGTCACTGGGCTGTCTAGTCTCAGGTTCTTGGTCATCCAAGCAGTTTTGGGTATGGTTTCTGTCTCAAGGAGTGGACCTTAACTCAAATCAGATATTGGTTGGTTTCTCCCATATCTTTGTGCTGCTATTGCATCAGCATATCTTGCAGGCAGGTCACTCTTGTAGACTGAAGGTTTTGAAGCTGGGCTGGTGATTACTTTTCTTCTTTGGTAGCACTCAGAGTTCCTTCCAGTACTATGACTACTAGCTTGTGAGGGTGAAGACTTTAGGAAGGCACCCGCTTGACTTCTTTGTGTTCAATGAGTTGTGAAGATATTATCTTTAGCAATAGGGCTTTGCCATCAGTTTGTGGAGAACCACCAATAACCTTGACAATAGTCTTGGTTTGGAGGTTCCTATGGAACCCCTTTGGCCAAAAGTTTGATTAGATATAATCTATTCCCAGTATTGGAAGCTTCATTTGGTGATGAAAGATGTCCAGTTGGGGCTCTGTCCCCCTTTTATTTGCTGATTTTGTTGAGATTGCCTTCATATATATATATATATATATATATATATATATATATATATATATATATATATATATATATATATATTATGGGAAGTATCTACTGTATTAGGTTTCCATAAGACTCCTCAAATGCCTTAGTTTTTAGCTGCCCCTCCCCACATCCATTCTCTTTCCCCCTCTCCCATCCTCTTCTCTGTTTGCTTCTCCCATTTCAGTCCCCCATCCATCCATAACTGTCTATTCTATTTCCCCTTAGTGAGATTCATCCCCTCACCCCAGTTCCTTACTCTCTACCTATCTACAGATTGTAGCTTGCTTATTTAATTATGATTGAATTAACAGCTAGCACTAACATATAAGTGAATACATATCATATATTTGTCTTTCTGGGTCTGAGTTTCCTCACTCAAAATGATTTTTCTAGTTATATCCATTTACCACTGAGTTTCACGATTTCACTTTTTAACAGCTGAGTGATATTCCATTGTATAAATGTACCAGATTTTCTTTGTCCAGTCATCCATTGATGGACATCTAGGTTGTTTTAAATTTCTGGCTATTATGAATAGAGCAACAATGAAGATGGTTGAGCAAGTGTCTCTGTAGTAGGATGAAGCATCCTTTGGGAATATACCCCAGAGTGGTGTAGCTAGAGCTTGAGGTCAGTCAATTCCCATTGTTCTGATGAACTGCTCTCCATAGTGGCTGTATGCTTTTATACTTAGGGTCATGTAAAACAAAATCTCAGGTAAAAGGGTGTCACAAGTCTGTTCTACAAGATCAGAGTAGCATCAGGTCTCTTTGCTAGTCAGCACAATATTTGTCACGGTGGGCATGTGACCTGGGTCTGTGTGAGAACCTCAGGGTAAACTTGTCCTCCATGTCAGCTCCATTTTCTGGGCTGATATTCTAGAGCAACAGTACATTATGAATCTGTGTTCCTTTCTAGATTTACAGCCTTGAGCAAAAGTTTCCCTTTCTGTTTCCCATGCTTTCCAAGTCGGGATGTGTT
This sequence comes from Peromyscus maniculatus bairdii, assembly GCF_049852395.1. Classification (NCBI taxonomy): domain Eukaryota; kingdom Metazoa; phylum Chordata; class Mammalia; order Rodentia; family Cricetidae; genus Peromyscus; species Peromyscus maniculatus. The sequence goes on from NC_134854.1 coordinate 78,541,071, forward strand.
TCATTCTCCGCACACCGATGGGCACAAGGAAATCTTCCACACAGGATTTCTTGGCATTAAGAGGCCCTTTTACTTGCTTGCTGCCTATGACCTGCAATGGCCAGATGCAGGTCCTTTCTCTATCCAAAGCTTCCTGCCCTTTTTAGCTGTGGTCCCCTGCCCAGCCTGTTCCTCAGCTCAGAGGCAGCCCAGGGTAGGTCTGGGTCAGTGGACTGTGTGATTAGAAAGAGAATGACTCCCATATTTGAACACTTGGTCCTTAGTTGGTGGGACTGTTTTGGGAAGGATTAGGAGGTGTGGCCTTGTTGGCAGAGGTGTGTCACTGGGGGGTGTGGGCTTTGAGGTCTCAAAAGACTTGCTGCATTCCTTGTCTCTCTCTGTCTAATGGCTTTGTCTCAAGACATGAGCTCTCAGTTACTGTTTCAACACCATGTCTGTCTGCCTGCTGCCATGACCCCTGCCATGATGGTCATGAACTCTAACCTTCCAGAAATGGAAGCCCCAGTAAGCTCTCCAGATTTCTAACTGTGGCAGCCAATGTTTGGATCTATCTCAAATTAATGTAACCCTCGAAGTGTTGGCACTAGGGAGGCTTTGGGAGGTGATTAGGACATGAAGGAGGAGCCCTCATGATGAAATTAATGGGGGGCCTAATAAAAGAGACCAGAGCGAGAGTGTTGCCTCACCTCTGCCACCAGGACAGATCCCAGAAAGAATATGGATGCCTGGGAACCAAGAAGTGGGCTCTGACTAGACATTGAAGAAACAAAGCCTCCGTTTGGGCTGCCCAGCTTTTGGAACCATGGGGCAAGGACATCTGTCTAAGCTGTCCTGACTAGAAACTCTTCCCTCCCTCTACCTTCCTTCCTTCTTTATTTCCTTTTTTCCTTCCTTCCCACCTTCCCACCTGCCCTCCTTCCTGCCTGTCTCCCCTCCCTCCCTCTCTCCTCCCCTCCCCCCTCTCCACTTCTTCCCTCTCTTCTCTCCTCTCTGCCTGTCTGCCTTTAACAGTACTCTGGATCACCACTAAGGATTTCTAAAATACCCTGACCCTTCTCTTCCTTATGGAGTTAGATGTCATTCACCCAAATTCCTGAAGTAGATGCGTTCAAGTGATACAATTGGTCATCTCTGAACTGTGAACAGTAGCTATCTAGATCGCTTTTCTGCTTGTACTGTCTGGTTTTGTGTGTCAACTTGACACAAGCTAGAGTCATCAGAGGAAGGAACCTCAGCTGAGGAAATGCCTCCTTGAGATCCAGCTACAATACATTTTCTCAATTAGTAATCAATGGAGGAGGGCCCAACCCATAGTGTGTGGTGCCATCCCTGGGCTGCTGGTCCCGAGTTCTATAAGAAAGCAGGCTGAGCAAGCTAGGGGAAGCAAGCTAGTGAGCAGCACCTTTTCATTGTCTCTGCATCAGCTCCCGCCTCCAGGATCCTGCTCTGTTTGAGTTCCTGTCCTGACTTCCTTCAGTGATGAACAGTGATATTCAGCATAAGTCAAGTAAACCCTTTCCTTGTCAACTTGTTTTTGGTCATGGTTTTTCGTTGCAGCCATAGGAACCCTAGCTAAGACACTGTTGAAACACTAAGGAACCCATGTAAGAGCCATTATACTCCAGGTTTCTTCACTGGAGCAGAAGTCAATGTGCCCATGTGAGCTGAACCAGACCAACTCTGTAGTTGTTTTTTTGAGATTATAATGTAATTACATAATTCCCCCTTCTCTTTCCTCAATTCAAACCCTCCCATATACTCCTTCTTGTTCCCTTTCAAATTCATGGCCTTAATTAATTATTGTTTTTTTTTTTTTTTTGTGTGTGTGTGTGTGTGTGTGTGTGTGTGTGTGTGTGTGTGTGCATTCCTGACTATAACCTGCTCAGTCTGTATAATGTTACTTGTGTATGTTTTCAGGGTTGACCACTTGGTATTGGGTAACTTACTGGTGTGATCTCCCCTAAGGAAGGCTGTTTTTCCACTCTCAGCATTCTTTAGTTGCTTGTAGTTTTTGTGTAGTGTTGATGCCCCATGAGCTTTTCCCTAGTCCACTTTGGCATGTCTGTTTTTGTCCTTGTTCAACTCATGTTTAGGCAGTCATGTTGGTGAGACTTTGTGGGTGTAGTGACATTAATAGGAGACAGAGTCTCACGGCAAACTCCCTGATTCCCTGGTTCTTATAATCTTTTCTCTCCCAATGTGGCAATGTTCCCAGAGCCTTAGGTGCAGGGGTATATATATATATATATATATATATATATATATATATATATATATATATATATATATATAAATCCATTGGGACTGGGCACAACACAACTTCATTTTGGTTGATTTTTTTTAACCTTCTCCTCCCATGGCAAAGAGAAGTTTCCTTGATGAGGTGTGAAGACTATACTTGTCTATGGGTATAAGGACAAATATTTAGAATGTAGTCAGGAATTCTGCTTTTTTAATTAAGTGGTGGTTGTAGATTCTCCTTCAAGGTCCATGACTTCACTATCCCTGGGTAGTTGCTAAGTTTTCAGTGTAAGAAATGGTTTCCCTCTTGTTGAGAGGGTCTTAAGTCCAACTAGAGAGCTGTTGGTTTGAGTTCCAAAGTATGGATGGCACTACTGTACCATTTAAGTTATTGTCATGCTGGCTGTTGTTGTGGTTCACAGGAGTCATGGCTATAAGTAAAACTTTTAGTTGCTTCCTCTCTTTGGAAGTTTGTGTGTAGCCTTCTGGTATGAGGTAAGACAGTCCTTAGGGAAGAGGCTTGCAGGCCAGTTTTAGTTCAGGTGCCTCTAGGCCCTGTGTCTGAAGTGTATGGTGCCTTCAGCAACGTGGTCTTACCATCCACTTCTTGGGGCCAACCCAGGGCAATAATAGCCACTAATATTTTGGCAGTCTCTTGGACAACCTTGACCAACATGTCAAAAGAATGCTTCTCATGCCTGATGTTGGGGTTTTGTTCGGTTGTCTTTGTCCCTTGGAGGGAGCATTGTGAGCCCAGATGAGATGAGTTCATTTAAACTACATATATATATATATATATATATATATATATATATTTATTTATTCACAGACTGGCATGAATTGTAGGGGTTTTTGTAGCATTATTAGTCAGGGTTCTCTAGAGGAACAGAACCGATACAATGAATATATATGCATATATGTAATAAAATAAAGGGGATTTATTAGAGTGGCTTATAGGCTGTGGTCCAGCTAGTCTGACAATGGCTTTCTACCAATGGAAAAACCTAGAATACAGTAATTGTTTAGTCCACAAGGCTTGATGACTTAGCTCATATTCAGTATACATTCAGTATACACCAGAACCCCAAAGAAGTAGGTTCTAATACCATGAAGGCATGGACTTGTCAGCCAGAGTAAGGGGAAGCAGAAAAAGAGCAAAGACTTTCTTCTTCCATGTCTTTTATATAGGCTGCCAGCAGAAGGTGTGGCCCAGATTAAATCAGAAGATCTGGATTAAAGGTGGGTCTCCCAATTCCAAAGATTTAATTAAGAAAAACCTCCCCACCAGTGTTTGAATTAATTCTAGATGTAGTCAAGTTGACAACCAAGAATAGCCATCACAGGAAGATAGTTAATAGTATGATTAATAACATACAGATAGTTAATAATTAACAACAGATAGTTAATAGCATGATCTTTTATAACTTCTTCAGATACTCTGTTATCCTCCTGCCTTGTCCTGTATTTATCTCCATTCTTCCTCCCTAATTAGAGTCCCCCAATCACTTGTACTCTGCTATTCCCCTCTCTATTGCTCATCCACTTCCATACCCCCTATTCTTTACTTTCCTGGTTTCTGTTCTGTCATGGTTTACCAATAGTGACTAAACTTACAACCTCAGACGCGCATGAAAAAAGTTACACACATGTCTGGAAACAAAAAAAAATGATATGATCTGTGTTTTGGAATGAAGTGAATCTATGTCTGCCTACTGAATTCTGTACAAATAAAGAAGCATTCTGACTGATAGGTAGTCAGTCAGGCTGTAAGATTCTCACCACCACCATGGTCTGGCTCACTTCTTCCCTCACCTACTCCTTACCCCTTCTCTGGAATCTGTCAGCCGCTAGGGTGTGCCCCCAGCAGACGTTGTCTTAGTTAGGGTTTCTATTGCTGTAAAGAGACACCATGACCATGGCAACTCTTATAAAGAAAAACATCTAATTGGGGTGGCTAATATTTTCAGAGGTTTAGTCCATTATCATCATGGTGCAACATGTTGGTATGCAGCCAGACATGGTGCTGGAGAAGTAGCCCAGTGCCTACATCTTGACTTGCAGGCAACAGGAAGTGGTCTGAGTATCACACTGAGCTTGAGCATAGAAGACCTTAAAGTCCACCCCCACAGTGGCACACTTCCTGCTAGGGCATATGCCCTAGAGTTGTATAGCTGAATCATTTGGTAGATCTATTTCTAGCTTTTTGAGGAATGTTATTTCCTGTGTTCTTATATTCTGTTGTGATATATGAGAGCCACAGTTGTGCTATGTCCTTGCTGGCATTTCATGCTGTTAGGTTTTTAAAGAGCTGTTTGTCCTTCCTCATCCTCAGGAGATAGGATTGAATACCACAAATTGAACAATTTCTTGAAAAAGTCCAAGAGTATGGTGCTAGAATATTCTCATTTCCTGGTGGGAGTCTCATCAGGAACTGGGAGGTAAATGGACACATGAAAGAATGACTGAGAAGGCCCAGGCTTGCATTATAATACCCACTCTCTGGTCTACTAACTCACTATTAGGGGAGGTGCACTAATCCTCCCATGATCATGAAGCATGACCTAATGCTTCTAAAGTTCCTAACCACGCCTGTTAAAACTGTGATGTTGGTTTCTGAATTGAGGACAAAACATCTTCCAGATACAGAACTTTCCTTTTAAAAATTAATACAATACTTTTTACTTTTTGAGAATTTCCCACAATGTATGTTAATAACATTCATACCCTACTCCTTACCTTAACTTCTCCCAGATCCACACCTGACTCTAAATCTTCCCCCAAACTTACTTGGTATACTCCTTTTAAAAAATGTTTTAATTACCCATGAACTCCAATCTGTGATGCCAATAAACACATGGGCATGGGTCCACCAACTGGAGCCTGGTTGATCTACCAGAGACTGTGCTCTTAAAGAAAACTGACTCCCCTTCCCTTAAGCAGCCATCAACTCTCAACAGTACTTCAGAAACAGCTGTGCATATGGAGACTCATGAGTCCTTCTCCTTGCCTTGCTGGAATGTTTATTGACTTGATCTTACAGTTTCTGTGCAGGGAACTATAACTGCTGTGAGTTCATGAGGGGTGTTGTCATGTCCCAAAGTCACTGTTTTTTTCTAGTCATCCCCAATCTCTGTTGCTTACAATCTTTCTGCCCCTCCTTCCATGATGATGCCTCTCTCTCTCTCTCTCTCTCTCTCTCTCTCTCTCTCTCTCCTTTCCTCTCCTCTCTCTTTCTCTCTGTCTCTGTATCTCTGTCTTTCTCTGCAATCTAGCTCCCATTTGAGGTTGAGCACTCTCTTTTTTATTTGTATTTTGATCAGTTGTGAATTTTTATATTAACCACTGCCCACTGCACAGAGAAACTTCTTTGCTGATGTCTGAGTGCTGCACTAATCTGTGAATAGAGAGGTAAGAATTTAGAGGGCAGTTTAATGCTATGCCCATTTAGGAGAAAAATAGTTGTAGGTTAACCCCTGGGGTCAATGAGCTCCCCAACCATAGGTTATTGACCAGATTTACACTACTATGTGTGCATTTCCGCTTATGAAGCAGATCTTAAATCCAGCCAGAAAGTGTTTGGTTACACCTATAGATACATACCATTATTGCACCCAGAACATCTCTCACCACACTGTTAATTATTGTAGTTCACAGGGCTTACACCTAAGTAAGACTTCCCTCCAGACAGCCTATATTGCATCTTCAGTACTGTGAAAGCTAGCCAGCAGCAACAAGGCTTCCTGGTCAGTACCACTTGATTTCTCAATGTCCAGTGATCAAATTTCATGTCATCTTCAGCAATAGGATCTTACCATCAATGTCCGTTGGAAAACCAAGAGTAGTGGTGATAACCTGTCCACCAGCTGATGATAATGTCAGTGTGGTACCTATACACAATGGAGTTTTATTCATCTGCAAAGAAGAATGAAGTTAAGAAATTTATAGATACATAGATGGAACTAGAAAACATACAGCCATAAGCCAGACTTGGAAATACAAATAATGCAAATTCTCACTCACATGTGGATCCTTCTCTTGAATCTTTGGATTTGTGTGCTTAACTTGGAGTACCTGTAGAAGCCACGCGACTAGAAAGAGGACATTGGTGAGCAGCAGCAAGGGGCTCTTAAGGGATGGAGGACAGTAGAAGACAGGTGGTATGAAGGGGATGCTGGGGAGGAATGTTTTGGTGGGAAGGGGGGTAGAAGGGTACGACATCCATTTACTCATTCATAAGAATTCATTCTGCATCGGATGTGAGTTACAACGCTTCCTCTCCAGTCTGTCTTAATGTTCCTAACAGCATGCTTAGAATCAACATTTTTCATTTTTACTAAGCCCAGGGTATTATTTTTCCAGGTTTCCCCCCCTAATTTTGTTTTTGGAGACTATTTTTGTGCAGAAATAGAAAGATTTTGAAGAATTTTGAGCAGAGGAGCAACATATTGAAAGAGAAATTAAAATAAAAAATGTCCAATTGTAGATAATAAAAGGATTGAAGTAGAAATAAATTTTGAGTAAGAAAAATCAGCTGTTAAAATGAATTAGATGCAAAAAATGAGGGTTCAGGGAGGTATGAAAATCATAGCTTTATGCATTAAAACTTCGCCTCTGTGCTCAGCTGTGGTTGCCAGAGCAGAGTTCTTTATGTCCAAGGCAAGAAGACTCCAAAGGGAGCTGTGGAGACCTCTGACTCAAGGGTATCCCATTTGCTCAATCCCATGTAGCTGCATTTCAAATGTACTTCTTTTTGTGAATTATGGTTTCTGAGTCAGGAAATGCATTTTTTATAGTGTATCTCCCACCATAATGATTATTATATAGGCTTAATAGTTGCAGAAATTTCAAATCAATAGGGCTCCCCACCCCAAATCTAAAAAAGTTTCAATGCCAACCTGATGCCAAATTAGCAAAAATATTGCATACAATTACTTTCCCCCAAATAAGTTTAAAGGGTGTTAGTGAGACAGAACAGCGGGGGGGGGGGGCTGCTTGTCACCAAGCCCGAGGATCTGAGTTCAGTTCCCAGGATCCATGTGGTGGAAGGAAATGACTGATTCCAGAAAGTTGTTCTCTCATGACGGCATTCCTTCTACCAAATAAATAAATAAAAATCTAAAGAACTAAGAAAAAGAGTAAAAATTTGTCTTCAGGTTTTATGTACAAGGTGCACATGAAACACAGATGGTCTCTGTGTTTAGAATTGGGTCTTATGACCTGAATGTCTTCTTACGGAAGCATTCTCAATCCTGAAATACTAGTCAGGATAAGGTCTACTCAACAGGTATCGGTTGGCAGTTGTTTTACCACAAAGCACTTCAAAACCCAGGGTCATAAAATCACCATCCTTTACTCAGCTCAGGAGTCTCAAGATTGACTTCTGGTACTGGGGTCAGCATGGACACTCTTCTGTGTCTTGCCAGATCCTCTTGAGTAGCTGTGGGTGGCTTTGCTGATCTTGGCTGAACATGTCATGTCGTGGTGACTTGGCTAGGATGGCTAGGATGGTAGATCTCTGCTCTACCAGGGTAGTCCAGGGCATTTCTTCAACAGCTGGTGGAGATCCCAGAGGGCAGACACCTTCAAGACAAGTCTTCTTGAGGCCCAGGCTCAATCAGAAAATGCCCTCTACAGTATTTTGTTAACAGAAATATGTCAAAAGGCAGCCAAATTCCAAGAGGAGCTGGAGGGAGGCTGTCACCACAGTGGGTTTAGCAAAGAATGTTTCTGATTCATAGACATTTCTGTGACATTCCTTGGGAAGAGAAGTATCCCAGGGATCCTTCTTTTCAAGTTTGTGGTGATGTAATTACTTGTGAGTTTAACTTTCACTATTTTTGTTGTTGTTACATGAAAAGGGGCTTTTAAAAATGAAGCTGACTTCGGATCTGACGTGTTATTCCCAATTCCTGATATTTGCTTCACACAAAATTGAGCAGCAGTGGTAGGATCACAAGCTGCACTTCGCTACAAGTGTTAAGTAACGATTGACCCTCCCTGGAGGTCTCTGGGCACTTGCTGGAAGCGGCTCTCGTAATTTTCAACAGCGCTTTATCTATGAGATGATCTTCCTTTTAGCTGTGCTGGGCTTTCAGATGCATTAATATAGCTTAATATCTCTTCCCGTTGCGTATCTAATTAAATGCTTGTTGGATTTTCAAAGAAGAAATCATATACCCAAGTACTGGTAATAAAGTCTGCTAATAACCAGGAGGAAAACATCATCATGGGACAACATCAACCAGACACAAGAGATCAGGCAGAGAGACCCAGCCTCCCGAGAAGGCCACTGCTGCCAAAGTGAGCAGAGTGTCGGCGTGGGGCCTGTTCCGCGCTGGACCTGGGGCTCCTAGGTCTGGAGAGAGGAGCTCATAAGGTTGCCCATCTGCCTTCTAGCTTCCCAAATCACCTCCTTCCTTTTCTGGCTGCCCTTGGCCCCGCTGGTCCTCCGAGTGGCAATGCTGCACTTGTAACAATCTGCCACTAGATGGCACCCACTCTGCACTAAAGAGCTATCTGACCTGCACAGACCGTTTGGAAAGGGAGGTACCGAAGACTGCCTCTCCTAGAATTCCCACCCGCTCACTTCTCTCGCCCTCTTCTCGCCCCATTAAAAATTAGATTTCTGCTAGCAGCACTTCTGCATGATTTTGGAGTTAGAGGAAGTGTGTGTGTGTGTGTGTGTGTGTGTGTGTGTGAGAGAGAGAGAGAGAGAGAGAGAGAGAGAGAGAGAGAGAGAGAGAGAGAGAGAGAGAGAGAGAGGAAGCAATGACGGTAAAGGTAGAAGAGAACTAGTTTGAGGGTCACAAGGATTTGAGGGAACCTCTCTAAGGGCCTCACCTTCGCTAGGCAATCCCTCACTCTCACAACCCTCGCCACATCCCCTCCCCAACGTTCAAAGTCGGCTACTCTCCATGTATCCCTCTTCACTTCAAACACTGAATGTCTTTCTGCTCTCCAACCCCAAATCACGTTTTCTTGTCTTCATTGGAGGTCAGTGGCATCCTCATCTACAACAATCATTATCCCCATCACTTTCACACCCAGACTCATCCTGCAAGTCTAACTGATGCCACCTCCCTCAGGTCTGCCCCTCAGTGCCCCCCACCCCACTGTTGCTGAATGACGCTGCCTTTGTCGGACCAATGCTTGATTACACGTGCCCTGATACTAACACTAGGGATCCCGTGCTGACAACCACAGCTCAACCCTTACAGATGGTTCAAAGTTGGGGAGACAAATGGAAACTGGGTTTCAAATGGTCATTTAGCAACATCTAGAGATGTTTGGGGTTGTTAGGAAGGGAGGTTGCTCCTGGAACCTTCTAAGGAGAGGGCAAGGATCTGGCTACATATCTTAGCATGCACAGGGCAGCCTGCAAAAACAGATTCTTCAGCCTTAAAATCCCAAGGGTGCTAAGGCTTGCCGGAGACTGGGAGTCATATTACCGTAGGGAGAATGACAGGTGACTCCAGCATGTGGAATCCACTCAGGACTCTCTCTGGACCAACATGGAATACAGAAAGCTTTGGGGCCACTGCAGACATTGTTTTAAAGGTCACTGTGTGCCATTGGTGGAGCGTTATAGTCAGGGGATGAGACGGCTCCATTTCAGTCTCTGGCTTGAATCAATTCTTGTCTGGACCACTATGTAGAATACACTGGTATGTGATAATACTTCTGAAATAAACTGGAATGAACCATCTTCATTTATTTCATTAAACAAATAGGTTGGATATACATGTTAAGATTCTGTTCTAAAAATGCTGTCACCCCTTTCCTCACACTCACTGCTGTGGTTTGGGTAGTGTCTCCCAAAGGCTCATATGTTAAGGGCTGTCCCCTCAGCCTGCCATGCTGGGTGTGGGTAGAATCACTAGGAAGTGGGGGTTGGTGGAAGCACTTTGATTTCCAGGAAGGAGCTGCCCTTCATCTCTGATTTCCAGGCTGCCACAAGGTGAGCGGGCCTCCTGTCATGATGTACCCTGATGTCACAGGTCCAAAGCAATGGGATCCATCCAACAGGGGCTGAAACTGAGCCCGAACAAACCTTTGCCGTGTCTGTGCTCACTTACGGGATTTTGTTTCCATGACAGGAAACTGAGGAGCGTGGCGGTTGGGGGTTCTGTTCAGGAGATGCTGCCACAGTCACAGTTGACAGTTTAATTCCTCCATGTTTTCTTAAAATGTTATTTGTCTCATGTTTGAGTTTACAATATCTCTCAAATCAACTTTGTGTGTAGAGGAAGAAGATGGGCAATGATCTTTTTCTCCTAGCTCTCCAGTGGTTCTGTGGCTTCTATTTTTTTTTATTTAAAAACTTTTTATTGAAATGTAACAGGCTCAACCAAAAAAAAAACAACCCAAACAAACAAACAAACAAACAAAAAAACAAACTCCATACAAATTCTAAGCATCAGTATCAATATCATAATAGTCATGTGATCTTCATGATCTTAGGTTGTGTGAAAGAATGCCAGTGTCCAGAAGCTGTGTCCATCCCTGGAGGGGTTGACTAGCATGAGTTTGAAATAAGCAGGTTTGTTTTTCCTGCTGTAGATTCTTTTGGTGGCCTCATTGGATATTTAGTAGTGGGGACTGAATCCAGGTCCTCATGGACATTGGACTATACTGCCAGTCTAGAAATTGAATGCATAGATTCACATGGCATGCACTCTTTAATACCTAGATTGTTTCACATCATATCTTATACCCATGCTGCAGGCAGAGATAGCTCATTTTCATGGTCGTATCATACTTAAGAAACATCAAAGTGTCAGTTTATTTATCCATTCTTGTGTTGATAAATTTGGGCTGTTTTAGCTTCTGACTACTTCGAATAATTCCAATCCATATATCTTTTAGTACATACATGTACACACACATATCCAGTTGCAATTTTAGTCCTAAGAATGTGTATTAAGCTTTAGAGGACAGTTTTCCAAAGTGGCTGTAAAACTTTACACTCTCATAGGACGTCCATCTGGTATGTGTTCATGTGGCATCACCACTGTTTTACATTTGGCTATTCCTGTGGGCAAGCACCTGCATTGCATGTAAAAGCAACAGTTTTAATGGTCATGGTCATTCCTGTGTTGAATGATGGAACTGAATATATTTCCTGCAGTGCCCCAGGCCTCATTCATGGTAGACAAGCAGTCTCCCATTCACTGAAAGCCCCAGCTGAAGTGGCTTTTTATATGATTACTTGATAGTTGAATAGCCCCTTCTGTGAATGCCTACTCAGATCTGCTGTCTGCCTGCTCAGAGCTCACAGTGGTGTGTCGATTTGGAGCATTAGTATTTTCTGGACATCACGTCAGTGACCCATACTACTTTCCCTGACTTGCTTCTTACATTCTTTCTGTCCCTTCTCCCTCCAGGTTCCCTGAGTCTTGAAAGGGGTGATGAAGATGTTCCATTTATGGTGGATGCATTTTGTGTGTGTGTGTGTGTGTGTGTGTGTGTGTGTGTGTGTGTGTGTGTGTGTGCGCGCGCATCTTAAAAATGCTTAAGATATACTCTTCCATAAGTTTCCAAGGGTGTTATATTAATATAACATTATACCTGTACACACCACATTGTGCAAAGAACCCATAGGCTTATTCTCCACCAGCTGCAATTCTGTCTGCTTCGGCCTGTATCTCTCGGTCTTTCTTACCTCTGTTTTACCAGCATAATCCCAACACTGGTTAGCTCCCTCCTCTCAGTGTCTCTAATCCCACCTGCACCTTCCCCATCTAAGGTGCAGGCTCTCGTCACCAGACTTCCATATTTCTGGGGCCTCACTTTTGTTTGTTTTCATGGTCACCAGTTTCATAGGGAGCTTTTGGACTTTTGGTTTTTATCCCATTAGTTGTTTGTCTCTCCTGTGTTTTAAAATTGCTGTAATTTTATTGCACATGTCTATATCTGATATTGTAAGTTTTCAATAATGTTAACTTTTGAGTGGCTCTGGATTTTCCCCATGTGCATTTCCTTATACATCTTAGAATCACCTTGTAAATTTCCCCCAAAGCAGTGTCCAATATTTTTATTGGAAGCCCATTGTATTTAAGGTCATTTGCAGAGTAACTGAAATCATTTTTCTCACACATCACGTTTAATTTTTGAGAGTTTCACACCCGAGCACTGCATTCGCACCATCACTATCCCTCCTTTCTTCTCTCCTCCCCGACAGCTCCCCGCCCCAACTGCTCTCAGAGTCTTGACGCTATGTGAGATGAATTTCCAATAAAAGGAAAAAAGATTAAAGAAGAAATCAAGGCAATTAGTTCTAACTTATTCTTGGTAATGGAAGCATTTGGTGACAAGAGATGTCCAATCAGGGATCTGTTTCCCCCATTATTTGGCAATTTCATTTAGATGACCTTCATATATATTTATCTATTTTATGAAGCTTCTACTGCATTAACTTTCCATACTACCTCTCATATGGCTTTTAATTTTAACAATCTCTCCCCATATTTTCTCCCACCCCCTCTTCCCTCCCCTCCCCATTTGATCCTTTTGTTCCAGTCCCCCCATTCACTCATTATCTATTCTATTTCCACTTCTTAGGGAAGTCTGGCTGTACCCCTAGTCCTACTCTGCACTTAACCTCTATGGTTCTGTGGATTGTAACTTGGTTATCACTGACTTAACAGCCACTGGAATCTTTTAACAGTGGAGTTTTCAATTCATTATCATGGTAGTATTCATCCACTGATTTCAGGTTTGATATTTCTTCACCATGTCTTATAGCTTTCTAAGAAGAGACACCGTCTATTAGATTTAGTATTGATATTCATATCTTTAATATTTTGGAAGTGTTATTATATTTAGTAATTTTCTATCCCGGTTGTTACATCTCTAAAGAAATAAAATTAAGTTTTCCAAAAAATTACTGCCCTAAATTTACAAATTACCTGTACTTTAAAAGTGTTTTTCTCTACACAAATCATGCCATCTGCAAATAAACATTTATTAAAATAGAAAATTTATAGTCAAAACAATACTATTAGATATCAGTACTTTCAACACTTTTCTGTTAGTACAAAGGCTCTAGAATTGTTCTTATGCAGTTTAACTTCACAGGCCTGTTAATTCCTGTACTTAATGACTGTTTCTATGTTTTTAAAATTTATTTGCTAGACCCTTGTATTTTCCTTTGGCTTCTATACATTGCTGTCTTTCTTTGACCGATCTGGAATTACTTCCCCATGTCTATGTTAATTCCCTCACGGTGGATCTGCTCTCAGTGAATTCCCTCAGTTTGCATTGTCTGGAGTGTCTCTCTATAATTTTCAAGAACATTTGCTGGGACAGAACTCTAGAGCATTCTTGCTCAGATAACGCTGTGGTTGTCCTGATAACACCGTTTTCAACAGAGATGAATTGTGTTTCTCACAGCTGCTTTGAAGAAAATGTCTACTTCCGCTGTTGACACTTAAAACAATTTTGTTGTTGTTGTTCATGTCTTATTCAATAATTTTGTCATGAAAGTTCTTTTTTTTTCCCTTAAGATGTCTCTCTTGGGGTACATGCTTCTTATACATGTGGCTTAATGTTGTTGAGATAACTTAAGGTGGGACCAGAATTGTAGACTTTCTGAGAAGTTGAAGCCCCTTGGACCTCCTAAGTACCTTCAGTCTTGCTTGGTTTTCAAACATGAGAAAAACTTGACCTATTTAAAAAAAATAAATGTCTGTGTTAAAGTAAAACAAGACCAAAGCTTAACCACCTGGACAGACAACAGACTCAGGCGCAGGCTTTCCGACAAGGTAGAGCAAACGAGGCAGGTCTGTTACTATAAGCATTTCTTCCCAAAGTCTAGAAGCAGTTTGCAAGTGCACACACACAAGTGTGTGTGTTTATGTGTGTCTTTTTTTGTTTTCTTTGTTTGTTTTGCTTGTCTGTCTTGTTTGTTTATGGTTCCATCCATTTACCCGCAAATTTCATTTTTAGCACCAGAATAATATTCCATTATGTACAATATTTTCACTGTCCATTCATTCGCTGATGGATATATAGGCCTTTTCTGTTTCTTGGCTATTGTGAATAGAGCAGAAATGAACACGAGTGGGCAGGGTACTATATAGTAAGATGTAGAGTCTTTTGGATATGTGCCCAAGAGTGGTGTGTCTGAATAATGTGGTAGATCTATTTATAGCTTTCTGAGGAAATTCAGACAGATTTCCATAATGGAAATACCAGTTTGCACTTCCATCAAAGTTCAGCAGTAAATCCTTTCCTATATCCAGGACAATACTTTGTGTGTGTGTGTGTGTGTGTGTGTGTGTGTGTGTGTGTGTGTGTGTGTGTATGTGTATGTCTTAGTCCTTTTTCAGTCTGACTGGTATAAGAGGAAATCTCAAAGTTGTTTTAATTTGCATTTCCCTGATGGCTAATGGTATTGAAAATTTAAGAAAGTATTTCTTAGCCATTTATGTTTTATAGTTTAAGAACTCTTTGCTCAGTGTTCTCTCTCTCTCTCTCTCTCTCTCTCTCTCTCTCTCTCTCTCTCTCTCTCTCTCTCTCTCTCTCTCTCTCTCTCTCTCTCCAAGACAGGGTTTTTCTATGTAGTTTTTTGTCTGTCCTGGATCTTGCGCTGTAGTCCAGGCTGACCTCAAACTCACAGATATCCGTCTGGCTCTGCCTCCCCAGTGCTGGGATTAAAGACCTGCGCCACTGCTGCCCTGCAAGTTGTTTGATTCTTGATGTTTGGTTTCAGTTGTCTAGTCTAGATACTAGGCCTCTCTCTGTCAGACATATAGCTGGTAACCGTTTTTCCTATTCTGTAGGCTGCCTCTTCACTCAAACGATGGTATTCTTTACTGTACAGAGACTTTTAGTTTCATGTGGACTCATTTGTCACTTGTTGGTTTTTTTTTTTTTTTTGGTTACAAACTGTATGGCTGTGGCAGGCGTCTTGCTAACTGTTCTTATATCTTAAATTAATCCATTTCCATAAATCTATACCTTGCCACGATCACTTGTTGGTTTTAATGCCTGTGCTAAAGATCCTGTTCAGAAAATCCTTTCTTATAAGTTCAAGCATAGTCCCTCCTTTCTCCTTTTACAGATTCAGGGTCTCAGGTCTTACACTGATGCCATCAATTCACTGATTCAGTCTTGTGTAGGGTGTGAGATGAGGATCTAGCTTCATTATCTACAGGTAGACATTCAGTTTCACCAGCACTGTTGACTGAGGATGCTGTCTTTACTTCAATGTATATTTTTGGCCTCTTTGTCAAAAATCAGATATTTGTAGGGCATGGACTTATATGTGGGTCCTCAAATCTGTTGCATTGATCAATGTGTCTGTGTTTATATCAGTACCATGTTGTTTTTTTTATTACTATTGCTTTGTATATGTCGGATAACTTACAATCACAGATGGTGATACCTCCAGCAGTTCTTTTATTGTTCAGGATTGTTTTGACTGTCTTGTATTTATTTGTGTTTCTATATAAAATTTAAAATTATTTTTTCAACTTTGGGAAAGAATTATGTTGAAATATTTACTGGAATTGTGTTGAATCTGTAATTGCTTTTGATAGATGGTCACTTTCACATTATTAGTCCTACCAAATTGTGACCATGGGAGAGCTTCTTCAATTTCTTTCTTAAATGCTGTAAAGTTTTTATTATACAAATCTCTCATTTTCTTAGTTAAATTTATTCCATGATTTTTTTAGGGCATTGTAAGTAGGATTGTTTCTCTGCTTTATTCCTGGTCATGTTTGTTATTGGTATTAATTATGAAAGGCCAGCCTTCATATGTGAGTTGGTCTTTTTCTTTTGCAGCTTTCAATAGCTTAGCTTTGTTCTGTACATTTAGTGCTTTGAGTTTTACATGTGGTGTTCTGTATGCTTTTGACTCTTGGTAAGCATCATTTTACTTAGATTTGGAAAATTTTCTCTTAGAATTTCTATCTTAGTCATGTTTCTAATTACTTTGATAAATACCATGGCCAAAAGCAATGTGGAGAGGAAAGTTTTATTTTAGCTTATGTGTTATAGGTCACAGTCCATTAAGGGAAGCCAGGGCAGGAGCCTGGAGACAACAATGGAAGCCAAGGCTACCAAAGAATGCTGCTGTAGCACGAATCTTAAAAGTTTTTATTAATAAAATCAAACCTGAGCCAGGTATTGGGGTGAACACTGGAAGGTCAGAGAGACAGAACAAGCCACAGCTAACCTCACCTGGCCAACTTCTCAGCTGATCTTGTTTCCTCAGACTGGAAGCGTCTGTGTCCTCATATCGGAATGGTTCTCAGCTGAATTGTGCTGCTCAAGACCTAAAAGCTTAACCAGCCAAATACTTCTAGTTTCTGGTCCTCACGCCTTATATACCTTTCTGCTTTCTGCCACCACTCCCTGGGATTAAAGGTGTGAGTCACCATGCTTGGCTGTATCCTTGAACACATGGATTTCTGCCTCTGGAATGCGCTACCACTGCCTATCCTCTATGTTTAATATTGTGGCTGTTCTGTCTCTGACCCCAGATAAGTTTTTAGGGTGCGCAATATTTTGGGGAACACAATACCACCTCATGCTGCTGATAAGATTGATTTCCACAGCTTGCTCTGCCTGCTTTAATTTTTTAAGATTTATTTATTTATTTTATGCATATGAATGCTTTGCCTGTATGTATGTAAGTATGTATGTATGTATGTGTGTATGTTTACCTCATGCATTTCTGATGCCTGCAGAGGTCAGAAGAAGACATCTGATCTCCTGGAACAGGAGGTAGGGATGGTTGTGAGACACCATGTGGATGTTGGTAACCAAACTCAGGTTCTCTGCAAGAGCACATGCTCTTAACTGCTGAGCCATTTCTCCATTCCTTCAGCTTGCTTTCTTATACACCCAGGACCACCTGACTGGGGTGGCACGGCCTCCATGGTCTGGACCCTGCAATATGAATCGTTAATCAAGAAAATGACCTAGAGACTTGTCTAATGACTTTTACTCCAGTTTGCCTTGTCTTCAGAGATTCTATCTCTTTATTAAACTCTATTCTAACATCTTAACTTGTTTTCATTTAACTGTAATTTGTGTTTTTTGGCATTTATTCATATCCTTTTTGAGTTGCCAGATCATATTTGTAATTGATATTTTGAAAACTGTTTTGTAAATCAGCTAAGTTGCTTTTTTTTCAGGGAACATTACAATGGGGGTACTAACTTCTGCAGGAGACATGGCATTTTGTTTTTCGTGCTGTTTGTATTTTTGTGATGGGACTTAGGCATCTGGAGTCAGGTTGAATGGATGTTTGGATCTTTGCTATTACCTTAAGTCATCAAGCTGTGCACCACATGAATGATGCTGGGGGTTTAATCTTGGGCAGCTCTGTGTTGATGTGCAAAGGGAGTATTGGAAGTGGTTCTGGCTCAGCTTGGGGAAAGTGCTTCTTCTGAGCACAGGAACAAACCTGTAGGCTTTAAAGATTCTCACGGCAATCTTCAGCTGTCTGAAGAGTTCTCCAAGTGGTCCTTGGGTGGCAACACAAGATCACAGGATGCTGGGTAGCCAGGTAAGTGGAATGATTGTCAAATGAGTGGGTTGACTAGCTCTGGGGTTCCTACTTGGTTGTAGAATGTCAGTCTCACTGTCCATGGGCAGCATGGTACATGGGGTGACTGGTGGGCAGGTGGGTGGCTGGAATAGCTCTGGAGTTTCTACCTGGGCACTTTACACTTCATTTTTGATATTTTCTTCTGACTTATTGCAAGTTTACTAATAAATGAGGTACATGTAGCTTTATGTCTATTTTTACATCTGTACCCACATTTTGCAGTTAGACACATCTGTTGACTTTTCTACTTAAGTCTTGTGTGTGTGTGTGTTTATGGGTGTGAAGGTACATTTGCATATGTGTGTAAATGCTCATGGAAGCCAGAAGTCAACCTTAGGTATCATTCTTCAGGGGCTGCCCACTTTTTTTTTCTTTTGAAGAAAAGATCTTTTCACTTGGCCTAGAATTCACTGATACATCTATTCTGGCTGGCAGCAAGCCCCAGGGCTTTGTCTCTCTAGCACAAGGATTAGAAGAGCATACCACAGCATCTGGCTATATGTATATATAACATGTAATATAAATAGAAAATGAAAAATAAAACTATGAATATAAAAACATATATATATATATATGTATATATATACCATGGATTCTGGGGAATGAACTCAAGTCTTCATGCTTACACAGAAATCACTTAGACTGAAGTATCTCCCTAGCCTCTAGTCTTATCTGTTAATTACATTTTTTCTATACAGTATTGATTAAAGTTATATACAAAAATCTGACACAGTGTCACCCAATTTCTGTAACTATGTCATCACTTATTTTAAAGACCATGTCTGCTGAGGTCCATATAGGATCATGTGGGATTCAGTGTCTCCTGCTTGGTTCCATTTATGTCCTGGTTTAAACTGTCTAGATTTATTTATATACATTACATACAGACATACATACATACATACATAAATATCAAGATATTATAAAGATTCTCTGATCATATTAGTGTTATTTATGCCTAAAAAGGGCTTATTTTACTTCTGGTGAGAAGTTAAATGAGAACACGATGGTTCCAACACAATAATCTAGTTATATATTGAGTTAATTTGAAGTGTTTTTTCCAGATTTTGTAAAGCATTGTCTATTTCTGCCATCCTCAGTACCCAAATATAGGTCTTTTAGGGATCTCAACTGAGATTCTGGTGGTATTTAGCAGGATGACTCCTCCAGTTGTTTTTTTGATGCATGTAGGAATTTAAATTCTTACTCGCTCCCAGCTCCTAGCTGCCACCAAGGAGCCATCAACTGTGTCCTCAGCACAGCAGTGTCAAGTTAGGATCAAGCTCATCTCTGCAAAGTCCTTTGTTCAGGATCTTGGACCAAGTATTTGCCCTTTTAGCTCTTTATAATGTCCAAGTACACATTTAAAATATGCATTTGTAAGCACTTTCAGTTGATTTTAGTAGGGGAGATGATTTTGAGACCAGATGTGCTATTGTTACCAGAACACATATTTCTGCCCACAAATTTTTGAAGTATATACATATTTCTTAGACAAGTGTGTAGGAGACTTTTAAGAGTTTTGTGTAGATTACTAATCAGAAATCTGCATGTGTCTTAGGGTTTCTGCTGTTGTTAAGAGACACCATGACCACAGCAACTCTTATAAAGGAAAATATTAATTGGGGTGGTGTAATTAGAGAGCTTTTTTTTCTCCAGGTCCTGCCAAGCCCCAGCAGTTCAACAGCCCACTTATAACATAAACATACAGATATTTATATTATTTAAACTGCTTGGCCATTAGCTCAGGCCTACCAGATTTACTTTGGAGAGGAGGATGGGCATCTAGGACACTCTATATGGAGTTTATCTTCTTCTTGGCAATAATAGCCATTTGGGCAAGAAACTGTTCTTGCCTGGACTGCTTGATCGACTGGACATGCAAGACCCATGGAAAGGTGACCACTAAACTTTGCTTGGTGAAATGGTCCTTTAGGTTCCTTCTTCACAGAGAAAACTGCCAGACATTCTACAGGACACAGAGAAAAGTGACTGAGAGACTCTAGCCCCGTGGGCTGAAGACAGATGCCCCAACTTTACAAGAGAACTTTGGATGACTGTCCAGGCTGCCAGCTGTCTTTGTCTACCCTACAAGACTCCTGAAAGTTGCTTGCATCCTTCTACCATTTCTCAGGTAGTGTTATATCCTTCTGAGGTCTTTGATGTGGTTGAAGACTAGATAGTTATAATTTCCTCAGTTATGATAAAAGATGGGTTAGATATAAAACCTTAGACTCACAAATATAAGATAGATAGGATATCTTCTTTAACATTGTAACTGTAATTCTTGCTTGATAATTGTTTTGTTATATGTAATGTTACTATGTTAAAGTTAAAACCTTCCTTTTTGAAAAAGAAGAATAGGGGACGTACTGTGGATATCACTCTGTATAAATAAAACATTGATTGGCCAGTAGCCAGACAGGAAGTATAGGAGGGACTAACAGAGAGGAGAACTGAGGGAACAGGAAGGCAGAGAGAGAGACCTGTGAGCCACTACCATGACAAGCAAGATATAAGGTACCATACCGGTAAGCCACGAGCCACGTGGCAACTTATAGATTAATAGAAATGGGTTAATTTAAGAGAGAAGAAGTAGATAACAAGAAGCCTGCCATGGCCATACAGTTTATAAGTAATATAAGCATCTGAGTGATTATTTTATATGTGGGTTGTGGGATGGCGGGGGCTTGATGGGACTTGGAGAGAAGCTCTCCAGCTACAGGGTGGCTTACAGTTCAGAGGTTCAGTCCATTATCATCATGGTGGGACATGGCAGCGTGTAGGCGGACACGGTGCTGGAGACGTAGCTAAGAGTTCTACATCTTGTGAGGCAAGGAAGTGAACTGTGACACTGGGTGTGGCTTGAGCATATATAAGGCCTCAAAGTCCATCCCCACAGTAACACACTTCCTCCCACAAGGCCTTACCTAATTCAAGAAAGCTACACTTCCTAATAGTGCCACTCCCTATGAGTTTATGGGGGCTAATTACATTCAAATTACCACAGTATGTAATTAGAGAATTAAAAAAATTAAAGCAAATATTTGTATGTATGTGTATGCATAGGACATATGTGTAGGCATGTGTGCCACAGTATGTATATGAGGGTCAAGGGTCAATTTGGTGGAGTTGGTTTTTTTCCTCCATCTTTATGTGGGTTCTGAGGTTGAACTCTGGTACCCGGGCCTGTACAGCAGCACTTTTACCTGCTGAGCTGCCTTGCTGGCCTAGATAAATGACCCAGGGTTTAGGATGTACATCCGTCTAAACTTTGCTTTATATGAACTGGATGGACACTTGTGTGATTTTTCCTTCTTTCCTGTTGCTACAGGGTGTTCATGTCTCCCATGTTTATATCGACCATCCTCATCTGTGCCTTTCAGGGAGGTACATGAGGATGAATATAGGAATCATGACTTTGTAAGGCTGTTTCCATACCAGAGGAATGATCTCATTTGCATTTAAAATGGATCATTCTGACTATCACATGAGCCATTGTTTCAAATAGGAAAAGATTGGAATGAATCTAAGGGTATATGAACACAGAATGGTTAAATGTATTATGATAAATTTATTTAGTAAAACATCATAGCAACTAATAATAATTAGGTAGCCTTCTGTGTGATGACATGGAAGTTTTCCAAGAATTAGTGAGTGAGAAAAGCAAGGTGTCAAACTGAGTATAACATTGCTGATACCATTTGCATAAAAAAGAGTAAGTGAGCATATTTTTTATAAGTACATAAAGTATTTTTAGAATAACATGTAAAATTATGTGTCTAAGAAAAAAAAACACTTATAAATAAAGGTTATAAGGGTCTAGAAAAGGCCCTTCTGAGGAAGGCAGTAAGGTCCCTGGGATGGGTATTCTTGGTTGTCAACTTGACTACATCTTGAATGAACTAGAATCCAGAAGTGGAGGGCACACCTGTGGGAGATTATTTTTGTTTGGTTTGGAGTGGGTGAGTCCACTTCTGGTTCACACCTTTGAGGCAGGAAGACACAGCTTCAATCTGGGCCACACCTTCTGCTGGAAGCCTACATAAGGACATGGAAGAAGGAAGCTTCTGCTTTTCGCCTGCTCGCCCTCACCTTGCCACCACATCCATTCCTTCACTGGCATTGAGCCTACTTCTTCGGGACTCCAGCATATACTGAAGACCAGCTGACATATCTAGCCTTGTGGACTTAGCAACTACTGGATTTTTGGACTTTCCATTCACAGCCGGTCATTGTTGGATTAGCAGGACTGCAGCCTGTAAGTCACTCCAATCAATCCCTTTTATTATTTATCTGTCTATCTATCTATCTATCTATCTATCTATCTATCTATCTATCTATCTATCTATCTATCTATCTATCTATCTATCTACTTACCTACCTATCTGTAGAGAGATTCATTCTGTTAGTTTGTTACTCTAGACAAACATAACTAGTATAGTCCCTGAGGACCAAGATAAACTAACTCTCAGTATACACTTTTATGTATCCTTTGAATATCCTGTTCTGGGTGTGTGCTACCCATTCAAAAGTGTAAAGGAAATATCTTCTCAAAAGAAATTATGAAGACACAGCTCAGTGGCGATTAGAGTATTTATATAGCGTGCACAAAGCCTTGTGTTCAACAGCAAATTCAACCAGTTAATCAATAAACAAATCAAACATTCATTCTTACCATCCTCTGGTGAAATAACTTTCACTTGGGAGCCTTGCTAAACTATCTGTTTATTTTCAGTTTTACTTGTTATATTTTATATCTTATATAATTATAATCACAACCTCTTATTTTTCATGATATGTGTTAAATGTTTTGGCACTATACTAAAATGCCTGAGATAATTGGCTTGTAAAAAGAAAAGGTTCACTCAGGCCCAATATTTGGTAAGCTCTTGTTGTTGGTTTGATGGCTGTGGACTTGTGTTGGGGTGGCACTCATGATAGGAGCACATGGTGGAGCAGACACACTCACTCGGGGCCAATGAGCTCATGAAAGGGGAGGAGGAAGAGTACAGGGTTCCACACTGCGCTGCACAAGCACCAGCATGCCGACCCTGAAGAGTCTGCTGAAGCCTTGCTTCTCATTGTCCCACAATTCCCAGTATCACCACATCAGGGACAAAAATCACTCTGGAGACCAGGTAGATGAACCTTTGGGGAACACTAAAGATCCAAAGCAGGGTGGTATAAAAACACTGCTCATATTTTCGTGTTGCTTTTGAAATTATTGCTTAAAATCTTTGAATAACATTTTGTTTAGTCTAGGTGCTATAATTTAATTAACTCCATCTCCAGAGTTGGTTGTTTATATTTTTAAAGGTTTCCTCTTAATGTTTGTTGTAGCTGTAAACACTGTGGTGAATGTCCCTGCACTGGGTGCCTATAATCAGCTGCAATACTTAGTGATTATTTGGTTGAAGGAAAATAAAACACTGTATGTACAGAGTTGAAGAATGGTCAAAAATGAATGCAGACCATCCTCTGAGACTCCCAAACAAGCACAGAAATTTCCATTCACTCTAATTTTCATCTGTAAGGTAAAGCAAACAGAAGTGATGCTCTTTAAGTACACGTACAGTGAAAATTGAACTCACAGGAAATATTGTACTTTAAGAATCATTAATTATTACCTAATTACTTGCACCACTGTGGCATGGACAGAAAAATACTCTGTGATGATGAAGTTGTCAATTATAGTTGATAATTAAGGGGCCAGGTGCATGTTTAACGTAACAAGATAAATATCTGCCCAGATGTTGTTTGTCTGCTGCCTCATTACCAGGTAGCTTAGAAGATTTTGCAAACTAGAAAGGCTGGTAAGTCTATAACCTCCTGCACCAAGAACCTTCAACAAATTTGTAACTTTAGGCAAAGCTTACTGAAGAGGGCTGGCCATTAGATTAACTAGAAGGCTTAAGGAGTGAACACATCTGCTCGATGCTGCCATTGCATCAGCTGAGCGTGAAAAGGTCACAGGACAGGACCAGTGAACTAGAGAATTTGTCTCCTAACATCAGAGACAGGGAGGGACCTCATGCAAGCTTTAAATCCTAGGCTAAGAGGCGTCAGCAAAGAACCAGTTCTTGTCTGAGCATCCCAAGGACTCCAAGATCATAGCAAGAGGATTAGATTGGTAGAATCATAAGATAACCCAAGTTAAAGGAGACTTTGGGAGGAAATGACAGCTGAGAAGACAATGGAAGTCTGATCGCATCATTCCTTTGATTAATTTTCCTAGGGCTGAAATAAATCCTCCCAGACTGGGTGGCTAAATCAGTGGACATTTGGAGGCTAAAAGACCGAGGAGAAGGTGCTGACCCTGCTGGTTTATTCTGAGAGACACCCTGTTATGAATTATTACGTGGGGACACGGTGGGGGTGTATCCTGTGCATGCAGGGAGCCATGCTGGCATGCTGGACAGATGCAGCCTCGGGCTGGTGGGTGACCCACTCCATGTGGGAATGGCGGTGGGGAAGCAGGTGGACATTCACAACCCAGATGCTACATCCGTGAGAAAATTGTTTATTATAATAGAGAAACGAAGAGAAGATGGGAAAGAAGACAGAGAAAAAGGGAAAGAGAGAGAGGGGGGTTGAGGGGTGCACTCCTTGTGGGAGGAGAGAGAGAAAGAGAGTTTTTCCTTTAAAAGAAGCTTCTATGTCAGGACTCAGGGCGACTCCGAGGGGTGTGTCACAATATTAACACCCCCCCCTCCATCGCTGGCACACAACACGCACTCTCTGTCTTTGCATGTTCCTTTGTGCATGAAAATCTTGCATGTCTTCTCCTCTTCAGAGGATATCAGTCACATGAGATTAGGATACCGTTCTTATGATCTCACTTACTCATAATTATATCATTCAAGTAGTGTCTCCAACTGCAGTAATATTTAGTACTTCGTTATATGAATTTGGTGGGAACACAATTTAATTCATAGCCCCCTTCCTTGAAACTCTCCTATAGGACCTTCATGGTAGTTCCACGCAGCTTCCCCCATATCTCCTAACAGTTCATCTTTGTATGTTTCCCTGCAGCCGCGTTGATACTTGGTATGTGTCTAACAACAAACCTATTCCCACCTCAGGGTCTTTGTGATTGCTTTCCCATCTTTTAGACTACTACAGATCTAGTTTCTTCCCTGCTGCCTCTTCCCCTAGTTCAAAGAATTCCTTGACAATGATATCTTTCCTCATAATCATTATAAAATACAATCCATCATTGTTCCCCTTGCCTTCTCACCAGGCTTTATTATCTTCCCACATAACACTTAAATCTTAAATTAATTACATAACTAAATATAGATGCATTTGCTTATTTCCATCAGTTCCTAGTAGTAATTTATATGAAGTCAGGAGCCTTGTGTTGAAAGACATTTTCAAATAAATCAAAGCAGAAGTGATTTTCTATCAAGAGATGTTCATTAAAAAAAGTTACAGGTTGAGAGAGAGAGAGTTCAATGGTTAAGAGCACTGTACATTCTTGCAGAAGACTGGAGTTCAATTCCTAGCTACATGATACCTCAAAACTGTAACTCCAATGCTAGACACCTTTTCTGTTTTTTGTGGGCACTAGATATACATGTGGTGCATAGACTTACACGGAGACAAATATTCATATGGACTAAATAAATAAATAAACAAACAAACTCACAGGAAAGGAAGAAGGAAAAGGAAAAAAGTTAGAGCATGGTATGGTGACACATACCTTAATGTCAGGACTTGTTGAGGCAGGAAGGTTATGAATTTGAGCCTGTACTACACAGTGAAACTCCTTCTCAAAAAGTTGTTGGTTCAGATAGAAGGAAAATTATTCTGATATGTTATTTGTCTAATATGCAACAAGGAAAGGCATAATAAACAGGGAAACAAAAAATCCTTAAATAATTAATATCATCTAATTTGTGGAGTTCAAAGAAAGACAGAATCAAAATACAAATAGGAGTACAAAATTCCTAAACTAGTGAAATGACAGCACTGGCTTCAGGAAAGAAATAATAAATGTTTATTGGTTGTTAAATGGATAGGAGAGAGAGAGAGAGAGAGAGAGAGAGAGAGAGAGAGAGAGAGAGAAAGAGAGAGAGAGAGACAACTAAAGTGGGACACATGAAGTACAACCATTGACTTTAAACTGCTCAAAGTGTGCCACCAACCTATAAAAACAGACAGACCCATCAATCAAACATTGTGGTTTTTTTTAGCTGTGTCTGTAATCCAAGTGACAGATGCAGGGCCAGGTGGCTTCCTGTGGGCCTACTAGTCAGCTAACCTGGACTACTTGACAAGTTATAGGCCAATAAGACATCTAGTCCGAAGGACAGCACCTGAGAAACAACACCCAGTGTTGTCTTGTGGCACACATACAGACACAGACAGACACACACACATATACATACACACACATACATACACACAAAGATAACTGTAGTAGGACAGGCCCATAGGGTCGAGGAAATTGGCTCAAACCAGTTTCCAAGGCATGCACTAATGTACTTTCTTGTGAGTCAACCTGGAGTCTGCCTCAGGGCCTAGCAACAGGCATTGTCCAGAGTTTCTGACCATGCTTAGCCAATGAAGGACGACCAAAGTCATCAGATTGGGACACAGCCTGGTTGCTGCTAGGAGGGTATATAAGGGTCTGAATAAAGGAGTCCTCCACTGTTTGCCTTTCACCTGACTCCTGGTGTCTGTGTCATTGACCCTGTGGCTTCTCACCCCCTGCCCCGAGGGAGCCATTAGGACCCAGAAACAGGTGGCCAAAGCAACTCTGAGCAAAAAGACCCTGTTGGAGATAGCAATATACCTGGCATCAAGTTATACCCTATCAGCGTAGTAATAAAAGCAGCATGGTAATACCCCCCCCACACACACACACACACGACACATAGACTATCGGAACAGAATGGAAGGCTCAGATGAAGTCCATGTAGCTACAGCTACCTGAACTTTGACAAAGATATCAAAAATAAGCATTGGACTACAGATAACATCTTCAACAAATGGTTCTGGGAAACATTTTAACACGCAGAAAGATGAAGCTAGATCCATACTTCTCATACCTCACACTGTACAAAAACTCAGCTGCAAAGGGAGCCAGGACCTCAGCATAACCCGAGATCCTGCAACCACTAGAGGAAAAAGTAGAGAGTATGTTTCAACTTTTAGGTTCAGGAGAGGACTTTCTGACTAGGAAATGAAACCAAAAGTTGACATTTGTGATGTGTCTCATGACACTAGAAAGCTTACAGAGAGCAAAGAAAACTGTCAGTCAAGTGAAGAGGCAACCTGCAGGATGGGAAAAGTATCCTTACTAGCTATTTAGCCGGCAGAGGATTAATTTAGAAATATACAAAGAATTCTAAAATGTAAGTACCAAGAAAACAAACAGCTTAATTTTTTAAAAGGCGGGGTGGAGGGGCTATGTAACTGAATGGAAAGTTCTTACATTTTTAAAGTAAGAAATTCAAATGATTATTAAACACTTAAAAAAATCAACCTACCACACAAAAGAAAGCTATAAATAAGATGCTGTAGTGGTCCTCGTATCTGACAAGCAGGCTTCAAGCCAAAACTAGCCAGAAGGATCAAGAAGGCCACTAGACATTAACAGAGGGAACAACTGTAAACACCAGTGTGGACTGTCACAGTGCTTGCGGGATTCTACTGTGCCCAGGACTGCTAGAGTCATTCGTGGTCACCAGGTTAAGGGTGGCCTGTGTTTCCACATGGTAAAAACACTTTCCGCTCTCGTAATGATTCACAGGTGAGAGAGGAGGTATGCACTCTTGCTTCCCAGCACTGGTTACCTAGGAGGATTTGATATCACTGATGAGCTTTTGTGAATCAATTATCAAGGAGCTGCAAAACTGTGCTTTTAAAATTCTGTCCTACTTTTTACATTAATGTTTTAAATTCTTTTGCAAAAAGGCAATCACTTTTTTTCTCTCTTCTTCCACATTTAAAAAACAATTATATTTAAATTTTTCCCTCCTGCCTTTCTGAGTACCTTTACACTTTTATTAGAATTATTTTGAATTGGATACATGATGAGTCATCAGTGTGATCATTTTTTATATCGGAAATGTCTGAGCCTTTATTGTGGAGGCTCCTCAAGCAGGCATGTGTTTCCTACTGTCCTCTTCTGTGAGTTCTCCTGCATCTTTCCTCCGGAGAGGATGAGGGATTCTCGTGCCTGCCTCCTGCTTTCCCTGCCTTGCAGCTAAAGGCAGCTTTGATTTGTTGTTGTTGTTGTTGTTTTATTTTTTAACTTAAAAGTTGTTTAATTCTTTGAGGACTTAATACTGTGTTCAATGGAATGTACATGTAAGATGGACTTAGTAGGCTTTTGTTTTTAGAAAGAAAGATTAGTTTCAAGCATCTGAGACCAGAAGTCAAGGTCTGAGTGAGTAGGCAGTTTAGCATGCTGCCGCCTGGTGTCATTTCTAAGGTGAATACTGGAAACACATTAGAAAATGTGAAGAGTGCCATGGGGACACGCTTTTAACACCTTGCTCTTGTTTCAAATTATTAGTGGTCCACATGAATGTCTCCATTCCCAAGTCATGCAAAAAGGATAAACTCTGTCCATTTTATGCTTGTAATTCTTATGATCCTGGGTGATGCAATTTGGGTAGGTTTCCATCCCCTCTTTAACTTATATTAATGGGAATCTGCTTTTGTCTATACAGTGGACTCTGTTTAGGAGGGGATTTGCTGGTGATGGCAAATGGTAGCAGTGAAGGCATTTAAATTTCATCACTTTCACTAAATTGGTCCCTGTACAGAAAACACTTGAGAGCTAAATCATTTATTTAATCACTTTCATTTGTGAGAAGAGAACTATGCATAAGATCCATTTAGATATGACTACCCGAGAAATAGTTGCTATTGCTCTAAGGCAATAAAACATCCACATCCAATGTTATGTCCATGTTACCTACCTTTGACTCCATTCACAGAGTCAAGCTTAAGGAAAGACTCAGTGTATTATCTTCTCAAGTAGACAGCTATTAAAAGACAACATTTAGTAATAGTTTACTGTGTAAATACAATTATATTAAGAGATTAAAAATATTTATTAATTTTTATCTCATATGTACAAAATGTTTGCCTGCATGTGTATCATGTGTATGCCTGATCACCATGAAGGTCAGAAGGGAATTCTAGGTCCTCTGGAACTGTAGTCAAACATGGTTGTGAGCTATTGTGTGGGTGCTGGGAGCAGAATCTGGATCAAGCAACTGTCCTTAATGGCTGGGCCATCTCTGTAGCACTCCAGGTAGGAAATTTTGTTATTTATTCATCATCATTTTTATAAGATGTATGTAAAGTGTCACTTATTTATTTATTTATTTATTTATTTATTTATTTATTTATTTATTTATTTATTTATTTGTTGAGTGATGATTCAAGGTATCTCTATGTGGCTCAGGCTATCTTTGAACACACTATGTAGAACAGGCTAACCTCAAAGTTGCAGCGATTCTTCTCCCTTAGCCTTTCCAGTGTTAGGATTGCTATCCTTTGCCACCATGGTCAGCTCAGTATCACTGCTGTTAGAGTTGATCATATAAAGGCAATGGAGTCAAACAGGATTCAGATGACCTCACACTAACCAGCCATAGAAAGAGGACTTGGAGTCCATCTGTGGGAACTCAGGCTCTTCTCTTTTCACTGGCAAACATGCTGTTTGGGAGAAGTTGAATGTGCAGTAGGAGTGGACTGCTGCAGGAGACGTTCTGCTCCAGTCGGTTGAGCTTCTTGCAGCCCTGCTACCTTTATGTGTCACAGATATCCCCTGAAGGGCTAGTTGTGTACCCACTACAAGGAAGGACAGTCCTTGCTCAAGCGGATAACTGTGAGAGGTGTCCTTCAGCTTGACTTTCCAGAGGGTAGGCTTGGGAGTCACTTCTCAGGATCTAGTCTTGACAAGGTCTGTGTGCAGAGGGTGCTGGGTTCCAACAGACATGGGACTCCATTTCCATTAGTGGTGCTGACTCGGTGGGCACCTAGGTCCTAACTGTCCTGTAGAGTGGTCTGACAAGAAGGAAGTTGGATTTGGGTCATTCTCTTTTGCTGCCTAAATCTATGTTCTTTTCAAAAGTCCTCCTTATTGAGTTATACACTTACTTGTAACTTTGTAATCATCTTTTCCCTAATTATTATCGTATTATACATATACATATATATGAAAATACATTATAGAAATACATAAGGTAGGAAGAAAGCAAAAGTTTATTTCATTATTGTAAAACATTTGCTTGCTGTTTTTTAATGTTTATGCCTCCTGTGCTTCATGTACATATCATAAATTATTCCTTGAAACAAGTGTATGAAAGGGAATTATGATTTCTATTTTTTTCAGGTGATAAAAATGAGGCACAGAGATCCAGTAACCCATCTGATATGTCAAACCCATTGTCTTCATCATTGTAAGGGCTGGACTCAATCCTTGACTGCCTAGAGGGCCCCTTACTTGGCTGAAAACAGTTGGGTTGCTTATGTGACTCTACCTGTAGCCCAGAATCTGAATTGGAGTAGGTATGCAAAGTGGGATTTTTATGAGTTCTCCAAGGCACCTTAGTGCTTGTTATAAATCCATAACCACGCGTTTGTGTTGCTGTGTCTTCGGTTACATTCTGTGGCTAACATTTCACATATGGAAAATTTCATTTGTACAATTGCAACCCCCTTTCTCTCTCCAGTTTTGTCTTGCCAAAAATGCCTTTCAGTTCTCACCAAATAAACTTTGCATTTACTCATGCGCAGTTATCACCAGCATCAACATGCAGCTTCATATCTGATCCAACCCATGGACTGTTTGCACATCTGAACTCCCTTGTTCTCTCAGTGTCCCCATTCTCTCTGAGAAGAAGCGTTGAAAGCATTACTTGAATTTTCTTTGTCTCCCATAAAGGCTCCTGGATCTCACCCCAATGCCCCCTTCATGTTCTATGAAAACAGGTCCAAAGCAGGAGAAGTCCAAAGGGTGAGGGACACCCTGGCTGTGGCACAATGTAGATGCTGAGGAAGCCATGTGGGCTCTCAGGTTTCCACAGCCACCCTGCTAAGTGTTTCTTGACTCTTCACCTGTGAATGACTAGAATGTCTAGATCTTATGTTCCTCATTCACTCAGCCCATATCCTGGAGATAGCCTGTCTTCCAATCTCCTGTTGGTTGGTGGTTTGAACTTGGAGATATTTGTAGATTTTTGTTTGACTTCTCAAGAAACAGAACTCACTGCACAAAGAATTAGTGGCCTGAAAGTTGTAGAAGGACAAGTCTTCAAAAAAAAAAAATCAATAGTGGGAAAAATGTGCCTAGTTTTTCTCTACCCATTTTGTCTTGTGAAAGCCTACTTAGGAATACACTCCCCTCTTGTCCTGTTGCATGATGGGTTTAGAGGATACTAGGTGCACTGGACTCCCTAGGCTCTTCCAAGGACTGTTAAAATTTGGTATGTCAGCTGTTTTCCTGGTATTAAAACATCCAGAACCCATTGGAGCTGACTTGCCTGCAGAGGCATAGGACGCTAGAGAAGCCTCACTTAAGGAAACATTCTCTTTTCCTTCAGTTACCCATGCTTCCTGGTGATGGCCATCTGAAGGGGGGGGGGCGGATTTCTTTGGCCACTTTTTCCCCCTGTAATTGTGTAGATGGAAAGGGGGCAGAGAAAGACATTATCCACCTAGTGAAGGGAGAAGGAGTGAAAATAGCAACCATTACAGGTTGTACAGGTAGCAATATTAATTCAGAAAAAAATCCCTTTTTAAAAAAAATTTAATTTTGGAGAATGATTAGGTCGATTGGAAATGAGAACAGAAGCTTAGTATCCAACATGGGGAACAAAATAAAGATTCCATGGTTGGTGTGGGCTGAAATTAGTAGCAGGACAGATTTAGACAGAACTAGCATGTTTTCTCCCTAAAGGGAAAATGTAATCATTAGTCAACAGCTGAGTGTGTTGGGATGTGTACTAACTAAATATAATCCATACTTTGGAATCTCCAAGAGTTTTCTAGGAACAAGTGTGGATGATTCAGTGTTTTTTTTTCTGAATGAGTTGAGTGAGGGAGTAAAGAGGGCAAAGAGAAGGAGGTGGGGGAGGATTTCCCCCCCATTTGGTCTGTGAAAATTACCCTGGGATATTGTGCTAAAACTGAAGGACCACTTAAAGTATTTAAATTTAAACTTAATTTTATTTTGTGTGCATGATATTTTTACAGGCATGTATGTCTGTGCACTGTGTGTATGTGCCTGGTGCCCATAGAGGCTAAAAGAAGGCATCAGATCCTGTGGAACTGGAGTCACAGACAGTTGTGAGTCACAATATGGGTGCTGGGAGTCAAACACAGGTCATCTAGAAGACTTAACCACCAAGCCATCTTTCTAGATCCTGAAGGACCTCTTAGATAAACATCCTGAGTAATATATGATGACAGAGTATCTATAATGAGATAGAAGCAAATTAACTTTAAGTCAATGAAGTTATCTCATCACTGCTAACAAGTATTTAAAGCCTGAGCCAGGTAATATGCACAGTGCTGGGGATACATGGAAAGGAACAGAACCATGTTTCTGTGTTCTATACACTTCTTATGATAGAAACAAAGAGACTGATTCTGTCTACTTCAAAACAGCAAACTAGGAATAGCAGTGCAGTGGTCAAGGGTAGAGTTCCTCTGAACACAGGGCCAAGGTTCTTACACACAGATCTGTCCCACATGGGAAAGGGCTACTTAAGGCATTGCAAGTCTTCCTGTGGAGTCAGTTCCTGGCAGTTTGGGGGGACTTCGAGATCATGCACATGCTCACCTGTTTGGGAAAGTTGCAATAGCTAAATAGTAAAGGGATAGTGGTTTAAACTACTTAAAGCTTAGCTAATGATTGCCAAATTTTATGCAGAGTGTACTGGGACATCAGGAGTGTCGAGCAGCACTGACCCTGTAAAATATTTTGTCTTCTTTCCTTTCCTGGCTGGGAAAGATGAGCATGTGTCGGTCATTCTGTTGTTGTTATGATCAAATATTTGAGAGAAACAACTTAAAGCTGGGTGAAGTTATTTTGATCTGTGGTTTCAGAGGTGGCAGCCCATCCTGGTGGAGAGGGCAGAGCATAACAGCTCAGTCTGCAGCCACCAGGAAGCAGAGAGAGACAGGTGCCCCTACAGGCTGGCTTTCTGCAACCTACCCTTTTAAGACAGCTAATCCCAGTCTCCCCTCACTGAATCCTCCTTGGGAATGACCTCTCAAACAAGGTAGGTGTGCCTTACTCCTATCCTAGGCGTTTCTCAGACTAATTGAGTTCAAAACCAGGACTGACCATCAAAGAGGTAAAGCAACCTCTCCAAGGTGCAGAGCAGGGAAGGAAGCAGTCAAGGCTCGTGCTCCCTCTGGCTTCTAGACTGCTGCTTCCAGGCTGCTGCGTGTCTTAACTTTGGTCACATTAGTAACTCTGGGAGTGTGTTTACATTACTACCACATGCACTGGCTCATGTGACAGTGTGTCAAAAGGTATCAAACTGAGGGACAGGGAGGCACTGTGGAAAACGTGGGATAAGAGGGTTTAATGTGTGGTCTGTATCTAGGTTTTGCTCTACTTATCTCTGCATGTGCATTTGCCCTTCTGTGGAGAAAGCCTCCTCCATCCTTTATTAGGTCCCCTACAAAAGTGTGAAGAAGAGGAAGGGGACTCCCCAGATATAAAATTTTGTTCACAAACAGGAGTAAGCGAGTAGAACAAAAGAAAAAGAAAACTCCAGCAATTGAAGATATTAAAGCAATTTGTTCTGATTGTAGGAACCATCTCGATCTGCCCCACTGGGAGTCACTTTGCTAGGTATTTCAGACTTTGTGTGGGGAGACATTGAAGGGATAGTTCTTTCCCCCTAAAGGAAGCTGGGAAATGCAGACAGAGCACAGGAACTGCCTTGAATGTGGACTGCAGCTTGCCCACTGGCTTTTCTCAAGCACCCTCCCTCCACAGGCTTTTGCAATATTAAACAGTGAAGTCTCGAAGTGATCATTTGCTTCCTACAACATTGCATTTTTCCTGCCTGCGGTCCTTGCCTACCATCACCCGGCATCACATGCCAGCAGAAAGATGGGCAGCGAAATGGAAAGCAGATAGATCAAAGCAGCCGGGTTTCCAGGCAGAAGAATTCTTCTGTGATTCTCTGCAACTGAAGACTCTCACCACTCTTGGAGAATGCGTTTGATGCCAGATAACTGCAGGAGAATACAAATCTCCGTGCATAATAACCACATGCTCATTTTTACTACAATGGGATGGTCCTTTTGCAGAAAAACCTTTGCAGGAGCTCTTGGGAGAAGGGAGAGTTGGATTGTCTTAAGTAGTCCTGTGTTGAGCATTTAGCAATCACCTCTCCTCTATTAACATTGCAGGAAATGCCAGCAGTGTGTGTGTGTGTGTGTGTGTGTGTGTGTGTGTGTGTGTGTGTGTGTGTGTGTGTGTGTAGGACCATAATACAAACTTCTTTTTATTAACACTTTATTCTCTTGCAGAAGGGGAAAAGCTCAGATGCTTTCAGCTAATGCAGAGGGAGAGAGAGAGAGAGAGAGAGAGAGAGAGAGAGAGAGAGAGAGAGAGAGAGAGAGAGATTTCAGCAGACCCAGCTTTCCTTTTCTTTGTCTAATTCTCACACACACTTTGGAAGGAAGGACTCTTTGCCTAAATATCTTCTCCACCTACATTAACTTGCTGGAATCTCACTTTTATAACCTGCTTGGACTTCCCAGTACAGCTTTGGCAATGTAAGGAGTCTTAGTTGGTATCAGCATTGGTTCCTGCTTTCAGCATCAGGCTGTTGGTCAGTACAGCCTGGTTTTGTCAATAGTTGAGTGATGTGACAATATGGCTTATGTATGTGAGAGTTTGCTGCTTCATATCCACAGTTCTTCTAATTTTATGAAACATATATTGCTTTTTTTTCCTCAGCCGAACGCTGTGTTATGTGGTTGTCATTTTAAAATGTGCAGAAAAAGACTAAATAAATGTGCAGAAAAAGAATAAATAAATCTACACTCACCTGCACAGGATATTTGGTGAGCATGTGCACCCCTTATACCTGAACATGCCATGGGAAAGCCACACAGGTGACAAGATTCATTGCCACCATCAACCAGCACTTAAAACATGTATTATGAGAAGCCATTTGGAGGCAGGATTAAGGAGTTTTGGGGCCCCAATGTGAGGAGACAGACAGAGAGCAGCCATGGCTGCCGGGAGCAGGTGTGGATGATCAGGTCTCCTGGAGGGCCAGGGCCAGCAGAGAGTGCCTCTCTCCACCACTGCCCCGAGAAGACCACTGTTTGTTCTTCTCTATTACAACATTATGGGGATATCTGTAAAACAAAACAAGAGCCCCATCTAATAGTTTCAAATTGAGCTGTAGACCTTGAAGTCTCCTGCCCATGATTTTTATGCTGAGAGAAGGGCAAGTTCGAGTTTCCTTCATGTGGATACCCAGTCTTCCCATCAGCACTTACTGAAGCTGTCCTTTATCCAGTGTCTACTCTTGACACATCTTGTTGAGAATCGGCGGGCTTGAAATCTTTTGTGTGCTCATGTTAATTTATTTTCTAGTTTTATAAAGTCATTTTTTGTTATTAAAGTCACCCGCTATTACATTGGGATCCATATCTCTTCTTTATATAGTAGTGTTTGCTTTTTATAAAATTCCATACTGCTCTTGCACTTGGGGCATATATATTTATTATGTTTTATTTCAATTTTATTCAAGTAGTTCAAAATATTTTTACATATTTCTTCCTTTTATTTTATAAATTTGATGGTTTACTGTATTGGAAATTCTTATTTTGTATTCCCCATTGGTTTATCTTTTGTTCTAGTGGGATTTCATTAAGCTCACATTATTAATGGTAATATTTAATAAATTATTTTTCTGGGTGCAGAATTCCCTAAATCATCTTTTGGAATTCTGGTCTAATGATGGTGGATTCTCTTAATATTTCCCTGTAATGGAAGGTCTTTACTTCTCCTTTGCTTGTGAAGGACAGCTTTATTGGGTATAATCTTGGTAGGTTGTTATTATCTTTCAGGCCCAGAAAGGCTCTTTGGCATTCAGTTTATTCTGAGATATCTGCTATTTGTCTAATGTGTTTGTCTCTAAATGTTGTGTGATACTTCCCTCTTGCAGAGTATAATCTGCCCTCTTTGTCCTGCATTTTTAAAAGTTTAACTATAACATGCCCTGGAGAAGTGTGATTATAGTCATGTGTATTTGGGGAAACATTTCAGAATATTGATACAGATGGATTTCCTGGATAAGACCTCAAAAGTAGATGAAACAAACAAGAATTGACAATAGAATTATATCCAAAGGTTCTGCCCAGCAAATCAGATAGGATAAAGAGTTGAACTATGGAATGAAGCAGTCTTTGCCCTCTATCAATCTCATAGAGGATTATACTACATAAAGCACTAAAAACAAGCAAACAAACAATCAAAATACAAAGAAACAACAAGTCCTCAAAACTTAAGAAAACAAATTGTTCAAAGGATGTGAAAATCTGAATAACAATAAATATCCATTAACTTTATGAAAAAATGTTTAGTCATTAGTAAAATTAAGAACATGAAGAGACTCTACCTTACATCAGAATGATACTATATTAAAAAAAAACATGTTAGTGAGAATTTAGAGGGAAAAAAAGAGCCTTTATATACTCTCAGGAATATAAGTTTAGTATAGCAATGTGGAATACAGTATAGTGGTTCTTCAAAACACTGAACATAGAACATCCATACCATCTAGTTATCTCATTTATGTTTTTTAAAACTTATTCTTTTCTCATTTATTATATCTTGGTGGAAATTTCTCCTCGCTCCTCTCCTCCCAGCACCCCACCTTCTCTCCCTCAGATTCACTCCTCCTCTGTTTCCCTTCAGAAAGAGCAAGCCTCCCAAGGATATCAACCAAACATGTCATAACAAGTTACAATAGGACTATGCACATACCCTCACATCAAGGTTGGATGAGGCAACCCGGTAGGAGGAAAGGGTTCCAAAAGCAGGCAAAAGAGTCAGAGACAGCCCCTATTCCCATTATTAGGAGCCTCATAAGAACACCAAGCTACACAACCATAGTACATATACATAGGGCCTAGGTCAGACCCATACAGGCTGCTTGATTGTCTCTTCAGACTCTGGGAGCCCCTATGAGCCCAGGTTTTTTGATTCTGTGTGCATGTTTTTATGGTATCCTTGACCCCTCTGGCTCCTACAATCTTTTCTCCCTGTGTTCTGTGGGATTCTCCAAGCTCCACCTAGTATTTGTCTGTGGGACTTTGTATGTGCTCCAATCAGCTGTTGGATGAAGCCCCTCTCTGATGATGATTATGCTAGGCTCCAGTGTACAAGTAGAGTATAGCAGAATATCATTAGGAATCATTCCATTGACATTTTTTTTCCTGACCATGTTTGTTTCTATCCTAGGTCTCTGGGCTATCCAGCTTCTGGTTCCTGATCCAACAGGGAGCATTAGGCATGTGCTACCTCTCAAAGTATGGGTCTCAAGTTGGACCAGTCCTCGGTTGGCCACTCCCATAAGTTCTGAGCTACCATTACTACAGCATATTTTGCAGGCAGGACAAATTGTAGGTTGAAGGTTTTGTAGCTAGGTTGGTATCCCAGTCCCTCCACTGGAAGCCTTGCCTGGTTACAGAGGATAGCCAGTTCAGGATCCATAATCCACATTACTAGTAGTCTTCTCTAGGATCACCCTCATAGATTGCAGGAAGTTTCCATTGCACTAAGTTTCTACCTTGCCTCTAAAGATCCCCCCTAATTCCAGTTGTCTCTCCCTCCTTCCATCCCCAGCACTTGATCCTTCCTGTTCCCATCCCTACCCACCTCCAGTTCATCCTTAAAATCTATTCTATTTTCCTTTCCCAGGGAAATCCATGTGCCTGCCCCACCGTAAGCCCTCCTTGTTACTTAGCCTCTCTGTGGATTATAGCATGATTATCCTTTACTTTACAGATAGTATCCACTTATAAGTGAACACATACCATGTTTGTCTTTCTGGGTTTGGGTTACCTCACTCAAGATGATTTTTTTCTAGTTCCATCTATTTGCCTACAAATTTGATGATGCCATTAAAAAAAAAATTTGTTGTTTTTGTATCCCAACCAAAGTTTCCCCTCCCTCCTCTCCTCTCTTTGTCCCACCTGCCCCCCACCATCTACTCCTCCTCTGTTTTTCTTCAGAAATGGGTGGGTTTCTCATGGATATCAGCCAGCCATGGCACCTCCTCTTCTATTAAGGCCGAATGAAGCAAACCAATAGGAGGAATGGGTCCTTTAAGAGGCAACAGAGCCAATCTTTGCTCATACTATTAGGAGTCCCACAGGAAGACCAAGTTACACAACTTTAACACACATTCAGAGAGCCTAGATCAGACCCATGTAGGCTCCCTGGCTGTCAGTTCAGTCTCTGTGAGCCCCTGTGAGCTCTGATTAGTTGGTTCTGTGGGTTTTCTTATGGTACCCTTGACCCCACTGGCTTGTACAATTCTTCCTCCCTCTCTTCCATAGGATTCCTGACTTCAGCTTAATGTTTAGATGTGGGTCTCTCCATCTGTTTTCATCAATTGCTGGGCAAAGCCTCACTAATGAGACATGGCCTAGGCACCAATCTACGAGTATAGCAGAATGTCATTAGGGATCATTTCATTGACCCCCCCCCCCAGTTGTATTTGGCTCTCTCCTAGGTCTCTAGAGTATCCTGCCTCTGGGGCCCTCAGGGGTAAGCTCACTCTCATGGTATGAGTCTCAATTCAGGCCAGTTGTTGGTTGATTGCTACCACAATTTCTGTGCCTTCATTACCCCAGCACATTTTGTGGGCAAGACAAATTGTAGGTCAAAGGTTTGAGGCTGGGCTGGTGTCCCAATCCCTCCACTGGAAGTCTTACCTGGTTACAGGAGATGGTCAGTTCAGGCTCCTTATCTCCCATTGCTAGGAATCTTAGCTAAGGTCACCCCCAGATTCCTGGGAGTTTCCATTGCTCTGAGTTTCTAGTTCATCCCAGAGAAGGTCCCAGATTCCATTTGTTTCTGCCAGTACTCTTTCCCTCCATTCTCTCTTCACCTGATCCCTCCTGTTCCCATGCCTACTCCCCAGTCCAGATCCACCCCCCATCCACTGACCATATCTGCTCTGTTTCCCCTTCACAGGGAGATTCATGTGTTCCATCTTGAGCCCTCCTTGTTACTTAGCTTCTCTGGGTCCATCAATCTAGCATGGCTATCCTTTACTTTATAGCTAATATCTACTTGTAAGTGACTACATACCATATTTGTCTTTCGGGGTCTGGGCTACCTCACCATGATGATCTTTTATAGTTCCATTCATTTGCCAGCAAATTTCTTTCTTTTTTTTATTATTATGAAGAGATTTTCCATTCATTTTACATACCAACCACAGATTCCCCTCTCCTCCCCACTCCTGCCCCCAGCCTCCCACCCCCATGAATCCACCCCCCCCCATTCCCACCTCCTCCAAGTCAAGGTCTCCCATGGGGAGCCTGGTACATTCAGTTGAGGCAGATCAAACTAGTGGAAACGTGTCAGCTGTGGATGAATAACTGAGGAGGCCCCATGGGACTGGACTAGGCCCTCTGGATAGGTGAGGCAGCTGTTTAGCTTGAACTGTTTAGGGGGCCCCCAGGCAGGCAGTGGGATTAGGACCAGTCCCTGGTGTATGAGCCAGATAATTTCATGATGCCATTGTTTTTAACAGCTGAGTAGTACTCCATTGTGTAAATGTACACTTTCCTTCCTTCCCTCCTTCCTTCCTTCTTTCCTTCCTTCCTTCCTTCCTTCCTTCCTTCCTTCCTTCCTTCCTTCCTTCCTTCCTTCCTTCCTTCCTTCCTCCCTCCCTCCCTCCCTCCCTCCCTCCCTTCCTCCCTCCTTCCTTTCTTTCTTTCTCAAGACAGGGTTTCTCCATGTAGTTTTGGTGCCTTTCCTGGACCTTGCTCTGTAGACCAGGCTGACCTCAAACTCACAGAGATCCACCTGGTTCTGTTTCCCGAGTGCTGGGATTAAAGGCATGCACCACTGTCACTTGGCCACCACATTTTTTTAATCCATTCTTTGGTTGAGGGGCATCTAGATTGTTTCTAGTTTCTGCTTATTGCAAATAAAGCTGCTGTGAACATAGTTGAGCAAGTGTCCTTTGGGTATACGTCCAGGAGTGGTATAGTTGGGTCTTGAGGTAAACTAATTCCCAATTTTCTGAGAAACTACCACATTGATTTCCAAAGTGTCTGTATAAGTTTGCACTCCCTCCAGCAATGAAAGAGTGTTCTCCTTGCTCCATATCCTCACCAGCATGTGCTGTTACTTGTGTTTTTGATCTTAGCCATTTTGACAAGTGTCAGATGGAATCTCAAAATGATTTTGATTTGTGTTTCTCTGATGGCTAAGGATGTTGAACTTTTCTTTACGAGTTTATTGATCATTTGAGATCCCTCTGTTGAAAATTCTCTGTTTAGATCTGTACCCCATTTTTAAATTGGATTATGTTTAGTTTCTCGAGTTCTTTATATATTTTGTATATTATCCCTGTCTTAGTTAGGGTTTCTATTGTTTCTATTGCTGTGAAGAGACAACATGATCGCAGCTACTCTTATAGAGAAAACATTTAATTGGGGCAGCTCACTTACAGTTTTAGAAGTTCAGTCTATTATCATCACGATGGGGAGCATAGCAGTGCCCAGATACGGTGTTGGAGTAGTAGTTGCAGGTGACAGGAAATGGACTGAGACACTGGGCAGTATCCTGAACATAGGAAACCTCAAAGCCTGTCCCCACAGTGACAGACTTCCTCTAACAAGGCCATACCCACTCCAACGAAGTCACACCTCCTAATAGTGCCACTCCCTATGATATTATGGGGGCCAATTACATTTAAACCATCACAAGCCTTCTGTCAGATGTGGGGTTGGTAAAGATCTTTTGCCATTCTGTAGGCTCCGTGGTTTTGTTCTATTGACTGTGTCCTTTGCCTTACAGAAAATTTTTAGTTTCATGTGGTCCCATCTATTAATTGTTGATTTTAGTACCTGCATTATCTGTGTTCTGTCCAGGAAATTATTTCCTATGCCAATACATTCAAGGTTATTGTCTGCTTTATCTTCTATCAGGTTCA
The DNA here is from genome assembly GCF_049852395.1 of Peromyscus maniculatus bairdii. Classification (NCBI taxonomy): domain Eukaryota; kingdom Metazoa; phylum Chordata; class Mammalia; order Rodentia; family Cricetidae; genus Peromyscus; species Peromyscus maniculatus. The sequence continues at coordinate 78,582,063 of NC_134854.1, forward strand.
GTGTATCTGGATTTATGTTGAAGTCTTTGATTCACTTAGACTTGAGTTTTGTGTAGTGTGATAAATATAGATCAACTTACTTTCTTCTATATGCTGACATCTGGTTAGACCAGCACCATTTGTTGAAGATGCTTTCTTTTTTTCCATTGTATATTTCTGGCTTATTTATAAAAAAATCAGGTGTCCATAGGTGTGTGGATTTATCTCTGGGTCTTTAATTTGATTCCATTAATCAACTTTTCTGTTTTTATGCCAATACCATGCAGTTTCTATTATTATAGCTCTGTAGTACAGCTTGAAGTCAGGGGTGGTAATACCTCTGTAAGTTCTTTTATTATAAAGGATTGTTTTGGCTATCTTGGATTTTTGTTTTTCCATATGAGTTGAGTATTGCTCTTACAAGGTTTGTCAATAACTGTATTAGAATTTTGATGTGGACTGCTTTGAATCTGTAGATTGATTTAGGTAAGATGGCCATTTTTTATTATGTTAATCCTACTGATCTATGAGCATGGGAGATCTTTCCATCTTCTGATATCTTCTTCAATTTCTTTCTTTAAAGACTTGAAGTTATTGTCATACAAGCCTTTCACTTGCTTGGTTAGAATTAGACAAAGATATTTTATACTATTTGTGGCTATTGTGAAGGGAGTTGTTTCCCTGATTTTTTTCTCAGACCATTTGTCATTTGTGTATAGGAGGGCTATCAATATTTTTTAAGGTAATCTTGTATCCAGCCACTTCTCTGAAGGTGTTTATCAGCTGTAGAAATTTCCTGGTAGAATTTTTGGTATCTTTTATGTATACTGTCATATCATCTGCAAATAGAATACTTTGACTTTTTCCTTTCCAGTTTGTATCCCCTTGATATCCTTTGGTTGTTTGTCTTATTGAGCTAGCTAGAACTTCAAGCACTGTATTGAATAGATATGGAGAGAGTGGACAGTCTTGTCTTGTTTCTGATTTTAGTTTATTTGCTTTGAGTTTCTCTTGATTCAATTTGATATTGGCTGTCAGCTTGCTGTATATTGCTTTTATTATGTTTAAATATGTCCCTTGTATCCATGATCTCACCAAGACTTTTATCATGAAGGAGTGTTGGATTTTGTTAAAACCTTTTCCACCATCTAATGAGATGAACATGTGTTTTTTTTCCTTTTTGTTCTTTTATATGGTGAATCACATTGACAGATTTTCATATGCTGAACCATCCCTGCATATCTGGAATAAAGCATACTTGATCACAGTGGATGATATTTTTGTTGTATTTATGGATTTAGTTTTCAGGAATTTTACTGAGTATTTTTACATCAATATTCATGGGGGGAAATTGCTCTCTAATACTCTTTCTTTGTCGAGTCTTTGTGTAGTTTGGGAATCAGGGTGACTGTGGCTTCATAAAAGGAGTTTGACAATGTTCCTTCTGTTTCTATTTTGTGGAATAATTTGAGGAGTATTGGTATTAGGTTTTCTTTGAATATCTGGTAGAATTCTGCGTCATAAACCTTCTGGCCCTGGGCTTTTTGTTGTTGTTGTAAAACTTTTAATGATTGCTTCTGTTTCCTTAGGGGTTACAGGTCTTTTTAAATTGATTATCTGATCTTGATGTAACTTTGGTAAATGGTATCTATCAGAAAAAAAATGTCCAATTTTGTGGAGTACAGGTTTTTAAGATATGACCTAATGAATCTTTGGATTTCCCCAATATCTGTTATTATCTTTCCATTTTTGTTTCTGATTTCATTAACTTGAATATTCTCTGTGTCTTTAGTTAATTTAGATAAGAGTTTGTCTATCTTGTTGATTTCCTCAAAGAATCAACTTTTTGTTTAGTTGATTCTTTGCATTGTTCTTGTTCTATTCTTTTCTATTTTATTGATTTCAGCCCTCAGTTTGATTATTTCCTGCCATCTATTGCTCTTGTGTGTGTTTTCTTATTTTTGTTCTAGAGCTTTCAGGTGTGCTATTAATTTGCTAGTACGAGATATCTCCAATTTTATTATGTGGGTACTTAGTGCTACAAACTTTCCTCTTAGCACCATTTCCGTTGTGTTCCATAAATTTGGGTATGTTTTGCATTCATTTTATTGAGTTCTACGAATTCAATTTTAATTTCTTTAATTTAATTTCTTTCTTTATTTCTGCCTTGACCCAGTAGTCATTTAGTGGGGAGCTGTTCAGTTTCCATGAGTTTGTAGGATTTCTGTTGTTGTTGAAATCCAGCTTTAATCCATGGTGCTCTGATATGATGTGGGAGGTTATTTTCATTTTCTTGTATCTGTTGAGACTTGTTTTGTGACAATTTTGAAGAAAGTTCCATGAGGTGCTGAGAAGAAGGTATATTCTTTTGTGTTTAGGTGAATGTTCTGTAGATATCTGTTAAGTCCATTTGGTTCATAAAGTTTGTTATCTCCATTATTTCTCTGTTTAATTTTGTCTGGATGCCCAGCTAATTGCTGAGACTGGGAATTGAAGTCTCCCTCTAATAATGTGTGAGTTTAAGCTTTAGTAATGTTTCTTCTACAAATGTGAGTGCCCTTGTGTTTGGGGCATAGATGTTAATAATTGAAATGTCATCTTGGTGACTTTTTCTTTCTTTTTTTTTTAAATTTATTTATCAAATTTAATTTTACATATTAGCCACGGATTCCCTTGTTCTCCTCCCTCCTGCCTCCCTTCCCCCCAGCCCACCCGCCCATTCCCATCTCCTCCAGGGCAAAGACTCCCTTGAGGATTGAGTTCAACCTTGTAGATTCAGTCCAGGCAGGTCCAGTCCTCCTCCCAGGCTGAACCAAATGTCCCTGTATAAGCCCAAGGTTCCAAACAGCCAGCTCATGCACTGAGGACAGGACCTGGTCCCACTGTCTGGATGCCTCCAAAGCAGATCAAGCTAATCAACTGTCTTACTTATCCAGAGGGCCTGATCCAGTTGGGGGCTCCTCAGCTATTGGTGCATAGTTCATGTGTTTCCTTTCATTTGAATATTTGTCCCTGTGCTTTTTCCAACCTTGGTCTCAACAATTCTTGCTCATACAAACCCTCCTCTTTCTCACCAATTGGACTCCGGGAGCTCCACCTGGGGCCTGGCTGTGGATCTCTGCATCCAGTTCCCTCAGTCATTGGATGGGGTTTCTAGCATGACAATTAGGATGTTTGGCCATCCTATCACCAGAGTAGGTCAGTTCCGGTAGTCTCTCGACCATTGCCAGCAGTCTATTGTGGGGATATCTTTGTGGATTTCTGTGGACCTCTCTAGCATTTTGCTTCTTCCTTTTCGCATGTGGTCTTCATTTATCATGGTCTTTTATTCCTTGTTCTCCCTGTCTGTTCTTGATCCAGCTGGGATCTCCTGCTCTCTTTCCCTGGACCCTTGCCCTTCATTGCTCCCACTCATGTCCAGATTGTTCATGTAGATCTCAGCCATTTCTCTGTCATTGGGTGATCCTCGTGTCTTTCTTGGGGTCCTGTTTTCCAGGTAGCCTCACTGGTGATGTGAGTAGCAGTCCAGTCATCCTTGTTCCACATCTAGTATCCTCCTATGAGTGAGTACACACCATATTTGTCTTTCTGAGTCTGGGTTACCTCACTCAGGATGATTTTTTCTAGATCCATCCATTTGCCTGCAAACCTCATGATGTCATTGTTTTTCTCTGCTGAGTAGTATTCCATTGTGTATATGTGCCACAATTTATTTATCCATTCTTCAGTTGAAGGGCATCTAGGTTGTTTCCAGGTTTTGGCTATTACAAACAATGCTGATATGAACATAGCTGAGCAAATGCTCTTGTGGTATGATTGAGTATTTCTTGTGTATATGCCCAAGAGTGGTATAGCTGGATCTTGGGGGAGATTGATTCCCAATTTTCTAAGAAAGTGCCACATTGATTTCCAAAATGGTTATACAAGCTTGCATTCCCACCAGCAGTGGAGGAGAGTTCCCCTAGCTCCACATTCTCTCCAGCATAAGCTGTTTTCAGTGTTTTTGATCTTAGCTATTCTGACAGGGGTAAGGTGTTATCTCAGAGTCATTTTGATTTGCATTTTGCTGATGATTAGGGATGTTGAGCAATTCCTTAAATGTCTTTCAGCCATTTGAGTTTCCTCTGTTGAGAATTCTCTGTTTAGTTCTATAGCCCATTTCTTAATTGGACTGTTGGACATTTTGATGTCTAATTTCTTGAGTTCATTATATATTCTGAATATCAGTCCTCTGTCAGATGTGGGATTGGTGAAGACCTTTTCCCATTCTGTAGGGTGTCGTTTTGTCTTGTTGACCATGTCCTTTGCTCTACAAAAGCTTCTCAGTTTCAAGAGACCCCATTGATTGATTGTTTCTCTCAGTGTCTGAGCTACTGGTGTTATATTTAGGAAGTGATCTTCTATGCCAATGTATTCAAGACTACTTCCTACTTTCTCTTCTAGCAGGTTCAGAGTAGCTGGATTTATGTTGAGGTCTTTGATCCACTTGGTCTTAAGTTTTGTGCAAGGTGACAGATATGGATCTATTTGCAGTCTTCTGCACATTGACATCCAGTTATGCCAGCACCATTTGTTGAAGATGCTTTCTTTTTTCCATGACTTTTTCTTTTGATTAGTATAAAGTGTCCTTCCCCGTCTCTTTTGATTGATTTTTGTTTAAAGTCTAGTTTGTTAGATATTCGTGTGGCTGTATCAGCTTGCTTCTTGAATCCATTTGCTTGGAAAATCATTTTCCAAACCTTTACTCTGAATTACTTTGATGTAGAGGTGTGTTTCTTGTAGTGGAAGGATGGATTCAACTTTCACATCCATTCTATTAGTCTGTGCCTTTTTATTGGAGAATTGAGTCCATTGATATTAAGAGATATTAATGACCAATGAGTGGTAATTCCTGTTATTTTGTTGTTGTTTGTGACTGTGTGTGTGTGTGTATGTGTATGTGTGTGCATGCATGTGCATGCACGCTCCCCTTCTTTTGGTTTTGCTGTTGTGATATCTATTTCCTGTGTTTTTATGGGTATAGTTAATCTTGGGTTGGAGTTTTTCTTCTAGTACCTTCTTTAGGGCTGGTTGTGGATAGACACTGTTTAAAGTTGACTTTATCATGGAATATCTTGATTTCTCCATCTATGTTTATTGAAAGTTTTGCTGAGTATTGTAGTCTGGGGTAGCATCTGTGGTTTCTTTGAGTCTGCAGGATATCTGTCCAGACCCTTGTGTCTTTTAGAACCTCTGTTGAGAACTTGGATATACTTCTAATACGTCTGCTTTTATGTTACTTGACCTTTTCACCTTGCAGTTTTTAATATTTGTTCTTTGTTCTGTATGTTTACTGTTTTGATTGTTATGTGGCAATGGTACTTTCTTTTCTGGGCCAACCTATCTGGTCTTCTGTAACCTTCCTGTATTTTATAGGCATGTCCTTTTTTCAGATTGGGAAAATTTTCTCCTATGATTTTATTAAATATATTCTCTGGGTTTTTGAGCCAGATTTCTTCGCCTTCTCCTATTCCTATTATTCTTATGTTTGGTCTTTTTATAATGTCTCAGATTCCTTGGATGTTTTGTGTTAGAAATGTTTCAGATTTAACGTTTTCTTTGACTGATGAATCTTTCTCCTATATCATGTCTTCAATGCCTGAGATTCTCTCCTCCATCTCTTGTATTCTGTTGGCGATGCTTGCATCTGTAGTTCCTGTTCACTTACTAAATTTTCCATTTCCAGAATTCCTTCAGTTAGTGTTTTCTTTGTTGCTTCTATTTCTATTTTCAGGTCTTGAACAGTTTTAATTATTTCTTCCAATTGTTTGTTTTTCCTTGGCTTTCTTTGAGGGATTTATTCGTTTGTCTTTAAGGACTTCTATCATCTTCATAGAGTTGGTTTTAAGGTCTTTTTCTTGTGCTTCAGCTATGTTAAATGTTTAGGGCTTGCTGTGGTAAGATAGCTGGGTTCTGGTGGTGACATATTACCCTGGCTGTTGTTGGTTATGTTCTTATGCTGGTATCTAGGTGTCTGGGTTTGGGGTGACTATAGGTCTAATTGCTGATTTCTGAGTTTGTCTTTGTTGGTGGGGATTTTGTTCTTTGTTTTCTGTTTCCTCTTTCATCTTCTTGTCTTTGTGGCCTCAATTTCTGGCAGCCAACATGACCTCTGGTCCAGCAGTGAGTCTCAATCTGACTTCATGGTCCAGCAGTGGGGCTCTGCCTGAGTTTGCCTATCTGCTGCTCTGGCTGGCATGGCTTACATCTGTTCTTCAGGCTGGTGTGGCCTGCACATGTTCTTCTGATTGGCATGGCCTGCACCTGAGCATCGGATATCTGCCCAAGGTGGGGGTGGGGAGCCACAGCAGCAGGGTCAGATGGTAGGGTGGAAAGAGGTAGCAGTGGGCTCCTACCTGTTCTTCTGACTGGCATGGCCTGAACCCGAGCAGCCTGTGTGTGTGTGTGTGTGTGTGTGTGTGTGTGTGTGTGTGTGTGTGTGTGTTTAAATCAGGAAATAGAGTCAACATACCAAAGAGATTTGTGTGCATCAGTTTACTGTGACATTCACAATAGCCAAGGGGTGGAATCAGCCATGGTCCAAGTCAGAAGGTGAAGGAAGAGTACAGTATGTCAACAACAGCTATTCAGCCATGAAGAAAGAAATCCTATGGTAAATGTGGGAAATCTGGAAAAAAACAGGAAAAAGAGAAGCAGAGGAATATTAGAGATGACTGCTACAGCTCTGGGGAGAAATGAGGGTGAGGTAGTGGGAAAGGGCACCGTGGCACGCTTTGAACAGAGTGGGCAGTGCTGCTGACATGCCGGGTGTGGGTGAGAAGGGGAGAGCGATCAGCCACGCTCAAAGCCTGGAGCATCCACCACTGGAAATGTAAGCAGCCTTGCGGTTTACAGAATCGGGGAACAGAAGTGATGAATAGATTGTGGAGAAAAAGCAAGGTTTTAAATGTAGGCACTATCAGGGGCCAGTTTTTCAGTGGAGGCATTGAGCTAGCAGCCAGCTACATAAGCTTGGCATTTGAGGTGAAGGTCAAGGCTGTGCTTGTACTTGAGGCTATTAACATGGATATGACAGTAAAGCCATGGGAGTTTAAGTGCACCTAAGGATCTGCATATTAATAGTGAAAAGAAAGGCTTCAAGTCTGGGGCAGATCTCAGGGGCCTCCTCATCAGAAGTCAGTAAGGAGGAGGAGCCATGAGAGGTGACTGAGAAGAAATGGCTAGTGAACTAGAGGGAAAGCTATGGCCATCTACTTCACCAGAAAAGACAAAAACAAACAAATAAAAATCCTGTTCCAAATGGATGCCACAATCCTGACAAATGCCTCAGAGATTATTGGGAAGAGAACAGAGAGCAGACAAATTTGGATTGGTAACACAACCATGCATGCACAGATGAAGCAACATGGAGGTGCTAATGATATTGAGTTGCACATACAGTGATGACTAACAATTCCCCTTACACACATTTAACCCAGAGAACCTCTGTGCACTGCATGGAAACCTTTATTAGGATTTTTGTCAGAACAAAGTGTATGACAGCAAGGAATTAGAAGCCACTAAGACACTTAATAAGAGCAAGATGAATCAAGTATGCTTTATGCACAAATAGAATACAACAAAGCAGCCAAAAATAATGGACTAGTATATATGTACATATATATGTGTACATACATACACTATATATATATACATACACATACATTGTATATGTGCACATAAATTAATATGGAATTGATTTCAAATGTGATTGTTGTGGAATATTACTTTATGTAAAGATATATTACATTTGATTATGTTGCAGAATATTACTTTATGTAAAGGTGTGTTGCACTTGTCTATGCTGCATTTGTTTAATGATGTAAAAATGTGTTGCTTTGCCTGCCTAAGGCCCCTGATTGATCTAATAAAAAGCTGAATGGCCAATAGCTAGGCATAGAGGGATAGGTGGGGTTGGCAGGCGGAGAGAATAAGTAGGAGGAGGGATCTAGGTTAGAGAGAAGAGAAGAGAATGAGGGAGAAAGAGAGGGAGATGTCTGGGGCCAGCCAGCCAGACACAGAGTAGGGCATACACAGTGAAAGAAAGGTAAAAAGTCCCGAGGCAAAGCATAGATGAGGAGAAACAAGTTAAAATAAATTATACGAGCTAGTGAGACAAGCATAAGATAAGGCAGTGCATTCGTAACTAATATCGAGTCTCCATGTCATGATTTGGGAGCTGGTTGGTGGCCCCAAATAAAGCCTGTTGCCATGTGATATTTATTTTATTTAATTCATTTTTTTTTCATTATTGAAAATTGATTCTAGGGCTTTCATACACTTTGCAAACATGCTGCCACTGAGCTATTTTCCAGCCCACTTTTTAGAATTTTTTTCTTTTCAAATTTTGTGACAAGATCTCAGTTAGTTACCTAGATTGATCTGTGGCTCTGGAAGGAGTTAATGTGATCCTCCTGCCTCGGCCACATAGGTACCTGGGACTATAGGCCTGGCAGGGGTTGGGGAAAGACTTAAGGAAGTAAATGATGGTCTCATTAATAGCTTGGTGTTTCTTTTATTACTACTATATAAATTTTAAAATGAAAAATTTAAAACTTGGATGAAGCCAAATTATCTCTTCTTTTTCTTCAGGCCTCAGTGGAATGGTAATAGAGGAGTGGTCCCACAGTGGAGCACAAAGAGTCACTAATGAAGCTTTCAGGAAGCTTCTGCATGATGAAAAGGTGAGGTCTGGTGGGGATTTTGATGCAGGCCATGAGATGTCAAGAGACAAGAAGTGCACATATGTCTGTGTCTCTCTGATCTCTCTTTTCATAAAGCCACCAGAATTCCCTTGTGGGCTCCCCGATGATGTTGCAGAATCCTGTTCACTTCCAATGTCCCCATTGCTAAGCATTATAGACCAAGTTTCCACTCTCACAGTGGATTAACTTTTGACATATGCCCCTAGAGGACGCTCAAACCATATCTTAGCCGCAGTACTGGCTTTGCATTTCTTCTCACACCTGCCAGTCCTGGTCTCTGTTTTCTTCCATGCAGGATGTCTGCTCCCGGGACTCTGATGTATTTGCTGTGGCATTCCTGATACTTGACCTGTAGTGAATGGCAGACATGCTATGCAGGGATCCCATGAAGGAGTGTGTACGGACTTTGTGTTTTAGGGAGGGTCTCCATTAGTTTTCTCCTTTTGTCTTTAGCTTCTTTCCTGATAGGGGGGGGGGGTCACTGTGAGGACTAAAATCCCTGGTGAGGGCAGCAGAAACGCAGGTCAACAAGGAAAGGGAGGACTGTCCCAGTTGTGAATGTGAGTCTATTATAGCACTCAAGTTTTTTATGGAAAGTTTTGCCCTCAGCTGGCCAACATTTCAACCATGTGGCTGGGTGAGGTGCCAGAGTTCCAATTCTTGGGAGTAGAAGTCTTTGAAGCCAGGAGGCAAATTTATAAACTTCAGATCATATGCTATTTGTTCAGTGTCAGTTACAAATGACTTAGCAAAACAAAGTTTAGCATTCCCAATTGAGCATTTAAAAATAAAAATAGAACCTTCCAAAGAGCATACCACCATCTATTGCAAGAGAACATAGGAGGTAATGAGCCCTTTCTGAAGGATAGTGTGATGGAATAAGGCAAGGTGGCTGTCCAAGGTGACTGGAGATTAGTGTAAGAAATTAGAAAGGTCCTGCTACCATTATTGCCTTGTTCTAGCAACACCATGATGGTCCAAGATGCTTGACCACATGCTTGGGTTCCAGTGTGCTTGAAGAGTGAAACAGGAGGAAGACACTTAATTGGGGCTATTTCATCTCTGTATATTCAAAGCTCTGTTCCTTGTGCAAAAGTTAAAGTAGGCCTTGTTTTTTCTTCCATCTTATATTGTCTGTCACTGGCCATGATCAAGCACCTGCAAGAGTCAGCACTGACAGAACAAATGAGGTGAGTAGACTGTCCTGCATCTGGAAAGGACAACAATCAAAGTTGTCACTCATCCGATATGCAAAGCAGTGAGGCTAGAGTGAGGGATCAAAAATCCCACCCATTCTGTTTCAGTCTTCATGTAATTTGCATGTATTGATCCCATTTGGGGGGCTGATGTTTCTCCCAGTCTGGTGATGTAGTCTCATGTTTAACCCATCTGATTGTCACTTTCCTGGACTATCTCCCCCTCTAAAGAGAATTGGCTGTTTTTTTCTTCTCTAAGTTCTTCTAGCAGCTTTTTCCTATGCCAGTGTTGCAGGATACACCATACACTGTAAATGAGCATTTGTATCCTTCATTGGGTTACTCAGCCACAAAGGGTAAGGACCCAAGTCCTCTTCATTCTGTAGTATTAGCTCAGGGCTTGGGCCAGAAAGTGGATAAATGAATGAGGCCAGTCATCCACAATTGATATGGACCAACTGTCATCCTACTTTATGACTGAATTCTCCTACGGCACATCTAATCTAGATCTGGTTCTGCTCCTTTACCCATAGATGGGGTCATTACAGAGCAAGTCTTTTTGTGGTCTCTGGGATTAAACTGCCCAGAGCAGCCAAGGTGACAAGGGTTACCCTGGCACCTGCTGATGGGATGGATAGAGTATTGCTGTTAGATACCACTATGTGTTTCTTTTCTGAAACCTGAAGGGCTCACTCTCCAGCCTGTTCTAAGTGCAGCTCTGATTGACAGACAGTTGATTACCTACTTATCATTACTCTCAGCCAGTCTTTGATGACATACACATTCTGCTGAGGCCATAGCTCATCTGTATCCTTCAAGTAAACTTTCCATGCATTGCTTTAATATCTCCTTCTCAAAAGAGTGACTGGGTATTTTTAGTAGCTTTGGAAGGCTTGATACTAGAAGGTGGTGCTATCCATCCCAGGTACTTCCCTAAGGTGCAGGACCAAGTTGTAGGAGGCAGCCTTCATACTTATCCTGAGCACAGGGACTTTTTTTTTTTTTTAACAGAGCTTGAGCTCATTTGACTCTCTAGACCTAGTAAACTACACTAGGTAAGTTATCAACAGGTCCTTAAACTAAACTAATAAAACCCTTCTAAGATTATCTCATTATATTGTCATGTCATCTTGTCATATGAAGTATCGGTACATGGCTAATGAGGCTTTTGGTTCTTAATTGAAAAAAATTAATGGGCTACTCACTGGAGGATTACTGAAAGTTTTCCCATTGTCCTGGGGTCCTGTGTGGTAGGATCCTGAGGCTCCTCTGGCTAGATGGGGTAAGGGTTATACAAACAGGGCAATAGGAACTCTGCCGTCCATACTGCCTCAGCCATCATCTGGCTGTATAGTTTGGACCATTCGCGTCACTTTAGTGGGCTTCATTCTGATCCTTGCAGAAGATGTAACTCTCTTCCATCTTCATGACTTCAAGCACAGGGGCATCTAGATCCATGGTTTTGTTTGTTTGTTTGGCTTTTCTTTCCTAAACAAGAGGGTCCGTCTCTTTCAATAGACATTCTCTAGGTAGTCAGACTGTTTTGTTTAGATCTTCCACCAGGCCTAACCCTCCAGGGATCCCTGCCTCACCAACTGGAGTCCAGTGGCTCTCCTGAAACTATGAGACACAAAAGCATACTATATCTTGTCTTTTCTCCATTGATAAAAATGAGCTTTCTACAATTTTACAGGTGTCTTGGTTAGTTTTCCATTGTTAAAAGACCACAAACTGGGTACTCTGCAAAGAAGAGGTATTGGTGCAGTTCATGGCTCTGAGGCTGGGAAGTTCAAGAGTAGGACACTGGCATTGCTGGTAAGAGCTTTGATGTTGTGTCATACCATGGCAGAGGAAGTCTGATGGCAAGACAAAGCAAAAATCCTGGCTTGGGTATTCCCTTTCCTTATAAGGTCCCCAGTGTTGTTATGGGTCCTCTATTCTCACTACCTCTCCTACCATATGGATTTGAGGACAGTTGATGGTACATAGCAAAGGCATACATTGCAATAAAGATAGCCCCCTCAAAAAACTATACTGGGAAAACTGGATATCCACATGTAAAAGAATGAAATTAATACTGCACATCCTGCACAGAAGTCGATTCAAAATGTATAAAAGATCTTAATGTAAGACCTGAATCTTCTAGAAGAAGCAGAGACAAAACACTTTAAGATATACACATAGGTAAGGACTTTGTAAAAAGGACTTCAAACAAACAAACAAAACCAAAAAACACCACTGGACATAACCCTGAGAACTGACAAATGAAATTGTATGAAAATAAAAAGCTCCTACACAGCAAAGGAAAGCAGCAGGGGAAGAGAGCCTGCAGAATGAGAGAAAAACTTTGCCAATTATGTATCTCATAGGGAATTGGTAGCCAGAATTTACAAAGAACTCTGAGTATTAAATACCCCAAGCCAAAATTATCCCATCAATAAGTGGTCTAACGAAAAGGAAGAAATACAAACAGCTAGTAGATATTTGAAAAAAATATGCTACATCATTATATGTAAATTACATGCAGTAGAACTACTCTGAGATTCCACCTCACTCCAGTCAGAATGACCATCATTAAGAACACCCTGGATAACAAATGCTGGTGAAGATTTGGAGAAATGGGACTTCTTAACACTCCTGTGAACTATGTAGCCACTGTCGAAGTCAGTATGGAGGTTCCTCAAAAAGCTAAAAATAGAGCTATCACATAACCTAGTCTTGGCATATGATGGAAGGATTATAATACATGCATCAACATATATGTAATGGGCAGAGAAGGGGATATTAGAGAGAGGAAGGGATCTATGGAGGACTGGAATGCAATCGTCATTCAAAGTGAAAAGAAAACCATTTAGGGGGAGAAAGGGCAGTGTAGAGGGCAAGGAAGAATAAAGTATAGTGGGCTATATACACATACAGATCTGAAAATACCACGGTGAAATCTGTTTCTTTATATACTAAAAAAATTAATTTTAAAATGTTTCTGACATGAATTTCTAGGGGACATGTCCAAATCATAGCAGTATCATTTTGTGAAGAGAAGTTTCAGTATTCCTGTAAGTGCCCAGCACTTACTTACCAGCCCAAGGTTTCCTGATATGGTTGGTGAGAAATAAAACCAGGCTTGGGTTGGAGGGGGTGCAGCAAGACTGAGGCTGAGATAAATTTTATTGAGAGCAATCAGACTTTTTATACTTTTACCAAAACCAGAATGTAATGGCAACTACTGGGACCAATACAATTGGAGTTTGCCAGGGTACAATAATGGTTGCAAGCTATGTAGGGCACCCAAGATTAATGTCTAAGACCAATGGTCCTATCAAGCTTCCATGCTTCTGAAGGACTTCAGAGGGAACATACAACAAACAAACAAACAAACAAACAAACAAAAAACCCCACAAAGTGATCTGAATGCTTCACTGCCTCAGGGAGTACCTCAGTTTCTCAGGAACTTAAAGACACAGTGCCCCAGGAGCCATGAATTCTAACCTGAAAAACCCATGATGCATGCCTCTCAAGGCAAGTAGGCCAGACCAACTCCATGGTTCCCTGTAGCAAGTAATGCACACAGAAATATAGCTGCATCAAATGCAGCAGGATTGATAGCCTCTGCCTGGCTGCAGGGGTTTAAAGGAACCACTCATTTTTAGCATCCTCCCAAGTTCAGGACTGCTTGGGTCCCTTCCTTTTCTACCCCACCCTCCACTTCAATCCACTGCTGATTCTTACACGGTCCTGCTCTCTTCATTTTGATATCAGTCTGGTTTGTTTTGTCTCCCTTTGTGTAGGCTTTCACCATCCTCATACAGATGTCTACAGTGTCTTTTTTGTTTCCTGACTTCTGGTTTCTTTTTCAGGTCATGCTACAGGCCAGGCTGGAGAATCTCCCATGGAGCCCAGCTCTGGCTAAGACCTACCCAGGCCTCAGATGGACCCTACACAGTTTGCTGGTCATGCTTGCTTGGGCTGTGGCTGTTTTCAGTTTCTTGGGTTTGGATCTTGGTGGCTCAAGATCTTGTCCACCACGCTGTGAGCGTCTCCTCTTTGATTTCTGATTTACTGGGGTAGACTAGCTCTTCTCCATCAGTCCCATCCTCAAGGGGATGGCCTGGGACCTCTGAGGTAAGCACACAAATCTTTCCTCCTTTCTGGTTGTCAGGTGTGTGGTCACAGTGGGGGGAAAATGTCTGACAAATAAGTAAGGCTTATGTGGAAAAGCGCACGTTTGGCACATGAGAATTATCAAAAACTACTAGCTGTTTAGTTTGTGTCTCTGGTACTTCTCATGACTTTCCAGACTCTGTCCTCAATATTGCGTTTCAAATGTTACCACCCACCTGTGCTCTTCTAGCTTGCTCATTCTTTCTCACTGTACCCAGATATTTTTGCCTCTGTACTTGAACACATGCAAATATTTACATTTGACTCTTTTCTACCCAAGGCTAGAACAGTCATTCAGAAGAAAATGTTATGGGGAATTCCATTTATGTATATATAATACAAAAAAATAATGAAATAACCCCCAGGCTTTCACTATATACTTATACTTTGTGTATATCATTCAGAAATGTTTCAGCACACATCTCTAAATAATAAAGATCACTTCTGAAAACAAATGCATTTTTAATATCAAAGATCAAATCAATGTTTAAGGGTCCTTGTTTGTTTTGCAAATGTCTTGTTGCCTACCCAAAGCATAATTCAAAGTCTCCTTGTGTTGATGCACCACTTAAATGTCTTACAATAGGTACGATCCCCCTCCTCCTGTCCTGACAATTTATTTACTAAAGAAACTAGATCTTTTGTCCTTAGACTTTTCCACATCCTTATTTTTGTTCATTTTGTTTCTTCTAGTGTGATTTAACATGTTCTTTTGTATTTTGTATGCCCCTTACACTAATAGGTCTGTAGGATCCATCAGAACCAAGTTTGAAATACTTGGTGAGAATCCTTCCTTGGTGACATTAAGGAACCTACCGAAGCCCATGGAGCAGTTTGGGGTGTATGGAGGTGTGAGTCATACCTCCCACTGAGGGTGCATACTTCTCTTTTTGGTCTGCTTCACTATTAGGCATTTTTGTGAACGAAATGTTGCCTGTATCAGAGCCCGGTAGGTATGATCCCTCCTTTCCCTGCCATGATGATTAATTTAGGTGTCAATGAGTGGATTAGGGGATTTCCACATAGTGGTTACAGCATTATTTCTGGCATAGCATCTGAGTGAGTGGTCTGAGCCAGGAAAACCCACCTTCATCTGAGGGGGCCCAACATCATCAGAGCTGCCAAATGGAACAAAAATGCAGAAGAAAGGCAGTTTTTTTTGGGGTGATGACACTCCTCTTTTCCTGCCAGGAGGCCTTAGAACTCTAGGGACTGGCTTTTGGATCATAACGCTCGCATTAGTGGATCCCCTATTTTCCTAGGTCATTGGCTTGGGATTGGGGAGTTCTGTTATAGGATTTCCCAGTTCTTCAGCTTGCCTTGATATTTTTCAGCTTCTACAACCATGTAATCTAATTCTTTAGTCAATCTCTGTGGCTGTGACACACAGTGACAGATCTCTTATTATCTCTCTCTACACATCCATCCCCTTGGTTTTGTCTCTCTGGAGAACTCTAGCACACATCTCTTCACATGGAAATCAACTTCATAACTATCTTTCTCCATCACCCCAAGCTTACAGATCCAGGTTCCAATAACAAACCACAATAAAGCTGTACTTACTGATCCTTTAGGTACTTCTATTCAGAGCATAGCCTGGGCCAGGCACTCAGGAAGCCTGTGACATGTGGTATTCACCCAACTTCCTGAAGATCTTACTGTGAAGGCACATTACTCTTCCCATTGTCGAGATGAGAACTCGGAGGCAGAGGAGATGGCTCTCATCCAGAGCAATGATTAAGTATTTTTAATTGTTCCCCAGTGTGGAAAGCTTGCCCATGGAAGTGACCTCACCTTGTGGAAAATCCTGCTTCCTTTCTCCCCCTGGGAGTCTCTCTTGACTTTCCCTTGTTCACCAGGTGCTAGACTACCTATGTATTAATAGTGGCTTGCTGTTAATGGGTGAAGATATTGAGATAATTCTAGTCTGGATTTGAAATGCCTTGAGAATTATGGGGGAGGAGGTCAGAAAGGAAAGGTGTTTACATACAGCAGTTAAAGGAGAACTGTGTGCTCTGGAGTTTCATCTTGACTTTGCTGCTTGTAGGCTGAGACTTCAGAGAGTCACCATCTCTGTCCCACACTGGTCTCAGAGTAAAAGGTGTAGCATAAATGGACACACTGAGGATGGTGTGAAGCACATAGTAGGTACTCAGCAATTGCTAACTTAGAGTCACTTCCTTCAGTATTCAGTGTTGAGACTCACCAGAAACATCAACAGCTTAAAACTAATTTTTGTCTCACATTGTGAAAAGGCCATTTCTTCTTTTCTTGAACTATTTTTTTTTTTTAAATTTTTCCTTTTTCTCATAGACGAGTTAGAAAGATGCTGCTGCCCACCCACTCCTTCCCTCCACACACATTTTAATTAAGGTATCTTTCCAGAAGGAATGCTTTAATCCGAAGTGATCACTTTGATACCGAAAGAGACACATTTGGAGGCTACTTGGCGACGGGGAATTAAAGACAAAGAAGCTGAATAAATAGCAAGCAAAATGTTAATGTTTTGGCTTTGTGGTATCTGCATCTGAGAGCCCTCCGAGCGGATGCTTTGGCGGGCTCCTGCTGCAAGCCTCCAGCGGCTCCTTTTGTGCGCGCGGGAGTGCTGGCTGCCCGTTGCCGCGCGGCCCCTAGAGGTCAGTCTGATCCAGGGATTGTCCAAACCGAGCTGGCCATGCCAGCAGCTGCTGGGGCCGGGGACACTGCTGCAGCCAGGAGCTGAGCTGCTCCAGCACCGAGGACATCCACGCCGCCAGAAGGCCCCTTCTTTCTGAAGATGGGTTTGCCAAAGTCAGACGAGAGAGTTTTCCCTCCAGTGGAGATTAGCTTTGATATCGTGTATATGGCTTTGTTTTCTACGAAATTACACTTTTCAGTTTGCTGTGTTCAGTTTACTACAGGCAAGAGCTGGTAACAGCGTGGGGCGCGGGGGGTGGGGGGCGCGCTGAGAGTTTGGGTAGCCTTTAACCAGCCTTTTGTCTTATAAAGGACCCGAGGCTCAGAGAAGGGGCAAGCAAACCCCGTCTCCTGTTGGAGCTCTTGTCAGGGCTGATCTAACTGTTCTCTCAAAACAACACCAAGAATGGCTAATGTCTTTAAGGGCTTTGAATGGGTGTAAGAATCAGTTAGTACTTTGCAGTCAACCTAACACGACATTAAGGAAAAATTATTCAGGAGCACTTGTTAAATCATGGTAAGGGTGATTTTACTTGGGACTCTCTCTTACAGCAAGTGTGGGGACATGGTAACCCTGCCCTGCACTCTGTCAGAGACCTCCACCAGGAGCCTAGCACCACCACCAGGAGGAAGAGTCAGGATGGAGGAGATTTAGGTTAAACCTACTTCAAAGACTGTTTAAGACAGTAGTGGACCAGATATTACCTGGGAGTAAGTGAAGTCTGAGGACACTGGTCAGTTATCATAGGGGGATCAGGTATCAGGGGGCCATGTTGGGTTCTTGCTAGGCTGACTTGGTAGGGTTTTTGCTAAATGCTGCAGCCATGCAGCAGTGCACAGATGTGCCTAGAAGGCTAGATGTATGACCGAAGCTCTGCATCCTTGCTAGTGGTTGAGCTGATGGAGTCAGAGGCAGATCATCTGTATGGAACAGGAGGTGGAGGAGGTCAAGCTCCCCCGAGACCCCTCTAATTTCTCTCTTCCTCTGCTCTTCAGCCATTCCTCCTGCCATAATTTCCAGATCCGTCACTATCTTGCTCACTGTTGTTTCTAGATCGCCTTATGTTTGCAGAAGTCCCTATTACCTCTTAGATTTTGATAGCAAGAAGAGATCATGGTGGCATGCAGACAGCTATTTTCCCCCCCCTCCCCGCCCCAGTTCTTCTTTCTCTTTTGCTTTCTTATGAGAGTGCATGACACTGTCATTAGTTCATTCCAGGAAAGCCTTAGCAGCTCTGGTGGACATGTTTTGCTCTGGAGTTATGGAACATGCAGATAAATGCTTTCAAAGTCTTTGCCATAGCTTGTCCGTTGAGTCCTGCCACTGCCTCTGCTGTCCTTAATTGGCCAATTGTTCGAATTTCCAAACTGGATTCTGTGTTTATCTCAGTGCACCAACGCCAACTTGTAGTTTTGCAGGTTCTTTCTCTGGACAGACTATAAATTTCTTGAAATAAAAGACTATGTCTCCCAGCTCTATAATCTGCTCTTCATCACAGAACCCAGCATTTCAGAGGTGCATCACAAATATTTGTGGAGGAAGAGAGTGAGAGTATGAAGAGCCTTTAAACTGAAATTTCTAGTTGATGATTATTCACAACATTATCTATAATACATAATTATGTACATGTAAAATGTTAAAACTTTTATGCTTTCATCTCAAGTATTTAATATTTTAAGACAGATGTATAGCCTAACTAGATCTTATTAGTTAATAATTAGTTAATCTTATTAAATAAAAAGATTCTAATTACAGCAATCCACACTAACTTGACAATGGATGATCAACGTATCATATATGTACTTTATTTTGCTAATATGTAGGTTGTTATCTAGGTTTGTATCTTGGCCACAGGAATTTCTGACAGTTTCTACAGTGCTGGGTTAAAATCAAGATGTGAATCAAGTATACCCATGGTATACTTGAGGATCAAATGTAACAGCTACATGCAGGCCAAGGGTGAGTGCCGAGCTGTTTCTTTAGGAAAAGAGCCTAATCTCTTAGTGTGCCTGATGCTGCCGGAGAACTGGGGATAGACTAGTACTGCATGCTTGGGTTGTGGTGATAGCACAAGAGAATCCATAAAAGCCTTCAGCAAAGTGCCCGATGCACCATGAGCTTAGAGTGCTAACTCCTCTATGATTGCTTTTATTTGGACAGCTCCAAGCCCACTCCATTGGATTAGGACCCAGGAAATTGTGCATTCATCCCATGAAGTTGGTTTTGATTTTTAAAATTCATTTAGCTGGTTTGGTGTGCCTTAGCCAAAAATGGTGGTTGGCTTCATTTTTATCATATCAACCTTTTCTGTTTACTTGTTTGTTTTATTTCTTTGCCTGGAAGAGACAAAGACCTGAGTGTGTTTCTTGTGTGCAGATGTACGTGTTTGTTTAAGCTGGTGGCACAGGCCTGGGATGAGAACGAGGTAGAATGGCCAGCAGAGAACCTTGTAAACACAGGTCAGGCCAATTCAAAGAAAGTGTGTTGGCTGGGTCTTCTGTGTCTGAATGGGTTGGGAAAACTAAATATTGGGAGTTTTCCCCATTTACCAGTGAGATAGTTTAAGCAGAAGATGTTACGTGCAGCATTCAATGCATGCAGTTACACAGATTAATGAAATCTAAACTCTATTGTTTACTGGGGTAATGGTGACATTTTCCATGTGGTTTGATCTTCTGAGATGTCTCACAGGCATGGTTTTGCTGCTGCAGCTCAAAGTGTGTTACAACATCAACCTACGTCATTAGGAAAGGTTCCTGGTGGTGGTTACCATGGACAGGTCTTGACCTGGCTGGCCATTAAACTGAATTTTTAAAAACTGAGTTTATGGTATTGATATTATTTACTCCTTAAACATTCTTATAAATTAGATGAGATTATTCTAGCTTTCCAGAAGGGTGAGGAGTTGCTTAAAATCACACAACTAGTAGATGACAAAACAAGGCCTGTCTGCTTGACCCTGTCCTTACGGTTTTAACATTATACAACACTGAGGACCTGTCTCATGTGTGCTTCTTTTAATTGTTTTCTTGGCCATTTCTGCTCATTGGAGTGAATCATGGAGACAGCAGAGATCGTCCACTTTAAGAAGAGAAAGAAGCATTTTGGGTTTAGAGGTTTCTGTCTTTGGTCTATTGTTGCCTGTGAAGGGCGGCTCAGCACGTGGTGGTAGAAAGTACTTATCTTAGGAGAAGTGAAAGAGAGAGGGAAAAGAGGCCAATAGCTTCTTATCGGCATGCCCTGAGACCTAACTTCCTTACACTAAGCCTTAGATCCCAAAGGGTCCATCACTTTCCAGCATTGACCTGGCCAGAGACCAAGCCTTCACTATACAGACTTTTGTGAGCATTCAAGAGCAAAGGTAATTTCAGGAACAAATGACAAAGTCTGACAATGTTGGAAACAAACCCTTGGCTTAGGTCTACGTGACAGATTTGAGAGTGTCCCACCAAGGCTCTTCGTTCTCAACATGACAGAACAGTTCTTACTCACACCTTGGAAGCTATTTGTGGGACCATGTGACTTGTCTGGGCCAAAGAACTGTGAGTAGTGATGTTTTTTTTTTTTCTCCCAGAGTGGAGGATGGAGCTAGAGTCAGCACCTTGCCTTCCCAGGTTCCCTCCACTCACTTGACCATCAGCAACGGTATGAATTTGGAGGCTCGAGCAGATTGAGTCCCTGAGCAAGGACACGTGAAACAGATACTGCAGCTGACCCACAGAAAACAGAGCAGGCATAAGAATCAACCTCTTGTAAAGTGACATTTTATAAGCCATGTAATTTGGGGGGATTTTTGTTATCTTAATCTGTTTTGATTGACAAATTATTAAATAAATCCACACTAATTCTTTGACCTACAGGGTAATCATCCAAAGACCTTTAGTGCCTTGGATGTACCCTTAATTTGTGTTTTTGGAGAATTCCCCGAGATGCCTGAGTGACGGGTGTGCTGGTTTGGACTTTCACTAAAATGTACCACAAAAAGTTGTGGTGGTGTGCCTGTATCTCAGTGCTGGAGAGACGGAGGCAGTTGGATCTCTGGGGCTCACTGGCTAACCAACCAGACCGAGCTGGCAAGCCTCAGGCCCTAGTGATAGGCACTGTCTCAAAAACTGAGGTGGACAGCATCTGAGGAATGACACCCATGGCTGACCTGTAGTCTCCATATGTGTACATACACATATGCATGCACACCTGAATATATCCATGAACCCCTCACACAAATGCTCATGTGTATGCATCTTCTCCCTTTCTCTGCCACATGTACACAAAGTACCAGGAGTATGAGTCTGTGTTACACCATCACCAGCAATTTATATTGGAATGTATTTCTTTAAATCTTCAATACGTGCTTTCTTATGCAGGTACTGTGTCCAGCATTACAGGGTCCTAGAAACCTGACTAAGGTGGTGAGGGAATGGATAAGGACAGTGATGCTGAAGCAATGACAAATGCATGCACAGAGAAGTCATGTCAGGTGGGTTGTGTGCACTCAGATGGAGTGGAATCCACTGCCTTAGTAACTGGGAACTTCAGTGTGTTTAGTGTTTATTGTGTACAGCATAGGGGGAGGAGTTTGCTAGTCCTGGTAGGAAGCCTCCATAGTCTCAGGTTGCAGTCATCTGGAGGAGAAAGCTGCAGTCGCTCGTTTTTGTACATACTGGTCAAACCTTCATTAAAAAACCCTAGTACCAGAGGAAGGCTTCGCTGATTTCCCATGGATCTGAGGCCACAGCCATGCCGAGCAATCACATTGACTTAGGACTTCATTTGCTCTCTCCACATTCACTTAGCTCTTCCTTGGCTACCCACATGTACATGCTTGGGTGTTTTTAGGGTAAAAATCCTCTTGTATTAACTTGCATTTCCCTGGTAGATTGATGGTGAGATAGAACAGCACTCTATGTACTTTTAGATTCTTGTTTCTGCCCTCCTGCTCACTTTAGGGCTTTCTAACTGTTTCCAGATGCAAGCCCTATCATCTTAGCACATAGGCTGGAGGGTGGGATACATCCCCAGTGTAGCTACCACTGGAATCCCCGCCCCTTAGTGTTTCTCTTTAAGTCCTTCAGTGCCCAGGGTCTGGTCTTTCTGGGATGCCAAGGAAGGCTAGAGCTGGTGGGAGAACAGAGGACCTCCTCAGAGCCCCACCACACTTTTAAGTCTACGCCTCTATTTCCTTCTTTGAGCATCTCTCCCATTTTAACTTCTCTTGTGGAGCCCTGGGTGGGCTAGCATAGCAGCAGCCACAGCAGCTGAGACTCTGACCCCTGAGTTCTCCTGGGAGCAGCCGGCAGCTGGTTCCACAGCACATGCTACTCCGCAGGGGGTGGGGGTTCAGACTCCCAATTCCTCCGGACCTTGAAGAAGGTCACAGTCCAAGGAAATGCCAGCAAGACACTGCTGCTGAATGTGGGGTGAATGTGCTGAATGCGCCTCTAGCAGGAGTCCAGTGACCTCAGAGGTGGGGTTCGGTTCAAAGGGAAGCAGGTAACAGCCACAGCTGTATCATTTCTGCTCCCCTGCATATCGCTGAGGATTCTGGACTGCAGGGGCATCTCCAAGCTTGGTGATTCGAAGGGTTTTTACATGGAATCATTCGCAAGGGTGGAGCAGGATATAGGAAGTTTTTAAAGGGCACTCAGTACTCTGGGGGTGTTTAGGACTCTTGTCACTGGTTGGCTGGAAGCAGCACGTGGGAAGATCACTGGTCAGAACTGGGATGTAGAGAGGGCTCCATTTCGAGAACAATGGCTTTTGCTTGATGTAAATAGCTCATTGTGACCATCTGGGCCTAAGGAAGATTAAGAGCGCCATGACCCCATTCTTCTGCTTTTCTGGGCACTGGGTACTGTTGCCGAGGCCACCTGTTGTGTAAAGGCAACTGGGAACGCAAGAAGAGAACCCAGTGAAGTCGTAGGCACTAGTGAGAATCCTGGAGAGTGTGGTGACTTAGTTTTAGTGATTGGCGGTGTGTAAATTAAACTGAAGAATGACAGACTATCAAAAGAAAAAACAGATATAGTCAATCAAGACCAAGAGTTCACAAACGTGTGACTTAGAGCTATAATCAGGATTCGAGTCTTCACTTTATAGAGGAAGGAGGAGTGGAGAAAAAGACACATGGGAAAACTAGTGAGAGCAGAAAGACATGGAGAGCAGAACGTGCGTATGTGCGAGACACGCCGCTTTTGTGAAAGTGTTTGCACTGGTAAGAGCCAGTCTTTCCCGTTTCCTAGAGAGTGGATTTCTGTTGAATCGGGTTGTGCTCTTTCCTGAGACTCTGCCTCAGGGTAGGTGAGGGGCCTAGAGTGGCTTTTGCTCAGAATGACTCATATTCCACAGTGGTAGGTACTGGATCACTCCATCGTAAAATGCTGCCCGCAGGGAACTGTTGAAAGTCCAGGTTTGAGGGACCTAGAGAAGGGATCAAGTGGGGCTGTGGGGACATCTGTGAAGGATGCCGGCGGAGGGATGGCACCTCCGTGCTCCTCTGTCCAGGGAGCAGGCTGTATCTGTGGTTTCCTGGAGGTGCTGGCCTGAGCCACCTGAGGCGTCGGTGCGGTGCCCGTGTATAGCCCGCTGGGTCTGGCTCAGAGCCTTCGGCCTTTTGGATACTCAGTTCTTTTTAATCTTGCAAGCTCAGAAAACTGTCCTGCTTCTAGGACATGTTTTTCGAGGGAGCAAAGAACTGTAGGGCACAGAGTCAGGGGTCTTGTTTTCCTTAGAGGGAAGGGCACCCTCAGAGAAGGTCTGTCTGAGTGCTCTAAGGAAAAGATTCCCCGAACAATGCTCAAAGTTTTTTAGAGATGCAAGAAAGTGAACTTCCCAGGTGTGCGCCTGAGTTTTCCAGATGGGAGGAAGGGGTGAAACAGATACAGTGATAGGATTTCCATTGTTAGATGCCTCTTGTTTGTCTGCGAAACGCTCATGAGGGAGCTATCCTGAGCCATGAATACTAAAAACACTGGTGTGTTTTTCCATGTGTGAAAACGTTACCCTTTGAAAAATCCAGGGCCCACCCTGGGCCACACATGTCGGCTCCGGAGCTCAGCTGTTCTCAGCTTTTCACCTGCACCAACAGCCAAAGCAAAAGCGGCTTGGTACAGACACTGTTTAAAATGGCTGTGTTAAAAATACCACCCCAGCTCCGCGGATTTCTGGAACTGTCAGGCGTGTCTTCACTTATTCGCCCCGATGATGAAGGAGAGTCCTGGAGAAGGGGCACAAGCCAGTTACAAGTGGGCTTGTAACTGGAGGACGCAACAGTTTAGAATCTCCATGCTTTAAACCTTAAAAGAACCAGCAGCCTAGCCTCTCAGCCCTGAAGTCCCCGTGGCCTGAATGACGCTGGAGGAGGTGCTGGCTGCTCACTCTGGAGGCTCCATGGCTCCCTCCCATGGAAGGGTAACAGCACACTAGTGTGGAGCAAAGGAGATCTGTGCTTGGGGAGGAGTTCCCTAATTGCTGAGGAGGAATGGTGGTGGTAGCCTGAGGGGACATGTTCAAAGAACATTTGAAGTTATGGGCCTGGGATCCTACATTCCCAGCTCAGGACATGAGTGATAGTCTTGGTTTCTGTTTAGTTAAAAAAGTCGTGTCATTTTTAACATTCTCTAAAGCTGATTATGACTCAACTCAATCAACTGTCAGTGAGCTTAAGTCCTGATCAAACTTGTGGGCCTTCCTCATTGAATGCATTCACTTTATGATTTCAGGCAAACATTTACAAAGGTTCCTCTTACTCCCTGCTAATGACCTCAGCTGTCCAGCAGCCCAGCAGCCCAGCAGCCCAGCAGCCCATTATTCTAATGTTCAACAGAAAGTACCTTAACCAAATTACATTCACAAACCCAAGCCTAATAGGGTAGTCTAGGGCACACAAGCCTTCCCAAAGTGGGTGGCCCTCATCATAGAGCAGCGCATCACTTTGCAGCAGGTCTTTGTGATGGACTCAGAACTGCAGGCATTTCTCCCAGGGTGCTTGGTTCACTGATAAGGCTACAAGAGAGAAGAAAGGGTTAAGAAAGAGGGCCAAGGTGAGTATTTATACAACCTCGAGTATTTACTCCTAAGGAATGGAACAGTTGGCAAATCATCCAGAAGTCAGAGAAAAGGATTGTAAAAGCAGAAGAAAGATGAAAACTCCTCACCATGTGTTGATTATGAATTTTAATTACTGAGTTATCTGTTTAGTCAACGGCTGGGAAAGAAATGTGGGCAGGAAGAGCTCTGTGAATGTTCCAGATGATACAGTTTTGTTTTTAGGAAATGCACAATTAGACTGTGTCTACACAACCCAAAGTAAAAGCAGATGTATCCGTCATCAGACTATTTTGATTAATGGGGAAATTTGGAACTTAAATTATCTGTTTCCATCAGCTATGTAGATCAAATGAACTGGATCATTGCCAGATCCACATCCTTGCAGTGGGGTATAGATACAACTTTTTGGGGTGATGCAGATTTGGGGACACTATTCATCATGCAGAACTGACATGAGAGGAGAAAGCATCACAAAATAAGCTTGGCTTGCACCTGCATTAAATAATGAATAGTCTATCCGGAGAGGTCAAATCAGATATCCAAACCAGATAGCTAACTCAGCCAGCCACAAACTCTGGTTTGGAGCTATGCTCTTCACACTCATCCCTGGTCCCTAGAGTTGCTATCTATTTGGGGCAGCAGTGGTCCTCATGATGCTGGTTTATGTTGACAGGGCTAAGTGACTGGGTGGAAGCAGAAGAGTTATAGAAGTGGTAGAATTCTCTCATGATTACTTACTCTAGAGAGGAGGCCAGGGGTACCAAGCCCACTTCTACCATCCTGTTGACCAGATCAGTCTTCATTCTTGATATGGTAGATAATACTGGCTGTTCTCTGAACATTTCAAGAAACCAATCTTCTCTTTTTCCTCCTCCTCCTCCTCCTCCTCCTCTTCCCCTCTTCCTCTCTTCCTCTTCCCTTCCTCCCCTCATTCCCTTTGCCTCTTCCTCCTCCTTCTTTGGAACATACTTATTTGTGTGTATTTACAAATAGAGTTACCTGTAGACTATGATGTCAGTTATTCACTTCCATGCCAAGACTACTTTTAGAGTACTCATGTAAGGTGACAAGCTGTCATTGAGAGAAGAAAATGATATCTGGGTTATAGGGAATGATGATGTTTCACCAAGAAAAAAAGACTTTTAAAGCAAAGCTTTCTTGCAATATGTGTCTTTTCAAGTTAACTGGCATCAGTTGTCAAAAACTGAGGGTTTAACTAAATAAAAAAGGAGAAAAGTATTGGAAATCAGTAAGGATAGTGGATGCTTCAGAAGTGGCTGTAATGAACAAACATCAATGGGTGAATGGATGTGCAGACCATGGGATTCACACAATGGGGCAGCATACAGCCACAAGAAAGAATAGAATACCAATGTATGCTACAACCGATACATAAGTTTTGAAAACATGAAATGAAACAATCCTGACACAAAATGGTATCTATTATGATTCCTTTTATATGACATGTCCATAGAGAAGGAAGCAGACTGGTGACTCCTGAGGGCAAATGGGAGAGGGAAATGGGAATCTACTGCTCTATAGGGTATTCTATAGAGTATAGCGCTTTCTACTAGGGTGATAAAAATGTCTTAGAACTAGATGAAGACATTGGTTAATGGCATTTTGGCTATACTAAATGCCAAAGAACTACACACTTTACATTTTAACTTTATGTTACAGTTGATGCTATATTTTAAGAAAACAATGTCAAAAAAGTGAACATGTTTGAGTCGTGCTATTCCCACATCTATTCCCTGTTCCTAAATGACAAGGTATGGAGATTACGACCACTTTGGGGTTGCTTTCTGTAGGAAAAAAGGCCTGTGATCTAAAGGACCTTAGCAGCCATACCCTCCCATCCTTTCTTTTTGAAGATCAGAAGTGATAGAATAATGAAAGGGGAAGGTTGCTTGAGTCCAAGACTGCTATGTAATTCAGGAGAGTACATTGTGTTCCTAAAGACCGTGACACAGCATTCTGAGATACTTATAAATTGGAACTCAGAAGTTCCCTAAAGGTCATGTGATGAAAACTTTGTCAGTAGCCTATGGTGCTACTGGGAAGTGGTAGAACCTTAATGAGGTAATGCCTAGTGGAAGGACAGTAGCTCATCAGGAGAACCCTTGATGGGGATATTGGGATCCTGGCCCATCTTCTTCTCTTTGCTTGTTGGCCACCATGAGATAAGTAGCTTTGCTTTATCTCTTACCCCATCATGACATCCTGCCTTGCCACTGTCCCAACTGATGGAGCCAACTTACTGTGTTTAAATGTCTAGAACTGTAAGCCAAAATAAAAAATTCCCCTTTAATTTTTTTCTTTGTTATACTTATTTATGGTGTAGTGTGTGTGTGTGTGTGTGTGTGTGTGTGTGTGTGTGTGTGTGTGTGTGTGCCATTGCACATATGTGCAGATCAGAGGACAACTTGCAGGAGTTGGTTCTTGCCCTCTACCATGTGGGTGCCGGGGAGTAAACTGAGTCATTTGGCTTGGAAGTGTCTTTGCCTGCTGAGCCAGTTTTCCAGCTTCCTCCTTTTAAGTTGACTCATTGTAAGTACTTGCTACAGAGACCAGAATCTGACAAACATGTTTACTGAATAATTTCTGTTATGCTTTGAACCATCACAGCAATAGTTCTAATAATAATGCATAAAATAAGCATGAGGTAATTAATATGTGAACTCACTCAACCACTATAAAACATACACACATACACACACACACACACACACACACACACATATAATGTATTTTAAAACACCACATTAATCATGATAAGTACTTAAATGTTATTTATTAGTTAAAATATAAAACAAATATACAGTAAATTGATAATAATATAGTTTATTATAGCCTTATTAGGTACCAGATAAGTAAAAGAAATACTTTTCTTGGTCTCCAAACCTATGAGGTCAGTGAGGACACTGGGCCCAGGTAATTAAATAAATTTTCTCAGAGATTTGTAGAGCTGGTGATGGGATTAACCATCACTAGTGGTTACAATGTTCTTAACTACTACATCCAGTATCTGGGCTCAAGATCTTTGGGTTTTATACACTAGTAAAATTTCCAGAAATTGTTATAAGGTAGCTATATTTTGTTTATATTTTATTTATTCCCTGTTTCTGGTAGGCATAGTAGGGTTGATGTCTTTATTTTTATCACTTACTTGTTACTTAATGCTAATCACCCCTACTGTGCTCCACCAGAATCATGAAGTCAATAGAATACATTTTTACACCCTCCTGCAGTGTGAAATGGTTACGAAGTATCTAAAAATGTGTTCCACATCCTTAGTAATCAGGGAAATGCAAATTAAAACTCCTTTGATACTTCATATATTTCATCTGGGGCTTCCTAAGGGACAGTTAGGAGATATAGATGATCTGAGTGTTCACTTTGGTGGCAAATGCCATGAACTACCGTTCTTATTTTTTTCTGGTGGGGAATTTGCTTATGCACTTATGAACCAGATGGATAGCCCTATCCCAGACTCCTATTACTAGAGTATTTTTCTATAACCACCCTGTATCAATTAAAGTCCTAGCTAGAACCAGATCTATCAGTCTATTTGGTGTTAGTATAGTAAGACTCTCAAAGGTGAAGTAAGTCAGAAAGTAAAGAGGTTTATTTCGCTCACAATTTTGATAAATAGAAGTAAGAAATTGTATTACCCTGTGTGTTGAGCCTCTGGTGAGGGCCTTGGTTGCATTTTAACATAGTGGACAATCACATGAATGGGGAGCATGTGCAGCAGGGACAAACACTGAGTGTGGCACGTATCGAGCACGCACATGCCACTAACATGCTTGCAGGAGAACGACGTTGGAACCATTGGCAAAAGCTAAGAAGGGCTTCCCTTCACATAGGCAGCAGGACCCGTGGCTATGGCTTTGTGTAGAGAAGTACAGCCATTAGCAAATCAAGTTCTAAAAAGAAAGGGAAAGGCGTCTGTCTATGCCCCCACTTTTTCACCCTCAGTGTGTTTACTGTACTTTCCTTTGGTTAAACCCAACTAGAAGCTAAAAACCAAGAATTCCCAGAGGTCTGTATACACAGCAGCGTGGGAAGCGAGAGTAGATCTGGAGGGTAACTGAGCTAAGGGTCATTTCTGCATTCCAAGTTATGGCGATGGTTTGGAGTGCAGGCATATCATTGAATAAGGCTGTAGGATGAGCTACATAAGGTTGTGGATTTAGGCTCGAGTAATTCACAGCTGGGAGGTCGGCCAGGACAGTACAGGTTCAACGTTTTGACATTAGGATGCCACAGTGAGAGTGGAGAGGCCAGGAAGCTGGCTCGAAGGGAAACACTCAGTGGATGCCTGTGTGGATGTCTTTTGCTGTCAGTGAGACAAGCGAAGAAGCTGCAGTTTGAAGATGAGTTTCTAGCTGCTGCCATTTAGTGAATCCAGTCAGGAGGCTGTGAGGGCCACACGCTACAACAGATTGCTTTGGAGTCTTGCTTTTGAAGTTACAAGCCAAATAGATGCACAGAGCATCCGGTCTGCCTCATTTCTATGCGCATGGGGATATCATGTTGATATCAAAGGAAGTCAGATTCATATGTAAAGGAGAAATGATTTTCTTCAGGGTCCTTTTTTTTTTTCTTCCCCAAACCCCACCAGGATTTCCTTCTTGCTCAGGAAAATGACAGGATGCACTTTAAAACATTTCACAGAAAGTGACAAAACTTGATGCCAGGAGTGGGTGCTGTAATAATACTAATTACTCTTGGCTGAAGACTTTCGGTGATGTAGGCAGCACAATGTGTTGTTGCTTTGCCAGTGGCCACCATCAAGTCTCTGGACTTGTACTAGATATTATCTCCATGTAATAGATGAGGAGACAGAGGCTGAAGGCGTTTAGATCCCACACACAGAGAAAGGGCAGTGAACCTTGAAGTCCATACTGGCTGGACTTTGAGGCTCTACAGTAAGCTTAATTTTCTTGTGATTTGAGGGGTAAGTCCAAAATAAGTTTTATCGTTGTTGGTGTGTATTGCCTTTCGATTTTAGTTATCTAGGATGTAGTCTCAGAAGCTCCGTGGATCCAAAATTTTCTGCATGTTCAAATCCTTTATTTAAAAAGCCATAGTAAGGTCCGTTATGGTGCTGCAGCCTTGCAATCCCAGTACCCTGGAGGTGGGGGGAGAGCATTAGAAGTTCAGGATCACCTTGCTACACAGCAAGTTTGAGGCGATCTTGGACTGCATGAGACCCTGTCTCAAAAATCAAAATAAGCAAGTGAATGAATGAATGAAAGGCATAGTATCTGCATATAATATGCCTTACAGATTTTAATCCATAATTAGATAGCACATAATACCCAATATGATGCAAATAGTTGTTATATTGTGTTATTACGGAATAATAACAGGAAGATGAGTCTGCACATGATAAGCAGTTTTTAGCTCTGCCATAGAGTATGCAGATGCTGAGCCCACAGATAGAGGCCAACTTGTGTGTGTGTGTGTGTGTGTGTGTGTGTGTGTGTGTGTGTGTTTGTGTTTACATGAGTAGTCAATGAATTTGAAGCTTTGGTTGTATACAGTGCTGTCATCAAATTTTATTTTTAACTCCCATATTACTTGAGTTAAAATTTAAAATTAATTATTTATTAGACAAGAAAGACAGGCAACTGGCCAGGTTTTGAAAACATTAAAGGTTAATGTTTCCCCAGCACTGCTCTAAGTACTTTATATATGATCTAATTTTATCCTCTCTGTAGTTCTAGAAGGGTGATACCGGTAGAATTTAACGGAGATTTAGTTCTAACAAACAGGATGCAAACATTGTTCTCAGACTGAAAAGCCTCGGTGGCGTTTGCTCTGTTGTTTCTATTTAAAGTGGCAGGACGTTGTCAGAGCTGGTCAATCCCAGGCCATCTTTGCAGGGCTCGTTTGTTCTCCTAAAGGATTTCCCAGGTTTTGTGTTGGCGACAGGTCTTTCCCGAGGATAGAACACAGCACCTGGGTTTGACATGGCCACTTCTGAATTGGGAAACTTTAGCTCCAGCCACATCCCTCCACCACTTCCAGTATAAAATGCATATAAAAGACCCCAGGTGAGTTCAATCTACATTTGAGAAAAGATGTAAGTTTTCAACACTAGGTCATCTCCCCCCCCCCCCCCCCCCCCCCGCACCCCTGCCAAGCACTCTGATTATGCTGCTTCATTCTGCTTTCCTACCTACAGGATTTTATCTCCTGACTCCTCACTTTTAGTCAAATGCTTCCCTGCCCCACTCAGAAGTCTAAATTGAGTCCCATCCAAATACTTTCCTTAATTTAGATTACTTTTAGGAAGAAAAAAACAACTTTATCCTTTTTTGGAGAGAGGTATGACATAAACTCATGCCTATTTTCCTATTTATTACAAAAATTGAAAATAGTTGTTTGGGAGCATTGGGTGGTACTCGGTCACTTCTGTGGACCAAAGAGAGCTGGGATAGCACTATGAAAATACTTCTCACACTTTCTCCTTGTTCTGAGGCAAAATTGTCTCTTACGTATCAGAAGAGTACATAGCAACTCCTTTTCTTACTGCTGTGACCAAATGTCTGACAGTCTGAAGGTCCAGAACATCATGGTGGGAAGGCCTGACTGTGGCAACTCTGGGGTAGTAGGAGGTGTGATTCAGACTTTCTCACATCTTGCCAGAGAGGGACACAAAGAAGCTCCAGGCTATAAATCCTCAAGGCCCACCCCCAGTGACCCATTTTCTGTAGTGATTCTCTGCCTCCTGAATGTTCTACAACTTCCCAAATCACGGCCACTAGCTGGAAAGTAGTGTTCAAATACATGAGCACATGGGTTATAGTTCACATTCAAGCCACTAGCCAACACACACACACACACACACACACACACACACACACACACACACACACACACACACTACACACACATTCAACACACATCAAGATGGTGTGTGCTCCATCATGTTGGTCACAGAACATCAGTGTTCAGAAAGAGCTTGTCTGGGAATGTTTGCTGTTTCTGTGAGGCACGTATAGGGTGACAGAGTCATGGTGCCCATACAGTACCAATCATACCCAAGAAGAAGTCACGTTTCAGCAGGGAGCAGGTTTTCCATCTGATTTGTGCCCAGAACATGTAATAAACACAGCAGATTGCATGCTGCTTCTACTAAGGAACATACACATGCATTTCAATCACTTATGTTTTATTTTTTTTTTTTATGACGCATTGGTGAATTGCATCCTGTTGCATTTGTAATTAGAAGGTGGAACAGATGTGATGGCTTTGTTTAAAGTGATATGTCCATTAAAATAACCTATACTACCAAGTAATTGTTTCCTTTAACAAGGGAGTCTGGCCGTTGTCCTGCTGTTTTTGAGCCATTTAAACCGACTATGAAAGAAAACATGTGTGTCTTCAGGAAATGTTGATCAATTATGGATGTTAGAAATTTTCTAGATGGGTTTTATGTCTGCTTGTTGTTTTTGTTGTCATTGTTCTCCCCCAAGTCCTTCTGAATTGTGATTATCATCAAAGAGACATTTCTTCTTTCAACATCACTATTTTTTCTTACATTTAAATGAATAAACCAAACCTATCCATATTTCAAAAGGATCCAGGATTTCTTTTTTATTTTTTTTTAAAATTTATCAAGAGGTGGTTTGTACAGTGGAATACTCAACTATCAACTTGGTAATCAAACACGTAGTCAATATTAGCATTGGCTCTTAGTTTGAACCTAAATGAAATGTGGGTTTTGTTTTGATCCATGTCACTTTTCTGAAATCTGCAGTTATGCTTGATTGAGACAGGCTGTGGCAGCCAACACAGTAGCTGGCAGACGATTCTTCAATACAGTACGAACTTGACTGACCCAATTATCCATTTCCTACCCCAGTGCAAATGGCAGGACAAGCCACCTTTCCACCATCTTCTTGCTGTGCCAATGCACTTGACATAGATCCTGCTAAAATAATCTTACTTTATAGAACAGGTACATGTTAATCCCCTCTGTACCTATAACTAAATACTCCTTACCCATATCTTTGAGTCAGAGGAGCTTGTAGACATGTTCCCAAGTTCAAAGTTGTCATGTTTTTAAAAGGAAAATTTATATGAACATCATTACAGAGTCAGTACACAACTTGAGGGGAAAAACAACAACAACATGGTTTCATGAAAATTCCATTTAGGCTAAATTATTATGGCAAGTAATTCTTTGATAAAAATACTCAGAAAGAACTAATATGGGAAACAGTGCTGGGGTGAAGTATATTATGATGGTTATAATGAGTTCAATATTCTTTGATTTTTTTTTCTAGAAGTAGTCTGCAGTAATCATTGATGAAACCACCTTCACCCACATGGGATGGATAAAGAGAAAACTCTTTAGTTTTTTAAATCAAACCTCTGTGGCTTTGTAGTCTAGCCCTGGCAAATATGTTTGGGAACTTGCTTTCTTGGTTCCATGACTTACAGTTACTAAAATATAGCATGGTTAGATTTCTGGTTCTCACCCCATGTGCTACTGTTTCTGAATTGCTATACAGGACAGCTCTTCTGATCTGGAAGGTGACACATAGAAACCTTGGGTCAAAGGCTATGATGGTCATAGCCAGTCAACTGACTTAATGAAACGGCTTGATTTTTCTTGGTCACCAGCTTTCTGTCCACAAAGACAAATAATGACAAAATTTCTTCTATTGCAATGTATGGATTGTATGTCCACTTTCTACACTTGTTTTAAAGAATTATTTAAAATATCAATGAAGCAAGTATTGACAAGTTATTGATAAATACTGGTACCAAAAGAACTAGAATCAGCTAAGATATTTAATTAGATTCTATCTTAGCATAGCAGTTTATTAACTATTTCTGAACATCATATAATAGATACCACAGGGAGCCTCTGTAGAATGGCTTTTAGTGGTGGTAGAAATTTATCTGTCTAAAGTTGTTTAGATAGAATTCAGCACAAAAATTTTGACTTTTAAAGCCCATTCATAGGGCTTAGAGTTGACTATTTAGACTACTTTCTTGTTAAAGTTTAATATTCATTAGGAAATAAAATACATAAGGATTATAGCTAACAATAAAATATTATAGTGAGGATTTTTTCCCTAAATAAGTAAATCATAGCTACATTTCAATGGGAGCTAGTAATTGTGAAATGATTGACATGTCCATTTGTTCCATCTTCGTACCCATTTTACTATATGTAAGTGTACATCTTGTGAATGGAAAATAAATGTTGTCACTATGCTCTTCAAAATAAAAGTTGAACTCTCTTGGATCTGTAAGTTAATTTAAAACTAATTGGTATTCAGTACAAATGCTTTTATTTTATAGTAGTTAAACATGCCCAGAAATCTCAGAGCTGTAAAATGTTTACAACTGTTCATAAATCCACTTGGATGAAATATCATTATTTCTTTCAAGCTGAAAAGTACAAGGTTCCTAACCAAGAAAGTCATAGTCAGGGGCCTTCCACACTCTGAGCACTTTCCTTTTGAGGACACACACCAGTGGGCTTCAGGTGGTGGCAGGGGACAGACTAACTCTCCCTCTAGCAGATCAGATGGGCATCATATAGTCTCTGTAGGCATTTACACCAGGGGATATAAGCCTGTGCACCACAGTGAGGCCTTGTGCAGAGAGAAGAAACCAAGCAGTGTGTAGGAGGAAGAGAATCCCTGTATGAGCAGTGAAGAAACCAAAAATGTGAAGATTCAGAGAACATCTATTAATGTAATCTTCACTGAGCTCCCTTGCCCCTTTTTGGGAGAAGGAGGTCAGACTGGGTGACTTCCGGCATCCACACCAGGAGGCTGCATTCACATATTTTTTTCTTTAAATTTAATGACAATATGCAATCGCGAATGGAATTTTGTCTGGGAGGCATTTTCTTGATTGTCGATTGATGTAGGTGGTGCCGGTCGTAGCCAACTTGTCCCCAGAGGTATAAGAAAGGTGACCCTCACACAAGCCAGAAAGCAGGGTTCTAGGTTCCATGCTTCCGCTCCTGCCTCCGGGCTCCTGCCTTGAATTCCTAACCATATTTGCTTCAGCGAGGAACCGTTACATAGAAATGAGAGCTGAAATGAACCCTTCCTTCCCTAAGGTCGATGTCGTATCACAGCCACGGAGAAGTGAAGCAGGACCTGTGTACTCGCTGGTACAAACTAAGCTCTTTGATTCTAGATACTTGTTTTGTTTTGTTTTTTCGAGACATGGTTTCTCTGTGTGTAGCTTTGCGTCCTTCCTGGATCTCGCTCCATAGACCAGGCCGGCCTCGAACTCACAAAGATCCACCTGCCTCTGCCTCCCAAGTGGTGGCGCACGCCTTTGATTCTAGATGCTTTTATTTAGATCTCTCATGGTTAAGAAGAAACTGAGATTTCTATTTCCTTGTCTGAGAATGCAAGTAAAAAAAGGTGACTCTATTTTCTGCTATAACCTGTGAGCACTTTACTCCGCTGAACATGCCACGAATTTAAATGAGTACACCTGGAGATCTTCCTTCAAGACTCTAGCGGTACATCAGGGGCCTAGTAGAGCTTTTCCCCCCCACAAGTACAAGCTGTCCTCCTTCATCTCCAACACACCCACCACATCCTTTTCAGTGACTTTGTTTCCTAAGTGTGCCCTAGGTTTATTTGCCCAGACTTCTTTTTTTTTTTCTGTTATTTCTTTTGGTGGTGACCAAGATCCAAAGCACTATCTTGACCTCTCTAAGACTGAGAATGCCCAAGCAACCATAAACAAGGGTGCCTGGTAGCTAATGTCAAGGTAGTGCATAGCTCTAAGTAAAGATTTTTTTTTTTTTTTTTTTTTTTTTTTTTTTTTTTTTTTTTGTTTTTTTTTTTGTTTTTTCGAGACAGGGTTTCTCTGTGTAGCTTTGCGCCTTTCCTGGAGCTCACTTGGTAGCCCAGGCTGGCCTCGAACTCACAAAGATCCGCCTGCCTCTGCCTCCCGAGTGCTGGGATTAAAGGCGTGCGCCACCACGCCCGGCCTCTAAGTAAAGATTTTGTATCTGATCTACAAATCTGCACTTGTGGATACCCAACAACTGAAAATAGTTGAAAAAAAAAAGTTCATCTATATTGAAGCTGCACAGACTTGTTTTCTTTTCACCATTAACCAAACAATATGTATAGTGAAGTATAGATAGGATTTTCAGTGTTCACATTGCATTAGGCATTATAAACAATTCTGAGTTGGTTACAGAAACATGTGTGCAGGTATATGCAAGTACTCTACCATCTAGAAAGGACTTGAACATTTGAGGTTGTGCAGATTTGCCATCCTCCCGGAGCAGAAAGCCTCTCTCAGCTCCCCTTCTGCCTCTCACCTCCCACAGAATAGTTCTCTCTCCTATCCCAGAGACTCTGCTTCTTCAATGGCTGCCCTTTAGAATCTTCTTCTGTATCCTTTGTCCTATTTCCATAGGTCACCAGCCATTCTTCTCTAACCCATTGCTCTCTTCTTCCAAATCTTTGTCAGGTAACAGTCTTAAGTTATTAAGTAACTTATTAAAATAAGACTAATCTTTCCACACATAGTTCCAGTGTTATAGTTCCACTGAAATCGTTCAGTGGTTTCTCACTGCATCCAGACTAACCTGCAAACCTATTGTGTCTTCTTATTATGTATGTTTTCTCCTTTTTTCCTATCCTCCAATTTATTTATTTGTTTGTTTGTTTGTTTTTGGGTAGGGTCTCATGTAGCTCAGGCTGGCCTCACACTTACTGTATAGCTATGGCTGGCCTTGAACTCTTTTTTTTAGATGCATAAATATTTATTTGTAACAAAGGAGTTTGTGTACAGTGTTGAAAATCTACAACTTCTTGTTAAATTCACATTTGCACTTCACCTTTTTAAACAAACATTTATAATCATAATTTTATACAGATATAGATATGTAAATACAACATCGAGTTCAGTCTTCCTTCAGCATTTTCCACTTAAATTTTTTTTTGAACATAAAAACAGGTTATAATTCCAAGGTCCAGGATTATTTGAAACTGGAAAATATT
The DNA here is from genome assembly GCF_049852395.1 of Peromyscus maniculatus bairdii. NCBI lineage: Eukaryota > Metazoa > Chordata > Mammalia > Rodentia > Cricetidae > Peromyscus > Peromyscus maniculatus. Next base: position 78,618,883 of record NC_134854.1, read on the forward strand.
TTCTCTGTAGAAAATAATAAAAATACTAACAAATTTTTGTTTTTCCCAGTCACTGAGCATTCTTTAGTGAAACATTTCACTATTAGGATAAGAATTTGTACCATATCAAGCTGATGAAAAGATACGCTAGCTGTACTTTCAGGAGAGGAGGCTTAAATCTTTTTAGATTATGGGTTAGCCTATAGAAAAATGTCTTTTATAAATCAAACAGTGAAGGAGAAGATGAATAGGAATCTCACTTACACAACTTAAGTAAAACATAGCTCTCTGAACAGATGAAAATAGGTTTCTTCTGTGTCCCAGAATCTAATCAATATTTATATGTATAATTCAGCTATTATTCGGCTTAAAAGGGCTTATTGGGAAAACCTGTCCTCCAATTTAAACTTTAACTACAGTGCTTTCTTCATCCATATGCTTCACATGGTCTTCCTACTATGAAAACAATCCAATGTTCCAACTACACATATCCATCTTCTATACTGAAGACTTAGAGGGTAAACGTGCTTTCCACCAAGTCTGATAATGTGAGTTCTATCCACAGAAGCCACTCAGTAGAAAGAGAGAACCTACTTCCACAAGTTGTCCTTTGACCTACTTTGATCTACGTGCGCACATGCATACACACACACACACACACACACACACACACACACACACACACACAGAGAGAGAGAGAGAGAGAGAGAGAGAGAGAGAGAGAGAGAGAGAGAGAGAGAGAGAGAGAGAGAAACACACAATGACAGAATGAATTATTATATAAATGTAGAGATCCAAGGTTAATCTGTTAGTAGGGACAATTTCTTCTCAGGTACTTCTCCTTGGCTTGTAGATGTCCATCTTCACACAATTTACTTCTATTTAATTCTGTGTCTAGGTTTTCTCTTACATACTAGCATACTGGACCTGCGTTAAAGACCTCATGCTAACTTAAATACTTCTGTAAAGATCCTATGCCACATTCTGAGATTCTGGGAACTTAAATATACAAATCTGGTGTAGGGGAGGTGCTGCCAAAATTCTTTCCTTGGAAGAGATGTAAACAGTGTCTACCCTTCTTCTCAGGACCCAAATGACAAACTAAGATTCAATTCTATCAAAGTTCACTCTAGGGAACCAAACAGTTTATCGGGCTTACTTACATAGCAAAGACTGAGCAATTATGGACTGGAGCATGGGTGACTCTAAAGCAGCCTCCCTGGAAGTTCTGCATCCAACATGGATGATGATATTCCCTGGTTGTGCAGGTGGAGTCTCCTCTAATTCTTTTTCACCTATCTTTTAGCCCTACCCAAAGATCCTAAGGCCACATGCAATTAGAAAAAAGTTGCATATAACTGTTTGAGATGGGTGGCTGGATGTTCAGGTGAGGGTGTTTTGACCCTCCTAGCCCCCTTCATCCAAGAAAGCAGGTCTACAGTCAACAAGCCCAGCCACGATGATATTTGGTGAACTGACCCAGCTGAACTTCTGAAGATGGAGTTTGATTTGGAAGATAGTTCTAAACAACAGGAGGACATAATTCAGATCCAAATACCTGTCTTTGTAGCATGTCTCACTCTAGACTTAGCATCTAGGTTTTCAATGAATATGTCATAAACTCATCAGTTTGTGCTAAATCTGTCCATGTCATATTCTACATGGCATCTGTCCATGTCAACTCATAAATGCTTAATATGATGCCTTGAATGTAGAATATGCATAATAAAATTTTAAGATGGTAAAAGTTTATCAGCAGACCTCTTATATGAACAACATAGACTATGGTTAGACAAATAGATTTGGGTAGGGGGTCAGTGATTGCATTTTTTTTTGCAGTACTGGGGTTGAACCTAAGGCCTTGTACTTACTGAACAAGATGCTCTACCACTGAGCTATAGCCTCTGCCCTTGTTTTTATGAGACTGGGTCTCTTTATGTAACCTAGGCTAACTTTAATCTCATGTGATCATCTTGCCTTTGCTTCCTGAATGCTGGATTGTAGGCCACATGCAAACATGCATGCATGCAAACATTCATTTCCAGAAATGTGAAGAGCTTTAGCCAGGAGTTTTTCACATGCCAGTGGTGATGATGGGCTCCATCTACTCTCTGGGTTCTGCTACACGATGACATAAGAGAGCTCCCTACTGCTGGCTTGTCTACGAGTAAGTGCAAACTCCAGTAATAACATGGAATACTTCCTGTGCCTGGCTCTTGTGCCTGTGCCACAGTAGCTTTAAACACTCTTGGATGACTAACTCATTTAATAATCAGTTTTGTGAGGTAGATACTATGATGCTTACTTAGGGCATGGCACAACTGAAGTGCCAATTTCTGGAGGAACGTGCCTAAGGTTACACCAAATCTTAGTAACTAAACGTCAGAATGGAGCCTTGAATATACGTCAGTTGTAACCCTGACTCTAAGCTCTGAGACCCAATCCCATTTCTAATGTATAATTCATTCCCATGGTGACACATAGTGAGATTCTATAACTGTTATAATGTATTGTTTTAAATGTCTTTGACAAAATAAAGAACATTAGATTCCAAGGCACAAAATTGTTCTATATTCCTTTCAGAATTTCTGAAATACGGATACTTTTTTAAAAAAGTTGAATTTATTCTTATAGAGAGGCAAATTAAGGAATTGAGTGTACAAAATGAATTTTTCGGTTTGAATTATCTGGCTAGCGATCAGTCCACAGCGATCCTTTCCAAATGTCATAGTCAAAGTGTGACTGCACAGGCAGGGACTATAAAAAGACACAGTTTTGTCTCTTGGCCAATCTGTTAGCATAGAAACTCAACCCTGGCATGCAATTATAAATTGATACATTGTTATAGGAATGACTGATTCATCAGACCATTTAAATGTTAAGAAAACAGATCAATATTAAAAATGACACAGATAGATAGAAACGGGCAAGCAGGAAGCAGCCATCTTTTCAGATTAGCACAGATGGATCTCTGGAGATGTTGATCCACTTTTACCTTGGGGAATCTGAATAAAAAGCAGTGCAGAATTAAGAAAATAAATAGGTGCATAATCTTTCTTCTTTTTTTTTTTTTAATTTTGCATGAAGCCTGTGTTGGTTAGCCCACCTGTCCAAATTCTAACCAGAGGGAGGACACTGAAACTAACTTTCTGATGTTCTCATAGTCTGATATCTCTTCTCATTCCCTCTCCTCTTCCCTCCTTCTCTCTCTCTCTCTCTCTCTCTCTCTCTCTCTCTCTCTCTCTCTCTCTCTCTCTCTCTCTCTCTCTCTCTCGTTCTTTTTCTCCTTTCCCCCGGCTTCCCTCCCCAAAGTCAGGTTTTATCCAGAAAGATGTCATTCATTGTAACAGCCAGAACTGCAACAGGACCCTTCCCTCTTATTTAGAGGAGAAAGAGCTCTTGATGTACAGCCTTCTGCTGGGCTCAGCACAACCCTGCCCTCTGGTGACAGCCTCTTGGCAAGTGAGGAGGCAGCAGAGATGGAGGGAAAGGCAAGTGCAGGTGAATCAAGTGGGAACAGGTGCCTCCCGGGACTATTTACAAACAAAATCTATTTAACCTTCTTCTTAGGATGATTCATTATATTTTTGTTTAAACTCAAAATACACAAAAGTAGATAGTTATTTTCAAAGATAATAAATGCTTCAGAGAGTAAGGATTAATAAAATACAATAAAATGACCCACAGGTGGGAAGCCCAGGTGGTATTTTGTAAGTAAAATAGATACTGTTACACAGCTACATCTCCATATCTGGCTTCTACATCCTTGGATTCAAACAACCACAGGTTGGAAATATTTGAAAGAGAAGTTCATCTATATTGAACCTGCACAGACTTGTTTTCTTGTCATCATTAACCAACCAATATGTATAGTGAAGTATAGACATAGTTAGCATAATATTCACACTGTATTAGGCATTATAGACAACCCTGAGTTGATTCCAGAAGCACGAGCTTGTAGGTATATGCAAATACTCTGCCACCTTCTATAAAGAACTTAGCATTTGTAGTTATGATATCCGCAAGGGGACCTGGAACCCATCTGCCTAATAGAAGCCAGAACAATTGGCTGTACCATGGCCTTGTAAGGTGACATTTTTTAATTTAAATTTTATTTTATTATTTTTTTTAATGTGTGTGGGTATATTGCCTGCACGTATGTCTGTCTGTACACCACATGTGTGTCTGGTGCTTGTGGAGGCCAGAAGAGAATGTTGTATCCTTTGGAACTGTTTGTGAACCACTATGTGGGTGCTGGGAATTGAGCCTAGGTTCTCTAGAATAGCAGTTGGTGTCCTTAACCACTGAGCCATCTCTCCAGAATTGCAAGGTGGGTGTTTAAGAAAGTGGTAGGGGCATCCAGGTGTCTTAGAACTGTAAACTTTAGAGTAGAGCTGAAGCATAGGATGTGCTTTCTGGCTGTTGGTCCTGCTCCTGAAGATTGCTTGTTGGCATTGCGCTCCTACTTAATACTTGAGCAGCATTCTTGTCTTTGGGTTTTCTTTTCTTCTCTTGTCGAATGGAGCATGACTATACCTTTCGTGGATGGTTGAGGCAATACTGAAAGAGATGAGCACATAAAATATGCCATCAAGGAGACTCTTGCTAAATGTCAGTTATCCAGAGTGACATGGATGCCGCACATGGGTTTGATGCACCATTTCTTTTATCATTCAATTTTCTTTATTGGTAGTGTTTGATGCAAACTGAAACAAAAGTCATGTGTTTTAGTAGAACAGGATAGGATAAACTGTACTCACTGTTTTTCTGGTAATGAAAAAGACAAGCTTACCCAAAATTAATTACTCCTTGTTATATGTCAGCAATGCAGTAAGAAAGAGGGCAGAGCTGGACACCCACTGAGTCACCATCATGGGATGGCAGGGTTTTGAGCAGAGTCGATATCATGTGTCACACTGTCACCGTCATTCTGTCAGTCATTGGTGACTGGGGCCATATGAGGCCCAGAATAATGCACAGCTGCTCAGTACAACATTCAAACCAAAGAACATGGTGAGAGTTCCACACTGGGCCAGGCTTGAAAAATTCAGTATAACATTTTCCTTCAATCATGGTAAAAGGAGTTAAATTCTTCAACTTATACTCTTAGATTTTGTGTTCAACTTTAAAGATGCTACTTCACTATGTGCTTTTAGTCTTCAAAACTGGGTTATTGGGAAACCGAAACGTTAGGCTTGTGATGAGTATGTCCTTCTACTTGCAAAGCACCAAGACAGCCTGAGAACAGTATTTTAAGGAGTGCATGCAATAATGCCCACTTTATGCCGCTGCCGCCCCACTGGGCCCATGATCAAGCTTAGATGGCAAGTATGAATTTTATCAGAAGGAATCTCTGGAAATTTGATTTCAAAAACACAGAAAAAAAAAACAACTGAATGAATTAACAGCTTAGCAGCATTTGATCATAATTTCTCTTGGATGTGGCTTCTTGTTGGTAAAATATAGAAAAATTCACATGTATCGTCTTAGAGAACATGGAAAATACATTCTCATGAAATGTACATGATTGTGTAGTTAAATATTTATGGGAACTTTTCATTTTTTTTTTGCCATTCAGCCTGCTTTCAAATTATTCAAATATATTTGGCTTTTGTAACTTTGCTAATTAAACCTAAAACAGATGGAATTATAGAAATCACAGGGTTTAAAATATCATCTTAATTGGTTTACAATCTATGTGACACGGAGTGCCACTCATACTGTATAAAACAGATACTTTGGCTCCAAAGATGTGGCATGCCAATTAATTTTTCTTCTACTCTTTCAATTAAATTTTGTTACTTTCATTATTATGTCCTTTCCTTTAGCTGGCTCCAAGAGAATCTGATCTTCCTTAACTGAGATTAAACCTTGTAGCCAGAAATCACATGGGAGAGTTTGTTTTTGAATGAAGTTTGGGGAGAATGTGAATTCACCTTTCTAAGGAAGACAAAGGGCACAAGAGCAACACTTAAGTAGCACAGGATGTCCCCTTGACTGGGGCTGAGGCTAGTTCTTCTAACAGCAATTGTGTAACATACACAGGGAACCCCATTCCTCTGCTTTTCTGGAATAGAATTGATTTCAAATACCCTCTCTCAAGACTAAGAAGAGCATTTACTGTATCAGGCCTAGTGATCTGTTCCATCGAAATTGGCACTGTAGTGGCGACTGTATATTAGTCTGGGGTGCTTCGAATAGGCTGCTTTACATGTGTCTAGGAGCCTTAAGATAAAAAATTTGGTCAATTTCACCCAGCCTATCATTGATCCCGATTTTGAGGCAGGCCCACAGTGAAGGCCTCCATTAAATAAACCTGCTTTCCCCAGGCAAAAGGATGTGCATGGAAAAAAAAAAATTCTACATTTATTTATTTATTTTGGCTAACAAAATTAAACCCGACTGTTCCTTTCAGATATCTCAATTTGCCATTTAGATGTGATTTTAAACCCACCATTTCCCCTTGTTGCCATGGTAACAGGTTTGGGCCCTCATGGGTGACAGAAAAGTACCACAGTACTGGTTCTTGTTTGAACACACATGTTCACTGGGTTTCCGCCTTGCGGCTGGAGGAGTGGGGAGCCTGGAATCTCCATGCTCCCACAGCAAGGTAGATCCCTGCATCAAATAGCACTCGGAGTTGGGAAATCGCCCACAGCAGGGACAGATTACCTCTTACAGTCACTACAGAGAACATTCACATTCTAGCTTTAATGATCCCAGATAGAGCGCTTCTCCTCCCCACCAATGTGACATTTTGCAGACATTTTATATATCAAGGAAATATTTAATTGAAACGTGTTTCTGGGAATGCCTACCGAGCTGGCTCTAGGCATCTTCCAACATTGCAGGGGTCAATTAAAAGAACCAATCAAGTGTTTTTTAAAACTTTAAAATATTTTTATAAAAAAAAAAGGCGGGGGAAGGAAGTGGACAAAAGTAACGTGGAGTAGCATGGAGCATGACTAATGGCGCTAGCATGTTAAAATCATGGGGAAAATGTCCTTGGAAGACAAATGAATTTTCAGCAGAATAATTAACTTAATTAACAAATTTGCATGCATATTCATCAGGCTATTGAAGTCTTTCCAGCCCAGCTTGATGAGCGTTGGTGTAATAATTGTCTCATTTACATTCTGCAATCTACTACAATTTAGGGCATGCAAAAAAGCCGACCTCTTCCCTTTGACTTTCTTTAGGACCCACACAGTCGTAGAAGCCTAGCCTTTGCCCACTCAGGAGCCTTCCTCACAGGCCTTTGGAGAGAACCCCGGAGATTTCACTGTGGTTTTCCATCCCCCAGCCCTCCCCGCCTCTCTTCTCTTTTCATTTTTTTTTTCCCTTTTGGTCCAGGTTCTCTGTTTTTTGCCTCTGCTTGCTCTCCTGGGTAAATCTTGGCACCAGTTCTGACTTCAAATCTCTTGGGTCGCCAGACTGCATCATGTAAAAATTGCCATTTCCCTCTATCTCTGCAGGGCAATCTTTAAAGGCAGTAAGGTGTGACGGCCCAGACTGGCAGCTTGGCAAGTCGGAGCCCACGGATACCAGCACACGGGAATCTGGACTGTTCTCTCTCTGACAGCAGTCAGCACTGGGAACAAAAGGAACGGAGGGGGGAAAGCGCAAATGTATTTTTACATATTGTAGGCATATGGCCACAAGACCAGCAGAAATATATTTAATTACCAATTGCACACATTAAGGAGAAAAACATTGGGGAGGGGGGGAGAGAAACTGTAAGCACAGCGATATTATTATTCCCCCTTTAACTTTTCACCTCAGTCTTTCCCTTTCTTCTTGTAATTGAAGATAAAAGGGAGTGTGGATTAGAATTACAAAGAGTTATCTGCTGGAATCCCATCCAAAGTAATGGCGGCTTTGGCCCGACTTCCTCAACAGTGTTAGCCTTATCTGAGGAAATGTAAACGTATTCCTTTACTACTTTTATTTATGAAATAATTTTACAGTGACATTTTGGGAGGCAAGGGAACCAAATTAGAAATAGACCGTTTAGATGATCCTGCTATGTGTTAAAACTCGATTTCTGATGTGACCGGCACGGTAGTTTAGGCCTCGACAATGAACAAATAACATTTCAAATTTTACATTCTTCCCCTTTGTGATGAAATCGGAACAGGTGACCCCTGTATTGTCAGGCACTGTGTCAGCCAGTGGAGGCTCGGAGATGAATCCGAGAGAGAGAGAGAGAGAGAGAGAGAGAGAGAGAGAGAGAGAGAGAGAGAGAGAGAGAGAGAGAGAGAGAGAGCTCCTGCACTGAGGGAAGACATGCTCTCTGACACAAGCAAGTATGCGCATGTAGAATTTCAACTGTGTAGTTTAATGATTAAGCATTCTAAAAATATGATTAAAGTCAGAATTATAATCTGAGTAATACATTTCACGTGATGTCATGGTGGTCCAGAGGTCCAGACATGTGGGGATCAGTCACACCTGAGGTCTGAGGAGCACAGATGTAAAGGGAGAATTGGGAGAAAATGCCAGGGAAAGAGGGAACTCACTGAATATTTGGCAGAGCAAGGGACTTGAGGTAGCCCATTTCCTAGAGTGCAAATGAAGAGCTTAGATGTCAAATACAGCGGGAGACCTGAGTGCTCCTGGGAACAGGGCAGACAGAGCCTGCAGCACTATCAGGGGCAGAAAGAAGCCCTTGAGTTCAAGGGAGCAGATCCTAGGATTCTTCCTGGCTTCCTATTGGCGGGGGTCTGCAGTCCACCTGCTCTGTGCTGTTGCTGCAGGAGACCTGTGCCCTTGGGAGTAGAGCTAACGCAATTGTATCCAGCTGACCTTCCTTGGAGCCTGTCTCTGGACTCACATGGGGTCAGAAGCTTGTCAACAGATGCTTTACGTTATGCAACAAATGTAGTCCTGAAAAGTTTATTATTATGATTACTATCATTTTTTGTAAACTTACTGTTTTTGGTAAATCGACCTACATAATAAAAGCACTAGGGGAGCTGACTATTTAAGGGAACCCTGTTGTGAGTCTTTTCATAAAGTCAAAGCCGTTCCTTAATTAAGCTCCCACCCCCACTTTTTTATGCCAACTATACCTGTCCCTTTTTAAGGAGGCATATGACAATACAGTACCAAGTACACGGGACTGTAAGCCAAGATTTAGAACTAGTATTGAACACTGCAGGTGCTACCGGACTGGAGATGAACAGTGACTTTATGGTCACTTCCATTTTCTACCAAAGGATTGTCCTACAGGCCTGAGCAGGAATTCTGGCTCTACCATTCATGGTTTGGTTAACATTGTGTTGTCCTCTTTGATTTTCAGCTTTCCATTCAGAAGTAGTGTTGCTGCACAGTGCAAATGAATGCATCTCTCTGAGTTCCTGGAACAGTATGTGTTACTAAGGGTTAGTTTGTCCCACCTGTTTCTGTTCTGTTCACCTCGTAAAGACCTGTTGAGGAAGAGACTGAAGATCCAGAGTAGTAGCAACAGGATCCACAGCTAGTCTTGCTAGAAGGAAACATTTGCTATCCAGGGAGCCCTCTCCTGTTACCATGTTTCCTCAGAGGAAGAAGGTACATTAGCACCTATATTTTAGGGTTCTTCTTGTCTTGAGCTGCGAAGAAGTGACTTATTAGTGAGTTTCCAGACTTGGTCCTCTGGGGAAGGTCTATACATTCAAATATGGAAGGATGGGACCACCTCATTCATCCCGGTACCTGCTTGAATGCTTCACATGGACCAAGCTCTGCTCCTCTGATTCCCCCTTTTTGTCATCTGAGCCTGTTTCCATGACTCTGTGGCAGACTTTCATCTGAGGAAAAACGTGGGCAAGAGGTCCCACAGTACCTCTCCAATCCTGTTTCATCAATCCTAGTCCTGTTGGAAAACTGTGTCTGAGTCAGCTTACTGGAACTTCCTACTACCCCAGTTGCCTATGGCCAGAGAGGGCAGGCTTGGACAGTTAGTTACCTGTTGGTCCCTCAATGAACGATACAAAGCAATTGAATCTGGTGTTCTGGACTTGACTCATGTGCTGGAAACTTCCTCAGTGAGGAGGTGTTGCAGTGGTGCAGGCTTTACGAAGTGGAACCTCCTGGAAGGTGATTAGTCCGCCGAGGGTACCACCCTCAGAAAGTTAATACCGTCCTCACAGAATGGGTTGGTTCTCAGGAGAGTGGCATGTTGCAGAAAGAACAAGTCCAGCCCCCTCAATCTCTTTTCCTGTCTTGCCATGTCATCTCTTGTGCTCATGGCTGATTCTCTCCTGGCTTCTCTACTGTGTTGTAATGCGATTGGGGGAGGGGAGATCCTCACCAGAGTCTGAACCAAAGAGGTAGCTGCAGATTCTGTGATGGTTAACTTTTTGTCAACTTGACACAAGCTGGAGTCACTTGGGAAGAGGGAACCTTAATCGAGAAGCGTCCTCCATTAGATTGGACTGTGGGTATGTCTGTGGGGGCATTTTCTTGATTAGTGATCAATATCAACATGTGGTACCATCTCAGAAAGGTCCTTGGTTCTATAACAGGAGCAAGCTGAGCAAGCCACAGAGAACAAGGCAGTGTTCCTTCATGGTCTTTGCTTCAATTTCTGCTGTTAGTTCCTACCCTGACATCTCTTCATGATGGACTGTATTCTGTTAATTAAAATGATCTCTTCCCCCCCACCCCACCCTCAGGTTGGCTTTGGCCAGTACTTTTTTGAAACAACAGAAAATAACTAGATCAGATCCTGTGAGAATGTTGGGGAGCAGGACTCTTGTGTAGATGAAAGTTTCTGTCCCGCCTAGTCCCCTAGTCCCACAGCCATTCAGTCCCAAATAAACATATAGAGGCTTATGTTAATTATAACTGTTTGGCCTATTGCTCAGGCTTATAACTAACTAGCTCTTATACTTAAATTAACCCATGATTTTTGTCTATGTTTAGCCACATGGCTTGATACCTTTCCTCAGTCCAACGTTCTCATCTTACTTCCTCTGTGTCTGGCTTTCAACTCCATCTCTTCCCAGTCTTCTCCTTGTTTGCCCACCCCACCTACACTTCCTGTCTGGCTACTGGCCAATCAGCATTTTATTAAACCAATAGGAGTGACAAATCCTTACACTGTACAAGAGCATTATTCCGCAGCACTCTCGCAGTGGAGAGAAGGCAGCCCAGGGCTGAGACGGGGTTAAGGACCTACCAACTGCTTCCAAGGATTAGGGCAGAGAAATGTGCCCCAAAAAACTAGTGCCCAGGTTCTGTTTCTCCCAGCATGACATATACTACCTGCCAGGCACACCTTCTGATTGGATTGGCATTTCTAAGAATTGTGTGAACAGCCCTTTCCTCCTCGATTCCTGATCGCTGACAGGATTATTGGAAGTATAGACACAGAGCCCGCTCTTCAGCGGAAGCAGAACATTAGGGTAAGTTTGTTCTGCTTGGGAGCTTGGTCTTAGAAAGGCCAACACTTAAGGGAAAGGCCAAGGTCATTGCATGGGAGATCCTATTTCTTGCTAAGTCAGTTGTCAGAGAGCTCAAGTGTGCTTGGGATGGTCTTGAAATGCTGAAAGGCTCATGGGTTAAGGGTCTGGCCACAGTTACCTTCCTGTTACCCATGTTTCAGGCACTTCTGAAAAATAAACGATGTCTGGAGAGCTCCAGCGTTCTACACTCTCCTTCATTCATTCATTTACTCGGTATTTCTCGAGGACTTGCTCAATACCAGGTCCTATCCCACCTGTTAGAGACACAGTGGCATACGAGATAGAGGAGTAGTCCCTGTTTTTCCGGAGGTTCGGTGGGAGGGCGAGGTGACCCAGGAAGTAAGGATGACCACCTCTGGCAAGAGGTCTAAACAATACAGGTAGCAGATAGCAGGGACAGCTGACTCAGTGTAGATGGAAAGGGGACATTTTGTAGAAAATTATATCTGGCGTTGGATGGTGTAGTTGTCTACTTATATATTCATAAGGCAAATAGCTGTGAATTATTTGGTCCTGTGTTTGTGTTTCTGGTGTGTGTGTGTGTGGGGGGGGGCTGGATTTGAGTGATGAGAAACTCTCTGCTTAAGGTCCTTACTAAAATGATTCCAGCACATCAATGTAAAATGTTATAGATTTAACTGTCATGATGATGTGTGATGGATGCATTCTGGGTTAATCAACTTACATGATTCTTTATGGTTTACAAAATGTTTTCACACATCATTACAACCCGTGTCTCCATGTGGCAGCGTTGCCATGTTTCAGGTATAACTCAACATTCAGATTCGAAGTGATACTTCTGGTACCGGGTGCTGACAGACCGTGGAAGTATTGTTTGTGCTTACATTTTTCCATTAGAGATGCCATGCTTGAGAGCCTGTTTCAGAAATTAGCAAGAAAGTCGGCTAGCAAATGCCACTGGAGACCTTAACATACCTCCATGTGCTTAAGGGTTGAACACTGCACTTAGTGATACTTGGTTTAATGAACATGATGATTTTCTTCACATCCCATGAAACACTGCAGGACTTTTGGCAAAATGTGAGATCCTTGTGTGAGGCACAGCAAAGACACACTAATGGCTGTTGAGTGACAACCGTTTGTCCCTCTCTCATGCCTCATGGTCACTTGAGCTCCCAGACCTTTTTGCCTCCCCCCCCCCCCCCCCGCCCCTACAGCATGCCTGCTGTGCACAATGGGCACAGATTCTGTCTCTCTTGTAGGAAATTAGACTGCATGTAATGGACACTGCCTGGTCTTTGGTGACTTGGTGTGCCCTTAAACTGTGCCCCCACATCCTCTCCTGATTCCAGAATGTTTAATGCAGAGTCTGCAAGAGGGGGTAAGCACATACATCCGTAAGTCCGGGCAGGCGACTTGCAAGTAGGATGATCCTGCATCCAGGATTGCCAAGAACTTTCTTGGTTTTAGTCTTGAAAGCCTCAAGTTCTGGGAGCCACACTCCAATCTTCACACCTAGGCAAAGAGGACCAAGAGTGATCGCCATAAGTGTAGAAACTTGTCTATATAACCAAACTTTGACAATGAACACCTCTATCACTAAGAAAAACACAACAGAATAATCAGAGTAGTAATATTTTTTTTAACAAAGACTTCTTAATTTATTTTATATGCATTCGTGTTTTGCCACAGGTGCCGGGTCTCCTGAAACTGGGGTTACAGACAGTTGTGAGCTGCCATGTGGGTGCTGGGAATTGAACCCAGGTCCTTTGAAAAAGTAATCAGTGCTCTTAACTACTGAGCCATCTCTCCAGCACCCAGAGTAGTAATATTTAGTATCTTCATTTGGGGTCCTCTGGAAGCCGGCCTTCATTCCAGGATTCTAGTGCTAGTAGTTTATCTGGAGGTGACCCCAGAAAGCAGTAGCAATGGAGAGGGGAAATAAGACAAGAAAACAAGTTGCCACTGTGGGCATCTGGACCAGGAAACTATGGGATGGGATGGCTGGTGCATGTGCCTTCCAGCCATGCCTTCAGTGGTAAGCACTAGCTCTGGTGGGGCTGACATTAATTTGGTTTGTTGAACCTATGAACAGCATTGACCTCAACTGTTGGAGAAAGCTTCCAACAGGAAGGTGTAGGGAATGAAGACAGAGTGCCTTGGTGGACTGAAGTGGCATGAGCAAAGGGAAGTGTCAGTGTCAGCACTATTACAGTTATTCCTTCCCCTCCTCCTGTGCTGACCAGCTAACCCTCCCCTTGCTGACCAGCTAACGAACCCTCTACCATGTGGAGCCATTATAATGACAGAAAGAATGTGTGTGTTGGATATGGCAAGGTCCAGGCTATAGGATGTCTGAAGAGCGGGACAGGTTGATACTTCGGAATCATTATCCATATATGAATATATACACAAGCCTCTCCCCATGCATGCTGGGATTTTGGTTAGCTTGGTCCCATAAAGGCCGTGTGCATGTAGAGTCACAGATATACACAGGGCATGCATGATGGCACTGTCATGGTCAGAAAATACTGTTTCACTATTGACATCTACTTCTTTTGGCTATCACAATATGTCTATCTTCTCAATAAAGTTGGTTTCTTAAGTCTATGAAAAGCCCAGACCATGATATTCTCATATGTAGAGTGGAGTGCAGTGTTAACTCTACAAGAGCCTGGGTTGGTGCCCAGGCTGTGCTCTGTTGTCTGGTCTGATTATTGCTTTTCCAGGTGACCTACAAACATGTTTGCCAAATGGAAGTGCTTGAACCTTTTTGCAGGAGGAAGACTCAATCAATCCCAGTGTTCAAATAGCTTAGCAAAGGCAGTGGATGAGTTGAACTCATAGTAATCAGAGCTTGCTGCCCAGGGGCAGAGGTAGTGTGATGTCAGAAGAGGTGGGACAGCAGAGCATGACCTAGGCACTAACCCAGGCATCTGGTCTGGATGCCTGGGTACAGAGTTAATATTGCACCACACTCTGCACATGAGAATATCATGTTCTAGAATTTTCTGATTTTATCTAAAAGAGCTGCAGACCTGTGGCCCCTATGATGGGCCTTGAGTGATCAGGGTTTGCTTGCCAGAGATGAAACGGAATGAGGAGCCATCTCAAAAATCTACCCACCGTCTTGAGTCTTCATATGAGGCTATTGGCTCCATTTTCTGTGTTCTTCAGTCTCACAAGAAGTTTTGCTGATTAGAGGAATGTGGGTATTGGGCTCCTTCAACTTGAGAGAGTCTAGTTCAACATGGACATGTCTTTTATACTGATGAAATCACTTTGCTCTGATTTAGACCTAGCAATTTTAGCCCCATCTATGTTTTTTTGTTTGTTTTGTTTTGTTTCCTTAAACTCTATCAGTCTCATCAGTAGTGGTATTTCATATATAAAGACCAGTGAATTCAGTGTGTTCTCTTGGAGTCCTACTTGGTGGGCACTGGGGAGTGGAATAGTGTAGAAGTGAGGTCAGCAAGATGCTGTTTTCAATGCTGGGTCTGCCAGTCAGTGGACACATGCTCCTGGGTAAGTAGTTTCCTCTTCATGATGTGTCAAGGTGGGTTATTTTTGGTGCATTAACAAGAATTTGATTACTGTTTCCATAAAAATAATGTACAAAATATTTTTCTTGGTCTATCCTTGCACTTAAATACATTATATGAAAGATAGAAGCATATCATCTTAAAGAAATACAGTCTAATGGTGAAAGAACATAAAAGGATAAGAACCTAACACATGGTAGAGTGAGAGGAGTGAGTGAAGTGAGACTCTAGCAATGAAGAAGGATGGGTACAGCAGTCACATCTCAGAGCAACAAAATACAATATATATTGTGAAGTGAGAAATCTGTTTAATTTCTCTAGCTTTATTGTAATATGAGTTATTTGGTGTTTCCTGTTTTAAGACACTGAAGCAAACAGGAAACTATAGTATGCAGAGAATGAGCCTCTGTGTTGCATTTCCCCATTTCTTTTGCTATGTTTTTCTATCTATCTATCTATCTATCTATCTATCTATCTATCTATCTATCTATCTATCATCTACCTACCTACCTACCTATTTTCCTACCTATCATCTATCTATCTATCTATCATCTATCTATCTATCTATCTATCTATCTATCTATCTATCTATCTATCTATCTATCTATCTATCTATCATCTATCTATCTATCTATCTATCTATCTATCTATCTATCTAGTGTGTGTGTGTGTGTGTGTGTGTGTGTGTCTGTCCATGTGCACATGCCGCTGAGCCTGCCTGGAGGTCAGAGGACAATTGGCAGGAGTTTGTTCTCTCCTTCTATCCTGGAGGTTCCAGGTATAGAATTCAAGTTTTCAGTGAGTGCCATTACCTGCTGAGCCATCTCATTGGCCCATTCTTCTTCTTTTTTTTTTTTTAATTGATTGTAAATGGAACACTGAACATAGGCTTATGGTAAGAGTTATTGAAGATATGGTGGAGAGCTTTGAGATATCTGTTTTCTAACAATCCAACCTAGAGGAGCTACAGGGGTAGCTGAAGCTACAGGGCTTGTTTGGTTTATGTTCTCTCTCATTCTTTGGGACTCGAGCTGCCTTGGTTTCCCTTGGTAGCACATCTGCTTGCTAACTGCTGTCTTTTCTCTATGGTGCAGTCAGAATGGCGTTTCTAAGGTACTCCTCTTATCATGCCCCTTCCTAGCTTGAAACAATTTCTACAGCCTTCATGTCAACTCTTCTCTCTTAGTTGTGTTTTGCATTTCTCTTTGCTCATTCTCTTTTGCCTGAAACAACCGGCTCTATTTTCAGTCAGATTGCCAAGTTATTTTCACCTTTGGAGTCGGATTACATAGCATTACTTCTCAGAAGCCATCGTTGGCAGCTCCCTCCTCCATGTCTGAGTTCATTTTCTCTCCTGCTGTTCCCTGAACAGTGCACCCAGTATTGTTTTGTTATTTGCTATGCACTTCTGCATCAGGAATGCCACTCGAGGACTTTTATTAAGCTTTCTGTTAGCAGAACTCTACTATAAAAACAATTTGAACTCTTCATCTCACAGACATGAAGTAAAGAAATAAAATAGGAATGTATTTGCTTCCATGGTTATTAGCATCATATTGTAAAGTTTAAGCCAAGGTGTGAAATACAAACTAAAAAAGAATGAAAGTAAAATATTGTATTTTTAAAATAATATTAATCAACTCTTGAAAATATAAGAAAATCTAACAAAAAAAGTAACTTAAAAAAACAAGTATGTTGCAAATAATTACAAATCATGAGTAAACAGTAGCAAAAAACCTTGGAAAATATGACAAAGACTGGGTACACAACTTAGGAAAAAGCTGCATAAAACTATGTATGAATTAACTCAAATATTAAAAATTAACCTATAGAAGACCCATAAGCAAGGTGATTTACCTTGCTTCTGAATGACATCATTAGCTGTAGGCTGTATCAATATAGTAGTTGAATGCAATAATATTATAAATCACAATTTTGAATTTGACAAACTACTTTTGAAGCTCACTGGCATATAAAATAACAAAGAAAAAATAAAAATGGAAATCAATTAGATGAAGCATTTTAGCTTTTTAAAATGTATTAAAGTTATAATTCTTAAAATCATGTTATATGGTCAGCCCTCTGTAGCCAGGGGCACCACAGCCACAAATTCAAACAACCATGGTTCAAGAACATGTAAGAAATCTGCATCTGTTCTGAACACA
Organism: Peromyscus maniculatus bairdii; assembly: GCF_049852395.1. Taxonomy (NCBI): domain Eukaryota; kingdom Metazoa; phylum Chordata; class Mammalia; order Rodentia; family Cricetidae; genus Peromyscus; species Peromyscus maniculatus. Next base: position 78,635,980 of record NC_134854.1, read on the forward strand.
TGAGACTTTTCAGTTTGGCAGTTACTGTAAGTTATCTAGAAGTGATTCAAATAATCCAACAGAATGTGGTCAGATCATATGCAACTAGTGTGTAGCATTTTCACTTGTGTATCACAGGTCTGGGTATCCACAGGGGTCCTGGAACCAGGCCCTGCAAATAGCATATGCATGAATAGTCTACCAGATACCAGAAGGCATCCAACTATCAGAAGGTGTTACTATCTAAAACTAGTATAAAATAAAAGTGCAGTCACATAGAAATACACGAACGGATGAAACTGCAGGAACTGAAAAAAAATATTTAAGCTTTAAAGTTTGCTTCCAATGTTTGTGCTATGTATAATTTCCAGGTTAATGAATTAAATATAAAAGAAGTAAAACATGGAATGGAGAGGAAAATATACTCTGATTTTACAACATTTTTAAAATATAATTTTTAATTTATTCTTTGAGAAGTTTATACATTGATTGTGTTTTGGTCATATTCACCCTTTCCCCAACTCCATTTGTCATTATATCCCCATCCAACTTTGTGTTTTTAAGTTTTTGTTTTTGTTTTTAATCCACCCAGTCTAGTTAGTGCTGGTTATGCATTCTTGGGTGTGGCTAGCCACTTACCAGGGGCCACATGCTTAAATAAAACTAACTCTCCGTCTCCTAGCAGCTATGAATTACTATTGAAGATGGTCATTGCCATGGGACATTGAAAAGAAAAAAGGTGAAAGACATCAGAGAGTAGGGGGAGGAGGGTGAGATGGGTAGATGGTGGTTTTTATTGGAGTGGCCCAAGCCTCATGGGAAGACAGCGCTTAAACATAGCATATAGATGTCGTATCAATGCAAATTTTAAAAACATATTACTAATAAAAGGAAAATTTAAATGATTTCATAATATTTCGCCTTTTATATGATACACACTTGAAATTAAAAGATTGGGGATGATCTCTGGAGATCTTAGGCAATACAAGGAAATTCTGATCTGTGTAATTGTTCATGAAAGCAATGGGGTAATAAGGAATAAGAAGAATTACCAATGTTTAAATATAATCGTTCTACATTTATGAATGTATAATTAAAATGTCATTAGAAATGTTAATAAAAATATGTAAAATTATTTATTTGGATTTTCAAAATTTGGGTCTAATACACATTTCCACAATGGGAACAAACTAGAAATTATTATGGTACATCCAATTAATGTAATTAAAAAAACACCTAATGATTTAAAAAAGCACTTGTGCATAGAAAATATTCCAAAAGAAATATACCAATGCTAACTATAGGTATAAACCTCTGGAGATAGGATTATAGATGCTTAAAAATAATTTCCCTTCTGACATTTATGCATGATACTTTATAAAATTATATATAAAACATACTAAAAACCTGATAGTTAAAAATGAAAATGGTAGAAAAGTTAAAAGGCAGTAAAATTGTTTGGGCTTGTTTTTATTAAAGTTTTATCAGTTTGTATCCTTTCAGTTCCACCGTCGCCCCTCCTTAGCTCCTGTATTCCCTCCTGGGCACTTGTCTCTTCCTCTTACTCCTCTTCCTTCTGCTTTGCTTCTGATGGGCACGAGTCAAAAGGTATTCACATGCTTTCCTCCTTGTCAGATTGCAGCCAACAAAGGCATTGTAACACCAGCCTTTCCCCTCATTCTCTGCAGCTCAGAACAATCTTTCTATGTACTATTAGTTACTTGAATTTCCTTTTCTGTGAATTTGTTTTACATGGCCCTTGTCCATTTTTTTGGTTGTCTATTTGTCTGTCTGTCTATATATTTGTCTGTCTATCTTCATCATCATCATCTATCATGTATGTATGCATGCATGTATGTATTTCTTCTGTCTGTTACCCTAACAGAATAGCTGAGATAATGAGCTTTAAAAAAGGGAAAGGTTTGTTTTGGCTCAGGTTTCAGAGGTTTTGATTCGTGGTCAGTCACTTGGAATGTGGCTTTGTGCCTATTATAACTCTGTAGGTCATGATGGGAACTTCAGCTAAAGGAAGTCAGTTCATGCAAAGAAAGGAAGAGGAAGCGGGGGTCTCAGTGTCCTTTGGAAGGTTCTCCAGTGACCTAACTTGTGTTCACTAGGCTCCAATTCCCAAAGGTACCATAGGCTGATGACAAAGCCTCTCACTCACAAACTTCAGAGGCATTTCAGGCTCAGACTTTGGCATTCCTCACCCTTCCACCTGTCTGTCTATCTTGCTAATTTGAAAACATTCTTTCCTGCCCTGTTGAGCATCTTCTTTCAGTCCATCCCCTTCCTACACTTTCTTCAATGTCGATAGAGCAAACTGAGTTTTGATCCATCAGTTTTTTTTTTAAATTGGTCTGCCATGTTAGTCGATCACTTTTCACTTCAACCCAGTCTCTGAGTTTTCATATCCATTGTTTTGCTCTCTTCTCCTTCTTCATCTTTTTCTTCAGCATCTCTCTGTTAATAGCAATATACACTAAATAGTTTTCTTTTACTTCCTTAAGCAAAGATTTCTACAAGTTTCTTTCTGCTGTTCTTTTCCTCCCAAGTCTTCCAGAAGGTTCCCTTTCCTGTAATTCTTTTCCTTTTGGGGTTGCTCCATCCTCAGTTGGAAGCAGGTGGGAGGGTGCGTAGCCCCTCTGCTCTGACCACTGGCAGTGTGGCTGAGTCTCTTGGCTGGAGACGCAGATGGCGGGTAGGTTGGTGAGCCCGGCAGCTCACACATTTCCTGTCTACTTCTGCTCTCTCAGACAGAAATGGGATCCACTCCTACGTCCACTGCCGGCTTGCTAGCATATGGAACAGATGGACTGCATGGAAAACTCTAGCCCTGGTTTTTAGTGCTTCTATTTCTATCTTCTCCCTGGCCCATAGTGCTTTATTTATGGAGACTACTATGCTGGTAGCCCACAGCCTAAGTCTTGCCCAGGTGTTTTCTGAAGAGTTGCCCTCTCTAGATGTAGATAGGGATAGGGGTCTGTAAGATGAGAAATCACCATCTGGGTGTCATAAAAACATATCATGATCTCAGTGAATGACAAGCTGCTGCCTTTCTGGCTGATGATAGCATCTATGTCTTCATCAATGGAGCATCAAGTGTTGGAGAAGATGCAGAAGTTCTTCTATGATCTTGATGGACCATTTAGTTTTCTTTCCTCCTTGACAACAGTGCACAAGGGGTCCCCTCCTGTGGTGTGAGGCCTATGGATCTGGGCCTTGTGCCAAAAAGGTCAGATTCTCTCACTTTGTTACTCAACTCTTTGTTCTGCTTTTCATGGGTGTTCATGCTATTCATTTCTTTACAGCTTCAGAGCTGTTTTAATGCAGCTGGAGGAAGGCATCACTTCAAGCTGATTCCTGGTTTAAGAGGCCTAATTACATCCCTTATCTTTGAGCATCCGTGATCTCTATGTAGAAAGTTTTTGAGGAATGCTAACCAGCCAGACCAAGACAGCAAGGAAACATAGGCTTGGTCCAGTTGTAAATATCTAAGTAAGTAGCTTTCCATGAATAAGATGCTCTTCCTAAGAGACTTTGAAATGTATTATTCTTATCATAAGCCAGGATCTCACTATGTAGCCCTGGCTTACTTGGAACTTGCTATGTAGACCAGCCTAGCCTTGAACTCCCAGAGATCTGCCTCCCTCTGCCTCAGGAATGCTGGTGAAATGTAATATTCTTAACTCCTGCTTCTACTGTCTAAAAAGTTTTGTAAAGATTTGAATTTTAGAAAAAACACTGGGTCTTTCTGAATCCTTCTCGTAGACGAAAGTATAAAAATGAATACAATGTCCTGGATAGAATGCTTGGATCTAGAGTGAGAGTGAAAAGTGAGGAGGACACAAATGAAACAAGTGATACAGAGTGGGTGTGTGTGGCTCGGTACACTGCACAGATACTTTTGATGTTGTCACAGAGGTAAGAGCATAAACTTTTGTACCACTTCATAGGTAAAAATGAAAGGTGGCAATAACCTTTGCTTCTGTATAAGGTCTAGATCAGCTGTATGTAATACTGCCAGGGAAAATGGTGTGTGCCCACCTGAGTTTGAATTTCAGATAGATCATGAATATCTTTTTTAGTATGAACTGGTCATGCCCCAATATTCGGGGCTTGTAGGAGGCCTCTGAACACTTGTAGTGACACCTTCAAGCTACAACAGAGGAGAGGCTGAGGAGGCAGGTGGTAGAATTTTGGAGACATTTGTTAGGGTTCAGTGTCACTGACACTGTTTCCCAGTGGGAAGAAGGGAGTCTGTTTCTTTAGAGTAGAGCATCCTGACATGAGCCTGAAGGACTTGACACTTGTAGCCAGCGCCAGAAGGAGCTGGTGTGTTATATTCCTAGATCACCAAAATTGGAAGACTGGCTAGAACTGCGTGCCTAACTACTCCTCTGCTGAGGAGATGAGGCTGCCCGGAGAACTGTCTCCCAGACAGTCAGGATGGGGACCATGTTTCTTTTGAATCAGATGTGGTTCCACGGGAGGCACCAAGCTCCCAGATGCTTTTCAAAACAACCCCACTGAGGAGGGCTTCCTTCCATCAATAGATGACACTGGCCAAAAAGAGACCACGCCGCAGTTATAGAGGGGGGAGGTTGCTGCAGGTGACAGTAATTAGAGAAGACTTTAGAAAGCAGGGTGAGAGGAGTTTCCGTGAGAACTGTCCAGGTGTCCCGGAGAATGGCCAGAGAGCCTCTGTATGGATCCCTCAGTCTCTCACTTGGTCCTTCATTCCTCATCACACATTTGAGTGGACAGACGCTAGGTAGAACTCTTTTGTACTGCCCACTAGGCAGCCATTTCTGATTTTGTCAGATGTGTCAAAGGATCAGGGGACACACACACTTGTTCTTCAAGAGTGTCTTACTAGAATACATCACAGATGGTATACCAAGCTTGGTGAACACACAGTCGATTATATGCTCTACATTTAGGTATAATCAGAAGCCTGGGGGTGCCAGTGTACTGATATTAGCTGGAGAGCTCAGTGTTGATTGTAGAGCCCCAGGCTCTTGGGGGGAAAAACTGCACTATCTTATGTGAATATATCAGGTGGGCTTGAGCCCAGTTCATTTAAAATCTGGAGGAATAAATGAATGCATAGTATGAATGGGATAATCATTTGGGACATATGCTATGCTTTTCAGCTGGCCAGAAAACAGTACAGTAATAGTACTAGCAAAAGTCCCTCAGATATAACTGTCACCTATTACAGAATGTATTAGTTTCTGTTATTATTATTACAACCAAACACCTGACAAAAAGCAACTTGGGTGGGGGAGGTTTATTTTGGCTCATGGTTCAGAGTAATGCAGTCCATCTTGCCATGGAAGGCAGGAATGGCTTGGTCAGTGACTTGCCCAGTGACCCCGGTCAGGAAGCAGACAAAGTAGAATGCCAGTATTCAGGTAGATTTTTCCTACTTCACCTTTTTTTCTTCATTGGAAAATCAACATTCTTCATCACAGAAAGAAATTGAAAAAAAAAAAAACTCCAAAGAAAAACGTTACCATCAGTCTTTTTCTCTTTTATTTTCCACAACCCTGGTTTGTAGCTATGGTTGTGTTAAGACAAGGAAAGTGTAGTGGCTCAGCCCTGGAAGCCAGCACTAGGGAGGAAAAAGCAGAAGGAGGAAGAGGAGGAGAAGAAGGAGGAGGATGAAAAGGAGGAGAGGGAAGAGGAGGGGCAGGGAAGGAGGGAGACAAGGAAGGGGGAGGGAGGAGTCAAGTTCTAGGCCAGCTTGGGCTGGGGTAGGGGTGGGGATTGATTCTAGGTTGTTTTGCTGTTAGAAACAGAACAAATACAGGGTAGAAGCAACAGTAGCCTGGCAAAGGTGGAGAGCACCACTGAAAAGGAACAACATTTCCAATGGCAAGATGTGAGTGAGAGGTTGAAAGAGAAACACAACTTTCAACATGCATTTAAATAGGAGAGAACCTGGAGTCGGAAGGGAAAAGGTGTAGCTAGAGTTTTCCTGCCTTAACCAGAGTCAGGACAAATCTTTGTCACCTGCCAGTCCCACAGCTGCTCAGACCCAACCAAGTAAACACAGAGACTTATATTGCTTACAAACTGTATGGCCGTGGCAGGCTTCTTGCTAACTGTTCTTACAGCTTAAATTAATCCATTTCCACAAATCTATACCTTGCCACATGGCTCATGGCTTACTGGTGTCTTCACATGCTGCTTGTCCTGGCAGTGGCTGGCAGTGACTCCTTCCACCTTCCTGTTCTTTCTTTTCTCCTCTCTGTTAGTCCTGCCTATACTGCCTGCCTAGACACTGGCCAATCAGTGTTTTATGCATTGACCAATCAGAGTAATTTGACATACAGACCATCCCACAGCAAAAAGGGGTGGAGGAATTGAAAGGGAGTGGAGAATGGATTTTATGAGAATTCATTACATGAATGAATGAGTATTAAATAAAGTATTTCTTCAGAGACATAAAGTTCTTGTCATACAGATCTTTCACTTGCTTAGTTAGAGTTACCCCAAGGTATTTTATATTATTTGTGGCTATTGAGAAAGGGTGATGTTTCTCTGATTACTTTCTCAGCCTGTTTATCATTTGTATATAGGAGGACTACTGGTTTTTAAAAAAAGATTTACTGAGTTAATCTTGTATCCTGCCACATTACTGAAGGTGTTTATCAGCTGTAGGGGTTCCCTGGTAGAATTTTTGGGGTCACATATATGCTAGCATATCATCTGCAAATAGTGAAAGTTTGACTTCTTCCTTTTCAGTTAATCTTCCTTTGTATCCCATTGATCTCCTTTTGTTGTCTTGTTGCTCTAGCTAGAACTTCAAGTACTATATTGAATAAATATGGGGAGAGTGGACAGCCTTGTCTTGTTCCTGATTTTAGTGGAATTGCTTTGAGTTTCTCTCCATTTAATTTGATATTGGCTGTTGGCTTGCTGTAAATTGCCTTTAGTATGTTTAGGTATGTTCCTTCTATTCCTGATCTCTCTAGAACCTTTATCATGAAGGGGTGTTGGAACTAAGCAAGTGAAAGACCTGTATGACAAGAACTTTAAGTCTCTGAAGAAAGAAATTGAAGAAGATATCAGAAAATGGAAAGATCTCCCATGCTCATGGAATGGTAGGATTAACATAGTAAAAATGACAATCTTACCAAAAGTAATCTATAGATTAAATACAATCCCCATTAAAATCCCAACACAATTCTTCACAGACCTGGAAAGAGCAATACTCAACTTCATATGGAAAAACAGAAACCCAGGATAGCTAAAAGAATTCTGTACAACAAAGCCACCTCTGGAGGCATCACCATTCCTGACATGAAGCTCTACTATAGAGCTGTAGTAATAAAAACAGCTTGGCATTGGCATAAAAACTGACATATGGACTAATGGAAACAAACTGAAGACCCCGACATTAACCCACACACCTATGAACATCCAATTTTTGACAAGGAAGCCAAAACTGTACAATGGAAAAAAAAAAGCATCTTCAACAAACGGCGCTGGCATAACTGGATGTCAACATGTAGAAGATTGCAAATAGATCCATATCTATTGCCATGCACAAAACTCAAATCCAAGTGGATCAAAGACCTCAATATAAAACCAATTACACTGAATCTGATAGAAGAGAAAGTAGGAGGTAGTCTTGAATGCATTGGCACAGGAGACCACGTCCTAAATATAACACCAGTAGCACAGACACTTAGAGCAACAATTAATAAATGGGACCTCCTGAAACTGAGAAGCTACTGTAAGGCAAAGGACACAGTAAACAGGACAAAATGACAGTGTACAGAATGGGAAAAGATTTTCACCAACCCCACATCTGACAGAGGGCTGATATCCAGAATATATAAAGAACTCAAGAAACTAGACATCAAAATAATGAACAATCCAATTTAAAAATGGGTTACAGAACTGAACTGAGAATTCTCAAAGGAAGAATTTCAAATGGCTGAAAGACATTTAAAGAATTGCTCAGCATCATTAATCATCAGGGAGATGCAAATCAAAATGACTCTGAGATACCATCTTACACCTGTCAGAATGGCTAAGATCAAAAGGACTGCAGACAGCTTATGTTGGAGAGGATGTGTAGCAAGGCGAACACTCCTCCACTGTTGGTGGGACTGAAAACTTGTACAGTCACTTTGAAAATCAGTGTGGAGGTTTCTCAGAAAATTGGGAATCAATCTTCCTGAAGACCCAACTATACCACTCTTGGGCATATACCCAAAGAAGGCTCAATCATACCACAGGAACACATGCTCAACTATGTTCATATCAGCATTATTCATAATAACCAGAACCTGGAAACAACCTAGATGGCCCTCAACTGAAGAATGGTTTAAGAAAATGTGGTACATATACACAGTGGAGTACTACTCAGCAGAGAAAAACAATGACATCATGAAATTTGCAGGCAAATGGATGGAACTAGAAAATATCATTCTGAGTGAGGTAACCCAGACTCAGAAGGGCAAACATGGTATGTACCCACTCATAAGTGGATACTAGATGTAAAGCAAAGGATAACCAGACAACAACCAACAACTCCAGAGAAGCTAGCTAACAAGGAAGACCCAAATAGGGACCTATAGATCACCCTGGGAAGAGGAAATGGATGAGATCCCTATGATTAAACTGGGAATGAGGGGTAGGCAATGGAGGGTAGGGGATAGGGGATGAGAACATGAGGGAATGGGATAGTCAAGCTGGAACAGGGATGGAGTGGGAAAGCAATGAAAGAGATACCATGATAGAGGGAGATATTATGGGGATAGAGAGAAACCCGGTGCTAGGGAAGTTGCCAGGAATCCCCAAGGATGACCCCAGCCTGGACTACTAGAAATAGTGGAGAGGGTGCCTGAACTGAACTGGCTTGCCCCAGTGATCAGTGAATACTCTAACTGTCATCACAGAGCTTTTCTCCAATGACTGATGGAAGCAGATGCAGAGATCCACAGTCAAACACCCAGCAGAGCTCTAGGAGTCCAGTCAAAGAGAGAGAAGAGGGATTCTATGAGCAAGTGTATCAGGATCATGATGGGGAAACCTGCTGAGATGACCAAACCAAGCTAGTGGGAACTCATGAAAGTTGGATCAACAGCTGTGGAGGCTGCATGGGACTGGACTAGGCCCTTTGTATGGTGAGACAGTTGTATAGCTTGGTCTGCTTGGGGGGCCCCCTGGCAGTAGGATCAGAATCCATCCCTGATGCATGAGTGGGCTTTTTGGAGCCCATTGCCTGTGATGGGACACCTGGTGCAGCCTTGATGCAGGGGGAAGGGCTTGAACTTGCCTCTACTGGAAGTGCCTCCCCATGATAGGCCTTGCCTTCTTGTTGGGGGGAGTGGAGGGTGGGTTGGCAGGGGGAGACTTAAGGTGGTGGGAGGAGGGAAGAGGGGAAATCTTTGGTGTGTAAAATGAATGAAAAAATTTCTTAATAAAAATAAAATATTCAAAAAATAATTGGCATTTAAATATATAAAATACATTCACAGATAAAGGGATACGGTTTATTTTGAGCCTTCAGTTATAGTCTTTCAATTGTTTTAGTTTGTCAAAATAGTGTTTCTCTGACTCTAGCTAGGCTCCAACCAGGGTCATGGTTTCATTTATCAAATGTCACATTCACTGGAACACACTCCGTTGAAGAGAATTGATTATCACAGGGAAAGGTATACATACAATGTAGTATAGATCACCAACAAATGGGCTATGGTCATATGAATTGATTTCAATTTCAACTCTGATATTTATTGAGTAGAATAAAAATGGAAAAAAGAATAATTGCATATGATCATGAATATAATTGAACACATCCACAAAGCTTCCTTTATGACATACAATGTTTAAATATGTTGACTGTAGATTTAAACCTAAATGATAAATATACTATATTGAGTTTGATTAAGAAGGCTACCAGGGAAACAATAACATGTATGAATGCATCTTGATGATGGTATGGCCTTGGATGATCCCATTCATATTGATCCCATGAAGGCACTGTGAATTTTGCGGGCTGCCAATTAGCTATGTGGGCCACAGCTGGGCTTCCACACTCATTTGAGAAGCTGAAAGCTTGTCTTAGTCATCAGGTAAAGGTGGAGCTACATCTCAGGGAAGTTTAGGCCTTTCCTCTGAAGGCTGTCATTCAGTCTAGAGAAACAAACCACCAAGAAACAGATTATCAGGAGGAAAAGCTTCTAGACTGATTGAGTTGCATCCATGCACAAAGCCAGATGATACAGCTTGCAGACCCCCTTCATACAGGGAAGATCTCCATGGAGGTGGAGGTATAGGTAATGTTATAAGGATGGTAAATGAGCATTGTGTGTGTGTGTGTGTGTGTGTGTGTGTGTGTGTGTGTGTGTGTGTGTGTGTGTGAACGAGCCCAAGGGACCAACACTAACTTCAAAGCTCCATGAGCTCCTGAGTGATACTAGATTTTCATTTTTTTCTTCTGTGATTTGACTTTAGTATTTCTTAGGAAAAGGCCTTTCAACCAGACTGAAAACAATTGTATTCTTCCGAGGTTGAGCTAGGTAAATGAAGGAACTTCAGAGAGAGTCTTTCCTGTATATGCTTCAGAGGAGAAAGAGAAACAAAGATGATCTGGAGACAAGAAGGCAGGGGGAGAGTAGAGGAACCTCAATTTTGAGACTTCTCTAGCTTGGCATGTCAAAGTTGCATGTGGTGATGTATTGTGTTCCCCAATATATTGTGTCTCCCAATAAAATTTACCTGAGGATCAGAGAAAAAGGCCAGCCACTATATTAACATAGAAGTCAGGCAATGGTAGCACACGCCTTTAATCCTATCACTTGGGAGGCAGGGATCTGTCTGAATCTCTGTGAGTTCAATGCCACACTGGGAACAGAGCTAGGCATGGTGATACACGCCTTTAATCCCAGCACTAACCATAGATGTCTGGAGGTCTATACTGACAGACAGGGAGTGAGTGACAGAGCTGGGCAGGAAGAGGAAGTGATGTAGCTGGGCTGAGATAGCAAATGAGAGAACAGAACAGAAAGGCATATAGGTGTGGGAAGACAGAAAGTAGCTCGCTTTGGAAGCTGTGGAGTTGGTGAGGTGAGGTTAGCTGTGGCTTTCCCTATTTCCCTGATCTCTCTCAGGCTTTAACCCCAATTTCTGGCTTCAAGCTTTTTTTTTTTAATTTTTTTTATTTTATTATTAATAAGACCATTTAGCAGTTCATCTACAATCCCACTCTTGGGAGCACTGTTTTCTAGATTCTACAATATTTGTTGTAGGTGACTAGGGACTGTCTGTGTCTTCTAGAACCCTCAGATCCTCTCAGCAGCCATTGCTAGAATATCAGGAAAGTGGGTGGTTATGCTAGAGCCACAGTGAACTATCAGAACTTGTTCACTCCTCTGATGATCACTGTGTTCCTGGGCTCACTCTGCGATTCCCAGAGACTCTTCAGGTGTCAGCCTGCCACCAGGAACCGTCCTAAGCTCTGAGCGGGGAGCAGCCCTTCTTTTTGGCAGCTCCTTGGATATCTCCTGGTGGGAAGCCTTGGTTCTTTGCCCTGTCCTCTCAACTCAGTGCTGGTGATGGTTAGCTAACAGAGAAAGCTCACCTACTTTTGGATTTTAACTGTGGGAGCATTATGTTAATAAGCCAACAAGCTGCTAGCTTCCTGGCCTCCCATTCTTGAATGTAGTCTTAGCACTGTCTAATACTACTTGTGAAATCTAAGTCAATGTGAGAAATGCATGGAATATATGTATATATATTTACCACACATTGTGTTTTAAACTCAAACATAAAGACAACAGTTATTTCAGTATGGAATTTACTGAGGCATTATTGACAGTTATTGTCTATGTGTTAAAAGTATGTAAGGAGATGTTGAAACACAAAGCACCTGGTGAAATGATTAGACAAATTAACAGATCAGTCACCTCACACAGTTACTTTGTATGGTGTGTGTGTGTGTGTGTGTGTGTGTGTGTGTGTCTGTCTGTCTGTCTGTCTGTGTCTGTGTGTCTGTCTTTGTAGAACACTTAGAATCTCTATCTGACCAGTTCCACTGTTATTGACTATGGTCATCATGTTGCCCATGCTTATGCTTATCTGGAATGTTTCCTCTTATAGTTGAAGGTTTGGATCCTTTGGCCAACACCTCTCCATTTCCCCCAATTCTCTATTTCTGGAAATACCCAGCCATTCTTTATCTCCATATATATGTGAGATTTGTTTTTCTGGTCATGGTTTATTTCACTTTACATGCCATCTGGGTTCAACCACACCTCTTCAAGTGACAAGATTTCTTTCTTGTTTAAGGCTGAGTAATGCTTTGCTGCATAAAAATATTCTGTTTTTTTCTTTATTTATTCATCCACTGATGGCCACTTCAGTTGATTCCATAACTTACCTTCTGTGAGTGGTGCTGTAGTGAATGTACAGACCTGTCATAATCCATTTCCTTTAACTATACACCCAGAAATTGGGTTGCTGGATCATATGGCAGCTCTATCTTTAATTTTTGAAGAACCTCATACTGTTTTCCATAACGGTTGTACTAATTTAAATCTCATCCACAATGTGAGAAGAAAATTCCAAGATGTCCTAAATTTGGTGACAGCCCATAGCAGGAAAGAGAAGTTCACATTAACTCAGAGCTTCAAGCTTCATCAACATTGTTTATTGTTTAGGAGACATCCACCTTGCTCTCTGTCTCTGTCTTTGCCCTCCCCCCAAGTGTATGTCACACTAACTGATCTGGAGCTTGCTAGGTAGGGTGGCTGGTTATCAAGCTCCAGGGATCCTCTTGTCTCTACCTTGTGCCAGGATTACATGTGTGAGCCACTGTTGGCTTTTTGCATGGGTCTCAGGATCGAACCCAGGTATTTACACTTGTGTGGAACACCTGAACCACCTCCTAGCTTCTTAAGCGGAGTTTCTTTAAGTGGATAAACAAAGTTTAAGTGAAAGCAACAAAAGACAAGCATTTCTGGTAGAAGGCCAGCAGTCCAAAAAGAGAGCCCAGGAGCTCCTCAGTAACACACCCGCCTTGTAGCTGTCAACTTGTAAGTACACATGGTTGGCTGTCACACTTCAACAACACTCTGAGAGCTCCCCCAAACTACTTCAAAGCCACGACCCAAATGTTCCCACATTTGACCAACTCAATCTAAGTGCAGTTGTGCCACAGGGCTTAGATATATCCAATCTAAACCACGAGCAACAGGTTACTCGATCCTTTTCTAAAATAAGGATTAATTCTCATAAAATAAGGAGAGAAAACATGGAGGAATGAAGTCCAAATAGCTATACACGCATATTGTTTGACAGTAGTAGAAACCTTCTACAGCCAAGTTACAAAGCGGGCTTCCTTATCTTGGGTACCTGGCCTTGAGCACTGCTCAATCTGCTGTCAGCTTAGCCATACCACGGTTGGAGCTGTTTAGTTACTATTTCTTCTGTGCTATTTTCCATCTTTTTACTTTCAAACTTTTAATCCATTTATATTTTCAGCATGTTTCTCTTAAGCAACATATAGCCAAGTTTCATCTTTACTATCTAACATTAAATCTCTGATTTAATAAGAATTTTTGGTTACATAAAGAATAATCATTAATGCACACAATATAATGCTTTCAAATGATATTTCTCTTCTGTTTTCTGTTCCTTGATTATGAAGTGATTGTTTCTTTTCCACTAGCTTGGTTATTTGCTTGTGTTTTGGAAATTATTCTTGAGATTGCCATACATTGTCTGTATTTGTAAATAATAAATGGATTTTTATCAGTTCTCAGACAAGATAGGAATTTTAAAGGACATGGACACGGCACCTTTCCTATCCCAAACCTTTCTGACATCGTTGTCATGTGTTTTAAATCCCATGCACTGCTGTGTGGCACTGTCTTAACTTAGCTGCAAGCACACACTTGCTCTTTGTCTCCCCTACATTTTTCCCTCTCTGGCATTATATGCTCTTTAATTAATGAATTTTGATTAGTATTTTCTTTATCTGGAAATTCTGAGGGCAACCTCTTTTGGAAGTTTTTTGTTATTCTATATATTTGGCTTCAATTAAAATATACTTTTTCTGTTTTTATATATTTTATTTAAATAACATTTTTTCCATTTATTTTACATACTGACTGCAGTTTCCCCTCCCTCTTCTCTTGCTGGTCGTGTCCCCCCAGGCCCCAGCCCCCAAGCCCCCAGTCACCCACCCTCCCCCCATCCTCAGTTTCCATCTACCCCCACCCTTCATTGTCCATGTGGAAAGGGGCATCAAGTTGAGGCAGGGCAGAGCTCCTCTCCTTACATCAAGGCTGGGCTAGATAATCCAGCATGAAGAACAGGTTTCCAAAAGCCAGCTAAGTGCCAGGGACAGATCCTGATCTCACTGCTAGGAGCCTTACAGAGAGACAAAGATACACAACTGTCACACACATATAGAGTGCCTAGGTCAGTCCCATAGAGGCTTCTTAACTGTTGGTTCAGAGTCCATGAGCTCAGGTCAGCTGTCTCTGTGGGTTCCCTGGTCATGCTCCCCCTGGCTCTTACAATTCCTCTTCTCTTTATTCATCAAGACACCAGGAGCTCAGCCCAGTGCTTGGCTGTAGATCTTTGCATCTGCTTCCATCAGTTTACTGGATAGAGTATCTCTGATGACAATTACGGTAGTTACCAATCTGATTATAGTAGATGGCCAGTTCAGGTACCCTCTCCAGTATTTCTAGAAGTCTTATCTGGCTGAGATCATCCTTGTTGATTCCTAGGGGTTTCTCTGGCACCAGATTTCTCCCTAACCCCCAAATGTCCCCCCATCAAAACATCTTTTTCATTACTCCCTCTCTTCTGCCCAACTCCAGCCCACCTCCTGCACCCAGCCCATCTAACCCATTCCCTCAAATTCTCATCCCTCCATCCTCCCATCCCCTCCCCCAGTTTACCCAGGAGATCTCTCCTATTTCTCTTTCCTAGGGAAATTCATGCGTCCCTCTTTGGGACCTCCTTGTTATCTAGCCTCTCTGAGGCTGTGGATTGAAGATTGGTTATTTTATACTTTACTCCTAATATCCACTTATGAGTGAGTACATACCATGTTTGTCTTTCTGGGTCTGGGTTACCTCACTCAGAATATTTTTTTCCAGTTCTATCTATTTGCCTGCAAATTTCATGATGTATTTTTTTTCAGCTGAGTAATACTCCATGTACCATATTTTCCTTATCCATTCTTTGGTTGGGGGGAATCTAGGTTGTTTTTAGGTCCTGGCTATTACAAATAATGCTGCTATGAATATAGTTGAGCAAGTGTCCTTGTGGTATGATTGAGCATCCTTTGGGTATATGCTAAAGATTGATATAGCTGGGTCTTGAGGTAGATTAATTCTCAATTTTCAGAGAAACAGCATTATTGATTTCCAAAGTTGTATCACCATCCCTGACTTCAAGCTCTACTATAGAGCTATAGTAATAAAAACAGCTTGGTATTGGCACAAAAACAGACATGTGGATAAATGGAATCAAATCAAAGACCCTGACATAAATCCACACACCTGATTTTTGACAAAGAAGCCAAAATTATACCGTGGAAAAAAGAACACATCTTCAAAAAATGGTGCTGGCATGACTGGATGCTGACATGTAGAAGAATGCAAATAGATCCATATCTATCGTCCTGCACAAAACTCAAGTCCAAGTGAATCAAAGACCTCAGCATAAACCCAGTTTACACTGAACCTGATAGAAGAGAAAGTGGGAAGTAGCCTTGAACAGATTGACTCAGGAGACCACTTCCTAAATATAACACCAGTAGCACAGACACTGAGATCGATAACTAATAAATTGGACCTTCTGAAACTGAAAAGCTCCTGTAGGGCAAAGGACATGGTCAATAAGATAAATTGACCTACAGAATGGGAAAAGATCTTTACCAACCCCACATCTGACAGAGGGCTGATCTCCAAAATACATAAAGAACTCAAGAAACCAGACATCAAAATACCAAATAATCCGATTAAAAAATGAGGTGCAGATCTAAACAGAATTCTCAACAGAAGAATCTCAAGTGGCCGAAAGACACTTAAAGAATTGCTCAAGATTCTTAGTCATCGGTGAAGTGCAAATCAAAATGACTCCGAGATACCATCTTACACATGTCAAAATGGCTAAGATCAAAAACACAGATGACAGCTTATGTTGGAGAGGATGTGGAGCTGGTGGGAGTGCAAACTTGTACAGCCACTTTGGAGAAAATAATTTTTCCAAGGAAAAAATTTTAGATGGGTAATTATCTTCATTTAATATTGTCTTCTGTCACCCATGTTTCTTTTCAAAAGCCACCTATAAATATTAACTTTTTCTTTTGCAGGTGATAAATTCATCTTCTAAGAGTGTTTTAAAGATTTTTATTTTTGTGTTGAGTTTAACCATATTATTGCCATCATGATTTGACTTATAATGACTTCTATTTGTCCCGGCTAGAATTTATAATGATTTAACACTTGTTATAAACCTTGAAAAATTTTTAACCATTATCTTTTTTTGAATATTAGCTATTTTGTCTCTTTTTCTTTGATTCTAATTATCTGTGCACATGTGCTTGTGCGAGACAGTACAAGTTATGTTTCATAACCAAGTTATAACATAAAAAGTTATGTTTCATAACTAAGAACTGTGCATAGTTTAGCACCTCCAGATATTGAAATACAATGTAAAATGAAAGCAAACGAAAGCAAGATATCCACACTTGGATTCTGTTGTTCTCCTTGCCATGTCTGGAGCTTGCTGTAGTTGTCCTTGGTTCTGACTCTCTGCCCTCTCTGCTTATTTCCTCTGCTTCCTTCCCATACCTCTTGGAAAATTGCAACTGGCTAGAATCACCTGTTCTCTCCCTGCCTTTTAAGTCAGTCTTAATTGGTGATCCCTGTTGTCTATAACTGTTTTTTTTCTAAATCCGTTTATTGTACCTCTTAATAGTACATAAGGTCTTACAGAAATGGAACCCAACTGTCAACAATGGATTGCATTTTTAAAATTTTTTCTATGCGGCATAATGTATCATTATATAATATTCTAAAATTTATGCATACTTACAGATACTTATATTGCTTTCAATATTTGTTACTGCAAAACAAAGAGCAGAGAGTAACTCTACATGTATATTACTCTCTTATCTACAAACACTTAAGATCCTGAAGTTCCTAGGGTCAAGTTGCTTGATCATATATGATGCGTGGTGCTGAAGATGGCTCAGTTGATTGAGCGCCTAGCATTTAGGAAGCCATGAGATCAGGCCCCAGCACTACATAAACAGAATGTGGTTGCTTATATCTGTAATTGCAGTATTCTGGAGGTGGAGGCAGGAGAATCAGAAGTTAAGGTCATTTCCGTACATAGCAAATTTGAGGCCAGTCTTTTTATACATGAGACTCTGAAAAAAAAAAGAAGCAATTAAAAAACCAAAGAGAATATGCACTTACATTTGGATGTATATTGCCATATTGTCTTCCTTGAAATGTTTACCAGTTTACATTCCAAATATTGCACATGAACATGCCTATGCCCACAGCCTGACAACACAGTGTATTCTTTTACTTTTGGTATTTGTCAATTTGGTTGCTAAAGTTTGCCTCTTATTATAGTTTCAATTAGTGTTACTGTTTTTGTGTGAGAGATTGAACACCTTTCTTATGATCCAAGTTCCAAGTTAGCACACACTGCTCTAGGGATTTGTCATAGATAATCAACATTTCCCACGGCAAGTTGCAGTGAGTCCATGTGAAATTTTCTGCAAAAGAGTTGTATCTTATATTTCATCCTTTTGATGTTTCTTTAAAAGCCTTCAGGAAAATGAACAAGTTTAGAAAGGTTTACTGTGGTTAAAAAAATATAACCATTTACATCCCAGCATGTATCATGTTATCCAGTTGTTAGAGTGTGGTTCCTAACTCCTGGTGCACTCACAGGATTGTGTAATCATTATCCAGATCCTTTCAGTGCCCACTAAACACTCTTTCCTCTGTCCTCCCCCAGCTATTCTTCTATTCCTCTATTCTTCTCCTGGTTGCTATGTACCTTCTATTTCAGAGTCTCATCAGTGGAATTATATCTGTCTTTTGAATGGATTACTTCTTTAAGCATGTTTGCAAGAAGCATCCCTATTGTAGCCATATATTAAAAACCCAGGCATTTTAATGGATGAGTAGAACTCTCATATACATGTAATATAATATATATCTAATACGTAATACAGGTTATATATCATTTAACCATTTTTCTATTGATGACCATTTGGATTACTTTCATAGTTTGGCTATTATTAGTAGTTCAATGAACATAACTGCAAGTCTGTTTTGAGTCTTTGTTTTCATCTCTTTGTATATACATCTGGGATTGGAATTGACTTTGTTAAATATCATCTATCTATCTATCTATCTATCTATCTATCTATCTATCTATCTATCTATCTATCATCTATCTATCTATCTATCTATCTATCTATCTATCTATCTATCTATCTATCTAACTGTCTATCTGTTTCTTCATTTGGTGTGTGTGTGTGTGTGTGTGTGTGTGTGTGTGTGTGTGTGTGTGTGCATGCTTATGGAAGTCAGAGGACAACATGTGAGAGTCAGTTCTTTTCTTCCACCATGTGGATCCAGGAACTGAACTCAGGTAATTCAACTTTGGTGGAAAGCATCTTTATTTGCTATTTCATCTCTCCTGTCCAGTATCGCTTAACAAGTTAAGAAGGTGCCAAATGTTTTTTCCACAGCAGCTGTATCATGTTGCATTTCTACCAGCAATTATTAGAATTATAACTCCCCATTCATCTTTGCTAATAATGGTCCCTTACCTCTGTCCCCATTTGCTGTCTATCCTGTGATAGACACCATAACCAAAAGAAGCTTGGGAAGGAAAAGGATTTATTTGGTTTACATATCATGATCGCAGTTTATTATTGAGGGAAATCAGGGCAGGAATTCAGGGCAGGAACTTGAAGACAGGAACTGAAGGACAAGCCATAGAGGAACACCGTTTTCTGTCTTGCTTCCCATGGTTCGCTCAGCCTGCTTCCTTATATAACCCAAGACCACCTGCCCAGAGGTATAGCACCACTTGCAGTGATCTTTGTCCTCTCACATCAATCATTAATGAAGAAAATGTCTCACAGACTTGCCTACAGGCCAATCTGATTAAGGCATGCTCTTAATTGATGTTCCTTCTTCCTAAATGACCTTATCTTGTGTCAAGTAGACAAAAACTAAGCAGCACAAACAAAACCCAAAACAAAACTGGAGCTCTCCTTGGAAGTAGCAAGAGCTATCTCATTGTGTTTCGATTGACATTTCTCTGATGATGAGTGACATGAAGTGTCTTTTCATGTAATTGTTGTATGTTTGTATATTTTCTTTTGGGTAGATGTCTACTTGTTCTTTCCTCATGTTCTTATCAGTTGTTATTTGCTGTTGCTGTGTTATAGCATTCCTTATATAGACTATATATTAATCCCTTGTTAGGTATTTTCTTTCTAAAGTTTCTCTGATTAAGTACATTATGGTTTTTATGTTTTGTTTTGGGTAGTTTCTTTAAATACTTTAAATAAATAAGTATCCTTTAATTTAGATGAAGTATAATTATTTACATTTTCTTTGACTCTGCTTTTGTGTCAAGTCTGTGAAGTTGTTATTAATGTTTTCTTTTTAGTATTTCATGGTTTCAGCTACTTATTCTTTATCTTTGGTTTGTTTTAAAAGAATTTCTAAATTCTTAAATTGTTTGTGGGCAGGCAAATCATGATGCTCAGTAGAGGCCGGAGGTCTCCTCTGTGGACTGGTTCTCTTTTTCCACCTTTATGTGGGTTCTAGGAGTCAAACTCAGGTCACTAGACTTGTGCAGCAAACACCTCTTCCCACAGAGCCATTTTGCCAGCTCCAAGGTAATCGAGAGATATGGTGAATGTACATGCAGTCCTACATTTTGCATGTAGATACCCAGATTTTCTTGTTTCATATGGTTGTAGACGTGCATTTTAGCTATGAAGTGATCTTGGCACTTTTGATGAAAGCCAATTGACATGTGTAAAAGTTCCCTTTTGGCTTTTATATTCCACTGGATTGGTCCACAGGTGTCTATCACCACAGCTTTGTAGTAAATTCAGAAGTCAGTACATGGTCTCAACCAACTTCACCTCTTGTCATCTTGTTTTCATTACTCAAGAGCCTTTCCAATTCCATGGGAACCTGAGGGTAAGACTTCATACTTTTGTGAAGAAATTATAATTTTGATAGAGATTTGGGGTAATCACTAAATCCTACGTTGCTTCAAATGTCACTGGCTTCCTGGCATTGTTAAATCTCTTATTGACGGTGCAGGCTTTTCCACTTATTTGGATATTTAAATTCTTTCAGTAGCACTTAATTGCTTTAGGGGCAGGGTGTTCACTTCCTTATTTCTGCTTCTTCCCAAGTGTTCCACTTCTCTAGTGACTCACTGCAAATGAAATTGCTGCCTTAATTTATTTTGCATACTTTTTGCTGCTATTGTATGAAAACACAAAGGTCTTGTGTATTGATCTCATGCTCTGGAATTTGCTGAATTTGTTAGTGTTAAGAATTGTCTTCCAGATTTCATGAATTTTTATATTTAGGATTGTGTAGCTTCTGAACAGTCACAGAATTGCCTCCTCCTTTCCCCACTGGCTCCTTTTATTTCTTTTACTTTCCCCCCAGATCTTCCTGGAACTTTCTGGTGCAGGGCTGAAGAGCAGAACTGAAGTAATACCTCCTTCTGAGTTCTCTGTGGTGTGTGCATGGGCCTGGTGAGGAATGGTAGTCTCCAGCCATAGAATATGCGACATTTCATGTTGTGTAACTCAGAGGCTTCCAAATGCATCTGATTATGGGGACAAGCTATTCACCACATTGGGGAACACAATAGATGAATGTCTAGAATTAGTCTACACTACCTATTAGAGTAAACTTTCTGGTGTTCAGAAGAATATGCAATTTAAATTTCAACTGTTGATCTTTATATGGTGATGCTACCATTTCAGGTATTTTAATTTCATTTGACACATAACAGCTGTACATATGTAAGGGTGCATGCTGATACCTCAGCACATGTGTACAAGGTCCAATGATCACATTAAGGTAATTGATAGACAGTCTTCACCTCAGTCTTTGTATCTTTGCACTGGTAATATTAAAAATCTTGCCTACTAATTGCTTTGAAATATACAGCTAATGCTGTTGGTTGTCTTTATTCTATGTGCAATAGAACATTAGAACTTATTTCTCTTTCCCTATTGTACACCTGTACCTCATAACGGTCTTCTTTCCAGGCTCTCTAGCATACTCCCATTGCTCTGGTAGCCAGTATCCTCCTTTCCACTTCTGTTATCATCTCTTGCATGTAGAAGTGAGAACACCTGTTTTTGTTTTCCTGTGGCTGATTTATTTCTCTTAACACAATGACCTCTGGGTTTGTCTGTGATCCTGCAAACCCAGAATTTAATTTTTTTTAGGGCCGAATAATATTCCATTGTGTATGTACACCACATTTTTTCAATATCTGTTCATGTTTTCAATGGATGCCTAAGTTGGGTCTGTATCTCTAGTCCACTATTTCAAGGAAGCCATTATCTGCTTAACCAATTTCCCCACATCTTTCAGCAAAATTCACAAATTAAAAAAAAAAAAGGAACTGTAATCAATCAAGCAAGCAGATGTGACTACCCACATGGAGTGAGGTCTGGCTGTTCCGTTGGTGGAGGGAGAACTGTCTGTGTCTTGCTTCAGTATGCTTGATGTGTTTGTAGGAGGTAGCAGGGATGGTCCACAGCTGAATATTTTATAATTTATCTTTAAGCACAAAAGACACGGTGTGAAACTTGGGGTAGTTCCTCCTCTGAGTGCATTTTCTTCCTCCCCTCAGAACCCATCAGTTTCTTCAGCACACCATTTGTGTACATTCTTCCTCAGAGTGGTCCAAGCAGGAAGGGCCCCCACAAACTCCCTTAAGACTAGCACACTACTCCTAGAAAGCAAAAGGGCAAGTTAAAAAACAAACAACAAACAAACAAACAAAAAAACAGCGAGACACTCTGAGTTGCAAATTGGTGGCAGAGGGACAAACAGGTGGAAGTTCTGACAGTGACCCGGCAGGCAGGCGATGCTCTCAGAAGGCCTCCGCAGAGTCCACCGGCCTTGTGGACACAGCCAGGTGGTTGGCATTTCTGTGGGATTTACTCATAAAGCTGCCATCAAATACAGTCTTACCTGGCAGGCAGAGGTGGCTCACGCTTTTAATCCCAGCACTTGGGAGAGAGGCAAGAAGATCTCTATGAGTTACAGGCCAACCTGGTCTACAAGGCCAGTTCTGGGATAGCCAGAGCTGTTACAGAGAGAAACTGTCTCAAAAAAAAAAAAAAATCTCATGCTACCATTGATTTGTGTTGTTTATGGCTCAGTTCTGTCTGGTTTTGTATGTGTTCCATTTGTTTGGGAAGTCAGGCTCACAGAAGGTGGTATTGCTACTCCACTCCACGTTGGCTTTCTCACTCGCTTCCCACTTGAATACCAGAAGCTCCCCCTGCCCCATTTGCAGTGTTCTTAGTGTGGTTTTTAGCCTGACTTACTTAGGGATCTATTCAGCACATCCTTCTCCAAGTTTTCTTTCTAAGTGAATCCCCAACACTTAATGCCTGTCAATCTGTCTTGCCTATTCTGAAGACAGACAGATATGTCTATCCTTCAATAGACAGATAAGCTATTTAAGAAGAAATGGGGATTTACTGACCCCCTGGCATGTGGTCTATGCAGACCTAGCTGGATTGAGCACAACCAATGTCACTACACTGCACTCCCTCTATCACTTTGCTAGACATACCTGAACCAAACATGGCCAAGAGGTAGAAATTCAGTTGGTGCCAGCCTGAGCCATTTTTGCCCATCCTGATGTCAAACAAATCTCTTAAGACTGGAGTAAATTGGTTCTTCCCAAATCATCAGAGTATAGGTACTGGAATGAGTGGGAAAAAAAAGAAACTACAGAAAGGCAAAGCCAGTGTTCAGGAAACTCATACAAAAAGGGTTTAGTTCAATCTTGAGTTAAGAGTATTGTGCCTGTGCTTCAGTGGTACCCAGTGGTACTCATTGAGACTAGTGTAGGGAACCCGCTTATACCTCAGGTACTGACACTGAAACTAAGGCCCTTCAAATGTAGGACTGACCTTCTCTATGTCAAGGGCAGTGCTGGAGGCTGGGGACAAACCGCATCCCTCTCCAGACGCCTCTTCTTCCAGCTCCCCCACAGAACTTAACTTCTTCCAAATATTCTAGGATTCCATGATTGTCGGTTCCTTTTCCTACCTCTCAGAATGTGAATGAATTCATATCCTCAGACCCCAGAACTTTGCCTGGCAGAGACTAGCAACAGGAATATTTGTTGGATAAATAAATGGCCATGAGTTGAACTTAGGTGTTTTGTTTCATTTTCTGTGTGTTCTGTTGATGATCACTCTTCTATTTCTCTCATGCCTTTGCCATATTTTAGTGGGTTTTCTTTTCATTTTCTCACACTAGTGGTTGAACCCAGGGCTTTACACACACCAAGCAAGCACTCTGCTGATAAGCTGTACCCCTAGTCTCATTTTTCTCTTTCATACTAATTTCCTAGAATGTTTCTAATTTCTAAGTTGTTCAAAATAATACATCTTCCACATAAAAACATCTTTAAATTATCTTCTAATAGTATTTGCAGTGAGCCAGTCAGCTTCATTAAAACAGAGTTCTAGGGGCCTGAATAGATAGAGGACACATTTGGCTGTCCCCTAGATTTTTGGTCTGGGAGGGGACATAATCAACTATGAGCTGCCGGTTCCACCCAGACCTGAATCTGCAGAGGACACAGATGGCAGTCCCCCAGACTTTTTGGTTGGGGGTGGTCACAATCAATTACTGGCACCCCCCGCCCCTCCCCCACCCCCAGTCCCAGAAGCACCAGGTGATCAAGTACCATCATACCAACTGCTGCTGGAGGTCTCTAGGCCCAAGCGCAGGAGAGAGAAGGGGCAACAGATCCATGCCATTCCCTGTGGCTGGGACAGGCAGTACTCAAGCAAGAGCCACCTGTGATCCAACCAAGAGACCCTGGTATTGTGCAGTCCAGCACCATTGTGGCGAGAGAGTACAGGGTGAGGAGGTGGGAGAGATGGAGAGGCAGAGTGTTTCGTGGCCTGGGGAGCTGGCCAAGGCAGTGCTGGAGAGCTCCCCCAGGTAGTGATGATGAGGAAAAGCTAGAGAGCTGCCCAACCCAGCTACCTACCACCCGGGCCTAGAACCAGGGCTATGAGTTGGCCCACCCCCAACATCTACAGAATCTACGAACTGATGGAGTATGTGAAGGATATGAACCCACAGATCCAAAACAGCATCTGTAACACAGGACAACAGAAATCCAAGAGGAGCCCCAGTGAGAGTCCATTATTGGTAGTGTAGTAGAAACCAGAGGCCTTGAGCCAGACCACTGACCAGGCAATGAACACTTGCAAGTGAAGATGAATAGACTAAAGGGTAAACTGTGTGGCTCAAGGAGCCACACCACAGCTTCAAGAACAAGATTCTTCTTTTTGTTGTTTTTGTCTTTGTTTTTGTTTTGTTTCTCTGATTTGTTTGATTTTTGCTTTTTCTTTGGTTAAATTTGGTTTTGTTTTGGGGGTGGGGTTACAAGGGTTGTAAGGCAAAGTCGAGATGTGGAGATAAGTGGACCAGAATGCACGATGTGAAATCCACGATGAATCAATAAAAGTGAAACAGCAATAACAAAGACAAAAAACCACAGTACTCCATGAGTGTGCACATCATACAACTGTGGACAAACTATGCATGGTGGCTGTAAAGCTATATTCACTGTAGTCTGTGCGTACACATAATCAGCCTTTGTGTTCAGAGCTCTATGTGTTTTTTTTTAAATGCTCAGCTGTCATTAATGTAAAGATGTCCTGATTTGCTGCATCAGTTTTGTATTACAAAAGGCAAAAAGAAATATGGATACAAATTTGGCTTCTCTATAAATTATACATTTAAAATAAAATTGAGAACTTTTTTGTAGCGAGCTGTGGATAGTTGTAGCTTTTTGTTGGGATTCAACCACTTTAATCTGGCAACCCAGAAGAATTTGCCCATCCTAAATACTTTCCATTCCATAGATACACAATGCAAGCTGGGGTTTCCTTCCCCCATGGCTGTATTCTGTCTCTGGTATATGGAATGCTTTGCCCTCACTGCTCTGGTCGCCTTACAAAGACTTGTCATGGTGCCGACCTTTCCACAAGAAAAGATAATATAACCTTGTGCTATTTTTCTTTTTTGTCCCAGAATTAGTTGAATTCAAACTGTGTGACTTTATACATGTCACACAAGTACCAATTCATTTTGCTTGCTCTAATATCCTAAATTTACACTTCCATGTTGTTCACTCAATGTGTTGGTGATTTGGCTGTATATTTAATTTTTTTATAGAAATAAAAAGTTACAAATTGACTATTACTGCTGCATGACATAGCTTGCCCTGATGGGTACAACATCTATAACATCTTCTGAGCCAAAAAGGAGTGTCTTGTCTTTGACAAGTTATGATCACTTAGTAGTCTGCAGCTATCATGATCTGTGGAATAATGTGACTGGTGATGATCCAAGATATATCCAGCCTCCTCCAATCCTCATTAACCCCATTCAACAAACATCATCACAAACTCAAGGGTGTAGAAGTTCCCCTTAGCTTGACCCTCCATTCTACCCCAAGTGAATACTACAGTGACCTTCACATTAAAATGTGAAGAATGCTGTCACTGAATCCCTTGTCTTATTCAGGTCATGTGAAAGAACGTGACACTCTCTACATTGCTTTCAGAAAGATGTATAACATTAATATAAAATCTGACACAGTGACAGTTTATAAAATGACTACACTTAAGAAACACACAGACAGATCTCTGTGAGTTTGAGGTCAGCCTGACCTACAGAGCAAATTCCAAGACAGCCAGAGTTACACAGAGAAATCCTTTTTCAAAAAAAAAAAAAAAAAAAAACAAATAAAGAAAGAAGGAAAGAAAGAAGAAAGAAAGAAAGAACATAAGAACATCAATTCAAATGGTTGTCAGTAAAATATTTCTGTACTGAATAGACCTGGCCATCAAAATCATCGACAGCATAGTTAGGCAGGCTTCCCCACAGAATCCACAGATGAGGGCTAAGCATCTATCAATTCATTCAGTCAGCATAGAAGACAGGAGCCAGCAAGGAAGTGTCACACTGTAGGTGTCACAGAGGCAGAGATAGCATCTACCTCTGATTGAAATATTTTCCCAGAAAACTAGAAGGAATGGGAGATGCTTTCACCCAAAGAACAATACAGACTCAGAAACAACAGCTCAATGCCTGTGGAGTCATTCTTACTGAAATAAAAATAAGACAAAATGCATTGTTACCATTAGTGAGCATTTTTTGAAGTCTTGCTGATGCATTGGATATGAAATAGATATAATATTAAACAGTTGTAATATCAAGAGCAAACAGAACAACCATGACTTTTAAGTGACATAGACTTTTTGTGGGTAACTAATGAGGCCACCTTGAATGAATATATTAATTTATTTTTTTTAACACATTGTGATGGTTAAATACGAATGGTCACCATAGGCTCATATATTTGAATGTTTAGTTGTCTGGGAGTGGCACTACTTGAGAGGGATTAGGAGGCATGGCCTTGTTGGGGTAGGTGTGGCCTTGTTGGAGGAAGTGTATCACTGGGGGTGGGCTTTAGGGTTTTCCGAAGCTCAAGACAGGCCCAGTGCTCTCTCTTCCTGCTGCCTGCAGATCTAGATGTAGAACTCTCAGCTGCTTCCCCAGCACCATGTCTTTCTTCTTGCTACCATGCTCTCTGCCATGATGAAAATGGACTAAACCTCTGAAACTGTAAGCCAGCCCCAGTTAAATGCTTTGCATTATAAGAGTTGCCATGGTCATGGTGTGTCTTCACAGCAATAGAGCACTGACCACAACATGCTTAGTCTTATTTAAAAATTTAATGAATAAACATTAGAGCATACAAATTATATATACAAATAGAGTTCCCATGTAACATTTGAAACACATATCTATACTGCAAATAATTTAAATTACATTAAACATGTTTATTTCTTTACACAAGGTTAAAAATATTCATCTCTTTAGATTTTAAAAATATATGTTAATGGACTGGTGTGTTAAATAATATAACAAGTTAGAGAAGAACTATATTAACCTTTATACTATCAGAGTTCAGTAGAACAATGAGTGTTCTACTTAACATTGGAAAATATTCATGCTTAAGAGAGTGGGGACAATTGCCTAGGACAGTGCTAACTGGAGCTATCTACTACTTACACTGAGTTCGGCTGGGAACCCTAAATTGAGTCTTTATCTCCAATGAATTTAAAGGACCTCTCAGAGTTATGAGAGTGATACTTGGAAATGGGCTTTCTATCTCAAATTACGGTACAAATGATTCCAAACAAAAATTTAGACAAGGTTTTTTGGGAGTGAGAGATAGGTGGGAACAATAAAATGTTTTTTTTAAATGCCATGGAATGAATAGAGTCGAGAGGTCAGTCACATTTCTAGGGTATGGTAGCTATCGAACTTACTCTTTACCAAATTTTAAATCTCAATTTAGGCTCAGAAAGTGTGCTGGATAGTTTTGTCAACTTGACACAAGCTGAAGTTTTCAGAGGGAAGCCCAATGAGAAAATGCCTCTATAAGACTGGACTGGAGGAAATCCTGTAGGGCATCTTCTTAATTAGTGGCAGGGGAGGGCACAGCCCATTGTGGGTGGTGTCAAACCTGGCCTGGTGCTCCTGGGTTCTATAAGAGAGCAGTTTAGAAAGCCATGTAGAGCAGGACAGTAAGCAGCATCTCTCCATGGCCTCTGCATCAACTCCTGCTTCCAGGTTTCTGACCTGCTTGAGTTCCTGTCCTGACTTCCTTCTATGATGAACATCAACGTGGAGGTGTAAGCCAAAGAGACCCTTTCCTCCCCAACTTTCTTTTTGGTCATGGTGTTTTGTCACAGCAATAGAAACCCTAAGACAGAAAGGAATACTTTACAGCAGTCGCCCAGCGGGGGGCTCTGGAGCTTCAGTGCAGGCTAAAGAACTTAGTCCAGCGATGAGGACTTTAAAATAACTGCGGTACACTGCAAGACAAATTGTATTTGGATTTCCTACATCGAGAATCCCGTGTGGGGTGACAGCTCAGCAGTCAACAGTCTGTACTGCTTGCAGAGGACCCAAGTTTGGTTCTCATCACCCACGTCTGGTAGATTACAACCACCTGAAACTATTTCAGCCTAAAAGGAATCAACATCCTCTTCTGGCCTCCTGCATGTGCACGCGCGCGCGCGCGCGCACACACACACACACACACACACACACACACACACACACACACAAACACACACACACACAATTAAAAATAAAGAATAAGAATCATGTCTAGAGCCTAGAGAAAGAAACGTTTGCATAAAATAGTATCATATTCCACTTAAGGTCTATTCAAACAGGGATTCTCAGGATTTTTGTTTGTTGTTATTTTTTAGTTTACAGTTAACATTTGCTTACTTTATCTTTACGTGTGTGTATGTGTGTTTTGCCTACATGTATGTGTATGTGCCCCGCATGCATGCCTGGTAACCATGGAGGTCGGAGGACATTGTATCCCTGGAACTGGAGTTACAGATGGATTTGAGTCACCATGTGGGTACATGGAACCAAACCCAGGTCCTCTGCATGAGCAACAAGTGCTCTTGATCACTGAGCTATCTCTCCAGCCCCTGTCTTTGTTGTTTTGAGACAGGGTCTCACATAGCCCCAGCTGGTATTGAATTAGCTATGTAGCTATGGATGACCTTGAATTCTGGATTCTCCTGAGAGCCGGATTACAGGTGTGCCCTGATGTGCTCTTTCTTTGCCTACTTGGAAATAGCAGACCCCTGGAAGGCTGCACATAATGCACAGTTAAGAGAGAAAAAAAAAGCAAAAAAACACCACACTCTGAAGCATAAAGAGCCCTCTCTGCACAAATTAATCCTTTCCGTTTTACATTCAGCCTGCATTTTATACCCATATTAGTATAGCCTGAATATAGAAAATAGAAAAAAACATAATATATTTTGTGTAATTATTTATATATGAAACATCATATATAAAAAGTGGGCTATTAATATTCTAAAATGCTAACTGTAGCCAATGCAGAATTATCTTCTTATTGTTCATATCTTCTGCAGTCAATTATCTTCAAATCAGTAGCATTGAAAAATGAATAGCTTCTTTTAAATTGAAGAATATAAGTTTAATTCATTTCCCCAGTTTGAGTTTATAATGAAAAATTGGGCATATATATATATATATATATATATATATATATATATATATATACACACACACACACACACACACGTATATGTAGGTGTATATGTATATGTAGGTATATATATGTATGTATGTATATGTATGTATGTATGTATGTATTTCCCTGAAGCTTGAAAAAAGTAGTAGCGTTAATATTGTTATTTGGTTGCTTTTATTTGTGAAAACTGCCAAATCCAATTACCTTGCTTTTTAGCCATGATGTGATTGGAAGGTGAAAACAAGTATTTTCATATGGGAACCAAGGGAAACTCCATCCTGCATTTATTTTAGAAATAGGTCTTGTTATCTTGTGAGGCTGTTTTAAGGAGCCTTGGTTTTCCTGGGAAAGACAAAAACGAGGTGCTTCTTGGCTGGGATTTCTGGGCTCGGTAGGGCAGCCCAGCTCTGGGACACCCCGTTGCACATAGGCGTGTTGTGTGATTGTGCCTGGTCCCAGTGAGTGCCCAGTGTCGCGTGCTCTCCAGGCACAGCTCTCCATGTTAACACGCTTCTTAGCAAGACCTTAAATGCTGACTTCCGCACAGCCGCTCCTGAGCTCGCTCCTGCCTCGCCTGTTTCCTTTTTGTTTGCTGCTATAAAACTGAACAAATGGGACCCAGGGACTTTGGCAGGACTCCAAACCAGAGCGAAACGCATCCCGAATTGGCCCTTTGCCCAAAAGTATAATTTTCAGCTGTGAGCTGCCCTTAATTTTGAAAATCATCCTGTAGCTTCAGGTTTTCAGAGGCATAGCGGCATTGTGTCTGTTCTCCAGGCACCCGGCTCTCGAAAAACGAAAACAAACACCATCTCTTGCTTTGTCTTTGCATTAGCTCAGACTTCTTTGACTGGAGGATTCAGCAACTAAGGCATTCAAATATAAGACAGCCCACTTGCTGGCCCAAATACCTAGTCCTGTCAGCTTCTACTTGGAGCCCGCCAGGATTCCCAGCTTGATTCCTCGGGTGTCTTAGAACTAGATTGCTCTGCTTTTATTAACAGCAACAGTCTCAGTATCAGTTTCAAGTATGTTGGGAAGACTAACAAATTGTTTTGCGATCAAGGTTAGCAACTGACAACACATTATTTAGTAAACAGGACTACGGTATAAAAGCAACAATAATTCGCACGTAATGGCATTTTATCAGGCTACACAGGGTAGGAACTTCCCAGAGCCAAGTCAGTATTTGCTTTTATTGTTCAGCAAAGAGTCTTGATTTCTTAAAATTCGAAGGCAAATGCTTGTGGTCCTAAGACTCTTCTTTCCGGAGGTGATGTCTGGAAGAACTTGAGGAATTTTACGGCTGCCATTTTGCCATTCATATTTATTAGAAGTAAGATGTGCTAGTTTTCTGTTCTACCAAGTTAGCATCACATCTGGCAATCTGATTGAAAAATGATTTGACAAAATTCCTTTGGCCAATGTTACATTATCTTTTCTTCTCCAAGTTGAAAAACAAATGCATGCAAGTGGAATTACTAACCGTTTTGAATAAGTCATTAGGATACATACAATATAGTGTTTGGAATCAGCTACTTCTGACTGACAATTCCCTGGTTGCAGAGGCTAACCCATGCAGAGGTTAACCCTTGCAGAGGTTAACCTGTGCAGAAGCGGCTCCTATCTGTTGGCAAGTGGCATTCACTATTTGCATGAATTGTGTCTCACAGTCTCTGAACCTGTGTCCTTATCAAACAATATGGAAAACTAGTCTCCTTTTGCAAGGTGGTTGTGGCATGCCTTGTTTTAAGATTATTAAATTAATAGAAGCTTGCTTTAGAAAATTGAAGCATTTAATTATTTTTTCAGCCTTTCGTAGATTTTGAAAAAAAAAATCCACATTCAATTAAACAACAGCAGCAGCACTTTCTCAGCTTCAGGGCTGGGAAACCATCTCTTACTGTTGGCTGTCTGCAGTGTTTGGGAACGGCAGAGTGCATGGCAGACACCTCAGTCTCCAACTCAGTGCTTCAGATATTCCTGGAGAATAGATGGCCCTTTGTTCCACGTTCCCACCTTCTTTTCCTTTTATTGGGTTACTGATTTCCTAGGGCTCCATTTAAGCTAATTTATTGGCTCATTTGTGATGACACATTCGTACTTTGTTTTAGTGTTTGTTGTGTGAATCACAGTCTACCTTGGAATTCTATCTTAGCACCTTGTGCACAGTGTATGGACTTGGCAGTAGTGTGTATCTTCCTCTCTTGCCCTGTGTCCTATCTTGGTTGCATATTTTCCCTCTATGCATGTTATAAATACTTCCATGTATTGGCTTTGTTTTAGAAAATCAGTTCTGTTTTAAAGACAAAAAGCTGAAGTGTTACAACATAGAGAATTTCTATTTCACCTTGTTTTTAAAGATGAAAAAGTATCCATTCCCTAAGTTCTTTTACAATTTGACTACATATTTACCATATTCATTGATCTTTATTCTTATGGACAGTGTCAGATTTCCAACAGGTATTTTTAAAAATAATTTTCCGTCTGTCTAAAGGGTTGTTCGAGTTCACTGAAAGGCTGGCTGTGGAAGAGCAATGGTTCTCTCCCATTTCAGAGCCAAGCATATCTGTTTCAGGGTGTCCCCTGACACCCCTTATCTGGGGTCGGGCTGACCCTCTGACTGTGACATGGAGAACAGCAGAGCAGCTGAAGAGTAAAAACATCATGTCCTTGAGAACAGCTGGATGGGAATCCATTCCCAACAGATGTTACCATTGTTATTCCATGACAGAAAAGTGTCTTCAATGAAAAAGAGAAGTGGGAAGTTCAGTCATGGGAAGCTCATTCAAGCTCAGTCTTGAACTCCAGCTGGTTGCCTTAGCAGGGCCTCCCCAGTCAACTTCCACTGGATGTCCTGAGCTCCCATTTGTTGATGTTTTGCTTTCTATCTATCTATCTATCTATCTATCTATCTATCTATCTATCTATCTATCTATCTATCTATCTTGTATCTCTCTATGTATCTATCTATCCATCTATTATCTATCACCATCTACTTATCCATCTATTTTCTACAGATATATTATCTATCTATCTATCTATCTATCTATCTATCTATCTATCTATCTATCTATCTATCATATGTCACCTATCTACCTATCCATCTATTTTCTACGGACCTATTACCTATCTATCTATCTATCTATCTATCTATCTATCTATCTATCTATCTATCTATCTATCTATCTATCTATCTATCTATGTATGTATGTAAGTATGTATGTAAGTACATATGTATCTATCTGTCTATCTATCTATCTATCTATCTATCTATCTATCTATCTATCTATCTATCATCTATCTATCCATTCGTCTTCTAGAACACACTGACAGAGTCACTTCTATTATAAGTTGTTTGCAGTTATCCTCACTCACTGAGTTTCTGCTCATTTATTTTACTCATTTTCTCTATATTTCATTTTTGGTGATTTCTTTTTCTGTATTTTCGCTCTCTCTGGGCGCTCTCTCTGCGCCTGGACCCTGGACGGTGGAGATTGACTGTGCAGAGCTCCAGAGAACACCGCTGGATTGCGATACACCTTCCCCAGACCCCCGCAACCTATCCATTCCTTCATTTGTAAGTCATCCACTAAATAAATCTTCCTTTTAACTACGTGGAGTGGCCTTTATAATTTTCCCCAATAATATTCACTATTCTTTTCTTTTTATATTATCAAAATTGCTGTTGAGATCATCCAATGTATTTGTTCTCATAGACATTGTAGTTTTCATCCCTAGAAGTTCTGTTATGTCTTAGTATCTTGCCTGTCTCTACTTAAAATGATTCATACTTCTTGTATGTATGAAATATGATTGTGGCAGTTTCTATTCCAGCCATCAGTGTCATTTTGGAATCTGTTTTCACTGGTTAATTTGTACCTTAGTATAGAGGATATCTTCCTGCACCTTTGCATGGCTAGCGGCTTTTTTTTCTGAATGCCAGATAATGTGATGTTTAGTTTCATGAATGTCTTAGTTACTTTTCTCACTTCTGTGACCTGATACCCAATAAGGAGTAACTTAAACCTTGGTTTTGTTGTTTAAAGATATAGCCCATCATGGCAGAGAAAACATGTCGGCTCAAGTGGGAGGCATCTGCAGCACTGTGCCTATAGTCAGGAAACAAAGAGAGATTAAAGTTAGTGTTCTTGGTTTTTCCTTTCTATTCGGTTCAGGGCTCTCAATTATGCAATGGTTCCCTACTCCAGCCCCCAGTCAACTCCACCTAGAAACTCTGTGACAGACATGCCCCCCTCCCCAATTTTTTTTGTAACTTAGGTTTTGTCAAGCTGGAAACATTAACCATCATGGTGGACACTGGGTTCCATAAATATCCCTTAGCTTTGTTCTGGGATGCTGTTAAATGACTCTGAGATGGCTTGGGCTTTACCAGACAGGTCTGGAGCAACGTTTAGACCACAGTTATTTTCCTCACACTACTGGGGCAGTGGTCTTCTGCTTCTACATGGAATGCTACATGGTTTTTCCTTCTGGCTGGTGGGGAGACAAATTATTTAAATCCTTGAATGTGTTCATATTTTTTTATGGGGCACTTTATACCTGAGCACTTTGTATGGAGCACTTTATACATGAGCACTTCATCTATACCACTCCAGCCCCTACCTTCCCTTATCTAACATCTCTTGTGTGCCCCCCTGTGTGTGTGTGTGTGTGTGTTGTGGGGAGGGGGGGGCTCTTTTAAACTGAGCTCCTATCTTTGATTAAGCCTGGTGCTCTGCATTTAATATACTTTTTTTTTATTTTCACAAACATCTCTGTTGTCTGAGGTATTATGTATTTACTTTTTGATGT
The DNA here is from genome assembly GCF_049852395.1 of Peromyscus maniculatus bairdii. Taxonomy (NCBI): domain Eukaryota; kingdom Metazoa; phylum Chordata; class Mammalia; order Rodentia; family Cricetidae; genus Peromyscus; species Peromyscus maniculatus. The sequence continues at coordinate 78,670,210 of NC_134854.1, forward strand.
GTTGAGGATCAGAAAATATAGGATTTCCTCTATGTCACTCAACCAGGACATAGCAGAGCTGAAATCCAAATTCCTCTGTTGAATTCTCTAATCTAAGAGGGTCCAACCTTCTGGTTTCAAGACAGGACACTGTGGTCTGTAAATGTGCTGGGCTGTATTCATAGCTATCCTGGGTTGCATGAGGCCCATGGGCCACAGGTTGTCCATGCCTGATCAGACAGTCCTGTCCACAACCGTGGACAGTTTCTTCACATGTATGTGCTGATAATCATGCAGCTTAAAACCACCAGCAACCTGTTTGTTTCTAACTACTAATAATAGCCTTTAAGAAATGCAGACTTTGGCTCCTCACAGCTTCTCTTACTGAATCCTGGCCTGGCCTGGCAACCCTCTGGTGAGTCAGCTGGGAGGATCACATGGCTTATTTTATTTGAGCCCCTTCCCCACCATGAACACCGTCCTGATCTGTCCATTGTCTTGTCTAAAATCATTGCTTAGTACATCTTTATAAGCTACTTATTGTTCTCTCTCTCTCTCTCTCTCTCTCTCTCTCTCTCTCTCTCTCTCCACTGTAGATGATAAAATCTGGTTTATTTTCTTCCAATTGGATGACAATAGAAATACTCTTAGAGTAGGTTACTAAGAATTACATATAACCGACAGAGAATATATCAATCTGAAGTTATAAGGCTGTAAATAGAGAGCCCCAAATAACAAAATATACTCTTTTCCAGTTTATTTGGGTAAAAAAAAGCCCATTAGAACCTGCTAACTACTATCAATAAATTAAGTTTAACATCAAAACTAGACTTAGAAATGAAACTGTATTCTGAATCTGTCCTTTTCATTTAATATTCATTCAATATACTTAGGTCACCCACCATAAGACAAAAAAAGCAAATTTTACTAACCTTTTGCTTTGGTACTCAGTAGACACATACAGAGGGAAGATTGAGCCTCACCATGCTCTAGTAATACTCCTAAGATGGAAGCAGGTTTGAAGATCTGTATGTGTATATACAGGGAATGCCACCAAAGTCTAATGCAGTGAAGAATAAATATTTAGTGACTATTACTGGATAAAGTATACATTAGTGGAAGATGAAAACATGTTAATTGACAGAAATGGAAGACAGTAAATGACTGCTTTAGTGAATATTTGGAAGAGAACACTTTAGCTGAGAAGACCACTGAATGCATACTACGAATTCAGACTATGCTTTGGGCTCAGAGCAGTGAGCAGATTCCTCTGTCCATTCAGCATTGTAGGCATAGCTAACATCATGGCTCCAGACCCCGATGCATGATCATCATATTAAAACAGACAAGGGCAGCACACCAATGACTTAGTCATTAGTGATGGAGAAACACACCTTACACTCTCCACCTTAGAAAAAGTTTGAGAAAAAAGAAGAAATGTAATTTGCAATAGGGAAAGGAAAGGGTATGAGGATGGTTTTCCTGGACAGGGAAGCCAGGCACTCCTCAATTTGGCAGTGTTCCTTTTGTTTCGGTGATGGTGTTGTGGAAAATGTCTTCATGGCTGGCATCAGATTGCCTCTTTAGGCTTTGTGGTGGCCATTAGTGATGAAGATGGGCCAATGGCTCTGGTTCTCCTACATGCTACATGTAAGGTTTGAAGGTGCAGAGTCAACAGCAGCTTGCCATGCTGATGATTGGCTTTTGTTTGGATTGCTCAAGAAGGGATAAACCACCCAGAGAGGTTGAGAGAGCAGGAATGAGGCTGAGAAATCTTTAAAGAGGGTATAATTAGAGGAACTTGAAGAATACTTATACTGACTCAGACAGCATTAATTTTTGTGTAGAGGCTAAGAATTTTGCTGTTTAAGATAATACATTCCATTGATATTCTTCTTTGAGTAACACAGCAAATACTGTATACAAAGGAGCTAAGATATGACTGCTAGAAAAAAAGTGGACCAGTTATAGCAACTGGGGTATTGCCCTTAAAGTGAGTATTAGTTAAATATGCATGCATACATTTAAATTCAATAAAGAAAGAACAATTATTGTGTATTTTAATTAAGTTGGAAATTATTTGTTTTATAAATGAAACACCCAGAAAATATTTTTTTTTTTACATATGGGAATCCAATCTACATGGTAAATGTCCATATAACATTTTCATGTTTTAAGGTTTGATAAGTCTTATTATAAAGACTTTATTTATCATTATGAGAACCATAAGTATTTTCACATTCTCAGTGAGCTGCTGAAAATAAAGTAGTATTTTTTTTAGAATCTAGTTTATTAGCATCTTAACTTAAATATTCATGTAGCACATGGAATTCAAGGTGAACCATTTTTAAGTACGCTTACCTTTTTCATGAAGTCCCAAATTTACCATGCACAGTATTTTTTAACGTTCAAACAGAGTCACCGCTGCATCCTCAGCCTGCTGCCATTGCCACCTACAAGCTAGTGCTGATCCAGCCCAGTGAGAGGATCTGGAACGTGGTGACCTGTTTCAGCAGCTTCTACCATGATGACCTGATCCTGCGCACCATGAGGAGGCAAAGCACTGTGTGCAGGCACTGGGAGATGCTGGCTGTTAATTTGACATCCAATCTTCTGGCCACTACTGGATGCCGTCGAGCAAGTATAGCTGTCATTGGTGAAGACCTGGCACCATGGTGAGCAGCACCATGGGGGGGGGGTGACTGGCTTCAATAAGACAGAACCTGCTGCCAAGCATGGTGAGATAGGCAAAGATCTAGAGGCACTTCTATGACTTCCCACCACTTCAATGGAGACTAATCATCTAGTCTTTGGTAACATCAGTAAGGATCGAAGGTATGCAGACCTCACCGAGGATCTGCCATTGTTCTGTGCGAGTCTGCAGGACATTACCCCCAGTGCACTGTCCTTCTGGAGTGAAGAAATTGACCCCCAGATCAAGGAGGGGGAAATGAGTCTTGATTGCAACTCACTGCAATGGCCTTACAGGCATTGCCAAGCACCTACATCAGTGGTTCTCAACCTTCCTAATGCTTTGATCCTTTAATACAGTTCCTCATGTTGTGCTGGCTCCCCATCCATAAAATTATTTTCATTCATACTTCATAACTGTAATTTTGCTACCGCTATGAATCATAGCATAAATAGTTGTGGAGATAGAGGGTTGTTAAAGAGGCCCACAGTTTGAGAACCAATGATCTAGATGGTCTCCCAGAAGTAGCCGTAATGGAGCTGAACTTGCTAACCAGTATTAGCCATTTCTGTCGTCTATGAACTGGCCAAGAACTTGAAGGCCATCAATCCTGTGCAGTTCTTTGGAGATGAAGAGCCCATGCACAAAGCCATAGAAGTTGTGACTGTGGAGGGCAAAGTCAAGAACTGAAGGCGAGCCGATAGACTCCTACCCCAAGAACACCTCCCCTGTCTGTTCATGCCTCCTGTACTCTTCCCCAACACTTGTTACACTGACGATATCTTTAGGTTCTTACGTTTCAGCTATGGATGAGGACCAGTGGCACCTGTTTTTTTTTTTAACCCCTTGCACACACTCCCTTCATAGAACATATTCAGAATAATACCTCTTAGGTACAAGGTCTTAGCCCAAGCCCAGAAAGGCTCCTCTTCTCCCAGAGAATTATGGGTTTTTTTCACTCTTTGTTTACTAATACCCTGCTTGGAGCAGGCCATGGAGAAGTCGTGTTACAATATGACCAGTGAGGAGAAGCCAGAGCCCAATTTTGTCCCTGGGGCCTGTCCTGTGCTCCTCTGAAGTTAGTGAGTGACTGGGACTGTGGTCATTCCAGAGGAGGCTAAATACAACCTGTATGGAAATTTGAAAAATACTATTTCCTCCCTGGCCATAGAGGAGGAGAGTCCAGGAAGGCTGGGATCAATTCTGAATTAAGTTTATGTTTTAGATTTACTATTACATATTATATAACATATCAGTACACAAAAACCCCTCTGAAGTTTCTAATAGTGGCTGAAATTGTACCACACATGAACACCAGAAAATAAACTACTCCTCACACCAAACAGGATAAATTTACCTCCTGATGTGTATCTTATGACCCCTTTGCTTTATTTCACAGCAACAAAATGCACGTCGATCATGTTCATGTGGGTCTTTCACTGTCTCATGAGTCATACTCCAGTTGCTTGACTGTACCGTGGATTCCATGCTCATTGGAGCCTAACTGTACTAATCCTTTTTTCCAGATCAGTATAATAACAGTTGTGTTCAATATTAAAACAAAAAAGAAAAATGACTGCTCAGAAAGGTCACTGTTCTGTTTTTGCACAGTAAAACCCATACTGGATGTACTGAGAAGTAATCGGCTCAGAGACACAGCCTTACCTAGAAAGGACACCATGTAATCATTTGACCTTGGTGAAAGAGGTTATCAGCTCTTTTGGTTTGCAGTGTAATCCTGCTAAGTAGTGAATGGTTTAAACTTATTCCTTCAGACCTTGCTTTAGACACATGACTAGCAATTTGAAGGAGATTAAGATAACTTTGCACCCTAAGACACTCAAACCATATTTCCAGATCTTTTTGACATTAGCCTTCCATCACAGTCTAGTAAGAATGTGGGATAATTGGTGAGACCCATGCTACTTTAGAGTCTCGGGTGTCTCTAACATATCTCTTATTATTAAAGATAACCTGAGGATGTTCTCAGAGATGGCAAGAGAATTATAGTAACTCTCACTTAGTCCATATGTTCTTGGGGCACACTGTCTAACCATCTCTGCGTGCTTTATAAATAGGAAGTGCCCACTAATGACAAATCCAGATCAGCACTGGATTTGTACCATTAAGGGTATGGAGGCATGTACTAGACTGTTGTGTAGGCAGCTTATCCAAAACTAAGAGTGATAGTTCTGACACTGAGAGGCTGATCAAGGCATTTGATCCTGTTAGATCAAGAACAATGAAACACCCATTTTCACCCTTATTTTGGAATACTGGGATGTTTCAAGCAAATGGCCCACAGCAAGAAAAACAAAAGTAGCAGACTAGTGTTGGAACAGCAGAGGACCTGTGACTGGCTGCTGGTAATGATTACTGCCATGTACCTATAAAACACGAGAGTGTCTGTTTCAAAGTTATTAATAAAGCTAGCAGAATTTATTAAACTGTTGGAGTACCACAAAGCACTTCTGAATCAATAGTTTTACCATCTGCTAACAATAACTACTAAAAATTGAAATGAAAAACAAATAACAGCTCCTTCACAATGGCTCAGAAACCATAAACTATTGGGAATGGATCTAATAAGAAAAATAAAATATTCATAAAAAGAAATACTGTGGAACCATATCGTATGCTCAGTTACCATGTAAAATTTCACTTTAATTCAATGCTGCACGATGTTTCTGAATACACACACACACACACACACACACACACACACACACACACACACACACACACACACTGTATTCATGTGGTAGAGTTGTCACATCCAAACCAACTTCTCCATTGGGTACTCATTGCAGGAAGTATCCATTCATTTAATTACTACAGGAAAAAGTGGCCGCCCAGTTTCTTGTTCAGATATTACATCTGTATGTTACTCTTCAGGGTCATGTAAATTTTTCCAGGGTAATTTTATCTATAAACAATTGTGACTCCAAATGCTGGTTTTGGAAACTAAATGTTGGGTAAACTGAGAGTCCACTGTGGCATGTGATTTTCCTGAAGGACTCAAGGTGGGGTAGAGTGATGGAGACTGATGCTATTAACCCCTTAGATGTTTGGTATGAGGATAAAATGAGTGGTAGATGGAAAAGAAGCAGAAAACAATCAAACTCCGCTACCTTCCCCTTCCCCGCTTTCATTGCTGGAGGCGTCCTAAGGCAGGATGCTCAGGCTTGCCAGACAGCTGCCTCTCCTTTATTGCTTTTCTCCCGGGCTAATTGAGTTACAGAATCTCCATTATTAAGACAGCATGCCTGCCTTCAGACCACAGAACCACTGTAGCTCTCTAGAAAGCAGACTTCAGGTGGTAAAGGTGGAGTGTACCAGCTTTCCCTGATGGGTACACGTAGACTATTAGAGGCCACACTTGGACTCCAGAGCTAGTAATGTTTTGGTATGTGAATGAGGGGAACAATGGCATGAAGAGATGCAGGAGGTTACAATAGGCCCCAATGAGGGAACTCTCTGTACAAAACGTGAGGGTGAGGGCACTCCCAAGACAACACTTCCTCACCCTACCCCTTCTGTGGAGAGTTTGCATGTTGTGAGGGAAGAGATTGCTACTGGATACCACGGGTCTATTTCTCTACCTCGAGAATAACAAAAACCCTCAAAATTATGTCAGCTAACTGAATGCCACACATATGCCCCGGGGCTACTACCACAACACAGAAGGCATCCCGGCTAGCAGGATAGGAAGTGATATAGGCAGATGACAGGGCTCATTCCCAGATAGGGATAGACACACAATGCCATCACATTCACAGTGCCCACTGTCCTTTCCGTTTGCCTGGACGGGCTGGCTCTAAATATGGCAGTTGCCAAAAGCATTTTTAAAAAGAGCTGATGGAAGTAATTTGGCCCGTCTGCTATTAATAGATGCTAAAGTTGCTATAATAATAGTAGAAATAGAAAAGAAACCATGAACAGTTGTGATGAGAACCTCACTGGCATCACTCAGCAATGAATAACTTATCAGGTGGCAGGTGCTTTACTGCCACTGGTTCAAAACTCATGTGGCACAACCACCATCACCATGGAGCCTGCAGTCTAGTCCATAGGGCAAGCTATTGGCTGAACATTTCCAAAGCCCAGAAAATGTTCAGCTTGCCGGGACATGAAAACAGCATAGTTCTTCTCATTGTGGGGTCCAAAAGAATCCTCGCTGATGCAGCCTAAGAGGCCCTAGCTTGGTCAGCTAGGTGAGGAAGGTCATGCTGGAGACCAGGGCCATGAAGAAGGCATCACCCTACCTGGGCACTGTTAGGCTGGACAGAAACTCAAAAATTAATTTATTTCTGGGAAGTTGTCCAGGGCCTTTGGAAGCCGAGAGAGCTACTTTTACATTAACAGATGGGAACTAATGAATATCCTTAAATTTCCTTGACTTTCGTCTGTTGTTCATTTATGGACTTCTTTGCAACATTCATCTCTTTATCTCCTTGATATAGATAGGCTTTAGAAGAAATACTGAAAAGTATGAATGTACTAAAATCTATTTTACCATTGGAAATTGTCTGTCTGACTTTTTGTTTTTTCTGTTTACATTTCCCCTGCTTTCTTTTTATTAGTTTTCATATGTGTTTTTCATCTGGCAAAGCTCACATAGCTTCTATATGGATAAAAATGTGTGTTGTTACTGTTTGTTAATTTTTTTCATCTTTTTTCAAAAGTTTGGTCAAGTTGAAATTAATGCAAAAACTCATAGTAAACTATATATCAAAATTTGAAGTAAACATGAGAATATAATTCTGTTTTGCTCACCCTGCCTTAGTTGAATGCCTGGTTCCAATAAACGTTAGAATTTGACAATGAGCTATGGTAGTAGGGCTAGCCAGCTAAATTAGTTTTATGGCAAACATATTATAATTTAACTTAGCTTTTGAACAATCAAAATTTAAGAATGCTTTTCCAAATACTATTAAATATTTCTTCAAAACTTAAAAATAATAAATATGGGAAGATGGCTCAGTGGGTAAGAGCGCTTGCTGTGGGGGCCTGTAGACCTGTCTGAGTTCAAATCTCCAAAATCCACTTTAAAAAAAGTCTGGGCAAAGCTGTGTAATCCTGTAACCCCAGGACTGGGATCAGAGACAGGTGGGTTCAAGGAAGTCAGTGGCCAATCATCCTAGCTGAAACTGTGAGCTTCATACAGAGAGAGAGAGAGAGAGAGAGAGAGAGAGAGAGAGAGAGAGAGAGAGAGAGAGAGAGACTGTATCAAGAGAATAAGGCAAAAGACAAAGACACTGAACCTCCTTTTCTGCTCCTCTTATATACATACCAGCATAACATACACCACACATACACAGCATGCACATTTATCATACATACCCACACTAATAATAATATCAACGATTTTATAATATATGCATTTACCTTTATTTGCTGTCTACTCACACTTATTCCAGTGATTTGTAGAATATGGACTTGTAGTTTCAGTGTTGCTGTGGTTTGAACCCATCCCCTGGGGTTCATGTGTGGGGAGCATGATCCCCAAGGCAGCTTTTTTTGGGAGGTGTGTTCTGATGAAGGTGTCTGCTCTCAGAAGTGGTGAATTTTCTTCTGGGTGAGCAATCTTGGCTTTTGACTTCTTGTCCTTTCTTCCCCTACATACTTACTTGCTGTTCCAATTCTTCTGTGAATTGAAGGTAACAAGAGCTCTTTATCAGAAACTGACCAGATGCAGCCACCCAATTTCGGACTTTGAAGCTTTTGAGACTGTTGAGACAGATAGAGCTCTTTCTTTGCAGAGATCCACCCCTCAGGAATTCTGGTGCAGCAACAAAAATGAACTGAAATAAATGCAGTTTAACTTACATTTTCTTGCTTGTTCCTAGATTATTGATGTACCAGTCAGGTTCTCAAGAAGAATAGAACAGACAGAATTTAATTATTATTAGGCTTACAGGCTGTGGTCCAGCTCGTCCAACATTGGCAGTCTTCCAACAGAAAGTCCTAGAATTCAGTAGTTGTTCAGTCCATGAGGTTGGATGTCTCAGTTTATGCTGGAATCCTGAAGAAGTTTCAGGCTCGAATGCCAGTGAAGGAATGACCTTGTCAATAAGAGTGAGGGCAAGCAGGCGGAGAGAGAAAGCTTCCTTCTTCCTCGCTCTTTATATACGTTTCTACCAAATATGGCCCAGATTAATGGTGGGTCTTCCTACCCCAAAAGATCTGGATTAAAAGTGGGTCTTCTCATTTCAAATGATTCAACAAAGAAAGAATTCCTCACAGGTGTACCCAGACACTTGGGTTTTAGTTCTTTCCAGATGAATTCTAGTTGATAGCCAAGAATAGCCGTCACAATCAACATCACTAAACTTCACAACACTTAACAATAATTGTTGACCTTAATCATGGTTTGCTAGCTTCATTGTCCAAGTCTCTGGACAATTTTTTCTCCTCAGTTGCATATTAATCACCTTTTATTCTTTATAATTGTTGTCACTTGAATGCTTGAATATGCAATTTTCTCTAGTAGTTTTAATTTTTTTCAGAAGGTACATGTAAAGCAATTCCTTTTCAGTCTGGTCTTTGAATGTCCAAAAGTGTCCTTCTTTTCATATCTTAAATGACCAACTCTCAGTCACAGAATTTGAGGATAAAATTACCATTTCACTTTGTGAACTTCTCTCTCCATTTGTTTTGTAGTTAGCCCAACACCCTTCTGATTTCCTTATCATTTATGTAGAAATTTGATAATGTCTTCTTCTTTTTTTTTTTTTGGTTTTTCGAGACAGGGTTTCTCTGCATAGCTTTGCGCCTTTCCTGGAGCTCACTTGGTAGCCCAGGCTGGCCTCGAACTCACAGAGATCCGCCTGGCTCTGCCTCCCGAGTGCTGGGATTAAAGGCGTGCGCCACCACCGCCCGGCATGTCTTCTTCTTAATATGACTAAAATGTGGCATCTGTATTCCTGTCCAGGATATCTTAGATTGACTTGAGTTTATTCTCACATGGATTACTGGTTTTTGATAATAGTAACTATCTGCTCAAATATAGGCTCCAAGATCTCCAATTACCTGAGTGTAGGAGGCATTGCAAATGTCCCACCCCCAAGTTGGTCTTCTATGCCTGTATTTTCTGGCCTGGATGCCATCCAATCATTAAGGTTTGATCACCTGACTCAGGTTGGGCCTAACTCTCTCCTTTTCCAGTATTTTCTTTTTAACTGGAACTAAGGGAAACAAGCCAGTTCTCCTGAGTAGAGGAAGAGAAATGCACCACTTTTGGCTTTTAACTGACTACGCTTTCTACCACGGTGACTATGCACATCTACACGAGAAACTGTGAAGAAAGGTGAAAAGATAGTAGCTGGTTTGTTTTGTCAGTTGGACTAGGTTAAGAAAGGCCACACAGCCAAGAGTATATGGGAACATAGACTGTACTTAATCAGTTAGGGGAAAGAAAAGAAAGAAAGAAAAGAGGACACAAAATTGGGTAGGTAAGAAGTAGGGGATGGATCTGGAGGATAGGATCAGTATGTTCAACCAAGACCAGTAGGTTGTGTCCAATGAACTGTATCTAATGAACAGAGATTTAAGCACTGATGGACTCCAAATGTGACTTTGCATTTGGTGCAGTTAGAAGAACTGTGGAAGCTGGATCTGTCTAGATGAAGTAGCCCACTAGGGGCATTTCCATGAGGTCTAGAATTTGTCCTGGTCTCTTCCTATGACTGCTTCTCTTTGATTCTTGTCCATTGTCATGTGAAAGAGGTCCTCACTTCCACCTTGTTGCCATGAAGCTCTGCCTGGGCACATGAAAAGTAAGCAACAAACAAACCCTTTTTCTTATAAGCTGTTTTACAGGGGATGGTTTTGCCTTTGCTATGTACTAGTAACTAATACAGGTGGCACTTGACAACCTAGTTCCTGATGTTTCTTTTTTAAGTTAAAGGGAGGGTCAAATTTTTATTTCAAATTAGCAAACCGATACCAGTGTGGACATACCAAGAGAAAGATGGCAGGGAAAACCGTGTGGAGAATATGTTCATGGTTCCCATAAGAGGTGACTTAAAGCCCTTTCTGAGGCTGTGCTTATAGGGATGAGTTGAAAACATAAATAGGAGTTGAAGAAGCTTCTGAGCTCAGAGCTGGCATGGAGAGTAGGTGTGTCTCACAAGAAACTTGGGCTATTTGAGAGTGTGCTCAGCACCACAAGACAGCAGCAATGTTGATGGGGAAGTCAGTTCATGCAACTAAGCACAGCACTATATTAAGCTGTTCTGCAGATTCTGATCAGTTTGGTAAATGTTTATCATATCATTACTTTATCATACATTACATATCAATAAATGTAAATTTATTACATGGTGGCTTCTGAGGGTAGCGGCAGTGCTATGCTGTTGAACCCTGAGGCCTGTCAATTTTATGAAACAAAATAATTAAGCAGTAGGCATATGCTATTGGCAGGAAGGAATAAAGGGTGAAAGGCCTGGGAGGTGATGAGGATGGAAACTGCTCTGGATGCCCTCACTGTGAAGTGTCTAAATGTATTGGCTCTCAAATTCTGGCTCCCAGAGGACTATCAGCATCACTCAGGCTTCAGTTAGGAAAGTGTATCTTTGGGTTCCATCTCAGGTGTTGAATCCAGAATCCTGGGAGCAGGACCGAGAAAGCTCCCAGACAGTTCTAATATACATTAGCAGTTGTGGACCACTGCCAAAGGAGAGCAAGATAGATATATTAGTGTGGACCTGAACTAAGGATTGAGCTAGAGGTTCAAGTCCCTGACCTGCATCATTTATCTGAAGTGAACCTTGAAACCAGAAGTATAGATCAGCTTCCTCAGGAACATTATATTTAGTGAAAAACAAAAGGCCAAAGCATGGAATCCGCTGAGGTGCCCACTGGTAAGTGAACAAAGAAAATCATGCATATGTAGACGATGGAGTTTTATTTTCAAAAAAAGTGAATTCTGTCACTTGTGGTATTGAGGACGGAACTGGCAAATATTATGTGAAGCAAGGGAAAGTAGTCATGGAAAGACAAGCACTGCATCTTCCTACTCATGTGGAAGCCTGCAAGCTGGTCTTGGAAAAGCAAAGGAGACAGGTGGCCACTGGAGGATGTAATAGAGGACAAAGAAAGGGTGAGGCTGAGTGAGGAGATCCAGGGTAGACGCCCAGGTGGAAGGAGCCCAATGTTGCACACACAGCAGGGTGACTGGAGTTTCAGCTACACTCCAAAAGAGAAAGAAGAGAGAAATCTAAAGCTTCCCAAGTCAAAGAAATGATAAGTACTCAACATAAAGGAAGTGCCCAGTCTCTTGTGGTTTCCAAGAACAAGGTATTGTATACACTGAAATACGCGTCATGTATTATGAATGTCCACCCAGTCATCACCCTGTACTGCATAAAGATGTACAACTATGGAGTGTCAGTTTTAAAGTTTTCTGGAGCAATTTTGATAAGTAAGAATATCTTACTTAAAAGAGCTGAAGCAAATATAACAAAATGTCTGGAGTTTCTACACTTAAGTGATGGATACTTTTGTGTTCAGCTAGATTACCCTCTCTCTATTTACAATTAAAATGTTTTATAAGAAAAATTATTTAAAATAAACTTTTAAGGCTGACAAAATGTCTCAGTGGGTAAAGGATCTTTCTGCCAAGCCCGAAGACCTGAATTCTATCGCCAAGACCCACATGGTGGAGAGAACTGACTCCCACAGGCTGTTTTCTAGTCTCCACATGTTTACCAGCACATGTTCCCCTCCCCCTTAGAAAGAAAGTAACTGTGTAAAGAAATAGCATTGAAATAAAATTTGTATAAGAAAGGGCAAGCATCACATTTCTGGAATTGTGCCACATTTCAGGTACAGGTAGTAATGAAGGGCAGCTCCAGAGAGGACAGTGTGCCCCACACACAAAGCTGCACGCAGGAAATCTCAACAACACTGTTGCCTAAGCAAGGCCTGAGAAATGACAACAGCAATTGACATGCCAGTGTGGATGGAGGAGGTCTCACAAAGCCCATTCCTATATTTATAGCCACAGGTAATTATGGGAGAGGGAGAACCACTCTACTCTAGGGATGAATCCCCTGATATATGATCTAATCCCAACTGGTCAATCCTAAACACATATACATACAAGCAATACTAAATGGACTCAGAAAGTTACATCTATATAGTTACTCTGTGTGTGTGTGTGTGTGTGTGTGTGTGTGTGTGTGTGTGTAACAATAACAAAGAAAAAGGAGGCCTTGAATTTGAGAGGGACTAGGGGGATGTGGGAGGAGTTTGGGAAGAGGGAAATTATGTCAATACAGTACTCCATTATGAACTTCTCAGAAAATGAATAAAATACAAAGCAAGCGGTGTTGAGTTTGAACATTCATTTAGAAGGTTTGGTGGTGTGTTTTAATGGAGAGAAAGCAGACTAGAAGAGGGCCCAGCACCAGAGGCCACACATGCTCAAGTGGACCGTCTTTGAAGCACCCAATAAAAACTAGAGCTCTGTTTCCTTCCTTTTCCTAGACAGACCTTCCCTTTTTTATCAAATGTGAACATATCTTGACTTTTGTAAATAAAGAAAGAAAACAATAGAATTGTTTAGAAGAGATAAAAGATACCTCACGACCATGAAATGGTGCAAAACAGACGTGAAGAAAATGCAGTTTTGAGATGAAAGGCTCCATGGTGAGGCTGTAAACTGTAATGGGGCCAGGAAATTGGGTGCTTCAGAAAATCGAAGTCACACATGGGAAGATGAGTTCTGTGAACTCACGGAATGTAAAAGCAAAGGACAAGAAGCAGAGCAGAAAGCCAGCAGACATGAGGTATGTGTGACACAGACCCAGGGATAGCCGGTCAGGTTGCCTGCTGACTATGTCTGCTTTCCGTCCTTGTAACTCAGAGGCTACAGTGACTGACCCATCATCCCAAGAGTCAGGCCAGTCACGATGCTTGCATCCCTGCAGGGATGTACCATGGTACCTCAGGTGAACACAAGCCGATTGGCTGCAGGTCCAGCCCACTCTCCCAGCTCCTCTCCATCCTCCAAACATTCTAGTCTCATCCTTTTAAGCCAGGTTCTTCATCACAAGGTGGTTGGGAACACTGTAACCTCCACCAGCAGCACTCTTGGTTCTCTGTCCTTCCGGTCTCAATATAAGTGCAACCTCAGGAGCACTCTGTTTTCCCTTTCCTCAAAGCTCATGTCATTTTAAATGCTTATAATAGACTGCAATTTCTACCACAAGGTGAACTTAGTGTGGACAAGACCATGCCGAGTTTATTTGCTTGCTCTGTTAAATACAATACAGTCCCTGGCACACAGTAGTTGCTCAATAAGTTAGCCACTGCTGCAAACATTCTCTTACTTGTATATCATCATGGATATTTTAGTAATTACCACATGCATGCCTGATGCCCATAGAGGCAAGAAGAGGGTGTCAGATCCCAAAGAACTGAAGTTATGGATGGTCGTCAGCCACCATGTGTATTCTGAGAATCAAACCCAGGTCCTCTGGAAGAGCAGCCAATGCTCCTAGCTACTTAGCCATCTTTCCTGCTCCTCTTTTAACAAAGATTTATTGATTTATTTTATATGTGTGAATGTTTCGCCTGCATGTGTCTGTACACCAGTGTGTGCAGTGCCCACAGGGACCAGAAGAGGGCATAAGATCCCCTGGAACTGGAATTATGGAGGCTTGAAAGCCAATAGGTACTGGGAATTGAGCCTTGGGTCCTCTGGAAGAGCAGCCAGGGCTGCTAATCTCTGAGCCATCACTCCAGGTCTAGTTTACTTTTATTATTATGTCTGTGTATGGTGTTTGTGTGCAGGCATGCATGCATCGCAGTCTGTCAGGAGCACTGACAGGAGGTCAGGAGACAACTTGTCAGAGCCAGTCATCTTTCACCAGATCAGAGCCTCAAACCTAGGTCTCTCAGCTTGCGTGGCAAGCACCTATACAAGCACCTGAACTGAGGCATCCTGCAGACTCTTCAAGGATCTTTTAAAGGGAGGTGGAAGACGGATCCCCCTACATCTGTGCTCACACCCCCACCTTCCACAGACCCTGCCAGATGTGAGTGTTTAATTGCAGCTCCTCCTATTGCATAAATGAATTTCTGGAAGTAAGCTAACTGAATTTTAGAAGCTATGTTGTCCATTTGGAGTTTCTGAGTGAGTGATACAGATGGTCTGAGGAATGAAACAACGTCAAACCTGCCTGGCGTCCTCTCAGCGAGTAGTGTCTGCATGATAGACTCTCCTTCAACAAGCGGCAGCGGCTAGCTTTTAACCATGTTGTTTCCACTCCGTCATCTAAACCACTACTATTCAAATTGTAGGTGTCTTAGACAGGCTTATTGATTTAATTACTAGTCAGTAGTTGTGTAACCAGAGGTCAGCATTTCCTAATCTTTATCAACTGTCTCTCATCATCCAATGAAGATTCTTCTCCTACAAAACAGGTTCACTCCAGAATTAAGGGGAGGCTTGATTAGCTCCCCAGTGAAAGCAATAATCAACACTGTGACATTTCAGAATGTCTCTAGGATGTTCTTTTCCCTCCTTTATTTTATAATATTTGTACTGGTTATCTACTGTTGTATTACAAATCCTTCCTCTCCCCAAACAGAGCTTTTAGCAATAAACGTTGGTCCACCATACCTTCCACAGGTTCAGGATGCAGATCAGCTGCACTGGTGCAGATGGTGCAGATCAGCTCACCTGGGTCCTTTGCTCAGGGTCTTTCATAAGAGTGTAGTGACTTCAACGTCAGGCTAATGTATATAAAACTAATATATTAAACACAAATACATAAAAAGATAAAGTATCTATACAAGAATGGACAAACCGATCAGTTTGACTAAGCAATGATCTAAGACAGGACCCAGAGACAGGTAGGTTCCTGTATATGGACACTGGATAGATGGTAGAGGACTATGTGAATGTTTTTGGGAGCAGACGACTCAGTGAAATGAGATTAGTTTTCCCCATGGAGATAAATGAAGATAAATCCAACATCATACCAAGTACAAAGACCATCACTAAACTTATATATTAAAGGTAGAACAATAAAGCCTTAGAAATAAACATCTAAGTTTAAATCTTTTTAATTTCTAGTTAGGAAGAAATTTTAACATGCAGAAAAGAATAGGACTTAAAATAAAATTATGTTATTTTCTTTGTATTCACACACACACACACACACACACACACACACACACACACACACACACACACACTTGCACACAGATGTGTTCGTCTGTATAGTTACATGAAGAAGCCAGAAATTTGGCATTGGGATATAGTTCCTCAATTGCTTCTTCACCTTATTGTTTGAGTCATGGGCTCTCTCTACCTAGAGTTTACTGTTTCAGCTAACTACCTGGCTTGTGAGACCCTGGTTAATGTGTGGGTGCTGGGAACCCAGACTCAGGTGTTCATGCTTACTCACCAAACTGTTTACTCACTGAGCACCTTGCCAGCCCTAGAAATGCTTTCATGTCCCCTGTAAAGTAGGAAAAAAATATAAATTTAAAGATGTGTAGCACAGTTACTTCATAAAGTGGAGTGTGTGGGGGGGAGATGTTCTTCTATAGCCCACCAAAAATGGAAAATTGTTTAAATTTTTTATGACAAGAGGGAAAATGATGAATAGAGATATGAAAAGATTCTTGGCCTCATTAGTAACTGGGGAAATGAGTGTCATCCAAGCAGCTTGAATCAATAAAGATGCCATGCTGAACAGCCTCCATGTCCAAGAAGAGGCACAGCAGAGCCTCTTACATTATGGGAGCAAGAGGCTGTTGGATGCAGTTTGAGAACCAGGGCTCTCTAGATGGAGGTTAATGACCTCAAGTGAACCAAAGTTGGACAGTAACTAAAACTGTAAAAAGATTCAATCTAAAGCAAACACCAAGGGCCTGCCCCACAGAACCAGCGGTGTGTCAGGCAGGGAACTACCGCCACGTGCCTGTGGTGATTCCAGACTTTCTTGAGGGTTACAATTCTGGCCCCAAACTCCAGGAATGAACTCAGTCTGAGCACATTCTTCCCTGCAGAGCAATGAGCCCAGTGTGTGGCCACTGATAAAAATCAAATAGGGGCTGGAAAGTGGCTCACCGGAACTCAGACAAGGCAGGCAAGAATCTGTAATCCTAGCTCTCCTACATCAAGTTGGAAGGTGCGGTGAGGAGGCTCTGAAACTCAAGCTCCGTATGTGCACTGGAGATGTGTGCGTGTTTCCCAGCGCAGACACACACATACACACTCAGACTTTTAAAGAAGAAATCAAGATGGGTTTGTTTTTCTTTCCCCCTTTTGCCTTTATGTAAGTGACACAGTTTAGGGAGGCCTGTCCTTTTTTGAACAGAAACGGAGGAAGAGTGGATTAGGGACAGAGGCCAGGGGTGAGGGGTGGGGATGGGGGCAGATAGGACTGGATGGGATGATGACTGTGGCTGGGCTATCAAATAAAAATAAATAAATAGATAAATAAATAAATAGATAAACAAACAAATAAATAAAAGAGACACAGTTCAAGTATTTCTCAGGCTCTTTTCATATAGAATAAAACACTTCATTTTGTTGTCATAAAGATTTCCGAATATTGGAGGTAAATTCCTGATTGTCTTAAATCTCAAATTTGTTAGGGTTCCTGTTACAGTGAACACAAATGTAAGTCTGTACTGCTGGGGAATGTCTTTTTATTGCGATATGATACACAGATCTGAGTCACCTTGTTAACTGCTGTCAGGCCTGAGATTAGCAATGTCACGAGCAGCAGATTCACATTAAGTGGCCGTTGGCCACAGCCTTCTGTTTCTAGAACTTCTTAATCATCTTAGACAGAAACTCTGAACATACAAACAATAATAACTGCCCACTGTTCTCCCCTAAAGCTGGAGACCTCTATTTTTCTTGTTCCACAAATCTGCACAGTCATATGAGGTGGAACCACATGGTGTCCGTCCTTTGTGCTCAGCACATCTCATTGTGCATATTTTCCAAATCCATCCGTGCTGCAGCAAGGCTGAGTAATATTCCATTCTCGGCATTCACCACACCACTGGTGTGCTGAGAGCGATCTGTCTCATTCCTACTCTTCAGCTACTCATAGTAGTACTGCTGTGAACCCTGCTCCAGCCATCTTCCTAGGCCTCCTTTCAATCGTGTGGGAGCAGCTATACCTAAGAGTGGAATTTGTGGCTTGTTTAACTCTTTGAGGTACTGGCAGCATGTCTTGAACCATTCTTCATGTCTGCCAGCATTGTATGAGGCACCCAGCCAGGAATACCTTTATGTACCCATCCCATGGGGAAAGGATAGTTTTTATGTACAGGTGAAGAGCAGTGGCTAAATAGAAAACAAAGGGAAGAGGCGTTGCAGGGGAAGATTTGTAGTTTCTTCCTATTTGGAGAACTTTCCAGGAATCTGCAAGTGTTGCTGGCACAAGCTCCTTTGCCAGTAGGTAACGTGAAAATTGAATTTGCTGTTGGTGATAAAGTTCACGCCTGTTTTCTTTGGGGGGACATTGATTTGAGATTATAGTTTACTGTAACCTGGTAATTTCGGTAATGCAAATGCAACAAAATGTTACTTTAAAATAGAGCATAAATTCAATCAGGGGGCGAAGGCAATTACGGGAACACACTCCATTCGAATGTCCTTCTGGGGCACTGTGGCAGCTGCAGCCAGTACTGAGCAGGGGGGAGCAGCAGCTGCTTACACATGCCCTAGCAAGGCTAGGCTTTGGAACTCCATCATAGAATCCCTCCTGGGCAAAAGAAAGGCCAAAATTGCTGGAGAGGGAGGAGAGCTAAGGGCTCCAAGTAAACTCAATCTTCAAGAACAGCTCAAGGTGCTAAGACAAGCCTTGCTGCTGCAGTGCATCCAAATCTGGGCTCTGTCTTGTAGCAGGCAAGGCGATTTAGGTGGAGAAGCATGGAATCACGCCTGTATTTCCCAGTATGTTAGTGGCTCAGACTCAGCTCAGACAGGCAATATCTACTAACTTAGCTTTCATTTAGAATATGCTTGAGGCTTGGCCATTCTAAAAACATTGTTTGGGTTTAAGCCACCCATGGGTTCCAAGGCTGTCAATTTTTAGAAGGATGTACCCAAACAATTCAGAATTCTGGGTAGGTCAAGTTTCCTGATAGTTGATTACTTGCAGCTTACAGCTTTGGCAATAAACAAGCCTTTCATTGAAAACTGCATAGCTCCCAATTAGGAATATGAGAATTAAAGGTTCTTGGTCTGGCCTGAGGACTGAGCAGTGGGTAGATCGGTTGCCACTGCCTGGGACTCTCGTGACCTCATGCCCTGCCAAGAGCGCACACCAGGCAGAACAGGAGCTACCTCACTAATTCGACAAATTGTATCTATGGTCTCATCTGGCCATACCCAGTGGCCCAGGAGTGTGACTTTTGGTCATTACGCTCAGCTGTATATGTGGTTGTCATGCGAAAAAGCCAAACAAAACAGACACAAAATCAGTTTGTTGTCTGGTAAGAAAGGGGGGCTTCAAAGCAAGGAGGAAGACCCCAATCCCCATGGGGTAAAAAACAGAAAGGTCAATTTAGTTTATTAAAGAGCTGATCCTTTTAGGTTCAGGATATAATATACTTCCTTAAATGCCATCTAATAGGAAATCAGAAACAGCCCAAAAGCACACTATTCCCTCTGGAGAAATTGACACAAAATTAGCAGTACCAGACCAGACTCCAGCCCTTTACAGCATGGAGTCCTGCCAGGCAGATACCATTTAGCTTCTCAGAGTCAGATTTGGAGCTTGGTCCATGGAGGTATTCTGGTAGGCATATCTTTATCTCTATCTATCTATATGTATATTTGTATCTATCTAGATGGAAGGGCAAGTGAGTTGTATTTTGAAGTAATCTGGTAGATTCATGGTGTTTTATTTAAAAAAAAAAGCACAAAAAATACACATTTCCCTATAGACAACACATAAGTGAACATATATGAACCAGATACTGACTGTGTGGCTTAGCACCATTAGGACAGATCAGCTAAGAAGGTCCTTGAAAGGAGAATGAATGGGCTGATTCAAGGGCGAGGGTCCCAGGGCTAAGGTGAGGTAAGAAGATGCTTGCCTTAGAGAAGGTTCCCAGTCAGAAGCGTGGTCAAAGACAGCAGGCACTTGTGAAGGAAGACCATGGTGCGAGCCTAGTCTGAAGAGCATGGATGAGAGATGTGATTCAGTCAGAAAGTCCTCCTGAAGAGTGAAAATGGCAGGTCTTCAGCATGGGGCCTGCTGTGTAGTAAGAAAGTAGAGAACAAGGCTTGCATGCCCCAGTGGCATTTGCCAGGGCGGATAAGCACACATATGTAACCTGCATGCAGTCTTCATATGAAAGGAACCCCGTCCCTGTGTAGCTTGGAGGACTAATTTATCACACACAAAGCAATCTGAGGACATATTGGCCAGTGAGAGACTGTGGGACCACACAGTAGGCTCACAACAATGCTGAGAGCCTCAGACTGGTCTGTGAGAGCTTCACACAGAAGTGAGCTTGCACATCCTCCCTAGCATTAGCAAAAAAGGTGAGGGGTTGGAGACATTGCAGCTAAAGGGACAGTGGGCTTAGAAGTCCTGGAGCTAAAATGATATGCATGGTGTCTGTGTGGATCATGAAGGACTAACCTTGGGCAAGCTCAGCGCTGTACAAACCATGGGACTGAGCCTGTGGATCCTATGGTGCCAAGAGAACTGAAGGAAAATTGAATGTGCTTGAAAGCCCTGGAAACAGTGTGAAGGCAGATGGGGAGTGGGAGAACTGCAGACACAGGAAACAGGGTCTGAGGAACCACACAGTTCAGGGAGGAGGTCTAGCATCATGCCAGTGTGGGACCCAGAGATGGTACTGGTTTGAGAGAGGTCTACAGGCTATGAATTTTGGTTACACCTGAAGTAAAAAGGTCATAAGAAGCAAGGATGACTTGAGAACTGCAAGTCTTGGTGAGGAGGCCAGAGAAGGGACGTTTTCCATGTGAGCTCCAGACAGAAGAGCTGGGAATGCTGTACTGTACACAGCAATGTTGGAAGGCCATGGACACACCCACGTGGGAAGGTCCATTGATAGTTAAGAAGATGCCAGGAGAGCTGAAGTCATGCTCAGGACTGGAAGGACAGGTTTGAGCATAGTCTAACTCTCAGCAGTTAGAGGGACATGTGTTAGGACCCCAGTGATTCTATTTGTTGTTGTTGCTGCTGTTATTCCATGTAGAAAGTGAGTTTATGTTCTCAAGATAGTTGGTGCCCTTTCGTCTTTATTCAAAAGCAGAATGATAAAACAGTGCCCTTGGTGCAAGAATGAGGAGGAGAAAAATTAGCTCCTTTGGACTGTGACTCACTGTGGATTTGGATCAGGTTCTCCATGAGTGCTGAGGCTTAACACTGGGTTTTTAGAGGAGGAAGAGAGAGGAACCAGAATGCTTATCGATCTTTAAAGACACTGTTAGCAAATCCACGCAATGAACCTGAAGGCTCCTCCTCCATGGGGTCTGGCCTCTCAAGCTAAGCCTCACTTCTCTTAGCAAATGAACGTCTGAACGTCTTTAACCTAAACAGGTTGTTTGTTTCTTCAGTGAGGTGTTCTTCCCAGAGAAATCTGTTGTTTAGTGTATACAGGTTGATTTGGTGGAATGATATTTGTGTGCAGTGTTATGTAAATAGAGTTACAGCCCATCTTTCTGATAGAAGCATAGGCTATAATTAGGATGATGTGCCCATGAAGAGAGGGGTGTGTGTGTGTGCGTACGTGCATGTGGAGGGCCAGGAGGTGGGAAGAAGCATAAGTGAACCCGTGCTAAAGTTCTTGATGTAAAGAAAGTCGCCAATTCACAAAGGAATTTGATTATCTCTATCCATTATACACACACAGTGAGCGAGCGTGCTCCTCGCCATCTGTCATCGATTTCATTTACATCACCAGCACCTGGCCTGTTTATCTGCTACATTCGTTTCTTCACCCAATTCTTACGCTGCTTTAATAAAATACAGAAATGTTATTGTTAAAAACCAATTAATTTACAATCCTCCACAGAGATAGTATTACTTATAATTCAATTTGGCTTCTAATGATCTGCTTTCTTGCAAAATGACTTAATTCTTGTGTCAAAGATTAGTTATTAGATATTACCCCGCTGTACCAGCCGCACACTGCTGAGGCTGCAGAGCAGCTTGGGATGTCCCTGGCCATTAATCAGAAGTCGGAATCTTTGCTTGTTTAACTCTTCGAGGACTTGGGCACAGGCTTGCTTCCCTTAACTCCCTCGGTTGATTATTCCCTTAACTCTGTTAGGTTTCTCTTTATCTTTAATTAAAAATTTATATGCACATATATAATTTGAAAGTTTTCCTGGCTCGGCATATCCATATACATTTTTGCTCAACTGTCTCCTACACATCTGACTTTCCTGCCCAGCCATTTTGTGAATGAAGTGTGTAAGGATCCCCACTTCACAAACTCTGGTCCTTAGCTGAGAACTTGTTTGGATTTCCCATGCAAGAGAGTGGGGAGGGGTGGTGTTGGTTTCCCTGTTCTTACAGATTATCTGCACCCATACGCAGGCAGGCCTGCTCAAGAAAGGCAGTCTGGCAGCCCTCAGCCACTTGTCCACACATTTCACAAATGGAATTGCTAAACATATGGCTATAGCCAGCATATTCTAGAAACATCAGCTTGGGCTAGAGGTATCCGAGAGAAAATTTATTCTTCCAGATTGAAAATCCTTAAATGCCTTTAAAATACTTTTTCAGTAAAGCATCCTTAAGCTGCTTATGTCTTCACTTCTTCATATCTTCTGATGTAACCCAGAACTGAGCATGAGAACTCTATTCCCTTTGTCAATTTAATTTTTGTTATACACAACACAGACTACACATCCAGTCCTGGAAAACATATATTTAAAATGTCACACTCCACAGGCGGAGAATATAAACTTTAAGCATTTATATTTATAAAATATTTTCAATCATGGCTATAAAGACATGAACCTGCCCTGGGTAAACTAGTTAGGTGTTATGAAAAAAAAAAAAAAAAGGAAACCATGACAATAAAGACAGAGGATCCGTTTTACCTGAGTAGGGCTGTTTTCCTTCTACTTGCCATGGCTCAATTAGCTGAGCCTGAAGAGGCCAGAGAACTGAATAGAACGGACAGAAAGCAGAGCTCCATCTGGGTGTGAAGGGGAATTCTTTCTGCTAATGAGCTAAGATGCCACTATTCTACATTTACAAAACCTAGTTTTTAAGCCGCTCATTCGCTTGGCTTATGCTTGGCTTTAGTTTGATGAAGTGTGGCTGCTGCCAGCTCTGAGCCGATGCTGTGTTAAAGCTACTGGGGGGCCACTGAGGTGGCGGCAGGTTCTCTCTGCCTTGTCTGGAATACACTACATTGGAAGCATGAAAGGCTCATTATTTTGCAAAGCCAGAGGACCCAGCTCTGTGACGGGGGAGAGCCGGAAACCCATTTTGTTCTGTGTACATGACTGTAAGGGAATTGGGCCTAACACCTCACCTCACTTCCCAGGCTTTTACAACCGCTTAGACCTATCAGTAAACTCGAAGAGATCATTCCTCTGTTGCTCTTGGAACCCCAATCAACTCTAGGTCTAATTCTAAGCATCTTGTCCTGTCTGCTCACACACATTCCACACCTTTCTGCTACTGAAACCAAACCCAAAAGCTCATTCTGAATTACACCGGGCTGTCTTAGAACTTGGGAGAATTAAAAATTAAGTCATGCATTCAAAGAAAAAAAAAAAAACACAAAACAAATGGTCTCAAAATAGGTTTCCCGGTTTCAATAGCTCAGATTGATGTGACTTAAACTTCTTTGGGGATAATAAATAATAATTCACATTTCTGAATGATTGCTCTATATGCAAAATAGGGATGGGAACTAAGTAAAACTGTGTCCTCCCCCAAGGAATAACCCCCCAATAAGTCCTGTTTTCCAAAGTTGACTCCTCAAATTCAGACAATGCATCATCAACCTCAGAAGCAGGAGTCGAGCCAAACCAGCCGCAATCTAATATGGAAATGTGGTCCTGGCCCCAGCACTGTGCCATTCTTCTGAATGGGCTCACCTGCACCCATCCCTCCTAGGAGAAAATTTCAAACAGAGTTAGCTCCTTAAACCTTCTAATTAAAATGAGAACTCCCCAGGCTTCCATGACTCAGCCTCAGAAAAAGATTATTAGGAATTTAATGGGGGAAAATATAGCATCCCAGACCATCTGTGACCCAGGGCTCTGTGCGAATTTAAAGAAAACTGGAGGGAGGCAGCACACTCCAACGCACGCTCGAGGAGTGCTTTGTAGGGGCTGCAATAAATCAACATAGTTAGAGTACAGCCTTTTTCAGATTTAATTACTGTTACATAATTATTAGCAAAGCATTCTCCTCTGAAACTGTAAAACTCATTACATCAAAAATCCCCAAGCTCCTGATGGAATTTATGAACTAGTTCCTTCCTTCCTAGCTCTGGGAAAACCGTGGAATAGAGTCCAGATTTGTCTCAGGCTTTTTAGGAGCAGAGGGGGATTCCTCCCCCTGCTTGGTTTGTGCCATGTAAATGGGTTTCTGGATTGAGATTTTTATGGATCATTCTCTTGGACGTTTATGTACATTCTCACCTAACTGTATTTTCGAACGACTGTGCGCCACTGCCAGGTAGAAGGTGTTGAGTAAGGGACCTTCCAAGTTTGCCGACAAGAAGTTGGCAAATTTTCAAGAGAATCTGGGATAAGTTGTTTTAGGTGTCTATGATTTTGTTGTTGTTAGTGTTCGGAGCAGGTAACAGACAGGGCCTGCCTTGGAAAGGCAGATGTCAACATGGCAGGGATATGTTTACAATTGTTCACAGGACCTTCAGAGCACCCTGAGTGATGGCATTCTATTGAACTGGCCATAGCGGGTTTTGTAATAATCAAGGCTTTTTCTCTGAAGAGCCCGTTTAGTGGCGCTATTGTGTTCACCAATGACATAGTGCAAATGTCACTTGTGTTGACCATCCAGCTCTAGCAGATATCCCTGAACAAATCTCCTTCAAGATGTATATACGCGTTAAATGTCAATAAAAACAGGCTTCTTTAAAGTCTGTCTTTGGCTATGGGGCTTGTTCTTGGAAGAGGGCTTCTGTGGAATGGGGACAGCTTGAGAAGGCAAGTGAGAGCATCCAGTGTGAGCGGCTTGCTTCTGTGTGGGTCCTCGCTCCTTACCTGCAGAGAACTGCAGCTGTTGAAAAAAGCTCAGCTCCCACACTCCGAATATCCGGCCAGATGTTTTTTGTTGTATTTGGACTCTCTCCTGGGATTAGCTCATCAGAGTGAGAGAAAGATAAAGGCAGCTGAGGCTTGACAGTCAACTGCCTCGTACCTACTCCCCCTCTTTCTACATGCCTACTTAGCGACTTCTTGGCAGCCCCAGACAGCCTCAGTTTCTCTCTGGGGATCCCATAGCCCACGCTCCTGCAGGGTCTTCCACTGGTCTTTCTGCTTGTAACCACCTTGCTGCCAAACTAAATGACTCCTTACTTGGAACACGGCCTGCATTCTCCATCCCTGTGTTCTTGATAAGCAAAGGTGTATCTGGTGCAGCGACAACAAGGTCTGAGGGCCTGGTAGGGTGTTTAGGGCTCAACCTTGTGAACTTCAGACTGTCCAGTCTTTTTTGTTTTCTCTTCTAGTAATCTGTCTTTACCAACACTCCAACTACTTGTTTTGTTTTTAAGGTTGCCTGCTCTTTCTTTTTATATTCATGAAAATGTCATAGCTGCTCAGATGGCTTAGTGAATAATGTATGGAAAGTCATCTTTTGTCTCCATTGTTAACTCTGTGATTTCTGGATGTGGCTCTGCTATTGCTAATTATTGGGTCTCTCTCTCATGCAGAAGTTTTTCTGGCATAGTTGACAGTTCTTTCCAGGCTGTTTCTAGTACTGCGGACTTTCTGTAAGCAATGCTATGAAGAAGACTGAAACTTCCTGGCTGCCCAGGCCTCTCGCTCTGACTTGGAAAACCTGCTTCTAGTGGCTGTGAGGTGGAAAAGCAGAGGTACTGGCAGCCAGGCTTTCTTTGCAAGATGAAGGTGACTTTCTCTTGTTTTACAACGACCAATTTTTTGGTGACCACTAGGTGAACGCTGCTTATGTCTATTGCCTCTTTCCATTTGGTGAGCCTCTCTCTGAGGTCAGAACTATAAAATGCCTTTAGTCTACAACTGAATGCCAGCTCTGGGAGCACAGAGGTGATGTAACTGCCATAACTTATTTTTGGTCATTTAGTTCATTACCTAGCTGGCCTCTGTTGCTGGCCCTGACTGGACAACTGCTTTGGGGCTGGAAGCCAGTGCAGTTTGTATGGGTCCTTATGGGAGATGGTAGTCCCTTCCTTCCTTGGACAAGCTGTAGTTTTACATTGTGTGTGTGTGTGTGTGTGTGTGTGTGTGTGTGTGTGTGTGTGTGGTTTTTTTTTCCTGTCTCAGATTTAAGAATTCATTCTCCATTCTCATCTGCTGGTGCTACAGTTCCCACATCCAGAGATGTATATGTATAGCCATCATTGAGCAAAATAGAGCTGAACTATGTAGCACAATGACCTTTTTTCAGTCAGTGGCCTGAAAATATATCTTTGATAAAACAGCATTAATCACATAAAATGCCAGGAGTTTGTGATTAGAAAATCTTAACACTGACCAGCCTGTTGACTTCACATTTTCTAAACTGAAACTAAAGAAAATTCTACTTTCACATAAGCTTATTATAGGGTTTGAGACACATCAGAAAGATATAATTCTTATTTCTTTCTTAAATTAAAAAAAAAGCTTTTAGACATGTATTAAGTGACATTTTTGTATTTTAGTAGAAAATTATTATGAAATAATCTATGAAACTTTATGGTACTAAAAGTCTTCTTCTTTTAATCTTTATGTCATGAGCACATTATTCTACATAGTCATTGACTGTAAGGCTGAAATCAACTGAGTTTTATGTATGATACAGCACTATTGTTTCTCTTTCTTTTCTTTCTTTCTTTCTTTCTTTCTTTCTTTCTTTCTTTCTTTCTTTCTTTCTTTCTTTCCTTTCTTCCTTTCTTCCTTTCTTCCTTCCTTTCTTTCTTTCTTTTTTTGGTTTTTTGAGACAGGGTTTCTCTGTGTAGCTTTGCGACATTCCTGGAACTCACTTGGTAGTCCAGGCTGGCCTCGAACTCACAGAGATCTGCCTGACTCTGCCTTGTGAGTGCTGGAATTAAAGGCGTGCACCACCACCGCCCTGCTTGTTTCCATTTCTAAAGCATGGTTATGGCAGATCCAAGCCAGTGGTTTTGTTTTGTTTTTTCAGTTTTTAAATTTACTTTTGTAAATTTTGATTAAATGTATGAAATACATAAATACATTCTGCTAAGTTTGTTTTGTTGTTTGTGTGTATATGGCTGATGAACCATATTATGCTGGACAATCAATAAGGGGGCTTACCCTTAGGGGAAGCTAATTCTCCTTCTTCCAGCAGACATTGTTACCTATGGTTCTGTGGGACTCTATGAGGTCTTTCCCCTTCCAGATTAGCATGTCTACTGATGTTGTCATTGTTCTGTGAGATATTCCCTGCAGGCTGGTTTTGAAGTGAAAGGATGTTTAATAAAGATGAAGAGGAAAGATTCTAATTTTTCAACAGAACTCTGTTAGGACGGGAAATTCTAAACTATTACTGTGAATAATCAGTTATGGAACCGAGAGTCTGTGCTGTGATCATGTGACTCATCTATTTCAGTTTTATTGCCATGACAATGAACCACTTGGAAAGTTATTCTGTTTTTGTAGTCCTTCTTTGTGTTTTGTCAGGTGGATGGAAGAGGTTCAGTGTAAATCTAGAATTCCAACATCTGACTGAGAGAATAAACACCATGCTTTAAATTGGTCAGTGTGACAGTGCAGAGAGATCCTAGAGTTCGCAGATGAGACCAATCTTGGCTACACTCACGGCTAATTTGATATCCTGCTTGCCATGATCTCCTATCAGTGTAACACTGTGTGACCCGCCAGTGTCTCAGGCACAGTGTGACCAGGCTACAGACAAAGCAATTTGTTCAGCCAAACCTATTTTGTTCCCATCTGATTCAGGTTTCATAGTAACTCGTCTTGGCTTGATCCAACTTTATTTTATCACGGTCTAAAGAGAAGGTGTTTGATTAAAATCGACAAGTAACAGGCATACAGCCCCGATTCTGTGTCAGGACTTATTGTCAGTATTTTAAGTCTGTTATTACCTTTATCCCTCCTATGAACCTTCTGAGGCAGAGGCTCACTGTTGGCTTACACATATGTGGGGAAACAGACCCAGAGGGAATAAGTCACAAAGATGCTGTATCAAGGAGCTGGGGTTTCATTCATGTGGAGTGCATCTCAATCTATGTTTTTTTCACCCTCGTTTCAAAAAAAAAATATAGCTTTGTCAGCAAGGGTAGTGCACACCTTTAATCTTAGCACTCATGAGGCAGAGACAGGCAGATCTGTGTGATTTCCAGGCTAGCCTCTTCTACACAGTGAGTTCCAGGTCACCCTGAGCTACATAGTGAGATCTTGTCTCCAAACAAAAGTTTTTAAAAAAGTAAATAAAATTTAGGATTTGACTGTTGCCAGGTAAAAGTGCTGAGTTGGTCCAAATAGCAAATAAATGCCATCTTTATCATGAATTGAAGGCTATGTATAGCCAAATATGCTTTGAACTTATTCAACTTGGGAAAGAATTCCACATTTCTATTAGATGTATCTATTGCTCATTTATTTTTACTCTGTGTTGGCTGTTGCCTTCTCTTAGTCTGAATACATTGGCTTTTTTTCCCGATGTTTTTGTTCCAGCATTAACAATATCTTTCTCTGTACCTTTTCATTTTGGTGTCTCTATACCTGCCTGAACCTCAACTAGTGTCCAAGGCTTGGAACCCCATTCCTTTGAGCATCTATTTCAACCATAATTGAGATGCTGCCCTGGGTTGTGTAATCTGAAGCCAGTGCTATTTGCAGGGAAGGAAAGACCCAAAGAAAAAAGAATCAAAACTGAAAACTGTGCAATCAGACCACAAATGAGCACACACTTAAGTGAGAAAAGGAAGCCCAGTACATTGTATATGTTTTAAAAGCTAGAAAACCATACACATTTTATGAAGTCAGAAATGTGTATGTATAATATTTAATAACTGGTTGATGACATTAAGATATCCCTTCCTCAAGCATGTTTTGATGAATCATTTATCATTTGCTTGTGCATTTTTAATAGAAAAAGAAGCCAGTCTTTTCTCTACCTTAGCTGGTCGGAATATTGCTTTTGTTTAATGGCCCATAATTTTTATCTGCATTTTCTGTGTACAGAGAAATAAATTTAATGATTAGCAAAGAAGATATTCTTCACATATGTTCTAATCAAGATTTGACAATTTTGCATTTGTTTATTGCACACCCTAAAATAGCTTTACAAATAGCAATTAAAATAAAATTTTCTTTTTAGCTTTATCAAATGTGCTATTGTGTCACAGGGGAAAACGGATGCTGCATTGAGACATGGATGAGGCTAAAAGTGTCACTTACAATGACACAAAGTGATCTTTGGAAGGACTTTCTACTAGCTAGCTTGTGGCTTCTTGGCTTCCCTCCAGGACCACACACGGCAGATGCTGTGGGACAACCCCTGGTGTGACCTGACCTCTGGTGCTGCAGCTTTGTGTCTCAGTACAGGATTAGTCAACAGAGGGTGCAGGAGAACGTTTCCAGGGAAGCCAAATCTAACATCTAAGCACCGTTTGCTGTCTCTTATAACATGCAGAGAACAGTAGTGGACTGTAGTGATAAATAACGGACACCCACATGAATGTATCAGCGTTAACACAAACTAAACGTATCCCCTACCTATGTCCTATTGGTCAGACTCCTAAAACGTCAAAAACATTCAATGAAGAAGAGCTGAAGAGACATTGGCCATGGCAGCCAGGATTCCCAGGTCCTTGAGCCTATGGATCAGAAAGCACACAGGGATGCTATCCCAGCTTCAGGAGGATGCATCAGTAGGACAGATATGATGTGGCTTGAATAGGTAACCATATTGACTGCTCACAATAGTCAGTGCATAGGGGGTAGACAAAGAATTTACCACTTGCTGCAATCCTGCTCCTCAGTAAAGATCTCAGAGCAAGTAAAGATCTCGGACAATCGGGGTGGGCACCCCAGATGCCTATGATCACAGAGCCAAATGTTAGATGTCAGTGACAAGAGATCTTTCCTGGGAGGAAGGAAACTAATCTGTTTGGGAGGAGAAGAGCAGTGGCATCAAGCCAAGGGGCGTTACCATGACCTGTGTCCTATCACACTCAGAGAGAAGCTATTAGAACATATACGACATAGGACTCTACAGACAGCCAGACACCCTCTTAGAATTCACCATTGTTGTCCAGTAACTGCTGCCAATCATCTTCCTAATTTAGTACAAACACTGTGTCCTATAGAGTCCCGGGCTAAAAGATCTGAAAGTCCACATTTTTAAACTACAAGAGATCGACCCAAACATCCGAGTTTTAGGAAAACCTAGAGCAGCAGTCCTTGTAGATAAATGAAGCAGCCTAGGGTATATTATCTCTCATACTCATCATTCAGTGTTCTATGCTTAGCCATGCAGCCCCTTGTTACAGCCTGAGAAGGCCTGGGTTTAGCATTCTGCTCACTCTGGCTTATGTGACTTTCTGGCACACACTGGCTGGGATGGCTGCTGGGAGGGGAGACAGGAGCCACACCAGGACTCTGCATTGTGGTTCCCTGCTGACTAGGATTGCCCTCTGCCTCCTTATCTCCCAGGCAGCGATCTGTCCTTCCAAGTTCAGTTTTCCTTCTATCCACAGAAAGCTCGGGAGTACTCACTAGCCCTATTAATAGTCTCTTTGTAGTTTCACGACCTGGCCTCTGATCAGACTTGAAGCTCAGTGATTCTCAAAAGGAATGTTTTCTAAATTTACTAAATATTTTTTTTTTTCATTTACTAAGATACATGAAAAGTGACTCAATTTTCTTCTGAAGTCTCCTGGAGAAAAACGACATATTTGAAACACAGCTACCTGTTATTCATGCCACGCGGTGCTTTTCCATCCTGCCTGTGCGTGAGACTCTGCATGGTGGCTCAAGTGCTTGGTGTGCTTGAGAAACAAACAGGAAACTGGTGTTTTAAACTGATACAGAACTCAGAGAAAACCCACCTTATCTTCGGTGACAGGAAAACTGGTAAAGACACAGGGCACATTCTGGATAGATACGTAGATTTGGCTCACACTCGTTGTGCACCTGCTATGCTAAGAATATTGTAGTGGATACTACAAGGACTTACAGCCTGATAAAAAGCACACAGCTTCACGTGGATCCTTTCAGGATTTGAAAGGGTCACAGAGGAAGTAATATAGCATTTACTAGGGTGCTAGGGTACATACCCACCAAATCAAGACAGGATGGGGGACACTTGTTCAGACTAGGGAAGTGTGTGTAGTGGGGGTTTGAATAGTCTCTTCCTCTGAAGTTTTCCTATTCAGTGTCTTTATTCAGCTCCTGTAATAATAAGCCATCCAAACACACCAATGACTCAGGTCTGTTACCAGCTCAGACCCTTAGCCATAATCCGTCTCTATCTCCAAAGGGATAGATTTACAGCATTGACAAACACTGATGGACTCAGGTTTGTAGTAAAATGTTCAGTGAAATCTAGTCAATACTTAAAATGATAAATCAACTATGGTGCTGCATTCTTTGTAAGGAAGGCGGCACTTCATTAAAAGAAGCAGACATGAACCTGTGCTATTTTTAATAGTGAAAAGCAGAAAAAGATTTGTTTGATATGGTGACATTGGGAAGAGGTACATAGAGGTTCAGTGAACCTCACAAGTTTACCGTCCAGCCTGACATAAAAGTCAGGTTTAAATAGAAGCTAAGAGCTATGCTAACTAAGCAGTGCTTCAAAGGTGTGGTCCCTGCTCAGCACTGTCCCAGCTCCAATCCCTCTTGCAAGGTCAATGACAAGCTGTAAATCTTTCTCCAGGGACAAGCTCCATCTCTGGCTGTCTGTTCCCCTCTGGATGTCCTCAGGGCTTCAACCTCTTTTTCCTCCAGAAGGAGGTTCCTGGGAGAACTCTAATTTCTTGGGAGTCAATTTTTTTAATAGAGATCTGGGGGTTGGGGGGGATATGGCACACACATCTTTTCCGAATATCTCATACCTGCCAGGCAGGCTTGTTAGATATGTTTTAATTCCCCAATCTTGAAGTGTAATAGGTATGTGTCTGAAACAAAGATGAACAGACTATGAATAGGAGTCAAGGTTAGCACACAGTCAGGTAGCCGTGCTTTTCTCTATAACTCTTGGCTTTTAATTACTTTTAGAAGGACTGGTACAAGCAGCTTCACCTTGTTGTTGGCTTGAGACAGGGTCTCGTGTTGAAGGCCAAACTTAACAATCCTCCTGCTTCAGCTTCCCAAGTCCTGGGATTACAGGCAAGTATCACCCTGCATGGTATGACCTATCTCCACTCTGACAATTTCCCTGTCTAGGAACAGTGTTCTCTGAAGACATTGGCATCTGCTGGTTTGTTTTCTACTGTCGCCTTTTGCTGACGTCAGATTTGTTCCCACTCATCTTATTTGATCCCATGATGCAGAGGGAGGGAGGCGTAGTCAGTGCCAATAAACCTTTTCAGCCCAATTTTAAGCAAATAAAAGTAGAGAGAGAATGGCTCATAGGTCAGACATACCTGAAGTTCATTTTGCTTTTCCTGCGGGTAATGGCCTTCATCTTAAACACGTTGTTCAGGTTCCTTTGTCTGAAGCTGTACTTCTGCAGAATGTTAAAAGACAGCAATTAGTCACAAACACAACTATCAAGAGCAGACACTGCTTCAGAACATTAGCAGACGGTAAGGAAATATTTGGTTCCACATTGTGTTTTTGTTAAGGGTCATAACTATTGTCTGTTGACCTAGACATTCTGAGTAAAACTTTGGAAGGACTACGAGACTGCCCAGTGAAGGATTTGGCTACATATGACATTTAGAACTGAGACCAGGAAACGTTAATGCAATGTTGGTGAGAGAGGGCACAATGCAGGAGAAAGAACACGAGAGTTAAGAAAGGGGGTACAAACCTATGTATTTTTCTAGTTTTAACCCTGTCATAATTCTTATTTCCTTTGTCTTTGGTAGATAATGGCATAAAAGTGTAATTGAGGGCTGGAGAGATGCCTCAGCGGTTAAGAGCACTGTCTGCTCTTCCAGAGGACCTGAGTTCAATTCCCAGCACCCACATCCTGGCTCACAACTGTCTGTAACTCCAATTCCAGGACCCTCGACATCCTCATGCAGACATGCATGCATGCAGAACACCAATGCACATAAATACATTTTAAAAATTAAAGAAAATCGTAATTGAATGTGAGAATGTGGGACCCTAAGTGAGGCTCCCAGGCTTCTGAATGGACATTTCAATGGAACAGAACTTCATGGATGTTTACAGAGTTCGGGACTGGACAGTTTGTGTGAGCGACTACTTTTATTTAGCTGTGTGATATTTTTATCTGTGCGTTCATTACAGCAAAGTGGTTTTATTTAATAATAAAATGTTTGGCTATAATTTCAAGTCTGCCACCATCTAACAGTGCATTCTAGTGAACCGCCTAATTTCTCTGTGCTCCGTCATCTGAGCAGACAATTACAATTGTTACCACAATATGTCCAAAAGTTCCGGTGATTATTTACATAAAATGATACTTGAAGGTATCACTGCTGCTTGTGGGGCTGAGCTCAGTGGAGAGTCGTTGCCTCGAATTGACGAGATACCATGCCCAGCCCTGAGGAAAACCTCTCTGTGACTCCAAAGGAAGATAATTTTAATCATAACATACCAAAACCCAAAAAACTCCTTCATAGAGCCTGCTTCTTTTACCCTTACCCTCTAGTCATTAATTTTTTTCACATATCTTTGCAGTTTTGTTTTTTTAAAAAATGGGTCCACATTTTATGGCTCAGGATCAAAACCCAGGGCACCTTTGCACCTTACTGACTCATTGAGACCAGCACCCTTACTTCCTTCTCTGGTGAACATCATGGTTGCTGCAAACCAGGGCAAAAGTTAACACCCCTGCAATCTCAGTTCCTTTATCCTTGCTTCTCCATCCTCTGCCTCACCCCGTGTGGACCAGAAACGAAAGGATGTAATCAACAACAACAACAACAAAAGACCTTGAGTGGGAAAATGTCTGATCTGAAGTGTTAACTGAATTTGAAGTTCCCCTTGTCAGTTTAAACTTTGCCAGTGACAGCAGAAAAGAAGGCCACGAGGGCTGGTGAGATGCCTCAGTGGGTAAAGGCGTCTGCCACCAAGCCTGAGGCTCTGAGTGCCATCCCTGAGACCCACAGGGTAGAAGGAAAGAAACAAACTCCTGAAATTTGTCCACTGACAAATACATGGTGCCAAGATGTGCTACCATGCCCCTGACAATAAGTAAATGGAGTAAAAAAAAAAACCACGAAAATAATATTGCAAAACTAACAATGTAAAGTGTGGCGGCTTAATCACACGCTCCATCATCATTCTCGTGGGATACAGGCTGATTCCATAGGGGAGTGCTTTCGGGTATCTGGTCTGCTCTCCTAGTCTTCCTGCCAGAGATGATAAGGCAGGAAATCAGCTATATTCTATAGACTATTCTAGTAATTCTGGGAGAGCTGTTTAAGAGACACAAGGTCCCCAGGCAATTCAACATTAAAAGAAAAACCAGGTGAGATCTTGGAATCCTATTTGTTGGACTTAACAGTAGAATATAATTTTCATGTTTATTTCCATTCTTAGAGGACGAGGGAGTGTAACTCTCATTCACTATGGGACTTAAACTGTCTTTACAGCCATGACTAGCAGGTCACAAAGAAGAGACTTCATTTCAACCTTCTTAATCAAACGGGAATGTGTGTGTGTGTGTGTGTGTGTGTGTATGCATGTGATGTGTGTAAATGTGATTTATGTAGGTGTGTGTGTACGTGTTATGTGTATATGTAGGTGTGTGTACATGTGAATGTGGTATGCGTGTATATATGTATGTATGTGTATGTGCATATGGTATGTGTATACGTATGTATGTGTAGGCATGTGATATGTATAATTGTGGTGTATGTGTATGTAGGTCTGTGTGTGTGTGCATGTGGTATGAGTATATGTCGATATGTATGTGTATGTGGTGTGAGTATATATGTAGGTGTGTGTACATACATGAAGTGCATATGTGTTACTTCTTTTTCACCCTCTCAGGGGAAAATGGTGAGAAAAGGAAGGGGACAGATAATCCGGACCCACCAGGGAGTTTTGGTGTATGTGGAAGGCCAAGTGCTTTCGGGTTTCTGCATAGTTAATCTCTGAGCAATAATGAGCCTATGGATTTAAGGCATGTGTTTGTTGGCCATGATAAAAATATGTAGAACAAACCTTTACCTCCATAACTCAGAGAATCAATCCTCTCTATCTGCCTAGATCAGGCTCTTTGACTAGATGTGCTGGCCATTCTGCAGTGAAGTGAAGGAGTGGCCAGAAACCCAAAATTGAAGCCATATGGAAACTTACTGTGCATATTAAATCGCATGTAGCAGTGTTAACAGCATCTTGATTTGTGGCTGCAAGTAATAAATAAATTATATTAATTTTGTAGCTGTGAGCTAATTTCTCCAGAATTACTTTTTAATAACCAGCATCATGTTCACTGGTAAGATTTAAATACATTTAGGAACAAATTTGTAGACATTTAAGTAATTCTAGATTATCATTTTGAAAGCTTGAGGGTTCATTTATTAGTTCCCCCAACACCAAATTTTTAGGGAGGAAATTCTTTGGATTAGACAGGATAACTCTGTGGAAAACAGTGGGTGTGCCTTCTCAGAGGCGGTCCCCATCTTGCGACGGCCAGGTGGGAATAGGCTGTTACAAGAATTCTTTAGCCCTTATTTTATAAGTGCTTTGTCTTCATTATGTAACTTACTGTTTCTTCTCATCTGCTAGGTTGAAGCTAATTGTGCTTCAATGCCTGTGAGAAGCCTAGAATGTTGTGATTTGTCCTGTTAAGCGAGGCACTTCAAACTGCAGTGACTGATGCATGAGGTCTGCAGACAGCACTTGGAAGCCGTGTTCATTCCACTACCTATTAGAGGTGACCTCTGTCCTACTTTCTGTGTCCTAGGTCCCTTCTGGTGGAGATAATAACTGTATGCCCATACTTGAAGACAAACATGCAAAATACTTACATGTTCCTGATCCAGCTGGGACCTCCCGTTCCCCTAAGCTCTCTTCCCAGCTGGATCAGGAGCAGTGTGGGAGAATAGAGAGGGAGATACCATGATGAATGAAGACCCCAGGGGAATAGGAAGAAGCAGAGTGCTAGAGAGGTCCCCAGAAATTGACAAAGATACCGCCACTTTAGACTACTGGCAATGGTCGAGAGAGTGCCTGAGCTGACCTGCTCTGGTGATGGGATGGCCGAACACCCTGGCTGTCATGATAGAACTCTCATCCAATGACTGATGGAAGCAGATGCAGAGATCCACAGCTGAGCCCCAGGTGGAGGTCTTGGAGTCCAATCAGCGAGAGAGAGGAGGGATTGTATAAGCAAGAGATATTGAGAACAAGATTGGGAAAAAAAAGCACAAGGACAAATAGCCAAACTAGTGGAAACCATGAACTGTGAAACAATGGCTGAGGAGCCCCCATGGAACTGGACCAGGCCCTCTGGATAAGTGAGACGGTTGATTAGCTTGAACTGTTTGGGAGACCCCCCAGGCAGTGGAGCCGGGACCTGTCCTTGGTGCATGGACTGGCTTTTTGGAGCCTGGGGCCTATGCTGGGACACTTTGCTTAGCCTTGGTGTAGGGAGGAGGGGACTGGACCTGCCTCAGCTAAGTCTACAAGGCTGGACTGACTCCCCGGGGAGACCTTGCCTTGGAGGAGGTGGGAATGGGGGGTGGGTTGGGGGTGAGTGCTGGGGGGTGGGAGGAGGGAGGACGGGGAAATCTGTGGCTGATATGTGAAATTAAGTTAATTATAAAATAAAAATATTTCAAAAATACTTACATGTGCTGTCAAATGTGGATGTGGTCTATCTTTCAAAATTTCCTATCCTGGAAAGGCTGGGCAGTGGTGGCGCACGCCTTTAATCCCAGCACGTGGGAAGCAGAGGCAGGCAGATCTCTGAGATCGAGGACAGCATGGTCTACGAGTGAGTTCTAAGACAGCCAAGGCTACACAGAGAAGTCCTGTCTCAAAAAACAAACAAACAAACAAACAAACAAACAAACAAACAAACAAAACAACAGTAACAAAAGTTTCCTATGTTGGGAGCTTGGTTCTCACTCAGTGTGATGTGGGAACTTAAGAGGCAGAGCCTAGTGACATCCCCTTTGGTCAGTTGAATGCATATTCTCATCAATGACTGTGGGGTCCTGGTCTTCCTGGCTTCCTCTTTGGCCACGCAATCGTCCCTTTTTGTTGATACTCTCCCACAATGCTGTCTGCCATTAGGGCTTCACCAGAGGTTGAATCAAACCTGGCTTTTAGCCTCCAAAATGGTGACCTAAACTACTTCTTTTCTGTGCAAGTAGGATGCCTCAGGCATGCTGCTGTAGAATTAGAAACAGACTAATGACACCTATAGCCTTCCCTGGAGAAGCCTCACTAAATATGAATTAGTGCTGTTGGTGTCTGAATGTGGAATACAGATCTGCCATTGTGCACATGAACCACAGATCCCCAGCCCCTCCCTCCTCCCACCCCCAAGCCTCCCCCTCCCCACCAACCCACCCTCCATTCCCACCTCCTCCAGGGCAAAGCCTCCCATGGGGAGTCAGCAGAGCCCAATACACTCAGAAGTTGGATTTTATTTTATTTATTTATTTATTTTTTGGTGTGTATATTTCAAAGTTATTTTTTTCATTTTTATTTATTTATTTATTTTTCTATTTTCAGCTTGATACAGTATAAATTCTTATCCTAATAGTGAAATGTTTCATTGGGGCTTGCCCAGTAATTGAGTAAACCAAAACTTACTATAAGCCACAGTCAAAGTTAAACCAGAAAGAAAGGCAACATGGCTGAGCATCATGGCTCTGTACTGACAGATTCGGAGTCTGTAACACGTGCCTCCATGCTTCTTGTGTATCACCGACTACACAGAGGCTAGAAGGAGCATCACTAATACGTCAGTGCCTCACACTCTGTGGTACTCCTTGACTTCTGATCATCTACAAAAGATTTTCTGCTTCCTTCTTGCCACAGATACCAGTAGATAACTGGATTTCCCCTTCTTCCTGTCATATTCCATATAATTTGGCATAGAATTTTACAGGTTTTCTTTCACTGTACTTGGCTTCAGCTATGAGTGTACTCATTGATTAGTACTGTAGTTGGATCTAAAATGTTACCTGCAATCCTCTATGTCCAAGATATGATTCCCGACCCATGGCATTAGAATGTGGTGGGAACTTTAAGAGGTGGGTTAATACTAGGATATTTTAGGTTGTTGGGGGGCGATTTGCCCTGGAAGAGGATTGTGGGGCCCTGTGCTCTTCTTTCTCCTTTTCATTTCTGAATATGAGATGGAGAGGCATGCACTTCTATCAGCACATGCCTAAAGCAATAGGACCAATTGGGGACTAACTGAAACCTCTAAAGCTGTGAGCCAAAATAATTCTTTTATCTTTATCTTATGCATTTGATACAGTAAAAGAAAGCTGGCTAACATCTTTAGTGGTGAAATATGTCTTGTACTGGCCCTCTAGGCATGTGCATGGACTGTATAATGAAGAGGCTGATTTTGTATATGAAGTGGATCCTGAGAAATGATTTTCTAGAAACAGATCCCCAAGTGATAGTGATGCTCAAGAAATCTTGGGCATCCTGGCAAATGCAATAGTGGACCAAATTCTTGCAGGCATCAGTAAAAGTCCTCCAAACCCAACTAGTTTCCCCTATTCCTTGTACTTCAGTGTAAGGGCACTGAACTTTCTCAAACACAATATTGCCTGATCTGAGCTCTAGAAAAAAATTAGAAATAAAGTCCTTGACCCAGTATCTGTCAGGTTCTTGTTGCATAGTGTAGGAGACAACTCAAGAATTTCCACCTTTCTGATGTGATGGAGGCTGATAGGAGACAGAACACAGCTTGGAAGCAGGCTACAGGTAATATGGAGTGTCTCCCCTCTGTTCTTTCTGTTCTCTCTGTCTCTGTCTCTGTCTCTGTCTCTCTCACACACACACTTTTCAGATGAGCTGGCAATACTTTCATATATATATATATATACATATATATGTATGTATATATATAAATTCCTTGCTATTAAAATACACCAGTAATGTCCAATGGACTAAATTTGTTTGACAACGTGCTACCCAGATCTAACTTGCATTTTTAACAACGTTGTTTACAGTATTCGCATCTAACAGAAGTGTCTTACACTAGTGTAATGAAAACTGTAGCTGCTCTTCTCAATGGCTTGAATCAGTACAACAGCTGATGACTTTTCATAAATTATCTCATTTAATCTTTACAGAATTCTGGAGACACATGTGTCAATATTCTTACTTCAAAGGTTAAAAATCTGACCCTTCATGTAGTTGTTCACTGTCACTTTTTGTTGGATATGGAAGGCCAGCAATTCTTTGCATTATTCCATAATAGAACAAGAGTTTATATCTCCAATTGCAGTTGGTAAGTTAGGAATTTTGTATATCTGTGCTGTGCAGAGACGCAGAGAGGGTGAGGTATTGACCTTGGTCCCTAGGATTGAACAATTTAGTCAGATTTGCACATTTAAAAGCAGCTCATGACACACATAAGATTTGAAATGCCATATGCCTTGGGTGTAAAACTCGAGTCTACACTGGTAGAGCTGTGGCTTATAAACAACAAGAGGCCATTACAGAAAGAAGGTTCGAGGTTCCATGTGGAAGATGACCTGGAAGTCTATGTGATTTTGAGATTTTGGTGAAGAGAAGGCAGAACTTCCCAACAGGTAGATAGATGCGACAAGCAGGTTCAAACCCAGGGCCTCATTCTTTACGAGAGACATAGGCAAGGTTGGGGCCTCTTGGTTCCCGGATGTCCACACCACCTTAACCTTCATCAGGAAGAGTTTCTGCATACACTGACTCCTAAGATACTGTCTGAATAAAGTATGTTGCTACTTTAACAAAGAGTATACGGGGCATGCTGTCACATGCTTGTGATTCCAGTACCAAGTAACTCGAGGAATGGGGAGTACAAGCTTGATGCTGGTCTGGGCTACATAGTGAGATCATGTTTCAAAAAATTAGTTAACTAGTAGTTGGAAAAACAATCATTGATGTAATGAAATTAAACACAGTGTTAAAAAGTGGCCTTCATTGCTCAAGGATTGTCGACTATTGCTTCAGGGTGGCATCCCGAGGTTCCAGATATTATTATATTTATATTTGATTTTATTCACGACTTCACTTTTATCTCTCTGGCTACCTAAGTCAGAACTCTAATCTTCCTGCTCCTTTCTGACTTGGACCTGGCCATGAAGAAATTCTCTGACTTACCTCTCATCTGGTAACAGGTCATAAGACCCTCCTCATTCCATGGGTTTCTCCAAACGCTGGAGGGAAGAGCGCTTCACAGAGAGGCCCAGAGAAATGCTGGACTGGAACCTGGCTCTCCCCACTCGGTCTGTCAGCCTTAGGCCAGAGCCTTTTTGTCCCACCACATTTACATACAGATAGCTATGCTTCGGTCATACTTACCAATAAAGTCTCCACAGCAACCCAAAAGGGTAGGATTTTGAATTTCTAGATTGTTGAGTGTGGGGGAGGGGGCTTCTGGAGGGTGGCATTCCAGAGAGGGCATGGTAGGTCCATGCTTTTCACCATCTTCATCCATGTTCTTTGCAACATGTCATAACATCTTCATCCATGTCCTTTGCAATATGTCATAAACAGGAGCATTTCCCTAAGTCCTAAGCCGCTCTACCAGATTCTTGGTCTAGAGATGACTGATCAGAAACACCAGTGAAATTGCGTTGGACTGTGACTGGTATCAGAGGAGGCAAGTGGCCTTGAGGCCTTGAGGACCATGCATCAACAGTGGGGTCTGGTGTTATTTGAGTGTCAGAACCCAATGGGGATAAAGGACACTCAGCTGGTGTCTGAAGTAGAACTGCCTGCGTGCTTGTCCCTGAGGAGACAGCCTTAAACCTTCTGTGTTGATGATGATGCCAGAGTAGATGAAAACAAAACCTTTTTGTTCTGTTTTATAACCATGGGAAAGTGACACAGAGTTTCTGGTCCTCAGTTTCTGATAATACGGAAGTCAGTCATATGGTCATTGCAAACATTACCTCATCATGATGCTCTTAGAATTAAATAAGGTGAGTCTATGAAAATGCTTTGTCAGCTCTAAGCTGTGATATGCACAGTTGTTTTCAGTTTTAACGTGGAAGATGTAGACTGAATGAAAAATTAAAATGAATTTATTTACCAGACGGAAAATGAGAACCATGAGAGGTGTTACTGCAAAAGATTGGTGTGTTGGGGTGTTTTAGGAAAGCTAATTTGGCACTGGAGAAATGGAGAAGGAGAAAGAATGGAGAAGAGGAACTAGGAGACCAGTACCCTGGTCCAGGCAAGATCAGCGTGGATCCTGAGATCAAGGGGATGACCAGGAAGAGAAGGAAGCAAGAAAAATATCCAGTATTGTTTCTTTCATATATAGCTCACTATTCATAAGAAGAATTTGAACTTTGATATGAATTTGGGTTTCTCTTTGTGGAAGAGAGGATATCCTATGCACAAGGGAAAGTGTCAGATGCAGTGAGGCCAACTCAGAGATAGGACTATGAGGAAGCAAGCTGTGATACTGAACAGTGCAGCAGACTACACTTTTAACCTTCCCCAACCTAGTCTCCTTTGGAGGCTGAGTGTCCTAGATCTAGAGGGTTGATCGTTAAAACAAAGCAAAACAAACAAATAAACAAACACACCCAATAGTTGGAGCCTGAATACTACCTGCTCTCCAAAGTGAAAATATGTATTTCCTTGTAGTTCAGAAATGTGATGAAAGACGAGGAAAGCAGCTTTGTGGAAAAGCACAAGTGCCCAGAAGGTGGTGTCTGTTAAAACTGGGTTGGTACCCACCAAATCAACCTCATGATGTTTTACCAGAGGAAATGCCAACCTGAGCATTGTGGGTGCAAGATGAATAGCAGGTGGCACATTTCCCTTTTATGCCTTGGAAACACGTAAGAGGTCCAGGATCATGGACTGAAAGATGAACTCACAAGCTGGGAAGTCCTGGGAGCCATTTGGTAACACAAACTTACTTGGTTTCAGGGGAAAAGGAGGTTAGAAACAAGGTGATTCTAGGGTGGGGTGTAAGGCCCCCGAGAGAGGATCGAGGAACTGGGTCGACAGCAGAGGTAAAGGAATGACTGGGCGCCTCTCCAATCTCATTTTTTTCCCATCTTACCGACTGGCCCTGATTTTACTCCAGGTAGAAATATACTCTGCAAAAAAGAACAAGCATTTGTTAAATCTAGTGGACAGCAAGATCCCAGTAGACATGGCTTGGCATGGGACTTTCATAAATATTTCCAAATGGGGTGTACATCCTTTAGTCACTTTCTTTCCTCCTTAATTGGGATGAGGAAATACTGGCCAAATCCATCCCCAAAGAGGAGATACCTAGTCCATTTGGATGACAGCAGCTATGAAGAGATCAGAAGGAGGGACGAATTTTTTTCTTCTGTTGAGTGGTGGAGGGTCACACCACCTCATGAGCAAGGATGCGGTTCTAACCAATCTGAAGCCGTACTTCCTGGTTCCTAGACTGCACCCTTTATATCCTTCTGTCCTCGTTTTCACAGGAGTGGCCCCTTCAAAGTAGTTTTGCAGTATAGCGTCCATGATGCTTTGTGTGAACAACTCACAGGATTTCTCAGCACCGTGAACTGCTGAAGAAAATTGACCGAGGGCCAAGGCAACATGTAATGGGAGCGGCAGGGTGGTTCCAGGACCAGGTTCAGAAGAGGCATCTAAAGGCTGACTAAGCATGGAATCCCCCTAACCCACCCTGACCGTACAGCATGGTTGCATCTGTCAGCCACGAAGGGAGCATGCACACACAGGACAGATGTGTCCAGATTCTAGAAAATGCCTCCAGTTCTCTGGGGCTTGCATGTGAAATCCCCATTCTCTAGCTGGAGTTTCTTGTGGACTGAGCTCTGAGATAAGGAGCTTGCCCAGAACACTGGATTCTTCCTCATTAGGCCAGCTGCCTCTTTTCTGCGCTCTCCCCCTTGCCAGAAGGGAGACGGAAAACCCATCTCTTGTTGCAATCTCTGGTTCCAACAAGAATCTGTGACCTTGGAAAGAGCACGGGTTTCAAACGCTTGTCTGAGCCAGTAAGACTCTGAGCAGGCGCAGTGCTGTTCTGGTCAGGCCCCTTGGTACACTACAAGGATAGGAGACCAGAAAACCACACCTATTCTGCCAGAGAAGAAATGATACTGGCTGTGTGTGGTGGTGGGGTGGGGGGGCGGGGAGGGCACAGATATTTAATTTCCAGATGCTTCCTCGCTTTTTTGTTGTTCGCTCAGATGGGATGAGCAGTGACCAGGTCTGAAGGGCCACACAGAGGCCAGCACTTCTGAACCTAGTCCCAGGGAGAGCAGATTTTGTGCGCATATGGGAGGAAGCAGGAGCTAGTCTTCCTGTGCCCAGGCAGGCAGAGGGGACAGACGGCTCTCTACCTTGGGCAAACTTCTCTCCACTCCGGCAGGGCACAATCCCTCTTCTTCCTCTGCTTCCTCCCCCCTGCCCCGTGGGAGTGGAGTGAACAGGTGCTCACACACCCGCTTGGAAGGGCCGTTCATCACCAGCGAGTCCCGCGCCAGCAGCTGCTCAGCGGGTTCCCGGCTTGCAGGCGGCTGCAGCGCGCACCCAAGGCCCGGGGCTTCCAGCAGAGGGATGGCAGGGACAGGGCGACACGGTTGTCTGGAGACTGGGGCCTGGCCTATAACCTGCACCACCTCTGTCCCACCAGGCACGGGACTAGCAGGAGCAGGACAGGGTTAGCTCTGGGCAGCACCTGGGCGGGCTAGAGCTGCGGCCCAGCCTCCGTGTCGTGTCCCCCTTGTGGCAGACCGGTCACATGGAGATATTACCTCTTTTCCACCTCCGCAGCCTGGTGGGTTGCAGGGCGTGTCCCCGGGACAGAGCTGTGGTGCCCGCTAGGTGGGCGCGGCCCCAGGCTTCAGGGCGCCCACTGTGGGCGGGACCCCGGCAGCGCAGCCTGAGCCCGGGAGGCCACCGAGGCAGCGGGAGGTCACCTGCG
This sequence comes from Peromyscus maniculatus bairdii, assembly GCF_049852395.1. Lineage (NCBI taxonomy): Eukaryota > Metazoa > Chordata > Mammalia > Rodentia > Cricetidae > Peromyscus > Peromyscus maniculatus. The sequence continues at coordinate 78,714,274 of NC_134854.1, forward strand.
TCCTCCCAGCACTGCCCTACAAGCCGGGCCGGGCCTGCGCTGGCTCAGGCGGTGCCCGCGGAGTCCCGCGCTGCGGCACGCGTGTCCCGTTGCCCTCCCCAGGCCACGCAGATAACCAGTTCCCGCACCCTGGGAAGCAGACCTGCCCCAGACGGCATCTTGGAGGAGGTCACAACCACCTTGTCTTTTTATTCCAGGAGCAAGCAGCTAAGCCCTGTTTTAAGAGGCTAGCTCTCCAGGCATATTAAACTAAGTTTTTGCTTGCCTTTTGTTAGGAAACTTTTAATCACACAGAATTTAGGTTCTAATCGGCCAGGCGTTTCACTGGCCCAGAGAAAAAGCTTCGGTCTTTAACACCGGCTCTGGGGGCTGCTGGAAAACTGCCACTGAATTTAGGCTGGAGCTGAAGGTTAGCAGGATTTACCATTGTTTCCCCAGGGTGTTTAACCCTCACGGGCGCCTTTTCTTTCATTTAAGATACTTTCAAAAGAAAATTCTCGAGAACGCTTTGGCTATTTGTTTTGTTTTGTTTTTAAAAGAAATTTGTTTGAGCCTTTTAATCCAGAAATATTTCTAAAATGGGGAGGAGGGGGCATTGGAGACTGACAGCAGCTGTGTGTCAGGAAATAATAAGTATCATGCAAAAATATCACGGCTAATAGATATCCTTTATAAGTGGAAATATCTATGTTTAATTGCTTTTAAACTGTAGGGTGGAAAACACAATTATACACCATAACAAACCTGTACAGAAAAATCCTGAACAATACAAAACAAGTGCTAATATTTTTTCTTCATGATTGAAATAATTGTCCCCAAATTATGATGCTGATAACCTCCCCCAAACACTGTGTTTCCTCCTCTGCAAATGCTTGAAGAGGAATAGTTCTTACCAACTGAACACATTTAGTTTTGTCCTTAATAAACAGAAAATTGCATAGCTTTTAATATTGTTGTACATCCTCAAATGCATCTTTTAATTTCATGGTTAGCTCTTGATATTTTAAAAACTCAATTTTCAGAGATACATATATGAGTCCTAGTAATTATAAACACATTTTACTCATCTGATTTTTATAACATGCATTTTCATAATTACTGTACAACTGAAATAGACATTGAATTATGCTGTGTGCATGTCTTTATTCAGCAATATATTCTTAGACACCTTGTTCAAACAAATTAAGTGAATTTAAAAGAAACTAGAACAGGAAAGGAAAATCCTGCCAGTAGAGAGAGAGAGAGAATCACAGTGCGATACAGACAAAGGGGAAGGAAAAGAAGCTCTCGTACGAAAAGAGATTTATTATGACATAGAAAATGTTCACAATCGTTGAAACACACTTCAGAAACTAGTAAACACCTTAGATAGAGTTGTGCCAATTACTCAGCCCGCAAGCATCTGCTTTGTCTTAATTAGAGTGGGAGGTGAATGACCACTGTTTATTTTCATTTTCCTCATTAATTATGAAAAACTGCATTTAATTCATCTTGCATAGTGAGAGATTGGCTGCGCAGATGTAAGTCATAAGGGAAGTGGCTGTCGGTGGGCAACCTGAACATGGCACCCTGCCCAAGGGGACCCCTGGGTGGCACTGCACAGTAATGCATGCCATAATTGTAATTTTTGCCATAGTCCAAGGTTTCTTCTTGCTTCAGGGAAAATATCCCATTATAGTTAATTGGGGGAGGACTTAGGGGACCTTCAAACTGAGGGCTGGCACACTCAGGGGAAGTACTTTCATAGAAGGATTCATACGCACTGCAGTAATTGTAGGGTTTCATGGACTTGGGATTATCAAGAGTCCCATGCCCCGGGGGGGTGGCCAGCTCAGGGCTGTGGTAGGGTGGGTAGAATGTGGAGTAGGGTGACCTGGTGTGGTGGGCAGCCTCCCCACCCTGACCCATCAGGAAGCTCCTGGCGTTGAGCTGTAAGCAGCCTGCCACCAAGTTTGTAGTTGGCTGCGAAAGACCTTTGCATAAGTTTTGGACGAACGTGAGCAGATCTGGTCTCTTGCCAATCCTCAGAATTTCAGAAAGTGCCCAGATGTAGTTTTTGGCCAGCCGTAAAGTTTCTATTTTGGACAGTTTTTGGGTTTTAGAGTAACAGGGGACCACTTTTCGCAAATTGTCCAGAGCGTCGTTGAGGCCGTGCATCCGGTTCCTCTCACGCGCATTGGCTTCCTGTCTCCTGAACTTGACCCTTTCCAGTCGTAGTTTGGTGGTCTTTTTTTTCCTGAGACCCCTCCTTCTGGGCAAGCCATTTTCATCTTCTTCTTCTCTGTCTTCCTCCTCCTCCTCTTTCTCGGTTTCTTCTCCAGGGGCCCGTTTAATGCTCTTTCCTCGAAGGACAACTTGTTTTGGAAAGCTCTCTGGTTTCTTAATTTGTTTCTGGTCCTCGCATTGTCTAGCAAACTTTCTGCACATCTGGGATTCGGGCATTATGACAGACTCGTCAAACGGTAGTGTTAACATGGTTCTTTAACCTTAAATCACCTGGAAAAAATGCCAGCACAATATTTAAAGTGTTTTCATTTTTAGAGTTGATATACTTTAAATATATTTTATGACTTAATCATAGGGCTATGAGAGCACATGAAAAAGACTGATTCCAGCACTCATATTTACATTAAATAAAAAAGTTGAGTTTGTGGAGATTAACAATCATAAAAGCATTGATCCATGCAGTAGCATTAATTTATACAGGCAAATTATCAAAAGAAAATATAAAAGGAAATACTTATTAGAAATCACCACATTTCCTATTTCCCTTGGATTTTAAACTGGATTTTTAACATACACGAAGTGGAGTTCAAGCAAATAAAAGCATAGTATAATAATGCAGACTTTCATTAATTCTAATTCCCCTGAGAACAAAATGGAAGAGAAACCAATTTTTAAAACGAAAAGTGCTACCTCTCTTAAGCTGACAAATTTGAGGGGTTTTGTCAGGAAAAAAAATTAAACCTCAACTTTATTTCCTGCTAAGCTCATTCTAGAAATTCTGATAAGTGGCTGTAGAATACACAAATTTAAAGAAAAGATCAATTAGACCAATTTTAAAATTGAATTTTTTCTTGATGAGTAAAGAACTATGTAAAAAGAGTACTGCTTTCCTAGCCTCAAGGAAAGGGGAATTAGGCTAATCTGAAAATAAAACTGTAAACAAATGAAAAAGCCCACAAACATTACTGGGATTTTTTTTTTTTAATCAAAGCAAATGTTGCGACTGCTTTAACAATCTAAGAATTCCCCCAATGTAATTGTCTGTTTACTGCTGTTCCGGTCGTAGTGTTTTTGTTCTAAGAGCTACGGAAGTCTCCCTCTAGCTAATATCGGACAGGAACGGTCCAAGGATTCTGCCTGCAATTGTGCACGTGTGTTCAGAATCCCAAATGAAAGGGGAAAATAATTTGTGTTTAAAATGCAATTTTGTTTTTTGTTGGGTGAAGCAGCAAATATTTTCATCTAAAGTCTTCAACCAAATAGGCATATTAAAACAGAGACTTTTAATTTAACAATCTCCAGCCTTCTCTCTACATACACACACACACACACACACACACACACACACACACACACAATGTCCACACATTCATAATGTTACATAATAGCAGTGAAAGTATGTGATAATTACATCATAAGAATGAAATATGATAAGAACTTATAGATGGCAAAGAACATAGAAATACTCTAAGACAGTGATACTGTATCTTTAAATACTTGCATGCAAAGCCAGCATCAATTGAGTATATCTTTATTTATATTACCTTAGGTTTTAATTTCATTCAATAATCAGTTTTCATTTTGGATCTTCCAAATCTTTTCAGGCTGAGTGTCGCATCGTCTCCTGGAGCCTCTAGATCTGTGTGTATCTGCACTATCTCATTGATCTCTAAAAAGTGACATTGATGCCAACTGCCAGAGCTGGTACCCATGCCATCTGCTAGTGACGTCACAGGGCAGAGAGAGCCATGTGATCCTCTCTTGGGACCTTCATTCTGCACTGATCATCTGGCATCCCTGTAAGTGGGTACCAGCATTCATGCATCAACACAGGAGGTTAGACTGATAGGGAAAAAATCTGCACCAGCCTTTCACATACAGTAGGTGCATTTCTCTTCGAGCTGCTCGGGTCTAACTGGCAATCTGTAGAAAGAGCTGTGTTAGTGATGGGTTTCGCCCTGCCAATGGTGCAACTGTTAGGGAGTCGTTAATATTCCATTCATTCGCAAGGTGGGCTTTTGTGTGAGTGAGAGAGGTTTTTGTTGTTTGTGGGGTGGTTGTTTTGTAAAGATCACCAGCTCCACCTCGGTGCATCTGGGTACCAGGGGAGGAGAGCCTTGTATGGGAGCTAGAAGCTGGGCTTGGGTGCTGAATGAAATCAAGATTAGGGTTGACAAACGGGTCAGCAAAGGTCTCCTTATTTCTCTGCTTTGCTTTATAGCATGTGACTTATGGGTTTGTGTCTGTGTGTTCTTCGACTCCAGACTTCTTTTCTTCTCAGGATTTCAGAATAAAAGGTCAGTTTCTTCATCTGAGGTCTGTGAAAGACGTCTTCAAATGCTCCCTCACACTTGCTGTTGTCTTTCCCACAACTTTTCAGAGAGAATTTACGCAGACAGAGCGATACACAGACCAATTGCACAGCCACAGTGAGTCTTTGGTTGGATTTGAAGCTACGTGTTTGTGTCCACCGCTGAGCCACTGACTCTAGTCCGTTACCCTCCCTGATCTCCTGGTGTTAACCTGCTTGTGCCTTATCAATTCAGACAGGATAAACAGAAAAACAATCACTTATGTTTGCAGCTTTTCTCTCTTTGACATGCAGCAGAACATTTTTTAAATCCAAGATTCAGCTTTCTTGAACTTTCAATATTTTTTTTCCTCTGTTCTACCAATTTCAACCTTGCAACGTTTCCTCTAGACCCACGTTCACTTCAATATCTTACTGTTTTAACATCTGTGTCCTGTGGTTTTTCCTTAGCAGGTATATTTCTCCCTTTCCTTCATTTCTCTTTCCTGGTGCCTTTTAATGAAGCAGGACAGACGCAGTTAAGCAGAGCTGGCAAAGCCCTTCTAACAAAACAGGACGCAAAGCTAGAGGCCGACCCTACTGTCCTCTCCTTTCTCTACTCCCCTGAGACCCCTCCTTCCCAAGTGGACATATTATTTCAGGAATGCCTGTAAAAGACAAAAAAAGTGAACTTTTTAAAAAGTGAAAAAATAAACAAATAAACAAAAGCCTTATTGTTTGACAGCTGCATAATCTCCGTCTCTAAAGTAAAAGAGTATGCGTTTAGTCTTAGTATAATCCCTGGCAGCCTGGCACCGCTGAATCTGTGTTAGCATTCCCCTTATAAATCCTACCTTTGAAAGGTTTAGGATTCTGCTGCTTTTATGCACTTTGGATCCAAATTGGCACCCAGGGTCTTACCCAGATTCAATTGTGCTCCTCTTGAACCCCTACTCATTTCCACCGCCTTTACAAAGTTTGCCTGGAGTTCCCTGGACCATTCTAGAAAAGATGGAGTGTTGACAAAAAGAAAGATGCTAGGTCAAAGGGCATAGTTTGTCTCTCTTAAAGGGGGAATAAAAAAGTGTAAATTTAAAACAATAGTGAGCCTATTTAAAATAGGGAGGTGGGCCTAGCTCATATTTTAAAGTAAAACTTGTCACATCAGTAATTTTAGAATTTGCAGCTGAATATGTCTTTACTAATGATCATGCTGAATATATTTCATGTAGCTTTTGGTCCAAAATCTAAATATATTTTTGTATGAAGACCAAGAATTTCAATAGAAAGGCCGGATGCAGAAGTCAGTTGTCCTCATGTGTGGTTTAATTTTTAAGTGAGAAGGTGGAAAAAGACCAGAGTCCTGAGCTACAAAGTAAATAGTACTGTCTTGAATCTCCCATGTTGCACCTGTTCTAAGTCCCCAGGAGCTACATTGTATTAAGTATGTCACAGATACAAAAGTCAAAAGGCAGGGGCAACCTGATTTGATGTGTCCATAAAAAATTATCACCAATGTAGCAAAGGGAAGGACTGGTCCTATATTGTATCTTTCCATGTGCATAAGGAGAGAGAAAAGATTAATGAAACATTGGTCTCTTCCTGCCAGTAACATGAAAGAAAACCTTTGGTTGTGATGAGGTTGGGGACAAAGATTATTCAAGTATTTTGATTATCTATTCAATTTTGAAAGACTTAGTTTTTCTTTATTCTTAAAATTAAAAAAAAAAAAGAAAAGAAAAAAATAAAGAGGCCAGGATGGGCATTGAGAATTATCATGTGAAGATTTAGCAAGGATTTGGTGTGTTTATACAATAACTTTTCAAGAAATTTTGTTATGCATTTCCTAGGGTAGCTCCAGGTATGCAAATGTCTGTGGTGTCTGTTATATGCATTTGGACCATCTACCAGAGTGGCCGTTCTAATCTCTGCTAAGAAAGCATATTAACACCAAGACTCCAAACAGCTTTACACACAGATCCTCAGAGCCTTGGCCAGGAAATTGTCACCCCTTCTATCATGGGTCCTCTCATTTCCCACCCATCCCTCTATACAAAACTTTCCCTCTCTGAATTGATTCTATTCTACTTGAATGGATGTGATTATTTTGTTAACATTTTTTTTTGTTGTTGTTTCTGAGGTCATGAAATTTTACAAAAAAAAAAAAAAAAAAAAAATGAAGTGTCCCTTGCCTGTCAGTCTACTGTTTCTTGCTTTCACCAGGTAAGTGCTCAGATATTAATTACAGAAATAAGCTGCAGACAATTTACATATGATTTTGACCAGGGTGTTTGCAAGAGAATAAAAGTCACATGTTCAGAAACGAAAGTCCGGGCTTTTATTTTTGGTTACCCTGTCGATATCTTCATCTTGTTTTAGCGCATGGGGTATTTCTGTGCATCAGTGGCAAAGGGCAGCAGGGCAGACTCTGTAGTGAAACCTCAGAACACAGTTCCTTCTGCAGATGGGGGTACTTCTGAGGAGCTGGATAATTTATTTTTTTGACTTTTTTTTTTGTGGGGGGGGGGCGAGGCTCTTCGGCAAGTGCTCCAGGAAATCAGGAGACTACTTTTATGAGTAAGCTTAGTGTAGGTGTACTGAGCTTTCACTCTTCAGTTCCACTGGGCTGACATGGTTTTATGGTGTGGCAGAGAGTATTTTCCACTTTGGAAAACAGCCCTCAAATTAAAGAAAGTCATTTAAATGATTAAGCAAGTCAGGTCAGAAAGCGTCCTTACTCCTCCTGATGCCTTTAAGGGCTTGAAATAAACTGGACGTAGGTGCTGTAATGTTTTGTTTACACCCTCATGAAGATTACTTAATAAACAGGCCTTTAGACTTCCCTAAGATGAAGGCTGGACTGCAGGACATGTGGCCTACTAGTCTCACACATGCCCACACCCGTCAGTCTTCTGCTGCAAGCTTTGTACAAAGCAGTGCTGGGCTCTTCCTAGAAGCACGTGTTATCATTTTTCCCTACAGAGTGTACTTTTCACTTGTTCTTCAAATACATGCGTGTTAGAGTCATTTTCTAATTTGTTATTAAATTAAAACATCTAAAAGTATGGACTGGAGCTTCTATGAATATAAGAAAATGGCTCTGAATAGAATGATTCGTTTTAATCCAGTCTAAACGAAAAGAATCAATACTTGATTAACTTGTTGGTGTTACTGCAAAAAAAGTTTAGCTTTGTTTTGGCTTTAAAAATTAGGAAAACTGAATTATGGGGCCCGATTTCTACTGTTTACTGATACTGAACTAGCTGGTTTTTGTTATGTTTCAGTATATGTAGTGTAATGGTTATTGAATGTGTGTGTGTGGTGGTGGTGGGGGACCTGTGTGTATGCAGGTGGATGTGTATACTGGAGATCAGAGATTGAGATTGGGTGTGTTCCTCCATCAATCTCTGTCACTGAGCCTGGAATTCGGCTGGAATGGCTGTCAGTGAGCCCTGGGAACCCGACTGTCTCAAGTCCTCAGTCACAGAGCTGCAGGTGTCTGCTACCACACCCTGTTTTTCTATGGGTGCTGAGAATCCAAACTTTCATACTTGTGCATCTTATGCATGGAACCCCCCTCCCCCCAGCCCACAGTCAATGTTTTTACATATAGAAAACAGAAAACCATTATTTTTTTCCTGTAGTAGTGAGATTGGAGCAGGCAATTTAGACAAGATATGTTTTCAAAGCCTTTACAGAAGCAGCCCCCTTTTTGAGAGCATGTGGCTTAAGCCAATGATTTGTGACACTCTTTCTGCTTCTGTCTCCATAAAGCCAGGACTGCAGGCAGGTGCCAGTACATGGGTGCAGACTGTACTTTTATATTAATGATTTTAAATTAGGATACAAGGTGTTAGCTATCATCCTGGTACTTGAGAGCATAGTGTGTTCTGCTGCCCTCAACCCTCTCTTGCAACCTCTCCCAGCCTCTTTTTCTCTTCCATGTCCTCTGAGTCCTTTGACCCACCCCCAGCCTTCATCATCTCCTATTTTTGCTCTTTCTTGGTCTCCTCTCTAGTTTTTATGTTTTATTCACTTTTAAACACCTCCTCTCTGTGTGTGCATACCTATGTACATTACAAGCTAGGATCCACATGTGAGCAAGAGCGTGTGGTTTTTGTCTTTCTGAGTTTGGATTACTTCCCTTAATTTTAAACTTTCAAGACAACCCATATTCGCATGGATTCCAGCTGAATAAACTTCTGTTGTGTGTATTATCACATTTTCATATGTATTTATCTGTTGGTGGGCAGCTAGCTGATTCCATTTCCCTTCTAACTGTACTCTGGCAATCACATCTCCTGTCATGACTGGCTAAGTGAGTACAGACGTTGCTCAAACAGGGATTCCTGGATGGTGTTCAAGAGGTCCTCATGCCTCCTGCAGTGGGGTGACTATATATGTACATGAGCAAAGAAGCATGTTTCTGAAGGCAGTTTCCCACATCCCAGTCTAGGAGGGTGGTAAATACATCTCATACACCTGTTGGTTAATCTCAGCTCAGGTCTTTAGTAGCTATGTGTCATGAATTTCTTCATTCATTGATTTACTGTCTCTACAGATACTTAGCAGGTAGCTATTTTGGAGTAATTCTTGACTCCTCCCCAAGGCATGTGCCTTGCACTCAGTCTCTGACATCAGATAAATAGTTTTCTACTCATCCCCAGAGGCAGCCAGTGCACATAGAAGCCAGACGGTGTCTATACTCAACCCTCCAGTGATTCCCTGTCCGGATTAGTTTTTGCTCAACTTGACACAAGCTTGAGTCATCTGGGAAGAGAGAACCTCTATTGAGAAAATGTCTCCACCAGATCGGTCTTTGGTGACTTTGTGGGGGTATTTTCTTCACCAGTGACTGATGTGGGAATGAGTCACATCTGGATGAAGAAGTTGTAAGTGCGATGAAGAAAATCCAAAGTAGTCTACAGTCAGGAGCCTGAGTGTGAAATGCAGTCAGTCAACACACACTGCGTCAAGACAGGGATTACAAACACAGGTTGAGTGACTAGCATTCAGAGGCACACAGGACAGCCCAGAGTGTCATGCTGGGGAGTTTGTAGTCTTTACAGAGAGACAGATAACAAACGTGTGAACTTTCTTTACTGGATAGGGACAGATGGCAAATATGCACGGAATTTCTCCACTGGAGGGCAGAGAAAATTTAGGGAAGATCTATTCAGCTGCAATATCGGTAGCATTCTTTTCATCATTGCCATAGCTGGGATGAAGGACAGGCCAGAGGCCAGAGTGGGCGTGATCTTTCCGGTCCTTGGGGAGAGTCAGCAACTGCATAGCATGAGCTGACCTCTGGTCATAGAAGGTTGTGTAGGTCATGATGACGTTTTTCAGAATTTAATCCAAACGAAGCCAGTAGAGGGCACAGTGCAATGAAACATTTACAAAGTTCACTCTGGGGCTAGGGTCTAGCTCAGCAGTAGAGAACATGGTTAGAATGAATTAATTATGTCCTGGGTTACATGCCCAGAATCAAAACCAAAACCCCAAACAAAACAAAACAAAACAAAACAAGAAACAAACAAACACAAAAAAATGAAAAAGAAAAGTTCACACTAGATGCCTGAGGAGATTTGAACAGGGGAAAAAGAAGAAATGAGGAAAGAACTGATTGGCTCAGGAAATAGTGCCACAGAGGCCACACTGGCATGCTGAAAGCTAAGGAATTTGGGGAAACTGAAGAAAAAAATCTCTATTACTATCTCTCCATTTCATTTCCTCCCTGATTTCTCTGGGAGAGGCACCCCTCCCCATATCTCAAGAGAGAGGAAAGGATTGCCCTCCCATTTCAAGACATACAGACACAGAAGAATCCATACAACAGGCTTTCCAAAGCTGGGCAATCATGATTGTCAAAGTGATTGGTGGGGAATCATCAATAAAGTATACCTGGGAGAGACTGACCAGAACAGGAAGACCTGCCATGAAGTGTGCACAGCACCATTCCATAGGCTGGAAGCCCGGATGGAATGGAGGTGGGGAGGAGGAGAAAGCCAGTTAGTGCAAATAGCACACACACAGACACACACACACAGACACACACACACACACACACACACACACACACACACACACACACACACACACACACACACACTTCCTGGTTTCTATTATGTGAGCTGCTCAGATCCAATAGAAACCTCCAGAAACAAGATCCAAAATAAATTCCCTCAAGTCTCTTGATGAGAAAGTAACTAGTTTTCCCTACTAGGTCTGACTATACCCTCTCACACCTCTCTGCAATCCCCCCATTCTTCATCAAACCCACTACACAAGATGCCGAAGTATAACTGTTTCTGTGGGGCTTAGTTTCCTTAGAAGGGTGCCTACATCATAGCAAATTTACTGAAGAAAATTTTGTGCTTTTCTCTGATCTTGTTATTGAACCTCACCCATGAATTAAAGACAGGCTAGTGATTATTTTCTTTACCTATAGAACTTATAAATAGTAAACAGAACAAGGTTGGGGGAGACTATGACCCAATAGAGGCCTTGGAGGAGATACAGAGAAGAGGAGGCACAAGGTATTTTGGTGGGGAAAAAAAAACAACAGCAGAATTTACTAACATGGATTGACATGGGAACGTTGCATATAACTGGTGATGATGATGATGATGATGATGATGATGATGCATAAAGTAGTGATGATGAAATAGTCATAAGCAATGTGCCCAGTGTTAGAATGCATGCTTCACAGGCATGAGTTTATTCCATCACATGGTACCTGGGACTTCCCCTATAGGAAAAGGAAGGAAACTGTGGCTCAGAGACCTAATCTATTTGATCAGGGATGCTCAGGTTTGAAGTGGGAAAATCAGAGTTTAGACACTAGGTCTCTCTACATTCGGATTCATTTTCCTGACTATGACACCTTACTAAGTTAATAATTAAATAACCCAGCCTGACGTGAGGGCACACCTGGGAACTGAGACAGGACTGTGGGTTTACGGCTAACAGGGGCTACACAGAAAGGCCCATTCCCAGTCTAACCAAACCAAGCCATATCACATTAGGTGAAAGAGAAAAGAACTTAAACTTGAATCTATGTACAGAGTCCACAAAGAATGCCCCTATTAATGCATTTAGTGAATGAACCTTGTTACTCCATGTTGTCTTTTCCATTTGTGTGCACAGGTAGGTGACAGACTGTTGGAAGCAGTGGTGACAATTGTCACACCAAAGCCTGGTTGCTGAGAGGAGTGGAGGCTGGGATTGTTACATTGATTCCTTCCTTCCTCTTCATCGCCATCAAAATAACCAAGTGCCCAAGGCTGGCTGCTTAAAAATAAAAGAGGTTAATTTAGTGTATTCTTTCAGATGCGTACCACTGGCCCCAGCCAGGACCTTATGGTGGATGGCATCACAATGGCATGAAAACATGTGGGAGGGAGAGATCATCCTGACAGATGGGAAGCCAAGAGCAAAACTCAGAGAGCAGGCTTGCTCTCGCAGCAGCTTGCTCTCAGAAGAACCAGTTCAGAAACCATAACAGCTACCTTAATCTCACGTGAGGGCTGCGCACACAATGGCCTACTGCCAGGCCCCCAGTTCTTAAAGGGCCCATCGCCTTAACATGCAAAAGCCCAACTCATCCTTTGTCTTTTAGTATTTTGGACTTCTGGTTGGTTTGTTCTGTTTTATTGGCAAATCTCATCTTATTACAATGTATTCATTTGTGTTTTAAAATAGCAATGCCAACCCACTGTTATTATAACATATGTGACAAGTTGTTGTTCCTGGGGTGGTGATAAATTTGAAGTGATCCATTCACATCCTCGTGGGTTGGAATTAATCTTTCTCTTCTGATTTCCCACTGTACTTTATGCTTCTATTATTGTATTTAGCATAATTCGCTTTGTAGTAGCTGTTTGCGAATACATCTGTCTCCCCTACTGTCCTGGATTTCTGTTTGTTTGTTTGTTTCGCTTTGTTTTGTTGTGAGTACATCACACCACACACTAAATTGCGTAGTAGGGATTTAATATATATTAATAGTAGAGTCAAGTTGACCAGTTGTAGTTATGACATATTTGGCTGCAGACTACCTTAGAGCAATGAGGCCGATCTGTCAATCAAAGCTGTGATCTTTGCTTCATTACTACTAGGACTGAGCAGAGAAATAAGTCAGTGAGAAAAGACCTTCATGTCATCCACCCCATAAATTAGATTGTAGACGATATAATTCTTTCTGCTATAAATGCTGCTGTGGGAAAAAAGAGTTCCACCTGGTAGCAGTAAAGATCCATGATTCTACCCAGCATTGCCTATGAAATTTGAACCCAGCAGTTTTATTTATTTATTTATTTATTTATTTATTTATTTATTTATTTATTTATTTATTTTCCAAAAAGGCTGCTCCAGTACAAATTATTTCTTTAAAAAACTGAAGCAACTTTTTCACCAAGCAGTTTGCATCTCATGTTGGCTTCCAGTACTGGTGTAAGATCCAGTCTAAGACAGTGACTGACACATGGCTTCAGATTCTCTCCTTAGCCAGTGTTGTTTTCTGGAAGAAATGCATCGTTATCCTCTGAACTCAAAGTTTAAGCACTCCCCAGGCTGGCCTCTCTGTTATTGGCAATATGTGAGTCTGGCATGTTGGTAGTGAAGATAGCTTGGGTTCAGTGGGTCTGCTTTCTCCAGATCTCTGCTGACACAGTGGATAAAGGAGGATACTGTCCTCCACATGCTCCCTACTCTGCTGGTTTTGGGGCTGCTCAGAGGCACATCATATATTTAGTGGAATAATAGAGAACGAGGTGGGGGGAGGAAATCATGCTAATTACAGTCCTCTGTTCTCCAAAACAAAATCCCTTCCAGACTGGCATCTCTCTTACAAACCATTCATGCTGGGAGAGTGTTGAAAAGCTCAGTAAATGTGATGAAATAGAAAAATGGGTGTGTCCCACATTTGGGACTATAGACCAGGCAGGCCATTTAAAAAGGATGTCATGACCCAGCTGCGATTATAGCATGTCTGCTATGGTCAATAAATGTAACTTGATCCCCTGTGCACTCTCTGGTCATTGGGCATTTATATTCATGCAGACACATTTATTTACTCTTTATTTATTTTTGCACTACTGAGCCTCGAGCATGGCAGATAGTCTCCCTCTCCTTGAGCTATTTCTATGTCCTCCTTTTATTTTTTAGTTTGAGACAGGGTCTCACTAAACTTCCAAGGCAGGCCTTGGATTCTTTCTCTTTAGTCCAGACAGGCCATGAACTTAAGATTGTCCCACCTTACCTCAGCTTCCTGAGCAGATGGGATTCCAAGCCCATGTCACAGGACACTAGCAGAATGTTAACATACTGAAATGTCTAACGTGACCCTAGACATTTGAGGAGCCCTTGCTAATGAGAACACACAGCAGCCTAGGGGAAGTCCTGATGGGATCAACATGGCAGTACAGGTTGTCTACACTAGGAGAGGCAGATGGAAAAAGACATTCTGAAGGGTCTCTTGCTGGCCTAACGTGGTTCACTTGTAACTATTGCCCTGAAGACTAAAGACTAGCTCTTGTCTGTTCTGTGGAAACTTGAGATACAAGCACATAAAGAGGAAAAGCCAAACAGACAAAGCCATGTTTCTTGTAGATCTGACTTCCTGGGGAGTCCAGAAACAGAACTTATGTGGGACTTAGACATTGCTTCCACGGGCCCCTTCTTAAATAACAACAACAATAATAATAATAGTAATAATAATAAAATAAAAATTATGTTTTATGTTTCTGTTGGTGTAAAATATAATTCAGACTGGGTCCTGTTCATTTCAAGAAAAGTTTGGGAGGAGGATTAAAACTGATGAGGCCTGGGCACTGTTCCTGTTGGAAAAGTGGGAACTGTCAACTGACCCTGAACATAGGGTGTGGTCAACAGCATTTTTAAAATTATAACTGGTTGAGAGTCACACTCACCTCTGAGGGACGTGGACTTACGTTTGGACATATTTGTTTCCTTGAAGTCTAGCTTCCACAAGCTGCCCTCACCCCAACTTTAGATGTATGTGGTTGGAGATGATGGCAGAACAGATAGACAGCTAAGACAGACACACTCAATCAATGGAAATGCGGGACACCCAGCTAAGTTTGAAGTCCAGAATTGTTCATAGATGGCTTTGTAGCTGGAAGTTTCTCCAGTCCTGCCTGGGCCCTGTAGTCCCGTGGCCTGCTTATAAAATAATCACATAGAGGGTTAATATTATTTATAACTGCTTGGCCATTAGCTCAGGCCAACTATTATTGACTAGCTCTTACACTTAAACTCAGCCCATTTTTGTTAATCTATATGTCGCCACATTTTCTGTGGCGTCACCTGTGTGCCATTACATGCTGCTCCTTGGATGGAGCATGGGCTTGCATCTTCTGACTCTCCTCTTCCTCTTCCCGGCATTCCTTTTGTCTACTTGCCCCACCTATACTTCCTGCCTGGCTACTGGCCAATCAGTGTTTTATTAAACCAGTGTACAACAGCATTATCCCACAGCAGGGCTGAAATCGATAGTTAAAGTATATATTACTTACATGAAATTCCATTTTAACTCAGTATCTTTACCTGGCAACTTTCATTGTTCGTAGAACGCAGACTACTTTTCACCATGAGATACACTTTAGGATGAAGCAGAGAATGCTTTGCAACTGTTAATGAAACATGTGGGTAGATGTGTCTCAATTGCCCATTCTCTTGGATTTTTTTATTTGCTGGTGCTCCATGATTCCCCAGAACAGGGGATGCTAGACGCCTTCCCCCATATGTACTTAACTGCTGAAAGGTTTACTGCTTCTGAGTTTCAGGTGGGACAGCAAGTTTTGATGGAACACATTCATGGCCACCGTAACTCACAATGTTTTCCTTTATGATAAATGCAATGAATGCTTCGAGCCCACCTGACTGGTTTATCTTACTTTCTTCTCTTTTGTGCTTATGCATGGAGCCATCATCCACCTTTCTCTTTTATCTCAGCATATTTACCATCTGCTCTGTGCTGAGGGTCAGCTTAGCCAAAGCTGGAGTTCACAGTGTTCATTTACCTTACAGGAAGTCACTTTTCTGTTTGATGAAGGGCACAGGGCAGTGTTACGGCCAGCTACATAAGCACAGGCCTGGAGCAAATAAGGATACATTGCCTCTTATTCACAGGAACTAAAACTTCCAAAATGGCCAGAGCATAACATTCAACCAAGCTCAAGGGCCCATTCAAATGCACAAGTGGCATGTACCAACAGCCTGTACTGCTGGAGTAGTATCCTCGGGGGCAAGGAAGCCAGGGAGTCAGTAGGAAAACCCCAGAGAAAGTACCAGGGCTGTTCATGTGGATTACTATACACCACAAGGCCATAAGAGGAAATGAAGTTACTGGTTCAGACCCAGAGGTCACAGAAAAATTTCATATTTCTTTCATGGATGTTTGCTTGATTTTGATCTTTTTTTTTTTAATCTTGATTTTTGTGTTTTCCTGGTCATCAGTCATAACAACACCATACACTGGGTGCCATGACAAGAAAAACTTATTTCTCATGGGCTACAGACTGGAAAGCCAAAGGCCAGGTACAGTCTGATTGGATCCAGGGACGTCTCTTCCTCTCCCTGGTAGGCAGATCACTACCTTCTCTCTGTATCCTCGGGGCTTTCAGCTGACCCTGTGTGGGTAGAGAGGCAAAGAGAAAAGAAGAGAGAAGAGACAAGAAAGAGGAAATTGGCTGGGCAGTGGTGGCACGTGACTTTAATCCCAACTCTCGGGAGGCAGAGGCAGGAGGATCTCTGTGAGTTAGAGGACAGCTTGGGCTACAGAGCGAGTTCCAGGATAGGCTTGAAAGAGGTGAAAGAGATCTTTCTATATAACAACTAAGAAGGTCCTGCCTTCATTAAATCATCTATCCTCAATCTCTCCCCAGAGGTCCCATTTCCACCAAGCACTGGACAAGGGGGTGGAGCTTTAGCACAGGATCTTTGAGAGGATGCCCTATCATTGCCTGGGTGACTAGTTTCCAGCAGTGCAGGGCTCAAAGGGAATCCACCTAGTCAGAGTACTGTGGCTTTTCTATCTGAGGGGGTTAAGGGGAAGGACACTCAGATACCCTCTTGATGGTTTCCTTTTTTATTATTCTTCCATATTCTCTATTCTTTATTTTCCTGTTGATTTCCTGTTGTTGGCTATTTTTGCTCTTTTTTGGGCCTGCCACCCAGCTCCCAAATAAACCATACACAGAAGCTTATTCTTAATTATAAATGTCTGGCTTTAGCTTGGCTTGTTTCTTGCCAGCTTTCCTTGACTTTAAATTATCCCAGCTACCTTTGCCTCTGGGCTTTTCTCATTCTCTTACTTCTGTAAATATTACAGGAGATAAATGGGTTGCTGTATAGCTGGATGGCTGGCCCCTGGAGTTATCTTTCTTCTTCTCTGGCTATTTCTCCTTTTCATCCCAGATTCCTTCTCTATATATTCTCTCTGCCTGCCAGCCTTGTCTATCTTTTCTCCCTCCTGCCTCACTACTGGCCATTCAGCTCTTTATCAGACCATCAGGTGTTTTAGACAGACACAGTAACACAGCTTCACAGAGTTAAACAAATGCAACATAAACAAAAGTAACACACCTTAAAATAATATTCCCCAACAATTTCCTTCTCTCATTATTGATGTTTTCCTTCTCATGCTCTGTATTTTTTTCCCTTACAGCTTATATATCCCAGCAAGATCTTTCAAGCAATATAAAAATTGCAATATGGTTACATTCTATTTTTCAAGTGAATGATTATAATGAATACAAATAAAAAACAGCATGTTTTCCATATCCCTTACACGATTAAATATTTTACATTTTACAGGTGAAAAGCAAATTATCTCCAAGAACCCACATACATTCATACGCAAGAAACTTGTTATAGATTAAGCAAGGAAGGTGGTTTGTTTTTCAGTCAGTTCTTTTACTGGCAGGCTGTATTTTATAGTTACAAAGAAAGATCCAATCACTTTATTAATTTTCTTGAAAGGTAATCTTATAAGGAATCATAAAGGAGTCATAAACATATACAAAAAACAGTCAGCTCTACTTTAAGTCTTCAGAGTGGATACCCACTCATCAATTTTTTTTATATCAGGAGATTGAGGGCAGAAATGGGTAGAAGTAATTAATCATCATTTTAACCAACCCTAGCTAGGAAAGTATGTCAGCTAGTAACAATTGGGCTGCTTTGTATTTTTTACGCTAACCTAATGAATCTATAACTCAGCTATGTGTCCTTGTGAACTTCAGATTGTTTTCTGGGTTTTTTTTTTCATCTCAAAGCTATTATCAAAACACCTAATCTTACATGAAGTTATTTTAAAGCTTTGTTTCAGCTAATAATGCACACAGAAACCTGTGACTGTGTCTTTCAACACTAAGATTAAAAGAATTTGAGCCAATCTGGCTCCTGGGGACTCAATTGTTTTCCTTAATCATCAACCTGAACTGCAATCTCTGCAGCTCCTTAGGTAAAATTCATAGGCCCTAGTTGTATAACACTTTCTTGTACTTATTTTCAATCATCAAAACTCAATTTAAACTAATATTATTGTTATTACCATCAATTAGACAGTACAGATTAAGAAAAAATCATCTTCATAATAATCCAGAAGTAAAAATGCCCAGTAGAGTTGGCTGTTTCCATGAGATAAACACACTACATCACAGGCAGTGGGAAGCTCCCCACACCCATTTACACTATGCCGGATACCAGAGAAAGATGGTAGTGGCAAACATGTGAAGGCACAGCAGAAGCAAAAGACATTCTAAAGTCTGTGGTCTAGGGGCCTTGCCTAGCCAAGATTCACCCATCAGGGATTCACCTCCTGGTGGGCTGACACCTTGAACTTCAGCTGCCACCTGCTGCTCCTCTGACATGGCCACCAGCAGACACAAGTGTCCAGTTCATGATAGGTAATTCTTACATTTTAAAAATGTTGTGTGATGCTCCACTCATCTCCTTCATGTCCTGGCCCAATTGCAGATGACCAGTTTTATTGTCATTATTGACTCTAAAAACTATATTTTATAAGGAAAATGTTTTGTGTGTGTGGGCATAACTCACATATATGCATATATATATATATATGTGATTGTATAAATATATGAATTAATTCATAAACTAGGAAATGTATATGCACAGTAACAAATAAGACTTGCTGGAAATAGCTGATGATAAATCTAGAGTTACTACTCAAGAAGAATTCAAATAGAAATGAAAATGTAAGATACCTCATTCTATTTAATAGTATACCTATGCTATTCTTTGTTTCAAGGAAAGGAGTTTTTTTTTTAAGGTTTCATTCCCACTCCTCTGGAACTAGCATTATAGACAGTAGTGAACCACCTGCCATGAGTGCTGGGAACTGAACTCAGATCCTCTGGAAGAGAAGCACAGGCTCCTAACTGCTGAGCCATTTCTTTAGTCCAGAAGAGAGGGTCTTCAAAACATATTTGAAATAGATTGACAAACATATTGTCTCTGATAATTCATCTATTTAATATATTTTGTTGTTTCTGTATTAAAAGTTGACTCATTAATCATAGTGTGTGTGTGTGTGTAGAGGGTTTGAGACATGGTAGCCGGGATTTGCTTTGAGCTCAAGGTAATCCCCCTGCCTTAGACACCTAAGTGCTGGGATTCCATACATGTGCTACCATACATAATTTTAATCATGTCTTCTGAAGGAGACTTATCTTATTTAGCAAATCACAGCTTTAGCTATTTTCTTGGGCTTCTAGACCACACTTGGTATACTGTTTTGATTTTCCCCCCTTACTTATAGAGGCCATCTGTTTCTGTGTGCCAAGAATATTTTGGAAAATATTCTTTTCTTTTGCAGATGAGCCTCTTACAATTTTAGTATACATGCCTCTGATCTACAGTCCTTGGACAGAATGAAGACTACTTAGATGACAGCTTAGTCTGAGGGCCCATCCTTGGCCAGTCAGTTAATTCTGTTCCTTTGATGGAAACAAATGAATGATTTAGGGATCAGCACTCAAACCAAGTAAGCACTCTGTAAGTCAAATGGCAAAGGGGCTTGTTTTCTACCGTGCTTGTTGAGATGGAAGCATTGCTTGAACTGGGATACAGCTTAGTCTCTCTTTAGGGCAGGCTGATTGGAAAGAATATGGAGAGGCAAAGCACAGAGCAGGACAGGTTTCCAAGGCAGATTTGAGCATCAATATCAGATCATGGCCAAAGAAAATAGACATGTGTTTCTAGTTATGGGGTCAAAAATTTTATTTAAAAGGAAAATTTGGACCTGAGCTTTCACCACTTAACCAATAAGAGTCCCTGAGAGCACCAAACACAGCCACTTCAGAACTGGAGATGCGTGACACTGCGCTGCAAATGTGGCCTGACCTAGTCCTTGAGTCAGTCTGAAGACAGAGGAACTGGGGAGCCTGCATCCCTGCCAATCTCCCCAGTTGTGCTGTGGGAAAATCCCAGGAGGCCTGGGTTTGTCTGGGGGGTAGGAGGAAAGGTTCTTAACTGGTGCCTATTTGCTGTTCATGTCCATAGTCTAATGTCACAATAATCATATAGGTATCTGAGCCCATTTGATTGATTGATTGATTGATTTGAAACAGTTTTATCTATCTATATACTTAAAACGTCATATAAAATATATATAATTGAAGATATGCACATACACACATACACACACACACACACCACTTAATGTGATAATGTCCCTGCCAACAGCCACAAGCTGTCTTACACAACCTCACTGCCAGGAATAGGAAGGCTCTTTGGAGTTGTTGGTCAGTGGAGTCAAGGAAACTAACAAGGCATTATAAACTCCACCACATGGGGACTTAGAGGAATGGTGTTAGGAGCCTGCTCCCTGAGGACAAGCCCTCATGGGACTAGCACCAATAGCGAGGTGCTGTGCAAGCTGCCAAGAGAGAGAAGTAATCAGTAATCCTCCCCAGCTGTAAAGCCTGCCAATCCCCCAAGTGACCAACATGATGAAATATCCCCAGCTGTGCAGTGGTGGCACTTGTCCCTCGAGGGCAACCAACAGCTGTATAATCGGACTTAAGGCCTTACCAATAGGAGTGAATTCATACCTGGTACTGTAAACTTAGTCAACCTCAAGACTAGTGAGGTCATGGACCCTAGAGGAGAAGCCACTGCTGCTACTTTCCTAAACCAGTGTAACTTCTAACTACATTCTACACATTTATCTTTATACCCACAGGTAAGTGCAGCTCTCACCCTTCATCAAAAAAAGTTCCTTTTTTCAGAAGATTGTTAGAGAAATTCATAACTGGTCAAAATGCAGAGAATAGTGGATCATGGGGTGTCCAGCATCAACTGATACATCTACAACACAACTCCTATACCTAAGGCTCAGGCAATGTCAGTGAAGACAAGGCTGAAAAATTCGAAGAGTCACAGGACCAGAACATCTTCTGTGAGATAGGATCCTCTAGAAATGACCACAGGACCAGGATATCTGCTGTGAGATAGGATCCTCTAGAAACAACAGGTAAGCTGAGCCCATGAAATCTCAAAAAATGGTTCTCTGAACAACACCTGAACAATGACAACACCAGTTGACATGCCATTGAGGATGGAGGAAATCTCACAAGGTCCTACCCCTAGATGAAAAACTACAGGCAATTAATGCCTGAAAGAGGGAGAATCAGCTTTCTCCATGGATGAGACACATTATAGGTTATCCAAACCTATCAGCCCTAAACACACATAGGAATGTAGTACACTAAGTGAACTCAGCAG
Source organism: Peromyscus maniculatus bairdii (assembly GCF_049852395.1). Classification (NCBI taxonomy): domain Eukaryota; kingdom Metazoa; phylum Chordata; class Mammalia; order Rodentia; family Cricetidae; genus Peromyscus; species Peromyscus maniculatus. The sequence continues at coordinate 78,735,563 of NC_134854.1, forward strand.
GGTGTGTGTGTGTGTGTGTGTGTGTGTGTGTGTGTGTGTGTCAGAAATTAAAGAAGAGGTCATAGACTTGAGATGGATTTGGGGGGACATAGCAGGAGTTGGAAAGGGGAGTAAGAGGTAGAAATGATGTAAATACAGTATGAAATTTTCAAAAATTTAAATTAAGAGATTTAAATTTTTAATAATTATTTATTGTATTCATGTACGTGTGTGTGTGTGTGTGTGTGTGTGTGTGTGTGTGTGTGTATGTGAAGACCTCTGAGTACATCTTGAAGGAGTCAGTTCTCTCCTACTATGTGGGTTCTAGAGATCAAATTCAGGTTGTTAGTCTTGGCAGCAAGTGCCTTTATCCAGTGAATCATCTTGTCCATCCCTATTCATTTACAAAACGTGTAAGTGTGTGTGTGTGTGTGTGTGTGTGTGTGTGTGTGTGTGTGTGTGTGTGTTTGTATATGTGTGAGTGTGTTTGTGGGTGTGTGTGAGTGTGAGAGGGTTTGTATATATGTGAATGAGTGTTTCTGTGTGTGTGACTAAGCATTTGTGTGTGTGTGTGTGTGTGTGTGTGTGTGTAGACAGTCAAATGCCACAGCACATTTGTGGAGGTCAGAGGATAAACTCAAGGGAGTTGATCCCCTCCTACTCCCATGTGGGGCTTTGTTTTATAAGTTTTTGGTCATAACGCTTTGTGGCAAGCACATTTACCTGTTGAGCCAACTTGTCAGCTGTGGGCAAATTTTAATGTGTATCCATGTCTCTTATATACAACTATATTTTAGGGGTAGGGAATTTAGCTCAGTTGTAGAGCATTATCCTAGAAAACACAAGCTCAGCCCTTAACTCTGCAAAACAAAAAGAAAAGAGACAGAAAACCTCCTTAGAAAATACATTTTTTTAGAACTAACCATATATATAAAACTGAAATTGATAGCACATATTTAAAAACATACATGTATACACACATATACACACATACATACAACAAGGGATAATAAACTTTCTATTTATAAAGATATATAAAATTGTTTAAAGTTTTGCCCACGTAATGTTTCTGTTGCCGTACAATGTAAAGGCAATAGTAAATAATATGACTAATTTTGCTGCCTAATTTTTATGTCAACTTGACATAAGCTAGTCATCTGAGCACAGGGAACTTCAATTGAGAAAAGTGTTCCATGAGATTGGGCTGTATAAAAGCCTGCTGGGCATTTTCTTAATTAGTGATTGATGTGGAAAGGCCAATCCAATTTCAAGTGGTACTGTCCCTGGGTTGGTGGTCCTAGATTCTATCAGAAAGCAGGTTGAATAAGCCAGGAGAAGCATGCCAGGAAGTAGCATCCCTCCATGGCCTCTGCATCAGCTCCTGCCTCCAGGTTCCTGTCATGTTTGAGTTTTTTCCTGCCTTCCTCCACTGATATGATGTGGAAGTGTAAGCCAAATAAACTCTTTCCTCCCCAATTTGCTTTTGGATCATGGTGTTTCGTTGGAGCAGCAGTAACCTTAGCTAAGAGAGGCATGTAGGAATTATGAGTCACGGAAGGGCTCTTGGGACAATGAAATACTGATTGGCTGAGGCAGGGGATTCTGCATTTCTAGTGAGCTCATCTTTAATAGCAAAGGTGCTCTTTGGAGGCCCTGCCTCTGAGGAGCAAGGCTTCCATTCTCAAAGGCTCCTAAATCTTCTCATGGTCTCAGATTTCCAAACCCAAAGCAATTAAAATTCTATTTCTTTTCTCCCCAAGTTGCTTTTGGTCATGGTGTTTCACCACAGCAATAGTAACCATAACTAGAGCATTAATATAATATGGAGTGACTATTTTCCAATGGAGATTTACTAGCATTAAAATTTGAGGTTTAGCTTTCAAAATTATGAAATACAGTCTTTCTTTTAATACGTTTAGGCATTTTAAAAGATATCATCGCTAATTCTGTGTACACAAAAACAAGTGAATTTTTACTGTAAGGAGAAATTTGTGCAGCCAGTTTATAATTTAGAATATGCCTTTACAATCAATGTACAATTTGAGTCACATGTATAACAAAATTTTCTCATACTTAAAAGAGCAAGACAAAATAGGTGAATTTAATTTCAATAACATTTGACTTGTTCCACAATGTCAAATTATTATTATTTTAACATGTATCTACTTCAAACATTGTTTACTAGGTGTTTTGCAGTATTTGTGTGTAGTCTTCAAAATTTGGAATGTATTTAGCATTAGAATATGTCTATTTGTGTGGGTTTTCACCAGAAATATTTAAACAATATTTTGAGTTTATAAAGTTTAGTTTCTAAATAAACTCACAGATGTTAAGTTGTTTCAAAACAAAACCTTAACTTTTCCATTAGGAGATGCTGGGAGTGCTTGCTGGGCTTGCGCTGGCAGAGGACTCACTGTGTGGGTCCACCCACTGCCTTCTGGGAACTTTTGCCTGCACTCAGTCTTCTAGAAGACCCTTGAAGCCAGTCTTTTTGGTTTTTATGAAAATGTCATTACACAGGAATGATTGCTTATGCCATTGGACGTTAGTGATCAACTCAACTCTATGCTCCTCTGCCTTCCTAGTTGTTGGAAGCAAGCCTGAGAGTCCCAGACCTAGTATTGCCTTGGCCTTTCCTGTTGCTAGTACCCGGTTGCTTTGGAGATTCCAAGGGTTTCAGGAATTGTGTGGCAGAAAAGAAGGATGAAAGAGAATATACTCCACACCATCACCACCAATATAATATTATTTGGCATCAGGAATATTTTGATCACTACCACAGTTTAGTAATGTTAGCGAATGTTGATTGAAAATTCTGTCAGTTTCTTTAAGATTATTAGGTTCTCTGTAAGAAATGAATCTATTTTGGTCTTGTATCTGGGGGAGACACCCTATCCTTCCTTGGTTCACTCTGGAAGCTCTACGTCTGGAGCATAGTGACCAAGAGAAGAAAGCTGGAGGGACTGTCGGAGGTATGAAGACCATGGTCAGCAATGCTGAGGATTTTAAATCTCCCAATCTCAGGGGCAGCAACTGGAGGATGTGAGCAGGTGTTCTGTTTCCACTACTGTGTGGATAACAGGTTTTGAGAAGACCCAAGTAAATAGGACAGTCATGAGCTCTTCTGGATGATCATAATGGAGGCAAGACCACCGTGCGGGGGGCAGGGGGCGGGAAGCCCCTGAGGTCCTAGTTGAAGGAGGCTTTCATCACAGGTTATGCAAGGTCCTTGGGATGTAAAGAGGAGAAAGACTTGTCTCACCATTTGCCAGTATATTGCTCTTGAGACCCCTCTAACAAAACCAAAAGGAATACAGATTAGCCAAAGCAAAGAATATAGATGAACAAGGGCAAAGCATAGAGATGTGTTTATGTCTAATGCAGTTTATGTCTAATTGCCTTTAGAAATGAAGATCCAAAGAAAGCCAAACCCACCTATTTTTACAGTAGGTTCATTGAGGAGTGGGCAGCAAGAAGGGGCAGATAGTGAAGGTAGGAGGTGGAGCACCGTGGAGAACTTAGATTCCTCTCTGTGATCCTGTGCCCTCCAGGGTACAGAGACCCCTTCCCTATGGACAAAGGGGGAAGGAGGGAGCTCTCACTTGAGCACCTTGTGAACAGCTTCAAGGTGACAGTTAACGGTCAGCCTTCCTTGTCCTCTTGATGACATGGGGCTCATGTCCAGAGTCTCCTATGTGTCGCACTGGGCATTAATGCCTCCTGACACTTTGACTCTGGGGGCTTGAACAGAAGAAATTCCACCAGAAAGTAGGAGAAAGGGCCAAAATTGAGATATATTTTGAAGAGACCGTAGACTCAACAGATAGAGCAAGTACTGAAGGAAAGAGGAAAGGAAAGAAAAGGGGCCATGGAAGCCATTGTATTTACGGGCTCACTGTAAACCTAGCGAGACTCTCTATTGCGTGGTCATTACTGGTTTATCGGCAAGTTTGCTAAAGCACAGAGTTCTCATAAAGTTGGCCTGCTTCTTGTAGAGCATCTTCAATTGGACACATTTTGAAATTGCAGAGTTAGTTAGCCCCAATCCTTGTCATTATGACAAAGGTCATACTTTGTATAAAGCTGCATGTTTCACAGTTTCTCTTTATGGTGAACCAATAGCCTAGGTTTGTCCCTAAGGCCAATTCTAAGAAGTCTCAGCAGGCACAGAGACCAAGGATAGTGTCACTACATTAACTTGATTTTGTCCTGCTGGAAAGTAAAGGCTGCAGGGACCCTTCACCCAGCAAAGTTCAGGCTCTGGCCACCCCCTGCCCCTGCTTCAAGAGGGAGGAAGCCTCCCATTGGCTCTCAACCACCTCTCCTGAGCATGTCCTGGAAATCCAAGCTGGTTCTCACTCCTCCCCCATCTTCTTTATCCCTTTCTACCCCCCTCCTTTAAATTCCATTTTACAACACACAAAGCAAGATAGCCTTTGTTAAAAAGTTTAATGTTCTTAATTAGTTGAATCGGTTAGGCTAATTAGAATACCAATTAGAACTGGCAGGGCTATCGTTAATTTGAAAGTGCTGTGGTCTAGTGTTAATCGCTATTAAACCTTATAGTTTGTGAAAGATAGAGAGGGGATGAATTCACACAACAGTAGTTGAAATGAGAAAGGTCTGTGGTCAGAAGGATTAGCTGTCAGTAAGTGTTCCAGGGAAGCAGAAACCACAGAGGCCAGGCAGGTCCTCAAGTCTCCAGCCATACAACGGCATCCCTGCCTCCCTTTTCAAATGATGCTAAAAGGCTGGAGAGTGTTTTACTGAAATAGCCAAAGTGTATAATTCACCTAATGGACCAATGATCTGGAATGATGCTTTTAAAAAAATCAGTGTTTAAGTTACCAGGCCACAAAAAAGTTTGTTCTGTTAACAGAGCTATGTGTCCCATTGGGTTTCCAACTTCTTAAATAGACAGAGCAATCTCCCCCATTAAACCTCTTCTATTTCTGGTCAGTGCTTGACTGAAGTAGAAGTAACAGCCAAGCCCTCAAACAAAAGAAGCCCCATGCTAGTACTGTGGCGGGGTGGGGGTGGGGTGGAGTCTTTACTTCCTCACGTCTCACTTGGCAATGGTTGAGCAGAGGAGTAAGCAAATCCTAATTTGTGTTTTCAGACAAATATAAAAATCAGTTTTCCTTTTTTCAACAAGCAAATATGGAATGGACAATTATAGCTATTCTTGTGGTACGTTTTCGGAAATATGACTTTATTTTCCTCTATTCTGGTGATGAAGACAGAAGGTACTGCCACCCATTATCGTGGCTGGTTTCCTCTCAATATATCTGCGCTACAGTTCCAGATAAAGCATGCAGTTTATAGGAAACAAATATAAAAATATATTTTGTCATGTGTATTATGGCACAGTTAAGAAACAAGGAATCTTTTTAGATGGTGAATTGCTTTACAAAGAGTATAAAAACGTTCAACTCAATTGCTACCTCAAATATTCTTGGAGGTAAGTGGAGAATAAATTTAAAACAAACAGACAGACCAGTAGATATATAATGCCTGAGTGACTACCAATGCAGTTTCATGTGCAAAAATTGGAGGGTGAAAAAAGAGGCTTATTACATGGTATTCTTTCTAAATACCTTTCAGAAAACAATGAAAACTTGAATATCCACAGCAACTGCTGATGCCACATGTAATCATGGGTTCAGGTGGCCTCATCAAGAAAGAGCTTACCTTGACCAAATGCCACCTGCAATACAGGAATGGCTAGTGTCAGTTGTGGGCTCAGAAGAATATTTGGTCTATGGGGGAGGTGGTGTAAGAAACAGATAAACAAACGATTTGTTATTTAATAACCAATAAAAATATAAAGACCTTTCCTCTGAGGGACCTCCAATGCCATGTTAAACCTTGCCTCTACATTTTCCCATTGTTCACAGTTGTTCCTAATTCTACTTACCAGTTCCAATTCTTTCTGAACTACTAAAGGGCAACTCTAAGTCAGGGTTGAGTCACGATTATTTGTCTGGATCTTCCTGCTGACTGGTAGATGTAGAATAAGTAGTTGGCTTTTGTAAATTGACAAGGAATTACTATGTTGGTTGCTATTGAAAACCTATTAAATACAAGGACTCTTTTTAAAGCAAAGCATCCGAAAAGGGTAAAAGCCTAAGACAAACAGGATGAAGATTCCAAGGAAGCGTTCAAGCGAGGACATCACATGCAGGGGTCATTTAAACTTCCATTTTGTTCGTTGGCATTTTGAGTGGCATTTCCTTACATTTTATGAGAGCTGTTTTTCCTTTTCTTGTAGATAGATCTCTAGATAAAGTTGTGTCTATATAAATCTCTTCATTTATTCTTCCATGCAATAATTTCACAAGGAGGAGATATAAAGATGTAAATAGAATTTAGCTGTCTTCAGAAGTGCTCAGTCTAAGAAATGAGGTGAAGGTCTAAAGAAATGATCATACCCTTAACTCCTTTGATGGTCTGAGTCGAGAGGGAAAGTCACACCAAGGCTTGGAGGACAGGTAGGCATGTGAATTGGACAGTTCTACATTACTAAGATAAAATACACAAGGCAGGCCGACTTTATAAGGGATAGAATTTGACTCTAGAGAAGTTCCTCCTTCCCCATGGCCGCCTCCTTTGAAGACAGGTGGCAATGATAAAATTTGTGTGAGAGGAATAGTCACTTCACAAAACTGAAGGCCAGAGAGCAATGGAGATGCAGGGCTCACTCAGAAGAACTAGTTCCCGCAAGAGCACAGAGGACCCACAAGAGCCACCCTTACCCTTCCAAGGGCAGCCCCCCCCACCCCCGGAACCTAAGGAGTACCCATTGTGCTCTAGTCATCTTTGAGGTCATCTTTGAGGCTTCCCAGACACGATCATTTGAGACACACTTAAAATATAGCTCACCAATCTGGAATTGATACCTTCTAGAATGTACAATGCAGAGCCCCTGGCTTGGGGTAGAGGGAAGCTGGTGAATGACATTTGATATTATCTAAGCTTGAAAAATATAGTCTAAGAACAGTTCATGTGTATCTTCTATTTAAAACCTCTCCAAATCCTAAGGGTAAGAGTTGGCATACAACATAGCTAACTGAGTGGTATTAAAGGTGATTTTATAGATTAACAAACACCAGGTATTTTTTTCATTTGCATATTATCTATAGCACTGAACCAATGTGATACTGTTTAAAATTTTCTTTTTACATATATTAAAGAAATGCAACCATCAAAGGATGCATATGTGTTTAATTCCAATTTGGGGAAAATGTAAAATGAAATGACATTTTAATAAGAATTTAAATTTAAAAATGCCCATTATTACCAAAAATAAGAAAAGGCATTCATAGCAGACCAGTCTCCCCTCTACATGAATCCTCAGCCTGAATAGATTCAGTAAAGTTAAATCAAGATGCTACTTCCCATTGTTTCCCAGCCTCCCTGAACATTTTGGAGCAAATCCGTTCCCTTTCTATGGTTGTTTAATGGCTGTTACTTGATGTCTGTGTGTCTGGCTGTCAATGTGTTATATTTATGGATTGTTCACCCTGTGTCATTCTGCAGACATGGATTTAGTCAGTCTACTGGAGGTGAGAGATTTGAGTCAGTCATCAGCTGTAGGAACAAAGAGGCAGCAGTCAGAAGAAGCCCGGAAGGGACGGTAGTCTCCTCTCCAAGTCCCCTGAGGGTCCTCATCAACACTGGAGAACTGTTTTGACAGAACCACTGAATTGAGTGCAAGAGTCAAATTCCAGGGACATCAAAATGGGACAGACTTTCTGCTCACCCACAAACAACAGAGACCCTTCCGCTTTGAGGGACTAGGAAGAGCCCTTCTCAGGGGTCCAGTGGCTTCCAGGGTTGGCAGGAATGGCTTGCTGTAGGCAAAAGGGCAAGGAACATTGAGTAGCGGAAATGGAAGCAAATAATTTATTTTTTTTTTTAAATTGCAAACTCTGATGTCTGGCCCCAGATATTGGAGCATATTCTCCATTCTTCTAACAAAAGAAACACACATGCTTATTCCACCCTTTTCCGCCTCATCTGGCAGCCGCTTTCTGGTCCAGCAGACACTAACATCTAATGAGTCAAACTTCTCATTTTCAGACTAATCAGTCGGCTGCACTAATTGCAAATGCAAATATGCAAATTTATATTAATTAATTACTCTGCTAATTAGTTCTGCGGTCTTTTTTGGGTAATAAATCATTGTGCAGTGGAAGGGAAACAAGTCCTGTCCCATTTCACTCCACATAAAAATTTAATGTACTCATGGAAGAAAATATCTAAAAAAATAAACCGTGAGCCTATCCTTTTACCTCCACTGATGAGTCCCCTACAGTAAGGTGCCATTGTGAGAGGGCTTTCACATCTTCAGCAAATGCCATCACTAAGGTGCCTGTTAGCAGTTTAATTATCACATTATGAGCTTCAGAAAAAGCCAGTTTGCTGTGCTGCAGGCTGTGACATGGAGCTCGGCAGTTCAGCCACTTCGAAGCAAAACACTTATAAATAAAATTAGACTGGAGAGAGGGAATCACATCTCTTTGCTGAAACACTATGGCTCGGGAACAAATGTTTTTGAGGTTTTGCTATCGTGCGTTAAGCTCAAGTTGTCTTCTTGCCTCTCTATCCTTGAATGAGAAGTTGTGCCAACAGGCTTGAGGATGCACTGAAGGGCTGCTGTGGAGGGAGGGATCAGAGAGGCTAGAAGTGAGGAAGAGCTGTGGAAGCAGGAGACAGCTCCCACTGTGGCTAGGAGTGGCACACACATAGACTCATCCACTTCAGGCATTTTTATTGAAGATTTATTTGTGTTTCCAGCTCCTCTTGTGGGGCATGGAATGACATATATGCAGCATTCAAGATATAGTCTCTCCTATTATATTGTGAATCTTAAAACTCTTCCTGCTTCCTCTCCCAGGTGAATCACCAGTAAGTGCTTGCTGAATGAATGGATGGCAGCACCCATCATAGGCTAGTTACAGTGACATTCACGGACACTCGTGTATAACAATACTACCTTCATTATGGGGTGGGTGCCAAGATTAGGAGAGCAGAGAGAATGGTGACTCATACTTAAATCTTCCTGTGTTTCTTGTCCCTTCTTTTCCTTCTCAATAAGAAATTCCATTTTAATTTCTCATGCCTTTTCCTTTCTAGCGTGCCTAAGAGTTGATGTATGAGGAATAAAATAACAGGGTGGTACATGCCTGCAACCCCAGCACTTGAGGGACAGGAAGATTGTGAGTCTGAGGGCAGCCTGGGCTCCAGAATAACACCCTATCTCAAGCCATCTCCTCAAAATAAGAGAAACAACCATTGTGACTAGATTTGGGCACTTTGCTTTCCAGCCCTAGCTTGTCCACTTACTGGTTCTGTGACAATGGGTGTCTCTTCTCCTGCAAAATCAGGTGAGTGAGCCAAGAGAGTGTGATGGACATGGGGACTCCACCCAGAAGTTCAGCACCCATCTCCACCCCAGTGTTCGCCACATGACAGAAGGTCTTTGTTTTATTTATTTATAAAAATTCTTGAGATCAAATGATAGTGGAGAGGGGACAAGATAGAGCAGCAAGGGGTGAATATAATCAAAATATAATATATACAAGTATGAAAAATAATGAAACCAATTTTATGCATACTTAATATATGCTAAAAACATTAAAACTCCTTACTTTTTTTTTTCTCATAATAGTTGGTGACCATTTTACTCACAGACAAGGTTTCTCTGTGTAGCTTTGGAGCCTGTCCTGGAACTTGCTCAGTAGACCAGGCTCCTGCCTCCTGAGTGCTGGGATTAAAGGTGTACACCACCAATGCCTGGCTTAAAAAGTCCTTACTTTTATTTTATTTTTTCTCAAAAAATTGGAATATAGGACACAGGTGTTAATAGCATAACATTAAAAAATACATATGATAGTCACCAAAATGTCCATCTCCTCTGACCCCTCATGTCTACAGTCTTCTGGCAACTACAGCAATCTATACATCCTTCCAGAGATAGACGGTGTGTCTACAGATGGTTTATGTGATCTCCTTACCCACCCAACCACAAGTGTAGCATCTACCCTGATGTTCTGACTTCCACCTCATCTCTCAGTATGGGGCTGCTATCTACTCATTATGCCCGCCTGTTTTCCATCGTATGAGAGCATGGACCATGGCAGCTTACTTCGATCCAGCCTCCATTGGCAGACATTTAGGTCATTTTAGTTTTCTGCTACTACAAATAACACTGGTACTTAGAGCAATCTGCCCAAGTGGAGGCAAATCCGTTAGAACAGATATCTGGAAACAGTTCGCTGCATCAAAGGGTACAAGTCTTCAACTTCTGAAACTCTGAGACAAACACCCCTGGGAGAGGAGGTACCAATCCATGCTCACCAGGTGCTGTTCCTTTCCTGTCGATCCCTCTGTCCACCTCTGGGGAGAGCAGAGGGCCATGCTCTCTACCTTATAGGGTAGTGGTGAGGCAGTTGTAGGTCGGAAGAGTCCTGAGTATTGTCACGTGCTCCCGATGTCAGCGTCTTCCGTATTCTTTCCATTTCTCTGCCTACTAGGATTGTTTTGAGGGTGATGGGAAACCTCGTCATGTAAGACCATGGAAGGTATTCTGCTTGTGTTAGTTATCCCACGGGCTTTTCTTATTGTAGGAAACAGAACTGGTCACCAACTATTATGAGCAATTAAGAAGCAGAAACCAGAGAGAGAGTTTTCTTACCCTCCCTCTCTTCACCTAGAGACAGGACACATACTCTCCCTTCACAGAGACTCACCCGCCCACAGGAGGCACGGGGATGCCCTCAAACCCCCGCTGTTCTGCTGGAGTGTGCCCATCCCTCTACTTTGCTGTCGTGCTCCATCTCTGAGGTCCTGACACCGTGGTCCTTCCCCTCCGTCATTTTCCCACAGAGGAACTGTAGTTAGAGATGCTGCATCAAGTGTTTTTTATTTTTAATCTAAAAGTTTTTTTTTCCATTTTACATACCAACCACAGTTCTCCCTCCCTCCTTTCCTCCTGCTCACTCCTCACCTTCCCCCCACTGTTCCCCTTATTCGCTCTTCAGAGAGGGTAAGGTCTCCCACGGGGAGTCAACAAAACCTGGCATATCAAGTTGAGGCAGGACCAAGCCCGGAACTAGGTTCTCTGAATGTGGGTGACAATTGTGTGGCCTGGGCAGTTTGCGGGGCCACTGGCAGTGGGACCAGGATTTATCCCTAGTCTATGGACTGACTTTTTGGAACCCATTCCCTAGTGAGGGATACCTTGCTCAGCCTCAGGTGAGTTTTAAATCTGAGTTACTTTTCACTGGGGCTTCCCTTGTGTGAAGTGACTTACATTCTTAAGAAATGAGCTCTTTTTTTTCTCCTTTCTACCTATCGTTTGTTACAGAGGCCCATCTGTAGCTAGAGTTTTCCTGCCTTGCCCACAGTCAGGATAAATCTGTCACCCGCCAGTCCCACAGCCACTCAGACCCAACCAAGTAAACACAGAGACTTATATTGCTTACAAACTGTATGGCCATGGCAGGCTTCTTGCTAACTGTTCTTATAGCTTAAATTAATCCATTTCCATAAATCTATAACCTTGCCACATGGCTTGTGGCTTACCGGCGTCTTCACATGCTGTTTGTCATGGCGGAGGCTGGCAGTGTGTCCGTCTGCCTTCCTGTCCCTCAATTCTCCTCTCTGTTAGTCCTGCCTATACTTCCTGCCTGGCCACTGGCCAATCAGTGTTTTATTTATTGACCAATCAGAGCAATTTAACATACAGACCATCCCACAGCACCCATCCTGACTAGGAGCTCTTGAAGTCTGAAGAGTAATTACTTTGCTTCCCTACCACCACCATGGTGGACTCTGGTACCAAGTATTCCAGAATTTTGGTTCCTTTCAGTATTTATTTCTCAAGGGCTTTTGGTGGGTTACAGGGATTTACCAACCTCTAGTATAAAAATGCAGATAAGAGTTGATGCAGGGAGGGGCTTGGACCTGCCTCAACTGAATGTACCAGGCTTTGCTGACTCCCCATGGGAGGCCTTACCTTTTTGGAGGAGTGGGTTGAGGGAGGGTTGGGGAGGAGGGTAAGTTGGGCGGAAGGCTAATGGGGAGCAGGAGGATGGATGAGAGGGGGATCTGTGGTTGATATGTAAAATGAATGAAAAAAATTCTCAAGAAAAAAAAAAGAGGACTAAGCATTGAGTTTATGCTCCCTGGAAACCACCACACATCTATGGTGAGAAGTGTATGTGATGGGAAATGAGGAGACACCAAGAGACTGGGTAAGGCAGACACTACGAATCTGAGGTAGAGAAGGGGGCACAGGAACCTGAACCACGGCTGGTTGGGTCCTAAGGCACAAAGCTGAAGGCATAGCAAAGCCCAAGACCAACATGCTTCCTGCAGAGGGTTTCAAAGGTCCGTGGATGTGTTGGTTTGGTCTGATGGTGCAGCCTCCTCCTTCTCTCTGGACTATTCCCAACTCCCTAGCTGAACCACAAAGCTCCCTCTTGCCTTCTGTCCATTGCACATAGAATCTGACTACAAGAGACCTATTCCACATTGCCCATTTCTCCTGACACTTTGCTTTGAGTTCAATCTCTCTCCCAAGTTCCAGATGCCACTGCTTTTTTCTAGCAGCTAGCTGTCTTATCATCATATTCCTAACTCATTAATATTTAACTCTTTGTGTTACACACACACACACACACACACACACACACACACACACACACACACACACGCTGCGGATCAAAATTAGGGGATTGAGATACATTCCAGGCAAGTGTCTACCAATAAGTTACATTCCCAGGCTTTCTTTTAAGTTTTCTTTTGTGATAGGGTCTCACTATGTAATCCAATCTGCCTTTGACCCCTCCTCCTCCTCCTCCTCCTCCTCCTCCTCCTCCTCCTCCTCCTCCTCCTCCTCCTCCTGTTTCAACCTTTCAAGCACCAGGACGACAGTAGCTTACACAGTTCTTTGTAGATACTCTGTTTGCCAGGGGACCCAATCACAGGTGCACTGTAAGTGTTTGTTGATCAGTTGGTGGATGTAGTATTTCCCAGGCTCACTCTACCATCTTTCCCAGGTCAGTTCACCTCTCCTGTTTTCTATTTTGACATGAACACAATTTGAAGGTCATATTATTCAAGATAAAATAAAACCTTTCAAGACTTTCATGGCTTGTGCCAGAAGACTAACATTTCTTCATCAGAATTCTCCCGTTTCTGGCCCATGAACATCTCAGGACCTCCTGTAGCTTCCTGTGCATGGGACACTTCCTCTCTTTCTATCCTAGTGGGCACATGGCTGTGCCCCGTGGAGCCCAAAGGGAGAAGTAGCCTGGTATTTTATTTGACGTGAGAGCATAGGAGGTTGACTGTCTTGGTTCACAGAGGCCAATCCAAATGAACAGTGATACAGATTGGAGAATTAACCGGCAGAAAAGAACCTTCAAAATTAAAAAAAAAAAAAACTCAAACACAACAACAAAAACCTCAAAGCTAATGGCTCTGTTAGGGTGCAGCAGAGGAAACCCCAGTGTCTGTCTCAGAGAGCCAGATGCCTAGCCCTGCCCTCTCCCAGGTACTTTGCATCTCACTCATGTTTGCGTAGAAAATGCTTTCAATGGACTGTTTGGCCTGCCCTGGGGTTCAGTAGGCTACTGCTGACCTTTGCTTTGGGTTTTCTGTCTCACCTTCCATGACAATCAGCTAGCAAAAGGTGACACCAACAAGGCTGATTGTTCATCTAAATGTGGCCAAATGACTAATCCCAAGACACTGTGTCTCCTACAAATATCCTGGGCATAAGAGGGAAAGTGTTAATTTTATAGGAGAAGCAAATTAAGATACAAGCCCCTGTAAGTCATTCATTTTGTATTAATTTTTAGCATAAAGAAAAATAAAATCCCTATGCTCATCAAATTTGTGCATTTTAATATACCAGTTATTCACTAATAAAACTTAAAAGAGAAAAATTACCTTTAATCTTATAATTCAAAGATATGACAATGGGGTTCATGAGCTTTCAGTTGCTGCGGGAAAACACCAAGAGAGAGTCAGCTTATCGGGAGGGAAGGATGAGTTTGGCTCACATTTACAGAGACTTTGTCCTGCGGTTGCTCAGCCTGGTTGCTTTGGCCATGTTGCTGCACAGTTCCTAATGGCAGAACCGTGTGGCAGGCAAGGACTGCTCACCTTATGGTAACCAAGAAAGGCAAGAAGAGGTCAAGGGTAAAATTACTACTATGATTACTCATTTTTTTTCAGAACTGTATACCATGTGCTTTTTATCACATTCACCCACAACTCCTCAGATTCACCTGCTTCCCTTCCCTAGACACTCCACTTTATGTCCCTTTTTCCCCTCACCAATTGAGTTTAGTTTGTGCTGCCCTTGTATTCCTGGATGTGTGGCCTTCCCCTGGAGTGTGATTGATTTACCAGGAGCAATGCTCTTAAAGCAAATGGATTCTCCCCTCTCAGAAGCTGTCAATTACAAACAGATCCTCGGTTGGGGTGCAGGAGGACTTCACATTCACTTCTCTCCATGCTGGGATTTGGTCAGTCTTGACCTTGCATTGGACTTGGGCTATGCTGTCATGATTGCTGTGTTCATATGTACAGCTGCCAGGTTGTCTGTACAGGTTGCCAGAGTAGTCTATTCCCTTGCATCCATCCACCACCTCTGGCTCTTTTAATAATTGTGTCCTCTCTTCTGCCATGATCCCTGGACCTTGGGAAGAGAAGCATGACATAGATATTCCACTTAGGGCTGAGAATTTTATAGTCTCTTGTTTTCTGAACCTTGGCCAGCTGTGGGTCTCTGTGTTAATAATCATCTATCACAGATATAAGCTTCTCAGACGAGGGTTGAAAGATGCATTAGGATTTGGTTTACTATGATGCCCATTTAGTGGGATCATAGTAATAGACTCTTTCATAGGACTTTGACCTGTCTAGCCACAGATTCTTGGCTCTACAATGGTGTTAGGTATGGGCTTTATTTTGTTGCAGGAGACTTACATCCAATCAGAAAGTGGTTGTTTTTCCCATGATGCTCATCTCACTATTGCCGGGCCAGACCTTACTACAGCTGGCAGAGTTCGTAGCTGGGTAACGCTGATGATTGTTTTCTCCTCCAGCAGCATGCACATCACTTTCCAGCACTATGAAAGCTACCTAGTAAGGGTGAAGTTTTAGATCAGTAACAGCTTGATTTCTTCCTGGTCTACAACTGAGGTATGTGGTGTCTACAGCAACAGGGTCTTGCTATCAACTTCTGTAGATTAAATCAAATTGGCAACACTGGCACTGAGCTTGTTTGTTAGCCTCCGATGTTTAGTGGGGCATTGCTGCTCTGTTATAAAGTAATTCCTTTTAAACTATCCATATATACTGCTCATGTATATATTATTATTTGTATATAATGATATGTATAAATAATAAAAATAATATATATTATTTAACGATCCATGAATGCATATACATATATATTTCATATACAAGCTTCTACGGTCATACATAGGTTTCCATGTGACTGTTTTGAAAGATCTTTAGAGTTATTTATCTGTCCCCATATTCCTACCTCGACCCTGTCCCCACCTCAATTTAATCCTTCCTGTTCCTTAACCCCCTTTAAAAACCTTTTCCCACTGCTTTCTATTTCCTCTTCCTTGAAAGACCTACCCCCATGACCCCTAATTAATTTCTCAATTTCTATTTGTATTCCAAATGAAACACATGAATCTGAATATTCAAAGCTAGTATTTGCAAATGAGGGAAAACCTACAACATTTATCTTTCTGGGAATGGGTTACTTCACTTAGAATGATAGTTTCCAGCTTCATTTGCTTACCTAAAAATTTCATTTTTCTTAATAGCCAAATAATATTACATTGTATAAATGTACCATATTTTTATTATCTACCACCTGTTCATTGACATCTAAACTATTTCCATTTTCTGGTATTTGTGAATTAAATGACAATGAACATGGATGACTATGTATTTGTAGAGTAGGATATAGTATATTTTAAGTATATGCCCAAGAGTGGTATAGCTGGATCATGTGGTACAGACAGACAGACACACACACACACACACACACACACACAGAGAGAGAGAGAGAGAGAGAGAGAGAGAGAGAGAGAGAGAGAGAGAGAGAGAGAGAGAGAGAGTTTTATGAGGTATTTCGACACAGGTTTTCATAGTGACAGTGACTGTACCAATTTGCATCCCCATCAGCAATATTCATGGTGACACATGCCTTTAATCCCAGGAAGTGATGGCAGGAAGCAGAAAGGTATATGAGGTGTGAGGACCAGGAACTAGAGTCTGGTTAAGCTTTTAGGCTTTTAGCAGCAGTTCAGGTGAGATTCATTCCAGATGAGGACTCAGAAGCTTCCAGTGTGAGGAAACAGGATCAGCTGAGAAGTTTGTGAGATGAGGTGGCTGTGCCTGGTTCTGTCTCTCTGATTTTTCATCATTTACCCCAATACCTGGCTCTGGGTGTGTTTTTATTAGTAAGTCCTCTTAAGATTAGTGCTACATCTCTGTTTCTGTCTCTGTCTCTGTCACTCTCTCTCTTACACACACACACACACACACACACACACACACACACACACACACACACAGCATGAAGTCCATTTTGTGTTGGCCAACTGTTCTGGGATATGGAGTTTGCCCTGGAGTGTGGGTAGGACTTTATGTTCATGCCCCGTTCTCAGGGCTGGCATTTTGTTTGGTTAGAATCTGTGCAGGTTTTATGTGTGCTGTCACAGTCTCTGTGAGTTCATACTCATATCAGTTATGTTGTGTCTAGAAGACACTGTTTCCTTGGAGTCATCCACCACCTCTGGCTCTTACAATCTGTTTCCTCTTCTGCATAGATGCTTGAGTCTTGAAGGGAGGGGTTTGATGAAGACATCACATTTAGGGTTATGCACTCCAAAATCTCTCATATTCTTCACATTGTTCAGCTCTGGCTCTTGTCTTAATTCACATCTAGTGTAAGAAGACAATTTGCTGATGTGGGTTAAATAATGCTCAGATGCATTATGTCATTAGAAGTCATCTTGTTGCTGTGTTCATTCAGCAGAATAATAGAACTAAATTTTCTCTTAGGCCCAGAGCCTATCTATCCTCAGGTTCTTGACCACTTTAACACTCTCAGTACAGGTTCTATCTTATGGAGTTAGCCTTAAATCCAATCAAAAAGTGGTAGGTTCCTCCCATAACATCTTTGCCACTATTGCACAAATATGTCTTGTAGGAAGCTCTCTGTTGTAGGTTGAAGAGTTTGTAGCTGGTGATATCGATGATTATTTTTCTCCTCTGGAAGCATACAAAGTACCTTCCAACACCATGAATGTTAGTCAGTGGGAATGAAACTTCTAATTAGGCACCAGTTAGATTTCTCCATGTTTGAAGATATAAGTAACTTGTGTCTTCAGCAATAGGACTTTGCCATCAGCTTATGGAAGCTATACAAAAGCTTTGATGTTTGGGGGAAGAGTTTGGGACTGCTTTGGCTAACAGCTCAACAGGGTGTAACCCATTTCTGGTACTGGAGGTTTTACTTGTTGGCATAAGATGTCTAGTTGGAGTATTGTCTTTCCCATTATATGGTGACTCCATTTAAGTTTCTTTTTCATATATGTATCTATATCAGGAAGTTTCTGCAATAGATTTACAAGTGGCTTTTTCAAGAAACCTTTGGTATTTGTTGTCCCAAAATGTTTCTCAGCTATTTTTATTTCTTCTTTTGAGAGCTCTCTGTCTGGTTCCATACCCCTTCTTTAAATCCGGTGGTTTTTTCAATGTTTAGTTTTTTAGTTTTTTAAAAAATTTAGTTTTTTGTATATTCTAGATAGTATCCTTTATCAGTTGTATATCTAGTAATTTTTTTTTCATTTAGCAGGTACCTCTTCACTTGAATTATGATGTAGACAGCTCTTCAATTTCATTAGGTACCATTTATTAATTGTTGATCTTAATGTCTATACTATCATGTCCTGTTCAGAAAGTCCTGTACTGTGACAATGAGTTCAAGTGTATTACCTACTTTTTCCTCTATTGACCTTCAGTATATTTGGTGATTCTGAGGTTCTTGATTCATTCTGAGTTGAGTTTTGTACAGGGTAAGAGAGAAGGATCCAGTTTCATTCTTCTAAATTTAGCTATCCAGTTTGACCTGCACCATTTGTTGAAGATACAATCTTTTCTCCAATATTTGCCGTTGGTTTTTTTTGAAAATCAGGTGGCTGTAGGAACACGGGCAAATGTGTGAGTCCTCAATTCTATTTCATTGATCATTGAGCATGTTTCTACAGCAGGATGCTATTTTTATTATTATATTTTCATAGTATAACTTGAAGTCTGCAATGTTGATATCACCAGAAATATTTTTTTATTGCTCAGGATTATTTTGGATATCATTGGTTATTTGTGTTTCCTTACAAAATTTGAGGGTTTTTTTCTCCAATTCTATAAACAACTGCATTGGAATTTTGACAGGGATAGAATTTAATCTGTAGACTGCTTTTGATAAGACAGCCATTTTCACAATTTTAATCCTACCAATGCATTAGGGTGCAGAGGTCTTTCCACCTTCTAGAATCTTCTTCAACTTCTTTCAGTATCTTAAAGTTGTCACGGTGTAAGGCCTTTACTTCCTTGGTTAGACTTATTTTGAGATCCTTTGAGGCTATTTTGAGTGGTATTGATTTGCTGATTTCTTTCTTTAGGTGTTTGTCATTTGTATATAGGAAGGCTACTGGTTTTCATGTGTATCAGTTTTATATCTTGCTGCTTTGCTGACAGTGTATACCAGCTGTAGGAATTGTTTGGTGGAGCCTTTATGAACTTTTATGGATAGAATTATATCATCTGCAGATAATGATATTTTGACTTCCTCCTTTTCTATTTGACCCCCCTTTGTTCCTTCACTTGTCTTACTGCTTTAGCTAAGACTTTTGATCAGGAGGGTAGTATATCCTTGTCCTGTTCCTGATATTAGTGAAAACACTCTTGAGTTTTTCTCCATCTATCAAGACATTGGCTGTCGGCTTTTTGTATATTATCTTTATTATTTTGAGGTATGTTCTGTGTATCCCTGGATCCTTATGACTTTATCATGAAGGGATGTTGCATTTTTGTCAAGGGTTTTTTTCTTGTTTCTCTCTTTTAGTCTGTTCCTGTGGTAGATTACATTTATTCATTTATATGCACAGAACCATCTATGAATCTGAGATGAAACCAACTTGATCTTAGTGGACAATCTTTTTTAAGTGTTTTCGAATTCTGTTTGTACTTACTTTATTAATAAATTTTGTGTCCATATTCATCAGAGCTATTGCCCTATAATTTTCTACTTGGTGAGTTTTTATCTGGATTTGGTATCAGAGTGATACTGACTTCATGAAAAGAATTTGGTAATGTTCCTTCATTTTCTAATTTACTGAATAATTTGAAGACTATTAATGTTGGTTCTGTCCCTAGACTTTTTTTACTTAGAAGATTTTAAATTATTGGTTCTATCTTGTTGGATGACGTGGGTCTATTTAAATTATCTGTTTCATCTGGATTTCTCTTTGTTAGGGTTTTCTAGTTTGATGGAAGACAGATTTTTGGAGTATGTCCTTATGATTCTTTGAATTTCCTCAGGGTCTCTTGTCATGTCACTTTTTCGATCTCCAATTTTGTTAATTTGGTCCTCTCTTTCTTTTTAGTAACAGCTAAAGGTTTGTTGATCTTTTTAACCTTTTCAGAAAACCAACCTCTTGTCTTATTAATCATTTGTGTTGTTGACTTTTCTAATTTCAGACCTGGTTTTGAGTATTTCTTCCTGTCTACTTTTTTCATTGGTATTTGCTCTTGTTTTTCTAAGGCTTTCAGGAGTATCACAAAACTATTAATTTGTGATCTCTCAACTATTTTGATGTGGACACTTTCCTGTTGGGACTACCTCACTGTTCCCCATAGGTTTTCATATTTTATGTTTTCATTTTCATTTAATTTTAAACCTTTTAAAACTTACTTCTTGATTTACTCCTTGTCTCAATTATTATTCAGTAGTGCTGCATTTCGTTTTTATGAGTTTCTGCACTTTCAATTGCTGTTGGTATCTTGCGGCATTCCATTGTGGACACATCAACTTTGAGGAAATGCCAATGCCATGCCCAGTGACCTAGAATTCATGAATTCATGTCTTAAAGGTTATAGCATCTCCCACTAGCACCACAGGATGATGACCAAACCTTTAAAGCGAGCCATTGGGGCATGCTTTCAAGTCATTTACACAGCTTTCAAACCACAGCAACTACAAACATTTGTGCTATTCCCTTTCAGGCATTTACCCAGACTATCTGGAGCTGTGAGCATGTGTATAACACTTCCCCACAAACACACATACACACACACACACACACACACACACACACACACACACACACACACTGCTCTACAGGCATGCTTGCTTAAGGCTCATTATGTTCAGGGTTGCTGTTGTATGGGTTGATATTTTGAATATCGCCTTATATCTGTTTAACAAAAGTGAAGTCAGTGAGTATGCCGTGCGCATGCCTGTGAGACTGAGTGGTGCCACGGTTTCAAAGTTCACATTGCTGTTATGGCTGTCTAACATTTGTCTGTGCTGATATTCCACAATTTACCAGACTCCATCTGTAGTACAGGGCGTTTTGACTTGTCCTCTTTTTGACCTTGTTTTTATATTTGGATATCATCTGGCTTTATGGTTTTTTTCTCTTTCTCCTTTTTATTGTTGCTGTTTTCTGTTGCTCACAGTTCTTCCCATTGGTGGCTCGGGAACTTTTCCCTTGTCCTTCTCCAGCAGTCGCTGGCATGTCACTGTGACCAGTTGAGTTCATTGTTCTTTAGCAGTGTTAGAATGCAACGGGGTTCTTGCCAAGTCCCTTCCTTTTCCTGGGAGAGCAGACATTTCTAGTTCTATCACCTTTCCAGTTAGTTACTGGTTACTTTGTATTAAATGATTTGGGATTGTTAGTTTTACATTCTCAAATGCAGTTTGTACTTTAATTTTTCTAAAGAGTTGCCTTTGAAATTTGTATTGCTTATAATCATTTAACAGTTCTTTAGCTATTAACTCTAAGCTTCTCTGCTTTCCTTACTCTGTACCATTTCATTCTGTGTCTGCATGTATGTGTGTGTGCAGGTGCATGTGTGCATGCCAGTGTGCACATTTGCATGTGCACATACATGTAGAGGTCAGAGGACACTTCTGGTATCAGTCTTTAGGCACATTTTACATGCTCTTCCTATTCTTTGCTGGACTTTAGATTTAATTTGATTTTTTTTTTACTAGATTACTGTAAAATTTACGCAGGCATGGATATTCATAGCCTTTTCATGTTGCTTTTGTTTTGTTTTGTTTTTTGAGGCAGGGTTTCTCTGTGCTGGGATTAAAGGCGTGCGCTACCACCACCTGGCTCACATTGCTTTTCAAACACACCACCACCACTGGAATTTGTATAAGAACCTGCACTCATTACTTTGCACGGGAGACCTAGAGATTCAAGTTCTTCCCTTCATCGCAGAAGGCGCTGCCCACCATTTACATATGACCCAGCTCATCCTCACCACAGAACTCTTTCTATTGTTTCCATATGAGAAACTGTTGGCCACAGGTACGTGTTTTCCTGTGCTCTTCTCCCACTCTCATTGTGACTTGCTGTTCTGCTGCCGGATCATTGACCTTCTTCTGCTCTGTGTTCTTTCTTCACCCTCTTACACTGATTTATGTGCAAAGCTCCATTGCTGACCTTTGAACCCTCCATTCAATGTTCTGTCCTGTCTATTTTTCTACTTCCCACTTCTGCTGTATTTGGACACTCAAAAAAATCCTGGTTTTTTTTTTTTTTCTGTTTTTGTTTTTTTAGCAGCTGGTATTCTATTCCTCTGACTCTTACAATCCTTCTGACCCTTCATCTTCCACAGTCCCTGAGCCTGAGATGTAGGGGGTGTGTTGCAGATGTATTGTCTTAGTTATTTTTCTATCACTGCAACCACAGAAACTTATTGAAGAAACCATTTAATGGGGGCTTACAGTTTGAGAAGGTGAGTCAATGACGTTCATGGTGAGGAACAAGGGAGCAGGCAGGCAGACAGGATGCTGAAGCAGTATCTGAGAGTCTACATACGATACACAGACAAGAGACAGAGAGAGAACTAACAGGGACTAGAGTGGTCTTTTGAAACCTCAAAGCCCACCCTTAGTGACATGTATCATTTGGGACTTGACACCTAAATGTCGCTTATTCTCTGCATTTGACCAGTTGTATGTTTCTGTGATAGTCTCTGACTGCTGAAAAAAAAAAAGCTTCTTTGATGGGGGATATAAGGATAAGTATTTAGAATACAGCTAGAGATTAATAGATAGTGTCCACTAGACAGGACAGAAAAAATGCCCTCATAAAAAATCTCAACAGTATGATTGCCTGAACAAGACCAGCCCAATGACAACACCAGCTGACATGTTGATGTGGACAAAAGAAATTCCACAAGGTCCCAACCCTAGATGAAGAGCTACATGGCTTCTGAGAAAGGGATAATCAGTCTCCTCCAGGACTGAACTCCTGAATAGGTTGTCCAATCCCAAATGGTCAACTCTGGACACATGCATGTATGAATAATCCTAAATAGACTCAGTAGGCTGTATACACAGGGCATGTATACACATATATATTATGTGTGTACATACATGTGTGTGTATATATACGTGTGTGTGTGAGAGAGAGAGAGAGAGAGACAGACAGAGACAGAGAGAGAGACACACACACAGAAAGAGACAGACAGACAGACACACACACACACACACAGAGAGAGAGAGAGAGACTGTAATAAAGAAGAGAAGGTCATGAATTGGTGAGGGAGGGGGAACATGAAGAGAATTGAAGGGGAAGGGAGGGATGGGAGGGATGTAAATAAATTGCTCATGTCTGAAGTTGTCCAAAATAAATAATACATGGTAAAGATACCATGTTCTAAAACAAGAACCTAAGCTGGGTGTGGTAACATATGACTTACCCAGCACTTGGGAGGCAGAGCAGGAGTTTGAGGCCATCTTGGTTTATATAGTAGGTTCTGGGATAGCCAGGACTACATAGGGAGAACTTGTCTCTAAAAATCAAGCAAGTAAGCAACCCCACCAAAAAACAAAAACAAAAACAAAAACAAAAACAAAAACAAAAACAAAACAATAACCCTCGGCCAAAAAACAAACAAAAATTCATTTTTTACCTGAAAGCACTCTCGTCTGGAAATGGGATTTTTCCTTCATTGAGTTTTAACTCTGAAATTCATGGAATTAACAGTATGGCTCTGAGTGCTATGTTTTGGGAATTTGACACTTTCTTTTGGTCAGGTGATCTTTTCATGTGTGAAGTGATTTTCCCCTCTAAGGGTGAGAAGAGAACTTTATGCCAGAGCCTCTTGGATTTATTTTGAATGACTATGAGGACTTTGTCAGCAACCTTACAGATTCCTGTTCAAATTCTGTTGATGGAGGGCTTCTCTCCAGGTTCCACCAAACCCTGCAGTCCCACAATCCACGTATAAAATAATCACTCAGACGCTTATAATACTTATACACTGTATGGCCGTGGCAGGCTTCTTGCTAACTGTTCTTATATCTTAAATTAACCCATTTCTATAAATATATACCTTGCCACGTGGCTGGTGGCTTACCGGCATCTTTACATGTTGCTTGTCCTGGTGGTGGCTGCAGTGTCTCTCTCTCTCTCCTTCTTCCTGTTTCCCCAATTCTCCTCTCTCCTTGTCCCGCCTATACTTCCTGTCTGATCACTGGCCATCAGTGTTTTATTTATATAGAGCGATATCCACAGCAACATTCCTTTTATACCAAGAACACCCTCTCCATCAAAGAACATAGTTCCCTGGCTTTATTGTAGGCAGGTGAAGGTTCCAGCAGCTTGAGGGAGAGACTGGGGAATGGATCCAGAAGTGATTTTCTGAGGCACAGCTGCATTAGCTGCTGATGACTTTCCTCTGGATCACTTGGCACCTTTCACCTCATTGAAGGCTACTAACATGCCTTCATTCATAGAACCACTCTAGACTAGAGCTAGGATACACTCTCCCGAGCCCCAGGCAGTTCTGGTCTCCTGGGATTTCGTTTGGAGTCCCACAAGATCAACTCTGCATTGCAACTGGCCAAGGGCAAGAGCAGAGGAAAGAGCCCTGTCTGGAAGCTGCACTCCTCTGGTCACTATGAAAGTCAGAATCATTTCAGTGGCTCAGCCTAG
The DNA here is from genome assembly GCF_049852395.1 of Peromyscus maniculatus bairdii. Classification (NCBI taxonomy): domain Eukaryota; kingdom Metazoa; phylum Chordata; class Mammalia; order Rodentia; family Cricetidae; genus Peromyscus; species Peromyscus maniculatus. The sequence goes on from NC_134854.1 coordinate 78,759,829, forward strand.
CTCCTGCCTCTACTCTTGGAGTCTCTGTGGGGAGTATTTGTAGGACTCTGTTGGTAGCTTATCTTCTACATAGGGTTCTTCTGGTGGCTTATCCTTTACGTAGAAATGTTACGTCTTTTTTTCTTCCTGGGCATTTGTTGTATATCATATTCACAAAAATTGCAACATTCCCCCCCCCCCCAAACTGAAACACTGGCTACTAAGGAAGAGGAAGCTCATGAGCCTTGGTGGGGGTAAACAAAAGATCAGGTGGAAAGAATAGGAATTTAGAGGATGCTTGTGGGTCTACTCCTACCCAACAGCCTAAAATGTAATCAAAAGTTGCTGGGGGTGGAGAAGAACTGGCCAAACTGCAGAAGGAGATGTTCAAGCTATGGAGCTACTTGCAAGTTGAATAGAGAGCTCCAGGGTAAATGGTTTTGGGGTCATCCCCCATGTGGAGTGGGGTTCCTGGTGATACAGCTGCTTTTGAGTTATCCGTGTTCCTTGTAACTCCTCATTCATGTTCCTATTAGTAACTCTAATCAAAAGAAACCTCCTGGTTTACCAAATTGGACATTGGTACATTTGTTACTTTGGTCTGTCTAGGGTGAGGAGACATGTATGTTGTGTCTCCACAGAAAGACTGTCACACAACATTTCAGCAAGAACATTACATTCCTCAATTTGGCAGGTGATGTAATGCCATCATAGCATCCATGACATTCTCAACCTGCACTTGACAGAATTTCACCTACTTATTTTCCCAAAGAATTTGAAATAGGCACTTGATCAAAATGATTGAACCACCATATGGGGCACCAAGAGCTATGAAATTTCTCACCTAACAGCCATGTTGGCCTACACAACATCAAAACATCTGAACAAACAACTCAATAGGTCACCTTTGCTGAGGGCATTGTGATGGATGGACCGTCTACACAAGGTTGGGGGAGTTCATTTGCATCCTCATATTCAGCACTGGAGAAACACAGGCAACATCCCTGGATACAAGAGCCCAATCATGGTATTCTCCCAGGTCCACAAGAGCTTCCGGGCAGAGGAGCAGTTGAAGACTGCTCTTGCCCCTGGGACTCTCTGGAGGCAAGTTGTGGTAGCCTGGGATAATTGTTTGCTTTGCTCTCACGGATGCCTCTGCATGCACAAGCTGAGCTTTATAGTTCAGAAGTTAAACACATTAGAATATTTATTTAAAGGCAGTTCCACTGCCTGCTCTTTCTGGGTAGCTGGGCTCACCATGTCACTAGACCCCCAGATGCATATTCACATTATGGTAGTGGCCCAGCTTGCAGAGACATTGCTTCCCTGTGGTTAGCAAATGGCTTCTTTCGCAAGCATTTAACTCCACAAGTTTGCAACCACTAATTCTTAAGGGTTTTGACAAATCTCCCCAGTTAAATATTAAATAATAAATGTGGCCCGGATGGTAGCAGTGCTTTGTGAAGTCTGTTTGAAGTGTCCTTTAAAATATTAAATTCAAATAAATGATGGAATCAGAACAAAGGCTATATCTTAAGACAAATTCAGCCAAGTCTCTTTAACCTTTGAGCTTTCGACATAGATTAGAAAGCCAGGGCAACACATGCTTCCATAGCAAACTGAAGTGGGATTTTGGAAGCCGTCCTTGCAAATACAGGTAACCCGCACCTAGATATGATCTACCCTTGCCATTTTAGAGCAGAGATTTGGATGCTCATTATTTGATAAGAATGTGATTTTTTTTAAGTGCTTATGTTCAAAGTAGCAAATCCTTCCAAGCGCTTGCGTTGGGTGCTGTGTTTATTCCTTGTCAGTGTCTTCCATATGAAATCTGTTCTGCTTCTAATATCCACCACAGTTGGAGCCTTGCAAAAATCTGTTTCATATCTGCCCTTTGCACTTAGCTTATTTTGTTTTATGCTTCTTCCCAGTTATCTCTCTGTAAGCACCCTTGCTTCTAAGTAGGCAGTCCTGGGGGACGAGACGCAGCTGGGTTTGCCCAGTCCTTGGGGGATCCTGGACTTCTGACACTTGGGTTATGTAGGGAGCAGGTAAAGGAGAGCAGGGTCACTCTGCCAGCTGATAAAAAAGAAATAAGGATTCTTACTTCCCCCAGCCTGTGCAGGCTGGCCCAGCACCCATTAGCTCCTTTTGGGTTTGTGCTCAGTAGCTCCGCTATTGTGTCTCCATCTGTTGCATCTACTTCCTCCATATTGCACAGTCTCCTGTGGCTCTTGATCCAGCCTGACCGGAATGACAACTCTTTCTCAGAAGCAGAAGGGACACACTTGACTATGAGGCTTGTATGAGGAAGAAACCTTGTTATAGGATTTGGGTTCCGCATTCAGGGTATACTGTTGACATCAAGGAGGCTGAGAGCTCTCAGAAACCCACCAAATACTTCTTGAATGGATGTGGGCTTCAAGGGTTTCTGAAAGGAGTGGGGACAAGGTGTGTGCTTTTTTGGGTTCCCCTTGCAACCTATGTCCATCACAGTAGGAGAATAAGGAAAGCACCATTTTCAGTTAAAGACCCTGCTTGCCTACCCACTTACTAGCATACCACCCCATGGACAGGGACAGACTGGAAATTGCCCACATCACTAAAGCGAACCTTGAGATTTAGATAAATCTACCCCCTACCCTGAAATCTAGGAACATGTACTGTCTTTCCTCTACAAGGAGAAATACGACAATATGGTGCTGCCACCTTGGTTTGGGGCCTCTCTTTGTATCACGTCCTCACTTGCTAAGATTTTGCAAGGTCTGCTTGCTAACTTGACCCTCCACCTGTTTCCTGAATGGTGTAGGGGCAAGGCCTTTCTCTTTCCTTCCTGTATGCCCAGTCTGTTCTGGCTACTAGGGGGCCTCATTGGTTTGCTGAGAAAGGAGCCTACCTGCCACTGGCTCAGAGCGTATGTTAGACTTCACTTGACAATGAACAGCTCATGTGACCTATTGAGCACTGTCCTGAGAGTGAAAGACCATGATTATGTTGGCACACTAGCGTAAAATTGAAAATTCCTAACTGGAACAACCTTACATTAGGCTGCACCCTATACAGACGTAAGGCTCTCTTCTCTTCCTGCTGGGGCTGAGAACGTATAATGTAACAGTGCTGATTGTAGAGGCCGATATAATGCCCTCAATAGCTTGTTTGGGGAGGGAGCATGTAGCTATTTCTAAATGTCCACTAACAAAGAACACATTGGAGAGAGACATCTCGTTAGCAGGAGATGAGAAAGAGGGGAGAAAAAAGAATCCACCCAACAGGGTGAAAATGTGTCCTCCCCTCTACTCTAGGGGCAAGTTCAAGACATTCTTGCCTTCCTCTGAATTGTGGCCGGCTTCTCTGGCACTATGTCTGCCTCTCTGATTCTACTTTCTGTCACCTTCGAGTCTCAACTTCCCAATGCTGTTCTGAAAGGGATCCTTCCAAAATTAAAACTCGCCATATTCCCCCCACCCCCAAATAAAATGAGAACTTAAGAGCCCTCACAATTGTGTTCCATCTGCTTTTTCCTTCAGCCCTTACAGGTTTGTTTGACTGCAGCCCTGTGTGGATCGCCCTAGACCAGCCTTCACATCAGCCTTAGCTGTAAACAATCCCCCCCCCTCATCAGCAGTGTCTTCTTCTAGTCACCCCAGCACATCTCTCTGCTCCATTAGGAGCAAGAACTCTGACCCAAATGCACTGACTGAACAAACTGAATGGAACCACAGACAAAGAAAAAGGTCCTGCTTTATTCTGAGCCATTGTCTTAGTTTGGTTTCCATGGCTGTGGTAAACACCAGGGCAAAAAAAAAAAAAAAGTTTCAGTTTACACTTCATGCTCCATCACAGATGGAAGCCAGGGTGGCAACTTAAGGTGGGAACCTGGAAGCAGAAGCAGAGACCATGAGGAATACTGCTTTCCCTCTTCTGGCTTGCTCAGCTTGATTTCTTATACAACACAGGTCACCTACCCAAGGGTAGCTCTGCCACAGTGGGCCATGCCACATCAGCTGAGAAAATGCCTCCCAGCCTTGCCTCCAGGTTGATCTGATGGTGGCATTTTCTCTGAGGCTTCCAGATAACCTTAGCTCATGTCTACTTGACAAAATCTAACCAACATACTAGTGATTTGTTCAAGCTGACTTGGTGAAGAGAGATGGCCAGGTATTCTAGGGACTGGTAAGAAAAATAAATGATGTAAATCCCCAACTCTTCAGCTTTACCTCTTCGCTGTAGGTTTTAGTGATTTGTTTAAGCTGTATTCTAAAAGGAACAGATGCCTGAGTACTTAAATATTTGGAGCTTAGAAGCTCAAGTAAATGGTATATGCATATCCTTGGGTTTCCTACTGTCTAGATTGTCTAATTTATTTTTATTAGATAGAAAGGAGTATGAGAAATTGTTTATAACATGAATATTAATCACTCTGCCTGGTGAATTGGTTGACTAAACATTGACATGGCCTCCTTAATATTCAATATGATAAAATTTTGCATAGTTCTTAAGGCATACACAATTGTGGCTGGATAAGGTATCCTGCCACTAAGCTGCTACAACCTAAAAACTGGTAGGCCTATAATTTAAATTGCTGTCAAAAAAGTGACTCTGCCCTTCAAAGAAATAAGTGATTTTAGTTAACTCACAGATTAAATCTCAACTGTTCTTACATATCAGTTCCCTGTCTTTGATTTAAGTAGGAAATTAAAGATCATTTGCATTGTGTTTGTGTATTGTATATTGTGCTGCCCGTTGTGGGTCTGATTTCTATTATATTGTGGTGGTTCAAGGCAGAGGACATATATGTAGGTGTATTGCTTACATGGCTTTCTGTAGGTGGAGCCCCCAACACCATTAAAGCAGAGCTCACAGAGGGAGCTTGTTATATCCTCGTCATCTGGGCACAAATACATCATTCATGAATTAATAATTTGTATCCTGTCCTCACTATCTGTTGAATCTTTTGATTGGTGGTATGCAATTCCTTGTGTGCAATGTCGGGTTGCATAGACAATGTCTTTCAGGTTTACCACGTATCATGTGTTTTGACTTTACTCCACTCCCCTCCAGTGCTCTCTTTCACTTTCCTTCTGCTTTCTGCACCCTGGCTAATGTCTTGTCTTCTCTTCCTCCAGTCTGCTAATATCATATTAACATCTGTCTGTCTGCCTGTCTGACTATCATCTATCTATCTAACTATCTATCTATCATCTATCTATTTATCTATGTATCTATGTATCTATCTGTCTATCTGTCATCTATCTATCATCTATTTATCTATCATCTATCTATCTATCTATCTATCTATCTATCTATCTATCTATCTATCTATCATCTATTTATCTGTCTGTCTGTCTATCTGGGTGTATATGTGTGTATGTATGTATGTTTGTAAATAAGAGAAAATGTGATATTATTTTTCTGCTCCTGACTTATCTCATTTAATATGAAGAACTGCAGTAACATTCATTTTCCAGCTAACAATGAGAATTTATTCCTCTTTAGGCTGAATAAAACTCCATTGTGACACTGGAAGGTGGCTCAGGAGTTACGAGCCCTTGCTGCTCATGCAAAAGACCTGTGTTCACTTCCCAGAACCCATGTCTGACAGCTTACAACCACTTGTAAGTCAAGCTCCAGGAAATCCAACACTCTTCTGGCCTCAGGAGGCACCTCTACTCGCAGTACAAAAACTTTCTTCCCCTAACGTGTACATGATTTAAAGTAAAAGAAATCCTTAAAACTCCATTGTGTATATACCACCTTTTTTTCTAAGTTATTTTAACTTTCATTGATTTTTTTTTTTTGGTAGATTTTGTAGCATGCATCCCAATCCCACTCATCTCCTCATCCCCAGGCATCTGCCCTCTGCCCTTGTAACCTCCCTCCAAAAACAAAACAAAATTTAAAAGAAAAAACAAAACAAAAAACAAGCAAAGCAAACCAGCCAAACAAACAAATTTTAAAAGGGGGGGGTTGGGGGAGAATCTCATTTTGGAAGCTGTAGTGTGATCCAGTGAGTCACACAGTTTACCTTTTAGTGCATTCATCTTTTCTTGCAAATGTTCATTGCTATGAGTCATTGGTCTGATTCAAGGCCTCTGGTTTCTGCTACACTATCTATAGCGGGCTCTCACTGGGGCTCCTCTTGGATATCCTGTTGTTGTCCTGTGTCATGGAGATCCGGCAGCTTTGGATCTGTAGGTTTGTCCCCTTCACATGCTCCAACAGATCATACATGGGGTGGATGTTGGGGTGGGTCAACTCATAGTCCTGGTTCTGGGCCTGGGTGGTAGCTGGGTTGGCTAGCTGGCCAGCTTTTCTTTATCATCACTACCTAGGGGAGCTCTCCAGCACTGCCTCTGCTAGCTCACCCAATGCAGCCTGCAGCAAGGAGCGGGGCCAATTCCCCTGCTCTCAGGTCCTCGGATCCAGCTCACCCACATTCACACCACCAACTCTACTGTTTTGCCCAGGCAAGGTGCAGTGCTCTCTCCCCAGCTGCTGTAGCAGGGGCACATGAGGGGGATGTGGGGTCAACTCTTCTGCTCTCATGACCTCAAAGTTGGCTCACCTGTGCCCCAGACAACAGGGTCAGCTCTAGTGTGCTGTCCAGGCAGGGTGCAGGGCCCTCTCTCTTTCGTGTGTGCTGCAACTGGTGAGGGGCAGGGGTAGTTCTCCCACTTTCGTGACCCTGAGGCCAGCTCTCTAGCCTGCCACAGGTACCAAAGAATGGAGTGGGGAGGACATCTTTCCCTCACCCATGCCACCACATGGGAGATGAAGGGGGCGTGGCCAGCTCTGCTATTCTCACACCCTCAGGGCCGGCTCACTTGCATCCCCAACAACAAAGTCAGCTCTAGTGTATTACCCAGATGAGGTGCAGAGCCCACTCTCTTGTATACCACACTTTCTTATTCTTTCACCTGTTGATGAACAACTAGGCCAATCTCATAACGTGGCTATTATGCATAATATTCCAATAAGCATGGATGAGCTGATATCTCTGTGTATGTTGCTACAGAGTTTTGTAAGTATATACCCAGAAATGTGTTATGTAATAGTTCCCATAGTGGTTGGACTAATTATCATTGCCACCATCAGTGTCTTAAATATTCCTTTCTCCTACATCTTTCTCAGCATTTGTTGTTGCTTCCTTTCTCATTTAGCCATTCTGAAAGGCTTCTTTGTTTTAATTTTTGGCCAGGTGTGCTGTGACAAGGAGCAGTTCCCTCAGGACCCAGATGACAAGCTGATTATCTGCCTTCCACATGGGTAGTCTGGTTCCAACTGTCCCTAATGTCATAGGTACTATGAAGATACCAGGGAGAGGTGTTTCTATAAGTCATGTTTAGAGCTCTATATACACCATTTCCCAGAAGGTACAGGGCTGGGAAGAGGCACGTGAAACATCTAACCCAGGCTCAGTTTGCAGCATGGGAAGGAGAGCCATTATCACCAGGGATGCACAGAGAATGTGTATTTTTAAAATACATCACTAAAACATTACTTACCTTTTAAATTCTCTTTTTCATTTAATTTAGTGTTATTTTTATTCTTTGAAAATTTCTTGCATGCATTCAACATAACTAGGTAATATCCAGTCCCCCTACTCCTTCCTTCAAACTCCAGAAAGCTCTACCAACCCATTTCCTTTCCAAGTTCTCTCTCTCTCTCTCTCTCTCTCTCTCTCTCTCTCTCTCTCTCTCTCTCTCTCTGTCTTGATAAGTAAATAGATTAAGTTTGATAGTGCTGACTCTATACTGCACATAGGTGTAATAGGTGTAGGGTCATGGGCTGGGGCATGAACAACTTGCAATAGCTACCTCCTTTCCCCAACGTGCCTCTCCCTGTCTCAGCAGCCATCAACTGCTAGTGGATCGTCACCTAGGGGTGAAGTCTCTGGGTCCCCTTCCCCCTCCATGCTATAAGTTTTTAACTGGCTTAATCTTGTGCAGGCCTTATGTTGATGCTGTGAGCTCATGAGTACAAAAGCCAGGTCATGTCTAGAGGACAGCGTTTCACATCTTTCCTCCCCATCCTCCAAACATATTCATCCTGACTACTGATATCTTCAGAGTTCTTCAAACATTTTTTTAAATTTTTATTTTAATGGATAATAGTTAAATGATTTATGGAGTAAAATGTGGTGATAGCTATTTTTATTTTGAAAAGTCAAACTTAGCAAGTCCATCGCCTCATATGCTTATTCTTTTCCCCATATAAACATGTGTTCCATAGATCTCAAAACATTTCCTCTATCTAGCTGAAATAGCCAAGGCATAGCATCTCATTTCTCCCACATCCTTGGGTAATCCTCCTTGCTTTCTACCTCTGTGAGTTTGGTTTTGGAGTTTCACATGCAGCCTAGATCATGCTGTAATAATCTTCCAGGGCCTGCCTTTGCTGACTTTCACCCAACATCTTCCAGTGTATCCATCTTATCACAAATGGCAGGATTTCCTTCTCTTGCAGGGCTGGGTAGTATTCCGTTGTACGCACATACCATTGTCTTTATCCATTCATCATTGATGGACTCTTGAATCAACAAGATAGAAACACAGAGGATCACCAGACCACTGTAAATCGTGTGAATTTATATGTCAAGCAGCTGGATAATCAGAATCCTTAAGTGTTACATAATCCTCCACTCACCAGCCCCCAGGCAGACCGTATGCTCTCTAACTGCTGTGAAAACTCTCCCTGCTTCCCTGGGCTCCTGATTAAATGTGTTTACTTATCTATTGATAAAACAACCAGTTCTATAATTGTGATATTTTGTTTATGCTCTATCAAATAAAGCTTGCCTGGAGATCAGAGTGTGAAGTTAGCCACACTCTAGTTAACCATAGAAGCCAGGCAGTGGTGGCACACACCTTTAATACCATCATGTGGGATCTCATGCCTTTGATCCCAGTACTTGGGAGGCACATGCCTTTAATTCCAGCACAAGGGAGGTGGAGACAGGAATATATGTGATATGGCTGGGCAGAGAGAGGAACTTAAGGTGGGGGGAGACAGGAGCTTATCCCCCTTTTGGGCTGAGAAGTGGGCGAGGTAAGAAGTGGCTGTGGTTTGCTTCTTTGTCTCCCTGATCTTTCAGCATTTATCCCAATATCTGGCCCCAGGTTTTTATTATTAAGACCAATTAGGATTCTTGCTACATAAAGTGACAAATTCTAGACTTAATACTTGAATGAAAAGATAAGAATGTTTTTAGTTGGACTACTGACTAAATAGCATCAAAACATTTTTTGAGACAGATTTTCACTATATTGCTCAGTTTGGCCTCGAAATTGAGATCCTCTTGTCTAAGCCTCCTAAACACAGGGACAATAGGTATGTGTTAACATACCTGTGTGTGTGTGTGTGTGTGTGTGTGTGTGTGTGTGTGTGTGTGTGTGTATCCAAGGAGAAAATTAAGGACAAAAAAAAAACCCAAGAATCCTTGTGAGCACCTGTTTCTTGAAGGGGAGGAAACAAACAGGCAGGAAACAAACAAGCAGGAAAGGCAGAGGGACCCGAAGCAGTGTACCCTATTACAGGTGTTTCCAGCTTGTAGAAGTGGCAGCACACCCAGAGCTACCACCATTGCACTGTCCTGAAAGCACTGATGTCCCTTGACACACACAGGACTCCATCTCCATTGTAATCAGGAATAACCTAAGCTAAGAATGTGTATGATCCACCTAAGCTATTGAACAGCACAGCACAGCAACATCACACTGGTCATCAGTTGTTTCCCTTCGATATCTGTGATGGCCAAGAGCTGAGGACAGGAGTATACCAAGAATTAGGAGTACAGAAAGAGATTAAAAACACAAAGTTCAAGGTAAGATTTCTATTGGATGTTCATCACTTCTGAACCATTGTTATGTAGAAAGCAGTCAAGTGAACTGCTGTGAATTATGTGCCGTGTGTACATGTGAACTTCTTGAAGAGAGAACCAGGGACACACCTTTACATTTCCCTCAAATTGTAGCTAATTTAATGGATGAAAACAAAGCAACTTAGTATTAATGGTGAGCATCTGTCCCCAATGATCATCAGCTACACTAGAAAGGTGAGGCTGCCATATAGCATCCTCAAATCCCAGTGTGACCTGCAGGTGGAATTGGCCAGCCTCAGCTTTTTTGTCTCTAAAAGAAATTTAAATTCTCAGGTTTGGCAGTCCTCAACTGGTGAAGGGGCTCAATGGAAAAAGATGCTTGCTCTGTAAGCTTGGTTACTTGAGTGGAAGAAGGGAACTGATTCCATAAAGTTGTCCTCTGCCCTGCACCTGTACATGGTGGCATGTCTATCCCTCCCCCATCTCTCTCTCTCTCTCTCTCTCTCTCTCTCTCTCTCTCTCTCTCTCTCTCTCTCTCTCTCTCTCTCTTTCACACACACACACACACACACACACACACACACACACACACTCATTTAATGTCCTCTGAACTGCTGTGAATCCAAGTTCAGTCCTTACCTCAAGATTAAAAAAAATGTCCTCTAAAAATGAATAAAAATATGCCATCTCCCTGTCCTCGGTTGCTGATCTAGAGAATTTAGGGAAACCTAACAGTACTTGTTTTCTCAGTATAAATGGACAATATTTCTAAAGCCAAATAGTGGGCTTTTTGGTGAGAAATCCTTTATCCACCCTAGCCCCTATCATGCACAGCTCAACGTACGACGTATGAATAGCATTGAACTCTGGCACAGAAATCCAAGTTCAGTCCTTACCTCAAGATTAAATAAAGCACATTTAAATTCTGAGAATAAGAGGCTGACAAAGACCATTTTCCTAGATGAACATTTTTCACCTGGGCTTTATTTTTCTGGAAGAAATACACTGCATTGGTTATGCATTGATCAAACTTTTATTGTGCCAGCTGTACTTCACAGACCTGAAAAAGTGATTCAAGCACAACAAGAGAACATAAAAGCACAACTATAATGGCTTTAAGTCCCAAAGAGGCAATTACAAGTTTGATTCCAGTGAGGCAGCTGGACTCCATCGGAAAGCTAAACACCTTCTCCATATTAAGTAGTTATGGAGGCAAGGGCTCAGGATGTAAATAATAAATTTGCTCTGCAGTCATATTTATAAAGCACATCCCTGTTAATACACGGAAAGAATAAGGCAATAAATTTCACACTAATTCCTGTGCAGAGGAGAATTTTACAGAGTTCAAATGTGTCAAGACAGGTAAGAAAAAAAAACGAGGTATGAAATAACTAATCATTGGAATAAAGCAAATGAAAAAAGATGAGGCTAATACACCCAGGATGGGATTGTAACTCTTTAACCACTTGGAGCTATGTTCAGCCTAATGCAGCTTTTTGTATGCATGGTGTTTCTCTGCCTCTCTTGGAAAGAAAAAATGAAAGTAAATGGGGCATTGTGCTGCTTCCCAAATTAATTCACAAAAGCCCAGGACAAGACACTTACGGAACGAAACATTGCATACCTTAGAATCCTTTTCTGTTTCCAAATTCTTCATTGTAGGAATTGAGTAGGGTAACATATATACACCAAATTCTACCCAATGTAAGAGCACACTGAGCTCTTCCAAGCTCCCTTTTGAGTCCTCCAAACATGCTCATTAATTTATTAACCTGCCAAACACTTAATGCCTGTCATATACCAGATGCTGGGGCTCAGAAATCACAAGACACCTTAAACCGCAACGAACCATGGGCTAGTGGTACAAACAAATGGGCCCACAGAGAACTCCAGTTTAGAAGAAAACAGGACACTGAGTAAAGACACTCAGAGTGTGCTGCTGTGGGGAGAAAGCAGGAACCTCTTTTGTCTTGGGGAAGGATTCAGACAGAGGCTTCCAAGAAGAATGAGCTTGAATAATGTTTCAGTACTCCTACTTTTTTCCTTCCAGATGATGCTATTTGTTGACACCCATAGGGAAAATACAAACTGGATTCCTTCCTCAGACCCAACAGATAGGTGAATTTAAAATTGAAATTTACAAAGCAAAAAGTCGAACATTTAGGAGAAAATGTAGGCAGGTCTGGACTACAGAAGGCTTGGTCTCAAAACCAAAACAACAATAGCAACAAAACCAAAACAAATAAAAATTAAACAAACACACAAACATGTTTAAAGGAGGTAGTGAAGTCACCAAAACTTGCTGGGAAGTAATTCGAAGACTCTAATATCCTCAAAACCTTCAAAACACTGATGCAAATCTGCTCCTGTGGAGCCTGAGGTGTGGCGTGGGGTATCAAGGAAGGAAAACACTTACTTCATCTGACTGTTTCAGAAGATAAAATGAGAGGAAGTCCTCACCATCCGTACACCTATGTCTGCTCTCCATTTGGTGTAATGATTCTAACTTCATGTCATCTGAGATGTATCGGAATATTTAAGGGAAGATAAAGGGAATGAAGCCAATCAGAGCAAAATTATGCTAACCTAGTCATTGAAAACTCTTTTTTTTCCCTTTTATTTTATTTTACAATACCATTCAGTTCTACATATCAGCCACGGATTCCCTTGTTCTCTCCCCTCCTGCCCCCTCCCCTTCCCCCCAGCCCACCCCCCATTCCCACCTCCTCCAGGGCAAAGCCTCCCCCGAGGACTGAGATCAACCTGGTAGACTCAGTCTAGGCAGGTCCAGAAAACTCTTAACCGATTTGTGTAGAGTAGCTTTCATGATGAACTTGGAAAAGGCAGGTGTCTGAGAGATGAGCTGATTGATGGGTGGGAAATGACAGTCAAGTCATTTCAGCAGGGTATGAGATGCTTCATGCTGAGACGTGTCCTTTCTAGAAATTTTTGATTCTTGGGAGTTTGTGGTCAACTAAGAGCAGAATGTCATTATGAGTGAGAACATCACCTGTGGAGCTGGAAGCAAGGGTAGTTCAGACAAGCGTATTTGATTTGCCTAATAATTTACCCTTCTTCGACTTGCCAGTTCCTATCTAGAATCTGCATAACCAGCTGCTTTTTCCCATGCACATGGCAACCATTCCTAAATGCTTTGATTGTAGTTTCCAGATTTTCTCAACCCACATACATACCTACCTTTGTCTAGCTACTCCTGAACATTAGGTAGAATGACTTTTTTCCTCTACTGTTTTAACTTAAATAATTTGGTTCATGGCATTAAAATTTATAATGGTTTCCACTCCATAAGGTAACATCACACGATGACACCCAATTTCATAAGGTTGTGTCTTTATAGCTAAGTGTCTTATAGGATGACATGTTAACAAATTCCCATACAAATGCACACTCTGGCTTGATGAAAGTCCATACTACATGTATGTATACACTGAGTGAATGGAGATGTTGGGGACTTTTAAGACCTGAAAAAAATGTCACTTCTGTTTGCTTCATACAAGTTTTATGTTGACCTGAAGCCATTTAGCTCTCTTCTCTCCTGTCATGCAGCAAGACTGTAGGAATCAGAATTTACCAGGATGCTACAACATCTAGAGCAGAATAAATTATTTCGTCATGTCTTCTCACATACTTAAAAATAATGCAGTAACTTTAAGCCTGGGCAGGGTACACAACAAGCAGTGTGCTTTCCTCATGGGGAGCTCTGTGTGGTCTGTGTTACCACCAAAGGCTCTCTGTCTAACCATGAAGAGTTATTTGTGGATTATAAAATACTTAGCCATAAATCCCAACATTGCCATGTATGTAGACTGAGATGTTAGACCAGTCATTGCATTTCACTGAATCTTTGTTCTTATGCAGAAAATAGGAATGATTTCCATTCCAAAGCATCCTGGGTTAAGTGAGAGAATTCCTGTGACACTATATTTTTCTGGGAAACTGAGGTAAAAGCCTGGTAGATATTGCTATTGCTACATTGATCTGTAGGTTCTGGGTGGAGACTATTCTGGGCAAGACACTGAGGGTATGAGATTGGTTTGAAGTCGTGGTTCAAAGGCATAGACAATTCTGTCTAAAACATATGTCCATCATTCGCTCTACAGCTGACTTTCCTGGTATCATGGATCTTAGGACTTGGACCTGAGACTCAAGATGAGCTGCAATATACAAGTCAAAGCTAGAAAACTGACTGCACCAAGCACTATAGAAGTATTCTGGTGGAAGCTTGAACTCTGTGTGCAGCAGCCACTTTTCTCACCCTGGTGCCTCACAGAGATTGCCACACAGGAAGAAAGTCTTTACTTTGGCTTACAGTTTCAGAGATGTCATTCTATTATAACGGAGAACTAGAGCAGAACAGAGAAATTTATTGTGGTGGCCAGAGAGCAGATAAAGAAAAAGAATCCAAAGTAAGATGGAGCCCCAAAGACATAGCTACTTTCTCTAATTAGGTCTCACATTTCATTGTCCCAGAGTGAATCCATCATGGAATCCATTCATTCATTAGATTAGAGTTCATGAGATCTAATTGCCCCTGGAAACACATTCACAGACTCATGCAAAGGCAATGCTTTATCCATATCTTCCATGTTTCCTACTAGAATCAACTTAACAAGCCAAATTAGCCCTCAGAAGGTATGAGTGTGGCACAAGGGAACATAGACCACTATCTGCATATAAGCATAGGGATGACACGAGCTGTGGACACAATACTTTGCCATGGAGACTGGAGAATTGCATGTTTCTGGATCTCGAGACACTTCTTGTAGTAGGCTTCACATTACGGCTAAAGTAGGGATGGGGGAGAGAGGACAGAGAGTCTCACTCAACAACCAGTGTAGAGGAATCACATGAGAACTTCTCAATGGCTGCTAACCAATGGATAAAGATTGATCCAGAGAAAACTATGTCTTTACCCAGGCTGATCTGCTGTGAGAGTCCAGGTGATATTCTTTATCCACATTTGTTGTGTGAGTTTTCCTCATGAGATGTAGACAAAAATCTGTTCAGTCCAGATAGGCACCAAGAACAGACCAAAGAAATGGTTCCGCTGAAGTCCATTTAGTGAACCAGTGAGTTTACTGAGGTTTCTTACAGAGAGAAAGGTGGGAAACTCAAAGGCAACTGCATCACTAGAATGCCCACTCTAGAAAGTGGGATGACTCAGGAATGGGGCATTCATGACGCTTCATGCACTACCTGCAGGCAGCTTGGCTGACTAGACATTCCCCTAGCTCTAGACATCTCAGTGGTATATAACTTCGACGGGACCTCCTGATGTCATAGCTTCTGCATTCCTGAGCCTGGTTAGCTGTAGGGGTGTTTCCTTCTAGGAGGGAGTGCTTCTCTTCAGAAGAAATGGCTGCACAGCAACTGTATAGTCTGCATGCCTCATATGCTCTCTAGAAGGCTGATTAGGATGTGTCTGTCTCTCATTTCTGTGTATATGGTATTCTCAGACTAGGACCAATCAGTTGTGTATTTGAATTTATTAGTTTGTGTCTTTGGGGGTTTCTATTGTTGTGATGAAACACCATGACAAAAAAAAAGCAAGTTGGGGAGAAAGGGGTTTTGTAGTAGGTAGCTGTTTGAGCCATGCCCTAAAGCATCACCCCTAGTGAGGTAGCTGCAGCTGTTACACTTGCCTATGACCTTGAGGTACTAGCCTCTGTGGGTGTGATCATCGGGGACCCTGAAGACCTGGGATGCTCATATGCTGGCCCCTCTTGGCTACATCATGGTTCTGGATGCTGAGATCTTGGACCAAGTCTTGAGTGTGGGACATAATTCAGCTTTCTCAGACCCTATGACAAATCTCCCATGGTTGTGAGTTTACCCCCAAATAAATTCCTTTGATCATTAAATAGACTGTGGATTTATCCCGTTAGGGATTTATTTGGCTTATACTTCCATATTGCTATTTATCATTAAAGGAAGTCAGGACAGGAATTTAAACAGGGCAGGAACCTGGCGGCAGGAGCTGATACAGAGGCCATGGAAGAGTGCTGCTTACTGGATTGCTCCTTTTAGCTTGCTCATCCTGCTTTCTTACAGAAGACAGGACAACCAGTCCAGGGATGGCACCACCCATCATGGGCTGGGCCTTCCCCCATTGATCACTAATTGAGAAAATGTCTTACAGCTGGCTCTCATGGAGGCATTTCCTCAACTGTGGATCCTTCCTTTGATGACTCTAACTTCTGTCACGTTGACACACAAAACCAACCAGTAGAGTTGTTTCCCCCAATTTCTTAGTGTTTAGAACACAGACTATATGTTCGTATTTTCCCCTCAGTATTTTTTCCCCCTTCTCCAACTTGTTCCACAGATATTTTTTTTCCAAACTCTTTCTTTTCCTTGTAACGCTCTTCCACTCCCCCAGTCCCAGGATCACACGTGTTTTATTAACTCCTTTTCTTTTATAGCAATGACTTGCCAGATCTAGTGACGACAATGTCCACCCTAGCTGAGCTGGCCTAACATGTCACTTGTTCGCTTCTTTGCTGATGACACCTTGAAGATCATTATTTGTTTCTCAAAGGACTTTACAAATTTTTACATTTAATTTCCCCAAGTTAAAATGCTGAGAATGATTAAAAAATTATTATTAATATCTTTAGTACTAAATGATGTCTTTTTTTGTTTGTTTTTAAACTTTTTTATTAAGAGATTTTCTATTCATTTTACATATTAACCACAGATTTCCTTCTCCTCTCTCCTCCCACCCCTCAGCCTTCCCTCCAAACCCACCCCCCATTCCCACCTCCTCCAAGGCAAGATCTTCCCTGGGAAGTCAGCAGAGCCTGGTAAATTCAGTTAAGGCAGGTTCAAGCCCCTCCTCCCTGCACCAAGGCTGCACAAAGTGTTTCACCATAGGCACTAGATTCCACTGCCTGGGAGCCCCCTAAACAGTTCAAGCTAAACAACTGTCTCACTTATCCAGAAGCCATAGTCCAGGGCCATGGACTATGGCACTCATAGAGGGGGCTCCTCAGCTATTGGTCCACAGTTCATGTGTTTCCAATAGTTTGGATAGTTGTCTCTGTACTTTTTCCAATCATGGTCTCGATATCTCTTGCTCATAGCATTCCTTCTCTCTCTCTCTCTCTCTCTCTCTCTCTCGACTCCTGGAGCTCTGCCAGGGACCCGGCCATGGATCTCTGCATCTGCTTCCATCAGTCACTAGATGAGGGTTCTATGATGTCAGTTAGGGTATCCACCCATGTGATCACCAGAGTAGGTCAGCTCAGGCACCCTCTCAACCATTGCCAGTAGTCTATGGTGGAGTCATCTTTGTGGGTTCCTGGGAAACTCCCTGGCACTCTGCTTCTCCCTAGTCACATAGTGCCTTCATTTATCATGATATCTCTTTGCTTGTTCTCCCACTCTGTTCCTGATCCAGCTCAAACCTCCCACTCCCTTAAGCTCTCATTCCCCCGTCCCTTGCCCTCCATTACCCCTCCTCACCTCCAGTTTGCTCATGTAGATCTCATTCATTTCTCCATCACTGGGCGATCCCTGTGTCTATCCTAGGGTCCTACTTACAAGCCAGTCTCCCTGGAGTTGTGGGTCACAGTCTGGTTATCCTTTGCTTTATACCTAGTATCCACTTATGAGTGAGTACATACCATGTTAGTCTTTCTGAATCTGAGTTACCTAGACAGAGAATTCTCAACAGAAGAATCTCAAATGTCTGAAAGACATTTAAGGAATTGGTTAACATCCTTAGTCATCAGGGAAATGCAAATCAAAATGACTCTGAAATTCCATCTTACACCTGTCAGAATGGCTAAGATAAAAAACACTGAAGAGCCGGGCAGTGGTGGCGCACGCCTTTAATCCCAGCACTCGATAGGCAGAGCCAGGCAGATCTCTGGGAGTTCGAGGCCAGCCTGGGCTACCAAGTGAGTTCCAGGAAAGGCACAAAGCTACACAGAGAAACCCTGTCTCAAAAAAAAAAAAAAAAAAAAAGGAGTTAAAAAAAAAAACACTGAAGAGAGCTTATGTTGGAGAGGATGTGGAGCAAGGGGAACATTCCTACACTGTTGGTGGGAATGCAAACTTGTACAGCCACTTTGGAAATCAGTCTGGTGGTTTCTCAGAAAATTGGGAATCAATCTTCCTCAAGACCCAGCTATACCACTCTTGGGCATACACCCAAGGAATGCTCAATCATACCACAAGGACACATGCTCCACTATGTTCATAGTAGCACTATTTGTAATACCCAGAACTGGAAAAAACCTAGATGCCCCTCAACTGAAGAATGGATAAAGAAAATGTGCTACATATACACAATGGAGTACTACTCAGCAGAGAAAAACAATGACATCATGAGGTTTGCAGGCAAATGGAGGTAACTAGAAAATATCATTCAAATGATGTCTTTAGTATCTGTAATAGAGAGTTGACTTTGGTGTTAGCTATTTAATAACAACCTAAAGGAATGGTTTAGAAAACTGAGTCTTCTTGTTTTCAAATACAAAATAAAATTAGGTACACATTATACTAATGTAATGGTTTTTTAATTAGAAATTAATAGTATAAAACATGAATAAATAATGAGAAGGAATATAACTGGAAGAAAGAGAGGGAGGAGAGTAAAATGAGGTAAATCAGAGGGAAGGAGCAAAAGGAGGGACTTCTAGAAAAATCTTTCTGCAAGAAAATTCTTGGCTATTCACCACATTTTCCTATTGTCGACATGTACCCTGTGATTGTCTATTTAGAATGTCTATGTAAGTTTTATCTTTTCAGTGTAAGATTTTAGTTTTTCTTCAGTGGAATATGAAATTCCAGTTGATCACACATCCTTGTTAGGCCACTTGACTACTTCTACAGAAGACCAAAGTGATAAACAGCAGTATACTTACTATTGTCTCTTTTGCCTAAATGAACTTCCAAGGAGAGAAGAATTGAGAAATTACATAATTAACATATTCATAAAAATTCTGAGGAAATGTTGAAAAATGTGGGATTTCATCTACCATGGGAATCTCCAAACAACCCAGGGTATTGCCAAGGCAATAGATGGCTCTTCACAGACTGACAGCAAGGACTCATTATTGAAGGCAACAATGATACAACTCACCAAACGTGGAGAAGTTGATCTGCTGCCCACATAGAGCATTCATATCTACATGCTAGCATCTTTGGTACAGAAAGAGAAATGTAAACACCAAGCCAGCCATAAAACATTTGATCTACAATGGTGTCCTGCCTGCAAGGTAAGCTAGGGCAATGGTGACACAAAGCTTGTGGGAGCAACAAACCAATCCCTGATTTGACTTAAGGTCCACTCCACCAGATGGAACCCATACTACTGCTTGGGTGACCAAGAACCAGGGACTAGAAAGACCAGGGCCCTAGAGTAAAACCAAATACTCCTGGTCTAAAAACAAAACAAGACAAAACATTGATGATAAAATAACTCCTGATGATATTCTGCTATACTCATAGATCCGTGCCTTGCTCAGCTATCATCAGAGAATCTTCCTCCTGAAGTACTTGAGAACAAATACAGAGACCTTTAGCTGGACATTACGCAGAGAATGAGAAACCTTGGAACACTCATTCCTAAATGGGATGTCCCCATCAAACCCTTTCCCTTAGAGCTCAGGGAACGCAATAGAAGAGGAGACAGAAAGCATATAAGAGCTAGAAGGGATGGGAGAACACCAAGAAAACAGGACCTTCTAAATCAACATTGGCGAAGCTCATATGAAATCACAGAGACTGAAGCAGCACACACAGGCACTGCTTGTGTCTGCACCAGGCCATCTGCATGTTAATTATGGCTTCCAGTTTAGTGTTTAGATGGGATTCCAGAGTGTTAGAACAAGTGGTCTCTAATTCTTGTGCCTTCTCATGGGCTCTTTTCCTCTGATTGGTTCATCTTGTCCAACTTCATTGTGATAGTTTTTGTTTTATCTTATTGTATTTTGTCTTGTTACATTTTATTATTATCTCTTAGAAGCCTGTTCTTTTATAATGAAAGACAGAAAGGGAGTAGATCTGAATGGGAGGGGAGGGGAGGAGGAAGTGGGAAGAATAGAGGGAGCGAAAACCATAATCAAGAGATATTATGTGAGAAAAGAATCTATTTTCAATAAAATGAAAAAAATTTACATTACTACAAAGTAAAACACAAAAAATTATTAGAAATTCATAAGAAATAAACATATTGCTTAATAAAAATAAATTTGTGAATGAACTGTGGTCATGGATGCATCATATTTGAGGTGTTGTAGGGCATGATACTGTTCAGGGAGCTGCTACCACTCAGGCTGTAAGAGGAAGTGTTGCCACAGAGTCATGACATCAACTCAGCTCTTTTTACTTAGTCCCCAGGTTCAAAGAGAGAGGTAGACACCTCCTCTGAACCTCCTAGAGGTGATCTGTTGTCAGTGATTCTGCCATTTCCCTGATAAAAGACTTAAAGTGAGAGGTATTCTGGTGTGAATATGAAATGTCTCTCATAGGCTCACTTGGTACTCAGCTGTGGTACCACATTAGGAAGTTGTGGAAACTAGGAGGTGTGCTTAACCTGGATGTATTTGGCCAGATAAATTCAATCTTTTTTTTTCCCCATGAGGTGACCATCCTTCTTCTCTACCTACGCCTGCTCTCAGGATGTTTCACCTCACCAAGAGCCCAAAATCATTGGAGCTGGTGACTATGAACCAGACTCACTGAAACTATGAACAAAATGATTCTTCTGCCCTTAGGTTTTTGTCCACCAAGTATGTGGTCACTGAGATCGGACTAAATAATTTCTGAGGTTTCCTGACCTCCTCTGTTATGCAGACTTACTTCTTCACCTTCTTCTTCGCTCAAGACTCTTGTCAGTCCTTACCGATGCTTTGTTTTGTCTTAAAGTGTTTGTGTTAGGTGTTCCTCAGTATTTTCCTGTCTCAAACAGTAACTTTGCACACCTCTTCATTGCATGTTTTATGACAGACTTTTCCTAGGGAGGTGCAACACACACACACACACACACAGAAAGAGAGAGAGAGAGAGAGAGAGAGAGAGAGAGAGAGAGAGAGAGAGAGAGAGAGAGAGAGACAGAGACAGAGACAGAGACAGAGACAGAAATATAAGAGATAAAAAGCTGCAGTAGGTATCTGGCCAGTGAGGAAACTGAGGCAAGAGAAGAGGTTCAATTCCCTTGCAGCAGTCACTCAACTCTTAGTGGTAGAGCAGAATTCTATTTCTCGAGTTTGTATTCTTACTACTTACTTGAATTTATTTTATATATTTAATATTTTCATTAAAGAATAATTATATAGATTTATGGAATGCAATGTTAAGTTTTGATATATTTATAGAATGTGGAATGATTGAGTAAATCAAAGAAATTCATCACCATCATTATCCATCATTTTTTTGTGACGAGACATTTGAAACTTTCAACCATTTTAAAATAAAAATATTAACATAGTTATTATTAACTATGGTAAATAATTCAATAGAACTCTGAATAGTAAGACAGGTTTCACAAACCTATTCCACCTGTCTACTTTAGATTTTGTGTTATTTGAAATGTTACCTTGTATTCACCTTACTTTTAAGACATCAATTGAACCACTTAGCTGAACTAGTAATATTATTATGAATATAGGAAGTCCTTAGCCTTCCTCCATACCAACATTTTCTGTCTTTTCAAGGTATATTCTTACTAAACTCATACTAAAATATCAATTTGTGCCTGCAGTACATTTAGGGTTGTATCTGAAAATTGTGTGACTGTAGATACTGGAGTCTGGTATTTCCAAATTCTTGTTTCCCAGAACAAATCATTGAACACAGATATGTGGGTAGTAGAAGATTTTACTCTGAGAAGTGTCTTTATAGTATCCTATAGATTTCCATATGTTTCATTTCAATTAATTCTAGGGATTTTTTTGTCTAGCTTCATTCCATTATGGCTCAGATACAATACAGGATATTATTTCAATTGTACAACATTTACTGAGACTTGTTTTGTGTCCCTATCTATGATCAACTTCAGAGAAAGTTCAGGGGCTCCTGGAATTAATTCATACTGACTTTAATGGTTATTTAGTGTTTGCACAAAATGTTCTATAGATGTCTACTAGGTCCATTTGATTTATGATGTCTTTAACGCCAATGTTTCTCTGTTTTTTTCATCCAAATTACCTATATATGGTGTTAGAACTAATTTGTAGTCTTATTTCTGTGATATTTATCATATGAAGTAGGGTGCACCTGTGTTTCATGTGTTTATGTTTAGATCAGTAAAATCCTCTTGAAGGATTATTCCCTTAATAATTATTAAAGCGACCTTTTAAAAATTTCTTTTGACAAGGTTTTTAAAAGATGATGCTGAAAAGTTTTATTCAATGTTGTTCAAAATGTGGAATTTCAAAATGTCAATACTTTGACTTTTTAAAGCTTTTTAAACATATCATATAAATTCAAGTGACGGTTAATGTTAATTGTCAACAGAATTTAGAAACACTTAGGAAGGAGGTTCCCTGAAAGATTTTCTAGATTGTGTTGGTCTATAGGCCTGTCTGTGGGAGACTGTCTTGATTACAGTAATTATTGCGGGAAGACTCATTTTAATTATGGGCCAACTCATTTTAATTATGCATAGGGCAGGAATCCTGGACTATGTAAAAAGGAGAGTGTACAGAGCGTGACACTTCCTGTTCTTTCCTTCTGGTTTCTGAAGGCTTCTGCTGCCCAACTTTCCTGCAATGACAGACAGTGTCTGGAATCGTGAGCTAAAATCATTGCTCTTATATCACAGCATCAGGAAAGGAAACTAAGCTGCTTCACACAGAAAAAAAGTCACTGGTATCAAAGTCTCACAGTTTGCGACTTGCAGCATGATCTGAATGAGTCTATGTTAATTTTCAAACGTCAATTTATGTAAAACTCAATTGTATTTATATGTACTTGTGAATCAAGATCTATTTTTATCAGGAATTAGAATGCCTGCTTCTTTACCTCCATTTGCCTGGAATGCTTTTCTCCCCATCCTTTTACTCTAAGGTAATGTTTATACTTGGAGATGACCTATGTTTCTTGGAGGCAGCAATTCTTTTCATTGACTTTTATTGAATGGTCCTAATCCTCTCCATTGCCTTCATGCTCTGGTAATCCACTTTCCATGTGCTGCACACTGTTGGTGAGGCTTTCCATGTGCTGCACACTGTTGGTGAGGCTTTCCACATGCTGCACACTGTTGGTGAGGCTTTCCACATGCTGCACACTGTTGGTGAGGTTTTCTACATGCTGCACTGTGCTTTTAGTTTTGCTCATTGAAGTTTTCATTTCCATAATCACTTCATTTTGGCTTTCTTACCTCTTTACTGGATCTGTTGTAGTATCTTGAACTCCATTCTTTTTTCATTTAGATCTATTTCTGTGCTTTTGGAGTACATTCACATTTTTTGAACTTAGTTATAACTATTTTGAATTCTATGTCTGAATGTTAATACAAGACATCCTCATTGAGGGGCATCAATATAAGAATAATTTTTGGAGGAGACATGTTGCACACGCGCGCTCGCGCGCGCCTGTGTGTGTGTGTGTGTGTGTGTGTGTGTTGTTTCTGCATTAGGAGTTGTGCATCTACAGATTTTTGGTTCAGGTCACTCTTTCTTTTCCTTTCTCTTTCTTTCTTTCTTTCTTTCTTTCTTTCTTTCTTTCTTTCTTTCTTTCTTTCTTTCTTTCTTTCTTTCTTTCTTTCTTTCTTCCTTCCTTCCTTCCTTCCTTCCTTCCTTCCTTCCTTCTTTCCTTCCTTTCTTCCTTTCCAAATTAGTTCACTTTTCTTCTTTGGTGGAAGTGTTCAGAATCCTCAGGAGAGGAGTAGGTTACTATAAATCATAGTAGGACTGAGATTTCATTTTCACAGGGGACTGGTATTCAGGGTTACAGGCTCTGTCCATAGCCTTCCTCTGAAAGCCAGCTATTGTCTGCAATAATAGTCACTATCCAAGGGTCACCCACATCTGGCTTGTGTCCACCTCCACTTCATCTGTTGTGACTTTTCACATCTAGACACCTACCTTGAGTCAGTTCTGGCTCACTCTCCACAGCTGCAGCCTTCCATATTTGTTGAGGGCATCCTTATATCTGGATGCTTTACCCTGGGTCAGCTCCAGCCTTTTCCTTGTGTCTTCAGTTTCCACTGAAAGCTGTGAAATTCCCCATACATGTGTTTCTTATGCCGGTCAGCTCTGGTCTCATGCCTAAGCTTGCAGCTTCTTTCATGTGTTGTGGAATTCGTCATGTCTTGATATCTTCAAGACATCTTTTTCTCTTATTTGAAGAGATGTTAAAGTCTTTGAGTCTTTTAAAGCTTGCAGGTGTAAGTGACCCTGTCTTTAAAATGCTCTTGCAGCTATGGAGACTCAGACACTATTATGGCTGGTTTGGATGTCCACTAGACATAAATTAGAATCACTTGGGTAGGAAGTCTCACCAAAAGAGGTTTCTGATTGCTTCAGTTGATGTGGATAGACCCATCCTGATTGTGGGCAGCACCTTCTGGGAGCAGTGCAAAAGAAAGGGTTTGGCAGAGGGAAGATCATCTTGTCTTTTGCTGGCATGGCTGTCCCTCTTGCCAGTGAGTTAATTTACACATTGTTGCTGCCCATTCCTTCACTGATATCAGAACTAGCATTTCCGGTCTTTCATCATGGACAAGGGACTCATGACTATCCAGGAACCTTCCAGGCTTCTGGTGCTAGATTGGGACTGTTGAGACACCAAGCCTTGTGGTCTGAGCAGCTACCAGGTGAGAGTCCTAGTGGGAGCCAGCCATTGTGGGACTGACTACCTTGACTGCTGAAGGCCCCAGCCTAAAGAATCAAGTTACTACCAGGTTCTCACCTCTCCAGTGTGATTTTGCTGTAGTTACCATTTTAAAGCTGGCTGAAGAACTTCATAGTATATGAATCTCTTATTGGTTTTTTTTTTCCCTCTAGAAAAACCTAAGCAATACTGACAATAAAAGACTTATTCTAGAAAATCATGGTCTTAGATTTTTTTTAGTATGGGAGGAATAGACCTCTGTCTATCATGAGAAGAGGTCAAAAAACATCAGAATGCATTTTATCTTTTTACAAAGAAGAATGAGAAAAATCTAATTGTTAACATCTTTTTAGACTGACTCTGTCCTTTGTACTAGATTAATGAGAGACAATGGATTGGTTTCTTCTGCTGCATGAAGGTTAGACTAGTCCTAGGTCTCTTCATGTTACAGAATCTATTGGAGAAGCAAACTACTCATTTGGAATGTCTCTTATCATTTAGGTAAAGACTCCTAAGACTTAGTCTTGTCTTTGGCCATGTATGGGGCAATTCCCGAAGCTGTGGCTGACAACGTTAACTCCTTTGGCTTTTGGACACTGCTCTCAATTCTTGTTGCTACATGAGTTCATTTAATAATGTGTCATGGCTTGTTGATTAGGGTTGGGAATGAAGCTCCAATATTAAAAGGTAAATATTTTTTACCTGTCACATCAAGAGTTAACCCAAGGCAGCTCAGTGTAATGCCTTGAGCTGGCCTTTTATTGGGAATGCTTGGGCAGCACCAGTCTTTCAAATCAGCCATCATGGGATCTGAAGGGCCCTCCTTCTTTTGGAAAGTGAGACACCGTTCCTTTTATTTCTCTCTTTGCAGAGAGAGCACAAGCATAGATGGGCTCCTCAGAAACCGCAGGGGAGAGTTAGTTTCTGGTGCCTTGGCTTTCCCTAACTGTGGCCATCACTGTCTGTTGAGAGTCCTCCTTCTTTTAGCCTAAGGATTCTTGGAGGTGTTCGATTATCATCTGCCAAGGAAATACATGTGAGTTTATCAGCTGAGTTTGTTCTTGTGTCTATATTGGACTGTCTCTGTTTTTGAGAAACCAAAAAATCAAATTTAGAAGTTAACTTAGAGTTCTGGGGTCCTATTGTCTCCTTGTGCAGCTCTCCCATAATGTCTGGGGCAGATTGACTGATGAAATAAATGTGTAGTAATGTCCAATGCAAGGAAAAAATATACACTTTAATTTTAATAAGTTGAATTACATATGTATCATCTTTATATCTCATAATTCATTTTACCTACTCAGACCTTCTAATAAGTTGCTAAAAAGTAATTGTAGTTTTTGAATTGATTAAATTTGATTTCTGATATTGGAATTCATTCTTAATAAATATGGTTATGTTATAGATCATCTTAAAGTGAATTTCTCACTTTATTTTTGTTAATTACTTATTACTCGCTGCTTATTTTGTATTCATTTTATACTATGGAAACGCTGTAGACAAAAAAGCAAATTCAAGTGATTTTCTTACTTGAATTCAAAATGGGTTGTAAAGCAGTGGATACAACTTTCAGCATCAGCAATGCATTCGATTTGGCCCAAATGCCAGTGAGCATCCCATGCAGTGATGGGTGAGAAACTTTTCAGAGTAGACGAAAACCTTGAGGATGAGGAGCATAGTGGTGGCCATCAGAAACTGGCAGTGACCGACTGAGAGCAGTGATCAAAACTCATCTTAGGACAAATACAGGAAAAGTTGTCAAAGAACTCAACATGACTATTCAGCATTTGAGGTTAATTGGAAAGGCAGAAGAGCTCTGTGGGTGGGAATCTCATCAGCTGACTAAAAATAAAGTTTTTTAAAAATCACCATCTTGAACTAGGGTCTTCTCTTATTCTACACAACAGCAAACCATTTCTTGAGTGGATAATGACCTGTGATGGAAGGTGGATTATACAGGATAGCAGCAATGGCCAGCTCTGTTGTTACCTGGGAAGCTTCAAAGGACTTCCTAATGGAACCCATACTGTGTGGTGCTCTGCTGCCAGTATGGCCCACTATAGCTTTCTGAAACCCAGTGAAGCCATTGTATCTGTGAAGTAGGCTCAGCAAGGGGATAAGATGCACCAAAGACTGTGATGCCTGGGGCCAGCTTTGGTCAACAGGTCCCACTTTACATCATTGACCTACTGCATATCTGATAACCAGTGCTTCAAAGGTTAGTTAATTGGGCTCCAAAGCCTTGCCTTTTATACACCATATTCACCTGACTCCTCACCAACATGAACTACCCCTTCTTTACATCCTGACAGTTTTTTGCAGGGAAAACATTTCTACCACCTGTAGGATGCAGAGGATACTTTTCAAGTGTTGTTGAATCAAAAAATACGGTTCTGGCTTTAGCGTGAAGGAAACAACTTATGGAATTTGTCTCTGCAACTAAGGAAGGCTGCTGAGGCCAGGCATGTGTCAGGGTGTATTTTAATGGAGGCCCAGATAGGCCACTGTGTGAAGCTGTGGAGAAGCCTGGATTGCCTTGGAGACCTCAAGATGTTAGAGATGCCAGAGTCATAGGATACCTGCTGAGGAGAGCTGCTAACAGAGAATAGAATCAGCCCAAGAGAAAGTGTGTTGCAGTCAGCAAAGCTGAAAGGAGTTGGGATCTGAAGAGTGTTTTGACATCAGACATGGAGATGCAGAGTATGGAGTTTGCCTACCTGGTTTTCAGTCTTGCTGTGGTCCAGTGTTTCCTCACTATGATTCCTTCCCTATGTTTTGGAATGGTAATATGTACCCTGTATCATTATATGTTGGAAGTATGTGATCTGCTTTTTTTTTTTTATTTTGACTTACTGGTGATTACAGTTAAGAGATTACATGAATTTCAGATGAGACTTTGAACTTTAGAGTGTGGGAGTGTTATAAACCATGGTGACTTTTGAAGTTGGACTGAATGCATTTTTGCATTATGGTATAGCTGTAAGCCCCTGGGGGTCAGGAAGTGGAATATGGTGGTTTGAAAGAAACTGACACCAAAGGAGTGGCACTTTTATGAGGTGTGGCCTCTTTGGAGTAGGTGAGGTCTTGGAGGAAGTGTGTGCCTGTGGAGGCAGGCTTTGAGGTTTCATATATGCTCTAGCCCTGCCCATAGAGACAGACCACTTCCTGTTGCCTGTGAGTCAAGATGTAAGAACTCTCGGCACCTTCTCTAGTACCAATGTCTGTCTGTATGCTATCTTGCTTCCTGCCATGATGATGTAGAAATGCTAACTAAGACATTGTCTTAAACCTATAGTTGCCTGGATTCCAAGAACAACAAAACCTTCTGGAGTTGACCATTTCCCAAATGAAGGCAATTATTTATGATAATGATGTTTCATTTGGAGCAATCCCAGATACTGTGGAGGCATCTGTAATTCCATACATTTTGTGGATTTGGCCCAAGCCACTGTTGCTGGAGAGCTACATGGTAGGGAAAAGGGTGCACCCTTGATCCACCTAACCTGTGGTGCAATAAGCCATGAAGGGAAAAGACTAGGTCTAATCCAATGCCATCAGGTCCCCACCATCACCCCTCCTGCTTCCCAGTATGCACCTGCTAGTCATCTCAGTGTACCCGGGCCAGCTGCTTCCACATGCCCCAAGGAAAGTGAAAGGAGGATGAGAAAGAAGGAAGAAATATAGTAACTGTTCAGAGGGGAGCACTCACTAAGTAAGAAAGAGAACGGAAGCTGTGTGGACTCCTCTCAGGAGCCCCTTGAATAAGTGAAAGTTGTAAGAGATTAAAAATATAAGTCTTAACTCCTAGCTGGTGGTTCCACAGCTGTTACCGGTGGATATTGGAGTCTGGTGGGCACTCACAGGAATTTCCCAGTTCTTATGCCCTGGGACAAAAAAAGAAGAAAGAAGGAAAGAAAGAAAGAAAGAAAGAAAGAAAGAAAGAAAGAAAGAAAGAAAGAAAGAAAGAAAGAAAGAAAGAAAGAAAGGAGGGAGGGAGGGAGGGAGGGAGGGAGGGAAGGAGGGAGGGAGGGAGGGAGGGAGGAAGGAAGGAAGGAAGGAAG
Source organism: Peromyscus maniculatus bairdii (assembly GCF_049852395.1). Taxonomy (NCBI): domain Eukaryota; kingdom Metazoa; phylum Chordata; class Mammalia; order Rodentia; family Cricetidae; genus Peromyscus; species Peromyscus maniculatus. Next base: position 78,788,494 of record NC_134854.1, read on the forward strand.
GAAGGAAGGAAGGAAGGAAGGAAGGAAGGAAGGAAGGAAGTTAGTTAAGCAGAGATACATGTATGGTAGCAGATCAGAGACTGTTTATTAAGAAAGAAAGCAGAAAGCCCTTCCAAAGGAAAAGTGGGCCAGAGCTCTGAGGAAGGTCAGAAGCTCTGTGAGGATAGGAGTTCCAATCTTCTCTGCCAACTGGTTTCTTTCATGTGCTAATTTGACCATATATGTGTAATTACTGAAGGTCACACATCTGAAGATGAGTGTGAAATAACAGTTATGAGTATGGTATAGTAACTCTGGGCTGCTGAGGAGCAAAGACATTTAATTTCTCACCCTTCTTAGCATGAGAACTAAGGATATTTATCTATTTACTTATTCATTTATGGTCAGAGTAGGGATTATGGATCAGACTTATGGTCTGTAATTTGGAAGTCAGAAGGGTGATGCCACCCATAATAGTCTTTAAGGGCCAATTTCCCTCCGTCAGACAACCAAATTAGCGGACAGACATGTAGGAGAAATTGTGAAAGAGTTGATTAATCCAGTTACCAAGTCAAACCACACATTTAAGGCAGTTCAACAAGGGCACAGACTGTGTAAGTCTTCAGAAAGAAAAGAAATCAAGATTGTTAGTTGAGTTTTATTTTCTCAGTGTCAATGGAATTGTAATACAATAATTTGACAAGTTTGGGACTCCATTACTAAAAAGTGCACTAACTTTTGCCAATATATAATGGTTGGACAGTCTCCTCTCTTCTCCCCCATTCTTCTCTCTATACTCTCTTATTTTCTTCAAAAGGTAATTAGCAAAACAACAACAACAAAAACAAAACAAAACAAAAAGTTATTTGCAAGACCGTCAACAAAGACAACCTATCCCAGGACTCCTTGATGGTCTTCATTCTACCATAACAATGGCTTGCTCATTACCCTTTCAAGCTACTGAGCAGGGCTCACCTATATCCTGAGGATGCATTGTGTTAGTGGTTCTGCCTTATATGTCTCTCTTTGGGGGTCTGATAGTGTCATTGTTTTCCAGCCAGATGTTCCAAATAACTGCACTCCATCTTACTTCACTGGCTGCCCTCTTTAAATCACATTGGTGAGCAATTGAAGTCAACAGTCTGTAACAGGAAACACATACTGTCACTTGAACAAAGAGGCTCTTTAGTCCTTCAGGTGATGGGAATGCTCAAAGTACAGTGACCAGGACTTCATAAGATTCTTGGTTAACCACAGTGACAGTCAGCTTTCTGCCGGTGTGACTACCTCAGAAAGTCAACTTACAGGGAGGAAGGATCCTATTAATTCAGTGTTTCAGAGATTACATCTGTGGTACCTTGACCCCATTGCTTTGGCACCTGAGAGGAGGTATAACATGACTGAAGATTCTGGCAGAGGAAACCTGGTAACATCATGGTTAGCTAAGGAAAGGGAGGATAGGAGAGAGCAGGAATAGGAGAGAAAGAGAGAGAGGCTAGTGTTTTTCCAGGACATACAAACATACAAGCTAATTCCACGGACCCTGCTCCCTAAGGACCCCACAACCTGTTAACAATGCTCAAGGCAGGAACTGAAGCAGAGACCATAGAGGAGTGCTACTTACTAACTTGCTCTCCATGGCTCATTCAGTTTTTTTTTTTTTATGCAACTCAAGACCACCTGCCCAGGGATGGAGTCACCCAAAGTGGGCTAGGCCCTCCTACATCAATTATTAATCATAAAACACTCCATAGAGAGCAACACAGGCCAATCTGATGGAGGTATTTTCTCAATTGAGGTTACCTATTCCTAGATGACAAATATTAACCAGTGTACTGGTTAACCTACACTATGATGGAATAGTTTGTCTGTTGTCTGTGTCCTGTCTGGAGCAAATAAACTTTTGTTCGTTTCTCCTGAGGAAAAGTCACACAGCTGCTGGTGTTGTTTAAAACATCCAGTGAGTCCACATCTTGGACATTAAAGCCGTTATTTGACCTATAGAACATTCCTCTTGTTCAGTATGGAGTGACTTCCACATGTGCTGGATCATCTTCAGGAGTACTAATGTGTATGCACATTGGCTTCCCTCACCCCTCCACATTCTCCATCCTTGTTCTTCCCCATCATCCCCGTGGGTTCAGAGAGGAACCTGAGACCCAATGGTTTCAATGACTGTGAATTCCAACTTCATCCATGACTACCCATGTGATTCTTGGTAATTTCATAAGCACCTCTGCCTTAGTTTCCCTTTATGTAAATAGGAAACTGTGATTGGGGGTCCCAAGACCTAAGGAGAAGAAAATCAGGAACCAGTCACATTGGCTGGTCAGCGTCCTTTGAGTACATGCAGACTGACTACATTTCTTCTGCTGCCCCATTCCTTCCTCTCCCTTCCAATTCCACCCGTTTTTTATATTACTCCCTGGTAGTTTAAAAGATCCGATCAAAATGTGTATCACCATGTCCTGAATATAAGAAGTGAAAGGCATAGAAAAACCTCAGTCTCACTGCACTCCAATGGACCTTTGGAAAGCATTCTGCGGAGCCTTGCTTTGGCAGTATAAACTGCTTCCTGGTGAAGAAGCATGTGTTGCAGACCAGGTAGCCCTCTGAAATACCAATGCGTCTACCACATGGAATGGTTGAATGAAGGAGTACTTTGCAAATGACAAGTTCTTGGTAAATGAATGGAAGTGATGAGCATTAGGACTGCTATAACTTTCTGCTTAAATGGGAACTTTTTAATTTTTGAGATTATAATTACATCATTTCCCCTTCCCTTTTCTCCCTCCAAACCCTCCCATGTGCCGTCCCCATTCTTCTTCAAATTCATGATCTCTTTTTCTTTAGTTGTGTGTGTGTGTGTGTGTGTGTGTGTGTGTGTGTGTTTGTGTGTATTGTGGATATTTGTGTGTAACAACAGTCCATACAATGTTACTTGTATGTATATGTTTTCAGGGCTGACCATTTGCTGTTGGATAACCAGCTGATGTGCTCTTCCCTGGGGAAGACTATTTTTCCTACTCTTAGCATTTCTTACACCCCTTTATGTAAATAGGAAACTGTGATTGGGGGTCCTCATGAGCTTTCCCCTCTTACGTTAGCATATCTATTGGTATCATCCTTGTTCAGGCCATATTTAGGCAGCTATGTTGGTTAGACCTCATAGGCATAGCTTCTGACATTTCTCAAACACACCGTCTCACACAGCAAACTGCCTGTTCCTCTGGTAATTACCATCTATTTTACCCATATCAACAATGATCCCTGAGCCTTACGTGCAGTTGTGTTGTAGATGTATTCTTTGGGTCTGGGCTCCACAACACGGCATTTTGATTAGTTTTTCCTAATGGTTCTGTCCGTTGTAAAAAGAACTTTCCTTGATGAGGGGTGAGGACTACACTTATCTGTGGGTATAGGGACAAATATTTATAATGTAGTTAGGGATTCTGCTGGTTTAGTAACTAGTGGTTGTATGCTCTGCTCCAAGGTCTATGCATTTACAAGCCTGGATAGTTGGCTAGGTTTCCAGCACCAGATGTGATTCCTCTCTTGTTGAGAAGATCTTGAGTTCAATAAAGAGCTGTTGGTTATTGGCAAGTATGTGAGCCACTACTATACCCTTAGGATTATTGTGCCCTGCTTGTCATTGTGGTGGTTCATCGGCATCAGAGCTGGGTAGGACTGTTTGTTTCTTGCTTCCTTCCATTGAAAGCTTGCATGGCACCATCTAGTATCATAAAAGCTAATCCTTAGGGAGGAGATATTCAGGTCAGTTCTAGCTCACGGACCTCCGGACCTTGTATCTGAAGTATGTGGTGTCTTCAGCAATAGGGACTTATTTTCTACCTCTTGGAGGAAACTAAAGGTAATATCAGCATCCTATAATGTTTTGGGAGTATCTTGGACAGTTTCTCATGAACAGTGTTGGAGTTTCTGTAAGATTGTCTTTGGTTCTTGGAACATAATAAGTTTTTTTTTTTTTAAGCTGTTGGTCAGGGTTTTCCAAGGCATTTTATTAGATGGTCTTTTGGTTTTTTTTTTTTCTAGGAGCATTGTCAGTCCTGATGAGAATATTTCAAGAAAATGCACCACAGGCTTCGCTGCAGGGCAGTCTTGTGGGAGACATTTTCCTAATTGGGGTTCCCTTTTCATCTAAGCTGGGCTTGGACCAGAAGCTGGGTTCCCATTTGTACAACAGTCTCAGTCAGAAGGAAGATGATATCCCTAGCACAGGGGCCGCTTCTGAATGCACTGAGTAATTTCATTTAATAATCATTTTTATTTTCCCTGTACGTGCCTTTTCCCTGAGCAGAGGTTAGGCTCACTGGGAGGTAAACTCATTCTCTCAAATCATCAAGGTTCCAGTTAGTGCTTTGTAGCTATAATTAATTAAAGTATACCCAAGTCCCCAGTAATGAAATTCCCTCTATCCCTAGTGAAATTTGAGGTTCATAGTCAATAGACATAGACTTGAATACATCCACACCTGTGTCATTGTTGAGGCTTGCCTATGGTTTGTTTTTTTTTTATCCTGGTCTGTCTTAAAGGAATCTGATGAGCAGTGGTGTAAGAAGGTTGATGCTTCATGTCTGCTTTCATATTTTATTGATATTTTGTGCTAATCAAATGGTCATATATAAGAATAACGTGTAGGAAGAGGGTGATAGACAGTAAAAGGGAGGAAGTATTATTTATTTTAATTAAATTGCAAACACAAGGCGTGATTATTGACTGATTACATTACAAAATAGCTACTTGCTCTGCCATAGTTAAGTGTGATTTGATGCGTCCATTATAAGCTATTCTCAGGGGCTTGTATCTTGGCCAAAATAGTCCCTTCAGGCTGAAACTTGGCAGACATCTCAGCCTAATTACAGTCATTTTCCTTTTTGGATTAAGAAAATGGAATTATTACAGTGCTTTGAGCCCACCCACCCCCATATTTTCAAAGGTTTATATTTATATTCACATAACTTGTGAGCTCTTGTTCCTTTTGAATAAAACTGAAACTTAGCAAGAACAAAGGCTTCCTTGGTGCTTATAAGGAAGCTCACTGATCTGAAGATCTAGCCTTGGAATTCCATGCAGAAAAATGTGTTCTTTCTCAAGCAGTTGCAATGAGGAATGAATCATGGGGCTTTGGGGTATCGACAGTGTCAGTGCTGCATAGGTTTCTGCCTCTGCTTACTAGGTGAGATGTATCCCCTGTTCCCAAATTTCAGGCCACAACCTTCACCACATTCCTTTATAGACTTTCAGCAGCCCCCTTCAACTTGCCCTGCAGTGTATCCGTCCTCATTTTCCCTCATTTTTACCCACCAGCAAGGTGGACAGAATCTAAGGGAGCTAGACGTTATTGGAGGATCATCCTGCATTGCAGGCAGGATCCCTGACCACCATTCCCTGCCGGTGTTTCCTGTGTCACTCTTAGAACAGCTTGGTGAGTTCAGTGGCCTCCTCAGCCTCCTAAGAAGCACAGAAGTAGCCCATTTGTGTCTCCACAATGAGGCTATGAATAATATTCAAACAATCGTTTCTTAAAAGCAGTAGGTGATATTTGACTGACATTTTTTTTATTTCACCTTTTATTCTTTGAAGCATGCCACAGTCTCTTTCCAGTGAGGGAGCTAATATGAGAAATGTTTTGCAGCTCTTAAGTCACATCCCAACTAAAACCACAGTCTATACTTCACAAAATTTCGTGAACAAAAAATAGATTTCTATAATTTGCAACCTGGGATTCACAGGGCTCTTTCTTAGAAATCTTCCCAGATCTGGGAGATGAATCTGAAGCTGGCATTGACATGGGGAGCTGTGTTGCAGTCTAATTAGGGTACATGGAGGCTTTTTGTGCTTTGTATTTTTGTGGGTTTTTTTTTCCCCCAAAAGTAACAGGAGTCGGTGGTTTAAAAGGATTTGCTTAATTTTCTACTCTGCAGCCCAGCCCATTAAGGAGCCCATGAAATAAAAATGTTGAAAATGCTAGAAATTGCTAACTCGGCTCTTTCCAAGAGGCTGGTGTGGAGGAGTCAAAAGCACCAAACAGGCCGTAGTTCAGGTGGTCCCTGAGCAGTCAAGGGGTTCCTGATTCAAGGTGTAGTATTTGTGGAAATGTGCTAAACAAATAAAATATGCCAGTGGCACATAAATATAAAGCCTATAGCAGTTGAATTTAAGGAAAAGGCTTTGAATGTCAAAACTAAATATGTTTATTTTATTGGACAGAATTCTATCACCTTGCAATGAAAACACCAAAGACCTGACAATGAGATATGGGGCCAAAATTTAGAACAAATAAAGTGAAAATTTTTTAAGTATGCCAGTGTATGGAGGACACAGTGTTGATAAAATGAAAATCTGCTTTTACACCTTCTTGAAGTATAGAACATACATTTTCCTTGAATTAATCTTTGTGGGGAAATAATTCCACAATAAATATGGATGTCCCTTACGGTCATGTTCTTCCTCTAAATATTATTGTTGTTTTTGTTATTGTTGCATGGGGGTAAATAAAAAAAATACTCAAGGTTGAGAACTGCCAAGTTAGAGTTATATGAGAAGCTAAGTCTTCTTTTTGGGCAGCGTGTGATGTTAAGCAATTAAAAAGACTTCCCCAGAGCATTGCCAAACTGAGCAATATGGACTGAATTGTCACTTCACACGTTCGTATGAGGGAGCCCCAGTCCCCTGTATGACATTATTTGGAAATAGGGTCCTTAGGAAGCAATTAAGACTTAATGAGGTAATAAGGGCGGGGCTTTAACTTGGTAGACTTGGCCTTACAAGGAGAGAGAAGGAGAGGAGAAATGGGGGAGAGAAAGGACCACAGGGCACAAGAAAGTGGGGCTTTCTGCAAGGCAGGAACGGTGTCCTAGCTACAAAATGAATCGGCCCATACAAGGACCTTGGGATTTCCAGTGTCTAGAACTAACACATCCTGTGTCATACATCAGTCAGTGGTGTTTTGTTACATCATATGGCAGGTTTGGATACTGAAACATGGATGCTGATGTAATAAATACCAAAGAATATTCAGGAGGCCTTGGAGCTACTGGGGGAGGAGAGGCTGGAGGTTTTGGGGTAATTTGGCAAATGTCCTAAAGTGCCAAAAAAGGATACTATTAGGAACTCACCCAAATAGGCTAGGCTGGTTCCTCAGCCCATGGATCTATCTACCCATTTCCATCTCCCCAACACTGGGATTATAACTGTGCCTCCATCCCCGTTAGTCTTAGTTTGGGTTTTCATTGCTGCAAAGAGACACCATGATCATGGCAACTCTTATAAAGAAAACATTCAATTAGGGTGGTTCATTTCCATTTTCAGAGGTTCAGTCCGTTCTCATCACAAAAGAGAGCATGGTAGCGTGCAGCATGGTGCTGGAGCTGAGAGTGCTACATCCTGCATGAAACAGGAAGTCAACTGACTGTCACACTGTTTGTCACTGAGAAAAGCTTGAACAAAAGAAACCTCACCACCACCTCCCATACACTTCCTCCAACAAAGCCACCCCTCCTAATAATGCCATTTCCCATTTCCTTTCAAATCACCACACCATCTTTTCTTATGTGGGTTCTGGGAATCAAACTCAGCTTGTTATGTTTGCAAGGCAAATAGCTTACTTATGGAAACATGTCCCTAACCCTCTGAATAGTGTTGTTCTGTGCACTGTGACACCTACTTCCTGACCATTTTTATTGCGGGTGGACTTGAAAAGAAAGGACACCAAGAAGAAGTTTGGCACAGGGGACAGTGGGTAACGGGAGAAATACAGGAGGCTGTGGCTTTGAAGAGGAAGAGACAGCCCTGGACACCCCAGCCTCCAGTCCCCTTCCTTCCGCCTCCTCTGACCTGCCCACCTCAGCATCATTTATAGAAAACTCTGTGTTTTCTAAGCTCTCTTCTTCTTCCTGCCCAGGAGCATTTGCAGCTGTCTCATGCTGTTCTCCCTTATCCAGTGTGCCCAGGGCATTGCCTCTAGGTTGTCAGCAGAAGGCTTGAGGTCAGGTAGCTCAGAAAACGTGCCAACCTGAGCTGAGTAGGGAAGGGTAAGGCAGCAGGGCATGGGGGTCAAAAGCAGGCTCTGGAGCCGGCTGACTAAGATCTGATGCCCAGCTTTGCTGCTTATTAACTTTGAGTTAATAAGTGTGACTTTGAGTGAGCTATTCATCTTTGCATCCTCATCTTCGGGTGTTAAGTACCAGTTATGGAGTTGTTGCAAGGACTAAGTGAACCAATACCTGTAAAGCATTTGTAATAAAGTCTGGCAGGTGGAAAGTGCCATGTATTTTCTTATTACAAATAGCCCCTGAAAAACTAGCACACCACACTGTGTTTCTGTTGATCTCTGAGTCTCTGCCCTCTCCTAAATTCGTCATAACCACACAGTAACAATTCTGACATGTTGCTGATTATGTCCTTGTTTATCTGTCTCTTGATAGATACTGACCGCTGACAGTTGTGGGCTGTGCTTGTTCTGAGTGAGCTGGAACCTTCCTGGGGCCCATGCAGAGCGAAGTTACCAGTGTGGAGTCAGGAAGCCTGAGTCTAAAAGCTGCTTTCCCATGTTGCAGTTGTGATATCCTGGCCGAGGCCTCGTTGCATAGTACTTATACTGCAAAGACCGAATGTGATGAAGCATTTAGCACAGGGCCCGTCACATGGGAAGAACTTAAGTGCCACCATTATTAGTTCTCATTGGTGCCTTGGTGGGTCGTAAGGTACACAGATGGGTTACAGCTGAAATTTGGTTTGTAGACATTCTGGCTTCTCTGCTGAGGCAGAAAGCTTAGAGTTTGGGTTGCTAAGCAGAATAGATGAGGCACCCCACACCCATCTTCCCATTTGGATTCAAGTTTGGAAAGTAATTGATCTGACCAAGTGACTTACAGCTAAGAGAACCCAAGCCCAGGTTTTCTCACCCATTCTCTTACCTGATCTCCATTGTTTACCTGATCTTTATTAAACCATGGCATTTTTGGATTGATGCTGCTGCAAAGCCCCCCTTTTTTTTTTGTTTTGTTTTGTTTTGTTTTGTTTTGTTTTGTTTTTCCAGACAGGGTTTCTCTGTGTAGCTTTGTACCTTTCCTGGAACTCACTTGGTAGCCCAGGCTGGCCTCCAACTCACAGAGATCTGCCTGCCTCTGCCTCCCGAGTGCTGGGATTAAAGGTGTGCGCCACCACCACCCGGCTGCAAAGTCCTTTTAACCCTTACCGGAAGAACATACTGATATGAGTGGTTAAATAATCTGCCATGCAGCAGCAGGTAGGAGGGCTCAGGAAGAGATCTGAATGCATGGACTTCTTTGATTAACATAAACATGCAGTAATCCAACTCCACTGTTCAGAATGTGTTCACATTACCTTTCCAGCAATTTCTTTAGTCCTTTGGATAAGCACAGGTGGTTAAGAATAAAGAATGTGCTTGCCAGGCGGTGGTGACACACGCTCCTCCCAGCACTTAGGAGACAGAGGCAGAAGGATCTCTGTGAGTTCAAGGCCAGCCTGGTCTACAGAGTGAGTTCCAGGACAGCCAAGGCTACACAGAGAAACCCCGTCTCAAAAAATCAAAAATAAAAAAGAAGAATAAAGGATGCCAAGTCCCAGAGGTGAGCAGGTACCATTTGAACCCTGTGCTTGCAATTTCTGTGCGACTGCTTCCTCGACATGTAATAGAAGGACAGGGGTGCCTTCTTCATAATGATGCTAGCTACTGAAAGAAGACATTAGAACAGCAGAGTGTGCCGCAAATCACACATAAAGTGTCTGTATATGGACAAACTTGCCATGTAACTGGATGTGTGGAGGGTGAGTATACTTATTAACTCCGAGTGTCTTCCAGGAAGAAGTTGCTTCTGTTGGGATCATCTTCTTCCTTTGGAGAGCGTATGGGCGGCTGGTGTGTGCAACAGGACCGAAGGCCTGAGGGCCCAGAGATGCACTTCTTTTTCTCACTATCACCTGAGGTGCAGAGAGATGAGCACTCCTTCAGTTATAAGAGTTGAGGGTGCTGGGCCTTGTCAGTACTAAGGAAGCAGTCACTAGTACTGCCTAGGCCTCTGAGTCCCCTTGTTCTTTCCACTCATACTACAGCCTCGGCTTTACCCCACCACTCTCCCTCCATGCTATCTTTCTCAGGGCTGTCCCAGGTCATCCACTGCTTACCCACAATGCCTTAATATTCATATTACCCCCCACACACCTTCCAAGATAGCACTGTGCAAAGCCTGCTGCTAGGGTCTGCCTAGCTCCTGAGCACTTCTGGGCTTCCAGAGCTGGGTGCTTTGTGGATGTGTTCCTACTGTGTATCTCTCTGCCCTGTGGCCAGAGGGCTCCTAGTGAACCAGGCACCATCTTATTCGGGGTGGTAGCTCACCTCCCAGCATAAATCAGGATATAAAAGTTCCCATGCAGACTTAGTGACCACGGCTACATCTGACCACCTTCTTAACATGGCAGCTTCAGAGCTCTTTCCCTTCTGCCCATCAGAGTCTGAAGGTCAACTCCAGGTGTGCAAGTGTGAATTCTAATTAAGAAATGCTGATCAATATGTCTATAAATGTGGGGATATCTGAAGTCTTTGATACGTGCACTCTTCCTACCTTGGCCTGTTTTGGAACTCCTTGTATCCCTTGGGATCAAGCGTCTTTCCCAATAAATGGGCTGGAGAGTGGAAATGTGGATCTGTTGATCTGACATTATTTTGGAGCGTAGCTTTCCTGTTTGCTGCTGTTTCCCTTTCATGGACCATTAGCAGCTTCCAAAGGCAATATCCTTTCACTGTCACACTGTGCCATGGGGGGCCGTTTCAACAACTTTAGACTAGGGCATTAAGTGCGATTCTGGATGAGAGTCAGCACATAACCAAATAAAAATAATAAAGGGGAAGCATGCAGGAGCCATTTGGAACGCTGTCCCGAGCTGAATTCATTTGCAGCCTTGTGGAAACCCGCTCATCACCAGTGATCAGCCTGGGCCCGGCCGTGCCTTATTTAATTGTAAAGTATTTCATAGTCTCAGAAACAGCCCTGCTCATTTGCTTTTCCTTTTTTGGAGAGTGTCTTGGTGGAATGCTGAGATTCTAATGAGTGGGAGAAGAAGAAAATGCAGGTTTTCATTTCAGCAAGCCAAAAAAGAAAAATAAATAAAAAAATTTAAAGGTGCGTTCTTATAGCTTTTCTGTTCTCCTTAAAATGGGAATTTAAGATGCCATTTTAGAGATTCTCCTTGGAGGAGGTGGGACGCGGGAGAAAGGCAGCAGGTGATTAAAGGTGAGGTGTTTCCTGGTTCCAGCATGCTCACCCTGTTCCTGTCCCCAGGTGGGAGTGGAGGTTCAAGGATGACTTGGGATCTGAATTTCAGGAGAATCTAAGCATCAGGGACAGCCGGCCCACATCAGCATGTCTCTCACTTCCCCATCATCACAGTCTCCCGTGGGAGATGGCTGCTAAGGAGATACTGATTCCCAGAGACCCCTCACTTTAGAAATCCTGACTTTGTTGCTCTGCGGCAGAAAGAAGCATGAGAATCTATATCCTAAGACATGGTTCTGGATCAGCCTCGTGATGAGGCAAGGGCTGTGATACAGTCGTCCGTTCTCTTAAGAAATGCCTGTTGATAATCAGCTTTGTACAGGATGGTCTCCTTTAGATCATGGGGACAGCAGAAGCAGAGTGGATCCTAACTCTGGGAGTCTGCAGTATGAAAGTTCATGTCTCCTCCAGAAACCTGAAGCTCATTTTCTCTACTTTGTCTTTCACACGTCCCAGTGGTGAGGGTGAATGAATACCAGTGGTGTGTTCAGCCACTGGCACGTCAGGAAACGGTTGTTCAGCTTTTGGGCAGAATCCCATTATTCAAGATAGGATCCTGACTCTATATCAGAAATCATCTCTGAGCCTATGTAAGGATGGACTATGCCAGAAGGGCCCTTAGGAAGCAGCCCTGTGAGTCTATACAATGTGATTATATAGTTACAAGATCAAAGCCTACAGTCACCATGTGCTTGTCATGTGCCCAGCACTGTGTATCATAAATCTCCGATGTCCTTTAAATTATTGATGGCTTTGTTTGTATTGTTCATTGTTATCACATCAGTTTCTAGGCTAAGCCACTGCTCAATAAATATTTGTTAACTGAATAGGTGGGTTATTAACTTATCTAACCTAAGATAGTTTTTTTGACCTAAATAGTAAATGGTCCAGATATACCAAATCTGGAGGAAGCTCAGGGAATCTGTAATTATATTAAGGTCTTTTGTAAGAGTCATAAAGTTTGTTAGGTTTGCAAAGCAGGGAATTCAAACCATGTCTCCTGAGGAACGTTTATGTCCCCTGGGCAACATTCTTGATTATGTTCAGCTTATATTGTACATTCTAAAGACAAGAAATTTACCATTTCATTTGGATAGCTTATACTGCCATCCATACTGAAGCCAGGCTATTTAACTATTGAAACCTTAACAACAAAGTGAATTCCATTTTTCTCCATTGTTCTCATCTGGTATCCAAGGAAAAAAGGTTCTGTCTCCCTACATTCAGCTATCTAGAACTGTTACAGTGAATGTTTAACATCTGACTATTTTCTACTTGTTAATGGATCGAACCAGAGGAAGGAGGAACAAGAAACCATGGCTTGATCTAGTGGCTGACACTCCTGCATTCGCTGGGAAGAGCCCTGTGACCTGAGGATGGGCGGAACCCAGGGCTTAGCTGGGTGTAGTGTAGACACCGTAGTCTCAGCACTTGGGAGGTAGACGCAGGAGGAGCACACATGGGAGAACAGTTTAGGAACACACCAGGTTCAGAGCCAACAAGAGACTTGTCTCACATTAGCAAACTAGCACAGAGAAGGAAATGAGACTCTATAACATTGGTTGGTACCAATGGCCTTAAGTCGATGGTGGGAGGTCTCCAAAAGTCACTTTTCCCATATGTGAAGTAGGAATAATAAAACATCATACTATCAGGGGTATACAATGAAAGAACTAACAACAACCAAACCCCAAACACGTGGAACAATAGAGTAATTCACTGACACTGTAGCTCCTAACGCAACACACTGCACTAGTCAACTTCCCTCTAAGCTCCTAAATTAAGGGATAATGTTGCTTGTTTTGTTCACTGTAGCATTCCAGCCTGTGTATGGCACAAAACTGTTCAACAAATATTTGTTGAGTCAGTGAGTAAAACCGTTATTCGTTTACCTAGTCTTCAGAACAAGTCTTCAAGTTAAGTGCTTCTGGTAACTCCATTGTATACCCGAGAAAATCAAGACTTAAGTCACCCCCCTTAACCAGTAGATGATGGAGCAGACCTACTCCTGCAGGCAGATTGTCAGGTACTGATAATCTGACTAACTCAAACTTTTGATTTGCATCCTTCCACCTTGACATCTGTTGCCACAGAGTGCTCGAGTGCAGTTGAAACCTGAGAACACAACCCTGTCATTCCTTTTTCCTGGGGACAAATGTGCCCAGCCAGGTCAGAAGCTGGGGCTCCCAACACAAAGCAACACTCTCTTCTCCAGCTGCTGGTAGCCTCACTGGCTGCTTTGTGAGAGCCAGATCTGGCCTTTGGTTGCCTCTTCCTCCCACTGAACAGTCACCAGGAAAAGCAGGAACTCTAAAACTGCTCAACTGAAAATGAAATATGCGGTGGCTTCGGGCTATGCTTTCCCTTTGCTGGGAAGCACTGCCATGATAATTGTTTCTACAAAAAGAAACTACAGCTCTGGCAGAAAAAAAAAAATCAACCCTCTGTTTGCTCGAACCCATCATAAACCATTGCTGGTAATTATAGGAGCTCATTGTGCGACAGTTTAGTTTAACTTAATTGGCAATTTTTTTAAAGCTGCACCACAATAAAAATAGTAAAGAATGAGTCGGGTTCTGGAGATGGAACATTTAGCTTTGGTGAAATGTCAGAGACTGCGTGCCCTGCTAAAGGTGTGCCGCTGCAGCCCTCTGCTCTCAGCATTCACCTGCCTTTGTGTCTTACTCTATTACCCCAGTGCATGGTCTGACTGTGGCCTTTTCTCCTATTGCAATGAGGCAGGATTTTAAGCAGTTGTAGAAAGAAATGGGACCCATAAACTAATTTAGAGCTAAAGGATTTGTGTGCCTGGGAGAGGCTTGTGCAAAATGAACTGACTGTGTCCCATTTCAAGGTAAGTAGACTCCCCTCTTTGGGGGATTCATTTTACTTGATTAAAAAAAAATCTATTAAACCTTTACCTCTAAGGCTAGGGATGCTGTTATCCAGGTTCCCCTCTCCTAGCATCTATCATCATGTTCACCATCTCATCCAACCTCGTTGTCACCAGCATCTCCATCAGCCGCCACAGCAGCCGCCACAGCAGCAGGCCACCTTAATAATAACAGTGATAATGGCGAGAATTCATGATCATTCCCAGATGTTGAATACTAAGCCATTGATTGCAAATAATTCTCACAACTTAAAAAGTCATTCATTAGGACGTGGTAAGCATTAGACCCAGCCCTTCTCCATCTGTCTCATGCCAGGACATGTGCTTCTATCCAGTGGATTTTTCAGTAACCTTAATGTTTAGTCTACAACTGGCCTTCATCTCTGGGGAGAAGCTTTAGCTTGTTTTCATGTCAAACCAGAAAACATGGAGCAAAACCAGTCAAACCGTCATCTACCGAAGCTTGTAATTGGTCTTGCAACCTATACAACCAGTATGGAGTCTGGAAGGGTGACTCCTGGGTGCTCATACCCATTCCAGGTGGCAGTCTTCCACATGCAGTAACCCTTTGCCATGCTCCTCCTCTGGAGGGGAGTTCTGGCATCCTTTCGTGCCCAACTTGCCAGGTACCCACCAGGCTTGGAGCTTTTCCCTGGACCACAGCCCACTGTCCAGGGTCAGGAAGACTCCTTTCTGCTGCTACTCATCCTCTTCTCCAGGGCATAAATTCCCACTCCTGGTCCCCAGGAGTGCAGAGTGAAGCAAAGCTGAGATGCATTAGTGGCTTCATTTGCAGTGATGCTCTTAGTGATTATAGTGACCTTGGTAGCTGAGTGGCAGGTATCTTTTAAGCACTGTTCTAAACACATTTTATAGATGCTAACTGTCCTCACAACAGCCCCAGGAGGTAGGTCTATTGCTTTTTCCATTTTCCAGGTAAGGAAATGAGATAGACAAATGTCCAGCAGCTTACCCAAGGCAGTGTATTACGAAAATGGCATACTCTTAATGCAACACTGGGATGTGTGATATTGCAAAGGGAATATGTAGTCTTCCTCCTGTTTCCTGGCAGAGAATGCCAAAAAGTCCTTGGACTCTTCAACATGGTGTCATCATATGGCCTGATAAGTTATCCGGTGGCTGGTGACCTTTAGTATTGCTACCCAACTTTATGTTCTTTCTCCCTTGCTCCCTTTAAAAAACAAACAAACACACACACACACACACACACACACACACACACACACACACACACACACAAACAAACAAAGCACACACAAAAAACCATAAAAACACAAAAACAGAAACCAAAATACAAAGCAAAAGACCAATAAGAGAAAAAAGTGTTTAAATAAATCAAAATGAGACAAAAAGTCTACAAGAATATCAAGTTCATTTTGTGTTGGCCAACTACTCTTAGCCACGCAGCCTTCCCTGAGATGTAGTTAACATACCTAGTGAGACTCTGTTGGAAAAATCAGTTGTTTTTCTTTGCCAGTGGGCATCAATTGCACACAGTTTCTTGGGTCCAGGCTGGGAGTCCATGTCCACGTCTCCCTCTCAGTGCTGGGATGCCTCTGGGATCCATATCTGGCTTGAAACTTCCTTCCCTTAGCTAGTCCCCTTGGGTCCAGGGAATGACAGTCTGCTGCATAAGCATCTTGTCACAAGAGTAGCCTGTCCCCACCACAGTAGCTATCTGTTTGTTTTCAGTCTGAGCTAAAGCCCTCCTGACCATCCACATTCTGAGATAACGAACTTCCAGACCACGTGTGGCCAAGACTGCCTCTCTCTCCTTCCACCTGTACAGACATCATTTTCACCTTTATTTATTCCCCTCTCTGTACCGTCACAAAGCTCTCATCTGCTTCTCAAGGATCTCTCTCTTCTTCCAGGGGTGGCCACGTGGCTTTGATTGCCTTCATCACAGCACAACTCACCCAAGGATTCTGAGGAAAGGTATCCAAGCCTGGGCTTCCGCTTCCGCTTTAAAAATTGATAAGGCTCTGGGATGCCAACCTTTTTATCCATCGAGCACTTGATATATACCCAAGAATGTGTAGCTAAGGAAGTTTGTTAGTTGAGTGCAGCCCTTGTGGTTTGTGTGAGGTCCTCTTGTGTTTCTGGTGAGAGAAGTCGTAACAATTGTACCATAGGCTTTAGCTTCATCAAATCCTCTGTGGGAGCCTGAGATTGAGGAGGAATCCCAGCTGTGAACAAGTGCTGGTCCTACTCTGTGCATCTGAACTTCTAAGAAGGGGTAGTTGTCAAACAAGAAAAGAGAGCTAGGAGGTGACTGAGCTGGAGAGAGAGAAGTTCTGGTCACACATGGTTTGAGGCTAGAGGTCACCCAGCAGCTAGCTTTATCATAAACTATCCTACGGCAGACAATCCTTAGGAAAGAAAAACAGGAAAAAAAAAAAAAGCACAAAGTTGGGAAGAAAATGCTAGGTATTCTATTGGGAAGAAACAAGAAACTTCGATTTGGAGAACAGAAGCATTCCTGAACCACTATCAGAGGCCAAGGAATTAGGTTTTCCCTAATCAGGAGCTGAGACTGAAGGAAGAACTGAGCAATGGTGGCCATGTCAGGGAAGCTGAGAGATTCCCTACCAGGTTGCTGCTGCATGAGGGACAGAGTATTTCAGCAATCCATTCTGTGGGCTAGTCCAACGCTTCTCTCACTTAGGATTCCAACATCTCTTTAGGTTCCAGGGGAGAAACGGTCAGGATGAGAAGGAGGGGTGGAGACAGAAGTTCTCAGTGAGCTGTGGTGCTCCACCATGGCCCGCTCTGTGCTCCATGTTCGAGTTTGAGCTTCACTGCATTCTGAAAACATGTTTGTCATATGTAAGGGCAGTTGTCATCATTTTTAATATAATGCACCTCTTCCTCCTTCAAGAAAATATTCCGATTCCCATTTAGCACACCGAATGATGGCTCACTGATGGACACTGGGAAGGAAGCCTACGGCATAAGCTTCTGAAAAAAAAAAAAAAAAGAACAGGTTGACTGTGCAGTCCTCTGAAAAAGACACAGTTGCTTTCAAGTTTATAGGAAGGGAGAAGAAAGTAGCTGCTCGCTGATTAATGACTGACCTCAAAGGGAATTCAGGGTTCGTCTGTGCAGGTGTCCATGGTTATCACACTTCTTCACAGGCCACAGGTTTCTTTTCTGGGTCAGTTCTACATGAGAGACCTTGAACATGTGACATCAGTAGGTCGCTGACTGGAGGAACTGACTTCTGTTCATGACAATTCCTGAAAGGCCAGTTCACACATCCCCCTTTGTCTTCGAGTCTGTTTCCAAGACCTTTCCTTGAATACAACTTGAATATTTTGTTATTTAAGGGATTTACGCCCAGGTGTGTCCCAGCCTTAATCCATTTCATAATGAGCTGGCATTTTCTCTGGACATGATGCCACTTCTTGTGGGGCAAGAGAATAAGCAGGTCATGAGAGGGGGGAAGAGGGAATTCTACTGTGCTTGGGAATCCGCTTATGCAGGGTATGGCAGGCAGACAAATGGACCTATACTAGGAAAGTGGGTGGACACACAAATTAGAACCTCTGTTCCCTGCCCCAGGACAAACCTGGGGGACATTTTGGGTCTTGAGGCCATGTGCTGGGAAGAAGAGTTGTGCTATGTGTAGACTGCTAAAAGGCTATAGATACTCTGCAGCGGGCCCAAGCACCCGCCTTCCTCTGCAATATGGCCGCATCATCCTCTGTGCACTTAGAGTAAATGAACTATGCTGTAATGGTTCTGGCCACGTGGTGGACACTGCAAGCAACAGCAGAGCCCGAGTTCCAGATACTCCATGCCTCTGAAGAGGACAGCGCAGATGGACGTGTGGGACACTGTGTGGCTGGAGCCAGGGCAGCTGTCCCCTGGAGCCTGGTATGGAGAAGTCATTCATTCTCCTTAGAGCTCAGAAGAGTGTGGGCCTCATCCTGGTGTGGCAGTGTGCACTCTGACCCCAGCACTCACAGTCAGGGGTGGAGGCAGGAGTTTACAAATTTGGGGCTAGTCTGTCCAAAGCCAAGCAGAAAGAAGTCTGTGAAGCCTAAGGATCAGTCTTTTTTCAAACATTAAGAAACATTTCAAATATTCAAAAGTACAGATAAAAATAATAGTAATTACATATCCATCATCCAGTTTTAACAGATGTTGAAATTTCTTGCTTTCCTTCAGATTACAAACAAAAAAAAAGTATTCCTCCAGCCAAAACCCACTTCAGACTGCTGTCCTCTTTCTCTCTCATCCCTCTTCCTATAAGCAGGACTGAGAGCCTGTAAGCCTTCTTATCCAACTGCCTACATTAGATTCCTCCATATCTGCCTGTGAGATAAAATATGTTTAAAATTAATATAAATGCTGTCATATTGTGTCCTTCAATTTCATCCAACATTAACTTTTGAACATTCTTTAATTGATACAGTAGAATATGATCTAATTCACTTGCTCTAATTTCTCTTTCCATATGTGTGTGTGTGTGTGTGTGTGTGCGTGCACATGTGCATATATATTGTATTTTTGTAACTTTAATAGGATATTTGTATATTAAAGATTATCAGTTATTTCTATTTGTAATATTTAATTTTGAAGTTAAGTCATAATTAATTTCTGTTTAATGTGTGAGGTAGATTTTTGCATGTCACAGTGTCATTATGAAAATTAACATTTATCCTTTTAATGCTCTATAATGTCTAGCACTCAATTCAAGTATGATACCTGTATTTGACCATTCTATCATTCCATTCTTATAGGACTTTATTTTATTTTTTATTTTGTATATTTTTGCTTGCATGTAAGTATATACATCACATGTGTATGTATTTTGAACTTTGAAGTTCAAAAAAAGACTTTGGATCCTCTGGAATTTCAGCTAAAGATGATTGTGAGCTGCCTTGTGTGGGGAATTGAATCTAGGTCCTCTGCAAGAGCAGCAAGTGCCCTTAAGCACCAGCCCTCCATTCTTAATGTATCTATCTCTTAACCAGTACAGTGTAGCAGGAATCCTAAAAGGTCTTATTAATAAAATCAAACCTGGGGCCAGGTAGTGGGGTGAATGCTGGAAGATCAGAGAAGCAGAACAAGCCACAGCTTCCTCACCTTGCCAATGCCTCAGCTGATCCTATTTTCTCAGACTGTAAGCTTCTGTATCCTCATCCAAATGGATCTCAGCTGAACTGCTGCTCAAGAGCCTAAAAGCTTAACCAGCCAAATGCTTCTAGTTTCTGGTCTTCACACCTTATATATCTTTCTGCTTTCTGCCATCACTCCCTGGGGTTAAAGCCTCACTTCTTGTGATTAAAGGTGTGTGTCACCATGCCTGGCTGTTTCCAATGTGGCCTTGAACTCAGAGATCCAGAGGGATTTCTGCCTCTGGAATGCTAGGATTAAAGGTGTGAGTGCCACCATTTTCTAGCCTCTGTATCTAGTGGCTGTTCTGTTCTTTGACCCCAGATAAGTTTATTACAGTGCACAATATTTTGGGGAACACAATACCACCACAGTACAGTACTTTTAGCTTTTACATATTCATGGAAAGATCTGATATGTGATTAGGTGAGAGTCACACCTTTCATTTTCAACATTGGAAGGCTATGATTTAGATATGGAGGCTGGGCTTTGAGAAACTTGGAGTCAGAATTTGCTGTGTGAATTTGCTCTTTTCCCAACCTAAGAATTGTCTGTAAGGAGCCTTTGAAAGAGTCTTTCGGTGTGGAGAGTGCTGTACTCTTCGTATGTATGTCAAGACTCGGGGCAGTGACTATAGGTGATCTGTCCACATGGCTCCTGCAGACTCCTTTTGACTTCAGGCTTAGGACTCACTGAAGACACTTTTGTTCTGGTCACTCAGTGCCCCTCATGAATCGTGTGAGAAACAGATTCTCCTGCAGGCAAGATGAATTGTTGATGTTTTCCTTTTCACAGCGTACGAAACTTTGATATAAATCAATGCCTGGTGGTTTGACTGAGAGTTTCTGTATGAATTGGTGATGGCTCTGCGTGTTGCCTCTGTTCCTTTGTTCAATACCCTATTTTAATATGCATCGTTCCTCATCTTGACATTTAAATATAGGTTTTGATGTTAAAGCAAGTATGTTTTATTGCCATTGTTGTCAGTTATTAATAAAAATACAGGATTCCTATTATTTCTATTTAATGATGTTTTCACATGTCAGTGTGTGTTAACATGTATCTGAATCATGTGAGTGTTCCTTGAAGAAGGGCTTCTCAGTCAGCAGGAGGGGATTGACAGAGGCAGAGTCTCCAGCCAGCTCCCAGGTAAAGCCTGCTTTGCTGCTCCAGGGCCATACTTTTGAGACACCAGGCTCTATGACTTCCTTGGAAGTCTGGTACTAGGGTAAACAAAGAATCACTGATAGTTGACAGATTTCCTGGGTACTGTGGTATACTGGAAACAAAGATATTCTTTGGTGTGGTCTACTCTTGGCCCTTGCCTGTTCAGAACTAACTCTTGTAGCTAAGAGGGACCCTCCAGGAGGCAGGGATTTTATGTTTTTCTGACTCCAAGTCTCAATCTTGGCTGCATATTGAAATGATGTGGGCAGCTTTTAAAAGGCACTATAGCAAAACCCACAATTAAATCACAATGTCATGACCAGAGACCTAAGAGTTTCTGTAGCTCCCCAGGTGATCCCCACACTGCAGGCAGAACTGAGAAATGATGCTTTGGAAGAGAGAGAGAGAGAGAGAGAGAGAGAGAGAGAGAGAGACAGAGACAGAGACAGAGACAGAGACAGAGACAGAGACAGAGACAGAGACAGAGACAGAGACAGAGAGACGGAGAGCTCCTTTCACCCATTTTAAGGTGAAGCTCACTCCACAGTCCCTGGTGCTATTTTGACCTCTTCTTCCAGGGCTTAGACAGGATCTGCCAGAGGTCTGAGTCATTATTTTTTAAAACTAGTTCCACTCCAGTTCTTTGAGGACTAGCTCTATTTTCAGATGCAAATACAAATGAGAGAGTTAACATTTTAAATAAAGTAGGTGTGTAATGCGCGAGCGCGTGCGTGCGTGCGTGCGTGCGTGTGTGTGTGTGTGTGTGTGTGTGTGTGTGTTGTAGAAAAAGGTTAACTGCGGATTGAATCTGTCACTGCCCCAATCTGTACCTTCATTTCTTTGTCATTTTTCATACTCAAATACGCTGAACTGGAAGACAAGTTTCAAGTTTTCTCTTTTGATATTTCATTTCTATGAAGTGGAAGGTTGAGAGACTGAAGTCCATATGACTCAGGAATTGAATCTCAGCTCTTCTACATATGAGCTGGGTTGAAGGGCAAAGCTTTTCTTCTTATGAAAGACAGCTAAGGCAACATTTAGTTCACACGATAGTTAAATGAGTTAAGAGTTAAGTTAGTCACATGACCACACGTAACAGAATTCTCCCACTTCATAGAAACTCAAATTTCTGTCTCCTTTTCTCCCTCCTTTCTTCCCACCCATTCTTCCTTCTTCGTTTACCAAGAAGTTGCAGTGTGTACTTTCATACGATAGACCCCTCCTTCCCCTAAAAGAGATTTGAGAGATGGGAAAGCACAAAATAAACCCAACATACAAACGAATACGTAATGGGAAGTGTGTGCCTGAATGAAATCATTCTTTTAGAGAGATAACTGTCACATCCCACCATTAAGATGTGGTGTGCGCTCCATAATCTTAATTCAAATGAATAAGTTTGAACAGAAGAATTGCTACTAAAATTCCTAATGAAACATCACAATTACTTTCCTACTCTCCCTCTAAACAGAAGTCTGTAGATGACAAAGAAATTAAAGACAAATATGTTTACAATCTTTTATTTTTCAATTTCACAACTTTTTCCAAATTTGGAAAACATCACTTCAGATTACAAGCTAAGGTTTAGAACTATTGTATTTAAAAAGAAATTCACTGGTATCCCATACTTCCTATACTGCGCAACAATATAAATTCACATTTTTTTTTAGGCCATTGGAATTCAAATTACAAGTCAATTTGGAGGGCAGTTTTGCATTGGAGAACATTTTCTGTTTTTAGAAAGCCTTGGTTCTGAGGCAGAGAACTACTATTATCATCACAACTACTATTCTTTGATTTCAGGAGATCTACTTACTACTTGCAAATGGGTTGCCTATCTAATATTTGAGCCAACAGTACCTGGGCTGAGTTGTGGTGATACTGTGTTCCCCCAAAATATTGTGCACCCTAATAAACTTACCTAATAAACAGAACAGCCACTAGATAGACATAGAGGCCAGAAAATGGTGGCATACACACACCTTTAATCCTAGCATTCCAAAGGCAGAGATCTGTCTGAATCTCTGTGAGTTCAAAGTCACACTGGAAGCAGCCAGGCATGCTGACACACGCCTTTAATCCCAGGAAGTGAGGGCAGGAAGCAGAAAGGTATATAAGGTGTAAGGACCAGGAACTAGAGCCTGGTTAAGTTTTTAGGCTTTTAGCAGCAGTTCAGCTGAGATTCATTCTGGATGAGGACTCAGAGGCTTCCAGTCTGAGGAAACAAGATCAGCTGAGGAACTGGCAAGGTGAGGTTAGCTGTGGCTGGTTCTGTTTCTCTGATCTTTCAGCATTCACCCCAATACCTGGCTCCAGGTTTGATTTTATTAATAAGACCTTTTAAGATTCGTGTTACACTGAGCTGTCTGGCTTTCTTTGGAATAGTGAGAGACACTGTCTTGCAAGTCAATGTCTTGTGTATGGAGATGCAAACTCCAATGGGTACCTCATTTGCTACAACACATACAGGAATCACTTTTACTTTCACAGAGAAAGAAGCCCAAGTGTGGTGGTTTTCCTTAAACTGTTGTCTGTGGTTTGCCATTCCCTGAGTACGGAAAAAGGAAAAAAAAATAATCTACGAAAGCAGCACAAACATGATGACTGCTCAATCACGTGCATGGTGGGCACATGACTTGTGAGCATGCTAATAGGACAGAGTGAGGGAACTGGCTGACCACAGAGCAGCTTCCACTGTGGGCAAGTGACCGGCTTTGGAGTTTTCACTAGAAATGAGCATTCCAGTCATACTGAAATAGCCTAGATTTCAAAATTATATTATTTAAAACAATAACAGATGGGACAAATCAAGCATGACTACTGGCCTACTTCACCTGGAGCCTACAGCTTTACAAAGAACACCAGGGGAAGAAAACAAGATAAAAAGTCAATGGTGTCAATGAATCTAGGTTTTTGTTTTTTTAAAATAGAATTGACTGCTAATGAGATACCATGTGTATACACATGTATACACACATCTGTACAGAAGGTGTGTAGGAAATGATTTGGTATACTAGGTCACTGTACCAAGTATATAACACTTTTATGGTGGAGTGTTGAAAGTTAATGTTATGCATTTGGAGTAACTAAGGAGGGAAACTGTAGAGGCATTGGATGCCTGAGGTCACCACACTCCAGTCCACAAAGACTATAGGTCTACCAGAGACAATGTAAGAAGAGAAGAGATGATCCAGATAAAAGACAACAAGGCTGAATGAGACAGTGACACAATGTAACAAAATACCTGAAGGTATTCACTTACAAAGGCTCACTTTGCTCTACAATTTTGGGCATTACAGTCAGAGGTCAATTGGGTACCATTGCTTTTGGGCCTGTAGCAGGGCACACATCATGGTTGGTGGGTATTGAACAAAGCTGCTCCCCTCATGGCCACCAGAAGCAAAAGGAATGAAGAAGAAGTGAAAGGGGCTTGAATGTCCCCTTCAAAGGAATTATCCTCACTGACCTTAAACTAGTCCCTCTCACCAGCCCCTGTTCCTTTCAATGGTGCCCCAGGCTGGGGATCAAACCTTTAATGCATTGGCCTTTAGGGGACACTTATTCAAACCAGAGCACATGTCAAAGATAAAGTTCTTTTGTGAAAGTGTCTTTTGTTTATTTGTTTTAATTTCAATGACTGTTAAGTCATTTCTGTTCAGAATAAGCCAGATCAATGTGTCTCAAAGTTTTTGCCTTGGGCACTCTCCCTAGAAATTAGATTGCCGCTCCCTCTGCCCATCCATCATCCTCCCACACCCCAGCTTTGAGAGAGATAGATGTACAGAAAGTCCCTCTAGCTCACATGCTGCCACCACCCTTTCTGGGTCCTGGTCCATGGGCTCACTGCAGACAGTCACTCTTTTTATGTTTGTAACCTAAAAAGCAAAAGCATTCCATCCACATGTTTAGTGAATTCTGAGTGTGTTCTTCATGCTTTTTTTTTTTTTTAAAGGAAGGGAATTTCCCCACGTGAGAGAAAGAAGAATTTATATTCATACTGCTTTGTGAATTCTAAAATGTGTTTTGGGGGGATACAATTCAAACACGAAAATAATCCATTTCATGCATATTAATTGATTTTTGCATGAAAACAATTCCTGTTCACGAGAGAGATTTGGCAAGTTTGGAGTCCGGGGAAGCATCCTAAACAGTAGTGAGGGAGAAAGCAAGGCAAACGCTGTACCATGCTGGCCAGAGTGAGGGCAGCAGCACAGGCTCCTGCTCCTTCTTTGTCATCAGTGCCAGAGTCCCCAGGTCCCCTTGCCTGCTGGTGTCCAGTCTTCCCTGTCATAACCAAGTGTGTGGTACTTCAGGTTTGAGTCTGAGCTGCCTCCATTCTCTCATGGCATTCTCTCCCGGTACCAGTTCAGTTCAGCTACAGCAATGAGCTACCTCTGTGCTATTATTTCTCAAGTTCATTTTCACCTAATGAACACTCATGTCCCATGAACACAAAATACATTCCCTTCAAATGTTTTAAACAAAAGGACATTGTGTGGGCTAGTTTATGTCAACCCGACACAAGCTAGAGTCATTTTGGAGGAAGAAACATCGGTTGAGAAATGCCCCTACCTAATTGGCCCATGGGAAAGCCTGTGCTGCATTTTCTTAATTAATAATCGATGTAGGAGGGCCCAACTTACTGTGGGTGGTGCCACCCATGGGCTGGTGGTCTTGGATGCTATAAGAAAGTAGGTTGAGCAAGCTAGTAAGCAGCTCCCATCCATGGCTTCAGTTCTTGGCTCTAGCTAGGTTCCTTCCTTGAGTTCCTGCCCTGATTTCCTTTGATGATGAGCTGCTGCCCCTGGAACTGTAAGCTTGCAATAAACCCTCTTCTCACAAGTAGCTTTTGATGATGGTGCCTTATCACAGCAGTAGAAACCTAACTAATACAGGTGTCTATTAACTCGTATGTCACACACAAAATAGGTGAGCCAAGATGGGGGCATCTAGAGTCTAGGACTCCATTTGTTTGCTCTCCTGTCTCTCTCTGCCTAGGACTTATGACAGCTTCCTATGTCATTTGAGTGAAACAGCTCCCACAGCTTTGGTCTTTAGATCATCACTGCTTGGTGTTCAGAGGAAGGTGGGAGAATGAGTCCTATGATTCACTCTTTAGAAACATTATTTTATTTATTTGTGTGTGTGTGTGTGTGTGTGTGTGTGTGTGTGTGTGTGTGTGTGTGTGACATGTATGTGAGCTCTTGTGGAGGTTAGAAGGTGTGAGATCTCTTGGACCTGGTGTGATAGGCAGGTTGTAAGCTACCTGATGTGGGTGTTAGAAAATGAACCCAGGACCTCTGGAAGAGTATCAAGTGCTTTTAACCACTGAGCACTCTCTCCAATCCCCTGTAATCCATTCTTATAAGAAGGAAAGTGACACATCATTCTTTTCAAAACCCACAAAAACACTTTCTATGACTTTTCCTGGTTTAAAATGAGCCAAATACATTCCTGAATGTATCCTCCCAGGATTCTTCCCATGCAGAGACAGGTTTTACCTTCCTATTCCTGTGTACATATTCCTAAAGTACACAGAGTGGCTGGAATGAGTCTAAAGCAATTGTTCTCAGCTCTATCACATTTTGCACACTGCAGTTCTTACTGTGAATATTTGTTCCTTTATTGTTGTAAAATAAAACCTATAAAGAATAAAATCTAACTTAACTGAAAAAAATTGGTATAATACCTCAATTTTAATATAAAGAAACAAAAGAAATGTATAATAAAATAACTTGTTTTAGTCTTTGCATGGTGAGGAACAATCAGACCAGAACCCCACTGCTCAAATGGTGCTCCATGGACCACCACCATCACCACTACCACCACCACCACTACCAGCAGCAGCAGCAGTGGCATCATCAGCAACTAGCGGCTTGTTAGCAAACATAATCTTAGACTCCAGCCTGGATTCCCTGAATAAGGACCTGCATGTCAGCAGCATCTCTACCTGACTTGTATGTGTGTGTGAGATACTGCATGAGTCTCTGTGAGGCACTCAGAATTTCTCTGGTGCATGTGGCAGCTTCCAATGTGACTGTTGCAGGTATGTTACAGAAGCAACTCACACACAGTAGTGCTATGACTTCAGGGGAGTGATGAACAGCTCTTAAGGTCTGAACAACAACAACAACAACAAAACCACAAGGTCCTCTCAGTTCTTTTTTAAAATATGATTTTATGTTTAACACTAGCCTTAATTTGGGATCATGAGAGAGAAATTGAAAACCTACTTAGAATCCTGAGAAGTGCTTGAACTTATCCATAAGTCTCCCTGCATACCCTCCTTCACCAATTCTCTTGAAGGACAAACAAACCTCCTCTGTTTTGCTCTTTCTTTGTTTCAAAGCAGGAATGCCCAAAAGCACTCTGGGATCTCATTCAAGGCTACCTGCAGCAGTGAGTTACCTGGGAATACACTGATTCTGGTGAGAGATGCCTGCCTACACCTGATTTCCAGTGGTAATGGTTTCCTTCCTTGAACAAGAGGAAGGCTGCTACTTCTCATAGACCTCCAAACCCCCAAATTACTTCCACAAGCACCTGAGATGCCAAATACATCTGCTTGATCACCAAAAGTGGGGGAAAGAAACAAGCTAACAAAAAAAAAAAGTGAAATAAGTCAAGGGGGCTTGGCAATGTATGACTGGGCTGGATTTCCCTAAGTGAGGAAACGGAAGGCCAATCCAGGAAGCTGTGAAGGGGAAGCCTCATTTGCAATGGAGACCTGGATCTCAGAGATGCTGGAAATAGGGATATCCGCTAAGAAAAGCTGCAGACAGAGTGGAGTTGGTCCAAGAGAGAAGTGCTTTGGGCAAAAGAGCCAGAAAGGCCTGGATACGCAAGCCCACTGGGACTTAGATACTATGACCATGTGAGGAGCTGAGTCTGGGCCACAGATCATGTTTACCCAGCTGGGCTTTTACAATGGGAATGTTTACTCTACCACTGTGTCTTCCAGTGTGCACCTTCTCTGATTTGACAGGGCTTACAGATAAGATAACCCAAGTCTGGGAAGGGGCTTAGGACTTTAGATATTTGGCAGTGCTGAGACTGTTGACTGGAGCTCCTGAAGTTAGATGAAATGTGCTTTTGCCTTGTGGGATAGGGGTCAGGGCAGATTTGTTTTTGTTGGATCTGAAATGTACCTCTCAGGTTCATATATTCGGACACTCAGTAGCAGCATTGGGATAGGCTGTAATGCAGTGGTTCTCAGCCTTCCTAACGCTCTGACCCTTTAATACAGCTCCTCATGTTAATACAGACCCCCCAACCACAACATTATTTTCCTTACTGCTTCATAAATGTAATTTTGCTACTTTATGAATCTTAATGTAAGTATTTTGATGTGCAGGTGATCTTAGGCGATCTCTCTGAAAGGGTCATTTAATCCCCCAGGAGGTTGTGACCCACAGGTCGAAAACCACTGTTATAAGGCTTTGCTAATATAGAAAATTCATTGGGTAGGCAATATTGGGAGAGATTGTGGGGCCTGGCTGGTATGTAGGTGAGTCCCTGGGGTGGGTCTTTGATGATTTTAGTCCTGTCTGGCTTCTGGCCTGTTCTCATTCTGTTTCCTAGTCTAGAAAGATGAGAAGAACTGCTTCCTCATGCTTCAGATACTTTGGATGGGGCTGCACTGTCTCCACACCTGCCATGCCATGATGGGCTACATCCTGATGGATTATGAGCCCAGCTGCATCTGTCCTCCATACCATTACTTCTGCCAGGTTCTTAGTCACTGTGACAAGAGGCATGGCTAATATAAAGGCCAATGAGAGGAGAAAGGGTGAGAAAAGCAGATTGTGAAGAAGTCAGGATAAATGGAAATCAAAGTGGAAGCTTTGGAGTCTTGGATACTGGAAAGTGAGGCATCAGACACTTATAAGGGAAGCTGACAATACACATCGATGTCTTAATAATAATCACACTTTATTAAGTAATTTAACTTGCAGAAATCTAGCCTATAAACTTCTAAGACTGGTGCAATCAAGATTCATAATAAATGATTTAATTGAAGCATACTTTTATAACATATAAAAATTATGTACAATGCAAATGCCTCCCAAATAAGGGTTTAAAAAAACAAATCATGAAGCAGCCATACAATTAAATATTATGCAATCATTAAATTATGTTTATGAAGAACTTCTAGTGGGCAGAAAAATGCTTCTAAGATAATGTAGTGTTAAGTTGAAAATGGCATGCAAAATTTTATATGCAGTATGACTGCAATTATTTAGTCATACATACTCATTGAAAATGCTAGAAAGGAGCTGAGATCCTTGGCATAGTTCCCTTTGGGTTATATGGTTGTGACTAATATTTTCTGTTTCTCTACTTTCTTGTAAACTGTTTTTCCTAGGCAACTGTTTTCTCTAGGCAAAGAACATTAAAATATATCTTAAGTTGAGTTGAGAACTCTCTCTTATCCAGGTCCTTGAGTCTCACCAGGCCTTTGTAGAGACGAAAAGGTTAACAAGTAGCACCTTTTTTTTCCCCACAGGAGAGTGTTGAAGATTTGAATAGAGCAGCTAGCTAGACCTTTGCCTCTACCGGTGATGTGCATCCCACTGCCCCAGTCTCCGGAGAAGTAGATCACCTGTGTCCCCTTCACACTTCCTGATGGAGTCCCATGTATCACATGACACCCATCACCATTTTGTCATGTGCCAAGTAAGAAAACTGTTAGAAAGATGACAGTGACCCTAAGCACTGTACAAACAGGAGTGAGTGCATTCTTGCAAGTGTGAGCATAGACAGCAAGAAGAGAGAGAGAGAATGAAACAGGAGTTTGTGTAGCTGTCACCTCCACAGCACTGGCCATGGCCAGTCACAAAGGGACTATGAGAGTTGCTTGTGCTATTTACCTGTATAGTTGAGAAGAAGTGGATTGAAAAAATAAAAGTATCTTTGGTGTGCAAAAACAAAGTATGCAGATGTACTGGTTAGTTTTTAT
Organism: Peromyscus maniculatus bairdii; assembly: GCF_049852395.1. NCBI lineage: Eukaryota > Metazoa > Chordata > Mammalia > Rodentia > Cricetidae > Peromyscus > Peromyscus maniculatus. The sequence continues at coordinate 78,817,952 of NC_134854.1, forward strand.
TGTCAACTTGACACAGTCTAGAGTCACTTTGGAAGAATGAACCTCAGTTGAGACAATGCCCCCACCATACTGGCCCGTGGGCAACCCTGTGGTGCATTTTCTTGATTGATGACTGATGCGCCTAGACCTGGCCTACAGGGATGGTGCTGTTTTGGGGTGGGTAGCACTGTATTGTATAAGAAAACAGGCTAAGTAAGCCATGCTGAGCAAGCCAGTAAGCAGCACTCCTCCATGGCCTCTGTATCAGTTCCTGCCTCCAGGTTCCTGCCTTAATTCCTGTTCTGACTTGCCTGGATGACACACCACAAGCTATAATATGAAATAAACCCTCTCCTCACGAACTTGATTTTGGTCATGGTGCTTCATCGCAGCAATAGAAACCCTAACTGAGACAGCAGAATGTATAATGTTCACATGTAGTGTTGCTCCCTCACCTCATTCCCCCATCCACCTGTGCAATGAGAGCCTCAAGGCATTTGTGATGCTCTCACAGAATCCTGTCATGCAGTAACAGCCACTACCTTTGTCCCCTAAACAAGTGACATCACCAACTTCTGGATCTTATTCATGAGGCAAGTTTCTGTCTTCTTTCAATTCAAGTATTTGCTGGGTGTTCTTTGGGGCTCTGCTCAGCTCCCCAATGCACACGGAAGGCCTGAGCTGAGCATGCCCATGCTCACAATGTTATTCTAACATTTCCTGGTTATGTGATTTCAGCCATATTCATAATTTTTCTGAGCCTTAATTTTTTCATTTATAAAATGTGTCTAATCAGAGCTACTTATGGCTTGAGGGGATTAAGTGATTTATCATACAGAAGGTGTGTAACAGTCTATTACACAGAAGAAAAATCAAAGAGCTTTGTTCTCTGGCATTCTCTTCTTCTTCCTACCTTCCCTTCCCACTTACTCATTTTTCAAAGATTCTCTTGGCTACTACTTTCTACAGGAAGCCAGTACTTTCTTTTGTATAAACCGTCAGTTGCTACCCAGTTCTTCACACATTCAGGATTTAAGCTTCATGTACTTCTCTGGGCTACTTCTATAACTGTCATACATGTACAGAACTGTATTACTTCCTTTTGGAATGTATGGATATCTAGTGTGTGAGTATACATATTAATGTGTACACATACACCATGTCTGTGATTACAGGGATCAAACTGAGGGCTTTGTATATATTAGGCAATTGCTCTATCAGTGTATTATATTCAAGCCCCTGTAATTTATTTTGACTGACTAAAATTAAACTCTGTAAGAATAGGAACAACCCATAACAGGGTGGACCTATAACACTGTGGAATCTTCTCAGACATCTTAAATATAAAGACAATAACACTTGATGACATGAATGGGTTAGTCCACTGTCTCATATATAGCTGGAACAGAAGAAAGACAGGGGTTGTGTTAAGTGGTTCAAAAAATTGGAAGTGTGTGTACTGCTACCAAACTCTCTCGTGGGGCTCTCTGCTCATGCCTCTGCTCCTTCTGAACATGAGGGACAATGGTTTGGGTTGAGCCCACATTGCTATGAGTTATGTCGTCTCTTTGGGCATTTTCTCCTGTAGACCAGTGAACCCTTCCTTCCTTGTTTCTCCTTCCCTTATCCTTATCAGCATCTTAGCCTCAATTCAGTGATGCCCCGAGACACTTGGGAAGGGAGGTGTGAGTGCAGGGTCAAGACTAAATCACCTGTCTTCCAGCATGGGACAGTAAGTTTTCAAATGGGATCAAGTGGCTGGGTAGTGCTCTACTTTCTATGGGAGGCTGGGCCTGCTCACGGTCAGCCATGAGGTAGGCATGCTTTGCTTCTCGGTAGTCATCTGCCCAGTTATGTGTTTTCTGCTTTCCCATAAAAAGATTTTCACTTCTTCTCAAACTTGAAGCCAAAATTGTCTTTGTATAACATTGGTCCAACCATCAGTTCTTATAAATTTGGGGCCTAAGTACTGCTAAAAAATTTTTTTCTTTCTTAAAAGGGCTAGTTAATTAACTGGCATGTAAATGAGGCATCAGAGCTAGGGGTCCATCAAGGGCTTCACATAGTTCTGAAAGACTTTCTCATCTAATTTTCAAGGTAATTTGCATACTTTCACTCACAGTTATCCTTGTGCTTCCGTTTGAAGAAACCTCTTATGCCTGTGGGTGTTCTGCGCACTCAACTCCCTTGACCTAAGCCTTGTGCTTTGTTTCCCCCTGAGTGGTGACATTGCCTTGGGCCACAGTGGCATATTTCCATCACAGATGAGGCTCCTGAAAGACTCAGAGTATCTTGGGTACTGGCTTGAGACTATCTAGAGCCAGGGTTGTACACCCTGCCATAATTTGTGATTCCATGAACAATTTAAAGCAGAAATGTCCTCTTCTATGTGGAGATAGTATCCCTCCACAATAAAGCTCTCTTCTGCCTGTTCTGCTAATAATATTTAGGTGGTCTGTCTTTCATTCATCATCCTCATGATTCATAGTGCATAAAACAGGGTTCCCTTCATGAAAGATGATCCTAACTGCCTCATGATACACATTTTGGTCACATTCTATTTACTGTGGGACAAAGGTTCGCCTTGTTCCACAACTGAGTCAAGAACTTACTAATTATAAAACCCTATGATCACATTATTTTGAGTGCTTAGATGGCCAGAGCTATGTTCATTCATTCTTTTATTTGGAAAGCAAGAGCTGGTTGAGTGTCATTACATACTAGGACACCATGCAGGATTCAAATAAGAGGAGTATTTGTCCATAATGACTTGACATTTGGCAAATCACTCAGATATGGATTAGGAAATGTGGCAGACAGTCATAGATTCTTTTATATTTTGACACAGGTAAATCTCAAGTGAAGAAGGTGGATTCAGAATATAATACCATGTTCTTCTAATTTCTGGTGCTATTGGGCATAAGATAAACCTAACTTTCTGTGCCACTAGATAAAAGAAAAAAATGTTCAGTAAACTATGGTAAAATCCTCATGCAATATGGGTTTATTTTCTATAGATTAGAAGTTCTTTTGGGCCCTTAATGAAAATATTAGCATTCACAATTCTGCACTTCTTTGGATGGGAACCAGAGGAAAGTGCAAACAGGATCTTCTTCCTGCCTGAGTCTGGGCTCAGTGTTTTCAGTGTCTGTGCACTTCCACCAGCATAACTGGCTGATGCAGAGGATGCTGCAGGCATTACGGAGAAATGATGTTCTGTTCCCCACTCTGGTGTTTTCTTTCCAAGCTGTCGACACTCATTCCCTAAGTTCTCACACAGGCAATTTCTTGGTTTTATCAGATGTCACCTGGATAGATCCAGGCCACTACCAGGACTCAAGTTCCTATCTCAACTTGTCTTTGAATGCTGTCTTGACTAAAGCTTCTGTAATTAAAATTACTCAGTATACCATCAGCTAGAGCACACTTTCTAATGCGCAGGGAATCACAGCCATTTTAAGCATGCCACCTGGCCTACAGTGTTTGGAAGACACCCAGTCTTTAGAGATCTTGAACATGCATATGTGGGGGGGGGCATAGTGTAAACAATGACATGACAGAGTCTAACAAGCTACCCTTACCAACTGCAGCTAATTAGAACAGCAATTATAAATTCGAGGTGGCAAACCTGGCTTTCTCCCAGGCGCTGTCCCTAGGGAGCAGGAAGAGGAAGATGGGGGCATGAGGTTCTTTATGCTTCAATAATAGGAGTGTAAGAGTCTAGATAAAAGTAACTTAGGATAAGGGTGATGCCCACCCCATCACAGCACAATAAGACCAAGGGATAAGAATCCAAGCTGTAATGATACAAGAGATGAGGCTCTCATGCATTAAACCAGGACTTATCATTCCTCCAGAGCGTCACTATGTAGGCCAGGATAGTAGGGGCTCAGTGGCCCAGAGCTTCTTTAAGCCAGGATAGCTGTCTGCCAACTCCAGGGATCCTCTTGTCTCTGCTTCCATTTTGTAGGTAGAGATTTACAGATGTAGACTACCACATCTGGTCTTTTGCACAAGTTCAGGGGCTCCAAATCCAGGCCCTCATGCTTGCCAGGCAAGCACTTTACCAACCGCACCACTTTCCCAGCCTTTAACAACTGTTGTTTTTATGGAGCAGGACTTAAAGGAAGAAGGTCTTGAGATTCCGAAGAGAGCATCTGTTGGTGAGAGACTCCAAGTAAAGCTCTCTGAAAACTTAGGAGGTGGATGTCTGCGAATCCCAGAGTTCAGGGGACTGCTTCTGTACAGGGTTCACTAAGGGAAGATCAGAATGATGTCCAATTCTCGCCAGTCAGTCTGCCCTGCTGAGCTGAAGCCAACCGGTTCAACCCTCACCTTAAGCCAGCTGAAGAAGCACACCTTTCAGAAGCCGCACCATTTTGGTGCTGCACTCTCAGTAAGAGATATATTACATAGCGTTTTGATTGGGAAGATGAATAAAATAGCCTTCGTTTTCATATGTAATGTACTCTAATACATTTTGTCCTACCAAATTCTAATTTCTACAATAATGTGAAATTTGCTTTCAAAGTCTACAATGAGCCAAGACCCATAGTCAGAAATACACTAATACAATCAAGTGTTCCTTGAAGGAAGGTGGGGGGAGTTTTAGGACCAGGTTGAGAAAAAGAGAGTATCCCTTACTCCTGGCCTTCAGGGAGTTCAGGACTGTATCTTTAAAATGACTCCAACTGACAAGGATGTGGGAGCCCACAAAGGTTTCCTAGTCAGATCTGAACTTGCTTTACACAGCAGGGCTGCATTAGGTGATGGTTTGACCACGTGTGTGGTTACCAGGTGTTTGGGATGGTCTGCACTTGGCTGTGCTGGGGGGGGGGGTCTTTTGTTCTACCCCTTGGCATTCCTTTAAAAGCCCTTCAGTAGAGACAGAAGAAGCTGATGGGTTTTGACTCAGGCCCTCTCAAGGCTACCCTGTGTTTCTAACTATCTCTCTCCACAAGCTGGACCAGTTATTGGAACAGATATATTTTTATCATGGGAAAACAAGCTAAAGGAATACAATTTATTTATCACATTTTCTCTTAACATGGACTTCAAGTGAAGAAAGTGTTGAAAGGATCCAAGGACTTACTGGCTTGCTTGTCCTAATTAGAGAGAGAGAGAGAGAGAGAGAGAGAGAGAGAGAGAGAGAGAGAGAGAGAGAGAGAGAGAGAGAGAGAGAGAGAGAAAGTACAGCAGAGGGGAAAAACAGAATGGAGACAGAAAGAATATCTTGTAAAGGGTGGAAAGAAAGAGAGAGCAGGGGGTACCTGAAAGTTAAGCTCTATAGTTAAGCTTTTCATAAAATGTGGGTATATCCAATGTGCAGGGTTACCCTCTTGATACCCACCTACCTTTACAGAAACCTTCAGGGAAGAGCTATACTTCCTTATTTGTAGACGAATTGCTAAACGGTCTTATTAGTAAAAACCTGGAGCCAGATATTGGGGTAAAAAGCTGACAGATCGGAAAAGCAGAAAGAAGCCAGCCACATTCTCACCACTTGGAGATCCTCTGCCAAAGAGACCTACTTCCTGTATACCCACGCCTATATGCCTTTCTGTTCTGCCAACTAATTTCTTCTCTCCACCCAGCAACATCACTTCTTCTTCCTGCCCAGCTCTGTCACTTCCTGTCTGTCTGTACAGGCCTCCAGACCTTTATGGTTAGTGCTGGAATTAAAGATATGTACCACCTCACCTGGCTCTGTTTCCAGTGTGGCCTTGAACTCACAGAGATCCAGACAGATCTCTGCCTTCTGAGTGATAGGATTAAAGGTGTGTGCCTGACCTCTATGTTTGCTATAGTGGATGGCTTTTTCCTCTGATTCTCAGATAAACTTTATTGGTGTACACAGATAAAATATCACCACACTTATTTTCTGTAGAGGTGTATGTATAGGCATGCACGTGTGCATACATGTGTTATGTGTGTGTGGTTTGTATATACTAAGATAGCCTTAACACTAGAGCCAAATTTACACAAGAAAAGAGATGTAATATTCTTAACTAATAAGTTGACCCTGCTAATCAAAGAAATTATTGCTTCATCCACTAAAGAGGGACTGAGTTGCACAAACATTTTCTCAGCAAGGTCAAGGCTTGAGGAACCACTTGGTTCTGTGTATTTTAATATGTTTCAGCAGGTGATATCCACCGTGGCGTTAGAATCTATCTGAGGACTTCTGTGTCTAACCTCACATGGTTCAGGGTCTTATAGAACACAATGCTTTCATTTACACAAATTTGAAAGAGAGTCAAAGAAAATTCATGGGGTAGGTGAGCCTTTCTCCTCCACAAAATAAATCTCTCCCTAGAACCCACCTTGAAAAGCTTTGCAATAGCAGAGGGGCTCAAGTTACTCTTGGGGAGAAATTCATTGACATATCATGAAATCCAGTCATCTTATGACCAGAGTCCAGCACATCCAGAGAGTTAGTTATTGAGAATTGTCCCACCAGTGAAGCTCTTAATATATGTACATACATACATACATACATACATACATACATACATTCGTGTGTGTGTGTGTGTGTGTGTGTGTGTGTGTGTGTGCTTGTGTGTGTTGTGATTTCCTTGAACCCCAGTAACCTCCCATCCAATTCTCTAAATCAGAGACTGATCTTAAGGGATGAGGGAGTGTATAATATCCACTAGGGAGCAATTGAAGCTGTACGTGCTCCCGGTTACAGCCTTTGTGACAGGGGAGTCAATGACCCCCTACCACCCTAAAGACATTAAGTGAGTTCTTACTAAGCTCCTGTGTGTCTCCAGCCCAGATGGATTGAGGAATTAAAAGTCAGATCTGCTAAGCCATCTCAGTCACCCGATAAATGAAGAATCTTATACAGGAATATTTGATGGGCCAGGCATGTTGCTACACAGGTAATCTCAACTGTTCAGGAGACTGAGGTAGGATGATTGCAAAATTGGGATTTTTAGTAAGACCTTAACTCAGACTAAAAATGAAAAATGGGTGTAGTTCAGCAGTAGAACAGTTGCTTAGCATGTATAAGGCCCTAGGTTCAATCTTCAAGATGTGTGTGTGTGTGTGTGTGTGTGTGTGTCTGTCTGTCTGTCTGTCTGTCTGTCTGTCTGTCTGTCTAAATAGTAGGGGGGATAGTAGCGTTTGTATACCTTTAATTCTTGTGTATAGAAGAGGAAGCCAAAGAATCAGGAGTTCAAGGCTCATCTATATACTAAGACTGAGGCCAGCCTGAGCTACATGAACCCTTATCTCAAAAAAACAAAGTATAAATAGCAGGTATATGGAGTTGTTGGTTGGTTGGTTGATTGGTTTTTTTGAGACATGGTTTCTCTGTGTAAACAGTTCTGAATGTCCTGGAACTCACAGAGATCTACCTGCCTCTGCTTCCCGAGTGCTGCGATTAAAGGTGTGTACCACCACCGCCCAGCAGGTAGTGTTTTTATTAGTACAGCTCCTCATAAGTTATAATGCTATCCTAGTGTTTGAGCCTGTGTGGTTTAATGGTCCACAATAAAGAGAACAATAGTAAAAAAAAAAAAAAAAAGTAAGGGCAGGGTGAGAGCTGAAGTTTTTGATAAACACTCCCAAGAATCATTGCTTTTGACTTATTGTAGGAATTAGTCAAACTGGTCATGTGTGCAAACTCAAATCTTTAGGTCATAAAGTGATTTGTGCTTGCAGCTAAATAAAGCAGAGTAGGTAAATCAGGACAGAGAACATCAGCCAATCTGATGAGCCTCTCCTTGTCCTGTGTAGTAATGACCAGTGGGGAACACATGTCCCTTATATGATGTTACAATCTGAATCTTTGATCAAAGTGCCAATCTGATCTCCCTCTATGTAGACAAAGGTTGGCGCCTCTATCTCCAAACATTTTACCATGTCCAAGAGTTTATCTCTCCTTTCTGTCCTGGCATTTGTTTGTAGAGACAGGGTCCCACTATGTAGCCCAGGCTGACCTGAAACTCACCATGTACACCAGGATGGGCTCAAACTTGTAGCAATTCTCTGTCTTCTGTCCACTAAGTGCTGTGCTTAAGGCATATGATACCATGTGACTTCTGGGTCCTTCCATCCCCAGTTTCATCACTGTATAGTGACAGGCTAAGGCCAGGCCTTTCCCTATCTCTGTCCCTCTCCCTCTCGGTCCCCTGCTTCTCTCTCTCTCTCTCTCTCTCTCTCTCTCTCTCTCTCTCTCTCTCTCTCTCTCTCTCTTTGTGTGTGTGTGTGTGTGTGTGTGTGTGTGTGTGTGTGTACCACATGCATGCATATTCATGTGTTTGAGTGTAGGCAAGTGTGTTTCACTGCATGTGCTGTGTGGAGATCAGAGGAGAATCTTGAATGTAGGGTCTCCCTATCCACCTTGGTTGAGGCAGGGTCACCGTGGTTCACATACGCATGTACCAGGCTGGCTTGCTTGTGAGCCTCCCGTGATGCTCCTGTATCCACTTCCCATCTCACTGCAGGAGTGCTGAGAGGACACAGTGCTTTCCTTGGTGTCTGGGGATCTGAACTCAAGTCCTCACACATGCAGAGCAAACTCTTTACCACGAAGTCCTTTCTCCAGCCCCAGGGCAAGATTCTAAGGTCCCATCCAGTTTCATTTTTCCTCTGATTTTCGAGTCTCTATCCTTACCATCTTCCTGTAGTGTGCTGGGATCCATTCCTATCAGTGGGTACTGCTGCTTTTCCCAAATGCACAGCCAGAGCCACCAAGTAGCTTAAAATCGGCTGCAGTGGAAATATTCATGCCACAGACATTGGCTGAAGTTGAAAATCAGGTGTTCCCAGTGCTATAAAGGCAGTTGTTGAACACTTACTATCAGAACATCACTACAACCCTCTCAAATTTAAATTCAAATTTCTAGGCTGATAGAAACCACCATATAAGTTTATTACAGCTTCTCAAACACTGTTGGCAGAAAATAAAACTTGAGCCTCAAATGTGTTTCCTTATTGTTCTCAACCCTCCATCTCTTGAGAGATAAACTACATATTTTCAATTAGCTGTACATAAAATCCTGGCATCACCCTCAGAGGCCAACCCTGTCTTAATGATGGTGTCTTTGGTCCTTCTTTTAAAGTCCTCCTCCTTCCACATCTCCCTTGCCAACAGTCATCATGTTGGATCAAAATTTAAGAGACTCTCAATTCTCTCTGTCTCTTTCCTCCAACACTCAGGGCTTTCCTCTGATTGTATTTCTCACCCAATAACCTCTGCCTGGTTCATAAAACTCCTCTCAGTTCTGGCACCGTGTCTGCCATCTCGTGATGGCTTATTTTAGCTGTGTCACATCTGTCTGCTACAATGACTTTTCCTGTCATCTCACATAAGTTCTGTCACCCAAGCTGTTCTCTCAAGGACTTGGGACACTGCTCCCTGTAGCTGCCAGGAAGAAATAAAGGCAACTATCTTAACAAGGTTTAAACTCATAATGCTCTGATGTCAGCCAGCTCATGGCCTCTGCAGACTCCCTGCTTCGTCCAGCCAGCTCAGCGCAACACTCGACATTGCCTTCTTATTTTGATTCATTTAGAAATTCTAAACTAATTTGAGAAGTGAGGCCATTGTCGCTGCTGAAAAGGAACCCTAAAAGATACCATTTCTACACACACACACACACACACACACACACACACACACACACACACACACGAAGGCTTGTATATCCTACCACAGAGATACTTTCACATCAATGCTTATTTCTGCTCTATTTACAATATAAAAGAAATGGAAGTAGAGTAGATGTCTGTCAAGAGATAAATAGATAATGAAAATGTAGTGCACATACACAATGGAGTTTTATTCAGTTGTAAAGAAAAATGAAGCTATGATATTTGAAGGAAAAATGTATGGATCTGGGAAGTATATTAAGCAAGGTGACCCAAAATCAGAAAGACAAAACCACATGTTCCTTCTCATGTATGGATGGATCCCTAGCTTGTAACGTAAACATATATGTACGTAAATGGATATAAATGTGGCTAACACCTACAAAACTAGGATAGGAGATCGAAAGATGTTCCAAAGACAGGGGTAGGCCAAAAGAACATGAAAAGGACATGGAAGCAGAAAGGAGACCATGGAGAAGTTACAAGAGAAGGCGAGGGTGCAGTAAGTGGGGAGACTGAAGAGGGATGAGAATCTACTAAAACTCACTTTGTTAGAAGAAGCCATAATGATACATAATACCTGTGTGCTGTTGTACAGCACTGTCCTCCAATCCAAACAGTCACCATCATAAGGAGTTCAGCTGAGCCCATTTGCAAATGATTACCAGGTGGGCCGATGAACTGTTGCCATTCTCTCATAGAAAAGGGTGCAGGAACAGTCATTGGACTACCTAAATATCCAGCCACTCCCCCAAGACAGTTGTATGCAATTCTGCCTTAATTGCCTGTGACCTCTGCATCTCTGGAGGAGCTAGAGTGTATAAGTTGAGAAGGGCGAGGGGACTGGCTTCTTCTGCACAGCTATGGGGTAGCCATCATCTGTGCTGGGTACAGACTTCCGAATGTGGCTGCTTTACTTTCACTCACACTTCTGTTGGTTAAACCCTCACCAAGGCTCTGTAAGTCCAATAAACTCATTAGTTCACCAGGGGGAACTGTGGTGGAATATAATTTGAGTATGTCATTGAGACCTTGGGGGTTATTTCTTACTTAATCCCCGATACTCAAGTAATTGAAAAGAGTTAAAGTATAAAGAATATTATTTCTTAACATATAAAAGAGTTATACGATTCAAATTTCCATGCTAATGATTAACATCTCATTGGAGCACAGGTGGGTCAGGGGAAGTTCCTGTCCACAACTTCTTCTGCAAACCAGCCATACAATGAGTAGCTGTGATGGGGGTTTTGTGGCTAAAAGTTTTGCTAATCCCTAGTAAGATTCCATCACTTAGTGAGTGAGACAGACATGTAGAATATTAATTACAGGACACTGAGATTATTAATTTGGTAGAAGTAGAGAAAAGAACCAGGGACAGGAGAGGATAAGATTTTCTCCCAGAGAATGTTTCTGAGGGTAGCATTTGAGATGCTATGGATATTGAAAGGCTACTCAAAATTTGGAATGGGGATGAGGCTGCAGAGTATTATGGGAAAGATACAAGATGGAAAAGAGAGGCATGACTGGGAAGGATGTATGCTTATGTGTCCGTAGAGCTGAGCACTGAAAGAGAAGAGAAAAGGCCCGTTAGACATAGCATACAGGTTTCTATTACATTCTCTCAAAATAACACCACTTTAGTAGTGAAATTCTATATCATTGGAAAATGATTTTTTTTAAATTTTCAAGCAGTGTTATTAAGATAACTGAAACAATCCTGAATATTAAAATTACTGCCAGGGGAATCATCATTTCTGGTTTCAAGTTATACTACAGAACTACAACAGTAAACACAGCATAGTACTAGCATAAAAACAGACACATAGGTCAATGAAAACAGATACAGAACTCAGATTAAGTTTCATGCAACTACAGCTACCTGTTTTTCTAAAAAATAAAAACAGGCCCAAAACACACATTGGAGAAAAGACAGTATCTTCCAAAGACAGTAGCTTCCAAAAATAGTGCTGGACAAATTGGATAGCTACATGTAGAAGAACGAAGCCAAATCCTTTGTCTCTCACAATACATAAAACTCAGCTCCAAATGGATCAAGAACCTCAACCTAAGACCTGATACTGTGAATATGTTGGAGGAAGATAAGGAAAGCACATGAACTTGTAGGCACAGGAAAGGATCTTGAAAAGCTCTTGATAGATAATCATTAAGACAAGCAATTGATGAACAGGACCTCATGAAATTAATATCTTCTATACTGCAAAGGACAGCATGAGCCAACTGGAGGCAGCCTATAGAAGGGGGGAATTCTTTGTCAGCTATACATCTGACTAAGGGTTAGTGTTTGGAATAGATAAGGAACCAAAAAAGCTAAACACCAAGAAAACTAATAATTCAGTTTTTTTAAATGTGACATCAGACTATAAATTGAGTTCTCAAGAGAAGAAATACAAATAAACAATTTTTAAATCTCACATCTTTAGCTATTAGCTAAATGAAAATTAGAAATACTTTGAGATTTCATCTTACTGCAATCAGAATGGCTAAGATTTTTTTTTTGAATGACAAAAAATGCTGTTATGGATGGGGAATAAAGGAAAATACTGCTTCACTATCAGTAAGAGTATAAATTGGTACATTCACTATGGAAATCAGTGTGGTGGTTCCTCAAAAAGCTAGGAATAATTCTATTATATGATCCACTTATACCACTCCTGGGCATCCACCCAAAGGACTCCATATCCTTTACAGAGACACTTGAGCATCCATGTTAATTGCTGTACTCTTCACAGTACTCAGGAAATTGAAACAGGCTAGATGTCTATCAACTGATAATGGATAATGAGAATATAGCATATTCATAGAATGTAACATTATTTAGCGGCAAAGAAAAACATGAAATTTTCAGGTAGATAGACAGAACTGGAAATAACCATTCAAAGTGAGATAACAAAGAGTCAGAAAGACAAACTGCACGTGTTCACTCTAATAGATGGATGCCTGTTTGAATCTTCAGATATGTGTGTTTAAATTGGAATATCCCTACAAATCAAGAAAATAGTGAAAGGTTCTGGGTGGAGGACTTTCAAGGAAAGAGAAATAGCATTCAGATGTCATGATGGTAGTGGATAATAATGGAATAAGAAGGGTTAAATGAAGTGGGGGATGGGAAGGCAGGGTAGAGGAAGGCATATGGAGAGATCATTTAAAACATTTTATGGAAATAATCTAAAGATTATTTATTACATTAACATAACACTAAAGATTATTTTAAAAGTTACATGGAAGCCTACTACGATAGAAGCTTCACAAAGTACATATACATGTACAGAGAGAATTTAAATGGAGGTATTCTGTAACATGGGGACAATGTCTCTCTCAGATATAAGCTATCAAATAAAAATCCTGGTACCAGATATGGGTTACCTTTGCTCAAATTGTGTTCAGTGTACCATAGACCCCTCTCCTTCAAACATTGCAGGTTGTTGCCTTTGCTCTTGGTTACCCACCAGAACTTGACAGTAAGATGTAGCCACATGTTGCTTGGGTCCTGCCTGGCCCCATAGTCCAGACAAATCTCTCTCACCTGTGGTCCCGCAGCAACTCTGACCCAAGTAAACATACAGAGGCTTATAGTATTTAAAAACTGTATAGCCTATGGCAGGCTTCTTGCTAGCTAGCTCTTATAACTTAAATACGCTGCCTTGCCATAGGCCAAAGCAGCTTATTTACTAACCAATGGGAACAACATATATTCACAGAGTACGGAAAGACATCCCCCAGCAGTAAGACCTTATTGCTAAAGATACCACACACTTGAGTCATAGAACATGGAGAAATCAAGCTGGTACCAATCTGTATGCTCCATCTCTGTTGGTAAGCTTTCATAGTGCTAGAAGGTGCTATGCATTCTACCAGGGGAGTTAAATAATCAACAGTCTTATCCAGCTGTTAACCCTGTGAACTACCATAATGACTGTCCTGGCAAGACATACCCACTGATACATTAGTGGCACTATTGTTGTGCAAATAACTAATCACTTTTTATTTTGCTTAGACTTAAGACCCTCTCTACAAGATGGCACTCATATCTGATGCTATCAATGGGGCCAAGATCCCATGGATGAATAGGTCCTAGATCCTAGGTCTTAGGGAGGAACCTAGTACTGTTATTCTGCTAAATAGATGTAGTATTAAACTTCTCCCTATATTATATACTTATATTTATATCCACATATTAGTGCATCCCTCAACCCTCACTAGAGAAGCTTCATTTTGTAGTATATGGAAATAAACACTGGGACCTACAACTGATCAATATGCACAGAATAAGAAATACAGAATAAGAAATGGTGGAGTGATTAATTCCACATGGGCTGATCTTAATCCAAACCACAGATGTCCAAATGAGATATCTATATCCAAAACATTCCTCCCAAGGCTCAAGGTTTTTTGTGGAAGAGGATGCAGAAATATTTTAAGAGCCAGAGGTGATAGATAATTATAATAAAACAGTATTTCATGGACATAACAGGGAAGTTTCACATATCTCACAACAATTATGACTTCATGTACAGGACCAAGCCAGAAAAAAATCTCAGCATAGATGGGGAAAGTATTCATGAAGTTCCACTACTAGCTGAGGAGTTCCTCAATAGAGGACTTCTAGGAGAGAGTAAGTCAGTTTCATTCAAGTATGTGGCCCCTGAGAGGTTTCCCATTCATTATCCAGTAGATAGCTGGTATGTTCAGTATAGACCCAGTATGTATACCCATGCACACCAGCAGCATTTAAGTGTACTCAGTAGGCTAAAGAAATGAAGAAAATAGTGATGGGGGTATTAGAATGGGAAGAACTGGGTGGGAGGGAATATGATACAAATTTTATCAAAACACATATGCATATATGAAAGTTACAAATAATAATGAAAAAATAAAAAACAAGCTTTTTTGAGATATAATACAGTTGACCCACTATATTATATTAGAAATCCAACTCTAGGGCTCTGTATGTTCACAGAGTCTTACAGTGATCACCAAAATAAATTTTAGGGTATCTTCTTCACATGAAAGAAAAACCTCATTACCATTAGGCCACCATTCCCCATTTCTCTCCTTCCTCCTCCATTATTTCCTTAGCACACCCTGTCCTCCAGGCAGTTCCTTGTTTACTTTCTTTCTCCACACATGTGCCTATTTTAACACTCTCTGTTTATAGTCTTCATTCTCCTACTAATTCTATATTGTTTGAGCACTGTTCTGAACAGTATTTTTCAGAGCTACATGCCTGTGAATGTTAGTTTTAATTGTCTGCTTGACACAACCCAGAATCAACTGGGAAAATGACCTCTGAGAATGTCTGAGTTGGATTATCTTAATTTCGTTGATGTGGAATGTTTATCTCATGATGTTTGGAATCATTCCATGAACTTAGTCTCCTGTACCAAGCAAATGGGAGAAAGCTAGCCAACCCTAGCATGTGCATATTAATTCATTGCTCTCTGCTCTTGACTGTGGATGTGATGTGACTTGTGATTTCAGGTTCTTGTCACTTTGACTTCCATACAGTGATGGACTATAATCTGGAATTGTGAATCAAATAAACTCTTTCCTCCTTAAGTTGCTTTTGTCAGATATTTTATCACAGCAAAAAGAGACAATCCTGAGACAGAAATGGGTAGCGAAAGTGGGTCTATTGCTATGGGAAACCTGAACTTGTGGCTTCTAGGCCTTTGGAACTGTTTTGTAAGAGGAATGTGGAAGAGGAATTTGGACTTTGGGCAGGAAGCCCTTTTCAGTGTTGTGAGCACAGCTTACTAGGCCTTTCTAGGGGAAATGTGGAGGACAGGAATGCTGGAAGAATGCAGACAGTGGCATCTGGCTTATGAGGTTTCAGAGGGGAATAAAACCTATATTAGGAACTCAACTAGGAGCCATTCATGCATGTTTTGGATAAAAGTCTGATTTCATTATCTGTGTGAGCTGTGAACTTGAGTGGAGTTGAGCTTGAAGATAGTGGACTGATTTGATTAATAGAAAAAGGTATGTGGATAAGCCTTAAGTTTTGGACAAGGAAAATGCAAGCAATAAAGCAGCTGTAACTGTGAAAGAGATTACCCCTATTAAAGAAAAATCTGATGCTCTGCACTAGGACAATAGGAAAGTGTGTCCTCGGGGTCAGCACACAGGAGCTATAGTGGTTTCAGTGAGACATGCCTCCTCAAAATCTTGGTATTTGAACACTTGGTTCTCACTTGGCAGTATTATTCAGGGAAGTTTAGGTGCCTTGTTAGATGGAGGAAGTATATCACTAGGGTCAATCTTTGGGATTATATAGCCTTACCCTACTTCCATGTTGTGCTCTCTGTCTACCTGTCTGTCTTTATGTCTGTCTGTCCCTCTGTCTGTCTTTGTCTCTCTCTGTGTCTCTGTCTCCCTCTGTCTCTCTCTCTCTCTCTCGTGTGTGTGTGTGTGTGTGTGTGTGTGTGTGTGTGTGTGTGTTTGATACTTGCCATTGACGATATAAGGTCTCAGCTTCCTGCTTCAGCTGTTGTGCCTACTTTCTGTCATCATGGACCCTTATCCCTCTTGAACCATAAACAAAATAAACCCTTCCTTCTTTTAGTTACCTTGGTCATAGTATTTTATTCTGACAACCGAAAAGTCACTAATACAGAGGTTAGTAATAGGAGTTGGGTGTTTCTGTGAAGAATATAACTCTGTTGTTTTTGGAGGAATATAGAAGAATTTGGAAAACTGAACTTCAAAAATGGTTGGATACTATAAACAGAACTTAAAGGACCATTCTAATAGAAGCTTAGAAGACAGCAGTGCTGAGGGAAATGTGGACTGTCAAGGCCAAACTCAAGAGGTTTCAGGTGGGAACAATATTAGCAAGTGGTCTAGCAGCCATTCCTGCGATAGTCCAGCAAAGAATCTGGCTGCATTTTGTCCCTGCCCTAAGAACTTGCCTGACACAAAATTAAAAAGTAATAGATTATTATTTTTTTTTAAGCAGAGGATATTTCAAGACAGCATAATGTTGATCTTTGGCATGGTTTTTAGTAACACTAATGATTTATATCTACGTTGAAATAGAGTAAATGGGGCAGAAATACAAAATATATAGTTTAGAGGGGGGAAAAGGAGGAGTAGGAAGCTTATTGCTGCAACCAAGGCTTGGGCTAGAAGAGAGGTTATGACTGTAATTGCAATCCATTAAGGAGAACCCTGTTTTGCATGGAAATAAAGGGGATGGTGCCCTCATGGCCAGACCCCACCAACTAAGCTTTCAACTAGTGAAAAAGAGCCTAGGGCATGCTCTACTCCTAGAAAGAAACTGAATAAAAGCACTGCTGCTAACATGGCCATCCCAAGCAGGCATCTGAACTTGACAGTGCTGCTCATGGTGCTGGCTTTAGAGGCATGAAGAATGCAAGAATGTGGGGGTCAGGGATTCTTCCTCCATGATTTCAGAGAACTGCTGAGGCCAGGAAACATGTGGCATGGGAGATCATGCATGAAGACCCTAAGAGGGCAGGAGGTCCTGAGTGGCCTTTATATGAAGCTATGGAAGTGAAGCTGACGTTGCAGTGGAGACTCCAAGATATTGAAGATGCCAGAGGAATAAGCCATCTGTTAAGAAAAGCTTCACACTTGGGGTATAGAACCAGCATATTTTGTAGGTTGCAGAGCTGGAGTGACAGAGTCATCTAAACTGTTTGATATCAGACATGGAGCTACAAGATTTGGTGTTTGTTCTGATGGTTTTCATCTTGCTTTGGTTCAGTATTTACTTGCTATGCTTCCATTTCTTCCTTTTGGAGTGGTAATGTTTATTCTGTACCATTATTTGTTGGAAATATATAATTTGCTTTTTGATCATATAGGAGATTACAGCTAAGCAATTATTTTCCATCTCAAAAGAGATTTTGGATTTTTGAACAGAGTCGAGACTTTGAAGAACTAATGGAAGTTTTGATGCTGGACTAAAGGCATTTTGCTTTATGATATATATGGTCATGAGCTTATGTAGGACAGGGAGTGGCATGTGGTGGTTTGAATGAGAAGTGTCCTCCCATAATAGGCTCAAGCATTTGAAGACTTGGTTCTCAGTTGGTCCTGATGTTTGGGGAGGTTTAGGTGATATAACTTTTCTGGATAAGTACTTCATTCGGGCCAAGTTTTAAGATTATATATCCTTGTCCTACTTCCATTTTTTTTCTCTATTTTGAGGTTGGGGATAAAAATATGTGATCTCACATCTTCTTGCTACAGCCACCATGCCTATGTACTGTAAATCATCACGGCCATGATGACTCTTATCCCTCTGGAACTGTAAGCCCAAATAAGCCCCTCCTCTATAAGTCACCTTGGCCATGATATTTTATCACAGCAAAAGATAAGTAATTAATACAGCTGTGATTCAAGGAGAGAAGGCTACATTTGCAACTGGCAGCAGAACTTGGTAATGTCATCTGTTTGGAATTGGTTTTGAAGGCATAACAAAGTAAAATTCTGAGAGAGTCATGGAAAGCAGCTGAAGCTGGACATTTCTTGCCATGGTTCAAGACATTGCAAACATGCCTGAATAGGCTGTTTCATGAACTGTCAAAGATGAAGCCCAAGCTATATTGGAGACCCAAAGATATTAGAGAGGCCAGACCATAGGATATCTGCCAAGGAGGTCTATTCCATATAGTTCAGCACCTCAAGATTCTTTTGTTAATCTTGTTATTTTTTTTTTGGGGGGGGGGGCATAGTACTGTTTCCTCTCTCTTTTTTTTTTTTTTTGGTTTTTCGAGACAGGGTTTCTCTGTGTAGCTTTGCGCCTTTCCTGGAACTCACTTGGTAGCCCA
The DNA here is from genome assembly GCF_049852395.1 of Peromyscus maniculatus bairdii. Taxonomy (NCBI): domain Eukaryota; kingdom Metazoa; phylum Chordata; class Mammalia; order Rodentia; family Cricetidae; genus Peromyscus; species Peromyscus maniculatus. The sequence continues at coordinate 78,836,347 of NC_134854.1, forward strand.
GGCTGGCCTCGAACTCACAGAGATCCACCTGGCTCTGCCTCCCGAGTGCTGGGATTAAAGGCGTGCGCCACCACCGCCCGGCTCTGTTTCCTCTCTTAATACTTTTTCTTTCCATGCACCCAAAAGTTGGTTAAAAGTATATGTAGTACTTTGGGATCTGTAGATAAATGAAATTGTCTTATAGCTGGTAGGGTACAAAGCCAAAGCAGCACACAATCTTTGCTGTTAACATCTGTACAGCTAGAATGTGTGGATCAGAAGCTGAGTTCCAGAAATATAAATGGAAACCCGACTCATGAAGGAAATGTGAGCAAAGTCTGTAAAAGTACTGTCCCAAAACATGGTAATGAGGACACACCGGAAGACACTGGAATACCTATGGTTAGGGACAGAGCAATTCTCTGGGAGAGTGTGTGAGAGATTTAAAATGGCTTCAAGTTCTTGCTGTTTTATATGAGGATTGGTCCAATTTCTCTCCTCTTGTATCTTGTTTGCCATGGGAAATGTAGCAGAGATAATATTCTGGGGCTTCTGTCAAAGGTTTTGAAACACTGTGATGTTCTAAATCTGAATATCCTAAGATCACTATGTAGGGAAGGCTATCTGGTTAGTGGTCCCATGGAAACTGGCCTCCCAAACATCCTCATCAAGGCACTGAATATACTGAAGAAATTCTCCCTTGTAAGATGCTGGGACAAAGCTGACTTAGTAGAAACAGGTAGAATTCACTGTTTCTTTTTAAACTTCAACAGGGATTATAAATGCTTTCAGTCATCTTTTTTCTACCATCCTTTTGAGACAATTCCTTGTGCAAAGTTCCTTGCAAGCATTCCATCATCAACATTTTACAACATTCTGATTTACTGATAAAAATCTATTGTAGGCAGAAGTTTCTGTCCCACTGACAACTCCCAAGTGCCCAAAAGCTGCTTCCCAAATTACCACACAGAGGCTTATACCAGTATCTCAGGCTTATTAGTAACTAGTTCTTATACTTAAATTAATCCATAATTCTCATCTATGTTCAGCCACATGACTTGGTACCTTTTTTCATTACAACATTCTCACCTTGCTTCCTCTGCACCTGGCTGGTGACTCCTGACTCTGCTCTTCCTCTTTCCAACATTCTTAGTTTGGTTGCACTGCCTATATTTACTGTCTGGCTACTGACTAATCAGTATTTTATTAAACCAATTCAAGTAAAAAAAACTTTTCCAGTATACAAGAGAATTATTCCACAGCATTTCTCCCTTTTTGTCTAATTAAAAAGGAAGGTTTTAACTTTAACAGAGTAACATTATATAAAATAAAAGTAGTTATTAAGAATTATAATAACACTCTCTAATCCATTTGCATTTGGTAAAATTAGAGAAAATACTTAATTATCTATTTTATGTTGGTGAGTCTAAACTTTTGCATATAATTTATTTTCTATTATAACTAAAGAAAACTGTAATTATAACTATTTAGTCTTCAACTCCATCAAAGACCCCAGAAGTATATAATACCTTAGTAAACAGAGAGTGAATTGCAAGTAATTTCCAAAACTCTAGAAATGACAGAGACATTTGGCTGCCTGAACAGTCACCAAAGTTCTTTTGTAATGTTGGAACATCCATCTTCAATGTATAGGCCTAGAATATCTGGCAGACTTTTTAGTAAAAAAGGAAATTTGAAGGGCTGTCCCTCCTATATTGGCAAAGTTTGACAGTCTCTTTCCTCTGTGACCTGCAGAATGTCTGGCAGTTTCTTCTGTGAAGCAGGAACCTGAAGGACCATCGTACATTGTTTGGGCAAAGTTTAGCAGCCACTTTCCTATGGGTCCTGCATATCCAGTTTATACAGCATATTGTCAAGAAGTTCAGGCAAGAGTGGTTTCTTGCCCAAATGGCTAGCCTTGCCACATTGAAAGCAAACTCCATAATGAATTTTTTTGATGCCCATTATCCTCTTAGAAGTAATTGGTACTATATATATATTGCCATGGTCATGGTGTGTATTTACCGCAATAGAAACCCTAATTAATATAGACTCCTTTCTTTTCCAGTGTCCCTTGATTTTTTTTTTTTGTCTTGCCTCATGGTCATTTTTGAACACACAGGTTCTGGAATATTACACTTTACTTAAAAGGTTATTCCATGCATGGACAATAATTTCTCTGAGTATTTGTTTGCTGTGAGATGCCCTTCTGTACACTGTGAATGTGTGCTGCTCTCATTGATTGTAAATAAAGCAGTTTTGGCCAATGGTGAGGAAAAATAAGGTTAGGCAATATGATCAAACTAAAGACAGGGATAAAGAAAGGAGGAGTTGGGGTAGATGCCAGCCAGCCTCCATGAAAGCAAGACATGCAGAAAATGAGGTAACAAGCAGTGGACCACATGGCAAAGCATAGATAAGATATATGGGTTAATTTAAATATAAGAGGTAGCTAGTAATAAGTCTGAGCCATTGGCCAAGCATTTATAATTGACATAAGCCTCTGCGTGATTATTTGGAAATGGCTGTGGGATGAGGCAGTACAAAGATAAGTCTCCATTTACATATGGTGCCCAACATGGGGCACATGCATTTACATAAAGCTTGAGAAAGCTTTAAAAAAGGACAAGGGGTTCTAGAATAAATAAACACAAAAATAATCCAAGGACATCTTCATAGTTCTTGTCTCTCATATAGGCTGTGGTATAGAGAGACATCTCCCATTCGCTGTCTGCATGCTTGAGCTACCAGCATGTTTGAGCTGCCAGCATGAGCTGAGCCAACACACTGTGCAGCAGGTTTTGGGTTTTGCTTATATAGACAAAAAGAGTCAGTGATACATAGTAAAAAATAGATTAAGACAAAAGGCCTCTAAACTGGTTACAATTTGTTTAAAAACATGTATAGGTTTGAGAGTGAAGAAAAAGGGTAGATCAAATAATAATAAACTCCTTTAAAAGGAATAGAGTAATAAAAATAGCCACATAAGGATGTAAAACACACAGAGAGTCTGGATTCTATATTTTAATGTGTTGTCTTTATATTTTTGACTATTAATGAACAAATAACAACTACTAAGAGACCTTGGATTATGGAATCTGCTATATTAAACCAACCTATATATTTTAAAAACATCTTAACTCCAAAATTTAAGTCAAAAGATATGTTACTTTGGGAAAGTAGTTATGCTTTTTTGTTTGTTTGGTTTGGTTTGGTTTGGTTTTTGGTTTTTGAGACAGGGTTTCTCTGTGTGGCTTTGCGCCTTTCCTGGATCTCACTTTGTTTTTATTTACACAAAAAAAATGAGAGGCTGTGGACTCATTCTTAGTTAAGGCAAATCAGGTTTGATCAAGGAAGACCCCCTGAAATCCTAACTACAGACATGGAAAAACAAACCTAAAGTAACTACAAAACATGTAACGAATATTTTACCTGCTCAAACATAAAACAAAAAATATCTTTGACTGGCTTATGTACAATACACAGTTTATATTTGTATTAATACAAATATGTATATTATCTTTAAAAGTTTATGTATTTTAGATCAAGGGGAGCAAATACCAATAAAACTGGATGGCCCAGATGATCAAATATTTCAGAGTACCTCTGTTCCAATTTCCTCTGAGTTCTGTATCCAAAATGGCTTCAAGGATGCTGCTGAGATGATCTAGACTCACAGAATTTTCCAGTAAGGACTTGACCATAATCCTGAATTTTCTCAGGGTCCCCCAAAGATTACCAGTGTCCCCAATCAACAAGAAGTAGTCTAGAGAACTATGCCCACATTCCCAAAAATAAATTACAGATATTTGTCATTGTTTAGGGGGGATTGGTTACAAGTTGTTATTGGTAATGCTCAGAAAAGAAAGCTGAACAAAGGAGATTAGATTCAGGGATCTCATTGTAAAAAGAAAAGGGAGGATGTAGAAATAAGAGGATAAAAGGGTAGATTACTGAATCTACTTTAATCCAAAAAACAGCTATTAATCTTACATATTTTACATTGGTATGGATTTTGGTTTATTATTACAAACTTAAAGTTAATTTTTATACCGTATTTATATTTCTACTCTTGTTTAAGATATTATGTTTATGCAACTCATTTAAAATGTAATATATAATTAAGAAATAGAAATTAGTAGTTAGTCATCTATATAGTCAAAGTTACAGTCATATTAGATTTTCTAGATATAGAGATATATTGCTGATAGACAATTTTCAAATACTTCAAAGACCTACAGAATATGGAATTTAAAATGTTTTAAGACTTCAGACTTTTCTCGAAGGTGAGACATGTCTGCTCTGTGTGTGTGTGTATGTATATGTATGTATGTATATGTATATATACACAATTTTTATTGATTCTTTGGGAATTTCAAATCATAACCCTAATTCCACTCCACTTTCAATCCCCCCATATCCTCCTCTCATTCCTGCAGCACCCCAAAAGAAAATTTAGAGAGTTGCGCCGGCCTCCCGGTCTGAGAAGAGTGGGAGGAGGTGGCGGCCTCGGGAAGATGCTGCTCTTTGGCGTAAATTGCAATCGATTAGGGATTGTTTCTCAGACTCGAGTTAGAAGTGAGAGTTCAGATAAGTGAGGCCAACATTGCTGCTTTGAATACCTCAGAGGGGGAGAATGGATTTATCAGGAGTGAAAAAGAAGAGCTTGCTAGGAGTCAAAGAAAATAATAAAAAGTCCAGCACTAGGGCTCCTTCTCCTACCAAATGCAAGGACCGCTCCAAGGATCGCTCTAAGATAAAGGGGCCACTAAAGAGTCAAGTGAGAAGGACCATGGCAGGGATAAGACTCGGAAGAGATGGAGTGCTTCAGGTGGGAGCAGCAGCACCAGGTCTCGGTCCAGCTCAACCTCCAGCTCGGGCTCCAGCACCAGCACAGGCTCAAGCAGTGGTTCTAGCTCTTCTTCTGCGTCCAGCCACTCAGGAAGCTCCAGCACTTCCCGAAGCTCCAGCTCTAGCAGCTCCTCTGGCTCCCCAAGCCCTTCTCCGTGCAGGCTCCAAATCCAAACCACCTGAAAGAGATGAAAAGGAGAGGAAAAGGCGGAGCCCTACCTTCACCTAAACCCACCAAAGTGCATATTGGGAGGCTCACCAGGAACGTGACCAAGGATCATATCATGGAAATATTTTCTACTTTTGGGAAAATTAAAATGATTGACATGCCTGTAGAAAGGATACATCTGTCCAAAGGCTGCACATATGTGGAGTTTGAGAACCCAGATGAAGCGGAGAAGGCACTGAAGCACATGGATGGAGGACAAATTGATGGCCAAGAGATCACTGCAACTGCTGTGTCGGCACCCTGGACTCGGCCACCCCCACGGCGATTTAGCCCACCCAGGAGGATGCTTCCGCCACCACCCATGTGGCGCAGGTCACCCCCATGGATGAGAAGGAGGTCTCGCTCCCCAAGGCACAGGTCTCCTGTGCGTAGGAGGTCTCGATCTCCCGGCCGCCGCCGGCATAGGAGCCGCTCCAGCTCCAACTCCTCCCGATAAGCAGGGACCTTGATTCGTACCTCTGTAACTTATGTTTCCCCAACTCAGTTTTGTCCTTTCTCTAGCCAAATGAGGGTTTGTAGGAAAGGATCCCATACCAGGTGGACTTTGAAGACAGCAGTGGAGATATTTCCTCTGCGGGAGGATTCTGGCTGCAGAGGTACTGTTGATTCAGAACTGTGCCCATTGAGGTACCCTGTAGTTTTCTGGCTAGAAAGTTCACCCTTCCAGTTCTTGAGAATCTGCTGGGTAGCCGAGCCACCTGGGACAAGCAAGCCTTCAAATGGCAACACACCGTTTTCCACAGGTGACCCGGGACCAGTCAGGCAACCTGGCTGTGCCCTTGCCGAGTCCTCTTCGGAGTCCTCTTCAACTTGTAGGGTTAAACACCTTTCTCTTTTCCTGTCCCCGTGTCTCTGTTACTCTGAAATTGGTGAGCCAGTTAGGGCCACAGGGTCCTCATGGAACCTATCGCCACCCTCGTTATCACCTGCCATTCACGGTGACGTTGCGGGCTAACCTTGGCAATGTATACATTGCTTCTTTTTGCTTTTATTGTACAGTCAGAACAATAAAATTTGTTTTGAGTTTTATAACTTTGTAGCATTTTAGATGAGGTTGTGTTTGTACTTGTGTAGTGTGAAAGGACTGTTGAATAAACCTAGGATTAGAATGCAAAAAAATAAAATTAAATTAAAAACCAAAGAGAGCAAACAAACAAAAACAAGAACAAAACACCCCCGAGACCAAAACCCCTCTTTGCTTTTTCTTCTTTCCTGCCTCTCCAACACCTCTTCATTCATCCTGGTGGCACTGGGAGCAGTGTGTCACATAGTACACCCTTTTGTCCAGTCAGCTTTACTAGCAAATGTTCATGTCAATGAATTACTTGGTCTGGTTCAAGGCCTCTGGTTTCTGGCACACTATCATCACTGGATCCTTACCAAAATTCCTCTGAGATATCCAGCGGCCACCCCAAGTCATGGAGATCCTGTGGGTATCTTTCCACAGAACCAGTCCCTTCACAAGCTCCAGCAGGTCCTAGAAGGGGCAGATGTTAGGGTGGGCCAACCCAAGGCCTGGCTGTGGGCTTGGCTAGCAACTGAACTGGTCAGTGTGGGCCACTGGGGCTGCCTGAATCAGGCAAGGGGGCAGAGCCAGCTTCCCTATGCCCATGCCAGCAGGGTCAGCTCTCTCTTACCTATGGTGAGGGGTGGGACTATCTCTCAGGAGTACAAGGGCCCTCTCTCCAAGTGTGGGTCAGGGCCAGTTCTCTTGCTGCAATATTCAGAGAGGCAGCACCAGCAAAGTATAGGCCTGGTTCAGCATGCTCCCCTGATTTCATCAAACATGGTTCCTTTGGCTCTCTCAGGTGACACAGGCCATGGGACATCAACACAGATCCCAGCTGCAGCTGGACCATAGACCCAGATATGACCCTTGGCCACAACTTGGGCCCAGATGACATCCTGGCTCTGGATGGAAGCACTGGCCACTCAGATCACCATGGCTCTGGTGGCAGCATGGCCCCTGAACACCAGCAAGGCTATAGGTTGTAGCCCCAACCCTGGGCTTCCATGTGACCTTTGGTTACAACACAGGTTTGGGACTTCAACACAGACCCCAACCATGGTAGGACCACAGACCCAGACAAGGTCCTCTACAGCAGCCAGGTCTGGGTGTCACGATTATCTCAGGTGACAGTGCAGGCCCCTCAGAGCTGTAAGGGCCATGGCTGTAGCATAACCCTTGGACACTAACATGGATCCAGGTGGCTGACCTGACCCTGGGCATCTACATATCCCTAGTGGCAACAGGAGCCATAGACTATGGCTCTACTTCTTCCTGGGGATTGTTGGTGCATTGGCCCATGAAGGTGGAAGAAGAAGAATTGGGAAACAGGCCCTCCAGGAGATGACTTCGGTGAATCAGCTCAACTTTATTCCAGAGTATAGGGGATATATAGGATTGGGAAAGCTGGGGACAGACCCTAATTTGCAATAAGTAGTATGCTCCTATCACAAGGCTGGGTTAGTGGCAACAGGGTTCTTTCTATAGCAAAGCTCCTAGTACAAATCTTAGTTAGCAGCAGGGAAAAGGTGTCTAGCGGGAAATTATGCCAAGGGTCACCGTAGAGATAAATTAGGCATGCAAGTTTAGAGTTTAGAGACAGCTTTCAGATAAGGTGAGTCCTCTAGGCTCAGGCACATTCTCCAGATAAGGGCAGCAGAGAGCAAGAAGTCTCACTGAGGGGAGTGGGTGTGTGTCCTCATATTGTCAAGCTTTGGAGAAAGCTGTCAAGCCATGATACATTGCAACACCTGACCAGAAAGGCCTCCCAACAATGGACATCAGCCCAGACCCTGGCAGCTATAGGGCAATGGACCCCAGACAAGGCCCTCAGCAGCAATCCAGGCCCAGATGACACCATGGTCTCGGGTAGCAGCACAGGCTACCTAGATTTGTATGACTCAGATTGCAGCGTGTCCCCCAGACTCCAATAGGGCCACAGGTTGCATCTCAGACCCTGGGCCTCCTCGTGGACCCTAGTGGCAACATGGACCATGGATTTTAAAACAGACACTGGCTGTGGTCAGACCACAGACCCAGACATGGTCCTCTGCAGCAGCCTAGGTCTGGATGTCACCATGACCCCAAGTAGTAGTGAAGGCCACCCAGATCATCATGGCCTCAGCAGCAGCATGGTCCTCGGACACCAACAGGGCCCCAGATGGCAGACCAGACTCCAGGAATCAGCATGGCCCTCAATGGCAACAGGAGCCACAGACATCAACACAGACCCTGGCTGCAGTAGGGCAACAGACCCAGACATGGCCCCCAGCTGTAGCCCTGGCCCAGACATCACCATGGCACTGGACAGTAGTATGTGGCACTCAGATCTGTATGCCCCCACAGCAACTGTTATAAAGGAAAACACTTAACTGGGGCTGGCTTACAGTTTCAGAGGGTTAGTTCATTATCTCCATGGCAATGTGCAGGAAGACATGGGGCTAGAGAAGGCTTTTAAGCTTTGTGTGTGTGTGTGTGTGTGTGTGTGTGTGTGTGTGTGTGTGTGATATGAATGTGTATGTGGTGTTTGAATGTGGGATGTATGTATGTATAGTGTGTGTGTACTGTGTGTGTGTGTGTGTGTGTTTCAGGGGCATTGTACAGATTTTTCCCAAACATAGCAAGGGCCAGCATTTCCCAGTACTGTGTGCTGGCCCAGGACCTCATGCCTTTGAAGTGGCTTTTTTTTTTTTTTTGTTGTTGTTGTTATAAAGTCAAACAAAGAACATTTACTAAAACCAAAGAACAGAAACCAAAGTACAGCTAGGAACCCTGGGGACTGGAAAGTGACCAGGAGGCCAGGTTCCCATTCCTAGACGTTCAAGGTTGGTCTTGTTTTCTCTCTCTCTCTCTCTCTCTCTCTCCCTCTCTCTCCCTCTCTCTCCCTCTCTCTCCCTCTCTCTCCCTCTCTCTCCCTCTCTCTCCCTCTCTCTCCCCCCCTCTCTCCCCCTCTCCCTCTCTCTCTCTCTCCCTCTCCCTCTCTGACTTCTCTAGGCAGCCGCTTTATTCTCTGCCCTTGATACTGCCTCAGCCTTAGCTGTGCTCTGTCGTCAGTAGGTCTTAACATGACACTACCCCTCCGAGTGGCAGCTTCCTTTGTGATTTCATTCATATTTAAAAAGAGACTACAGTCTTTCTTAGGTAAGCAAAAGCAAATGGTTCCAGGACCCCTTATCAGATCACTGGAATCCAAATACTGAGGTAGTGTTTGCATGTAATCTACGTATATCCTCTGTATGCTTTAAATCGTCTCTAGGTTACTTATTATATTTTATACACTACAAACTGTATAAGCAATTGCTAAACCATGTTGGTTATGGAATAACCAATAACAAGGCAAAACACCTGTATATAATTCAGTAGAAACAAAATATTTTCTAAATAGTTTCAATCTGGAACTAATGCAAATATATGAAATACATAGGCATGGAGAACCTACTGTGTTTAGTTGATACATAGCATCATTATACAACAGTCACGCCAACCTGACATATGAGCCACTTCCTTTGTCCAATCTTTTGTTCAACCGTGCGAGCTTTCTCAATACAAACGTTAAGTCCAGGGCTGTTTCTCTGAGCAGGGTTACAGGGGAGGCCATTTATTACCACTACTACTGCTATCAACATGTTCAACACCGATTCAGTGCTTGCTGTAATCTCAAAGATTACACCTAGCATTTTGCATTCAACAGCCCATTAGCTTCATACTTCAAAAGTACTCTCTTTTGCAGATGATGAAAATGAGTGTGCAAAAGCTCAGCGACTTATCCAAAGCTCATTGTAAATGCCAAGACTCACAAGCAATCAGCGTATGGCCAGTTAATCTATGGAGAAGTCCTGTGTTCCTGTGGGCAGGGGCAGGCTGCATAGTGCAGAGGAGAGAAGAAGAGTTCTTTAAGTGAGACACCTGTTCGATGGCTTAAACAGAGACTTGGAAATTCAAGGGTACTGTGATTTTGCCATCCTTAACTCGCTGCCTCTAGGATTGCTTCAAGCACCTGGGCTTCCAGCTGCAGCTGGGTGGGGGGGGGGGGGGAGAATGATGCAGGACAAATGGGATTGTCTTCTAGCCGATGATCCCGAATTATGGAGTCACTTGCATTCTTTCCTCATTGGCCAAGAGGAAAGAAGTTTTCAGTGGGATGGTCAAATATCCAGGAAAACCTTTGTGATTGCCAAAAGGGCGGACGGACACTGGGGCTTGTTGTATACAGTCGACCCCTTAAGAAACACATAGTTCAAAATCCCAAGGGCCTTCCTGATGGTAGTACTCCATTCTAAGGTGTGTGTGTGTGTGTGTGTGTGTGTGTGTGTGTGTGGTGTGTGAGTGTGATATGAATGTGTGTGTGGTGTTTGAATGTGGGGTGTATGTATATATGGTGTGTGTGTAGTGTGTGTGTGTGTGTGTGTGTGTGTGTGTGTGTTTCAGGGCCATTGTACAGATTTTTCCCAAACATAGCAAGGGTCAGCATTTCCCAGTACTGTATGTTGGCCCAGGACCCCATGCCTTTGAAGCGGCTTTTCTTTTTCCTCTCTAAATTTAAGCTCACATGCCTGTAAGAATGAGCTCTCCAAGTTAAATAGTAGTGTCCCCTCCCTTCTTCTCCCCACTTCTCCTGCCTTCCCCCCCTCCCCTGCTCTCCCTCTCTTCTCTTTCTCTCTGTTCTGCAGATGCTCTACCCCAAGGCCAGTGCACTTGGGCAAGTGCTCCATCACTGACTACACTACAGGCTTGCACTGTGTTTCTTTTCTTTATTTTTCTTTTCCCTTCTCTTCTTTTCTTTTTTAAGATGTATTTTACCTTTAATTTTGAACTAGGCAATATCTAAAGAAACAAAACTATAAGTAATTAAAATGACTGCAATATATTATATTTGAGAAATAGCTTATCTACATAGCCAAAAATGGAAAAAACTTAAAGATTAATAATAAGAGGAAACAATGTCTAAAGAAATAAGGTGGACAAAGAGCTGACTTCTGCCAGTATGCTGAGAGTTTTTATTGCACCACATGTCTAATGTATTGGAAGGGTAAGTTTCTACTTACTGGTCCTGGAACAAGGACACCTTCACTAAGAGGAACCTGCCTGACTCCATTTTGAAGACAGGAGCCATTATACTGTATTGTTTAAAAAAAAAAAAAAAAAAGTTTCTATTGACTTAAGAGTTGAGTTGCTCTCTGTATTCTGGAACCTGACCTTCCCCAACCCATGAGTTTTTGTGAATGCCCTTACGCTTTCTAACCCTCCCATACACATGGTGACCACATGATTTTCTTTATATATTTTTTGTATTTCCTTATTGCCCCACTGTCTCTCTTCTGGAAAACTACTCATGTTTTTACTTCTTAAATAAGGCCTAAAAAATGGATTTGGGGCTGCTCTCTTGAACCTTACTTGGAAGGCAGTCTCTGGCCAGCTCTTGAGTTCACCCCAATAAAAAAAAAATCAAGCTTGCTTCAAATTTGGCTCAAATCATGGTAGTGGCCTTCTTCTCATCGTTTGGGATTCCATGAAGCAAGGATACCCTCCATCATCTCACTGGGATAAGAGGCAATATGCTGTGCCCTTCCTGGAACCAGCTCCTGCAGCTCCAGGATCTTCAGCAGCTTTTTCTGAGCTCACTCTCTCAGTCCAGGGGTATGGGAAGGCAGATTTAAGGTACTCAACATACACACATTATGGCTTCTTTCCCTCTGTCTAATCTGTTAAACTTGCTGTCATGATTCATCTTCTGTAATTAGCTTCTCTAAGGATAAAATCTTTTCAATGGAATGCTTCCCAGAATTTATCAATTAAAAATACCTTCCCATTTTTTTTTTCTTTAAATACCAGTGCCTCTGCAGAGAAAGAGGAAGAAGAAGAAAAAAAAATCCAAGCACGATAAAAGGATACAGGCTTCTGACTGCTTTTCTCTGTCTCTGCCCCTTTTTGTAGAGTAACCCTGCTTAACAGTTTCTTATGAAGTCTTTCTAGAGAACAAAGACTCCGTTGTTGGGGGTTGGACATCCCACCGGCATTTGCATGTTTTAGCTCTGCCATCAAGGATGGGGGAGGGTGTGCCCACAGGGACCCATCTGCCTTGGAGTGGGACAAAGGTGCTCTTGGCTTCCACACCCTGCTTCCTTCTCCTCTCTCCCTTATCTTTTGGTGATCCCTGAATCCCTTCCTCAATAGAAAGGCCTAATGTGCACAGCCTTTGACAAGTGCCCTGCCCTGCCCTGCTCTGCCCTGCCTGCTGCTCTCATATTCCAGGAGGAGCCCAACTCTGGCTTTGTCCCAGAGGTTTGTGCATCTCAGTGAGTTGTCGGCATTTTCCCAGGGGTAGCAATTGTTGAGGTCCTTGCCTCCTGCTGCCCTTACTCCCTGACAACACAAGTCTGCATTATCAGCCTCTGTGAGCGCTTATCACATAGTAGGAACACAGTAAATAGAATAAAAATTAAGGCACCAACAAGGGCTCCCCAAATGTCAACTGGAATCTCACTGAGCTGTGATTGAATGAGGGAGGTGACCCTGGCTGGGACCTTCTCAAGAAGCACTGACTTTCCTACTCTGGCTCTCCAAAGGGGCCTGCTTATCAGAGGCCTAGTGTGTGGTCTGGAATCATCATATGCACTGAAATGTTGAGACATGGTATTTTAATGATGCCTTAGGTAGGAGGCAGCGCTGTCACATGCAAAGGGGTGGGGAAAGAGGGTTCTTCCTTTCCCAGTTTTGAAAGTTATACGATATTTTGGAGAAAGATGCAAATATCAAGTTCCCTCTCAGACACAGACACAGGCAGAGACACATACGCACTGGGAGACGCTGGGCCTTTGCTAAATATAACCCTTTGTAGCGACAGTGTCTCGGTAATTTTCAAGTGAAGAGATAAGGAGAGGAGCCAAGTCTCTCGTAATGAATGCAAGCCTATAGCTTTTAAACAGGGCTAACATATGGGCCACTGATGTGAATGTGAATGCAAATTAGATAGTTCTGATTGCTTGAAATAAAGTCAGCAGAATCAGCCTCACACAGCAAATGGTGAGGCTTTAACTACGTCGGTGCCAGGCTGGAGACAAGAGCTCTCAACACATACTCGGAATAAAAAGGGCTTCAGGCTGGCATTTTGGACGGAGGCCTTTCTACATGGGGCATGCTCTTCTCATTATTGTCAATATGGTTCTTTCTTTCTTTTTTTCTTTTTCTTTTTTTTTGAAGTCTTTACTTGTATTGCTCAGAAATAGATTAAAGAGCTACTTTGACCTCTAACCTTTCTGATTGACCATAGATTGTAGACAGTCTTGGTGTGGTCAGGAGTCTAAGAAGTCATTTTTATCAGATCTGCTTTATCTTTTGGTAACATCTTATATTCACTATAGCAGGCCCTGTCCTGTGTTCGGGCAGGGAAGGGGAGGAAGAAGGCCAAAACCAGTACTTTGTTCAAAGACACCACAGACACATAAAACTAAAGCAAAAATCTCAGGAAAGTGTCACATGATGCTACGAAAGAGGCAGTCCTTGAAGACCATGGGAACTCATAGGAACTTATAGGTGGGGCTTTACTTTTCCTCTTTCTCTGCCTCTCTGCCTCTCTGTCTCTCTGTTTCTTTGTGTGTGTGTGTGTGTGTGTGTGTGTGTGTGTGTGTGTGTGTGTGTGTGTGCACGTGCACACGCGGATGTGCTTGTGGTCCATGGAAAGCTTCACCGAGGAACAGCCCCTGAGCTAAGAACAGGCAAGAGAAGCAAGCAGCGGAGGGTCAGGATCCATCCTGTCCCAGGCTCAGCTGGGAGAGCACAGGCAAAGGGCAGTGAGAAGTGTTTCTTTCTGTCGGAGTGGGGGAGTGGGCAGGTAAGCTGCAGTCTGAGGTGGCCCTGAGGGCTGCACAACCAGATTGGTCCCCAGTCTTTCATGAGAGGCCTTTGCTCCCACCCGAGTGGCCAACACAGCATGCTCTGCCCGAGCTCAGGCAGGAGAAACATGTAGGCCAGAGATGATCCCACGGCCCCTGCACCCTGGTGTTTATTCCCAGACCTGAAGTATGCCTCTATAACTCCTCACTTGTAGGGAGTTCACTGTCAAAGCAGCCCAAACCTGACACCTTCCATTGAGTGCAAGGTCCTCCCTGGCCCTCCTCTATCCTCCAGCACAGTGTTTCTCAGTCTAAGTTTCTGTGTGGGCCAGAGGAGGGCTCTCAACAAGGGCATGGGAGTTCCCTCAGCAGACATCTGGCGATGTCTGGAGACAGTTTTGATTGTCACAGTCAGTGAGATAAGAGGTGCTGCTGACATCTAGTGTGCCAAGGTCAAGGACACAGTTAACGTCTGTAGTGAGAAGAATAGCCAATCAAAAGTGTCAATAGTAGCAAGGCTGAGACACTTAAAAGACACTTTGCAACCCCCAAAAGCTACAAAGAGATGGGAAACACTGCCTATTGCTGGGCGGGGGAAGCCACATGACACCTCAACTTAGGTTATGTTCCCCTTCACCTGTCCTTGGGGCCATGGCCTCCCCGAGCAGAGCAGGGAGATAGCAGTAAAACAAGACACAGTTCGAACACAAAAGAGAGATGCAGGTGTGCTCTGGCAAGAGGAAATCAACTGAGCATCAGTTAGAAGTCTGTTCCTCCTTGCCGTTGTCCCCTGTGTCCTAGGGACCATGAGACAGACGACAGCCCAACCAACTCCCAGAGCCTTTCATCCGTGTTTGCTCAATGCTTTCCGAGGCTCGGAGTGGACCTGTATCAGATGTTGGCAACACTGGGGAATTTACAGTTTATCAGAGCCGAGGGGTGAATCATAGGTTTCCAGTTTCCAGTTTTAATTAGTGGAGGCTTTTAGCTTAGTTCATTAGTAGATACGGTATGCATCAAAGGACGATATGCTCCGAACAATGTGCTACCAGCCATACTGATCCCACCTTCCCCGTCCACATGTAGCCTCTGATGCTGATGGAGAATCACATGAGGGAGGAAGAGCAATCGTGCAGCACACAGCCTTTGCTTCCCCCCTGTTCACAGGCATGTCTTGTGCTGTGCTTCACTTCCCTTGCCTCGGCTAAACACCATCCTACTGAGTTCAGTAGAAACGTCCCTTAAACCCTCCATTTGTCCTTGCTGCCCCAGAACATGACTATAGTCTCTAAAAGAGAACGTCAGCCTCCCAACCGTGGCTAAGAGATAGGATAAAGGAAATCAGCCGACATGACATTAGCTAGCTCCAGGCTGCCTACCTCTTTCTTCCTGCCCCATTCAAACTGGCTTTGCAGGTGCTCTGTGGTTAGGACAGGGTCTGCTCCAACTGCTGAAACAACCGTGCTCTGGACTGCCTGTGTTCCCTGCTGTGGGAAGTTATCCAGCAAGACTTCAGCTTCCTAGCTGCTCAAGGTTGCTGGCAAGCTGTTCTCATCCCCTAAACAAATTGTTATTCCTACTGTCACCAGATCCTGCGTACTGAACACAGGACATTGCTCACCAGATCCACAGCTGCATTTTTATTCATGGGGACTCGGGGTTTATTTCAATCAGGTACAGTAAGGTGCCCAGACTCAAGTGACTGTCGTGAAGTTAAGACATTTATACTCACAGTTCTCCAGAAGGGAGGTGTGAGCTAGGTATCTGTGGGTGATGTCTTGGGGATGTACACAGAAGGCTCCTCCTAATGCTGGTTAGACCTGCACAATGTGGGACTGGCCTGCCCACAGTCTGTCCGCTGGTCTGTGGAAGTTTTCCAGAAGTTCCACCACCTGGGACACCATCTACTCAGAGGACAGGCCAGGAAGGAGACATCTTAGCTGGGCATTGGATTTGCCTTGGGTATTGTATCTGAACTGTGAAGATGTCTTGGGGCAGGATGACATGGGGAGGAAGGGCTGGGAGAGAAAAGAGAGTTTGCTCCTGAGACCTGATCTGCTTTCACTGATGGGGAAGGGGGGAAACTTCAGAATCTATAGCTAAGGACCTCACAGCCCACTGAGACAACATGTGTTTCCCAAAGGACATCTTGTTCAAGACAATAAATAAAGTGCACCCAATTAGAGCCAGACAATGTATTCCCAAAGACACCCCATCAAAGATGCCCATGATAGTAATTAGGCTGGGCTTACTTAGGGCTGAAATTCTGTATAGCCTTATATTCCTAGAGTGCCTACCTCCCAGACCTGGATAATGCCCCTCATCAATCTCCAACTTTGTTTACTGAGAAAAATTCTTTAACTCTTTACCTTTGTTATAAATTACACTTGGGACAATGTTAGAAGTGGGGTGTGATTTCTGAGAACACTCTTGAAATGTAACAACGCAGCGTAAGAGATACCAACATTCTATTGTTAAGAAAGCTACTCACTGCTTTTCCTTAGAGCTGTCTGTGATTGTTCTGTAAGGTGTGACTTACTCTCTCAGACCTCCGTTCTTTCTATTTTCAACAAACACATTATTTCTTCAGGTTTGACTGGCTCTGAAACCCATTTCTTTGTCAAAACCCAGGAACCCTGGTTTTGCCCAGCTGAAAATCTCTGGACAGAACTCCATGGGCAGTTGTTGGTGTGGTTTTGGAACTGTAGCCTCATTGTCAGAAACTCTCTATGGCCAAGAACAAAGCTATGCCCCCATCTTCTGGAATCCCCCCATGCTTCTAATTCCTAACCAGTTTCCTACTCCAGTGGCCAGGAAGGACCTCTCCATAGAAATACCAGGCAGCTATGGAGGAGTAAAGCAAGATCAGGTCTCAAGGCCAAGGCAGGTGCAGGATGATGATGTTCTGAAGATGGTTTCCAGGTCTGCCTCATCTCAGCAAGTCCAGGAAAGAACAAAGTGGTCTTATCATGTTCACAATTAGTATTGCTCTTAAGATCAGCACTGTTAGTGTATTGTGATTGTCTGATTTTCCATACTAACCCTTTGTTATTTGGAATCAGTTATCATTAACATGGTTGAGTCTGAGAGAAACTGTTGCTCTTGTCCCATTGATCAGTGTCCTGGAGCCTTGTTCTGTCATGTGGTTTAGTCATGTGACTTCACTTATGTTTCTTCCTTCCTTCCTTCCTTCCTTCCTTCCTTCCTTCCTTCCTTCCTTCCTTCCTTCCTTCCTTCCTTCCTTCCTTCCTCTCCTCCTCCTCCTCCTCCTCCTCCTCCTCCTCCTTCTTCTTCTTCTTCTTCTTCTTCTTCTCTCTCTCTCTCTCTCTCTCTCTCTCTCTCTCTCTCTCTCTCTCTCTCTCTCTCTCTCCTTGCTGTGTCCCATATTTGCAGGCAAGGTGAAGCCCAGTCAGTGGGAATGACCACTGGTGGGCTTTCTTTCAAGACCTCTGTTGAAGCTCATCTCATTCCACTCCTGTGTTAGAGGACTAGAGGACCAATTGTCCCTGATTGTCCTTCTGTACCCATTGTTTCATCTTCATCTTTTTCTTGTGGTCACAGGATCCTTTGGCAGAGGGCAATGTCTTTCTGTTTAGAATATGAATTAGGAAATGGTCACCATTGTTTTGCCCCATGCAGGTAACAAGCCCTCGGAAGCAGTGGCACTGGCCATACCAATGGATGGGTTACTGGAGTAATGACATCACTCTTGTTTGTTCTTGATTTTTAGTTTAGGATTTGGTGCTGGGCTGTTGAAAGTACCTGCCACAAGTCTGGTTTCTGAAATAGTGAATAATGTCTTTAGGATATCACAGACACATAAGAAGGTGCCTAAGTTGATGCTAACCCAGAAGACACTTGGTATATCAGAGACAGGTGGTCTATTAGAGCACTGAGCAAGGATGGAGAAGGCTGTGTTTATAATCCAGATGTTTCTACTTACTGGCTGCCTGATTTTAAACTCCCTTTTCCTTTCATTCATACCAACATGAACGCTGAATGTTCAAGTGAGGTTATTCATATAAAAATGTTTGAAATTTACATACCGGGCTCCTTATACAGTCTGTCATATAGTTATCTAAAACCAAGGCAACAGATGTGCAGCTCTGAACTTGCTTTCTTGGCTTCTAAGGTCATATAGAAAACTAGAGATTATATTTAATTCTTTAATATGGGCAGATGACGTGGAAAAAATGTTCTTGTGGTAAGGACAGGACCCTCCCAGGACAGGTGAAAAGTGATGAAAAATGATAAAGGGAAGCAGATGGCAATGGGCTGTGGTATGCACACAACCTTCCCTTATGATTCAGATATGGATGACTTGCATCCAAAATCTAGGACCAAACATTTAAGTATATAACAGCAACAGCAAAAAGGCATTTGAAGACTATATTAAGATGACTTCAGGTTAATTTTTGACTAGTTTTGGAACAGTCACAGAGATCTCTGAGACCCATTGCTACAGAAACAAACTCAGAAACAAACAGGTCAGTAGGATGAAGAGGAGATTGTGGCACTTTATAGCTCTGGCTTTCCACCTATAAAAACAAAACAACAACTACAACAAAACCTCTGAATAACAGAGAGATAAACTGGCTCAATAATTTTATGATCTATATGAAAAATATGATTTTCAGGGTGGAGATTAAAATCTCCAAGGTCACATTCTAAATCCACACTGTGCAATCTGGTAGATGCTCACCATGATGGCTATTGAGACCTGGGAATGTGATCAGAGTAATTGAAAAATGAATCTTAAATTGTATTTTATCTAAGCTAATTCAAATTTTAAAAATGGATATTTGATTCATTTGCTGGAAAACCATGAGTGCATTTAGTGCAGTTTGGATGTGTTAACCTACTTTTTAAGCTGTAAATCTAAATACAGATCAATTATTTCTGAGGAAAATTTAGCATCTGAATTTAGGTTGTTGTAAGGATAAAATGAAGTCAGATTTCTAGAACTTGGCAAGAATTTTAGTGTGAGTATTTCAACAATAATTTTATATCGATCACTTGATAAAATAATATTTTGGATGCATCAATCAAAAGAAAACCTATTAAGTTCAATTCACCCATTTCTTTGTTCTATGTTCTAATGTGACTACTGAAAATTTCAGTACTTAAGTGTCTCAAACTGTAATCTCTTGGACAGCATTAATCCAGAGAGTAAAACAACGAGACTGCAAACATAGTTTTTTGACTTTTGGTCTCTTGATTTCTAACTGCATTGTTTATTTAGAATAGTGTTGACTCTTTGCCATTATCACCGGAGAAACTTACATAAGGGCATTCACCACAAAGAGGGTCACTACGGAACAAGAGCAAAGGAGCATGGCCCGATAGGCTTAGGCCCTTCGTTGGCTGCCTTGCTCTTTCTCCTGGGCCCATCCACAAGTCAGATCTCAGTCGTGCTTAGTGTGCCCTACTCACCGTGACTCTTCATTTCATTCTCTGTATTGTTGTTTACCAACTCGCCACTTCTCTTCCACTCAAGTGTGGTCATGACTTTTGCTTTGGCCAATGAGACCTGGACAACAGTGATGTCTACCTCTCATGAGTGGAGGCCATAGAATTGTGTGAGCTGTGAGACTCACTTTGTTTGTTTCTGCCAAGAGCCCAGATTATTCAGTTATTCCAGGTGAAGCTGTTACATCAGTCTGGGGGGATCTTGAGTGATGATGATGAAGGCATACTGGAAGCCCACAGGAATGAGAACCACCCTCTGAGTGGCAGCCCCTGAGCTGCAAGGGTCACAGCCTAAATCTCAGTGTTCATGAACTTTGGAGGTGTCAGGATGTAGAAAGAAGAAAGAAGGAATCATATATGTCAGGTTGTTCCTATTTTTCCTTTCATAAAGGCTTTTGAGAACTTAAAACAATCCATCTAAGTGGTTTCTACAAGGCTCAGAGTAAAGAATTTTCAGTGGAAAAGAGTCTTCTTCTAGGTGACCATTGTTGGGTCAAGTTTCCCTTTCAGGAATGAAGAGACTGCTTCTGTTTGCCCTTGTGTACCTAGAGTAAAACTGTTGTCAGCTGAGGGGAGAGAGACAAGGCCTAGTTCTCTTGATTATGGAGATTGTATATGGCCCTGCTTCATGCTCTTCTACAAGTCTCTGATGGTTGTATTGGACCCAGACATAGCAATAGATGTGTTTACAGGTCATTTATATTTGATTATTGTTCCTAAAAGTCTGTTGGCAGGGGCTGGAGAGACCTCCCAGTGGGTAAGAACACTTGTTAACCTTGCAAGAGGATCAGATTCCCAGAACCCATCCAGACAGCTAACAACTGCCTGCAACTCCAGTTACAGAGAATCTGATGCCCTCTTCTGGCCTCTTTGGACATTGTACACATGTAGCACACAGACACATATGCAGGCAAAACTACCCATACATATAAAATAAAAATATATAAATCTTAAAAAATAAAACCTACCCCATTGGTATTATAGTGTACAAACTACTCTGTGTTTTGTTGAAATCATTCTCAATGATACTTTGTTCATCCTAAAATTAAAAGAAACCTACATCAGACTGGAGAAATGGCTCAGCAGTTAAGAACACTGACTGCTCTGCCAGAGGACTCAGGTTCAATTCCTAGCAACCATGCGGCAGCTCACAACTGTTTCTAACTCCAAGATCCATCACACAGACATACATGCAGGTAAAATATCAAAGCAAATGAAATAAAAGTAAGTAAGTTATTTTTTAAAAGAAAAAAACTGCATCACTCTTCCTTTAGTTGTACAAAGTTATTCCATATATACAACCTAAAATTTATTTAATAAATCTCATTGTGTGGTGTTTTTAGACCTTTATTATAAAAATATTACACCAAACACATTTCTGTCTCCCCTAACTCTACATTGTGATGCTTGAGTGTTTATGCATTTATGTTAATGTGCCTATGTGAGAAATTAAAGGAAGGCAGTTCAACTAAAAATATCTTTACATATTTTAATAAATACCGTATCTCAAAAGGCAAATGAAAGTGTCAACTTCTGTCTGTCTTAGGGTTTATAATTTTGATTTCAGATTTTGCTACTCTGGCTGATGAACAGTGGTATCCCAGTTGATAGAATTTATTTTGTATCATCAACACATTTGTGTTTCACAGAACACTGTGATCAGAAATCAGAGAGGACAAGAGTGACATGGCTTCCTCCTTGGGGACTTTACCTAAAAGTTTGGAGCCCAAATTCTCTGGAGAATAATTTCAGACTCCTAAAAAACATATTTACCCTTGACTTCTTTCTGTATGTCCAACACTTAACTTGGGTACATGTATGTGGGAGCTATTCTTCCAATGATTGTTGAATGAATACAAACTGTTACAAGAGTGTAAGAAAAACCTGAGGAATGTATATGATAGTTTCAAAGGAATTGGAAACACAGTGTGAAAGTCTAAAGAATTAAAAGATAACTTGTCAGAGTTCCAGGTTGCATCAGCTTAATGGGTGGTAGAGCACAATAGCAGCGGACTCCATCTTTGGAAGGGTCCGAAGCTTAGTTTAAGGCTTAGTTATTGCTATTTAAACATTACTAATAATTCTCTTACCAAGGTGTGTCTTCATTTTGCACTGGACCCTGTGAATTATTTAGCTGATGTCGGTAGAGATGATGAGAGACAAGTTGACGCGTTAGCACTAAGGGAGAATTAGCAGATTCTGAAGGGAGAAATCTGGAATCAAGAAGGAGTCGTATTTTGTGGCTCTGAGGCAGGAAGGAGAAAACCTGCAGTGATCTGGGTGGAGTGTGGAGGAGGGACCACATGCAAGCTCCCATGGTGCAGTGAATCCTCTAGCCCCCCTATATTAATTTTATTTATTGAGGGAGATGTTATGTGCCCACAAAGTGAGAAAACAGAGCCTCTAAAACTATCTGGTTTAAGTCTCAGATCAGAGGTGGGTGAGAGATAGAAAAAAAACTGCAAACCCCCAATCATTCTTTAACATGTCTGGGTCTGTTACTCTCCCTTTAGGCCGCCCTCCCTCCCTCCCTCCCTCCCTCCCTCCCTCCCTCCCTCCCTCCCTTCCTTCCTTTCTTCCTCTTTCTTCCTCCTTTCCCCTTTTCTTCCTTCCTTCCTCCCTCCTTCCCTCCCTCCCCTTTCTCTCTTTATTGCCTTTTTTCTGTTTTGTTTTTAAATTTTGTTTGAGACAGAGTTTCATAGTGTAACCAGGCTGGCCTGGAATGCACCATGAAACACAATCTGACCTTGAACTTGTGGTGATCTTCCTGTTTCAGCTTCCTGAGTGCTGTGCTTACAGAAATGAGCCACCACACTGGCCATACCTTATCTTTTATGCTCCATTAAAGATGCTTCTTCTTGTGTAGTTGTGTTATTCCCTGTCTCCATATCTCTGAGTGCGCTCTGTAGTTACTCTCTACAGTTTGAGCAGTTGTGAGTCTCTGTATTAACCATTGTCTACTTTACAGAGAAGGCAGTTTGAGACCATGTTCATTTATCAAAAAACAGTAGGGGTTGTCTCCTAGAGCCTATGGACTCCCCAGCCATAGGTTCTTACCCAAGTTTACAGAATGAGACAAAAATTATCTCCTGTGGAGAAAGGCTCAAATCCGATAGTGACTGGTTACCCCCACAATAGCCATCCCACTACTGCACTGGTGGGCATATCTTGCTAGGCATGCCTATTATGGGGGTAACCAATAATTCTTCCTCTCAGCGGTTTGCACCTCCCGACACTATGAAAGCTAGTCAACAGGGAAGAAACTTATACTCAGATTCAGCTTAATTTCTCTATGTCCTTCAAACCAAATATGTGATATCTTCAACAATAGGGTCTTACAGTCCCATTTGGATGGGTAACCAGGAGCATTGACAACAGCTTCTTCTGTTTTAGGTGCCTCTTGGGGGGTCTCTCTGACAAATGGCTCATAAAGAAGTATGCCTCACCAGCTACTTTTGTTTATTAATCTTTGGCTTCTGAGAGGGGCATTATGCAAAGGACCAGTGCAGGTTTAATCAGAGAGTTATAGAATCAGATTACATGACAATGGCTGAATCTGCTCCATGGGTTAAGAATTCTCTGCAGCTGAATCTTCAGTTGACTCAACTGTAATCATTGTATTTCTACAGACATTACTCACCACATATGTGCTACTGTAATCAAGTAGTTACCTCACTGAAATCCAAAATTCAAAGTCTCTTCTGAGATTCATACAATCTCTTAATTGTAATCCCCTATAAAATCAAAATGAAAAAAAAAGAGATCACATGTTTCCAACACATAATGGGAGAAGATATACATTACTGTTCCAAAATGTAGGCAAGGGAGCATAGTGAGGAAATATTGGACCAAAGGAAGACCAAAAACCAGCTGGGCAAACTCCAAACTCTCCATCTCCATGTCTGATGTCAAAACACTCTTCAGAACTCCAACTCTTTTCAACTTTGTTGACTGCAACACACTTTCTTTTGGGCTTATTCCACTCCCTGTTAGCAGCTTTCCTCAGCAGGTATCCCATGGCCATGGCATCTCCAAAATCTTGGAGTGTGATGATGTTTTATTTGTGCTGAATTGTGGTGATATTTTATTTGTGTGTTAATAAATAAAGCTTGCCTGGAGATTAGGGGAAAAGGCCAGCCATTTTAAATAAACAAAGAAGTCAGGCAGCACATACCCTTAATCCTTTAGCAGGCAGGATCTCTGTGTGTTTATGGCCACACTAGGGAACAGAGCCAAGCATGGTGACACATGCCTTTAATCCCAGTACCAACCATAGAGACCTGGAGGTCTATATAGACAGACAAATTGTGACAGAGCTGTGTAGGAAAAGGAAGTGAGGCAGCTAGGCTAAGAGCCAATGAGAAGGCAGAAAAGCAAGGCATATAAGCCTGGGTAGACAGGAAGTCACTCTCCTTGGAAGCTGCAGAGTTGGTGAGGTGAGGCTGGCTGGTGGCTTTCTGTATTTCCCTGATCTCTCTAAGGCTTTAACCCAAATTTCTGGCTCTATGTTTTAATTCGTCTACATTGGAGTCTCAAAAGCAATCCAGGCTTCTTCACAGCTTCACACAATGGCCTCTCTAGGCCTCCATTCAGGGATACCCCTGTCACATGCCTGGCCTCCTTAGTCATGCAGGGATATTTCATAGCCCCTTTTCTTTTGTCCTTAAAGCCAGAACCATGTGGCTGAAGCTGCCAAGTTCTGGTGCTTGCTGGGGCTGGAATATGGTCAGCCCCCTTGTTCAATTACATCTTCCCCAGTTTTTTGTTTTCCATCACAGCCTAAGCTTGGCTGCCCTGAAACTGGATCTGTAGAGCAGACTGGACTAGAACTCAGAGATCTTTCAATTAGATATTCATCAGCTTTCTGTTTTCCATGGTAATCCTCAATGCCTCAGCTTAGCTTTTCTGGAACTTGCTCTGTACACCAGGCTGTCTCAGATTTAGAGATCCACCAGTTTTTGCTTCTGGAATACTGGGGTTAAAGGTGTGCATCACCACACCCACCTCTATGCTTTTCTTTAATTCCTTTTCACAATTTGGAAACTTAGCTGAATGGGATCTTCCCCTGAGGTCATGACACCTTTATTCCATTTCTTAATCTGTTTATCTCTTTGATAATAGGACTTAATTCCACTCTACTTCCTGGTGTTCCTTTTCTCCTCAAATTGTACACTTTTTTTTTTTACTTCCTCAGCTTGCTCTTTTTTTTATTATAAATCTTCATTAGAGTTAACATTAATAATCACACAACAGAGTCTATATGTTTTGAGATTTCCTCTGCCAATGGAATCAATCCAAAACTATTTACTTTAGCCTCAGGCAGAGTTTTCAGACAAGGGCAAAAAGCAACCACATTCTTCACCAAAATATCACAAGAGCAATCTCTAAGCAACATACTAAAATTCTTCTCCTCTGAAACTTCTTGGTTCAGACACCAACAGTTCATATCACCCTCAGTACTAATGTCTTCCATGCTCCTACTAGCATGGCCCACTAAGCTCCATTTAAAGCGTTCAACTGCTTTTCTAATCCACAATCCCAAGGTCCATATTCAGAGCATGTAGGAAGGATTGGTGGCTTCTCTGCTTCTCTGACCTTTCAGGCTTTTACCCCAATATCTGACTCCTGAATTTTTATTGATAAAGAATAATTAGAGTAACACTACATGTGGCACCCAACATGGGGAAAGAATTTCCACATAAAACCCGAGAAAGCTTAAAAAAGGATTCTAGACACACAAGAATTGAGTCAAGCATGGCTTCTTGGCAACTGCCTATTCTCAGTAGGATTTGTTTGCAAGCAGCAAGCAGAGGCATGGCTCCTTTAACAGGTGGCTCCCTGATTCAGTGCTAGTGGCAAAAATGGGTGCAGCTCTTTTAAGAAGTCCTGTTAACAAACACTTAAATGGGGTTCATGATCACGGACTCCCAAACTCTCCAGCGCTCCTGCCTGTACCTCCACCATGAAGCTAAGCTCTCACATACAAAGGAGCAGGGTGGAGCCAGCTCCCAAAGCTGCCACTTTGGTCCTAGCCATGTTGCTTAGCAGTTTAAAGGCTCCTGTGGTCATAAAAAGATAGAGATATGCAGTAAAAACAGATACAGAAGGAAACAGGCCTCTAAATGGGTTATAGTGTGTTAAAAAATGCACAAAGGTTTGGGAGAGAAAAGAAAAAGGGAATAGATAGTCATAAAAAGAAAAGTATAGTTTTAAAATAATAAAATAAAGTCCTTAAAAAGGGGGTAAAGTAATATAAAAGAAAAAGGCCAAGTAAAGATGGGAAATACACAGAGAGTCTGGATACTGTACGTTATTGTGTGTATTTTGAATTTGTTGACTGCTGACAAACACGCAATAGATACAAAGATACATTGGATAATGAACACTGCTAGAATCAGCCAACCTATATATTAAAAAAAAATCTTGACTTCAAAACTTAAGTCAAAATGTGTGTTACTTTGGGAGAGAGGTTTTGCTTTTATTTCTACAAGAAATGAAAGACTGTAAGATTCATTCAGAGTTAAAGATGATCAGATTTGATTGAGGAAGACACCATGAAATCCTGGCTGCAAATATAAAGAAATAAACCTAAAAGAACTACAAGACATGGAAGGTATATTTTAACTGCTCAAACACATAAAACCAAAAAATCATCTTTGGCTGACTTGTATACAATCACAGTCTATACTTTTATTAATGCAGATATATATATATATATATGTTACCTTTAAAAGTTTATGTATTTTCAGAGCAAGGAGATCAGATACCAATGAATATAGATGTCCCATGTGATCCAGCATCTCAAAATGCTGCTGTTACAGTTTTCTCAAAATTCTACATCCAGAACAGCTTTTAGGCTCTTGACTGAGATGATCCAGCCTCACAGAATAGGATAGCCAAGACTTAACAATTATCCTGATTTTCTCAAGGTTTCCCCCAAAGATTACCAGTGCCCTCAATTAACAGTAAGTAGTCTAGAGAACTACGCCCACATTCCCAAAAAATGGGTTCTAGATATTTATTACCATTTAAGGGGGTTGGTTACAAATTGTTATTGGCAATGGTCAGGAAAGAAAACTGACCAAAGGAGATTGGATTCAGGGATTTTGTTCTAAAAAGAAAAGGGGGGAGTGATATAGAAATGATAGGATAAGAAGGTAGATTACTAAATCTACTTTAATCCAAAAACAACTATTATCTTAAGTAGTTTATATTGGTATGGATTTTGGTATATTGATGCAAATTTAAAGTTAATTTTGTTATGCTGTATGTATATTTCTACACTTGTTTAAGGTATTGTGTTTATTCAGCTCATTTAAAAATATAATGTATAGTTAAGAAATACAGATTAATAGTTATCTATAATAGTCAAATTTATACTTATGCTAAGTATGTTTTCAAGGTCATAAACATATCTATAAATATATACTATATATATTTAAATAGATAAATGGTCTTCAAACACTTCAAAGACCTACAGAACATGGCATTTATTATATTTAATAACCTAAAGATTTTCATAACAATGAGACATGTCTGCTCCTGGCAGCACCAATCTACTTCTGAGAAGATGATGGGCATTTGAGAAAGTCCATATGGAGTTTACATTCTTTGTGGCAAAAGTTAGCCACTGGGCAAGAAATTGTCCTTACTTGGACTGCTGACAGTATGCTGTCCAAATTGGACAAGCAGGACACAAAAGAAAGTGACTGCTGAACTTTGCCAAGACAAGACAGGACAAAAATCCTTCAAAAATCATGATTCACAGAAAAGTCTGTCAGATATTCTAGACCTGCAGGCCAAAGAAGGATGCCCCAACATTACAGAGGAACCTTGAGTGACTGTTTAGGCATCCAGCTGTTTCTGTCATTTCTTAATTTTGAAAGTTGTTTACCCTGCACTTCCAGTTTACTTGGATAATATTATATCCTTCTCAAGTCTCTGATGGCCTTCAAAACTAGATAGTTATAGTTTTCCTTGTTACAAGACTCAGAAAAGACACTCACAAAAAAAGTGTAAAATGCTGGGCGGTGGTGGCACACACCTTTGATCCCAGCACTCGGGAGGCAGAGCCAGGCGGATCTCTGTGAGTTCGAGGCCAGCCTGGACTACCAAGTGAGTTCCAGAAAAGGCAAAAAAATACACAGAGAAACCCTGTCTTGAAAAAAAACAAAAACAAAAAAAGTGTAAAATATATAAGGTTGAGAGACATAAAAAGATAGTTTTGGGTTGGTAATATAAGTTATGATGGAACGTGAATTTGGTACAATACTTTGGACTCACCAACATAGGATAGATAAAGGAGTATTTTCTCTAAATTTGTCAAATGAAAATAGACTAGACATTTTTAATGTAATCTTACCTATATATTTGCATATATTTATTGCATGTATTGTATATGATTTTACTATGTTAGTTAAAATCTTCCTTTCTTCTTTTTCTTTCTTTCTTTTTTTTAGACAAATTGGGGGAAATGTGTGATATTTTGATCATGTTCTGACAAATAAAGTTTGCTTGGAGTCAGAGGATGGAGTTAGTCACTAGCCAACCACAGAGGTTTTAGAAAACTGAGGACAGATAGGACCAGAAATAGTAAGGCAGGGCAAAGAGGAATCTGGCTCTCTGTTTGGAGGAAGGAATGGAGCAGGTAGGAAGGACTGGTGGTTCCTCTGCTTTTTTGATCTCTCAGGCTCTTACCCTAATAGCTGACACCTGAATTTTTATTGATAAAGAATAATTAGAGTAACTCTACACATATTCCCTCAAACAAAAACATGATCTGGCTTATCACACCAATACCCGGTCCTGGTACCAACTTTTATTTTAATCAGGGCTTATATTGCTGTGAAGAGACACCATGACTACGGCAACTCTTACAAAGGAAAATATTAATTGGGTGGCTTATGTTCAGAGGTTTAGTTCATTTTCATCATAACAGGACACAGTAGCATGCAGGCAGACATGGTGCTAGAGAAGGAGCTGAGAATTCTACAACTTGATATGGAGTCAACAGGAAGTGAACTATCTCACTGGGTGAAGCTTGAGCAAAGGAGACCTCCAAATCCACCCCCACAGTGACACACTTCCTCCAACAAAGCCACTCCCTATGAGCTTATAGGGGCAATTGCATTCAAACTACCACATCTAGCTTGATTATAAAATAGTACAATTTAATACACCAAAAAATATCATATAAGAAATCAGAATGACAATAAGACATTTAAAAAAAAAAAGCTCAAAGTACATCAGTTCTATTAACAGTAGACTAAAGACACGTTATAGTTTTGACTATGCAATGCCCTGTATTGGTTCTGTGTTGAATGTGTGGTTCCCAGCTAGTGGTACTATGAAACGTCAGTGGGTAAGGCCCTAGGTGAAATAGTCCACTAGGCCTATGAGGGCTGTCTTGTCCCTGGCTCCTCCTCACCCCCTGCCCCCACTTTTCCCCACTCTGCTTCTTATCCACATATTGCTCTTTTCCACACTGTTCAGATATTGGTGTATTTCCTTCCATGCCTTTTTCTATTATGTATAAATATTTCTTCATATTTGAAATTATACCACATATATAATTTTTCATTGTGTATTGTTTTCCTCCACATTACAGCTGCAAAATTCTATGAAAACAATTTAGGAAATAGCTTTAATCAGTTTCTTTAAATTGTGAAAACAATATCTTCATATGGCAGACGAGTCGGGGGTACACCAAGGCCTGCCTCTCTGTCTCCACACAGCCCTGCTTCATTCTCTTCAGCACATTTTGTTAAACTATCTGCCAGGCCAGACAGCAGCTCTTGCTGTGAGAGTAAACCTTTGATTCCAGGACCCCTTTCTTGCAGCATACTGACTATACAGAAATAGGGGCAAGACTCAATCTAAACCTGGATTCCCTCCTGGGCCAGGAATTACTTTCCTTGATATAGATTTTGCCTAACTCTGAAACAATTTCACTTTTGCTTGGCATCCCAGGTGCCAAAGCCTGTTTCTGCCACTTGGTCTTTTTCGAACCCTGGAGAACTCGTTCTCTTGAAGGTTCTGCCTGTATCGGCAGTCTGTTTTCTTCTTGGATCTCAGGGCAGAGACCCCATGATTTTTGTGGAGACTCTGTGTGAGTCTTTCATGCATAGTGCTTACGCATGGCACGCTGATACAAGCTGTCCCTGGACAGCTCAAGCCTCTGGCACCTGCCCTTGTTTTTTAACTAGTGGGCCCTGCCTCTGACTTGACGCACAGGCAACTTTTCTGGCTCACTTTGTATCTTGTCTCTGGCTGGGTCATCCCTATGGCTTTCTGGTCTTATTTGGTGCCTTCTGATAGCTCTCCCTGTCCTCATTGCCTTACAGAACTTCAGCTTTGGCCAGGGTCAGCCTCTGTTCCTCTTTCTGTTGTTGGAATGGAGCATATTCTAATGCTTTCATATTGGCATTACTGAGAACCTCATACATCACACCGAAAAAAGCAGATTCCCACCTTCTCCCTCTGCCTAGACCCCAGGAATTGAAAATGGTGGGAAAGGGCGGTCACCATCATTGTCCAAAACAGAGATGGCTGTGTTTACAGTAGCCACTGCCTTGAGGCTACCACGACCCTCTCATAGCTCCTATGGAAATAATTCCCAGAGAAGGTCAGTGTATTTCCAATCTTTCAATCCTACAAGGCAGAGGCAGAAGAAGCAACCAGACCTGCAGACTGCCCTGTTGAATAAGGCGGAGATGAGGCCCTTCTGGGAAGGTTTTCCACAGCTATGATTGTCGACTTTCCATAGGGGACAGGATTGGTAAATTGTTCCAGCATAAAACTCTGCCCCAGGAATGGTGGGGAGGGGATTCTCAGATGACTTCACAGGGTTCCTTCAGCAAGACCCCTGTGGTCTCTCCTGTTCCCGAGTGGTGTGAATGCAGTGGGCAAACTCTGCAAAAAGCCTTCAGAACAAAGCCTTGAGTGCTTTGGGTGACCCTTTTCCCACTTCTAGGAATGTGTATTATAAGAAGCATAATTATAGGAAGCATTCACTGGATGAGTGCGCAGAGAGCAACTGGGTAACTGTAAGAGAGCTTCTGGAAGAACTGACCATAAAAGCAAAAGACACTTGAAGAGGGAGAAAGGGAGAGGGGGAGAGGAGAATGGCAGGGGAGAATTTTTAATGTCTCACAATATGGAATTGGTTAAATAAACCATGGTCCATCTGTAAATGAAATACTATAATACTATGCAACTTCAAAAAATGATTTTAATGTGGTTCCTACCCTGGAAAATGTTCTTGTTATATTGTTAAGGTAGAAAAAGCAGGTTACCAAACAGTATCCATTTAAGGAAACACAGTAAATGTTAACAGTGGTTAGTCGTGGGTGGTGTGATTTCAGTTGACTTTTAAAAATTATTTTTGTTTGTATGCTTTTTTTGAAATCATCCACAAAAACACGCGCTACTTCTGTAGTTACAAACGACAGTCTGAAAACTAATAATGCAGTCGCCGAACACCCAGCCGCTCTGAAACTGTTTTGTGTGAGGTGCAAAAGCACCACGGAGGCCCAGTGTCCTGTCTTTGAAACATTTTGTTCCCAAGTTAGAGTGAGCAGAGACTTCGACTGAGACCTTGTACTCGCCAGACATTGCCTCATATAAATCCCTGGTGTTGGCAACCCTGGCTTTCAGCCGAATCCCCACCTGGGGCCACTGTGAGAAATGAGGTTACAAGAGCTTGGTGGTCGGTCGTGGGGGAGGGACGCCTTCTGTTGAGCTGACGCATCTACACAGCGCCACCCAGAGGACAATTGAGGAACTCAAATTTTTACTCTGGTCCTGCCAGAGACCCGTTTCTGATAGCAAGAAGTATACACAGTTGTCTATCAATCCTAATGTCAGGGTCACCATCTACTTTGATCTAGCCAAGCCCCGTGGAGATCATCTGGGAGCCTCTTACGGTGTGGTTTTGGGTGCTGCTTCCTAGTGGGACTCAGGATCTCTGAGGGAGGTGTCTGGGGGCGATTTTAATAAGCTGAGCACAGACTCCTTAGAAGTTGTCAGACAGCCAGGGCACCCACACATACACCCTCTCATGTCTCTGTCGGTACCCCCACTGCTGGACTCATTTTTCCCTTCTCTCTGGAGTAGGCAGTGGGTTGGGTGGGAATTTAGACAAGCTGCTTCCCATCAACCATTTATGAGTTCTGTTCTTCATTCAGTCTCGCTTTTGAGACACCACTGGCAAATCATGCCGCCATAGGCACGCCTCCCTGGGAGTTCTTTTCTAGAGGGGACATGGGCAGGTGAACACAAAGTGATCATACAGTGGGAGAAACCACCATGTGGTTTTATCCCAGACCAGGAGAGCCCCCAAGTATTGAGAAGCAATAGGAAAGTCCCCATGTCCAGGGAGCCAACTTCAGGGAAAAGACGTGCTGCAGAGCCTGTGGGAGAGGCAAAGGGGCCCATTTCACAGCTAGGAATACAGAGGAATGGAAAACAATCATTTATTTGTTCGTGGGAACAGAGAGAATTAGAGCAGAGCTAACCCTTTTCATCAGTAGATCATTGGTAAGGGTCCTGCTGCCCAGCTGGGTGGTTCTGTTCAGCTCTGTAGCCACAGAGAAAAGATATCTACCCACTTTGCTGTTGGGGAGCCTCTGAGGAATGGATGGGATGTACAAGTGTGTACACACGTCCCCCTGAAAGTGCAAGGGGCATATGGAGCCCTCTAGTGCTTCCAGAGTGTACAGAAGGTAAATGCCCAGCCCTCCATACGAAGCAGCCAGGAAGGGAGCGAGTACAGGGAGCTAAACTCAGGAAAGATTTCCATCATTACTGAGAGAGGGGAGGGCAAGAGCAGAACAGCCGGGTGAGGGGGCTGTGCGGTGTCTCTGTCGCCGCCAGGAGGGCGTCCAAAGTGATGGCAGCTGACGTGAGAGCTGTATTTTCGGAGCTTTCACCCACTTGCCCATTTGTCACTTGGAGACGCTAACAAAGGCCCACAGAGGAGATCTGCTTTCTTCGCACTGAGCCTCTCTATTGAGGCATGAAAAAAAAAAAAAAAAAGCCAGAAGTGTGGGGAAAAAAAAACAACAACACAAGGCTGTGTGTATGATGGTCAGTGCATATTAATGGACTCACTCAATGCCACTTATGGAGGATTCCAGAACATTCTCATTTTCCTCTTGGCATAGAGCTTACTCTGCAGATTTCCATTATCTGGGACAGCAGCAACCGTCAGAATCTGCCCTGTGTGGCCTCTACTGTCAGGGACTTGTTCTGTTCAAGTAATGATGATAAACTCACTCAACAAGTTCCAGAGACTGTGGATAATGGACCCAGTGGCCCCTCCTCAGATGACGGTGAACCGAAACAGCACTTTCAGTGGCTCCTTTACAAGAAACAAGGGATGCCACGGTATGACTGATGAAGATAATTTGGAAAAAATGGCCAAAGGTCACAATGTTATTATCCAGCAATGTCAGCTTCAATGTTCATCTTAAAGCAGTGTAAACAGTATATAGATCCAGATTTAGAAGGTTTTCTCAATATCTTGTCCATTCAAAGCTTCCCACTGACAGGTTCTCCTGGTATCATACGAACCTAGAAGAGACCCTAGAGAGGCAGCCTGGCAGATGAAGGTGAGCCTCTGCCCTGGGGTTTATATCAGGAGTTTGGATTTGCAGGCTCTGAGCTATAAGTTCCTCATCTGCAAGGTGGGGATATAAACCTATGCCACCCAACTTACTCTAGAAATTAACTAGGTATTTTACCGGAATTGCTAAGCAGAGCATCAGGTAGACAGTAGTTGCCCAATGTTTTCCTCTACTTTTCCTTTTAAGTAAACAACCCTAAGCCACTCTCCAGGAAAATGGCAGAGGCAGGTGTTCCTGTGGCCAGTCCAGGAATCCTCCCATAGGTTTCTTTCTACCCAATCTGCTTCTCCTCAAGGCATGGTGGAAAGAGCTTCCCATCCCCAGATGGAGGTCTGGTGACTCACCTTTCACGACAAACATTCCTGTAGAATTAACTCGAAGCATCGCTGAGGTGAGGTGGTGGTGGATGTGAGTGATTTTTTTTTTATAGTGTTACAATAATTTATCATCTCCTCTCCAGCAGCTCTACCCTGGCTGGCAGCTCTAAAAACCCCACAGTCGACAAGAGAGCAGTGAACAGAAATATTTTCAAGAGCAGATGGGACATACCTTCAAAACGCAGGATTGTCCCACTGAAACTGGGACATCTGGCAACCCTAAAAAAGCCCAAACTAGATGAAATAAAAATTATGAGATGGAGGAACAGGAAAATATGTCTTTGCATTGATTAGCAGGGAAAGTAATTAATCTCCTTCAACTCCCTCCTCAGTCCTACAGTGTGAAACAAGGAGAACTTGCAGTCTCGCTGGGTTCCCCTGTGACAATCCTTACGTGATAACTTCAAAGTAGTGTGAGTTTTGAAACTTCATCGTGATGCCTCCTAGTCCTATTGCTGCTACTGTCCAGGGAGTGGTGAAATTCATCCCTGAACTTCCACAGCATGAGGCTTTTCTTACTAGCCTGGGCAGCAGTGACAGAGGGGATTCAGGTGGTTAAATTGAGGCAAACTCTACAGTTTTATTAGAACACTAGAAAGAGAAAGCTCCCTTGTTTTGTTAGATGGGTGTTATTCCAGATCCCCCCCTCTCTTTCTGTCCCCCACTTCTGTCATCTGCTAGGGCTTGAACCAAGGGCCCTTGCAAGCCATGTGGCAGGGCTGAGAACAATGGCAAGCTATGAGCTTTCTTTGCTCAAGTTCCAAGAAAGACTTCCTTTGGAAACAGAAACTTGCTCTGTCACTCCTCAGTCGTGACTGACTGCCTAGTTCCTCCCGAATGTGTGACATCTTGCCAGAGTTATCCGTCCACACCGTCTACAACAGCCTCTCCAGTTGGTGAGCATACCACCCAATGCTTGTTCTTCTCCCGTTCTATCATAGCTCTTGGGCTTTTGGCTTTAGCCATTTTTTTTTCTTCACTCCAGCCTCCCATCTCTTCACCACCACTTTCCAGGTACCAAGTGTGCACAGTGTCCCTGTGTACAGTGATAAAGCTCTTCAGTGGGGAAGAGCAAAGGTTCTGGTCTGGAGGTTGAGATTCAGTCTTGTCACATGCTACCTCTGTGCTGTGTGCTCATTTGGCAATATATACTCAGCCGCTCCATAGGGGAAGAAGGGAAGTTATTATTTCACATGATCCCTCTGAAAATTATTTGAAAAAAAAACCCACAGGTCAGCAAATTACTACTAACATCACCATGATAGTGAGCACCATGATAGGAACCAAGATGACTCATTGTTATTTTTATTAGTATTATTGCTGTGAAGCAACTTCCAGGCCCTAGACATAGAGACCTCTCAATTTAATAGGAAATAGGCAACAATGGAGGTAAGTGTGGATTTGCTTTCAGAACTAGACCTGGTCTAGCAATGAGAGTTGGGATGAGCACTTCCCTGGGGTCAAGTGGACTTAGAAAAGGACAGTGCATCAGGCTGACCAGGGGTTACATTTCAAGAACTTGGAGGCTTAGCACCAAATGACAAGTTGTTAGGAGATTGGAAAGGACATTAGGGACCAAAGATAGGTCCTTTCCAGGGATAAGCATGGGAGAGAGACAGACAGACAGAGAGATAGATAGCCAGCCAGCCACACACACACACACACACACACACACACACACACACACACGAGAGAGAGAGAGAGAGAGAGAGAGAGAGAGAGAGAGAGAGAGAGAGGGGGGGGGGGGGAGCGAGAGAGCTTGCTATGTTTGGGAACTTAGCCCCTTTCCTGCAGACTTAAGTGTATAGTACAAGAAGACCACGGTGGAGTGTGTTTGGAAGCATGGTGAAGGGTCATGGGTTCTGTCCTTGGTCCACTGGCTGTCCATTTGGTCCAGTTTTCAACCTCCAATCCTGCTGCTTGTGCTCACCATGGCACTTGAGACTCCTTGCTATCTGATCAAAATTCTCATCTATCACCTTTAGTAGCTTACCTCCCTGGCCTGTTGTCCACAACTATGCCACCAAGCGTGTTTAGCCAGAGTCCCCCCTTTTGCCTGATGTTTCTACTTAGAAGTTTCCCATCCGCTGAGCCCTACTCAGTGCCTTGACTGTCATTCTCCATTGTTCTAGTTGCATTCAGACAACAAGCTTCCTTTCTACTCCACGGCAGCTGATTCCTTCGTATCCTGTAATGCCCCACCCTGAAAGACAGCTTTCATAATGACCTTAGCATGTGCATACAATCATCTTCTCTTTAATGTCAGTCAGCAAATTGTGAATGTGAGCTGGAAGAGCTGGGGCTGAATCTCAGGCAGAGGGGGCACAGAAAGGGAGCTATGGGGCCAGAACTGTGAGACTCAAGACTTGGCAGGGCTTAGTGACAGATTGGTCGAAGGAAGAACGGGTGAGGAAAAGATTGGGAGTGATTGATTCTTGATTTTTAGCCTGTGCAGCCAGACAGATGGTGGTTATATAAGTGAAGTTTGAAAATGGAGAGAAGGGGAATTTTCTGGGTCCCTGGAATACATGTGGAAGTACCTGAGAAATGGCTGAGAAGAATGTGTGGGTGCAGTGCTTAGTGGAAAAGACCCAGGCTGGGGCTAAAAGGTGGGGGACTCATCATCCTCTGTGGATAGATAACAGTAGAAGGGGTAGCAGTTGAGAGCACCAGGCAGAGAGACCAGAGTTAAAAATGGGAAGAGTATGAATAATCAGATCCACATAGCCCTCTCTCCTGATGACGATGTAAACTCCTCAGGCCAGAGTTGTAGTTTCTTTGTTTCATTCTCTGTACTGACTAGGCACACCATCCTGGCTCAAAGAATCTGTATCTATGCTGCCCAAAGGATATAGCTCAGTGATAGAGTACTTGTCTAGCATGTACAAAGCCCTAGGTTTGGTCCCAAGTACTGCCAGGTAAATAAGTAAATAAATAAAATGGTTCTTAAATTTGGAAGTGATCCAGAACTCTTCCTAGGAGCCTAACCAAGTCAGTCTTGTTACAAGATTGTAAATGAACAGACCTTTGGCTTGGGGGTCCCAAAGCACTCCTGACAAGATTCCAGCCCTTTGGCACTGGCATATACAGGGACAGGATTCTTGCTTTTGTGTCCAGCATATTATGGACAGAAATGAAAGACATCTGTCACCTGCAGGGGTTCAAGCTTGGACAATTAGGACAAAGTTGGGAGAATGAGATGACATAGTATATTATACTTAATTGCTTATTACTCTTCCTGGCCACCGCAAGGTTTACTTTATGAGAAGAGTGTCTTTGCATTTTATACACAAGGCATGGAAACACAGGTCCCCAAGTGCTGTGAGATTACCTATAAACTGGAACACACTGGGGGTGGGGGGCAGAATTACCAAGCAGAAGCTTGGCTACACATCCGCGGTCACCAAAAACTCAGTGTCCTATAGAGAAGCAAGCCTAGCTTGAGTTTACCAGAAAATGGGCTCTGGAGGAGAGAGAGCATCCAGGACTACTGTAGTCTGCATATTTGTGAGGAACAACTGTGTAAAATAGAAAACTCCTAGGAAAGGTGGAGCATCTAGAGACCTGTGACCACTTGATTTCACTTTCCCTGATGAACTACCAGAAGGGAAGGAGATGACCCCCCTGGCCATGCTAGCCTGTCTCTCCCTACTTGGGCATCTCTAATATCTGTAGTTATGCTCAGAGCACAGCCGGGGTGGAAAGTGCTTGTTGATTAAATACTTCCTCTAAGAGTTCAGGCATAGTCTCTGGCATCCAGCAGGGTGGGATCTGATGCTCAACTCTCCTTCTGCCTGCCAGCAAGACACATCCTAGTTAGGGGCTAGGTTCTAAATGTGTACTTCTTCCCTCTTCCCCACTTATACAGTCTAATGGGGCCTCCTTCTCGCCGAGGATCTTAAGAGTCCTCACTTCCTGTGTCTTTTCCACTTCTAACCACATCTCTGCCTTGTGTTCCACCCTTCAGCACTCTGCATTATGCTTGGCAATAGTACTTTATGATGACTGATTTTGACACAGCAACTGCCAAGAGATGCTCAAAGATCTAGGGATGTTAGGTCAAAGCAGCCTCAGATTTGGTGGTTCTTCACCTGTGTCCCATGGAAGATCTTTCAGCCAGTCTTCAGGAGAGGATAATGACATGCACACCACACTGTCATTCCAGAAAAACTACACCCGCAAGTTGTCTAAAGTGGGGGCTGGGAATCTGTGAAAGCAGTAGTCCTGATCAAGAGAGCTGGCTTTAGCTCTGCCGCCGAACACATCGTGTGGTGTGCGTAAATTAAACTTCTGTAGCTCTCTTAGCCTTAGGTTTGCTTCTGCAAACTGGGAATAATTGGGATGACAATCTCTTGCATATTCTCTTTTAATGGCTTATTGAAGGAATCAAATGCATAATACTGATGAAAAGCTTAGAGAAATGCACAGTTTTCTGTAATACGAAGGTTCTTTCTTTTTTTGCTACAAAAGTGATCAATAATAAAGTGTCACAAAGGTGCCTGAGGATGGAATAATAACACTCATCCTCTATTCATCTAGACTCTAAGTTAATATTTTCTAAGAGAGATAGGTGTATTTAAACCGTGCTTCATAAACTTTTAATCAGACACGCCAAATGTCTTACAGTCCACTTTGGCAGGAGTAACTCATTGCCTCTGTCATTCCTTCTATAAACAACACATTGAGGGCTTAAATCACCACCAAGGAGAGAAAGGAGATTTGCCAAGGATCCTTTGGTCCATGAGTCTCACCAATTGACAGTTATCTGAGTGAGGAAAAGGACGAGGCGCTTGGATCCGAGACATCTGAACTGACTCCTGCCAAGTGGCAGGAACAATTTTAGTGCTGCTGGGAACCCGACTGCTGTTGCCGCCTACTCCGCCTTCTTCCTTCCTCCTGTCCTTGGGCTCACAGATGCCGCCTGCCTTCTGCTCTCTCCTTTACCAGCTTCTTGCATTTCCATGTTTCCTTGCACCCGTTTTCCTCACTGCAGATTCTCATTACTGAGATTTCCTCTGTCTCCCTCCACCCCATGCATGGGCATAGACTGGCTTCCCAGTGGGTGGTATTCTCCCCTCACCCCAGTGTCCAGACAAGGTTTGGCTGCAGCAGGGATAGCGCATCCTCTTGATGAATCATGTCCAATGTGCTAGCATCTTGGCTTGGCTTTTCCTGCTTCACCTGGACCATTCCTCCTGCCTCAGTTGCTCTTCCTAGTCCAGTGTACCCCCTACCCAACAGTGCTCAGAGTGAACTCGCTAAATATTAAATTTGACGTTATCACTTCCAGAATGTTTTAATAATTTCAGACAGAATCTAAAATCTCAGCTCTATTTTCAAGGTTGTGTGTCATTTGGCTTCTTAATGTTTCAGACTGATTTATCACCAGGGACACTTTGATATTATGTTTAGTGAGGGGATGAGGAATCAATGAACAAAGGGTTGCTGTTCACAGGATGCAATGTGCTGCAGTAGAAACTAGGTGGGTTTGGGTTTAGGGCTCTGTTGAGGCTTCAGCTATATATTCATTGAGTTTGAAAAATTCACCTTTCGGTCTACTTTTTCCTCTCTGTAAGAGTAAATCTTACATCCGTCCTAAGACTGCATCTGGGGAGTCTTAAGTAAACAATTTATTGTGGACACAAAAGTTAAGGACACACACACACACACACACACACACACACACACACACACACACTCCCTTAGGAATCAAGAAAATAGTAACTTAAAACTCATGATGAGCAAACTTCAAAATTATAAAGAAAGACACTATGTGCGTGCCCCATTCTTACCTACTCACAGCTCTGCCTTTCCTCACTCTCATCTCCTTTTACATATAACATATAATAACCCTACTCCTGATTATATGTTTTAATATTGTATGCTACTCAAGTTTTGTTGAGCAATCAATCATAAATAATTTAATGAAAATATTCCCTCATCACGGACTGCCTAAGAAACACTGCTCTCAAGTTCAAGGCAAGCCCAGTGCTCTGTGGTTTTCTAGGATTGATTCATTTTTTTCCTGAATTGCTATGTACTGTGGGAGACAAGGGCTAGACAACATTGATGCCAAGCCTGGGGCCATTGTAGTCTGTGAACACAGTGCCCCCTGGTGTTGAGATCGCAGAAGCCCTGCGTGAGTTCTTTATCAGGTGCTCTTGAATCTCCTTTGAAAAGCACTCTCTACCCTTTTAGGTTTTTATCTTTTCTTTATGTTCCTCACTTGCTGTGGCACTCACATGGACAATGTATCCCTCTGTGTAGTTACTCCTTCCCTGAATACGGACTGAGTCTCTGCTGTGAGCAGGACACATTCCGCCATTAGAATAATGATGAATGAGTCTGATATGGTACCTGAGATCAGAAAGATCAGAATAAACAACAAAGCAAGAAGACACAAATCATGAATTGGCAAGGCAGTAGAGAAACTAAAGTACTCTGATAAGGACTTGGAGAACGAGGCTTGCAAACATAGAATACTCCAAGAAGACCCCCTAGGGATAGAGCCCCGAAGGATGCCAACGTGTTAGCCATGCAGAAAGCAAGGGAGGCAGAATGAACGGTGGGCATTAAAGCCTGAAGCAGGGAGACAGCCTGCTGTGCTCCAGTACCTGAGATGAGATTGGTGTCCTAGACATGGCAGCACCCACACTGCAGAGGTGGGGCAGTAGTGTGCCACACTACACAGCCTGGAAAGGCTACTTGTGCCCAACTTTAAGTGCAGCGAGAAGTCTTTTTCCAGCTTGAAAACACACAGCCTGTCTCTGACTGGTATGCCCTGTAAGACACTCTTGTGAGCACACACACCAGCTCTCCCAGGGCGACATGCTTTCAGCTGCACCAGGCCTGAGGTCATCAGCGCTTTGAGTCTCCTCTGTTGTCCTTCCCCACAGATTCTCTTCACCTTGGTTCTTATTGTAGTATGCCCTAAACTCTTGTCCCCAGGGAATCCAGGCTGGGCAGTCATCATATTCAGATAGATTAAGTCATCTGTCAAGGAGAAACTTGGACCCCAGGCTGAACTCATGAGATTATATCCCCGAAGGATATTCTAACTGGATTCAATAGGAAAGGTTATGTTCCCTTCGTGAATGGACTCTTGTTTAACTGCCCATGGCCACAGAAAATGTGTGCTCTCAGAGAGAAAGGAGGAGAGAAGTCAGGGAGATGGGAGATGGTGGCAGGGTTTGAGCCACAGGCCCTGACCATTCTAGCGTGTTCACTCCCTCATTCTGCGTCTTGACCCAGACAGAGCTTGCTAAAAATCCTGTTCACTTCTTGTTTTGGATAAACTTGAGCTCTATCTTTGAAACTTGTAACTAAAGGCACTACAAATGCAGCTTTCCAGGTGCCTCACCCCACTCCGGGGCTATCCTGGCGTAATTCTCCCAGTACCTAAGACTCTTTTCTAGTTCGCTTCTATGTTGCAAAGATAAAATGCTGGCCAAAAGCAGATTCAGGGAGGAGACATTTTTGTGTTTTGGTTTACAGGTTACACAGTTCATCATTAAGGGAAGGCAAGGCAGGAACTGAAGTGGAGACCACGGAGGAATGGAGGGGCACTGCCAACTGGCTTGCTTCCTGGCTCACGCTGCACTGCCTCTCTTACAAAGAACAGGCCTAGGAATGGCACTGCCTACGGTGGGCCAGATCTTCCTCTGCCGATTGCCAATCAAGAAAACGCCCCACAAGCACGCCAACAGGTCAGTCTGATGGAGGCATTCTTCCATTGAGCTTCCTCCATCCCTGCTGTGTGCCAAGCTGACCACCGAGATCCACGGGGAACACTGTCCTTCCGGAAACCTTATATCAAGTACAGGGTGGGACATCCCACTTTTCCCAAACAGATCTACTGGAAGTTTCCTATAACCAGGCAACTGAAACGGAGCATCTCTTACTTCTTTGAGCAGTGGCAGAGCTGAAAGGTCATAGGTCAGATTCCACGAGGCCCCTCAGAAAGGACCCGATACACGGCTTCATGTGAACCTGCAGCTACTCTCCATTACACCTTAGGGTGTGTGCTTATGCTTATGGGGGCAATTACCAGTTGCTGCTTTTAAGATGATCCACATTTTATGCAGGAGAGGTCTTTCCCTGGGCTCTGGTCAGTGTGGAGTTCTTTAAGACCATCTGGAGCATGATTTCTTTTCTTCTTACAATTTCTCTGTGCTATTTTTCTTTAAGCTCAACGGTAGCAGAGGAGGGAGAAAAGTCCCTAGAAACCAAGCCAAAACTCGGTGTGAATCCTCACAGCAGCTTCCAAAATGCCAAATGGGAGAGAAAGAAATGGAAACATTGACTTTTTCCAGAGTCGTGTAACAATTCATCTTTTAGCAGATTGCCATGTGGTCTGATGCGCCGGAGCTCTCGGAGGCAGCCTAGCCAGCAGGAGCAGTTTGTCTCGCTGGCTGCGTGCTATCGTGTCCCCATCTATCCATCCATTTCCATCACTCCGAGTCTGGTGACCTTTAGGATTTGCTGTAAAATCCAGATGTTCAATCTGGCTTGTAACCCCCCGAGGACTGGCTATTGGAGCATCACAGAGGTGCACGCAGATATTTTAAACTGAAAATGATTAGTT
This sequence comes from Peromyscus maniculatus bairdii, assembly GCF_049852395.1. NCBI lineage: Eukaryota > Metazoa > Chordata > Mammalia > Rodentia > Cricetidae > Peromyscus > Peromyscus maniculatus. Next base: position 78,878,299 of record NC_134854.1, read on the forward strand.
AATGAGGAGGTGGCCTGTGGGAGCATCAAGAGGAATGATCCACAGCTAGATATTGAATTTTCCTGTGGTTCACTCTACTTCTAGGAATAAGTTCTCTTGTTAGCTCTCCACTCACTCAAAATATACTGTTCATGAGCGCAGTTTTGTAACTACCAGGGTATCCTCCAGCCTGAGAAAACCATTTATACAAACACCTTAACTTCAAAATACAGTTAGTACATATTGGTTATCCAGATGTCAAAACCTCTGCAGTGCTTACCAAGTGATGCACACCTTATAAATACATCGCTTCTCCATTTCCTGTAAAATGGGAACAAACCAATTGTGGTCTACACCGGTAACTGCAGCACTGTGGAAGCTAAGTCAGAAGGATTGCTACAAATACAAGGTTAGCCCAAATTATATAGTGATTTTCAGGCCAGTCCGAGCATAAATAAATGAATGAAGAAATGCATCCTGATAGCATATACATATTAAGGAAAAAATGTTTTTGAGCAAAGTTCAGACATATGCACGTGCTCTGAAACAGGGGTCCAGTGGTGAGATTTAGTCCCCATTCACCGTCATAAGATTTGACAGTTGGCCTGCCCTCATTTGATCTTGAAAGGCATTTCTGTACTTTTGAGGGTTTGCACATCCCCGTGGTTGAGCTGAAGGTTCTAATTAGAGATTCACAGCAGATAGATTGTGTGGGTTCCTGTTGGAAGTGGTCAGCTAGTTCCTGACCAATACCCTTTGATTCTCCTTACCACCTGCCTGTTGTATGTCCGTAGGGAGGAAGCCTAGAGCAGGATCCAGAAACCTAGGTTTACTGTGGGCTCTAGTATCATCCACCTAGCTCACTTCTTGGCAAGTCTTTTTACTTCTCAGCCTCAGGCACCTTGCTTAAGTGGGAATTATTTGTGCCCAAACTGTCCTCACAAGGTTACAATGAGATCATACATGCAAAAATGCTTCCATTCTTATAGAACAATCTCACAAAGGATAATTATCATTCTCTTAATCTTGCCCACAAAATTATAATCTTCTCTTTGCCTGGGACACCTTATTCTTGCCTACCAGGAGGGTATATGCTAAGGTTCTAATTTTAAAAAAAGGAAAGAAAGAAAGAAAAACATCATAGAATCCAATGAATGTGGGGGGGGGCAGATGTGTGGGTAGGAATAGAGAACATGCAAGAAAGTTGAGAGACCTAGAGAGTTGGAATAGCCAGAAGCTATTGCTACCTCCATGCCACAGGCCTGGAGTAAGGGCTGAGGCAGCTCTGCTCTGGAAGTCCAGGAAGAGCTAGGGTTATAAAAGACCACCCTATTCAATACCCCATGGGAGCTTCCATCATAATGGTTTTTCCTCTTCCTATGAGTGCAGAGCTAGTAAGGATGAAAAGGGGGTAAAAAGAATGGAAACATTTCTTACATGCAGGAGGTAGCACGAGAATGACTCTAAAAGTTGGGCTGCATGGAGATTTGGGCAAGCCTATAGCTACTCACAGAGAAAAGCACTTTAGGGGTGGGCACATCCCTGAGCATGCTCAATTTAAGGACATAGTTCAAAACGAATAGGTGACAGACATATATTTAATGGGTATGCTCAGTATGGGGTCAAAGCACATGCTCTACAGATTAAAAATAAAAAACTGGAAAACTAATGAGCATATTCATTGCCCCCTCCCCAACCAAAAAGAAAACCTTAGCTCAAACAAAACAAATGACACTTTTAAGGTGATACATCAGAGGAGGTTTTCTCCTCAGGGCCTTACTTTGCTTAGTTGTTAGCAGTAGAGGGCCATGGTCTGTGCAAAGGCTCAGGTTACAAGTAGAGGAAGAGGAGAGGTCAGCTTGTCCCTGCCAAAATCATTGACTCGGCTGGTGGAGTACTATCAGGGTCCAGCTGGGAAGTGAATCTTGATGATGTTCTTTGTAGCATCAGAGGAAAGCATGGGTGGACACGGATGAGGAGAACAGCCCACCTGGCTGGTTCCATCATGATACATCCACCACTCATGTTCTTGGATGGCTCTTCTGGCTACCTAATTAACAAACCAATCCTTTGCAGGTTATAACTCAATCATCTTATGTTTTCTTCCTAAATTTGATTGTCATTTGAAATCTATTATGGCTATGTATCCAGCAATCCTCCCGCCTTAGCTTCCCAGTACAAGTGTGTACCACTTTGCCCAGCCCAAATCATCTTACTGTAAGGGGTTACTTATTTGTTTCCCCTACTAGAAGGCATGTCATATGAGGTCAGATACTTCACTTGCCACTTCTTTAATTTATAGCCTGAAGCATAAAAAAGTTCGTTAAATGTTTGCTGAACATCAGATGATGACAGAATAATTGAGTAAGAAATAAGACCAAGCATGCCGTTCAGAGAATAAATACTTGGGCTGTAACTATTTGGCAGAAAAAGCTTTCACTCCTGACCCTTGGCTAAATCACCAGTCACATTTTCCATTTTCAAGAACTCTGATGGCCCACTCCTGCTATGTCCTCAAGCCTCTGAGTCACCTTCACAAATGGCATCTCCTAAAGGATCATTTCCATATTGTTCTTTATGCTCTGCAGCTGGACACTAGATAGCCCCCCCACACACACACACGAGAAAAAGAACCAAGGCCACTGCTTTCTGTTTGCATCTGGAAGTGGGGACTCTTTTATTTACAGGTGTGTGTGTGTGTGTGTGTGTGTGTGTGTGTGTGTGTGTGTGTGTGTACATACATGCATGCAGGTGTCACTATAGACCAGAAGAGGGCATCCTGGAGCTGGAGTTTCAAGTAGTTGTAAGTTGCCTGCCAGCGAGGGTGCTTGGAACAGAACTCCAGACCTCCGCAAGAGCAGCAAATGCTTTTGACCACTGAGCCATCTCTCCAGCCCTTCTACCACATCTAACATTCCTCCTCCTATTGGCAAAAGGAGAACTCTCATTGTTGCATGTTGCATAGAGTCATGGCACAGACAACAACACAGGCTTATCCTGAAGGCAGAATGGAAAGTGCCTGTGCACTGCTCTGTGCTGACATGTTCCACGAGAGCAGTTTCATTTTCTAGTGTCTCACATAAGGGAACCGAGGCCAGTGAGATTAGCTGGATGCCTGCGATACAAAATCAAACTTGGTCTCAAAGCCAGTTCCCCAAGATCTGTCTCCTGTGTCAATGTCACTGAAACGAGTGTGAAACATTTAGACAAGACTCTCTGATGAGGAATATCTGCGATTGTGGGCCTGGAGAGTCTTGCCTGACAATTGGCATTGACTCCATAGCATCTGTTGGTGGATCTGCTTGTCAAGTCCCCAAAACTTGGATTTTAGACTTCAGTTTAAAGCTTAACCCTGAAAGGCACTCACTTTTAAATTATAGACAAGTCATTTCTCTCTAGACATCATTTTCTCTTCTCTGAAATGGGATTAACACGCATCTTCAAGAATCATTCTTTGAGTTAAATGCCACAGTGCCTATCAATATTTGCCACATACTAGGTACTCAATAAATGTTAGTTCTCCCCTTTTACCACTTACATACATTAATTTAGCCAGACATTTTCTATCCCCCTTACAAAAATGCAGAGAATACAACTCTAAAACAAGCAGGAGGTTTCGTTCGCTTCCTCAGCATGCACTTTCTACCTGCATCTCACGCAGCTATGGAAGGGACCTGGCACAATTGTGTTCACCCTATGCTAGCCTTCATACCAGCCCTGAGTTTGTTCAGGATCCATCATTCTTGGAGCCTTTCACAAATGTTACTGAGACTTCAAAGGAGAAAGAATGGTATCTGCAGGTAACAGGACAAAAGATCCCAAGTTCAACTTTAACTTATTGGAAGAATTAACCTTCATTGTCTGTGGCACATTTTACACAGATCTCCATACTTCAACTTCAGTGCAGCCCTGTGAAGGACAACCGATTTCACCTCTCAAGGAGGAGAGCTAACTTGTCACAAGTCACAAGGGTAGAAAGAGCAAAGCTAGACTATGAGCCTTTGAGTTTGCCTCGAGAAAGTGAAACTGCCAAATCCCCCTAAATCTTACTCAGCCAACCCAAGTAGCTCCCTCCATCATTAACGAAATGTGAAAAGTAAGAGAGAAATCCAGGGGCCCTGATTTAGTAAGTTCTTGACCTTGGAAAGGGCTGAGCCTGCCTATAGAGAAAAAGGCTGGAAATGAAACATCCACATTTGTCATCAAGGAACTGTGTCTTGAACAGTCCTCACGTTTGCCTTTTCCAATAGAATGGGAAGACTATTCCAGGTGTTCAGCAAGCCTATCCATTTCTCTTGTGATTTTCAGTTCTCTCTCTCTAAGGTGGGAAAGGAGAACCTGTGACTTGTTTCGATGTGGCCCATGTGGTCTGGCAAAAAACAAAGGAAGGAGGGCTCTCCTTCTGCCGTTCTTACTCACTGCAATAACAGCTCCCTAACCCCCAAGGGAAGCAGGACTCACCGCTGATGTGAGCATAAACAGCCCGGCTGCATCCTGTAGCTAACGGGAAGTCCTTGCTACTCAGGAGAGCAAGTGGACTCTGCAGTTAATCAAGCAGCTGGGTGGACATTGTAGTTAATCAAATCAGATATTGTGGCATCAGCTCTATTTGAAACAAAAGAAGGGCAGAGGTCTCTAGTGAGACTATACTAACAGAATGGTAGATAAATTGTTTCGACGATGAATTGTTGTTTAGAAAAGAAGGATGGGGAAGATACTGGGTTTGATTTTAATCCAGATCACAGCTATTTGGGATTTACTTGGAAGTTACTATTGTGAGGCAAAAATGGTAATGTTAGAGAACTGGACTCACTACCACCACCAGAACCTCCCCAACTGGAATCTTCTGTTATAAAAAATGAGATATCTATCATGTGGTATGGATTCAATCATTGATGGTGAGTACTGATCTTCACAAGATTTCAATTATCATATTAAACTTCCCAGTGAGAGTAGTAGTTCATCAAACACTTTCCTGGTTGCTGAGAGTATAATAATATGCACAACCACACTTTGAAAATGAGATGTTTCCAGTGCCCAGGAAATTGTTTTAGATAATATCATCATTCACCCTCCACAAATGAGTATAATATTGTTATTGAGCTTTCCAGAAAAGAAAGGACTCTGTGGTTCTGTCACGTAGCAGTTTTCAGTGGACCTGTAATATTTCTAAAGCCTTGTACAGATAAACACAGAACAGGGAAGTTTCCCTGAAAGCAAATTTTTCTGTATTCTTTCTGTATTCCTAAATGTCTCTAGATTTGTAGGGAAGTAAAAATGATATTATCTCTATGGCTGACAGTAGCAAAAGACAGATTAGCAGCAGAAAAGCAGAGTAGATTTATTTTACTGAGGTTTTATGAGACACAGGAGCCTTCAGAAACAAAGACCCAGATACTAGAGAAAAAGATTTTTTATGTGGTCTGGTGAAAGAAGTGGATAGCTATGAAGAACTGTGACAGAGCACAAAGGATATGACCTAATCTTGTATTGTATATGTAATGACAATGACAAATAGAACTTTGAAAGGCTCCTTTGTTCAGATTCATTCCTGAACCTCTGTGTGACATTTTTCCCCAATGGCTGTGAGGCAGAATGCCTGTCATATAAGGACTTGTAGAGGACAGAGATCAAGAGTGGCCTACTAAGGACTTGCGTCTGGCTTTGGGAAGAGGCACTATGTGACTCTTGGAGGAGAGATGAAGGGAGGAAGGAAAGGAAACCATCACAGAGAAGGTTCTTCCAGAGTCCATCAGCTTCATGTACTCAGCACATCAAATACTATGCTTCGGGATGCAGTATCAGAGACAAGACATACTGGAATTCTTTCCCAGGAGTTTTGTAAAAGAAATCTTAGGATACAAGTGTTGAGCCAGCATGATCTTTGGAGGTCATTTGGCTCAAGACCTCAAGAGTTAAATTACGGGCCTCAGATCCCCACTTACGGTGGTCATGAGTGTATATTGGATGGAGGACATTGTAAGGTACAAACCCTTCAATACAAAAGTCCAGAACAATGAGCATGACATAGGTGTGGGTAGCCCATCCTCAACCCGTAATGCCCAGCACAGGCAGCCTAGCTGGTCCCCTCACATTGGTCCTTGCAAACAGTAGCTTTCAGCAAGCATTCTCCTTGGTGGCTTGTTGACTTGTATTGTTAATATGAGAAGCTAGCTCTCCAGTGATACAAACTGTGGTCACTGTTCCCTAGATCACCTGTTCTTTCCCAGTGTCTTCAATGCTTAACACAAATACTCTGCAAATGAAGTGTTCAGCTATCCTGACAACCTCGAAGTAAGTCTGGAGGAGTGTGGAAGATTTTTTCTCAAGTACTAGCCATTTGTGGAGAATCTTTGCATTAGATAGGGCCAACCAAGCTTATTATCATGTGTAAAAATATTTGTCCAGAAATGAGTTTCAGCTTAAAATTTGGACCCATAGAAGTAGAGAGCAAAATTAGGTTATTGGGCAAGGGCTAGGGTGGGGAGGATAAAGAGGAGATTTCATGAATCCTGGGATACAATTGGATAGCAGGAATAACTTCTAATATTCTATGTCACAGGAAGATAACCAAAATTAACAACAATCAACAGAATATTTCAATGTAGCTAGTAGAAAGATGTTTGAATGTTCTTAACACAAAGAAATGGCAAGCAGTTGAAGATAAATCTGCCTATTATCACAGTAGAATCATCACACACTTTATACATATGTTGAATGTCACACTGTACTACATAAACACTTACAATTATCGAGCCAATTAAAAATAAAAACATATCTGAAAAACAGAGAAAGAAGGAAGACATTCTGCTAGATACTTGAGTGGAGTTTTTCTCACTCAATCCTCACAACATAACAAAGCACACATTACTATTGATAAGCTCATAGGAAATGAATGTGAGGCTAGGCATAGTTTAATCCTGGTGGCACACATTGTTGCTCTGCTCTATTCTCAGTAGCCAGGAATAGAAACAACCTAAATATCCATCAAATGATGAATGGGTCATGAAAATGTGGTCCACATACACAATGGAATACTATTTAACTGTAAAGAAAAATAAAATCATGAAATTTCAGGTAAATGGATGGAACTAGAAAGTATACTGAATGAAGTACCCCAGACCCAGAAACACAGATGGTGTATGTTCTGTCCTATCTGTGGGTGCTAGCTTGGAATCTTTAGATGTGGGCATATAACCTGGAGTGACTGCAGAAACCAGGAAAGTTAACAGGGACCATGGCAAGAGGTGGGGGTATTGGAGCAATAGAGAAGAGAAAAACAGGACACATTTGCTGTGGAGGAGAAAATGGGAAAAATGGGCAAGGGAGACTTACTTGGGGGAGGTGGAGAGGAAGGGTAACACAGAGGAAGAAGGAAGGGTGAGGGATAAATCACAATAGGATGTTTGAAAAAGCTGTAGGTTATTATTTATGTTAAAAATATATTTGTTGAAGTTTTGGCACTTGGGATGACAATGATCACGCCAAATCATAGACTAGCAAAACCCCTAATGTCTTACATGGGAAACTTCCTTTCAAGTTATTGGTCAGGGGAGTTCAACAAACTACCCATACAATATAGATTGTTACTCTTGCCCTTGGTACCTCCCAGAAAAAGAAAGTAAGACTCCATTACTGAAGATGTCACTCACTCTGACTCAGGACTTGAAGGAATCAATCTGGATCTGACCTAGAACTCTCTTCCCTGATGATTAGCTCTCATAATGCAGGAAGGTGCTATGTAAGCTGCCAAGGGAGAAAAGCCATCAATAGTCCTCTCCTACCGGCATGCCTGTGAGCCATTACAACTACTTGCTTGGCAAGATATCTATAGAGGTTCAATAGTTGCACTTATATCCTTGGAGTAACCAACAGCCACTTAATTGGACATAAAAACCTGATCAATAGAAGGGAATTCAGGCCTGGCACTGTTAATTTAGCCAACAACTCATGGCTAGTGAGGCCATGGGCTCTAGAGCAAAACCTGCTACTGCCCGTTTCCTAAACCAGGATTATCTCTCACTGCTTTCTATCCTCATACTCACAGGTGAGGGTAGTCCTCACCTCTTATCCACGAAGTTCTTTTTCCAGCAGACAGAGACTATTACAGATGCCATAACTGGTCACTAGTCAGAGGTCAATGGGCCATGGGATGCCCACCCCCCACTAGTCCATTTACAACACAACTCCTACACTTGAGGCTCAGGGGAACTGTGGAAGAGGGACTGGAAGACTGAGAGAGCCAGAGAAGCAGGACATCTGCTGCAAGATGTCTCTTCTTTAACATAAATAAATAAGAGCACACAGAGTGGGGAGGGTAAGCATTTTCCAGAAAGCATAGAAAGTGTAAAAGAAAAGCAAGGGCAATAAAGGTGATAACACGAAAGACAAATTGCACAGCTCTCGTTAATACTTTTTGCTTCAATGTGAAGCCTTGGGGAAAATGGAAAAGAGACTAAAATCAAAACTCTTAGGAAAGAACACACTCTGTAAATTCCATGCAAACTTGAAGAAGGTATTGGGATTAAAACAAGTCTGATAAAGATACAAATCACTTATGCAACTGTTTTAAGAAAAACAGGTTTTTATGCAACAAATAAGAAAAACAGGTTTTAAAAACAAACATCAATTTAGCTCAGTTTCTTCTTTATTACCCTAATTGCCAGCAGACAAAAAAAATTAGTGTTCTTCCTCTCTCAACAAAGTTTCAGAGCTAAGTGTTTTAAGCTCAGTGAATTGTAAGCAAACAATAGATATAATTTTCTAATAAACAGAAGATAGCATGCAACCATAAAACATGTCCCATTCCTGATAATATCATTTGAATGTTCATTCCATTTGACAAAGAAGAAACAAAGTCAGATCAAGAAGGAAGAGACTGTGATATTTGAAGAGTTGTTTGGCTCCTTCAACAATTCTTTGAACTTGTGTAAGTGCAGACACACACGCACACACACACACACACACACACACACACACACACACACACACACACACACTTGTTTCATGTACATTTGTTATATGGGAACTGGAGGCTTGAACCAAAAATGTAATTCCTTATTTTGCCACAAATGTAATTTCTTATTTTGCCACAGTTATGATAATTGTAATTATTATGATATCATAAAGAATACAGGCTTGGTCTTCCTCTCCATTCCCTGAGAGAGCTTCTAAAGTACTTGGGGTTTTGCAAGGACTGCATGCATCAAGGGCACTCTGCTGCTCCTAATAAGCCCCTTCCATCCACACCTGAGTTTCTGCTGATGCGGTCACTTGGGAGAACATGGCTGTCTGGCTCTCTATGGGAACCAGCTTCATGATAGGTGGGCCAATGCTTGCATCAATCTGTCCCTGCTCAGCTCTGCAGAGGGGAGCAGGGTAGGATTGAGTCAGTCACCAGTGGTCATTGCTCCAGTCTCTCATGCAAATGTAACAAGGTCTCCACAAGTTCCTAACGCCAGGGTTCAGAGAGTTTCTGGATGGGTGAGGGGTTGGTGGTGGTGAGGAAATAGAAGCCCTGTCTCCCTGAGACACAACTTGTGCTAGGCCTGTCCTCCAAGTGTCTACTCCTTACTCTGATCCTCTGTAATAAAGCACATGGAGCAAGTACACTTATCCCTGAGCTCTGAGAGCAACTCTCAAGCCCGGGGAAGGTTCAGGGGACCATTCATGTCACAGCCCGTAGGCCAGCAGTTCAGCAAGCATGTTTTCAAGGGCACTGCAACCTTAATCTCAGAAGCAGCTGGGTGCTGAAGAGAATTTCACATTGGCAATTTAAAGGGAGGTCATCTGTGAAATTTAAGGCTAGACTATTTTTTTTAAATGTCTTTTGTCACTGAGTGGTGCCTCACCCTTCAGATCTAATGACTTTTGTAAACAAGGTAAAATGCTTTGTAAGCCTGAGAGAAATATGACTCCAGACATTCAGAATGTTTCCTGTAGAGAGCTGAGTGGACCGGAAACGCTATAGCTACATTTGCACCCGCTCACTTGCCACCTGTCCCATACACACCCCACTCTACCCAACAGACATAGGAAACTCTATGGATGTGTCACATGTGGGCACTAGGTCCCCACAGCCCTCTTGCTTGGACTGTTGGTAGCAAAGTCATATCAGTTACTGATCAGTCTTTTTTAAGTTGAAAAACCAGTATCTTGACTTTGGAGAGAGTCTCTAGAAGCTCTGGCCCTGGCTTCTGACTCATATCCAGGTCCTGCATGGCAGAACTGCCTGTGGTGTGGCCCCAAGGCCTGAATGGCATCTCCTTTGCTATGTTCAAGTCCAGAGTCAGGACCTGGATAGCCATTTGCTACCATGCCTAACTGACAGGTATTATTTCTCTCTGGATTTTTGATTGAAAAGATCATTGGTCATTTTGGTTTGTTTTGCAGGGAGTGAGAGGAATGGAAACTTGGGGTGTGGTGTGGATCTGTGGGGGCGGCACATGTAGAGCTAGTGCAACGACACCATAGAAATCTGTTAGCTTTGAAACCACAGGGACCTGAATTCACTTCCTGGCTTCCCATGTAGCACTTGCATGAACTTAGACAAGAGTGTTACGAAAGCTGGGAGAATCAATGTGTTTGTGGCTCTCATTGTGGAAAAGGTTTGAGGGAGAGATATTACAGATTATGTTTTCTAGAACAGAGAGTCAAAAAGCCTTTGTTCTGTCAAAAGTGCATGTGTTACTTTTGACTGCACTTACACAGGGCAAGCAGGGTTGATAGACCTTAAGATGGAGGAAGGAATTCTGTCATGTCTCAGTGTCTTTTGTAGGGAAAGGAAATGTTGACTGTCACGTCCTCTCTTTCAACAGCTTCAGGAGGGTGTTTTCAGAGTGTTCTGTGATTCTCAATCTGTACATACAGTTTATGCAACACCACTAACCTGCTGCAAAGGTGGAGGGTTCATCCAGTTTGGTGGGAATGAAGAAAAGAAGCTGGAAACGACTGTCATCATAGGGCATCTCTATCCACATTTCCCCAGTGAAATCCTGTAATAACAAAAGACCTGTTTGTAGCATGAATCTTAAAGGGTCTTATTAAAAACAAACCTGGGAGCCAGATATTTGGGTGAATGGCGAAAGATCAGAGAAACAGAACAAGCCACAGCCAACCTCATCTCACCAATTCCTCAGCTGATCTTGTTTCCTCAAACTGGAAGCCTCTGTGTCCTCATCCAAATGGATTTTGGCTGAACTACTGCTAAAAGTCTAAAAGTTTAACAAGACTCTAGTTCCTGGTCCTCACACCTTGTATACCTTTCTGCTTCCTGCCCTCACTTCCTGGGATTAAAGGCTTGTGTCACCATGCCTGACTGTTTCCAGTGTGGCTTTGAACTCACAGAGATCTGGATGGATCTCTGCCTCCAGAATGCTAGGATTAAAGGTATGTGTGCTATCATTTTCTGGCCTCTATGTCTACCTAGTGGCCCTTCTGTTCTCTGAACCCAGACAAGTTTATTAGGGTGCACAATATATTGGGGAATACAATATCACCATACCTGGGTAGAAGTTCTATTAAATTTGGCCAATGTGTATAGCTTGATCTGTTTGTGGGGCCCTTAGCAGTGGGACCAGAATCTGTCCCTGGCTCATGAGCTGGCTTTTTGGAACCTGTTCCCTATGGTGGGATGTCTCACTCAGGCTTGATGCAGGAGGGAGGAGCTTGGTCCTGCCTCAACTTGATAAGCCATGCTTGGTTGACTCCCACAGGAGGACTTACCCTTTCTGAGTGGACGGAGAGGTAAGGGTAGAAAAGAGGTGGGAGGAGGGAACAGGAGGAGAGGAGCGAGGGTAAACTGTGGTTGGCATGTAAAATAAATAAAAAAAAAATTCAATAATAAAATTTGGCCAATGTTCTGGTGCACTTTGTTGTTATTCTCAAGTGGAAACAGTATGTTATCACGTAATCAAGCTGGTCCCTACCTGCCTGTAACGGAGCATTACATCCAAGTTCTGCCTTTGCCTCTTTTCACTATAATGCTTGGCCAGTGGCCTAAGCTACTTGGCTACTTGGCTGTGTCAGAAGGAAATTAGATTATAACTGAGGTGATTAACCCAATTCTACATTCAGTAAGCAGAACTTCCTTTTCTGGGGTTTGGGCCACAAAGGGTAGAGGTTGTAATGGCTACAGCCTCTTTTTAAGCCCTGAAGAAGAAATTAGCAAATGAGCTTGGGTCCAGTGGTTAGATATTATTAGTAACTGAAAAACAAAACACCAGGTCCAATGGTGTAGCATGGCCACAATTAGGATTAAAAGATTTCCTGAGACGCCCTGGGCTATTCCACACTATCCTCTCCTTTCCAGAGGAAAACCCCTCTACCATGGATGCTCAGGTATCCATATAATACATTCATACTGGTTGACCACAAAGTGAGCAGCTGCTCACTTTTGCATGTTAAACCACTCCGTGAGGTAGCATGGCATTATTATCCCAACTGGCTGAGGAGGAAAACATTAGATAGTCGGCCAGTTCCACACAGCTACTGAATGGCTGCCCAGTCCTTAAATCCATACTGTAAACAAAAGGCAAGTTTTCTGGTGGTCCACTAGCTGCCAACTCCTGGCTTCCAGCTCAGTGCTCTCACTCCCAGACCCCAGCGTGCTATCTGGCCTGCAACGTCAGTGTCACCTTGCATGGCCATTGCCCTAGAACTCCATGAGACGGGCATTCATAGTCATCATTTCTGTCCACAAAATCATTCAAGAGTTGTTGGAAAACTTATAAAACATTTAAAAATCTATCTTTTTTTCTGAGCCTTTGCAATCACCCTCTCTGTCCCAGGTGATTAAGAAATCTCTAATCAGGGCATACTAAAACACTACTTTGTATCATCTATGGAGCAAAGGTCTAGATGGAATACATTCTGTGATTCTTTGCTCAGCATGGAGACACCAGTGTGAAAGAGACTTAATTTGTGTCAAGTATGAACTCTGTTAGAAAACTAAAGGTTATCAGTGAATGTAAATGATGTCTAATTACTTTTGACATATTAGTCTCCAAACGATTTTATGTAGTAATCAATTTTTATTTCATGTTATCTTTTTATTTCTCACTTTGTTGAGATAGGATCTCACTCTATAGCCAGCCAGCCCATGGTGACCTGGAACTCACTATGTAGTGACCTTACCTCAGGCTCCCAAGTGCTGGAGTTACAAGTGTGAACTAACCTGATTTATAGTTATATTTAACCCTCATAAAAACAATACACAAGACAGAAAACTTATATGGCCTTTGGGTCTTGCTATAGTTGTGATCTTAAATGTCCTCCAAAGGCCAGTGCATTGACAGCTCAGGCCTTGGGGATTGTTACTAGGGGATAGTGAAATCTTAGCTGTATGACAAGGGAGTGGTCCTCGGGTCACTTGGGTCATGCCCTTACAGAAAAACTGTGGGACCATAATCTTCCCTTCCTCATTCAGTTCTTTGACATGAGGTGGCCAGTTCTGTTCTTGCACATGGTTTCCTCCGTTAACACATGGCACCCACCCTGATACACCTGGTCATGGACTGGAGCCCTGAAAGCTATTAGCTAAAACAGTGATTGAAATCTGACTAACATGTCCTCTTTTCCAGGATCCCATCCTAGAAATACTCTTGATTGCGGAGAATGGCAGACATGATTCCGTGACATGATGGACTCTTACCTTTCTGCACCTGGAATTCAAGTAAACCCTTCCTTCTGCAAGTTGCTCTCCTCATGGTGTTTTACAACAGCAACAAAAAATAACTAGGACAGCAAATTTGAGGACAAGGGAAAGGGCTTAGCCTTTTTATTTATTTATTTTCTTTATATTTGTATTAAGAATTTTTTTCATTCATTTTACACACCAACAAAGATCCCCCTCTTCCCTCCTCCTGCCCCCCCCTGCATCCCCCTCCCAACCCACTCCCCACTCCCATCCACAAGAAGGCAAGGCCACCCATGGGGAGGCAAACAAATCCAGTAGAGGCAAGTCCAAGCCTCACCCCCACCCAGCATAGGTAGTCAGCTCCCAAAACCCTCTCCTGCACCAGAGATGGATTCTGATCCTACTGCCAGGGGCCTCCCAAGCAGATCAAGTTATACAACTGTCTCACCATGCCTAGTCCACTCCCATGTAGGTTCCACAGCCATTGATCCAACTTTCATGAATTCCCTCTAGTTTGGTTTGGTCATTCCTGCATGTTTCCCTGTTATGATCCTGATGCTCTTGCTCATAGAATCCTTCTTCTCTCTCCTTGACTGGACTCTTGGAGCTCTGTCTGGTGATTGGCTGTGGATCTCTGCATTGGCTTCCATCAGTCATTGGAGAAAAGCTCTGTGATGACAGTTAGTGTATTCACCGGTCTGATTTCTGGGGCAAGCCAGTTCAGTTCAGGCACCCTCATAAGTGGATAGTAGATATAAAGCAAAGGTAATCAGGCAACAACCCACAATTCAGAGAAGCTAACTAACAGGGAAGACCCAAAGTGGGATACATGGACAGCCCTGGGAAAGGGAAATAGATGAGATTTCCATGAGTAAACTGGGGATGAGGGATGGGCAATGGAGGGTAGGGGACAGGGGATGAGAGCATAAGGGAATGGGATGGTTGAGCTGGAACAGGGAGGGAGGGGGAAAGCAATGAAAGAGACACCATGATAGAGGAAGACATCATAGGGATAGAGAGAAACCCAGGGCTAGTGAAGTTGCCAGGAATCACCAAGGATGACCCCAGCCCACAAGAATAGCAATAGTGGAAAGGTTTACCCTTTTTAAAAGGTTTACCTTCAGACTTCAGTAACTCAAAACAGTGAGGTGGTGGTTCAGACTAGGGAGCAAATAAAACACCCTTAACAGCAGAAATGGTCTGGGATTATAGAGAAATGGAATCATACCCAGAAATAAAGGGAGTAAATTTAGTGCTAGTGCATTTGGTAGATTGTATTCAGAAAACTGGTTTTTAGTATACATAAAAGGTAAGTGTGGGTCTGGATTTTATGCTAGATATAAGAGTAACCCCAGAGGTGTGTGAGAACTAGATATAAAGGTAAAATCATGAGACATGAGGTAGAATATAAAGTTTCTAAAAAATCATCAGGGTGAGGAAACTTTTTTTTTTTATAAAAAAACAAACAAACAAAAAATCCAAAGCACAAGCCATACAGTAAAAACTGATTTTGACAAAATCAAAATTAAAGACCTCTGTTCAGTGAAGGTTTCCGTAAAATATAGTAGCATATGGGTGACAGATTAGGACATATTTGCACCTGCAAAAACCAACAAAAGATTAATTTAGAAAATACAAAGGACTCTTAGGAACCAGTCAGAAACACAGACAAATGGTTGAAATCACTGGATCCGCCCTCTAGTTCACCACCAGAGAGAAATTAAATCAATCTATGGCAGTTGGCCTGTTAGCAATGGTGTAACTTTCTGTCTTAGAGACTTGCTGAGACCTCCAAATGCAGTGTCTCTTTGAATTTTTTTAAAAAAAAAAGATTCCAGGGTGCTATACACATCCATAACACCACAGATCCCTGATCACAAACACACTTTTGCATAAAGCAAAGTATACTCATTAGTTCTTGACTCTGGCCTATGAATTTCATCAGTTGACAATAATTCTGAAATCCAGTGGATTTGTCAGGCACTCTTATAAAAGTTCACAAGAATCAGTAGTGAAAAATAGTGCTCATAATGAAATTGTAGGTGAAGGTGTAGCATTGGAGCCCCGAGAAATCTCCTTCTGTTTTGTAAAGAACAAACACAGTCAGATGTATGGCCTGGTCCTTAAACAATGTGTAGGAACCATACAGGCAAAGAAGTCAGACAAAATTCACCCCCCAAAGAGGGATCAGGATCCTCCTGGATGTGATGTGTGGGAGAAATAGCCCTTTAGGGTACTTGAAAATGGCATGTGACATGTCAGATCACTATTAGATATAGGAGTGAATTGGCATGATAGGATCCCAGAAAGCAAGAGGACCATCAAAGGAGCAGGTATAGCGGAGAAATATTCAGACTTGAATAGGTAGTGTCAGTACATATGGATAGAAAAAACATCTGAGAGGATTTAGGAGGAAGAGGTGAGAGGACCTGGTTATGATGAGGATGAAGAAGGCATAAACTAAGGATAATGCAACATTTTGGGGTTGGATTTAGACAATGATCACATTATTGAGAGCTGACATACAAGGGAGCATTTCCTGCAGTTTATAATTATGTTTGTAAATAAAGAAAAGTCATTGGCATTTATGTTCAGAATCTCTAAAAAAAAATCACAGAAGCAAGTATTTACTATTGATGAGTGTGTTGTTTCCAGTGCATCTTGATCCTGTAAACCTTGCTAGGAGCAGTGAGAAAATGAAGAAAAAACAGAAATATAGCACACATACAGTAAAGAGCACTCACCTACAGACATCTCCTACCGAGACTAGCTAACTCCTACTCCTACTCCTCCTGTACCATATGTAACAAATTCAATGAGTTTCCAGGTTGTTGTGATAGTTTGTACCACTCCATCAGAGTCCTGTAGGCGAGTGATCTCAGGCTGTAAATATCTGGGAGGAGGAAGTTGCAGTTGCTAGTTCTTTTTTTTTTTTGGTTTTTCGAGACAGGGTTTCTCTGCGTAGCTTTGCACCTTTCCTGGAGCTCACTTGGTAGCCCAGGCTGGCCTCGAACTCACAGAGATTCGCCTGCCTCTGCCTCCCGAGTGCTGGGATTAAAGGTGTGCGCCACCACCGCCCGGCGTTGCTAGTTCTTTTACACACTGGTCAGTTATTCATAAACACCCATACTTGTATACTCTGTCAACATACATAGTAGGACCATAGGAAGGCTTTCAGCCTCACCCCAGAGGGAAGGCTTTGCCAAATTCCCATGGGTTTGAGACATTGATCATGCCATAGCCATGCCCATGTCAAACAATACACATTCAATCGGGGCTTCGTCTCCTACTAAAATATTCGCTCAAGGCTTCTTCCACTTCCTATAGATGTGGTAAATGATATTATGGAATACATGAAGGGCACAGTAATGATATGAGGTAGGGGACATTAGCACTGCCTTGAGAGAGATATAGAGTAAAAGCTAAAATGTTAAACTCTATACACAACTACATGGGTTTGAATCTGGTTTTTACTCTGAGTGCTAATGTTCCTTCATCATGGGCCTTTGGTCCTTGTCTGTAAAACCAGATTACCTATGCAATATGATTGGTATGTTCTTTAAATCAGAATGCAGTGCAAGATGTAAAACAGGTGAGCAAAGGACCAAAGGGAGATCTATAAAAGATGTTGGAAGCCCAGCTCTGCAGGTGTTGAGACCTTGGTGATCCTGTGATCATATCAACAGGGTGTGGAACCTTTAAGAAGTGGAGCCTAGCAGAAGGTCTTTAGGTCATGGGAAACACTGCCTTTGAAAGAGATTAAGGTAGCTCTTCTGAGGCCTCTGAGTTGGTTCTCAACAAAAGAGTGTCACAAAACAAGAAACCCAGTCATTTTATATATTCCTTGGCTTCCTATCTGGAATTGCCTCTCCCATGCTCCCGACCTTTGATCCCATACAATACAAGTCTTGGCTTCCTATCTGGAATTACCCCTCCCATGCTCCCGACCTTTGATCCCACACAACACAAGGTGATCGAGCCAGGAGAGACCCCATTAGACACCACACCTTACAGCAGCAGAAAACTTTCAAATACATGGGCTAACCTGGAACCTGTCAAACGGGGGAAAAGTGAAAGAGTACATGCAATTTCATGAGGCCCGACAGAACAGATGATCTGGGGAAATTGGATTATTGCAGGATCTCTGGAAGGTACAGTGTGTACATTTAGTGTCAGAGACAGTTGGAGCTGGACATGGAGCCCCGTGAAGCCTTGGCTTTATTAAACAAACTCTGATAGTTTTTGTGGCCCTCCATTCCATTGCCAACCACTCCCCTCTCTAGGCTTCCTTCCCTTATTTGTTTGTCTTGAATGGTTATTCATCAATTGACATGGTTGGTTAAGATTTTGAACTTAACAATTCTCCCCACACCAGTTATGATTCCTAAGACAAAAAAAAAATTTCCTTGTTAGAACATCCTCTGGTTCCTACAGCATCATGTTTCACCTTGTCCACCAAGAAGGACCTCACATTGCTCAGGACTCAACTTGACCCTTAGATGTGACATCCTGCATTAAGTTATTAGGTAAGCCCTTGGTTTTCTCTTGGTAACTGTTCAGATTTTCATATTCCCTGTCTGGTCTCTGTTATATCTGAGGAGGTTCTTCCAAACTCCTGTGCTCCTTGATCTTGAGTAGTCATGTGTTCAACAAGATATAGCTAGGAACAGTTAGAGTCTAGCTGCACTTTTAAGGGTATGAAATGGAATGATTACTTCTGTATCTTGCTCATGCTCTTTGGACTAATTGACTCTAAACCTATATTACCAAGCAGCTCCACCTCTCTGACAGGTAGCTGGAAAGCTCAGATAATGAGCATATCATTTGCTTCATAATCTGAAGTCTTTTTTTTTTCCTTTTGAGACAGGGTCTCACTATATATAATTGGCCGAAGTGGAGTTCACTCTGTAAATCATACTGGCCTTGAACTCACATGGATCTGCCTTGTTTGCTTCCAAAGTGCTGGAACTAAAGTCATACATTACTCCCCAGCAGAAGTCTCTAATCTTTATAGGAACTATTCAAAAAGAAATATTGCCAGACAAACTGAGGACAGATAGACCATCTAAAAGTAAACTGAAACTTTAGGTTGCTAGCAGAAAAATAAAAAGTGAGTCTAAACAGAGAAGGGAGAGAGGAACTGCAAAAACCAGGTTTTCTTTCCAGAGCAAGAAAGGTCGTGTTCAAGGTCGAGGGAAACAAGCTAATTTAAAGATTGTGACTTGATCACTGGCAGAGGCTGAGGAGATGGACACAGAGAGTTTGCACAGGGGCCATCCCAAAGCACAGCAAACTGACCACAGGCAACAATTGCGAGGAATTATTCTGGAGGGTCTGTGACCTTGTCAAAAGGACAGCCAGGCTAGGAGACAGAAGGAGAAGCTGTAATTGTCCCCATGTGGCTCTTGGCAAAGCGTACTGCCTTTTTGAGCCTTAGGTTCTCACATGTTGAACGCAGGTGAGGAAAGAAAACAAAGCAGTTTTCCTGCCTTCAGTACCCAAGGAAGTCCTTAGAAACCAAACAAAACAAAGGGGAAAGTGCTGCTTGAGGCTGCAAAGCCAACCCAGAGGGCACACAGTACAGTCATTACTGTGATGGCACAGGGGAAGAGACGTCAACAGAAGCAAGCTCTTGATTTTCAAGCATTTGCTCATCTGTGGGAACAGGGAAATATCAAGGGCAGAGGTCTGACCTAGGGATAAAGTTACCAATTCATTCCACCTTCCTTTCAGGGTTCTTATGACAATTAGCTTGCCAAGTTTCAACCACAAGACCATATGTTTGCTAGGTCACGTGGAGGAATGGGGTTTATTCTGATATTTGTTTGTAGATTCGAGCAGTGAGGCAGTTATCACGCTGGACAAATCCAATCTGTCAGGAGGCTTCCCTGCACATGAACGTGTGAAAGTATTCCAAATGCATGTGAATTAAGAAAAAGGTGTATTTATTGCATTTTGTGTGTATGAGTGTTTTGCCTACATGTAGTATACTAAGTGCTGCATGGGTGCCTAGTTCCCATGAAGCTGGAGGAGGGTGCTAGATGCCCTGGACCTGAAGTTATAGACTAGGTGATGGTGTGCTGTCATGTGGGTGCTGGGAATTGGCCCTACTCCTCTGGAAGAGTGGTGAGTGCTCTTGACCACTGAGTCATCTCTCCAGCCCACCATAGGAAGTTCTCAGTAGGAGAACCCTAAGTTCAAGTCCTCCCCAGCAGACTTGTTGGTAAATACCTTAACCCTTCACAGGATGGTGTTCCTGATGATGACAGGCCCAGCAACTGGAAAGTCTTGAAGACCCTTCTGGACTGGCAAAAGAATATTCACATGTGCCAAGGATTGTTTTGGTATTTAATGGACACTAATAATCTAATTATTTTGGCAGTTGCTAACCGGTGATGTCATCCCAGCTAGGTTATTTGGTCAGCCAAACCACTCATCCATCTGAGCACAAAGAATAAGCAAAACACACTATTCCCTTAGAAGCTTTTCTCTCATAACTACATGTAACATCACGAAGTCCAGGCACTAATGGGGCTGGAGACACTGCTCAGTGGTTAAGAGAGCTTGCTACCCTTCCCAAGGACCCAAGTTCAGCTCCGAGCACCCACGTTGGGTGGCTCACAATTACTTGTAACTCCAGCTCCAGAAGATTCATTACTCTCTTCTGGTCTCCATGGGCACCCGCACACAATGGCATACAAATACACAGACACATAGGCACACATAAATAAAAAATTAATCTAAAATAAAATGTAGAGCCATTATTCTACCCAAATTCCTAAGTGGGGTTTCTGAGTTGTAAGTCAACCCATTGACAATTTCCCTGCTTCTCTGGCCTCTGCTCTCCACTTTACTTTTGTAGAGTTTGTTTTCCACACAAAGACTCCTTGGCATTTTCCCCAAAGGCACCACCCTATTCTGGTGTCTAAGGTGGTAGGTACTCTCTGCCTTCAGTATTCTCCAAGCAGTCCAAGAAAAGTTTAACTCTCCCAATTCCATTCATCAGGAAAACACTAATGCTTTGAGACTCACAAAGGGTGTTATCCTCAAGAAAGCCCCCCCCCGCCCCCCTATAAATTCATCCCCTCTGGATCTGGGCCTCAACATTTCTAAGTGAGCTCTCACAGCTAATCTGCATTTCTGGTACCCCAATGTGCAGGCTCCTTGGGGGAGAAGAGTGATTTGTTTATCTTCATATTCACTTTCCCAATGTTGGGTCCAGCATAAAGTAGAGCTCAGGGCATCTTCAGGGCACATAGATGCCAAGAGCCTCCTCCAGTTTGATTGATTCACTTCTGAGGTGAGTGTGCTGCCCAGGTCCCCTCTTTTGAGTGTCCCTGTTGGCTCAGGAAAACAAGATTTTCCTTAGAACAAATGGGCGTGGAATATGAAAATATCATGCAGGATTAGTCAAATGCTGTACTGCTTCCTCTAGGCACTTCCCTGACTGTGACTTTCAGACGGTTTCGGAGTAGAGCTTGTGGCAGGTGGATAGGGCTGGGGAAGGTGGGGGGTGAGCAGCTGGGGGACGGGTACACAACTTTTGGGGGACTTGTAAGCAGCTGTGGAGGGAACCCTGGTGAGCAGTGGCTTTGGAGAAACATTGCTTGTCCCCAGAACTCTACTCCAGCTGGGAAGGTAAGACTGTTTGCCAACTTTGTGTGTGAGCCAAAGTACCCGACATGTTCTTGTGGCTACCTGAGTTCTCTTGTTACCCTCCACCTATTGTGGTGACTCTTGGGACTGTAACCTGAATAACAGGCTGACATGGAATGCAGGCGAAATTGACCAAACCAGGGTTGCTAGAAACAAACAGGGCATCGATGTTGTGGGTGCTGAGGGTGTTGAAGAGTTCACTGGGAGAAACAGTAATTAGAGTTATAGGAACTAAGAATTCACAGGTGAATGGAGGGAGTGTCAGAGGAGCCAAAGATAGGACAGACAGACACACAGACAGACAGACAGACACACACACCACATGAGAAAAAGCTCAATTTCTAGGTTCCAACTGGTGGTGTTTGTGTGTGAGCATGTCATTCTAGAACAATTTTTAGAATGATATTTTAATGCATCTTTAACAGATATGGATTGTTAATTAATGAAACACCTGTTATACATTAATGAAGTTGAATGTTCCAACCAAACAGTAGAACATACTTGTGTGTGTGTGTGTGTGTGTGTGTGTGTGTGTGTGTGTGTGTGTGTGTGTGTGTCTCCATTACCGAGGAATAGTCAAGAATGTGGAGTGAGGAATTCAGAGACAAGTTTTTGTTTTGTTTTGTTTTTATAGAGAACCATTGTAGGGATACCTTTTTATTGCTTCTCAATAATGAAAAAAAATCATAATGTTATAAACACAGTGAAGGAAACTCTCTGCTTTCTCTAGCATCAGTAAAAATGAGAGGTGATGCAGTGGACTATTATATGGCCACTAAAATTAAGCATGTGTGTGCTTGAACATACAGAATGCGGTGAAATGAAGTCGCTCAAAGGACAGTGTTTGATGGCAGCTTTTGAGACGCTTTGCATGGATGAGGGCAAGAAGGAATATTACATTCACTTAGCTTTACCTACACTCTGCTCTTTTACAAGCTCACCATGAGCCAGCCTGATTTACTTCTTACATAAGGAACAATGTGAAGAGGGAGCGTACAAGAGAGAAGGACAAGGACCTAGAGAACAGACACCGAGTACCACCCAGAGCGAAGGGAAGGTGTGAGTTGACCCATTTCGTGGTATGAGTGGATGAAATCATTGTGTTAATTGAGAGGCTATGCAGTTTGAATAACTCTCAACAGACATTTGCTGCTAGATTCATAATTAAACGTTGATTTGCAATTAAACATTACAAATTAAAGTGTACTGTTAAAGGGAGGGAGGAGCATACAGTGAGGAACAGTAGGCCACGCACAGCAACCTGGACATTTTCCAGAGAATCGGGGACACAGAGCTGGGTACGATGTAGGGGCTGAGAGCTTAGAGATAACACCTTCTTTCTAAACCACACGTTCATCTGTTATTAATTTTCAAATTTAGAATGCAAAAAATGATGGGTTTCCTTGTTTGCTACATAGATACCGTTGTACTTTGCACATTTCATGTCTTGTCATTTTTACCCCTCTAATAATCATCTTCCACACCAAATAGTCCCTTTTCTAATTTCAAGTCATATGTTATTTATATATACACATATATGCATATATTAAAATATAAAGCTTGCATACAGGAGAAAATGTGATATTTTTCCTTACTCTCACTATTACCCTATTTTGTTCCCCCTTCCCTCTTCTTTAAGATTCCTTCTTTTTCTCTCATATTCTCTTTTCTACTTTCTACACACACACACACACACACACACACACACACACACACACACACACGCACGCGCACACTACACATTTAAATCTAGATTCTGCATATGAGAAAAATACGCAGAATTAGTCTATCTGAGTTTGACTTATTTTGCTTCACATGACAATATCTAGTTCTGTCCTGCAAATAGTAGAATTCCATTCCTCCTCATGGCTGAATAAAAGCTCTTGTGCATATGTGCCACATGTTCCTTCTCCACTTATGTGTTATGCATTGGTCTGGTACCATAGCTTGGTGGTTATGAATACTGTTGTGATAAACATGGATGTGCAGGTATCTCTGTGGTATGCTGACTTAGAATCCTTCAGATATACACCCTCAGATGGTATAGCTCTGCCATGTGGCATTTCTATTCTCAGCTTTCAAGAGCCTCCATATTGATCACCGTGGTGGTTTTAATGATTTGTATTCCTACCAGCACCATGTACAGCTCCCTTTTCCTGCATTTTTGCCAGCTCTTGCTATTTTCTTCATAACACCCACTCTCACTGGGGTGATATAAAGTTTCAATGATGCTTTAATTTACATTTCCCTGATGGTTAAGTATGTCAAACTTTTTCATGTATTTATTGGCCAGGTGTATATACTTGTGTGTGAGTGTGTGTATATATGGTGAATGTTTGCATTCATCTGCATATGCAAGTGTGAGTGCCTACACGGGTTTGCACATGTGTGGAGGGACAAAGGTTGACATAGTATGTCCTCTTTAGTTGCTATCAACCTTATTTTTAAGACAAGGTTTCTTACTAAATCTTTGGCTTGCCAATTGGCTAGATTGGCTGGCTAGTGGAGTTCAAGGACCCTCCTCTCACCCTTGTCTCTCTGACCATGCTGGAATTTCAGACATTCACTTCCCAGCCTAGCTTTTATGAAGGAACTAGGGTTCAAAACTCATATTCTCATGCTTGTATGGCAAAGTATTTCACTAACTCTGACCCATCTCAGCCCCTATATTTCTTCTTTTAAGAAATAATTCATTTGCTCATTTATTAATTGGATGACTTGTAGTAATTTTTTTCCCATTTTTAATCCTTTATAGACTCTAGGTGTTAATTGACTACCCAATGTAGAGTTGATAAGGATTCCCCAATTCTATAGGCTGTCTTTCCACTCTGTCAGTGGTTTAATTTGCTGTGCAGAAGTATTGGCGTGGCATGCAATAGTACTATTAACTCTTCTTGTTATTTCCTGAGCTGTTGGAGAACTTACCAGAAATTCCTTGCCTATGTCAGTACTTTGAAGCATTTCTATTATGGTTTTTCTTCTACTAGAGGTTTAAAAGTTTCAGGTCTTACATGAAGGTCTTTAGTTTATTTAAGTTGAGTTTTGTACAGAATATTAGGGGTCTGGTTTCATTCGTCCACCTTAGTTTTCTAAGCAGAATTTGTTGAAGAGGCTGTCTTTTTTCCATTGTATGCTTTTGGCCTATTTGTAAAAAGACGGAAGGCTGATCTCATACTACAGAGTGACAGTAGCACATGCCTCATGCACTTGTACAAAAACATGCTCCGGGATGAATGTATGCATCCACAGCCTTCTATCTTTTGACAAATGGACCAAAAACATAGATCTTTTCCTGACTTTAGGACATTTTTTGTTACGAATGTTTTAAAAATGTTTCTATGCCTTTAGATTCTCCTTCTTCCATACCTGTGATCCATGGGCTTAGTCTTTTCAGAGTGTCGTGTCTATGTTGGAATCCACACTGTCATCTCATTATTTTATCCCTGCCCTCGGTTGTTTTTGTTCCTCTACCTTGTCTTCAAGCGTACTCCTCTCTTTGGTCTAGTCTCTTGTAAGGGACTTTCCACAGAGCTTTTTATTGAACTTGTATTTTTCCATGTATATTATTTCAGGTTCTTTTTCATATCTCTTTATTGAATTCATCTTTCATATTTTACATAGTCTTTCTTATTTCATTCAGCTTGTGTTCACAGCAATGATTTTAATTTTTTTCTTTGATTTCTTTGAACATATTTAAAATCATTCTTTGAGTTCTCCGTCTGGGTGCCTTAGTTACTGTTTTATTCCTGGGAAGAGACACCATGACCCAGGCAATTTACAAAAGGAAGCATTTAGTTGGGAGCTTGTTTACAGCTTCAGAGAGTTAATGCATGATCATCATGGCAGAAAGCATGGCAGCAGGCAGGCAGTCGTGGGGCTGGACCAATAGGTAAGAGCTTACATCCTAATCCACAGACCAGGAAGAGAGAGAACAGGATTGGGCCTAGTGTAAGCTTTTGAAACCTAAAGGCCAACCCCCAGTGACACACCTCCTCTACCAAAGCCACACCTACTCCAACAGGCCCATACCTCCTAAACACTCCTAAACTGTCCACCAACTGGGAAACAAACATTCAAATATATGAGTCTTTGGGGACCATTGTTATTTAAAACACCACACTGAGATTTTACCCAACTTATAGTCATCAGATGCCAGAACTGGAAGATTGGTAGTTATTGGAGGAGTTAAAGTTGCCTTGGATTTCTGTGTTTCTCCTGTTATTGCATTGAAGTTAATGCCTCTGGTGTTATCTTTTTTTTTTTTGGTTTATTTTATATCACAAGTATTCTTTTAGTTAAAATATTTTTAGTGTTCATGTGGGCCTTGAATGTAGCAGAGCCAAGTGTATCATTCAGAAAATAGTTCCACAGTCCAGAAGCTCAGATGAATGGAATAAATGTTGATCAAAAGAGACTTATCTGTATCTATTGAGATGATATGGAGATTTCTGTTGTGGGGTATATTTATAAAATATATTGTATTTATTGATTTATATATGTTGACCATCCTTGAATCTTTGGAATGAAACCAAACTGATCATGGTTCATAAACTCCATAATGTGTTTTTAAATTCTATTTGCAAATATTTTTTGAAAATTTACATCTGCATTCATCAGTGAAGTTGGTTTATAGTGTGACTATCATATTTTGATGTTCATAATATTCCATCCATTTTAATGATCATAATATTCCTTCACCTGAACATCATATTGGAGAAATTTAGGTACTATTTTGAGAGAGAGAGAGAGAGAGAGAGAGACTGATTCTGGGAAGTATCAAATTTAAAATATTTTCAGAGAAAAAATTGCTACAGTACATAATATATGGACACTCCTTTGGAAAAGCTACCCAAAATATACTCAATGAGTATGCTCTTCCTCGTTTTCGTATTTATTTTTCTAAGTCTACCAAATTCAGTTGTGACTATAACACATCTCAGATGGTTCAGATCTCACGCAGGAATCTCAGGGGTCATGAAGTGTCTTATAAAGGGGACAGAAAGTTGTAGCTGTGTCCAAGATTGTATGCCTTGAAAAGAAGCAGCTTTCTTTAAGGGGCACAGGAAATAGATGAGGCCAAGATTTGAATCTAAGTCTGTCTCATTGAAGTTTATGCAATTGAGGGAGATAACAAAATTTGCCTGAGAGCTTCATGTTTTCAAAAATCCATGATTAGAGCCTTGCATGTCTGTTTACACATGTAGCTAATAAAATGGTGACTTGTGGAAAAGGTGTCTAGCACCCAAGTTACCTAACCCAGAGGTAACTGTGCAAACAGTGGTGCTGCTGTGACTAAGCACCATGATCAAAAGTAGCTGGAAAGGAAAGGGTTTCTTTGGTTCACACTTGCATATCACAGGTCACCATCAAAGGAAGTCAGGGCAGGAACCTGGAGGCAGGAGTTGATGCAGAGGTCATGGAGGAGTGTTGCTTACTGGCTTGCTCTTTGTGGCTTGCTCAACCTGCTTTCTTATAGAACCCAGGACCACAAGCCTAGGAGTGGCATCACCCACAGTGAGCTGGGCCGTTCCCCATCAATCCCTAGTTAAGAAAATGTCCTGTAGGTTTTTTTGTACAGCCCAATCTTATAAAGGCATTTTCTTGAGAGAGAGAGAGAGAGAGAGAGAGAGAGAGAGAGAGAGAGAGAGAGAGAGAGAGATTCATGTAGGAGCTGGAAGGCCAGCAATGGATGTCCTCATGCTGGGGAAGGAGGTAACCCAGTAGCTTCTCAATTTATGAAGCAGGATGTCTCAGCAATCACAATCCAGTACTGAAAGGCAAGAACATCCAGACTAGAAGGCTGAAGAAGTTAGCATCTAATGCAGGTAGAGAAGCAAAGGCAGGGAGGTACGAGTTGTTCTTTACTCAGACCTTTTCATATCTGGGCTGGTAAATGGACGGTGACACCAACTTTGAGAACAGATATTTTCCTTTCCTTTCCTTTCTAGAAATGCTCCCACAGACATATCTAAAGTTGTATCTCCTAAGTGATTCTAAATCTCATCAAGTTGGCTATCAAGACTAACATCATAGCCTGAGAAAAACTTCAAGATGCTGTTCTTCAGGTTTTGGTTGTGGGCAGCTTCTCAACACTGGAAAAGAAAAGGAATTGCATTTCTCTCTAGTTTCTAACAAAGAATGCAACCTGCCTTAGTCAGTGGTCTATTGCTGTGAAGAGA
This sequence comes from Peromyscus maniculatus bairdii, assembly GCF_049852395.1. Taxonomy (NCBI): domain Eukaryota; kingdom Metazoa; phylum Chordata; class Mammalia; order Rodentia; family Cricetidae; genus Peromyscus; species Peromyscus maniculatus. Next base: position 78,905,749 of record NC_134854.1, read on the forward strand.
CACCATGACCAGAACAATTCTTATAAAGGAAAACATTTAACTGGGGGCTTGCTTACAAGTCCATGATCATCATGGATGGAAATACAGCAGCATGTAAGCAGATGCTGGAGTAGTAGATGAGAGCTACTTCTGGAGAGATAGAGTAGAAAAATATAGATAGATAGATGATAGATAGATAGATAGATAGATAGATAGATAGATAGATAGATAGATAGATAGATGAGACTACTCTAGGCTTGGCATGAGCTTTTGAAACTTCAAAGCCACCCACATACACACCCTACCCCAGAGTGATCCATTTCTTCCAATGCGGTCACACCTCTTAATCCTTCTAATTCTGTTCAAGGGCTCTACTCCCTAGTGTCTCAACATTCAAATATGTGAGCCGATTGGGACCATTCTTATTCAAATTACCACAAAGTCATTCTGAGGCATTGATTTAGCTCAGAATGCTAATTTGTTCTGACTTCTGTAACTATGAAATAATTTCATGTTTTCTTAAGCAATTAAACTTGTCTTAATTTCTTATCTCAGCAACAGTAAGTGAATACAAACTGAAATAGACTTATAGGTGAGCTTGAGGTTGCAAACAGGGGTAGAATGGCTGAAGTAAGTTGCTGAGTGAGACATAGAAGAATCGGGTCATTATATGGGGTTTGAGATGCATGGATCAAAAACTGGGCTCTCCTGCTATTCCTCCTTCATTTTAGGGTTCACAGAAACAGTAAGATGCTGTAGTTACAGACAGTCAGTATTTTGCACACTACACTGGACGCTTTCTGCACTGTGTAGAGAATGCCAGAACAGGTAAAGGGTAAAGGGCACAGGGTAAAGGGCACAGTTATGCTCGCATTTAATCTATGTTTGAGCTGTTCTTGTTTGTTTAAGCCTTTGTAAAACAGTAAGGGCAGATTTAACTGCACATAATCAATTATTTAGAACTATGGAAAAGGCTTTCTGAACCTATTCCCACAGAGCATACATTTCCTGAATCTAAATTTTTCATCACCATCCAGGAGATGTGAAAGAAGTTGGACAAGGCACAAGATCTCCCAGAGGTTCCCATTTGTGAAACTTTGCCCAGTTCATCAACACAAGCAGAGAATCTTGAATCTTAGATCCAGAAAGAGCGCTAGAGATGCCAGTTCAGATTTCTCATTTTATCTGTAACTCACACAATGAGTGAAGCCGCTCCTGACAGGAAATGACAGGAGGCCATGGGTTGTCCTTGGAAGATGTATCCTGTGGGCAAGCTTCTGGTGCATCTTCTTAATTTGATGATTGATGTAGAAGGCTAAGCTCACTCATGGTGGTACCATCCTTGGACTGGTAGCCCTGGGTGTTATCAAAAAGCCTGCTGAGCGGGCCATGGGAACAAACCAGTAAGGAGTATTCATTCATGGTCTCTGCTTCAGTTCCTGCCTCCAGGCTCCTGCCTTGAATTCCTGCCCTGACTCCCTTTGATGATGAACTATAATGTGGAAAATTTAACCAAATAAACCCTTTCCTCCCCAAATTGATTTTGGTAATAGTGTCTTATCACAGCAATAGAAACCCTAACTAAAACCACTTTTGCTGGGAAATTTCGTAGTAGAAAAACAAGAAGTTAGGAGCTGAAAAACATTTGTGTTTAAATCCTGCCACCTACATTGTATAGGGAACTACCTTTAATTTAAATATGTAACTTACTTATCTATGGAAAGTCTTGGAGAGTTAGGGGTAACAGAAGTTTAAAGTGAAATGTTGTCTTTAAAGCACTCAGCAAAGCACCTTGTACTCTCTCGATGCTCACGTTTAGTTCTTCCCCTTTGCCGTTCACACTCCGTTACCTGAGGCTGTGGAAGGCTTCAGAGGAAGCAGACTGGTTCCAGTAATCAGGAGAAATTCTGACACGTTGACTCCTGCTCACAGAATTGAAATGCATAGGTTTGGCCGGGAGGTTGATGCCTGGGAAAGACCACAAGGCTTTGTTCTGCCGTTTCAGATTAATCTAATTGATTCTTTTGACATGCTGGCAAAAGAGAGATGTCACATAAAGACATGTCTAGCTGACTCCCTAAAAAACTGGCTACTACAGTAAAGGTGCCCCAAATGGTTGAATGGTAGTCCATAAGGAACCTTCAGTGCTTTGGGCCAGGTTCACATTTAGGGTTAATCTGGAAAATCCACTTGCAAGCTATTCTTCATTAGGATTTAAGAAACCTTATTTGTTTACTTAGGTGTTTATGATTTATTTTTGGATAACATTCTAGTTTTGTTGTTGCTCTGATAAAGACCATGACCAAAGGCAACTTGGGGAAAAAAGGGTTAATTTCATTTTGCAAATCCATACCTGAAGGTCACAATCCACACCTGAAGGAAGTCAGGGCAAGAACTCAGTGTCTGGAACTGAAGCAGAGGCCTTCCTTGGGGGAATGTGGCTTACTGGTTTGTTTCCTCTAGCTTGCTTGATTTGCTTTGTTTTAAAGACTTATTTATTTTTATTTTATGTGTATGATGTTTTGCTTGCATGTATGTAAATGCACCACATGCATTCTTGGTGCCTGTAGAGATCAGAAAAAGGTCCTGGATCCACTGTAACTGGAGTTACAGACAGTTGTAAGCTGTCATGCGGATGCTGGTAACTAGTCCTGGGTCCTCTACAAGAGCAGCATGTACTCTTAACCACTGAGTCGTCTCTCTATCTAATCAGCTTGTGTGTGTGCACAAATGTATATCCCAATCCTACCACCTAGGGATGGTGCTGAACCCAGTGAGTTGATACCTCCTAGATCAATTAGTAGTCAAGAAAATACCCCCATAGACATCCCCATATGCCAGTCTGATGGAGGCAATTCCTTAATTAAAGTTTCTTCTTCCAAGGTGCATCAAGTTGACAATCAAGTTTAGCTATCATAGGCAGGATATGTATCTTAGGCTAACCTCAAATTTGAGATTCTTCTGCCTCAGCCTCCCAAATACTGGGATGATAACATACCATGTCTTGTTTGGCCTACTAATTATGTGGGGTTTGTTGGCATAGGTGTTAGTTGTAAAGCTGTTGGTTCTTCTGGAAGCGCAGAAGAGCCCTTTGGATCAAAATGCCAAAGATCCACATAATTAGTCATGCTGAATATACTCTAGCTCAGGGAATTCATGGAAGAAGTAAGACAAAAGGTAGTACAGGAAGTACACCAGTGCAGGAAGTACACCAGGGCAGGAAGTATGCCAGTATGGAAGCAGATATTCAATGACCCTGATACTGCTGCATACCAAAGACCAAGTGTTAGAAGTTATAGATACTCGTTCTGTCCATGTGATATGTCCCTGGACTTTTGGTAGTGGGCTTTTCAACCAGACATGAGGGTTTGATCGTAAAGAGGGCGGAATTAGTACCCACTTCCTATAGAACCAGGTGAAGTCAATCTAATCCCATCTATCATACTTTCATTGAGCAACTCTTTTCTATGAGCCAAGTAAAGTAAATGAGTATGTTGTCCAGGCACCTGAAGTGTTCTAGAAAACATTCCCTGAAACACTCATTTACACTCAGAGATATTTTATGCCTTATTTACAGTGACAAACAATACCTGAACATGAACATACTTTCAGTTGTGGCTAGTGTTTCCATTCCAGGGCTGAAGGTTAGAATGTTGTTTGTTTTGTTCTTTAACTATAAGGCAAGATTTAACAAATCCATTGTTAAAAAGCAATTTCAGTTTTCTTACTGCCTTTCATCTGTTTTGCTGAGTGTTTAATTGAAGTCACAAGGATGTGTATTTTTCCCTTTGGGGATCAATATAGCAAGGTAGAAAGGAAATAATTTTTGTTGCTAGTTATAATGCAGCCTATAAATTTTGTTTATGTCTTGAATCAACTTGCTTTGAAAAAATTTTATGCCTATATCCTGTTAGCTTCTTTTACATACTATTATAACTATTTGTTTATGACTTTATCTCCTTTCCTCAAGAAGAGCCTTAATGCAGGAAGTATCTATTATTTTTCATACCCATAGCTCCTTTAAGAGTACTAGCCCAAAGATGCTACTTGATAAACTATATAGAGATGAAATAAAAGTGAATAATATTCAGGTTTAGATTTAAAAGCCAGATTCTTCAACAAACTCTATAACTATGCATCCATATTCATTGCATAATCACTATTGCCATGATCATCATATGTCTAACACTATATAAAATGATTGTATCAAGCTTAGAAGCATCATCATATGTCTAACACTACATAAAATGATTACATCAAGCTTAGAAGCAATTCTTCATGTGTTATTGCTTTGATCCTTAAAATAATTTTATGTTGGGGACATCAATAAAATCATATCTGCTCAGTAGTGAGTTTGAAGCTCACACTATGACCTGCTTAAGCTCTTGCAGCTAGACAGAGCCTGAACTGAAGCTAAACTCTGTGGCTATAAGTCTTGAGATGCCTGTGTCTTGTTTTGTCTAGACTGCCACTCAAGGTCTGGCTCATGCCTTGTCTTCAGTGATGCTCAACTCAGAGTGTTTGATGTTCAGTGCAGAAGGTCTACGTGGAGCATTCTGCTGTGCATTGCCTCTGTCCTCTAGACACTGATAATATCATTCTTCCAATTGTGACAATAAAATGCTCTCCAGCCACTGGCAAAAGTCCTCTTGAGGGAAAACCAGTTCCAGTTGAAACTCAATGGTATAACAGCAGGCACAAGGTAGTAAGTGCTCTGGGATTGTCAAATGAAGAATGAAGAAGTTATTCCCCTCTTCTTCTGGAGGCAGCATTTGATTTACTATAAAAAATTAAATTGACTATAAAGCTTATTGTGATGAGAATAAATACAAAATATTTACTGAGCAGGCGTGAAGTGCCAAATCACAATCTAAGGAGAACAATATACAGCATTGTTAAATGTCTTCCTAACAAATGAAACATCATCTTCAAGTCCATCTACTGGAACAGAGCTATTTGGGACCAGTCAGTCTCATGATGGGCACTTAGCAGCTAGATTTACCATATTATCTTCTAAAGATTAGTTAGAAAGAAATTGCCTTCCTTTTATTTTTGTGGCTTGCTAACCAATAAATCAGTTCCAATCATTGTTTAATTGTATTGTCCGTGGAGATTGTGTTTTCAAGTAAGTTTCTGTCTCACTGGGACTGTTAAAATCATTTTAAGTTTTCATCTATTTGCATGAAAAAGGAGGGAAGGAACACATTCCTCCAACCCTATTGATTTATGTAAAACTCCAGGACCTACCTAGATGTCATTCCTGTTTAAATTTTTTGGAAAATGGAAATATCCTCATATTTATTGAGCAATAGATTTTCATGTATTACAGCTATTGTCACACTCTAGATTTGGATTCTGACTATGCATTTGGGAGTTCAATAGACTATGCTTATGTGGTTAGTTTTTATCAACATGACACAAAATAGAGTCCCTAGGATGAGGGAACCTCAATTGAGGGATTGCCCCCATCAGATTGGCCTGTGGGAATATCAAAGGGGGCTTTTTCTTGATTAATGATTGATGTAGAAGGGTCCAGCCCACTGTGGGCAGTACCAACCCATGGCAGGTAAATCCTGGGTGCTACAAGAAAACAATGTGAGCAAGCCAAAGGGAGAGAGCCAGTAGGTTGCATTACTCCATGGTTTCTGCTTCAGTTCCTGCCTCCAGGTTCTTATCTTGAGTTCCTGTCTGATGTCCCTCAATGATGGACAATGGTACAGAAGTGTAAGCCAATAAACTCTTTCTTCCCAAGCTACTTTTGGTCAGTCTTTATCATATCAATAGAGAGCAAACTAGAACAGATTTGGGTCAGGTATGCTTGGCCACAGCTCACAGAGTGACTGGGGATAAACTGTTTAACATATGGGACCCTCAGTTTCTTCATCTATAAAATTATGCAGTAGTAACTTTCACCAATCAAATAAGATAATGACATAAGCTTCCAGTGTGGGTCTTGGCACAAGTGACCAATAAATGACAGCAGTAACTGTCATCTCGTGGCTGTATTTTCCACTGAAATGGGAACAGGTTATTCTGAAGCTCTTTTGATCTCATTCTGTGAAAAAGAAGAATCACTCATCACTTTAATTTGTCTTTGTAAAGAATTTCATCTGATGAAGGTAACAGGGAAGTGAATTTTTCTCCCAGCCCAGGATCTGTCTTGAGCACTAACCACTGCTCAGCCCTCATCACCATCCCAATGACCTCAGCAGAAGGGTTTTCCCAGGTGGCAGTGGGACCAGTAGCACAGCTCCCCAGCTCAATCATGATATTATGTAACTGTGTCCTGTGAGGCAAGGGTGTGGACATAAAAGAACAATGTCAAGACACAGGTGAGAACCCCTCCAGGAGAAGAAGCACACAGCTAGAAACAAGGGTTTTGAAATGTCATGGGGCTAGCTAGAGTAGATTTACAGACCTGGCCAATTCATGCTGTTAATCCCACTCCAGGCTACAAAGAATTAGGACTTTCTGTGCACACTATGGTTTGGGGACTACTGAACCAAAATTCTCAATGTGTGGCATTACTGCCAGGCTTGCTGTTTCTCGCACCTTTCCCTGGGCTCCTAGGAACTGGAGAGAATCTGATTTTAGATCTTACCCCTTCCTGCCACATCCTGTCTGACTCCTGTTCCTTTTTAGGACAAACATTAGAAAATGGAATTCCCAGGCTGCTTCATGCAGACTTCCAATTGGGCAGTGTCCTCACACTCTAAGCGACTATATTACTATTTTGGATTTACTTCTTTATCTCTTCCTTTAGACAGTTAACGCCTCAACTTTCTTAAGTGCATCACACACACACTGAAGTGCTATGGACAGTAGGAGCCCTTGGGATGGCCTCTTAGTTAGGTCACTCTTCCAGAACTGGAGCAGTGTGTGTGTTTATACTTAATTCCGTTGGAACTTTCCAGTTGATGTTTCTGTGTATTGAATCTCTCAGACCTGAATACCAAGTCCCACTGTCCTTGTTTCCAATGATGGTTTGCAATGCAAATCACTGGATTGGTAACAGGCAGTACCATAACCATGGTAACCAAATGAAGACAAGTTGCTTGCCTTCCTCAGGAAAGTGCTGTCCAGCACTGCATTCAGACCAGGTGCCACAGCCAACGTGTCAAAGGGCATTGAAGGAACAGGCAGTTTCATAGAAATAAAAAGACAACAGACCCATTGTATCATTTCCCACACTCTTCCTCACAGCCCAGGATTTGTGACTAATAACTCCAGTCATTTGTATTTTCTGCTGTTTTTCTTTCTTGTAGAGAGGAAGGGATAGGGAATGAATCATAGTGGGTTTTCATCTTGAACTTGACAATGACTTTTGGCAAGCAGATCATTCTGGGCTTTCATAATGATCTGCTTTTAAATAGGAGCAGATAGAAACTGGGGTCACTTTGGTCACCAGGATTTTTCCATCTTAGTGATGGTGAAGACAGAAAACAGAAAGTACCAAGACCTCCCCATTCCAGAGCAACTACAGCAAGCTCGACTCCTGCTTCGCTGCTGAGCCTCTTTTATCTGCTGAAGTAAGTCTCATAGTCCATGTTATCCCAGCCCGTGGGGAGATGGTAGAGCTCGCCTCTCATTTCCTTTCTGCTGGAATGAGAGGGAAGCTGGAGTTTGTTCTGAGAGTCCTTACCTGCAGCTGTGGAACAGGGTGGCTCCCAGGAAGAAAGCTATTAGCAGTAGGTAACGTGGTCCAATTGTCATGGATCCAGGCCTGCATGCCTTCATGCCCCACTGCCTGGGTGGCCACTACTAACATGGAAAGGTCTAATGCTCTAGGCTCTAGGCTCAAACTCATCAGGTTGCAGTAAGGACTCAATACTGTTTCCAGAAGTGTATTCAGGAGTGATTAAGAAATGACGCTGTCTTCCTTTGGTAGCTCTTCTTTGCTTATTGGGGTCTTTGTGTCTTTTTTTTTCACTGATTATTTTCATTTTTAACTAATCAATGAATTCATTAAACATGAAGAGTGAATTTAATGCACTAGAGCCATGTGGGATATGTGTGTGTGTGTGTGTGTGTGTGTGTGTGTGTGTGTGTGTGTGTGTGTGTGTGTATGTGTGTGTTCTATACATGCATGGGCATGTGCACACAGCATGCTATGGAAGTGAAAATCTTGAAAGAGGAGAGACTGTTCCTTCAGGACAGGTTTACCAGATAAAATGAAGGAGCCTTAGCTACATTTGACTCTTAGATTTACAACTTTTATTTGATTGTTTGACTTGTTGAAGTCTGTCCCAAATAATTCATTGGCCACACTAGTGCTATAAACTGTGTGCTTTGGATTTTGATTATTTGTTTTCCACCGGAACTTCAAATGTAACTGACTACGTTTAGTTGCTGAACCAGGCAACTTGATTAAAAGGTTGGAACTGAAGAAGGCTGTGAGGGAATAAACAAACATAATCATCTCATTATGAAATTTTTACTGCAAAATCTCCCATTTATCATTGCCTTAGTACCACATGCAGGGAAAGATTTCATATTGGAATTCAGACATTATGATGGGAAGCAAACCTCGAAGCGATCAGAAGAGTTCAGAGTTCAATGATTCTCGCCTCACTCAGTTGACATGCATACTTCCCTTTTAACAGTTTCCAAATGATTGTGATGTTAAGCATGTATGTCTGCTAGAGTGCTCTACTCCCTGCACTCATCTCCTGGCTGCCCAGTGTGGCTAGTCACCCCTTAGAACAACCTCCTCTAGGACTCTAAAGAGCCCAAGGGAGTGGGGCACAGATATGTTTTGCATATCAAAAAAAAACTTAGGAAACACTGCCCAAAATATCAGAACAAGGTTTAAGCACATTGGGAATTTTACTGAGTTCACTAGTCAGTAGGTTGTCCCAGGTGTATTGTGGAACTAACCCAAACAAGTTGATAAATATTTAAAAATAATAAAATAATACATAGAAAATTAGCATCTACTTTGCCAATATAGAATACTTCCTATATGTCTCCCATAGACATCCCAACATTTCTGGGACTTGATCATGGGAGACATTCAGGAGGTATGTCTGGAGGTTACAGGAAGTTCACCCAACTGTTGAAGCTGGAGAGAGGGAGAAATAAAGCCAGGGATAATGAGAAATATGGAGAGATGGAGAGGGGAGAGATGGGGGGAAGGGAGGGAAAAAGGGGAGGAGGGGAACGGAAAGGGAGAGGGAGAAATGGGGAAAGAGAGGGGGAGAGGGAAGGACTGAGGGAAGGAGGTGGGGAGGTGGGGGGAGAGAGAGAGAGAGAGAGAGAGAGAGAGAGAGATAGAGAGAGAGAGAGAGAGAGAGACTGTGGACTGTTTTGTGGGTATTATCAATTAGGCTTTCCAATGGAAGTTAGGAATTGGCTTCTTTAAGGAAAACAAACATGAAAAGGGGAACGTCAGTATATTTCTTATAATTATTGTAGTCTCTGATAATCTTCCCATTTGCTCTGCCCGTGAGGAGTTGTACTGTTTGCCTCCTCTACTAAGGATTTGCTGTTACTTCTGGTTTCAGCTCCACTGGCTTTGGATGGTTGGGGCAGAGGGTGTGAATCCTCCTTCAGCCAAACTTGGACTTGAGATGTTTATGTGGCCTGTCACATTTTCATTTCCAGTCTGGAACATCCTTTATTCATTAGCAGAGATATTTCTCGGGCCTCTTTACCTGGATATGGCTGGCGTCTACCTCTTACTCAACACGTGCCTTGAAAAGTTTGAGACATTTTCTCTTATTTGTCCTGCCCCATCAAGAGTCTTCCAACAGATTCTGCGTGTCTGAGCCCAGGGAGACTGCATGACTCTCTTGAGCCTTCCACAGTCATAGCCTCTGTCTTAGTTACTGTTACTACAGCTATGATAAAACACCATGACCAAAGCAACTTCCGAAGGAAAAAGTTTATCTGGCTTACACTTCCACATCACACTGTTCATCACTGAAGAAAGTCAGGACAGGAACTCAGGAAGGACAGGAACCTGGAGGGAGAAGCTGTTGCAGAGGTCATGGAGAAGAGCTGCTTACTGGCTTGCTCTTTATGACTTGCTCAGCCTGCTTTCTTCTAGAATCCAGGACCACCAGTCTAGGCGCAGCTCCCTCCCAAAACGGACTGTACCCTCCCATGTCAATCACTAATTAAGAAAATGTCCTACAGGCTTGTCTACAGCCCAACCTTTTGGAGATATTTTCTTTTCTTTTCTTTTTTCTTTTTTTTTGTTACTTTAATTTTTTATTTTTTTCTTGGCTACAGCCATGAACAAAGGGGTGGATACATTGGTGGATGGGGGGGGGGGGGCATCCTGGCCGCATAACAGAGTTGAAGGAACTTCTGCCAGCAAATGGGCAAATAAGAGTTACTTTATTGCCGGGCGGTGGCGGTGGCGGCGGCGGCGGCGGCGGCGGCGGCGGCGCACGCCTTTAATCCCAGCACTCGGGAGGCAGAGGCAGGTGGATCTCTGTGAGTTCGAGGCCCAGCCTGGGCTACCAAGTGAGTCCCAGGAAAGGCGCAAAGCTACACAGAGAAACCCTGTCTCAAAAAATCAAAAAAAAAAAAAAAAAAACAACCAAACAAACAAACAAACAAAAAAAACCAAGAGTTACTTTATCTCCAAGCTTTCTGCTACAGATCTAAACCCTTCTCCTTCCCTACTTCTGCATCTGCCGCACGCAACCTTTTCTGTCTCACTTCTGCAGGCAGTGGGCGGGCTTAAGTGGGCGGGCTTGGGCGGTTTCTATGACTTGCCCTAACTCACCTTAACTCCACCCACTCATTCTCAAACTGCCTTGAGAAGCACAGATGGGTCTGGAAGCGGCTAAGATCCATACAAATAAGTTTACAATAATCAGGATGGCTCTTAAACCAAAAAATCAGCTTACAGCCTACTGACAGATCTCCCAAAATCTGTCCTTAAGCCATCAATCATCAGAAGAAAAAAAATTCAGGACATGGAGTAAAATCCATCTCTTGTTCCCCAGACCTCCCCAACTAAAACTTAAGCATCTGGAGAGCAAGGCTCCTGACCCCACAGGCAAGAGAGTCATCTATGGCATTTAAGGTAAAAGCCCAAAAAAATTGCCAAGTGCTGGCACTAGCTGACTCCCAAATGCTGTTGGGTCCCTGTTTTAAGTGAGGAAAAGGCCACAGGCTAGCGAATGCCCTGCCAGGCCATCAACAGCCTTGTTAAAAGTGCCACCTAGAAAGACAAAGAGTCAGCTGACTGCCCCCAGGCACCAAGATGCATGGGTACATCAAGATAAGATGGAGGTATTTTCTTAATTGAGGTTTTTCTCCTCTCAGATGACTTTAGCACGCGTCAAGGTAGAACAAAACTATCCAGCACAGCCTCCTTCTTAGGGCAATGTGGGGAGTCTTTCCTTGGGGCATTGAATTATAGCAGATACTACAGCAGATCCAAACTTCTGGGGTTCTGGGAGAGCTGATCTTTTAACTTGCATAGAAAACACCCACAAAGCAGAAACAGTGGCAGCTCCTGATCTTTGTGTCCATATCCATCCCGCCGGCCTCGACTCTGGTTGATTATCTGTATTTTATGCATCTTCTTTGCTGTTGCCTTTCTTGTCACTCACAGCATCCTGCTATTCATAAACATTTATATTTTGGTATAGCCATCTTTTGCTCTAAACAGTTTTTCATTTTTATCTTGATTAAGCAGGACTTTTCTACTCTAAGTTATAGAAATACTTTCCTGTGTTTCTCATAGTTTTGCTCATCTGCCTGTCACCTCTTACCTTATGATTTCACCTCTAATTTATTTTGGCCAGCTGTACGGAGTAGGGATTTAGATAGTTATTGTTTCCCAAATGAATATCTTCCTGTTCCAAGATAATTTACTAAATAGTTTGTTTTAAACATTAACCTGACACTTCTTCGTAATTTTAGATTAATTCTGCACTGGTACATGATTGATAGCTTACTGATAATATGCCATGGGGGGAGGTACTGATGTTCATTCTCTTGATAGGGAATGCTACTCAGGGAGAAGGCAAGTAAAGGGCTGGGTTGACTGCCTTTCTTGACCATTAACTCGAAATCACGGCCGCCTCTCCCTTCCCTTTTCCATGTACTCCCAGAAACTGCTCAGAGCGCCTTCATCTCTACCCTGTTGGGATTAGATTTCTTTTTCTCAAACTCGAGTACAATTGTCCTTGAGTTTCCTTCTGAGTCCATTTTAGCTTTTACTTTTTATGAGTGTGTATGTATGTATATGAAGTTTTTAGTATGAATTGCAGTCCCAATTTCTACTTTAATCACCTCTTCTGTCTTGCTTTACTTTTTCAAAAGATATATACTAGGTACAAATGTCTATAATTTATCTCTCTGTAAAACGAACACAGTCACATGTTATACAATGGCATGTTGGCCTAATGGTGAGAATATATGCCAGTGACCCATAAAATGACACAGTACTGATGTCATGGCTGTCATAGTTTGCATGTGTATGCTCTATGCTGCTCATACCTAGGCAAAAGCCACCTAATGAAGCTTTCTAAGATTCTCTCTGTTGCTATGCAACACATAATTATATCTTACAAGGTGAGATGCTTATCTGTCAAGTTAATACCTTTTACCTGGAGTTCAATTTTGTTTTAAATTAATATTGATATAGCTGTATTTTAAAAGTATTTCTCCAAGGGTACATCTTTCTTCATTTTAGCCTGCCTCTCTTGTTCTTTTTTTTCATAAATCTTTCTCCTCTAAGTACCACCAGCTGTACTTTAAGAACATTCCATTAGAGTTTGTCTACCATTTCCTATGTAAATGTAACATATTTGTAGTGTTTTCACAGATATATAAGGCCTACATGACCCCAGCTTGCATTTCCTGTCTCTTTAACTGCCCTTTCTGACTCCACTGTACATTGATTGTTGTTTTTAACTGTTGACATTTCATCATTTTAGTTTTTGTCTTCAAGTGGCTGAAATAAGCAAATATAATCTTCATTTTTCCAATAGCTAGCCTTAAATTTTTCTAACTTTCATTTTATTTAGTCTTTATGTCTTTCACATCATGTCTCCACATCATTTCTTCCAATCTCACCCATCCCCCCCAATAAAACAAAATAAAATTTAAGAGAAGAAGTTGAGGGTAGGGGAGTGAATGGGGAGAAGAGAGAGAGAATCTCCTCATGGAAGCTGCAATGTGATACAGTGAGTCACACAGTAAACCCCTTTATCAACACATTTTTGCATGCAGACATTCATGCCAAAGAATCATTTGTCTGGTTTGAGGCCACTGGTCTTTGCTGCACCATCAACACTGGGCTCTCGCTCAGACTCTTCCTGGACATCCCGTTGCTGCTCTGTGTCATAGAGATCCTGCAGCCCTGGGTTCACAGGACCAACCTCCACCCCACCCCTGTGCCCCAGAAGATCACAGATGGGGTGGATGTTGAGGTGGACCAACACATAACCCTAGTTCTAGGCTTGGGTAGTTGCAGGGTTGGGTCAGCCCACCAGCTCTATGGTGTCTTCACCACCATGGTGAACTCTCCAGCATTGACCTGGCTAATTCACCCTTTGCACTGATGAGCAAGGGGCAGGGCCCTTTCTCCCAATTTTATGTCCTCCGATTAGGTTGGGGTCTCCAGAGTGCTCAGTTGATGAGGGGCAGGAACAGTTCTCTTGCTCTTATAACCTCAGAGCCAGCTCTCCCACTTGCCTCAGGTGTTGATGGGCAGCCCTGGGTGGGGCATGGGCGTATCTTTCCCCAGCCCACGTGGCCATGAGACAGATGAGTAATGAGGACAGCTCTTTCATGCTCACCCACACCAGTGCCAAAAGGGTTGGTTGGCTCTATTGTGCTACTCAGTCTAGGTGCATGGCCTGCTCTCCTGTATGTTGCAGCTGATAGAGAGCAAGAACAGCTCTCCTGCTCTTCTGACCTCAGGGCTAGCTCTCCTACCTGCCTCAGGTGTTGGTGGGCAGGGGGTGAGGCATCTCTCTCTTCTGCCCATACAGCCATATGGCAGTTAAGGGGTGGGTTAGGTCTCCCACACTTGTGTTCTCAGGGTTGGCTTACCTGTGCCCTTGTCAACAGGGTCAGCTCTGCTGTGTTACCCAGATGAGGTGTAAGACCAGCTTTCCCTAGTACAGGGAAAGCACCTGGTACAGGGGTCAGCTCCTTTGCCAGCTGGAGGCTATAGGGGCAAGAAGGGAAGACATCTTTCCCCACCAACAAATTGCAGATGAGGGAGGCGGTACCAGCTATGCCCCTCTCACGCCCTCAGGGCTGGCTCACCCACACCGCCGTCTACAGGGTCAACTCTACTGTGCTGCCCATGCGAGGCAGATGGCCTGTTCCCCTGAGTGCTGCAGCTGGTGAGGGGTTGGGTGAGGTCCCCCACCTGCTGCTGTTGTCAAGGGGAGAACATCTTTCTCTTGCCCACACTACCACATGGCAGAGGAAAGGGGCATGACCTGCTCTCCCATTCTCACACCATCAGAGTCAGCTCTATTGTGCTGCCCAGGTGAGGTATAGGGCCCTCTCTCCTGAGTGCTTCAGCTGGAGGGGGCCAGGGCCAACTCTGTAAGGCTCTCTCCTCTCTGCCTTCATGAGTCATGGACCAAGTGATGGCCCTTGGCAGCACCCCAGAGCCAGATACTTGCCCTGGGTAGCAGTAGGGACATCTACATCGCCCCCTCACTGCCGTCGCCTCTTCAAATCTGCCTCTCTCTCATACACATGACTCTTATTCCAGACAAAATCTTGTCTAACAGCTGTATCTTCCGTGCATGTCACATAGACCCAAAAAGTGCTATCAGTACTCTTTGGCTTCTCTTCCCGAGGGGCCTACAAACCCTTAGTTAGTTTCCTACCTATAACAATTTCTGTTGTTTTGCCATTCATAGTCAACAACAGTAAGGGAAAGCTGCTTTGGATTCCCTGTTAGAGATTAAAGATTAAAACATGGAATATTGGGAATGGGGACATGAGTTACTGGGTGGCAGAAGCTTCTAATGGCAACTTATGAAAATACTGGGCAATGCAAAAGGATTTCAATTAGGAGAACAGGTGTAACTAGAGCTTACTGTGACAGTCCTCTTTCCTTTGCTTTTAGTGAGTTTCTCTGTAGCTGAGCTGGTAAAACATAGTCATAAATCAGGGTAAGAAGCAAGCCTACACTTAAGATTGCTTCTATAAAATGAGAGATGGGGACTTTGAGGTCAGAATTTAAAAGTTGGAAAGCACCTTAAGGTTATTCAAATCTCCTGTCTTCCTGCAGGCATTTCCTCAACAACATACCAGCAACCTATTTCTTCATGTGGGCATTTTCTCTAGGGCATGCTTTGATATCTGAATATAATCATTGAAGGAAAACATGGTGATGCCTTTACAGTCTCTTATATGATCATTTACCAGGAGTAAGATCTCCTCCCATCTCTTGGTTCCTTAAGATTCAGTGGTTATGGTCAAGATGAGAAAGGAAAGATGTTGGTAGATTGATGGCAGAGGAATTAATAATACCTCTTCAAATAATACAGATAGAAAAGGGATTTAGACACAAGTGCATGCTTAATTCTTAATCTTTTCTAATTACCAGTCATTTCTTTAGGGTTTTGCTGTTGTTTTGTCTTGTTTTTGTTGGTTTTCTGTGTGTCCCTTATCATTGGTGTCATCATAATCATCAACTATGGGATTGAAATATGATACAATTCTCCTTGAATAGATACTGTATATAGAATATTTTATTGTATGTAATATTTAATATACATGCTTTATTTTTAAAAGCAGATTTAGCTACACAACTAAGAATAGAAGAAGGTAGAATTCACATACATCCCTATCCCTCTATTTATAGCTTTCCTCATTGTCAACATCCCTCAAAAGGACAACATATTGTGGCAATTAAGAAACCACATTTAGAAAGCATCATCACCCAAGGTCCACACTTTTCATTATTACTCATGTCCCTGTGTCTATTCTATGGGCATAAGCATGTTGCTGGAGGGCTTCTTTCCAGGTTCCACCAAGCCCCACAGTCCCACAATCCATGTATAAAATAATCACTCAGATGCTTATATTACTTATAAACTGTATGGCCATGGCAGGCTTCTTGCTAACTGTTCTTATAGCTTAAATTAACCCATTTCTATAAATCTATACCTTGCCACATGACTGGTGGCTTACCGGCGTCTTTACATGTTGCTTGTCCTGGCGGTGGCTACAGTGTCTCTCCCTCCTTCTTCCTGTTTCCCTAATTCTCCTCTCTCCTTGTCCCACCTATACTTCCTGTCTGGTCACTGGCCATTAGTGTTTTATTTATATAGAGCGATATCCACAGCATAAACACATGCACAACATCACTTAATAAAACATCATTGCTTTACCCAGAGACATTTCACTAAACTAGAATATCCTCTGTGCTTCCTTTATTCACTGTTCTTCTGCCCTAACCCTTAATGATTATTGCTATTTTTCTGAATTCATAGTTTTCCTCCTTCTAGAAAGCCATACATTTACTTTCAGGCAGTATGTGGCTTTGCAGACTTGTTCTTGTTTAAACATATGCATTTATGGCTACCTGATATCTTTTCATGGCTTGGTAGTTTGTATCTATTATTGGGATGAACCATAGCCTATTTCTCAATTCACCTGTAATATTAATTTAAGATGTGTGATACAAAGATGTGTTGTACTCTTTTATGTTGCATTTGCTTGACTCTGTGAAGCTGTGTTACTTTGCCTGTCTAAAAACACCTGATTGGTCTAATAAAGAGCTTAATGGCCAATGTCAAGGCAAGGGAAGAGATAGGCAGGGCTGGCAGGCAGAGAGACTAAATAGGAGAAATTTGGGAAGAAAAAAGGATCGAGGAGCAAAAGGAGGAGAGGAGGACATCAGGGGCCAGCCACCCAGCTACATAGCCAGACAAAAGAGCCCAAAGAGTAAAAAACAAAACAACACAAAAACCCTACAACCTCTCGAGGGAAGAACATCCTGTTTTTTCCCAAGTTTTGTCAGTTATGAATAAAGGTACCATAAACACCCATGTGAAAGTTTTTATATGGGTATAAGCTTCCAACTCTACTTGGTAAACAAAACGAGTGTGATTGCTGGGTCATATGTAAGAAATTGCCAAACTGTCTTCCAAAGTGGTTACAGTAGTTATTATTCCTGCCTGCAGTGAATGAATATTCGTGATACTCTACATCTATGTCCATACAAGGTCAAATGAGTGTTCAGAAGTGTTTGGGCCACTCTAATAGGTGTGTGTGTTTGTGTGTGTGTGTGTGTGTGTGTGGTGATATTTTATTTGTGCTGAAATGTGATTTTATTTGTATGTTAATAAATAAAGTTGCCTGGGGGTCAGAGCTAATAGCAAGCCATAGCAGACCTGGGTGTTCGTGGCATATGCCTTTAACCCCAGCACTTGGTAGGCAGAGCTAGGTAGATCTCTGTGTGGTCAAGGGTACAGCCAGCATTGTACAGACACATGCCTTAATCTCAAGATCAACCATAGAATATCTGGAGGTCTGTACAAATAGGTAGTGATGAGGCAGTCATGTAATTGGGTTTGCAACCAATGAGAAGGCAGAACAGAAAGTCTATATAAAGACAAACACACAGGAAGTAGGTCTCTCTTGGCTGAAGAGGCTAGCTGCAGCAGATGGGTAAGGCTCTTAGCTCTGATATCTTGGCTTTCTTCTTTGCATTGGTTCTCTGTTTCTTATTTAATAAGACGGTTGGTTACATCTACATGTATGTGTACCTGGTCTGTATTTCCTTGACAAGGTATGGTATGGAGCATCTTTTCCAATGTGTATTTATCATCTGTGTCTCTTCCCTGATATCCTAAAGAGGTATCACTTAAGGTCTTTTGGTCACTTTTTTAGTCTACTCATTTAGTTATAAGGGTTCAACAGGTGTTGCTCATTGATGATAGTCTTTTATGAGATAATGTCTTTTTCATGTATTTTCTCCTGGTCTGTCTTTTCTTTCTCTTAACAATGTCCTTTACACAGAAAGCTTATATATTTTCAACAATACCTAGCTTATAACTTCTTTCTCTCCTAAACTATGCTGTTAGTGTCATTTAGACATTTTTCTATATTTTTTTATTTTGCATGTGACATTTAGGCTTATGATTCATATTGACTTCATTTTTCTCTGCATGGTGAAAGCTGTGTCCAGATTCATTGTTTTGCATGCGGAGTCTTATTATTCTAGTGTCCTTTGTTGAAAAGGCAACCATTGCCTTTTCTAGTGTCCCTTCCTCCTTCAAGATCAGTAGCAAATGTTTCTGACTCTGTTTTGTTCTAACCACCTATTTTACTTCTAGTACAATATTGAAAAAGGATGTAGGAAGAGGCATATTTACCTTGTTTCTGATCTTAGTGAGGCAGCTAGAAATTTCTCACCAAGTACGATGCTACTTGCATACCTTTTGTAGAGATTATATGTTAGGTTGGAAATTCCTAGTTGACCATCATATTTTAAAAACAACAGGAAAGATACATGGGAAGGAAGTGTGATAGAGGCAAACAGAAGGGTCACTTAAGCATAATTATCACCAGATAAGATGGCATCTGATTTAACACTAAAGAGCATATATTAATCACAAAGCAACCATTGTTGGTTGTTTTTACTCTTTGTTCTTTTGGGGGGCCTATCACCCAGCTCAC
Source organism: Peromyscus maniculatus bairdii (assembly GCF_049852395.1). Lineage (NCBI taxonomy): Eukaryota > Metazoa > Chordata > Mammalia > Rodentia > Cricetidae > Peromyscus > Peromyscus maniculatus. The sequence continues at coordinate 78,924,352 of NC_134854.1, forward strand.
AAATATATCACACACGAGGCTTATTCTTCTTATAAATGCTGGGCCTTAGTTTAACCCATCTACCTTTTGTCTCTGGGCTTTTATCTTTCTCTATTTTTGTATACCTTCCTTTACTTCTTACTCCATGGCTTGCTGTGTAGCTGGGTGGCTAGCCCTGGAGTCCTCCTCTCCCCCTTTTCTTGCTCCTCTCCTTCTTGCCCCTCCTTTTTATTTCTGCCTGCCAGCTCCTCCTATCCTTTCTCCTGCCTTGCTATTGGCCCTTCAGCTCTTTATCAGACCAATCAGGTATTTTAACAGGCAAAGTAACACAGCTTCACAGAGTTAAACAAATGCAACATAAAAGAATGCAACACATCTTTGCATCATTAAAGTGTTCTACAGCATAAACAAATGTAATACATCTTAAAATAATATTCTACAACAAGCCACTTTTTAACAGTCTATGTATTCTATTGTTGATAAATATTTTAATGCCTGTTTCTGGAAAGTTTTTCTATTTGTCTCTCAATCTTTAAGGGCCAGAATCAAAAGTCTCCTTTCTAAGAATACTAATGTATTCACAAATGAAAGGATTCTTCTCATAGCATTTGAAGAATGGTTTTGTGCTTCTGTTAGGATGCACATCCTCCTACATCTCTGTAGTTAATTGGTATAATTTCTCACAATCAACTCTAAGCTTCTTAAATTTTTTCTTGTACACAGTAGACACTCAAATATTTAATTGAATTAAATTGGTAAATGTCATTATTGAATTCATTTACTTATAATGGCTTAATTTTACAATGTATTTTGTGAATAACTTCTGATATGTGATACAGTGTCTGACATAATAGACATTATAAAGATGAATAAGTCACAATTTCCACTTACTAAGAACACAGAATCCAAGGTCAGATGCAATCACTGTTTCATTCATTAAGCAGCCATCACTAATCATCTACAATCACTTGTATCCTGGACTAAGAACCATGGATCCAGAAGGAATTTCATGGGTTTTGCCCTCAGTTAATTCATTTGTGTGATGGGAGAGGCATTCATGAGGTGAACTATTCCACTTGAGGATGGTGAGTGCTGTAATAGGGTTTTGCATAAGTTGTTGTGAGACATTGAAGGAGAGAAGTACTCAAAAACAAGCTCTATTTTAGTACAACGAGACAGTGTCCAGAGAAGAGAAGGGCACTGCTTGTAGCATGACTTGTAGCCACCACGATTAGAGGGGAGAACACACTGATGAACCTTAGTTCTCCTCTTTCAGAGTCTGATGCACTTGAAGGGACTTAGATTGCAGAGATGGTGGAATAGGAGATGAGCTACATGAGCATCACTGATATTCCCTCATCTTTTCTTTCCTCCTTGGTAGAAGAAGACAAAGGCAATGTGGAGAAGACAACAGAGCAACCAAGAGAAAAGTAAAGGCAGCCATTGAGGAAGGGGGGAAAAAGCTTGAAAGTTGGGAAGTGACTAAAACAGTGCTGGCAGTGAGGAGTCAGTGGGTCTGATGTCATCAGTCTTGAAGCTGTGCAGGTCTCCAGGAAGCAGTGTATGTGGTCTTTCAACTAATAATCTTGTGCTTATTTTCACCATGAAAAGATGCTAACTCCAAGTTTAGGGAATCTGACATTAGGTTCCGGCTGGGGCACAAATGCCTTGTCTTTAAATCCAGCTTGCTCCTAAATGGCAAGAGTAAGCAACCTTCACATATTTCATGGTGGGAGGAAGCCACCCACAGAATAAGTCATCACAGACTGCCTGTTCCCCTTAGCAGAGTGTTGATGGAACACACTCTTCCCCAGGATCTGCCTCTACTTTCCTGAATCATTTGGAACTCTTTACCAGTGTTTGTGGGACTTTGAGACTTGGATAAGAAGTGAGAGCAGAAGGGGATTCCTGGCTTGACTTTTTTGCTTGAGATTTTGAATCTTCCAAACTTATGAGTACTAGGAACAATGGCTTATTCTTCCTGTTCATGTAATTTTGTTGAATATAATTTTAAAATATTTTCAGTGTGAGCACCATTAGCCACATATTAAATAGTCTGTGTGGAAAATGGAAATAGAATAATGAAGTTACAGAATTATCTCATCTCATTCAATTCCTTCCTATTATGTGAAAAGAAGTTACATTCCAAGAAACTTGAAACTACATGTCTAGTGTCATACAGCCAAGTGACAGCTATTTGTTGATTAATTAAACTGGAAACGACATGCTTTTCATTTCCCTGGTGGATGGATTAAAATCTTTCATTTGCTTATTAGCTGTTGAGAGGTTAATAGGAGAAATGAAAAGAAACTATTCAAATAGTTTTAGACTATATTTTAGATAGTCCTTACTATGATAGGAATATTGTTTATATGCGTCTACATGTATATATATATAATCACATTATTTTTTCTAATTCATATCTATTATGCATTACTTCTTGATGCTGTGAACCATTCCTGACAAAGGTGTAGGAGTGACATCTTTTCTAGCTTTCCCTAAGTCAATCAGCTATGTTTTGCTATTGCTCAGTTGTTTCTGGCACTCATTTACATAGCTGCTCCTTCTGCAAGTACACATTTAGTATCTTACCTATGCCAATATGATAAAATAACCAAGATATCTGCCTTGGGGAAACTCTCAGGATGGTCAAGGTGGTTAAGAAACAGGGAGGATAAATTGAGGGATAAACACAGACTTATCAAACAAAGCCAATATTTTAAAGCAATTTACAGTGAGCTATGGGTAACAGTGAAATAAATACGGACACATTCATATAGGGAGAGGCTGTAGACAGAAGAGAGAAGTGGATGCTGAATACTGAGGTATAAACACTCAAAATTTAGAATCGAGGAAGATGAAAACAAACTTGAAAAAGAATGCTTTACACTAAGTAGGAAGAAATTCTGGAAATTTGGTTACTAAAAACCCAACTAAAAACTTGTTCCTATTAAGAGGAAGTGATAAGTACAGCTTTCAGAGATTCTAAAATGGTAAGTACAGAAAATGAAGTATTAACAGTATACTCAGTTACATATGGAATGTTACATATGGATGGTGTGTGGACAGGGTCCTCTTACAAGACCCAAGAGAGACTGCAAATTCTGTTTATGTCAGGTTGTCAGCACTGGAAATGGATGTTTTGAGGTATGTGGTAAGGCTGTTTTAGGATTAAAGTTGAAAGAAGGAAGGAATACAAGAATTGAGGAAGGCTTGTAGGTTATTGACTGAGCAGGTATGCTAAGGGGATGCAATTTGTTGAGACGCAGAATGCTAAAGGAGAGTAAGATGAAATCAGGGAAACAATGAAGAATTCAGTGTGACACATACTGTTTTTCTCCAAATATCCATGTGGACATGTCAAGTAAATGGGAACACCATGATCTGAAGTTCAGAGGATGGACAAGATTTGGAAATTTGGGTTTGGGGATCATCAACACTGTTCTATAAAACCAAAGAGAAATTGAATTTAGATTTGGCAGGGTAGATGGAGGATTATTTTAAGATGGATCATATTATAGTATGTTTAAAATCGAATAGAATGATCCAACAAGAAGGAAAAAGAAGGTGTACAAGGAAATCCGAATGAAATAGAAGCAACAGCAAAAGCTTGACTTGGAATTTGGGAGGCCATTTTCTAATGATGAATAAAGTATGACCATGGGAATTGAGTAGAGAGAAAGACTACTGAAAGTGAAAACATAATGGACTGATGAGTCCAGTGTTCAAGGGTCATCTATATTGGTAATCCAGAAAGATGACAAGAAAGTCATTCTAGTATTGGTAGTAAGAGTGAATTCAGTAAATATTTAGGACTCCATAACCTGATGACATATGCAGAGAAAGCAAGACCACAAAGCAGCAAGATGAGCACAAAATAAATTTATACCACCCCCAAATATATATTATAGTTCAGATTATATGGTAGGAAGGACAGGCAATCCTGGTTTAGGAGGCTGACAAAGGAAAGCACATCTGGGTTTCAGTTAGATAAGGGAGACAGAAGGATATTCAGTGATGAGGTTGGCATGCCAGGGACAGTAGGTAGTAGTACGTGAGTCCTTGAGATTAGGAAAGTCCAAGAAGGGTAGAAGATTGGGTGAGGTAAGCAATGCTACTCACATGAGTAAGACTCGGGGGCACAATGAGAAAATGCACATTCTCTGGTTCTTTTAAAGTTTCAGCTTCTCAAGAGTTGGAGTCTTGGTTTGGGTAGTGAAGTGAGTAATCTTGAGAGTTTTAACAATAATCTTTTGAGAGCACAAGCCTAGAAGTTTCTTTTATAGAATTCTGTGAGCAAGGCCACAGTTGGACAGAGGCAGGTCCTACCAGACACTGATTAGTCTCAAGTAACTTTTTCCTAAGAGCTACTGCTGGGGGAGTCAGTGTCTGAGCAGAGTAGAGGAGAGAAGGGAAGAGTGGGTGATATTGGAGATCTTATGAAGGGCTAGAGAACAGCTATGATAATGAGTATGAGAAGGGACTCGAGGTGGTTTAAGAGATCCCCATGGACCCAGACTGTGTCAGGGTTGTTCTTCCTTTATGAAGTTACCTTATTGCCCACAGGGCCTGCTAAGAAAAGATGACCAAGGCTAGAAACTGCGACTTGTACCCATGAGATCAAGTATACATTTGAAGAAATTTCAAGACCCTGCTAAAAGCCTCTAGCATGCCCCAGGGACTCTTCATTCCCACAATTGTAGAAATACTGTATCCTCCCACTTCCAAATATTTTTGTTATTCAGATTGAGTGATTTCAAGCCAACATAGGTCATCCACAAACTAAGAGTGTCAAATATGTTTTCTACCGAAAGTACTCTTTTATTTATTGGTATAGTGTTTAGTCTTAAAGTAAACTTTATACAACTTAGAACATCTGAGAAGAGAGCCTCACTTTATCAGATTTGTCTGTGAACATGTTGTGAGGATGATTATCTTTATTTTTTATGATATAGAGGGATCATCTCATCCTGGTTAGCAATTTCCCTATAGGACAGAAAGAAGCTGGATATAAGCAAGCATTGTCTTCACATTTTTTTCTCCCTGATCTTGACAATGGATCAAGTTTTTACATCAATGATGCTCTAGATCCTAGAACTGTAAGGTGAAATAAAGCCCTTTCTTCCCCTAAGGTGCGTTTTTGTCAGGATATATTATCACAGCAACGGAAATTGTCTTATTTAGGGGTTTTATTTCTGTGATAAAACAATATAACCAAAAGCAGCTTGAGGAGGTAAGGGTTTATTTCACATCCACTGCCATGTCATAGTTCATCATAATAGGAAATCAGAGCAGAAACTCAAACAGAGCAGGAACTTGGAGGAAGAGCTCACCCTGAGGCTACGGATGAGTGCTGTTTACTGGCTTGCTCCTCATAACTTGCTTAGCCTGCTTTCTTATAGAACCCAGGACCACTAGCCCAGGGATAGCATCACCCACAATGGGCTGGGCCCTCTTGCATCAATCCTTAATTTAAAATAATGTCCCGTAGGCTTTTCCTTAGGCCAATTTGATGGGGACATTTTCTCAGTTGAGGTTCCACTTCCCAAATGACTCCAGCTTGTGTCAAGTGGACATAAAATCAGCCAGGATAGCACCAAAACCAGAACAACTGGTGTTTTGTTTCCTTCACTTGGCAATGCAGTCCTTGACAGGATAGTGATGAAAAAAAGACAAAAATAGAAAGAAGAGCTAGCAAATATGTGGGCGTTTTGAATAGATTTCCTATTAATCTTCCCTATGAAGTAGTTATTTTACAACTATTCCAGATGTGAAGGAATGTGGTCTAAGAAAAGTTTGAGAATTCCTTCAACGTTCAGAAGGCAAAGAAACTGAGGTGAAAGTCAGGGCTCTGTGAGCTGTCAGATATGCTGTTTTAAACACATAAGAATCAAGAATGGGATTGGGTGAGGTAGGTGGCTCAGTGGGTAGAGGCAACTGGCTACCAGGCCTGATGACCTGAGTTCAGGCCTCAGAACTCAGATGGCGGAAGGTTAGACCAGACCTCTGAACTCCTTATCTTTTCCATGGCTTTCACACACACACACACACACACACACACACACACACACACACACACACACACAGATAGATGATAGATACATAGATAGATAGATAGATAGATAGATAGATAGATAGATAGATAGATAGATAGATAGATAGGTAAATGCAAAAGAAAAATTAAACAAACAAAACAGGCAACAAGAATACTGCCCAAACTAACTGGAGTTCCCTTTCCCAAGACCCTTTGCCCTGGCCCATGTGTTACTCTGGAGACGGTTGTGTAACACAGGCAAAACCTGTGATGATTGTCACGGCATGAGAGTTTCACGTTTCCTAGCATTGCTATCCGCTGATGTGAAAGGGAACAGTTGGGTTGATGTTGTTCAAACCAGAGAAAACTCAAATAGAATCTCAGTGGAACCACTTGTTTGCTCCTTTTGATGGTCTTCAACATTCTGAGAATTTGGTAACATTTTGGTACATTTGTGTTTTCTTTTTTCAACATATTAGCTTTTTGTACAAAGTGAAGATCTGGCACATAAAGTTTTGCACCTTTAAAATTTTAAACATGATGTAAACAACCATCCACATTAGTGGGTCTCTTTATACACGCAGGGATCAATGCCATTGCCATTAAAGTAGAAGGATGTGGGGAGAGAAACCACTGGATGTTTCAGGTTCTGGGAACAACATAATATAGGCTTAGGCTACCTCCTAGTGTGAAGTGAAACTGGCCAGACCTGGGTTTCAAATGTTCCTGGAAACGGGTTTCTAAAGGAGGCAGCAGGGCTCATGAAACACATCTTTCTCTAACGAGTCTAAGGATAGCTCAGGATATCCTTGAGCACAAGTTTGGAATTTTACTTCTTGTGAAATTTTGCATTGTCAAAGCTGATGCTCTGATCCTCCCTCATACCCATTGAATGCAAGGTACTGCCAAAGACAACTTTTTCTTTAAATTTTAAAGAGTCAAAACCTATGTGAAATCAAATAACTATGCTTTTAATGCTGACCCTGGAGCTACTTTCTCCAGTGTTCTCAATTCTAGTATACCAGACAACTACTGCATGAAGTCTGAAATATCTGATCTGTATTATTTGTGCCTTGAATTGTTGTCATTTCTTTTTAATTTGCTATACAGGGTATCCTAAAGTTAACATTCCTGAATGGAATGTCCACCTTTGAGTCCTTATTTTTAACTATTTGAAAATTTTTCATCTTTAGATTTAGAATGTAAAAGTAATATTTACCATAAGCATCAGTCATTTTTACAGTAAATTTACAGCTGTACTTGTGAATGTACTTCACCTTATGGCACAATTTAAATATATAAAGTGTGTAAGGGCAATGTTACTGATAATTGCATCTGGAGTGCTTGCCTGAACTTAAAAAGAGAATAATGAGATATTTGCAGTGAGCCTGAATGTTTGCCTTTATCAGACACCCATCGCAGATGGCAGTTTATATGCCATGTGATTAGTGATCAGGCACCGATACCAGGGTGCTAGGAATGCTGCTGAATCCTGGCTTTTCAGCCATTTCTCTGAATTTAAAGATTGATCTGTTGTTTGTTTTTGCTTTTTACTCTTTTGCTCTCTGATCTTTGGTCTTTTGTGGGGCCCACCACCCAGTTCACAATTAAATCACACATGGAAGCTTATTCTTAATTATAAATGCCCAGCCTTAGCTTGGCTTGTTTCTTGGCAGCTTTTCTTAACTTTAAATTATCCCATCTATCTTTTGCCTCTAGGCTTTTTCCTTTTCTTATTTCTGTATATCTTACTTTCACCCTTACTTTGTAATTGGCTGTGTGGCTGTGTGGCTGGCCCCTACCATCCTCCTCTCCTTGTTCTCTTACTTTTCTTCTTTTCCTCCCAGATTTCTCTTTCTATTTATTCTCTCTGCCTGCCAGCCCCATCTGTCCTTTGATGTGTCTTGCTATTGGCTACTCAGCTCTTTACTAGACCATCAGGCGTTTTAGACAGGCAAAGTAACACAGATTCACTGAGTTAAACAAATGAAATATAAAAGAATGCAACACATCTTTGCATCATTAGACAAATGTTCCACGGCATAAACAAATGTAATGCATCTTAAGATAACATTCTACAACACTGATTTATTGCTACTTGAAACATATGTTATGACAATAATTTATGTAAAAAAGGATGGGTTTGAATCTGAACTTTGTAAAATGAATAAATAAAAATGTTTACATGTTTTTTTAACACCTATCATGTGGTCAAAGCTCAAAGACTAGCATGACATAAAGGTAAGTTTGTTGTCAAAGTTCAATTTTTCTGTTCTCTGTTCATATCTCGGAACACAACATTGAATCCATCAATGTGAATGTGGCCTTGTGACTAGCAAAGCCAAGTTAATTCCTGGTCTGACTTTCCATAGCAAAGAAACTCTTCTGCCAAAATCAGCAGGAACACTGTTTCAGTAGGTGAGCCTGTCTCAGTGAGATGGTGACTTTAGATGGCTCCATTGCTTCTAGAACCCTCCTTCTGGCTGAGTCAAACCTCATTGTTGCTGCTTTGTCTGCTTGTGTGGTTTTAGTCAGGTCACAGAATCACCCTCATGATGATGGAGAAGTTACAAGGCTCTGATACTCCTGTAGCAGTCCTGGAAAAGAGCAAGAGAGAGATCCTAAGGCATACCAAGAGGGCATGGACACCTCTGGATGGCCAGCTGCTTCCTGGCTCTGAAGAAGAAAGCGCAATGGTCTCTATGCACATGCAAGGTAAGAGGGGCCTTCTAGGCATCTAGAAAATGTCCTGTCATGGGTGGTGAGAGATGTGAGGCTTTTGCTTGGGGGCAAGTGACTTCTAAGGATTTGAACTTGGCATTAAAGAAACAAGTGTTCCTGACATGATGGCAAGCAGTTCTATGAAATGGGCATATCTGACCCCCCATGGACCTCAGCACAAATAGACCAGCGAAGGGATAAACACTGCTTCCTTTCCACTCTAACACCCACATGCTAAATCCCAAAATTCTGAAGATGCATCCAGGCTGGAAACATAAAGCTTCTCCCTCCCCTCCCCCACTCCACTTCCTCCTTCCCCTCCTCATACCCTTGGTGCTCTCCCTCATGGTCCTCTCCCTAATGATGTTCCCCCTCCTAGTCCTCCTCCCTCTCACCTCCTCCTCCTCCTTTGTGCATATGTGTGTGAGAGAGACAGAGAAATAAAGAGATTGTCTTTCACTGAACCTGGGGCAGTGCAATTCAGCTAGACTGGCTGCTAGTGAGCTCAAGGGATCCTTGCCCTAGAGTGCAGCCATGACCTGATCTTTTGTGGGTGCTGGGGATCCAAAGGCAGTTCCTTATGTTTGCTCATCAAGCACTTGCCCTGAAACTCATCTCCCCAGCTCCCAATGAACCTTGTTTCAGAACACCATTTCATTGAATGTTTTTTTGGCTTGAATAAGGCACTGATGATCATTTTAATAACATACAGAGTAATAAATAAAACATTCCCACTCTGTCCACCCATGGCACCACAAATCAATACTCCCCATAATCTCACAGGCTTATGGGCTGTTTTGGTTCACCTGATAACTTATGTGAGGATTATTCAAATATTTTACAGACAAAGTCAGACTGAGCCCAGTGTATGAGGTGGTAGCCAACAGGAACTAGAGCAAATGTCTGTCAGGAGCTGCTCCCTTGTCTTCTTTCCTTTTTCATTGCCTATTTTTGAGCCAGTGCTAAAGATCCACCTTAAAAGGCTGATGCCTTTTTAACACAGGTTGCCTTTGGAAATCCTGGGACTCTGCTGCAATTTGTCCCTGGAATGAATGCAAATCTGGTTTCTAACCTGGCAGAGAACTGCTTGCAAATAAACATTGCTGGCTAGCTGCCTTAGGTAAATGTTGGGATTTAATAAGGAGAGGTTCCGTGGTGATTTAGAACCAACAAGAGAGAAACAAAAGTCTCATATGCTTTTCTTCCCATTGTATTCACACTAGGTAATTTTATAGTCATTCTAACATCTCTCACCCTTCATTGATTCATTTTGCTAGTCCTTAACATTTTGTTCCTTTCTTCTTAAGTTATAGTCTTTTGGCAAGTTTACATCAATTCTTGGAAGAGGCTGATTATGGAAACCAGGAGGTTGTGCCTCTAGGGGAAAAATGAATATGCTTACATGAACATGTGACTAACTATGTAGGAAACAGAGCTGCTGAGTGTGGCTGATGATAGAGTGGGTCATTGTAGCTGATTGTGCTTTGACTAACAGATCTGTTTTTTTTTTTTTCTTTATAGAAAATTCCAAACAGGAAAGTATCCAGCAGTGGCTGGACTCTGGATTCTTGTAAGTGGTGCTTTATTTTATTTTAGCATGTGTGTGCACCTTATACATTTCTCTTGCAAAGCTCCATGAAAATAATGTGGGTTAACCCTCCCTGGGATGGGCTCCCAGCTATGGGTTACCACAGTGGGAGAGGTATGATTTTCCTACTAACTGGGTAATTGAAGGATTACTATGTTCCTTCAAAAGCTATATGTCAATTAAAAAGTGCAAAAATAGAATCCTATTTGGAGCTGACTGTGTGTTCACTTTTTAAAGTCCTCTCAGTGAAATCTAAGTCTGATTTCTGTTCTGTTTAATTACAAAAGCAACTCGGTACTAATGTATTTACACACAGTTTGGGGCTCACAATGCTTCTGCTTCTTTTTTAGTGTCTCTGTAAATGAAAACTTCCAGCAAGCCATCAACCATTCTGGTAAGTCAAGAAAACCCAGAGCATCTGCGCTTTGTAGAGCTGAGTAGATGTATGTGTGGAAAACACTCATGTTAATAGATCTTCCTCAAGGGAGACATAGAAGGGGCTTTCGGAAGTAAGTTGATCTTCTCATTTGATTTTATAAGACTAGGACTCAGAAAGTGTGGCCACGCCCCCAGCAGGAGGTTATGGTCTGAAACCAGGGTCATTGCTACCATCAAACACTCAGACTACGCAGGAAACTCTCTGGGCCTATGCAGACATTTGCAAGGGTGTCCTTATGAAAACAAAATAGCTTAATTATTCATAATATACTATAGTTTTATTTCTAAACCTATTTTCTCTCTGGTATTTTGGTATCAAAATTCTATTTCTATCTCTTCTCTAATGATATATTTATCCTAGAGCTGAACAAATGACTAAATCCTAAACCAAACAGCACAAATATTTCTGAGACAGGAAATGTATCATACTGTCTTCCTAGGATTTGATAATAACATTATTAAAATAATGAGTACAGGTCTCACTTCATTAAATGAAAATACCCAACTTCATGGGATCTAAGATTCCTCTATTCTAAAATGTGCTTATTTTATAAATACCACTGGATGGATCAGATGAAATCTTGTGACTGAAAATGAAAATCAATGTTTTCTTCAAGCCTTGATCATAGGTGTTAAAATAAATAACATACTAGAATTGAGCAAATGCCTAAAGAATGTATTCAAATATGACATAAATTAGGAATATAATGATTAGAGGGACGTCTGTTAGTCTTATAGTAACTCACATTGATGCTCTTAATTATTTCACATCATCGTCATCATCAAGTAAGATTGACTACTACTTGCCAAGCAATTTAGATTGGGACATTATACTTTAAAAGTTTAAACTGACACTATATTTGAAATTTTCTCCTTCACTGGGTTGCTTTATAGTTTATATTTATTTATATTTATAATTTACATTTATATTTATTTTTTATTCTTTGACAGTGTCATCATGTACATAATGATTTTAGTCATCACCTCCTATTGCCTCCTGTTATCCTCAGTTTCTTCTCTTGTCATCTCCTTCTTTTCCCAGAAAGTTTCCTCCTATTTTCATGGCATGTGTGTATTCTACTGCATTTGATTAGGGTTGCTCACATAAGCTTGGGTGAAAAGTTGTTTACTAGATCATCCAACCAACCTGTGGCTACATGACTGAAGAAAGCAATGTCCTTCCCTAAGAACCATTAAGTGCCAATAGTGCATCAGGGAGAGTTAGGCCTCATGAGCCCTTTCCTCTTCCATGATAAAATGTTGACAGGCCCACTCTTGTGCGGGTCTCTAGACCTGAAGTGGGCTCACTGAACGAAGGCTATATCATTCTACGAGAAGTCTTTTTACAACACACCTGACCATACTCTGTCCCCTCCATTCTGTCCATCCTTCTTCCTAGATAGACCTTTAGCCCCAGAGAGAACGCTGTGGATGACCGACTTTGGGCTAAGCACTCCGATGTCCTTTACTCTCTACACTGACTAGTTACATGTTTCTGCATTTACTGCTGTAGGCTGTAACAAGACAATTCTCTGATGACAAATAAGGAAAACACTAATCTATGGATAGAAACATGGGAGTTTAATAGGCAATTTGACCACATTTCATCTAAAAATGCTTTATATTTACCATGAAGCTTCTGTGATGTCAAAATTACTGAACATTTGTTTCCAATAAACTGAATATGGCAATCTCTCTATTCATATTAATTCAGACTCAAGGAAGAGATAAAAATGTAGGTACATTTCTCAGCATAGATCTGCCTTTGACTCTTGCTCATGTGATGTGGAGAGGCCTTTGGTTACACTGTATTAAAAACTTCACTTCCTGGAAAATACAGCTCCTGGTCTGGCCTCATCAGAGCCAAGCTGGTGAACTCTGAAGACACAGGCAGAGGGAAGCAGGGTCTCTGTGTGGATCTGAGATCAGAGGGGCACAGCTTCTATCTGGCAGTTCCTTCATCTTCAGCAAGGCCTTTAACAATAGAAGAGCTTCTACAAACAAATCGAGTTTTTGCTGTCCAAGGCCTTTCTCACTGATCACATCGTGAACTGATTCACCCATGTGGGAACAGAGCTGGTCTCATTCTTGTGCCACAGGTGAAGAGTCTCAGTGTTAAATGCCATGAGTTTTGGTCACAGAAGGTTAGTTTTGGGCCTCCCATGAGTCCGTATGTACATAAAGATGCACAGAGCTTAGGGAAGTCCAGAACCACACTGCGAAGTGTAGGAGAAGAAAAAATAAATTTCAGTGAAGGAAGAAAAGCAGTTGCTGCTAAGAAATGATGAGGATAAAACTCAGAAAACCCTGACAGGATATAAGGTGATGTCACATTATCTTCCTCCTTCCCACAGAGACAGTGGCTTAACACAGAAAGTCCTCCCTCTAACTAGAATGGATACGCTCCCTTGTCCCTTCTTTCCATATTAATTTTAATAATTGCAGAAGGCTGGGCAGCTGCCCTTCCCACTTATGTCCCAACTAACGCAGACTTCATGAATGATGCTCTCTCACCGTCTGCCCCATTTGCTAACAAATGTCACGGCACTGTAGCTGAAAACCCTGTGGCCTCCTTTAAGTCTCCCCAGAGTGTTGTCTACTAGCTAGCAGGTGGTGACTTATAAGCAAGACTTGGGCAGCATTCGCTTTCTTTCTCTATTCCCTTTCTAAAAAACCCCACTGCCGAGTCCAGACAACCTCTCCTTATTGGTTTCTAACTGCACAGCAGTTGACTATGTGGGCTTGGTGGAGTACCACAGATCTACCCACACCATAAGCAGACACTCCGAGCCTCTTTGAGGACACAGTGCCAAGGACCCCGTTCATAAGATCCATCTCCCCAGACTGACGACTCACTCTTCATCTCACATGACATACTGAAACTGTAGACAGTGTCAGTTTGTGGCAAATTCATTGCCACCACCCGGGAACAGACTGATTGTCACTACCCCCTGACTGTGAAAGTATGTACTTATTACAGTGTAAAGATGAGACAGTCAGGATTAACCAATGCTTCAACATGTAAAGTAACACAATTGACATGGTTGACACACCTACCCATCGTTGTGAGTGAAAAGGCCAGAGCCATTTCCCATGTCAGAAAAGCAGTTTCTGGAACAGATGTAGTGACAGTTACTACTTGGTGGATAGTTAATTCATTCATCTTCTTCAACATTCTGATTTTTCTACTTTTCTAGTGCTAGAAACTGAACACAAGGTCTTATGGGTACTAAGCAAGCAGCATAAAACTGGGTTCTATGCTAGACCATGTTCTTTCTTTAAAATAATTTCTTTAATTTTATTTTATGTGCATTGGTATGAAGGTATCAGATCCTCTGGAACTGGAGGTAGAGACAGTTGTGAACTGTGTTGTGGGTCCTGGGAAATGAATCTGGGTCCTCTGGAAGAGCAGCCAGTGCTCTTAACTGGTGAGCCATCTCTACAGACCCTAGGCCATGTTCTTTTAAGACATTAACTTGTTGCATAGCTCAAGCTGGCCTTGAACTTTATTCCTCTCCCTCCAGAACTCTAGGATTTCAGGTATGTGCCAATCCTTAGACAGGTCCCCAGAGGGGTAAATGGGTTTATTTCCTGAAGGGATATGTTAAATCATAAAATTTAGAAAACCAATTACAAGCTTGGTGCTCTGTATCACAAGAAAGGATCAAAGTAAAGCCAGTTGAAGCCCGTTAAAGCCCGTGAAGGGAATATATGTAGAGTGAAGACTGTTGTTCCCTGCTTCTTAAACAGTGGCTGTGACTCTACATGGGGTCACACAGCTGTGGGAGTCCCCAAAAACCTGGCAACAGTAAAAGGTTTCTGAATATATAATGAGAAAACATCCCACAGCAACAACTTCATTCCAGATCAAATATGTAATGGAACCCAAAGTGTTGAGGCAGCACACAATCAGATTTGTGTCACATGACTTCACCTTGGTTCTCACCACGCATCAAGCTCATGATGCAATGCCAACGAATGTTTCATAGACCACCCTGGAATGCTGTGGGACCACTGTGTGTCATGAAGTGCAGTGAATTACCGTAGATAGAAAGCTTCCTGCCTTTATAGGAGCATAACAATTTAATTATGGGATGTAAAACTTTCGACATTTTCCTACAATCATTCCTCTGTGTGTAAGTATCAGATAGTTTGTCTTTGGATATGTTTTGTTAGAACATTTAATCTTAAATACTGATGTTTGACTTGCTGACTTGAGTTTTATTTTTTTAAAAAAAAATCATTCAATGAACGTGGCCTTGAAAATAGGACAGAATCTCCCACAATATCTGAAATGGCTCTAAACATGCTTCTGCCATTTTATACTGTGTATTTATGCAGCAAATATTCTCATCATGGCTAATTATTAAATCATAACATCATTCATCTCCCCAAAACACCGAATGCTCTGTAATTCCACTCTGTGGCAAATATTTCAGAAAAGGTTTAGTTCTATACATAGTATTAATAGAACACATCAATCTTATTAGTGTGAAATTTTTATTTTATTTTAAAAATGATAAAGTTATATTTTGTATAGGAAAGAATTATTTTAAAATAAACTTTTTTTTTTTTTTGGTTTTTCAAGACAGGGTTTCTCTGTGTAGTTTTGGTGCCTGTCCTGGATCTCACTCTGTAGACCAGGCTGGCCTCGAACTCACAGAAATCTGCCTGGCTCTGCCTCCCCAGTGCTGGGATTAAAGGCATATGTCACCACCACCCAGCTTAAAATAAACTTCTTTATAACTTATTATGGATGAATGTTTGGTTGTGTACTTATTTTATATACCCAGGTGTCTTAATCATTGTTCTGTTACTGTGAGAGATACCATGACCAAGGCAGACAATTCTTACAAAAGGAAGAGTTTAATTGGGGCCTTGCATAGAGTTTCAGAGGTTAATCCATTATCATCACGGTGGCGAACATGGTGGCAAGCATCATGCTGGAGAAGTAGCTGAGAGTTCTACATACTGATCAGTAGACAGAGAGAGAGAAAGACTGGGCTTGGCATGGGCTTTTGAAGCCGCAAAGCCCATCCCCAGTGACACACTTCCTCAAACAAGGCCAGACCTCTTTATCCTTCTAATCTTTTTGAATAATGCCGCTCCCTGATGACTAACATTCAAATATATTACCCTATGTGGGGGATTCTTTCTTATTCAAACCACCACACCAGGCCAGAGGGTTTGAGTGGAAGCTGAAGACACTCTGCTCTGGGGAGGCTCAGATATGTGGTGACTCTTGTTCCCAAGAATCCTACTCTTTCTCCATCATGGCAATTTGAACATAATCTAGACGAGCCTCACGATGAGACCCTGTAGTCTCAGCTCCTCCTGCTTCTTAATCTTTCTTCATCTAATGTCTTCTAGGTTGACGTCTTGTTCAGATGGCCTCTTGCAATTCCCTGAGGCCTCCCAAGCCCCGTGTTCTTTGATAGCCTTCTGGATTCTTCATGGAGATGCACTTTGTCTTGTGAACAACAGTTAGACCCATCCTAGATCCCACTCACATGGCCCTTGGTTTACACTAGTTCAGTTTATTAGAGACCTGATCCTCCTCCCTGGCAAAATGGAAATCCTAACTAGGGTATGGATCATCTTTAAACCCAGTGGCCCCAAAACTAATCAAAAAAGGATCTGAATAAAACACAAATATGATGTTATCAGCTTAGAAGTCTTTCTCAGAAGATTAGACCTCGTCAATGAAAAATCAAGAAAACAATGAGGCAACCAAGAACACTTAATGTGATGGAAGTAATTAGAGTTTGAATAAAGACAAAGAAATGGAAGAAAACTAAATGTATGCAGGAAAGCATATGGAAAGCAATCAGTCTGAAGAAGTGGTTTGTGCAGTGAGGGAGACTGTTATTTTTGTTTAAATAAAATGTACTCAGATGATAAATTTCTGAAAGTCCAAAAAGGAGGAATCACATACAGTCTCAGGATGGGGACAGTAGAGGAGTGTCAGCTAAGACCTGGTTTCAAATGCATGGGTAATTGTAACTGAGGTCTGGGATCAGTGCCATTCTAATGTCATGATTTTGCTTAGAAGAGAGTCATGAACAATTTTTGATGAGCATCTCTATTGGTGTGGCTTATGACCTTACTACAAGGAGGAAACAGACGTGAGGTTCTGATACTCTCTTGGCTGTGGGAGAGGCCTAAGTTATTACTGATCCAGGCTTAAGATGGCAAGGCTTTGCACCAGTGTCAACTCTGGAACAAGGAAGAGGAGAGAATGCCACTCAGAAAATAAGCAGGACATAGGGTGAGGGAGAGAGAAAATGGTTCCATTTAGCTTTAAGATTTTTAATGTGAGTATGAGACAATATATAAGAGTCTCTTTGGGGTAAGAATATGGATTAATAATTTGCCAAACCAGAAAAACATACTGTGGATTACCTCTACAAAGTGTTCTGGTCAGGCAGGAGTTAAATTTACAGAAAGCTGCAGAATGCTATTATTTTAGAGAACTGCAAAAACTGTAATTTGATTAGTCTATTGGACGATATTCCAAAGAACCAAATGTCTTCTATGAATCAGTCAGAAATGCTTAGGAAAACCAAAATAAAAAATGCGTTCTAAGCCAACAAAGGTGCTAATTAGTGCCTTCTGCATATCTGACTGCATCTTCTCCAGTAATCCATTGTGCAGGGTTAAGTGCGGTATCTGCTGCTTCAGATGGCAGGAGTCCACCTAACAGTAGGGAGGGTGGCTGGAGATTATATCTAGAAGGAAGCAGAATGGGAATTTTAACCACGGAAGGGAATGAAAGCCACAGAGCAGGGACTTCTGTTCTCTCTTTAATTCTCCCCCACACCAATCCTTAAGGAACTTGTTGGTAGCAGGAATTTGCTGACCTTTGTTTCACCTTCTCCAAATGCTTTCAGCCAGAATTAAAAAATCTAAGAAGGGATCCTGAAAGGGGGAAATGGCAGAGAAAGCACCAAAGCCAAAACAAGATGGAGTGTGGAACTGAAGGTGCCCTGCCAGCCGGGCGCTGCACTGCATCGGAGATGTAGGTGTGTCCATGAGTTCTGCCTTCTGCACACACAGCCTTCAGCCTGAGGCCTACAGAAGTTTCAGGACATCTGGTGTAATAGGGGAAGCTTTTCACTCCTGCTATGATGTTCCCTGTTCTTCAGATTCTTGCTCTGATCAGAGGTAGCAAATGCTCCAAGGAGCTGGGCAGATAATCACTAATGAAGCAGGCAGCACAGAGACTAGAAAATTGGAGTGTAGGCTGCCTTCAACAGATTGCTACCCCGAAGACACCTGGGCCTGTTCTGTTCTCCCTTCCAAGTTTTAAGGAAAGTCTTGGAGTTCCAATCCCTGTGAGTTCTGGCACACTATGGGCCACTAGTTTGTGCCTCTTCTTCAGGTTCATCTTGGAAACAGGCCAGAGAAGCCTTAACCTTGACAAATCCAACCTTGGCCTCCAGGAAGCTTACCTTACAAGTCAGAAAAATGGGGGCGGGGGAAGTAATAGTTTCATACTGCAGTCTGTAAGACTCTCCACAAGTGTGTCCACCTGCTGTAGGACCAGCTGCTGCTTCTGCAGATTCAAGATATCAATACACAGAAACACATGAACCCAGGACTTGGTCTCCCAGGCCTGAGGGAGATGGGGAATGTAGAATAGAAATAGACCAGGCTTTTCTTTAAAAGTCTTATCAGATTCCATGGGCTGGGTTTTCTTCAGACTCTCAGCTTGGCAGCAGAGAGTGCTGCATGTCTGAATGCACTGGCTGAGCTAGAATTTTGTGTCATTTCCAGAACTGTCCAGAAAAGTATCAGGAGTCTAGAAAAGCCCTCAGCAGCTGTATGTGTGTATCCATGATGATGAGATTGAGGCGACAGGGCAGCCATCTCCTAACTGGTGCTGATGCTAAGCCTCGGGAGACATGGCTGAATGATGGAAGACAGGGAAGCTCTTCTCCCGGCTGGTGCTGATGGTGTTAAGGTTTCCATGTGTATAAGGAGACCACACAATCCCCCACTGTGAGCAAGCCTGGCCCACATCACATTCCACAGACCATATGCTACCTTTACCAACTTCTTTTTCCCTTGGATGCTGCCCTTTGTTTCCTGGCAACCAGCTTGCGCCTAACTACAGTTTCAGGCAGAGGGATGTGTTCTCTGGAGTGTGGCTACAGTGCAGTCACTGAAATTTCATGAAGTCCAGGGCAAGAGAAGCCAGTGTCCAGTGACCAGAATTTTCTGGGTGATTGGATTTTTTCAAGGGCTATGTTTTTTTTTAATGTAGCAAGGCTGAGTTAATTCTTCTCATCAATATCAGAAAATGGACCATTTCCTCTCTGACAGTTTGAGCAATTTACTGTGGCCACAGTGCCAGATCCCTGCATGGACATACACATTCATTCACATTTTCTAGGAAACCTGCAACAGACAACTAGAAAAGGCTGGAGCAACACAGGAGCAGCCACAGGACAAAGCATGAAATGCCCCAGAACCACAGAGCTCTTCCATAGGGAGAACTGCATAGAAGGAATCCAGAATTCCCCTGATGAGTTAGACCAGGTATGCACAGGTATTCACTCAGTGGATTACAAAGTAAAAATGGGGGCCATCCTGACAGGAAGAGGGAAGAAAACCATAGGGGAAGTTTGCCTAAAATGTTAAAAGGAATTTATTTTACCTTCCATTTGGCAACTTGTTACTTAATTCATCATGACATCAAGTCTTCAAGTAATTGCTGAGAATTTGTACTGTGCTTGTTTTATGATGTGGTTAATAAGGTGGTAAATCAGCTTTCTTTCATGTGACAACTTCACTTGATTGTTATTTTGTGATCTTGAGATGCTCCAAGACTGAGCTGTGTTCGGTGAGCAAGTGTGCTGCTATGAATTAATAACGCCTTTCCAGGTGAGGGGCCAGTATTGTTTACAAACTCTGGCTCATTGAGGTGTCTATTGGCATTAAAAAAAAAAGCAGCTAAATGCAAGGTCACATTCCCTAGAATACTCTGTAAAGCAATGGTAATTTTTAGTCATTATTGATTTCCTAAGATTAGATACACTCCCCCAGTAACTTTTTCCTTAAAAAGTTTACTTATTAACTTTATGAAAAATGTCCTTTACCCCATATGAAAATCTGCCAGATGAAGGTTTAAAAAACTCTGTCTAGGCTCAGTGAAAAGCTTCTGTGACTGATTAGTGATGACTGACATGGGAATAGTGTTGAGAGAATGTACATGGCCTATATCCAGCATTCAGATAGATGGATATTTCTCATCCTACCTTACTCTGATGAGGGTCCCACTTGCTTTGCTGTACATTCCATGTATTTTTACTCTCACTAGCTCTCTATAAGCTTAGTCTGCCTCCACTCCACAGTGACTGCTTACCTTGGTGGTCATCCTATGATATTGGTATCTCCAAAACTGCTAGGGTCTCTTGTGGCAACTGGGATGCACTTTTGCCAATAGCCCCTCATAGGCTCTTTTTATGGTGCCAAACCTCAACTTCTCTTCATGACCCCTTCAACCCTGGATCTTCAACTGCCACTGAGGCTGTACCTTCATCAGTGGCCTCTCCTGGCCTCTCACAGTGCCAAGCCTCAGTTGCTCTCTGTGACCCTTTCATGCCTTCAAAACCAGTACCACCTGGGAGACTTTCACATATTACCAATCCCATCTGCCAACACAAGGTACAGCCTTGGCTGCCTCTGGAACACAGCTTCTATGTATTCTCAGGAAACACTTCTCAGAAGATCTCACCTCAGCTTTGCTGGTCTCCTCCTCCTCCTGCTCCTCCTCCTGCTCCTGCTCCTCCTCCTCCTCCTCCTCCTCCTCCTCTTCTTCTTCTTCTTCTTCTTCTTTTTTCTCAGAGCTGAGGACCAAACTCAGAGCCTTGTGCTTGCTAGGCAAGCCCTCTACCACTGAGCTAAATCCCCAACCCCCGTGCCGGTCTCTTCTTAATCACCACTAATTTATTAGCTCCAGCTAACCAGCATCAATTGTCCCAATAACACAAAGGTTTTACTTCAGTGGTACTGGTCTCTTGTTAATTATGACTGACTCTTCAGCTCCAGCTGACCAGAACAACAGAATCTTAATTCAAAATAGCAAATGGTCCCGATAAGTCCTTCAAGTTTCCCTCTGAAATTTCACAAGCCAGGCCTCCATTTTCTGCCTTGCTGTCAACATTCTTATCTTCTAAGCTCCCACAGAACATCTCAATTGAGCTCTCCACACTCAATGGTGTTTCCAGTCCGAAACTTTGTGCTATTGATGGTGTCCTCTGCCTTATACAGGCTTTTCAGTTTCACAGGATCCCGTTTATTGATTGTTGATCTTAGGGCCTGTGCTATCTGTGTTCTCTGTTCAGGAAGTTGTCTCCTGTGCCAATGTATTCTAGGCTATTCTCCACTTTCTCTTCTATCAGGTTCACTGTATCTGGCTTTATGGTGAGGTCTTTGATCCACTTGGACTTGAGTTTCATGCAGGGTGATAGATATGGATCTATATTTGCATTCTTCTACATGCTGACATCCAGTTATGCCAGGACCATTTGTTGAAGCATGTGAGTATTCTTATCTCCAGTCCCTGAACTTGAAATCTACAGTCAAGTTCCTAGAATCCTTGATGTCATTCAATGACTCACTACCTAGACAGTAACCCTGGCTCCAAACTAAAGCCCTTTATAGCACCCAGCATTTCCCCCTGTGTTTCCCTCAGTCAGGTTTTCTCATTCAAACCGTGATCTGTTTTTCTTTATTGTGGAGGAAAGCTTTATTTTCTCCCAGTACAGGTTGCAACACCTAAGTTGATGCATGTCACTTGGTGTAACAGGACAGCCAGGAGTGACAAGTCCGGTGGACATTCTGATAAATTTGCCCATGATCTGAATATTTCCTTTTGTAGATGTTGTTGACATGTTGTGACACAGTCTGAATATTGCAGTGGCCTCTAACTGTCCCCTATAATGTCCAACAGTTATTTTGCCGCCCAGCATCCTCCTCCTAGCATCTAACGGGCAACTGGATCCTCAGCACCATCTTTATCATGTACAATGTTTTGCTCAAAACAATGGATTTTCATATCCTGATGCATAAATGTAAATTACGCTTTTTGGCTTTCAAACGCACCATGGGACATTCTGTTGGCAGTGTGGTGTTTGGGAAAGAAAGAAAACAACAACAGCAGCAAACCAAAATAAGCTGTGGCATTTTACTGGCCATGAGAAGTTTATATAACTGTACTGCCTCCTTTCTTTCTCCCTTAAGTGTGAAATAACAAGCCCCATTTCAAGGACTTACTATGGGAACACAGAACACTGCACAGGGGCTGGAGGGGTGACTTGCAGTGAAGGACACTTGCTGCAGTTTTTGCAGGTGATCCAGGTTCAGATCCCATCATCCACATGGCTTAAAACCATCCATAACTCTAGTTCCAGGATGTCTGATACTCTCTTCTGGACTCCTCAAATGCATTGCACACACACACACACACACACACACACACACACACACACACACATATATATATATATATATATATATATATATATATATATATATATATATGCAGGCAAACATGCACAGAGAATAAAATAAATAAATCTAAAGAGATTAATAAAATAAATTGTATAAATGGCAGGTTGAGCATGGTTAGTGCGAAATAAATACTGTTATTGTTGTGATCAATAATAAAGGTATGAATACATTTCTTAACTTTGCTACACTTGACTGAGCACCCCTAGAAGCTAATGATCCTGTGAAAATAGCCCCAGAATGGTGCTTCATGCATGCTGCAGATGCCAGTTCGATTATCTCTAACAATGATTCTCCATTATCCAGCACATTCTAACCACACTTCAAAATCCAAATATCTGTTCCATGAAACCTTTGCTAAGCTTCCTGTTTGCTGCTGAACCCATCCCACCCTCCCATTCCCACACTGAGTGTGCATTTGGTGCACTGTATCTTGCTTGTTGCAGAAACAGTGCCAGTTAACACTGATGGACACAGGAATCCCTTCCCACAAAGGCTCATCTGGAGGTGAGAAATCTTCAGACATGTATGACAATCATGTTTACCCCTCTTTTTTTGTGTTTGCAGCTTCTTTGCATGAACAAGGAATGGTTCAAATGACTGTGAAAGACTACATGAGGTAGGTAGCAGTCAGTCACTTCACTCTGAAATTTTACATCTACATCATTAAATGGAGTAGAAACAATATAATAATTTCTTCTTATTAATTTTATAGTTCTTGGGATCTCCTGAAATGTCACTCTCTTAGCTACTAGGCTTGGAGCATTTTTGATAGTCTTTGCAGAATTAGAGGTATCTTAAATATCATAAAGGAGTGAGAGGATTGCAACAGCAAATGCTGGCCTGCTATAAAACTTAATTATCATATTTGCCTAAATGCATTCTACTGCAATGTGTTGCTTTAAAACTATGTGTTGCTAAAAACTCATGATTTTGTCTGGCTGATGATGTAACACTGTCTACTGACTGTTGAGATGTTGGTGGAAAGCAGTGTGTCTCTAATGGAGGAAAGAGTAGACTACAGAGGGTACTCCCCTACACAGCTGCATGACACTGAGTTATGCAGCCTACCTCAGACTTACTGAACTGAAACATTAGATGGGATTCAGAACTGTGCTTTGCAAACCCTTCAGACAATTCTAAGGCACAGTCTAGTTTTAAAAATGCTGGGACTGACTGAGCTCTTTGGGGCAAGGATTGCTTCCTGTTCTTGAGTCATTCTTGTAATTTCAGAACTATTCCAGAAAACTAAATATTCAGTGCTGATGAGCACACATTCCACAGTTCTTCCTCCTTTAGGTGATCGGTTGCTTTGCTCTGATGCAGTCACATATTTATAAGGCACCAAGAAAATCTCCCAGGGAGCTCAAAGAGGAGCTTAAGAGGTGGATTCAGGGGACAAGCTCATGCCCACATGGCTGGATCAAAACACATGTGCATGAGTTCTTCTGGATCTAAGGCCCGTTCTGCTTCTAGGTTGCTCAACTGAACATGGCAAAATGGATGGAGCCCTGAAATTCAGAAAGAAAACTGAAATTCAAAGACAGAAGGAGGGTTGACATGTTGCAGTTTGCCTCTCTGGTGCTGCAAAAAAAAAAACACTGACCAAAAGCAACTTGAAGGAGGCAAGGCTTTATCTGGCTTCCAGGTTACAGTCCTTCACTGAGGGAAGCCAGGGCAGGAACCTGGAGGCAGGGACTGAAGCAGAGATCATAGAGAAATGTGGCATGCTCAACTACCTTTCTTATACATCCTGGGCCCACCTCGCTATGGATGGGTCCATCCACAGTAGACTAAACTTCCATCCATCTAGAAAATGCCCTATAGATATTCCCACAGGCCAATCTGATGGAGGCAATTCCTCAATCTGGTCTGTGTGGCAAGGTGAAAACAAACAAACAAACAAAACAACAAGAACAAGCCAAAAACTAACCAGTGCACAAGGCAATAAATAAAAGGATATATTTCCCCTTTCCTCAAGCTCTATGGTCATTTAAAACTAGAATTCTTATTATTCAGAAACATGTTCTTTCTCATCTTTAATGAAAAGAAACAATTAAACAGAGAGGCAGGGTCCAGATGTTCTTACTCAGTATGGACAGGACTAAAACAAATTTAGCAACTCAAGTTTAGTAACCTGGTCTCTTTGGGAACATTGACATCTGCAGAGTGTTGTTTGATAAATTTTAATTGTATGCCAACTGTCTAATATGATCCATGATATACCTGAGCTACATAAAACAGAATCGTATTATAATACAGTTCAATTTTCTTTGGAGGTGCTTTAAAATGTTTTACAATACAGGAGTACCAGATATGGTGATTCTCATTGTTTTGGGTAGTAAGGGACTTCATTACTATTGCATATGGTTGGCCACAGGAGCTCTGGGGACACAGGTTAGAGACTGTTAGCCATGAAGTATGAAATCCTTCTTCATTGTGAGAAATTAGGTGGAGTACCTCCAGTGGTTGTTTGCTGCATGTCTTTCATCACATAATATTAACTTCTTCCCTCAAGTTGGAGCCTAGCAAAGCTGTGTTCCCGAAAGGTCCCCCAATGATTTGCCATCTGTCAAGAGTGAGACATTCTATCACCTTTATAATAAGCACTTGCAGGCACCTAACACTTAAATTCTCACACCTTCCATAACGATGCTCAGAAAGGAGGAGCACCCCTCTGCTGCACACATTGCCTCCTTCCAAGGCGTGGCCACCATTGGCTTATTAGAAACAAGAGGAGACACAAATGCTTTCTCTGGAAGGGAAATCATCTCAAGGACCTCCTGAGAGAATCTAAATTAATGTGACTCATCTTTGATCCCCTTGCATTCCAGATCTCTGCATCACTTCTCAGAGACTCCTACCCTGTCTAGAGGGACTAGTTTCAACTCATGCTATTCCACCACAGGGGTACCACAAAGGTAGGTGACTTCCTGGCACTTTCATCCAAATAAATGATTCTGCTCAACAACGGGCTTCAAGAAATTATAAATCTGTACTTGAGAGATACTAGTTGAATTAATGGATGAAAGGATGAGCCAAGAATTTCCAAACTTGATTTTCAAGACCATATTAAAAGAGGTAGTGAAATTGGAAAGGAAGTTAAGTATGTATCACTAGGAAATAACCAATAAATGATTGATTAGATTGTACAATTGTTGGAATTTCCTTCATTGACAAAACAAGGAAGATGTATACAGACTACAGCTCCACCTATTAGAACTATCACTGGGTCACATTCTAAAACCACAAGGTGCAAGAGGCATAGAGACACGTTATTATTGACAGGCCAAGCAGGTAAAATTTACAAAGTGTGTATACACCCAGGGAGAAAAGGATCGGGAGGAAACTTATAGACTTAGTGGAAAGTGGGGGAAAACTGAGGACAAAGATTTATACAATATTTTATTTTATAAAATGTGAGTTCATTTTGTTTATTTTTTATGCAATTAAATAAGTTAATGATATTTTCATAATGATTCAACAATATGTTTAATGACAAGTCAATCAATAATCATATTGGTGGCCATGACACTGTACCATTTGGAAGTCAGTCTTTGTTAACTTTGTGTTATAGGTACCTACCCTCAGAACTTACAACACCACAGAGTTTTGATAAAGATTATTAAAAACAGACTGAATAAAAATTTATACAGTGGGAACAATAGATAATTCAATTTTCATTTAGGATTCTCTCCAAACTAATTTCTCATTTGAATCTTCTTTACATTAATTTGTCGATGGCATACAATCAATTGATTGTCACTGCAGCTTTCCAGATCATTCAAATGATTAAGGTATCCCAGGCAAGCCATTTAGACCACTCAATGCGAGCTCCTAACCTGCCTTTTCTTTCTTGATTGGGTCAGAAGGCAAATCAACAAATCTGCAAGTGACATCAGAAATTGTGAGCGTGATGCTGGTGGTGTCAGGGAAGAGGGCTTGCCCATGAGACTAATGAGACTGAGGCTCTGGAGAGAAAATTAGCTAACGGGTCTCACATAAGCTCATGAAAGTAGCATGGAAAGGAAAGCAAACAGAAACCTTAATGAAGAGGCCAGAAAATCTGCTGAAACTTTATGAGAAATTTCAGTTCCCACAGAGTCCATGGCATTTGAAAGTTCAAACACCAGAATTTTTTGAGTGAGGATAAAACTCCTAGGTAATTGATTCTTAATTTCTGTGCCAACATGGACTAGAACATTTTGACAAAGGGATATCTTGTTTCTCAGTCAAGCCAAGACAAAATACAAACAAACAAACACTAACATATTCTAATCCTACCCAGGGAGTTGAAAGCATTATTTAGAAACATTGATCCTATAGTGTGCGCTGAGTGATATCTTTGACAGATTTGTGTAGCTAAGGATGCCCCAGACTGATGCTTTAAAAAATATTCTTCTATGAGTTTCCATTCCCAGTTTTTTGTTGTTTTCTGTTTC
Source organism: Peromyscus maniculatus bairdii (assembly GCF_049852395.1). Classification (NCBI taxonomy): domain Eukaryota; kingdom Metazoa; phylum Chordata; class Mammalia; order Rodentia; family Cricetidae; genus Peromyscus; species Peromyscus maniculatus. Next base: position 78,951,068 of record NC_134854.1, read on the forward strand.
CTCTTTTGTCACCAGTTACTGTTTGGAGGTGATTGTCAGTGCACTGTCTATGACTTCCACTCCCCAGTCTTCCTGCCCTGTCCATTTTAACACTTGCCCACTGGGAAAGAAAAGCAAGATGGATAAGCTCATGGTTTTGTTTGTAAAGCACAGGCAAGCATCCCTGGGTGGGGTGACCGACTGTCTTTTAAGTGAGCTATGTGAGTTCTAGCGAACTTACCATCTGTTTGTCTGTTCAAGATCTCCTTCCACTCAAATTGTGGAAGACTGGGTGAGTAGAGAAAAATGGCTTATGGTTAAATGGGCTGCTATAGAAAAAGATATTCTTATTTTTTTTTTATCTCAGCATTCCTGAATGGCTGGAATTTTGGGAAAAAGACCCAGTGGAGATTCTCCTGGATCTAGGCTTTGGTGCTGATGAACCAGATATCTGCACACAAATCCCAGCCAGATTCCTTGGTTGCAGCTCAGCAGCCAGAGGAATCAACATGCGTGTTTTTCTTGAAGCACAGAAGCAGAGGATGGACTTTGAGAACCCTGACTTGTATGGTAAGTAGGAGCTGATGGCATTGCCTCTCAGTACTTGGCACTGAGTACTGTGTGCTCAGAGCCACAGCATTTGACAGGATAGACTACTCCTTGTGTGCGATACCATTCAAAACCCCAAGTGACTTAAAACAGAAAAGATTGACCTCTTGATCTCTCTTTATGTCTGCCATGGTTTGGTATGCATATTTAGAAGGAAGACTGATTTGCTCCAGTATTACTAAAGGATTTGCCCTGCCCCTACAACAGTCTGGAGCATCACTAGTTGTAATGACAGGGAAATGATAGGAATGGGAAAGTATACTCAACACAGGTCTACTCAGATGTCATTGGCCAAAACAAGTCACAAACTAGAGAACAGTAGAATGTGCAATCCTGTGTAAGCCCAAAGGTGAAACACTCTTACCGGTACTCCAACATCTACTCCAGCCACACCCCAGGAGACAGATCAGCCCGCTCACCATGAAGCCTTAAGTGAAACCCTCTCCTCCACTAGAGGCTGCTTAGACTGCTCCTGAATATGCCTTGAGATACAGGTATCTGCTACTCACCTGTCATATCTGCCCGAAGTGTGGATTAACTACACTTAGTCCTTACAGACAGTGTGTACTTGCTGTTTCTCTAGCATGCAGTCAGTGGAATAACTTTTGCTAAGGTATCTCAGCAGATCCTCTTGGAGAACCTGCACATGTGCAAATAAGTTAGGAGAAAGAAACCTTGTAGCTAAACAGTTTATTTACCACCAGGTTGATGGACAGTCCTCAGACTCCTAGAGGGAAGGTAGATAACATGTTCAAACTCATTTAAATCTGGAACTCCTCTTGGGTAAGCAAGGGACAATGCCATGGAACACATGACAGAGTTTGAGAAAATGTAGATCAGGAAGATAGCAAAGTTCTGATTCTGAAATAAGTTCTTTTAAATTCACTCAATGTTACGTCAATGAAGAGGAACTATTTTCTCAAGTAATTAATCGAGAAAGAGACTTCTCTTGGATTTCTCAGTTTAGTTTCTCTTCCTCCTCCTCTTTCTCCTCCTCCTTCTCTTCTCGTTCTTCTAATTCTTCATCTTCCTCATCCTCCTCTTCCTCCCTTTCTCTCTCTCTCTCTCTCTCTCTCTCTCTCTCTCTCTCTCTCTCTCTCTCTCTCTCTGTCTATCTCTGTATGAAATGGTTCTCAAAATGCTATCAGTGAGGTTTTTTTAAGAGTATGTAACCCTGAAGTTGTTTTGATATATTCTTTTTACTAATAGAAAGAGTTACTATGGTTTCCCCCTCCTTCCAGAAATGGAAGTTCTTTGATCAATCTTCAATTTCTAGAAAATATCCAGACTTAATGGTATTTACATAGTGTTTCTGCTAATCTGTATGAAAAGCATTTCACAAATGAAATTGAAACATTGTTTTTAGAGAAACCAAGGGTGGGCATTTGGTCCTGGAGTGGGTGCCTCACTTTTACTTCTGCATAACACACGACACACATACACTTCTACTTCAATAAAGCCAAGGAGATCAAATATAAAGTAAGCAAGAGCTAAGTTAATTGGCTACTGGAGATAAGAGTTGGAAAGAACGTCTCATTCCTCAAAGTTACTGCAGTAGGTTCAAACCCAGGATAAGAATCAGTTATGTAACTTGCACCCAGGCCAACACAAAACATTCATACATGCTCTGGACAGTTGTTCTCTGACTTGACAGAACTGATTAAATTGGTAGGTTTTTGTTTTAGTGTAAGTACCAAAACTTGCTATGAGATGGAGAGAAGGCAATTGTAAAAACAATTATGTCCCCAAGCTCATCCAAGAGATGATAGTTCATGCAAGGTTTAGATAGGGGAAGAATATAATCAGAATTATCTGGAAACACCCAAAACCCAAGAATTTCTCCAAAGGTCTTGAAAGAATTTCACTGCCCTCTGTGAAAAATCTACCAGGTCTTTCAAAGCAGCAGAATGATTGGCTGATAGTTTCTCCTTTCAGATAAAAAACAACCAACCAACCAACCAAACAAACAAACAAACAAAAACCAAAAACTGTGTGAGCACAATATATGCTCAGGGAAGGCTCAATAGGTTGCTTTGGGGGTCCATACAATAGAACAGAGGACAGCATCTGCAATGGTTGTCTTCATTGTCAACTTGCCTGGATTATTAAAGCACATCTCTAGTGTTCTGTCAGAAAATTCACAGAGAGGATTAATTAAGGGAGAAAGGTATGCTGGGAACATGGGCATTCCTATTCCATAGGCAGGAGTCCAGCATAGAATAAAGGGGAGAAAGAGAAGTCCCAGCAGGCAGGCCAGACAGCCCTGTCCTATGCACCAAGCCAAGTTGCTCTGCTCTACCATGCCCACCTAGCCAATGTCAGCTGAAACCATGACCAGAATAAGTAATTCCCTTAAGTTTTCCTTCTGAGGTATTTGGTAACAGCTTTAAAAGGTATCCAAATAATGCAGAAAATTGCTAGTAGAGAAGTGGGATCTTTGGTATGACTTTGACAATATCGCTCAGAAGGCTTTGGAAGTGGTTTGTGAGAGAAATTGGGGGAAGACAGGAAAGTGGACTGGAGAAGCCCCAGAATGATGCTATAAACAGCATTAATAGGGGACTGTAGAAGAAGTTTGGAAGACCCAAGTGCTGATAGAAGACAAATAGTGAAGGTGGAGCTTGTAAGGGCTGAGAGATTTTCCCTTCTGAGAACTAGGAACAGACTGGAAGCCATTCCTGTGATATTAGGGCAAAACTTTTACATACTTTGTTCCAAGAGATTTGAAGAAAGGTTGAACTTAATGATGGACTGATTTGTATGACAGAGGGAATTTCAAAGCAGACTAGTATGCTGCTATAGTATGGTTATTGCTATTTGTTTCTAGCAAAATTTATAACATATATGATTATTATGAGCAAAATTATAAATGAGCAAAATGTTAATGGAAAACATTTGAAAGGTGAGTTTGCCTAGATAACCATGGAAAGGCAGAGTAGAGATCATGACTGCAAGACAACTGAGGCCATTAGAAGAAACCAAGTACTTTGCATCACAATAATAGAAAGTACATATTAAAGGCATCTTAAAAATTGGGCCACAGCTGAGGAGATGCTCAGCAGATAAAGCACTTGCTAAGTGAGTGTGTTGACTGGAGGTTGGTCCCCCAAAACCCATAAAAAACATCTGAGCAGGAGCTGGCTTTAGTGGTTAAAGTGTTTGCCATGTAAGTGTCAAGTAAGCACAGCAGAGTGTCTGTAATTCCAGCCTGAGAAAGCAGAAATGGGATGCCTTGGATTAAGCTGGATAGCTAAATAAGCTGAAACAATGAGTTCCAAGTTCAGTAAAAGACCTTATGTCAATGTATTAGGGGGGAAGTTATCAAGAAAGGCACCTTACATCAACAATGGGCTACCACATACACACGAACTCATTTGCGTGTGCACTTGCACACACATACACACCCACACACAGGAGAACATGCATAGAAAGGAGCATATACAGTATGCATACACATTCAAAAGACATAAATGAATTTGTTGAGACATTATTAATCAGAGGCTCAGTGGCAATGTTTGAATTAATTTTAAAGACTAGAAGAAGAGTTTGGGCCTACCCAGCTCACACAAAGCTACTTAAGAAAGTAGTCATCTAGGTACTCGTAGGTTGCTTTAGTCATAGCTGAAGTGCATCTAGCTGCTGCTGGGATAGCAGTATACCTTTTCTTTATCAATGTGATGCTAGGTTTTTTTTTGTTGTTGTTGTTTGTTTTTTGTTTTGGGGGTTGTTTTTTTGTTTTTTGTTTTGTTTTGAGACAGGGTCTCACTATAGAGCTCTGGCTGTCCTGAAACTCAGTATGTAGACCAAGCTGACATTAGATGTGCAGAGATCTGTCTGCCTCTGCCTCATAAGTGCTGTAACTGAAGGTGTTCACCACCACATCCAGCTCATGATGCTGGTTTATAAGCATGTAGTATATAAAAATCAAAGGATTATGATGCTTTCATCCATATTTCAAAGTAAAGCATGGAATGTCAGGAAATTTGTCCTCCTGAGAGGACAATGTATGTATGTAGCTATGAGAGGGAAGCCAAAGATGCAAAAGAGAACCCCAGAAGTTAGAGATCCCAGCAATGTGGAACATCTGCCATAGAAAAGCCACAGCCAATGAGCAGATCAAGACCAAGAGAGGAGTCACATAGGCTGGGAATAATAAGACCAAAGCAGTCAGGCTTTACCAGCCCAATTGGAGTTCACAGAATGCCAATCTGTACCCTGGATGGTAGATGTGGAACCACAGGATTGAATGTTTGTCTTGTTGGGTTTCAGACTTGTTTTGATCCCATACCTTTCTTTTGTGATTCCATCTTTCCATTTAGAAGGGGAAATGTTTATTTTAGTCCATCATGTTTCAGAAGTATATAACCTACTTTTGATTTTACATAGTCTCACTCTTCAGAGGAGACTTTGAACTTGTACTTTTGAGCTGTCCACACGGCTAAGAGTATAGAAACTCTAGGAGATGGACTGATGCGTATTTACATGAGTCATCCGTGAGTCTTTTGAAGGCCAAGTGAAATGCTATAATTTAATTTGGGTAACAAGTTGACAAGGGATGGACTTGTAATGATTAACTTTGATTATTAACTTGACTATATTGAGAAACAAGAATTCAATAAAGCACACTTCTGGGTATGTCTGTATGCTTCCAGAGAGGATTAACTATGAAAGTGGTAGGGAGAGTATGCTGAATATGAGTAGCACCATCCCACAGTCTTGGTGCTTAAATAGAATACAGAGAACAAAATAGCTTCCAGATATTTATGTTTATACTCATAGATGAATATTATTCTCAGCCTTATGTAGAGAACCTTGCTTTCCAGAGAATGGTGGTGGATACAGAAAGACTCTTGGATGCACAACGTACTGAGAATAAGTGCTCAGTCATGAATAAAACACTCATAACATTCTTTCTATAGCTCATGGAACATTACCCAAGAGAGTATGGAAATATTGTAAGAGTGGGAAAAAATGGGCAAGGGCCTGCAAAATGCCATCTTTTGAGCAATTTAGTGTCACTGTAACCTTGAACTTATAACTGCTAAAGATGCCTGCCCTGGCTGGGTCTGGGTAAGAATGGACCCATCAACACTCAGGTATGAATGGAAGGGAGACTCAAAGGACCTCACCCTTCACTGCTAACTATTTGCTACTAATGTATTCAGGAAGAGAGGAAGTAATTACCTTCAGTTGCATACACACTGGTGACTCCTCCAGGCTCCATTCCAATGCTCACCTAGATAGCCCTAGTTAATCTAAACAAACCAAGAGTCATGAATCTGGGAAAAGGACTGGTAAAGATGGGTCAAGGGATAGTTGATAGGAACAAGAAAAAGATAAAAGAGGGGAAGGGGAAGTAACCAGAATATAGGGGGAGAAAGTAACCAGAATATGTTAAATATATGTATGGAACAGTGAAAGAGCTAAATAAAAAATAATATGGAAAAAAGAAATCCCACTGACTCAGGTATACATATTCTCTCCCCTCCCTTTATTGGCTTTGATGAGGTAGGGTGTCATCTTCTGCCACAACTTCCTCACTGGGATCAACTGAATCCTCCTCTGCAAACAGGAATAAAAGTTAATCACCTCTCCTCTCCATCTTTCAAGTTTTCCTCTCAAGTATTTGGACATAGTAGTTAGAAAATATGACTAAGAGAGTGTCTTTGCCCAGCTATGTTGGCTTTTTACCATTGTTGAGTCATATAATCTTTAAGTTATCATCAGGGTTTTGATAAAGCTGTTCTACAAAATAAAATTCCTTGCTTTCCCATCACCATGGTTTTACTATACCAATATACCAAAATAGAAAATAATTCAGTATGTTTTACAAACGGATATCATATGCCTAAATTGTCTCTCACTTCTTGAGGTCCTTCTCCAATGCTTATTAAGCCAATACTTCCATATATTGCTAGATTAATAATGTATTGTAGCCATATTATGAAGAAAGACTAACAAATTGAGACTATTCTTAAGTATGAAAGTAAATGGGAGTCCTCATTAATTACTGTTTGTTTCTTAAAAAATTGAAAACAATATAGTTCTTTTAAATAACTTTTTAAAAATTTTAAACATAATTTTTTCTTGATTCTTTGGAAATTTCACATCATGTACCCCAATCCTGCTCACCTCCCAGTCCCTCCATATTCGCTCCTCACCCCTGCAGTATGCTCCCCCCAAAATTAATTCAAAACAAACAAAGAAAACTTACCTCATTTCTCCATCTTTCCAACACCTCTTTATTCATTCTAGTGGAAATGGGAGCTGCTGATGTGTCACACAGTATACACCTTCTGTCCAGTCAGCCCCACCCACAAATGTTCATTGTAATGAGTCATTGGTCTGGTTCAAGGCTTCTGGTTTCTGGTACACCATCATCACTGGGCCTCCATCAAAATCCTCTTGGATATCCTGTTGTTGCCCTGAGTCATGGAGATCCTGAGGCTATTGTTCAGCAGGATCAGTACTTTTGAGCACTCCAGCATGTCATAGATGGGGTAGCTGTTAGGGTGGGCCAACCCAAGGCCCAGGATATGGGTCTGGACCTCTGGGACTAGCTCTCCAACATCTGGGGTGGGTCCATCTCGCCAGAGTGCTCTCTCATGGGGGTTGGGGCAGTACCAGTTCTCCTGCTGCAATGCTCAACAAAGGGCAGAGCCTGGTACCCCAGGCTATTAAGGGACAGGACTGTCTTAGCCTCGGGTTTCAACACCCATGGTTCCTGTGACTCCCTATGGCAACACAAGCCATGAACATCAGCCCAGACCCTGGCTGCTGTTGGGCAATGGATCCAGATATGGCTGATGGCAACAGCCCAGGCCCATCCCCATGTGGCTATGCAGGCCACTAGGATTAGCATGGCCCCTATGGCAGCAAGGCCCTCAGACACCAGCTACAGGTGGCAGCCCAGACCCCTGGCATTGGCATTGCCCTTGATAGTATCAGGAGCCATGAACATCAACACAGACCTATATTGCCTATTTATATACCTGCTTTGATGTAGAGCACAGCTCTCTCTCTCTCCCTCCCTCTATGTGTGTGTGTGTGTGTGTGTGTGTGTGTGTGTGTGTGTCCATGATTATAAAATTAAAAAAAAAACACGAATATTTACTATGTTTGGCACAGAGCTAAGCACTGCATGTGTATTAACTCATGCACAGTGGGGCTAAACTTGCAGCAGTGGATGTTTTTAGAACCAGGCCTCCTGATTCCATATGCTATCCCATATGTGAGTGATGGGGATGACGGACATGATGACGAGACAGCTAGTGCACGAAGCTGTGGGAAGCATACTTGGGCAACTTCATGTTAAAAACCTGGGTTACTGCTTTAGGAAGTGTTTTATCTTTTGCAGTAGTACAGATGGATGCTGGGACTTTGTCCACTGGGAAAGCACTCTACCACTTAGCCACAACCCCTGCCCTTGAGCTCATCTTTTGACATTTAGTTTTCTACACATAAACATATAGAGTTTATCTCTAGGTTTTTTTAATGACAACTATTTGTGAACCCACAAAGTTATGTGCCTCCATCTAAATTTAAAAGATAACAGCTTTCCTTGTGATACAGTGACTTCTCATTAGGTGGAGGTTTCATCTTCAGAGAGTGTGGCATTGCTGGGAAAAACTTGAGTTTTAACAGCTTGAAGTCTTTGTTTTCTCAGATAATCACATTATCCATTCTTTAAGTGCATTTTCCTTCCTTCATTTGAATTTACTTATTGTGTGTATGCCTGTGTACATGAGCCTGTATACCCTGACACACATGTGGAGGCCAGAGGACAACTTGCAGAAGTTGTTTTTCTCCTTTATCATGTGGATTCCAGGAATCACACCAAAATAATCAGGATTAGCTGCAAATGACTTTACCTGCTGAGCCATCTCACTGGCCCCATTGTTTAGTCCTTATTGTGTTATTTACTTCTTTGTAGTAGTATCATGGGAAAACAAAACTATCCTAAAATGTCTATGTTCCTATGCTCTTCAGGCCGGTTCCAACAGTTGGAAATCTTGGATCATGTGACCAATGCCTTCTCATCTTTGTTGAATGATGTTAACACCCACCAGAGCCAAGCTGAAGAGAAAGCTGGAAGACAGGGTATGCACAGCCCCACATCCAGTGATGCTAAAGAGCATCAGCAAAGAATGAGTAAACTTTTAAGAAGAACTTCAAGACAGAATATCAGGAGGGTTGGTAACCCAGCACTGTCAGAATCATTCAAGATGGAAGATGGGACTTCTACTCTGCCCACCAAGCCATGGAAGCATAGACTGGAATTACAAGTGGCTTCCATTAGCAATGATGGGAGTCAAGTGCCTCCTTCTATAGAGCATGGTTCTCCCCAAGCCTGCAATGATTTGTTACCTTGTCTTCCTCCACAAGCTCTTCTGGACAAGCAGTGGCCTTGTTCATCCTCACTGGCAAAACAGTCTCCTCAGACCAATGTGTCTGAGGGATCAGTTAGGAGAAAAACTTGGAAGGAGAAGTGGATTCACATGGACAAGCTTAAGAACTTGTCTCACATTGTGAGTAAAGGACCAGACTCCTTTGAAATGGAAGAGGTGAGTGTTGTCTCGACTGCTCAGCCTCCATTGGAAATGGCCCATGCCACCATATCCGTTTGCCTTCTTGCCTCCATTGATTCACTTGATATCCCAACCTTTTGCTCTTTTATCTTAGAGTTCCAAATTCAGTTTAGTCTCAGACACTTAAAGTTATTGTAGTTGCTTCAGGAAGAACCAAAGTGGTATGAAACCAGCCTTCTCCTGCTGTCTTAGTTACTTTTCTACTGTTATGCTAAAATACCATGACCAAGACAACTTATAGGGGTTAGTTTCCTTTGTTTACCTGCTTTAGCGTTTATTGATAGTCATATATTGAGACCTTGCATTAAGTTTCACCTGCATCCTTTACTTCTTCATTCTTTTTTTCTTATACTAATTTGCACTCTTTTTCTAATATCTCCTTTTGCATTTAGTTGATAAAATATGTGTCTATGTGTGTGTGTGAGTGTGTATGTGTGTGTGTGTGTGTGTGTGTGTGTTTCCTCTTACCTCTGTATTCATAATGGAAACTAGGATGGGACATGAGCTTATTGATAACTGTTCATTAACATAGTTACAAAGGAATAAGGAAGGGTGCTTTGCCAAGCCCCTGTGTATCTGAACTACTCCAAGATGAGTGGGGTAATTGATTTAATTTATAAATCACAAGATGGCAGTTGCCTGTCTGCTGAGCCCTCATGTGCCAGGCACAGCCAGCAGCACACAGTTGATAACAGAATCTGCTTTGAAAGGAGTGATAACAAGAATAGGCACACAAAGCAATGTCAGGGAGAAACGGGCACAGGTCCACAGATGGGCCCTTATATCATTCTGCAAACGTGTTTTGTGATAGCCAAGAAGCAACGAAAAGTATGATTAAGTAGCCAGGTGGCTGAGAAGATGAAGGAACTTAGGAAGAGTAAAGCTTAAGTATGCCTTGAAAGGAAACTAGGGTCTAGTCAGGGAAGGATACCTATAGTAACCCTCCTGCCCCTCAAAGATGTAAATGTTTCATTAAATACAGAGCTACCAATGAACCTAGTACATATTTATGTTTGCACACACACATGTGCCTTATATAAATCCTTACAAGGAACCTTTACAAGATTAAAACACCACTTTTTGCAACACATTTTTTTGTCAATTTATAACACTCTACCAAAGATCTGTTTTCTTCCAGTTTTGTAATTTTATGCATTATTTTAAATTCAATTTAATATTATAAGGCAAATGCATACTTGTAAAGATTACATGAACAATAAAATAATAGTTTCATTAAATATTTTCTGAATTAAATATCACTAAAATACTCTACGTTAGTCCAAGATGGCTTCCATAAAAAAACGAATATTGGGCAGGTGAGGTGGCACGTAAAGGTACTTGCCATTGAGCCTAAAGACCTGAGGTTGATCCCCAGAACTCACTTGGTGGGAGGAGAGAACTGACCCTGCAGTTTGTCCTCCACAAATGTACACACACACACACACACACACACACACACAATGTATAAAAAGAAAACTAGATTATGTAGAATTTCATAACCAACTTCAACATTTTCTTTTATATGTGAAAAGCTTCATATGTGTATAAATCAGAGATAACCCTAAAACAATAGGAAAGAAACTCACCTCTTAAAACAAACAAAAAAGTTTTTGTAAACTGTATTAGCACTGTGGAAAATACCATTGCACTCAATGCTGTATGAATTAGTAAATGCAATGTAGGGAGACTGCGTAGTAACAGGAGCCAATGTTGGGTTTAACATCTATTTTTGAATGGCAAATCTAAAAATTCAAATACAAGAAATAAAAAATATGTGTGAAATTGACAGATTTTTAGAGGCATTTAAATGATAGCCAATATGCATAAATATCTGGCCAGTAGAGTTTTAACTATGGTTGGCCAAATTTTCCCTTAAAGCCAATCTATCACACTTCCCTCCAGGCCTGTTGAATGTTGCTTTTGGCCACATTTGGCTGGAATCTCAAAATTATAATTCCAACAAAAATTTTACATAGATTTCTAATGCAAAGATCAACACATTCTGTATTTAATTCAACTAAGCAGTATTGAGTCAGTTCCTTTCTTTTTAAGTTACCAAGAATATTAAGTGAATTTAATGCTTGTGAAATGCAGGCAGTTACACTATGTGACATATGCTTCTTTATGTTCCTGATTAATAACCTGTACCCTCCCTTCTCTAGTGAATGGACCCTGTATTTCAGAAAATACAGGTGAGACCAATGTTATTGTCAGTTGGCATCTTCATTGGGTACAGACTGCTTCTTTATTCAATTTTTACAGATTTTTAAAACTAATAACTTTGTATTGGGTAGAAAACTCAAGGATATACCTGGCATTTATTTTAAATTGTTGCACCCTTTTCTTCTATTATTATTTTCCAAGTGTGTTTTGCATTGTACTAAGTGGAGATTTCTTCGTGATAATGATGTGGGAAGAGAGTTTCTCATTACATTTAAAAATGTGATGGTGTACATTGGTTAGAGATACCAAAACCAATAAAAGGAATGCTGGTAAGTACATCTAATGAATTCTGAGTATAAGATACCACTCCTCCAAATTCTTGAAGGAGAACTTTTGACTTCATAACTATAGCTAGAAAAAGTCTTCAAAACATAAATCCTACAAAGAAACACTCCAAAATTAAGACAGTATCTGTTTTCACCTCTCTAAGAATTTTCTGGATGACACATTTCTACAGTGAGCTATGTTACTATTTAAAGATAATAGTTACTATTCTGTTTTAGTAATAGCTTTGCCATCATTTGTAGAATATTATTCATTAATTTTCAAAATATTTCAAAAATAAACCCTGCTCTCTTAATTTAGAAATAAATTTTGGGCTCTCTGGGGTGTATGTGTGTGTGTGTGTGTGTGTGTGTGTGTGTGTGTGTGTGTGTCTCTAAGAACTATGCAGTAGCTGGATTATCTGAATTACTGTGCATAAGCTTATCAAACCATAGTTAGCTAGCTTTTTCACACATATTTAATATTCTTCAGTGGCAAAAGCAAGTTCTAATGCACAACTTCCAGAAAGAAGACTTGATCCTCCCACCCAGGAGTGATTCTCCCACCCAGGAGTGATCCTTCCACTCAGGAATGATCCTCCCACTCAGGAGTGATCCTCCCACCCAGGAGTGATCCTCCCACTCAGGAGTGATCCTCCCACTCAGGAGTGATCCTCCCACTCAGGAGTGATCCTCCCCTCCCATGAACTCTTTGAATTCTTTGAGCCCTTCTTGTGGACAACTCATGCCACCTCCTCCCAGAAGCCTATTTGAGTTCAGTAACTCATGCTTTTCCCTTTATGTGGTTATCAGTGGATAATCATCGTTTATTGACTAAATAAAGTGAATTTGTTATGAAAATATTTCTAATGAAATTGATGCATTTTGATGTCTTAGGTCCAAAGCTTTGAAGAGGACACTGGCAACCCTATTAACCCGATTTCAGGAATTGTAGGTAAGAATTCAATAATGGATATGAATGACTTCATCAATGATCGAGAGAGAATGAAATAGCCGGCACTTAGCTCAGTTAAAATACATGGAGATTCATTATCTCCATGAAAGTCCCATATATTCCTATATTGTCTGGGTTTCAATGTAAATATACATGTCTATTTTAAAATACTTTTCAGGAAAATATTCACTATCCCTGTGGCTATTGTGTGTGGCTTGTCCAACAGAATCTGTATGAGTTGTGTGGTAGAATGGATTTAACACCTGAGACTGAATGGATGCTTTCCTCCTCCCTGGTCCTGGGTGTTGAACAAGTCATCCCATTTTGCAGGCCTCAGATTTTTCCATAAATAATAAAGAAATAAGTGCAAATAATTTTTAAGATTTTTAAGACACTTGCACTCTGAATTTTGTATGACCCTGCATCAGACTCTCAGGGGATAGAAACTGCTAGGTTACAGCCTTTCTGGTCTCTTCTTGGGATGATGCTCCACATTCTAGACTATAGAGCAACAGCCCTGCTTTGTTTCTGCTTCTCATCCCCCTAGTCACAGCTCTCACAGCTGCTATGGTCCTTCAGTGGAGCTGGAAGCAGGCAGAGATTAGTCAAGCAAAATAGAGCAGATGAAGCTGGTGTGTTTCCTGGAAGAAAATATGCAAATTTTAAATTTAATTTAGTGTGGTGTCAAACACATCTTTTCCATTACAAAGTGTATGTATGGGTCTCATTTTGCTAAATGCTGTTTAGAAATTATGCATTAGTAATTATAGGGTCCTGCTGATTACATAAATTGTTATCCTGCTCTTCAAGTAATTACCACATAACCTGCATTGAGGTTTATAAGACAAAAATAAGCATCTGTTTTCCATCTAATTGAATGCTTCTCAATGAAGCTGGAGGTCCCCTTGTCAATAGGAACTGCCTTCCTTGACATTCAATTAGGAGGTCTACTGATATCACATAAGCCATCCCAATTATTCCAAAAAGATTATGTGGGAAGTCGGGCAAAATGAGAGGCTAAGGGAGAGAAGTGATAGTTTGTCTAATAAGAAAAATCTGGGCAGGTGGGATTTTCTTTTTTCCTTTTTATCTTTTTTTTTTTTCAAAAATAGTGTTGTGCCAAAGTGTGGTAGCACATGTCTGTAATCACAGCACACAGGAGGCTGAGGCAGGAGGATGAGACCAGCCTGGGATACCCTGTCTCAAAACAACAGAATGAAAATAGGACTGAGATCCAAGAGTCAAATTAATTGAGTTAATGAGGCAAGAAAATTGTCTTGTATCACTTTGAAATATATATCCAAAAATATAAATATATATACACATATATATTTATATTCATACCATTTTAAATGCAAAATTCCAAAGATGACTTCATCTGAATTAGTACATGAGCTTTTTCATGGCCAGTAAACTATGGCTGGATAGTTTTAGGACACTTGCTGATGATTCTTAATCCCTTGGGTGCTTCCTGGATCTTGGAATGTCTACTCCTGGAACACTTCTTCTGGGAAACTAGGCTCATGCTGCCTGGAGATGCCTCATTTGGACATTCTGGTAGATGACCCCTAATGAACTTCCACGTGAATGAGCCATCCTTGATGCCTAGTTTAGTCAACTTTTGAGCTGAAACTAGCACAGAATCAGAGACAACCATACAGCTAAGCAAGCTAGCCTGCAAAACCATGGGAAGCAATTATTTAAAGTCACACATTACACATAAATAATTGAGAGCACAGATAATCTCATAAACCATTAAGGCTCAGTTGCCTCTACTCATGCACAAAATTCTGAGTATTAGCCAAAAATGTAACTACTCAAATTCATTTGTGAATTTGAGCAAAGTGACTTCTTATATGTTATGGAGACCAAAGCTATAAATACTACATCCTTGTTAAACCTCTGAAAAGTTAACACTAGAATGACAGGTAATATAATGAAGGAAATACATGTGCATGCTATTTAAAGCGGGAATGTACATCTTCTATATTCCAGAAGCCATGGGGATTGTGTAGGTTCTGTATGAGAGAAAGAATGTGAGAGAAGTTGTGTGGATGATTTTAAATGAAGAACCCATCATGGGATTAAAGAAAATGGTTTACTAAAACAGCACACTACATCAGTGGCATAGTTTTCAAATATAACTATTAGACTGATCAGGACACCCATTTCCTGACACTTTAGAAAATGAACAAACATGGAAAATTACCACAAGATTTAACTCTTTAAAATCTGGTTATTTAGAAGAAATATCTGCCACTAAAAGACTGACTACAAGAAACTTTTAGAAATGACCGGAGGTGATCATTCCCAATGAGATGTGTGAGGAAATTCCATGCTCCAGGAGAGCAGTGCTCCAGGGATAAAATTCTACTCAGATCTAGCATTCAAGGTCTGATTTTGTTTCTGATGATAGGCTGCTTTCCCATGAATAACTGCAATTCCCAAAGTATTTTTAAAAGTTCTAACTAAAGACACTGAAAGTAGAATATCAGTAGGCAAATAGTTGAGAGTTTCAATGCTTGAGAGAAAGGACTGAAACCTGGGCAGGTTCTTCAAGGAAAGCAAAAGCCTTCTCCTAGCTGAGGTGGCTTCATTTGGCATCTTTCCAAAACTCAACCAGAAAGTTGTGTTACAAGTCAAAAAACTAAACAAACAAACAAACAAACAAACAAACAAAAACAAAAACAAAAAAGACCGAAGACAAAGTCCAGGATAAAGACAGAAGGATTTAGGAAAGGAAGGAGGCATGAATCCCAGAAAGAAGATGGCTAGGCTAGGAAATCCCCAAATTCTGGGTATGAAATCTGCCCAGAGGACTGTTCAGTATTTGAACTAAATATGGAATATAAATTTCAGGAAGACCAAGAAATAACAAAGGCTGAAAGAAGTGAAAAAATAGGCAGATTTCCATGAAGGTTCCTTGCATCCTGACATAGTAACTGTTCTCAGTGTCTAGTCACAATAAAATTTATTACACATGAAGAAATAAGAAAGTACAACCAGTGCTCAAAAAAATAAAGTAATGGAGAAAAGCGGTCAGAAACCCTGGATGTTGGAATCACCAAATATAAACATGTTAAATTTTATAAAAAGAAAATATGCCCACAATAAGAAAAATGATAACAAATCTCGAAAGCAAAATAGAAATTATAACACGAAAAATTCAATGAGTGATATAACTTTTAAAATTCACACTTCAGTGGATGAGTTTAACAGCAAGATGAGCAGGTAGTATACACCCTTAATTCCAGCTTCTAAGGATGGTATAAAACACTACAAATCTCAGGCCAGTCTGTTCGACATAGTCAAAATCAGTTCCCCCCAAATTTTTAAACACCGATTGAAAATAATAAAAAAAAAACTTAGTGAGCTTTAACATACATGTTTTACATATTACAGATGCATCCACTGATAGAAATTATTCAATAATATTAAAAGGGCAAACAAATTTAAACACCACAGGAAAAATTATCTGAGATAGAGAAACCTGTAGAACAATGTTGAAGACTAATTATACATGTGATTGCAGATGGAGAAGCAATGGTTCGAGGAGAGCTGTGCAAGAAAAATATTTTGAGAGAATAATTTCCCCTAATTCACTCCTTAATGTACACATGCAAATATAAATTCTAAATGCTTAGCAAATACCTATAGCATAAATGCAAAGAATACTACACCTTAAAGCGTTATGATCAAAGTCATAAAGATCAAATGAAAGAGAACATGTTCAAACAGACACAGAAAAAGAATAGAGAAGCAAAGATTTGAAAGACAAGGGATTTCTCCTCAGAAATTATGGAGACCCAGACAATATTCATGTCAGAATCTGCTTGTAGTGAAGCACCATGGAAGAAGACAATAAAGGCATCTTCAAATCACACTAACTAAAATGTCTCAACAGAGGCACAACTTCTGTCAGTAGTACTCAAGGAAGTACTTCAAATATGGATAGCAAACCTCTGCTGATGTAATATATATCATTTATATCAAAGAGGATATGAAAGCTAGTAAGTGGACTCATGTGGATACATGAAATGGCAGAACAGCAAATTTAAATAAATTGTGAAAAATTAAGAACATAAAACCATAATGATAGAAGGAAGACACTAATAGAAAAATGGAATACACTTTTAAAAAGACACAATGAAAGCAATTAATCACAGAGTGATTACCTTAGAAAATAACTGAAAAGTAGAAGATGTGTGGAAAAATTATCTAAATATTTTGAAAAGACAAAGAAACTATGTAATAAACAAAAAGTTAGATGGACCTAGGAAATACTAAGTGGATTTAATGGGCAGTTAGACTCTTCCTATTTCTGTTTTGACCAAGGTTCTGAAAAATTATATCAGATACAAAGCCATTAAATAGCAGATAAATAGATGGATGGATACATGATAGGTAGATAGATAGATAGATAGATAGATAGATAGATAGATAACAAGATAGATGATAGGTAGATAATAGACATATGCTATATACAGATTTTTTTACAACAAAAAAATTGTAGGAACCAGTTTCTCAGCCCCTCAGCCTTTTGGCTCACCATGGTTATAAGTAAGGAACAAGTTGCAGAAAGACTAAGAGAAAGCAAGGGTAGTGGGTGAGGAGATATTACTGGTGATGCCGGAGAGCCTGCTTTTCCAGAGTGTGTATTCCAGAGTGCTGCCTGTCTGCCTTTGAAATGACTCTCTACAGTTAGGAGATAGTTCCCATGGAGGAACACCAACACAGTGCAGAAAAAATTGTGACTCCTGGTAAAGAAACCTATTGAACAGGAGAAGGGTCTGTCATTGAATTTGACCATATTTTCCCAGATTTCATCTCAGCAATTGAGGCATATCTTATAGTTGATAACAGGCCTTAGTTTGACAGGGCTTTGTCATTTCTTTCTAAGTGGTTTTAAATTGATGGTCTCTAATATTTGGTAACAACTGGCATAGATAAAATGTAATGTCATCTACTAAGCTATTATCACTGCAGTGTGTGGTGTTTACACAGCCAGCTAAATACTAGCTATTGGTTTTATGATTTGAGAACTGACTAATAGACAACCAGGGAGACAAATATGGGATGATAACAAATTGGAATGATGGCTGAAATGAACATTTTGATTTGGAAAGTTGAAAGACAAAGTAGAAGAAAGACTTTATTTCAAAGCAAAATAAAACAAACAAACAAACAAAAACCAGATGGTGTATTCAAATTGGGTAACTGAAGAGCAGTTTCCATGAAACTATTGGCCAATTTGATAGAACCCATAATAATTGATGCAAATTCTAGAGGCAGAAGCATCATGCTGACACCGCCACTGTCAGGATGATCAGTCAGGAAGGAAGTTGTACCTGGAACCACGAGTGCATTTTTGCTCAAAGCTGTGGAAGGAGGCAGCTAAGCTGCATATCACCCAACAGAAGGACAGGGGAGACAAGTACTCCAAGCTTCTGCTGTTCCAACCCTCTCATCTTCAATGGCAAAAATCCAAGTGGAAGCACTGACTATCGGCTTTTAGTAGAATCTGATTTTTTAAATATGTATATCATACTTAGGGCAAAATAAATAAATATTGCAATAAAATGTTTACCAAGCCCAAGCATATCAGCAAAATTAGAATACGAAATAACAAAATAAATTGTATGAAGTTAAAGGATTCGGCAAGGCAAAGGTAATCCATGAATTTCCAGAGAGAAAAATACAAAGAAAATCAAGTGTCTTGTTAGTAACTCTAAATGACAAGTTGAAAAAACCCACAACATACTATTATTAAAACTGAAATATGTGAGACAATGATTTTAAACCAGACATATTCTTTCAATATAAAGGGCCACATAACATCATTTCCAAAGCTAGGACACCTCAGCAAGCACACCCCGCTCCTCAAGGACAAAGTGCTCAAAGAGCTGCAGGCACACTTGGAAAGGTGAACCCAGGAAGTAAAGCCCAGCATCACACCCTAGCAGCGGCAGCTTGAAAATGACTTACCCAGCATTTGTGCTTCTGTGTCTCTAAAGAAAAACTTTAAGAGCACTGGCAAGATGATCCAGCTCTAAGTTCTCTGAAGGAGTAAACAAGTTGATATATATAAAGCTCTTAGCGACTGCTCTTTTTATTGCTCCTCTCATTAAATGTTACTAAGAGGATTCTAGAACACTTAGAATAGGGTATGGAAGAAGTAACTTAAATAGGAAGAGCAACAAGATGTGCACTTCCAGTTTAACTCTTGAAAGAATGCTATGGAGTTACTTGGGAGAGGCCAGGAGATAGCTCAGTTATAAAACACTTGCCATACAAGCATGAGAACCTGAGTTCAAATACCCCACACCCACACACAAAGCTTGGGTATAGTGGACTGGGATGGAAAGGTGGTGAATCCACACTAGTCAGCAAGCCTAGCAAAGTTGTGAACTCCAGTTGTAAGAGACTCTGTGTAGTTTTCTTTGGGGGTCCACCACATAGTACCCAAATAAATACAGAGAGTTATCTTACTCATGAATACCTGGCCTTAGCTTGGCTTGTTTCTAGCCAGTTTTTCTTAACTAATTATCCTGTCTACCTTTTGCCTCTGAACTTTTACCTTTCTCTATTACCTTTCTCTATGTAGAGATTCTATATACTTTTCTTCCCTTCTTATTCTTTGGCTGACTAGGTGTTTAGGTGGCTGGTTGGCTGGCTGGCTGGCTGGTTGGCTGGCTGGCTGGCTGGCTGGGTGACTGGGTGGCTGAGTGGTGGGTGGCTGGGTAGCTGGCCCCTGGCATCATTCACTCCTTTTCTTGCTCCTCTCTGTTCTCTTCTTTTTCTCCTCCTATTTATTCTCTCTGCCTAGCAGCCTCACCTATCCCTCTCCTGCCTAGCTATTGGCCACTCAGCTCTTCATTAGATCAATCAGGTGTTTTAGGCAGGCAAAGTAACACAGCTTTACAGAGTTAAACAAATGCAACATAAAAGAATGCAACACATCTTTGCATCATTAAACAAATGCTCCACAGCATAAAAGAATGTAACACATCTTTAACTAATATCCCACTACAACTCTGCTCCACTTTGGCTTTCTGTTTCTGTGATAAAGAACATGACCAAAAGCAACTTGGAGGGGGAAGGGTTTATTTGGCTTACATGTTACCATCCATCATCAAAAACCAAGGCAGGAACTCAGAGCAGGAGCCTGGCAGGAACTGAAGCAGAGACCATGGAAGAATACTGCTTATTGACTTGCTGCTCATGATTTGCTCAACCTGTTTTCTTAGGCAACTCAGGACCACTTGCCCAGGGGTGGTACAACCCTCAGGGAGCTGGGCTCTCCTACATCAATCGTCAGTCAAGAAAATGCTCCACTGACTTGCCTAAAGGCCAGTCTGATGGAGGCAAGTGCACCATTGAGGTTCTTTCTTCCCAGATACGTCTAGGTTGGTATAAAGCTGAAACAAAGCAGTGAGTACAGACTCTGTTTCACAAAATGACAACATCCACCTCTGGCCTTCACTGTACATTAACATGTAGACACATGTATATGTATCTATATGCACATGTACACACACACACACACACACACACACACACACACACACACACACACCATGAGACTAAAAATACAACTACTCTTTGTTTAAATTCCATTTTATTACAGCAAACCTATCATGAAAGTTTAGCTGTGAAAGTTGGACATGGGATAATAGAGAAACAAACACAGAAACTAATTAAGACCTATAATATTAAAATCTAGTAGTGCATACTTTGATTAAAGCAGAAGAAAATATTGAAAACAAAATACTAAATTTTAGGTTATTCAAAATTATAAACTTCATTTAAAATTTACAATCTTGGGGCTGGAGAAATGGCTCAGCAGTTAAAAGCACTGGCTGTTATTCCAGAGGACCTAGGTTTGATTCCCAGAACCAACCTGGTTGCTCATAACTTTTTCCAGGGGATATGACACCCTTTCATGGCATTTGTGAGCACTGCACACACATCGTACACAGACATAGATTCAGGGAAAACATGCATATATATTAAATTAAAATATCATACATTTTTTAAAAAGTAGTTCTAGTATTTTGGCTTCTACAGATCAAACAAAAACAGCCAGGAAGGAGGCACGATTCTGATATTACAATTCACTATATGCACGTAATATAAAAATGTTTATATAAATATTCTGTTACAGTATTCTTGGAACTTTAAAAAATCTTCTAACAATTTATGAATGCACGCTATTTCATTAATTTCTTAGATACACACAAGTATAGGCCACTTTTCCATAGAAATTAAATCCAGTAGAGTATTAAATTCAACACTTTCCAATCTCATAAAAACAAAACAAATTTAAAAAAAAAGACAGCTTGTAAGGGCTGTGTCCTCCATCCTAAATAAAATCGCTGGTAGTGTAAGTTGAAACTATTAATTCTGATAATATGTCAATGGTGAAGACATTTTATGAAAATGTAGAGTTATTTTAAAAAGCAGCAATTTGATGCAAATTGACAATATGAATTGTTTTCATTATCTAGTTAGAACTCAGCAAGAATAAAACATTTGTCTAAACATATGTTGAAGTTAGAAATTAATAAAGATAAGTGGCAGGCCTCTGATGGCAAGGTGTTAAGAGTACTTGCTGCCAAGCCTGATGACCCGAGTTCGATCCCAGCACCCAGGTGGTGGAAGAAGAGAGCCAGCTCTTCCAAGTTGTCCTCTGACCTCCACAGAGAAGCACTACACACATAGAGAGACAAAGAAAGAAATGCTAAAGAATGATAAAAATGAAACTGCTAACATAGAAAGCAGAGATAAATCATTTGCTAAGTAAAACTCAAGCACTAAATTCGTGACAGGAGAAATATAGTTTTACAACAATGTAATAGAAGACAAAACGTATAAAAGTGGAGAGGAACAAACATTGACATAGAAAAAAAATAATATAACACGCAAAATCTATTTAAATTATAGAGGAACACAAGTGTAATTAAAACCAGAGATAATTGCTATGACATTTATTCTAGGAAAGTATATGTGTGTTGCACATTATATCACTTTTTTATGTATAAATTATGTGCCTCTGTATACATTCATATACATAGATGTATATGCACAAATTTATATACAATTTTGTTTTACATATTATAAACTTTTAATTATTGATATTGTGTTAACAGTATTTATATTTCATGGGATACATAGTTAAAATTGACAACATAATTTGTAGACTAGGAAATTCAGTATTGTAATTAATTGTATAGTAGCTTCATACACAGCAATGATATTAAACAAGTTAATTTTCCACACAGGTAAGTGTCACAAATAGAATGTGCGAGTGTGCATATATAATATATGTTAACCTTAGCCATATATTCATTTTGCAATAAATATATACAAAGTAGAAAAACACAAACATGTGCAAGGGAAACATGAACACCCACTTAGGACCCTGCTTAACTGTGGCAGAAAGGCAAAGGGGGTGGAAGTGAGATCACAGAGTTAATCCAGCTTTCCTATACCTGTCATTCTCCTTTTTAAATGGATACATCTCAGTGGTAAAGCATTTCTCTAGAATGTGCAATGCCTAGGGGTTGATCTCCAGAAATTTTGAAAAAAAAAAGTAGCGATTACAAAACGTTAAATTTTGATAGAGCCTTTGGGTGCCTATAAGAATCTAATGTTTGTTGTTTTTTTCTGTACTTTATGTGTATTAATATCTGAAGATTTTCAAATAGTTCACAAAAAAAATAATCAAAGGTTTCAGAAGGAATATGTAAGTGGGCAATTTTTTTCTCAATTGCAATCAAAAAATAAAATTTAAATTAAATGGAGTTATAAGTGCCCGTGTAATTTGTCTCAAGGAAACCCATTGGACAATTTATATCAGAACCTTTCAACTGGGATTACATGCGGGCCTCACTCACTAGAATGTTACTCTTCAAAATGTTACTCTTCAAAATACTAAAAAGGTGCAAAAATCAGAACTAGCTTAGATATCTAAGAGAATTATTTAAACAATGAAGCATAAAATGTATTGTGAAGACTTCACTGAGAATGAAGCTACTAGTGCTTGCTTTGTCATGATGCACTGGTGAAAGCCATAGCTGAGAGCCTAAGATATCATTACAAAGTCTGTTCCTACAGACAACGCTCTCAATTACATTAAAAATGCACATATACATAAAAATACATCTATAGCTGGGTGTGATATTACTGCCTTGAATCTTAGTACCCAGGGAGCAGAGGCAGGGTAATCTCTGTGAGTGTGAGGTCAGCCTGGTATACACTGAGTTCCAGAACAGCCAGGGTTACATAGAGAGATCCTGTCTCAAGTAAAACGTATCATTTCTTCAACATACGTAAACGTTTGGTGTGAGATAAACTGTAGTTAACAGTCTGCTACTTGTCTGATGGTGATTGGTTTCAGATGTACATTTTTTCCCTTCTTCCTTTTGTATTGTGTAATGGACAGATTTAAGTTTCAGCAAATATTTAACCTCTCTCATAAAAATAGATGGTTGATGGGCAAATAAATGAGTAAGTAAATAGACAAATCTGTAGATATGTAAAGCTAGATAGACAGACGGATGGACAGACGGCCAGGCAGACAGACAGACAGTTACAGTGCTGTTAATGGTGATCATTGATAGAAGAATGGCATCTGGCTTTTCTCTCTTTTTCTTGTCTGTGTCTTCTAATTAGTCCAAAACAAACCCAACAATTATTCAACAAAAGTGAGCTATAAGTGCGTATAAAATTAAGTATATTTGTGTAATTAGCAAGAATAAATTATTAAGTGTTTGTTAGTAGTGCTTTTGCTTCAGATTTAGAGAAGATACATTTGAACACATTTCCTTTATATCTTGTCCCTGAGCTGGGCTTCTCTTCAGTTATCACTCAACACTAGACATTGGCTGTTCTTCCTGTCTCTGTTCCTGTCTTCCTCTAGCCTGTCTTCCGGTGCTGCTTCAGAAGCGCTAAGGCACTAATTCAATCCACCGTTCTCATTTCTCACAGTCAGCTTACCGGATTCTTGCTTCTCCCCCTCCCCTCTGAGCAAATGGCACAGCTATTGGTCTCACCTGGAGAGATATATTTGCTTCTGTTTCTATTTGCTTCTGTTTCTCTCTCTTCTGCTAAACCGCCCCACTTGAGGGTGGAACCCAGTGCCTGGCTCATGCACACTGCCCCCAACACTGGTCATGTCACATCTGGGCTCCTCAAATCTTTTCTTGAAGAGTGAGTCCTAATGCTACATTTGTTCACCTGTGGTGCTGGGTATCCAGGGCCTCATGCCTACTTGTCAAGGGCTCTACCACTCACCTACATCCCTGGCTCAGAAGTTCCCATTGTAATTCACTAGTAATGATTTAATTTTGTGACAATGTGTATTATGTGGGAGACAATGGATATTCTCAAACTATTAGTATTTTAGTTAGTTCATAGCAAGGACTTCAATATAATCACCCCTCAGTATATATGGAGATTAATTACAGGATTCCTTGGAAGATGTCACAATTCATGGATGCTCAAGTTCCTTATATTCAAAATGAGAGGAAAGACAACCCTATTCTCATAGAACTTGTGAGTATCAACAGAAAACAGATCATTACTGAATTTTACAGAAAAAAAAGAGGAATGCATGAATAGCAAAGAGCTGAGGGTCGATTGGAGAACCCTCTTAAGCGTCCTTTGAAATTCTCCTTGTGGGTTGTTTTGCACAACCACAGACTGCATGCCTCTTCTCAGGCGTTAGGCTTGCACCCTCTGAGGTGAGTTCACTCACCACCGGCCCCATGGCAGAGGAGGGAAGTAGGGTGGGCCTGGCACCACACAGCCAAACACCGCAGAAGCTGGCCAGTCAGCCATGTGACATTCTGTTGTCTTGTGGATGGGCTTGGAAAGAGTGCTCCTGATGAGGCATTCAGTGCTCACCTTGAATCCTTGTGCAAGAAAGCTACGAAAGTCACTCAGAGATAAACTGAGATTCCCATGCCGCAGAAGACAGAGCTTTCTGCCATAGCATCCTACACGTGAGTCTTTTTGCCCATGGCAGCTTTAAACACAGACCAGCAACTCTGGCCTCCCTGGTTATGTGCATTGTTGAGTTGTAGACAGACTGCACTACTGCTGAGGAGAGGAACAGGATGGCCCTCTTTCTTTCTGTTCGGTTGATTTGAGAGATACTGTGTTCGAAGGTAGAGAATGCTCATGCAACAGCACATCTTCCCAACATGAAGGAAACTGACCTGCAGGAACTGCCTGTTCAGAAGACAGATTAGGACAAGCAGACTAATGGCGAGCAGGTCTCAGGGGCCCAGTCCCTCGGCTCAGTTGTCTGGACTCAATACGAGTCCAATTGCTTAATTTTCTGCACACCCTGTGGAAGCAAATTCCCATGTTATTCTCTGTCATCTTTATATTTCTCCATAATGTGGTTTCTGTCTGTTTCTATGTGACGAGCTTTATGATGAGATGCTGCCTGCATTTTGGTGGTGGTGGTTTTCTTTTCTTTCTTTCTTTTTTTCCCTGTTCCTTGGCAGTAGGCAAGGACTTAATTTTAAAGACATACTCAAGCCCAAATAGCCCTGAACAACTTTACAGAAAGCTGGGTATTTTCTATCCTTGTTTTAAAAAATATTACAATTTTATTAGGCAATTTTATCATTGTTATAAATAAGTAATTGTACTGGGGAGAAGGGATAATCCTTATTTAATTAAATTCATCTATACTCCCAGGTTGGCAGCAAGAAGACATATGTGAGACTAATACCCACAGCCTGCCTCTTTGCATGTGCAATTAAAAATTCACTCTACAGTAGCCCTGGCAGTTTAGTGTTGCTTTTGGCATTTACAAATTCTTTTATTTTGTGACTTTTTTTTTTACCATACACATATGCTGGAGCAGATGTTGCTTATTTGTTGTTTATTCAAATCTGTAGGCTCTGGCAGCTAACTCCATTGTTCTGTAATGAAGCTTTATTCTCTGTCCTGTATTAGGACCCAGCGCCTGCTCAGGAGACTGTGAGAGGCTGCCTTCCTTCCCAGTAGGATGCCACTGTTATTGCCCTTGTAGTTGGCTGTTCATAGTTGGAAGCTTGCACGGGGGTGGGGGGGTTGGGGGGGAGCAGCAACAACAAAGGGCTGGGTGGTCATGCTCAGAGTGCATGCAAGGGAACAGACAGGAAGGTCATCTCGCTGTCCTTTGCTCTGTTTCTGCCCCTCGGTCTCTGCCTGGCATCCATGCTCATCTGCTGTGGGGATTTGGGGTCTCAGACTTGGAAACATCTCTCTCTCTCTCTCTCTCTCTCTCTCTCTCTCTCTCTCTCTCTCTCTCTCTCTCTCTCTCTCCCTCCCTCCCTCCCTCCCTCCCTCCCCCTCTCTCTCCTTCCCTCCCTCCCCCCTCTCTCTCCCTCTAATTTATTTTGTTTATAAGTAGAACATGTACTGCCTCTTCTCACCCCACCCCCATCCACATCCTCTCATTTTCAATACATCCAGATTGGCTAACAACCACACTTAACCACACAAGCACTGCCCAGCCCAAACCTGTTTCTGTTGTCAATCACACCTTCAACACATCTTTCTTTATCCAGATACTGGTTCTGGCTGCCCATGTCTTGGGGGCAGCCACACTTCATAAAGTAGAGAATGTCAGGTCCTTGTTGACCATAATAAAGACCTGCTGATCCCTAGAGCTTGGATGCCAATTTGGAGACATTCGCCTTCTGGAAAACCCCTGTCTTGGCCAGGAGGCAATCAATCAGAGATGTAACCACCTCCATCTGGCACGTTATGACATGGAACCTCACTATTAACACATTTGTGATTCATCTTGTCCCAATGAGTGGTGCCAGGGATCAAAATCCTCCCTCCCCATGGCAGCTGGGAGCATTCTAGCTTCCCAGCATGTGGAGTTAACACATCGGCTCCTGTGACATCGCAAGTAACAATTCTTTTAATTATCACACCTTCTTCCCCCTCCCCACCCACTCCACAGACATTTTGGCAGGATGGGGATATTTTGCAGCCGGCAGTCAGTATTCTTAATTGACTGAGTGTGTTCAGATAGCATAAGTATTACCCACCTTGGAGTGAAAAGGGCAATTGTCTAATGCTAAGTTCTGTAGATAAGACACTTTACTCTTGTTCAGAGGCTTTTACTTCCCTGATGATGATGAATGGCTCTAAGCCATCTACATAATGAATGTGAACCTCCTTAGGACTGAATGAAAGATCTTTCTAATTCTAATCTCAGCCCATCCTATAGTCCTTCTTTCTCTTCACCTGCCCTCTCTGTGTTTTTGAGGTTACTAAATACCCACTTCCTTTCCCCATGTCCTACTGTTGGGTCTCTGAGGCTGTGCTGTTCCTTTTTCATGGGATCCACTTCTGATCTACTTTTGCAAAGGTCAAAAAGGTCATGTGTCCTTCAAGGTCTCTGCTCAGCTATTGTTTCTTCTACCATCTCTGCCACAAGTTGTTTCCCAGGGATATGCCTTCAGGGATCTTCCACAAGGTACATCTATTCCTCCATGAAAAGTCTTAACTCATTTTGCTTCTTAAAATGAGCTGTACACAAAGCATGTGTTCCAAACTCTATCATTACATCTCTAAGAACACTTAGCATGTATCTTACTGGCTCTCTCTCAGTTAAGAGTTGTCATTCGATCTACAAAGGGGTTAACATGGAGTTTATAGGAAATGGAGGGGGAAAAGAAAACTGGTGAGAATTGGAGAGACACCTCAGTGGTTAAGATCACATACTGCTCTTCCAGAAGACCCAGCTCACTTCCCATGTCAGGTGGCTCACAACTGCTATCACTCCAGCTCCTAGGGGCCCCGGCATCTTTAGTCTCTGCAGGCACCTGCATTTGTGTATACCTATCCGCACACCTTTACATAGGTAATTACAAAGAATAAAATAAATCTTTTAAAAAATACTATCGAGCATTCTGTGTGCTAGGCAGTGAGAAAAACTATGTGTGTATGTCCATCCTTACATGCCCCTGTGAATAGAGGTGTCCCACAGGTGTCTTCTATTGCTCTTCACCCTGATTTTTGAGGCAAGGTCTCTCATGAACTTGAAGCTCACATCATTACTTTGATTAGGTTGTATGGCTAGGAAGGTCCACTTGTTAGGATATGTCCGCCCCTCACTAGCACTAGCACAGATGTGTAAGTCGGATTTTATGTGGGTGCTGGGGGCCAAGATTCAGGTTCTCACACATTAACAGCAAGCACTGTGACTGCTGAGCCAACTCCCCAGCACCAAGATATAGTCAGTACAACTTCTAGTCTATAGTGCCTTCTAGTTGTTTATTCCTTTGGGAGGATGGGGAACTGAACCTAGGATCCCAGGAATGCTTGGTTCATGCTCTACTACTGAGCTATAACCACAACTATATTTTTAACTCATCCTCAAAACGATCATGAGAGTAAATAAAGTTTATTCTGTTTTACAGAGGAGGATATCAAAGCTCAGCAGAACTGGATCAGGGTCACCCAGCTAAAAAGCAAATGAGCTGTGATTTCATTGATTCATCTCATAAACTTTGTGACATTCTCATCAGAACTTATTTGTTTACCTAGTCACCCTCCCCCCCCAAAAAAAACCCCTAGATTATTCAAATAGTACCCTAAAGGAAAAATGTAAATAGAACTGGACTTATGGATAGAGAAAATATAACTGAAGGGATATGGAGACCAATTCATATTACTGTGGTTGAGATGTTACACTCCAAGAAGGAAAGCAACCAAAAATGTCTTATCTAACTAGGGGTCAACTTTAGTTAATACAGTATAATCCTTCACAACTTGCATGTTATATCATGTATAACATTAATTATGATAGTAATAACAACTCTAAGCCACACCATAGCTGAAGCTCTGCTAGGTGTGACTGTGAAGGCAAGCATGCTTAGCTCTACTTCCCACATGCTAAGCTTGATGCTTAACAAGAGGCATCAGTGAGTTTTTTCACAATGTAGCTTTACATCAAGTCGAACCAGAAACCAGCAAGCTTTGTTTTAGTTGGGGACTGATTTGGAAGAGAGCTAGAAAATACATCTCTTACACATTTTTTTTTTTTTTTAGCTTAGAGAGATCATTTCAGAAAGAAAGGAGGTTGTGACCAAGGTCTGGCTGATTGCTAGGAACTCCTAAAGAGAAAGTGGAATGAGGTAGATTTGGTGCCAAAAGGAAAAAGTGAGCAGTGCATCAGCAAACCTATACCATTAACTATGAAGCTCGTGATTGGCCAGAAGTCCCAGATAGCATGAAGTCAAGGCAATGATCAAGGAAGGGCTTTGAGGGGAACAAGGGGACATGCACAGGTTCCCACCACCCTTTCAGGTGTCGTTGTAATGGAGATCCTAGGTCTTGGCTGTGTAGCAGACATCATCTTTCCTCATGACATGAGACTCTCATAGCCGATGCCTAATAAGGCACCTCAATATCATAGGAAGTGATACCAGAAAACTGTTTTAGATACTGGGGTTCCTCCTTCTGTAAGTGATCATCTTATTCTGGCTGCTCTGGCCTTAGAGAAAGTTGACATTTCCTCTCCTAGCCTTCTCTGGGAAAGCTGAAGCCAGAGATAAGGCTGGTCTTTTAGGGGGAAGGGAGTTGGAAAGGGTCTCAGCCAATGCAGCTGAGAGCTTGATTGGTTTCTTCTACTGCCAACTCAGTCATCTTCTGGTGCTCACACAGACCTCAGTGGTGATGTCTAACATCATCTATTTCTTTCAACATGTGCAGTTTGCTCTCCTGCATGACCATCTCATGGGTTTAATCACGGCCACAGATGGATACACTAATCAATTAGATTGTAAAATTGTTTTTAATAAAATATGGACATTATAGATTTTCTATTTTCATTAACATTTAACATGTGTAGAGTCAATCTACAAGGCATTTCACATTTTTATCATTATAATTCTTACTGTATTGATAGTACAAATTTCTGCTCCTGAGAATATTACTACTTAAAGCCTAATATTTGATCTTTATTAACTATAAAATGGAAAAACTTATCATTTTGTAGATGTCCAAAGATATTGCCATGCATTAGCCAAGAAATTCCACACTGTCTGGGATCTGACACAGACTAGAAGTTCAATAGTTGTGTGTTCAGTGGATAAACAGGCCCAGCAGAGATTTCTCAGAGGCCATATTTTTTCCATAGAAAAATCTCCAATAAAGTTAAACCTTAATGTATAATAAATGCAGAGATGAAAGACAGGGAGAAAGGAAAGAGAGGAAATGCGCGCGCGCGCGCGCACACACACACACACACACACACACACACACACATACACACACACACACGAGATTCTTCATGGTTCTGCATCAGAGACTTAAACAAAACAAAAGCATGTAATAAAACTCCACAAAGATCATGTCAACCAGGACCATAAATTCCTGTTATTCTGGCTTGAAATGGAAAGCAAGTAAAAGAGTTTAAGATTAGAAGAAATAAAATTTTACCCATCAGACAAATATTTTCACATTAAAATCAAATGGTATCAATGAGAGTTTTCAGTATGGAAACTAAAGAGGCATCTGAAAGTTTACAAGAAGAGGCTGAGAAAGGAAACAAAGATATGTGTAAAGACAATTCTTGTGAGCCATTTGGAGGAGGTTCCCAGGGCAATGACTGGCAAACTGATTTGACGGACTGCCAATGCTTTAATTGTTTCCTTGTCATTGTTTTCCTTGGTGCATATTGTCAACTATTTTTATACCTTCTAATATACTCTCAATATATTTTTGCAGAAGGTAAACTTTTACATGACGCATAGGCTGATGAACTGGTAGTTTCAATTAAAAGTCATGTTATTCATCTTTGGTAATTTCCTCTCTGTTACATCACTGAATGGGAACACTCTAAGCCTGCACTGGAGATCTCATCCTTATATTGGCCTTGCTCTTTATTAGGTTGATTATTTCTCTCCTACAACTCCTGTCTTCATTTTTCTTTAGGTATTGTCCTCATTTACTTAAAGAGACTATACTCCAACAATTTCATTAGACTTGAAAGATGCAGAATTCCATTACAAAGTTTGGTCCTTAATGTGCCTTTCCTACTGCCCACAGGTTGCTTTCATTTCCTCATTCAAGGCTGTAATTTTAGGATTTGTTAGCATTACCCAGTTGGAGATTCCTTTGAATTGAATTCAGCTGGGAGCTTGTTCCTTAGAACTTTTCTCTTTCATGTATGTATATGTGTTCATGTGTGTATAGATGTATATGTGCCTATATATGTATTTGGCATATACATGTTTATATATATCCTTTTGTGTGCAAATGAGTATCTGCATGTGTATGTATGCATGTGTGCATGTGATATATATATACATTTATATGTTCTTTGTGTGCACATGAATATATATGCATGTGCATGTTTGTGATATGTACATGTTGATGTGTTTGTGAATGTGTGTGTGTATGTGCGCGCGTGCGCACAGATATGAGTGCATATACACACAGAGGCTAGAGGTTAATGATGACTGAGTGTCTTCCTCAATCACTCTCCATGTTATTGTTTTAAGACAGGGTCTCTCACTGAACCTGCAGTTCACTGATTTGGCTAGACATACTGGCTAGCGAGGCCCTGAGGATCCTCCTGCCTCATACCATTTCACCTAGCTTTTCACATGGGTGCTGGGAATCAAGACTCAGGTCCTCACACTTGTATGGCAAGTGCTTCACTGGCTGAATCATCTCTCTTGGCCCCAACTTTTCTAGTTTGGTTGATGACCTCCTCATGTTGATGGAGGACTATCTCTAGTAGTTTTCTAAGCACTACACAGAACTGGAAGATTTTTTTTTTGATAACTTGGGTATCTGAAAATGTTTTCATATGTTCTTTGTACTTAATTGGCATCCTGGCTCAGTATGAATTCTGGGTTCACAGAAATCCATCCAGTGTTCTGAAGACTTTGTCCCACTGTTCTCTCACTCCAATATTTGGCCACTGAGAATTCTAATGTCGATATTCTTATCTCTATTGCTCTAAAATTTCACAGTGGACCTATTTTCATCCACTGAGTGGGGTATGTTTAGGGTCCATTTCAGTCACAAATGTATGACCTCAAGTTATAAATTATATTATATTAATTATATCATTATATGTAAGAATATAGTGTATATATAAGAATATATATTCATATATTATATATACAAGAATTCTGAATATGTAAAGAGTTTGTTGAACTTGTTTAAATGCAGATTGGCCTAGAGTAGATAACACTAAATGCAACCCATGTGTGATATATTTAGATCATTTATCTTGAACTACTTATATTCCTCGGAGACTATTCTTCTAATCTCCTGCCTAGAGTAACATTCAGTCATTTAGTGATCTGGGAAGCTAGTCAAGGCAGCTTAGAGATTTTTGGCTTTCAGAACTCAGTGTGTGCATGTTTGCAGTACAATGGGCACAACACCAAGTTAAGGTCATTGGATCCTCTGTTTTTCCCAGATCCAATAAATAAACTTCCATCATTTGGCTGGGTTGGAGGTAAATAGCCATTCAACATTATAAGCTTGGAAGGAAGACAATCTACAATCTAACTTCTCCCCAAACAGCTCTTACTGAATCAACTTTTCTTCATACCTTCCTTTACTTCCAATTATGAAAGACATTGCTACCAAGGTTTCCTGTACCATTTGATGGTTCTAATATATTTAGGGAGCTCATTCTTGTTTTGTTGTTTTAGAATTCATTTTCCTCTGGGAAGTAAGCTAACATTTTTCATATGTTTTCCAGCTCTTAAAACAAAGTATTATCTCCTTCTCTTACATGTTTGTTTTCATTCTTTAATTCAGTCATTTTATGACAACTGTATTGAGATGTAATTTATATGCCATAAACTGACCCTTCATGTCTAACTGTCACTACTAATTGTAGATTATTTTCATCACCCCATAATTGAATCTTAGAACCATCATTAGTCATTTTTTTTTTCATTTCTGATATCCACTCTTCCCAGACTATGACTATCAATATTGTATCCCTACACTGTTCGCAAATATTTTGTGAATGGAATGATATAAAATGAGATCTTTTTTGAATGACTCCATTCATTTATCCTAATGTTGAGATTCATCCATGATTTATCCTCTACCAGAAAAAGATCCTTTGCTGCCTCCAAATAGTAGTCTATCTTGTGGGTAGTTACAATTTACTTGATTATCATCAGCTAATAGATGTTAAGTTGATGCGTTAGTAGATTTTGTTGTTATGGCAGCAGCCACAACTTACAGGAAGGATTAAGGGTTTACTTTGTTCAGAGTCTCAGTGGTTTCAGTCTGTTACTGTTTGGGAAGAGTCAGCAGAGTAGCTCAGGTTAGGCATACAGGAAGTATGAGTCAGGACAAGACACCAGGGCCATGTCACTATCCACAGTCCATCAACTCACAATAGTACAGTCAAATTTTAACCCATCAGTAGATAAACCATTTATTAGATGCCCTCAAGGTATAATTATGTCTGGCAAGTGCCCTTGTAGACATGCTTAGAATGAGCTCTGCTAATCATCCAGGAGTTTCCCTATCTAATCAAGTTGATAATTAAGATTAACTTACACTGACAGCTTCTGAATAAGGGTTATTATGAATGCTGCTATTAATATTCATGTTTAAGGTTTTGTATATACATAGGCTTATATTTATCTTAAGTTCATACCTAGGAGTGGAGTTCGGGGCATGTGGTAGTTAATTCGCTGTTTAACATTGTGAGGACTTGTCAAAATGTTTCAAAAAGCATCTAAATCATTTCCTAATTCCTTCAGCAAAGAAGTTCCAGTTTCCATAATTACTGTCAGTATTTATTACTATCTGTCTTTTTATTTTATGCTATTGTATGGTGTGTGAGTGTCATATATGTAGTATAGGACCACATGTTTGGGGGCATTGGTCATGTCTATACTTAAGGGTGCAGAAGCCAAAGGAAGACATCGGATTTTGTGCTTTATCAATCTCTGTCTTATTCCTTGAGATGTAGTCTCTTACCAAACCCAAAGTTATCTGGAGGTTAGAGTGACCCAATGATTATGTCTCTGCCCCCTACAGCACCTGGTCACCAGTATGCACTGCCACACCAGGTATTTTATGTGGGTGCAGGGACCTAAAACCAGGTCTTTATGTATGCACGACAAGCACTCTTACCTATTGATCTTTCCACCCAGTTTCTATTATCTGGCTTAGTATCTTAGATACACTACTAATGGTACCTTATTGTGGTTCTGAATTTTATTTCCCTCATGATGAATAATATTGACTTTTCATGTGCTTGTCAAGTATTTGTATAACAGATTTGGAGAAATTTCAGATTTCAAACCCTGCTTTTAATTTGGAGTTTGAGAGTTTGGCTGTTGTTGAGTCCTGAGAGCTTTTCATATATTTTCAATGTTAGTCCCTTATTGCATATATCATATATTCTTTTAAAATATTGTCTCCCATTTCATGGATTGTCTGCTTGTGTTGCTGATAATCCCATCTGAAATTCAGTTTTAAATTGAGAAGTCCTATATGTCTGAGTTTCTCTTTTCAGTTTTTCCTTTGGCTTCATAACTAAGACATCATTGCATAGTAAAATTTATGGTGATTTGTCCTATAATCCTATATAGGATTATATAGGATTGTAGTACAGGATATGAGACATTAGAAAATTGCCCATATTCAACATGAGTTAATTCTTGTGGTTGGTATCAATTAAAAGGCTCAACTTTATTGTTCTAATTGTGGCTATTTGGATGCCACAAAGCAGCATTTGTCTGTAATTCTACTCTTTAGGAATTAAATTACCTTAGTACTTTTGTTGAATAAACTCTAACTGTGTGGGTATGTTTCTGTTGAGTTACTCCATTCTATCCCATTGGTCTCTATGTCCTTGTGCCAGAGCTAGCCTGTCTTGTACTGTAGCTTTGCCGTGGATTTTAGAAAAGGAAATATGGGCTTTTCACCTTCATTTTTTTCAATATTGTCTTTGAATTTCCAAGAGAAATTTAGAGTCATCTTTTTGATTTCCTCACAAGAGGATTTGGAGTTTAGATGGAAATTGGACTAACTTCATTTTAATATCAAGTTGGACACTATTAATAATAATATTTCTGCCATAATAATATGGACATATTTCATTTATCTGGTTATCTTTAACTCCAACAGTATGTTGGAACTTCCCATTTTGAAGACTTGCAGCTCTTTGCTTAAATTTATTTCGAAATATTTTGTTCTTTTTGTTGTTATAAAAATGGAATGATTTTCTTAACGTTGAGTTGAAACTGCTCCTGCTATATACAGAAATAGAATTGAATTTTTATACTGATTTTATATCCTGCAACTTTACCAAACTCATTCTTTACTTGGATAGTTTTTAGTGGAATTACCAGAATTACATGTATATATATAGAAATACATATATACATATATACATATATATTTAGTGAAATTATCAGAATTAGAATATTTCTATATATGTACATACAATTATAAAATGAGTACATATATTATGTGTATATATGATACACATGTGTAGATCTTATATACAGATATAATGTATACAGAATACAGACATTATAAAATATGTAAAGAACTCCCAGGATTCTTTGATTTTATTCAATGATAAAAAAGACAAATAAAATTAAAAATATGGAAGCAGCCTGAGATCAGTTCTATGAATTGTTTATACAAATAGATGATCAATGAATAAAAACTTCCTCAAATCATGAGACATCAGTACAATGAAATTCTAGATGTGGTGTATTATAGGATTATATAGAACATATGTGTATTTAATGTATATAGAATATATTCATATATGATCATGTCACCTGCAAATCTAATGTTAATTCTTTACATTCATCCTGTATTTATTTATTTATTTTTCTTGCTGGATTTTCCTAGAAACAGAAATGGAAAGAATGAATGCCTTGCTTTGTTAATCTTTGGAAGCAAGCATCTACTCTCTTAGTATTAAGTGCAATGTGTACTATATTCTTTTTATAGAGCCCCCTTTTTCAGGTAAAATCAGCTCTATTTATAATTTGTTGAGTGTTTTTTATCATTAAAGAATATTATGTTTTGTCAAATGCTTTCTTTATATTGTTTGAAGTTGCCATAAACACGTTTTTATATTTCATTTACTGAATATTATTTGAGAGTATTTTCTGATGTAAAAATATGCTTGCATTCCTGAGATAACTCTCATATGGTTGTAGAGCATAATCTAGTATACATGCATTTCTGTGTTCATGTTAGTGAGTTAGTATGAATATTTTGTTGCTGCCTTTTCATCTGTATGCATAGTCCTCTGGTGACATCTTTGTCCAGATTTAGCACCCAACACATATTTAAGTTGAATCAGTAAAGTTTTGGATATGGAATGACCCAAACGTCCATACAGCAAAGACTGGTTCCCAGTGTGGTACTTTGGGGAGATGGCAGAAATGTTGAAGGGTAGACCTAGTGGGTACAATTCATGGTCATTGGAGAATGGCTGTGAAGGAGATGATAGGGCACCATTATATAGCAGGCCTTCGTTTTTGGGGGACCACCAACCAGCTCCCAAATCATGACTCGGAGACTTATTATTAGTTTTGAATGCTTGGTCTTAGCTTAGCTCTTATTTTAATCTGTATCTCTTTGTCTTTGGGACTGTTTGCCTACCTTTCTTCCTTTCTTCCTTTCTTCCTTTCTTTCTTTCTTTCTTTCTTTCTTTCTTTCTTTCTTTCTTTCTTTCTTTCTTCCTTCCTTCCTTCCTTCCTTCCTTCCTTCCTTCCTTCCTTCCTTCCTCCCTTTCTTTTTCTTTCTGTATATCTTACTTTTCTGCTGTCTCCATGTCTGGCTGGCTGCTGCCTGGCTTCTGGTCCAAGGTGTGTCCCTCTCTTTTTCTCTAGTTCTCTCCTCCTTCTCTCGAGCATAGCTTTCTCCTCCTGTTTATTCTCTCTGCCCACTTTCTTTCTGCCTATCTCTCTCCTGCCTAGCTATTGGTCATTCAGTTTTTTATCAGACCAATCAGGTGCTTTAGGCAGGCAAGGTGAAACAGATGTAACATACCTTTACACAGTTAAAGTAATATTCTGCAGCATAAACAAACGTAACATATCTTTGTAGAGTTAGAATAATATTCCACAACTGCATTAGTTACTTTTCTTATTGCTATTGGCAGAACACCTGACAAGGGCAGCCCAAGGGAGGAAAGGTGTTTTTCTGCTCACAGCTGGAGGGGCCATTCAGTCATTGCAGAGAAGGCATGGAGGCAGGGGCTGGATGAAGCTAGTCACATTGCAGCCACAGCTAGGAAACAGATGAATGATGGATGCTTGACTTGTGTTCTCCTTTTTATTCAGTCTCCGATCCAGCCCATGGGAGGCACCACAAGCATTTACAGTGGGTTTGTCCTCCTCATCAATGTTTCTTGGAAACAATGTTATAGACATACTCAGAGGTCTGTTTCCTTATTGTTTCTAAGTCTACACAAGCAGACCAAAGAAACTAGCCACATGATTGCTCCACAATCATGAGATGAGCAATTTTGCTCCCCCAAAATGGCCACTAGTTCCTCTCCATATCACCAAAACAATGGGACCTCTACATTTATGAGGCAAAATAAACTCTTTTCCTTGTAAGTTATATATCTCAGAGGTTTGTTACAGATGCCTTCTCCCCTTGTGTTTTGTTGAAGAATTATGAGTAAATCAATTGTTATCAGTGCTTTAGCTATAATATCAAATTATTAATATTCTTCTAAACATTTGGTAGAATTTATCACCAAAGTCAAATAGTCATGAACTTTCCTTTGTGAAATGTTTTAAGTTATTAGTTAATTACTAAGAAGTATCTGTCTTTAGTTTCCCAAGACTGCTTTTCAGTGTCTTACATCTTTCTAGGAATTCAGACATTTCATCTAAAAATCAAGTTTGTTTTCAGTATTTCCTGTACTCTTCATTTCTTCTGAAAGATTGATGATTATTCCTTCTTTTAGTTTTCAAGTTATTAATTGAAAATTTCCTTTTCACTCGTTGAATCAATATAAAGTAAGTTTTCTTCCTGTTGAAAAGAAACAAGTTTCTTTTATTCTTTCTCATCTTTTCCTCATCTATTTAGTTTATCTCTGCTGTAATCTCCATTGTTTCCCTTCATTCCACATGCCATGCATTTAATTTGGTCTTCCCTTCTCACTGTCTTGAAATCAGTTTTAAAAACCTAGTTTGAAAATCATTCTTTTGTTTTTGATAAGGTTTCACTATCTAATGAATCCTGTTCTGAAATTCTCATTGTAGCCCAGGTGTGGCTACACTTGAGGACTTTCTGCCTACACTGGTATTTACACATGCACCACCATCACAGTTAAACTGTTTTGGATTTGGTATTGTGATGCTGGAAATGAAACCCAAAGACTTGCACACCTTAGACAAGTGTGATAGCAGTAAGCTGTCATTCTAGCTTTCCTTTTCGTAATTTTTCATTTTATTTTTGAGACTATAATATAATTACATCATTTCTCCCTTCCTCTTTTCTCCCTTCAAGCTCTCTCATATTCCCATCCTTATTCACTTTCAAATTCATGGCCATTTTTTTATTAATTGTTGTTACATGTATATATGTATACACACACACACACACACACATATATATATATATATATATATCCTGCATATATTTTCAGGGATGACCATTTGGTATTGGACAACAAATTAGTGTGCTCTTCTCTGAAAAAGATGGTTTGCCTTGCTCTCAGCACTCCTTAGTGGCCTGTAGTTCTTTTTGTAGGGTTGAGGCTTCCTAGGGTTTCCTCTATCTACATTAGCATGCCTATTGTTGTCCTTTTTCAGCTCATGTTTAGGCAGTCATGTTGGTGAGACTTTGTGAGTTTACCTCAGACACAGTCTTAGAGCAAACCTCTTATTCTCTGGCTTTCACAATCTTTTCACCCCATCTTCCACAATGTTCCCTGAATCTTAGGTACAGGAATTATTTTGCACATGTATCCAATGGGACTGGGATCCATAACTGCATTTTCTGTTATGGTTTTCTATAATGGTTTCTGTTGCAAAGAGAAGTTTCCTTGATGAAGGCAAGACTATATTTATCTGTAGGTATAAGGACAACTATTGGTGAAATTATTAAGGACACTCCACATAGTTAAAAGGGAGATTTATTTAGTGGCGTAACTTACAAATGAAGGGATAGGTAGGTTGCAGGGTCTAGGAAAGATTCAGTGCAGTCCGGTGGTGTTCTCTGGAGAACTCTGCTCAGTCTAACTCCTACATCCAGAGTCCAGGAAACAAGAGAGATGGAGCATTCAGACCTCAGGTCTTCAAGTTCCTCTCTTGGCCCCGCCTTGTAGGCATGACAGTTACTGAAGCCTCAATGGGGGTTGGAACTTCCAGATCAAGGTTGGAATCACTACCCACTACATCTCCCCTTTTTGTTTAAATAAGAAGATTCTAACCTAATACAAGACTATATACAAGGAAAGGTTATCAAATATTGTCTAGGAGTAAAGAGGGTTAATGACCTAGATAAGATGGAACTACAACCAATGCAAACAATATGAAGCAAGAAACATACTAAAATCCAGAGAAGTCTAGAGTGTAGGTAAATGGCATGTTACAAAGATCATTCCAAAAGGTGTCCTATCCTAAAGAACCTGAATCTAATACTTAAT
Source organism: Peromyscus maniculatus bairdii (assembly GCF_049852395.1). NCBI lineage: Eukaryota > Metazoa > Chordata > Mammalia > Rodentia > Cricetidae > Peromyscus > Peromyscus maniculatus. The sequence goes on from NC_134854.1 coordinate 78,990,332, forward strand.
ATGTTCTATCTAATAAAATATATATACATATATAAGTGTGTGTGTGTATATATATATATATATATATATATATACATACACACACACACTAAGTTATAACTATAACTGCTAGTCTTCAATCCCATCAAAGACCTGAGAAGGAACATAATGGTACCTGAGAAATGGAAGATAGATGCCAGCAACTTTTAGGAACCTTGCAAGAGTAGACAGAGACAGCTGGCAGCCTGGACAGTCACCTAATGTTTCTCAGCATTGTTGGTGCATTCAAATTGGCTACAGGCCTAGAGTATCTGACAGATGATTTTCAGAAGCAGGAATTCTGAAAGACCATCTTACCCTGTCTTGGCAGAGTTCAGAAGTCACTTTTCCTTGGGTCCCACTTGTCCAGAAGGATAGCACTCATATTGTCAGCAGTCAAGGCAAGGGCAGTTCTTTGCCCAATAGGCCATTTTGTGCCAAGAAGACAAACTTCCAACTGGAAATATCTTAGAAGCCCAGCATTCTCTCGGGATTAAATTGGTGCTGCCAGGAGCAATTGTGTCTCATGTCAACAGAATTCTAAGTTATTTAAGTTCCATATTCCTGAGGTCTATGAAGTGCTTGAAGATTACCTGTCCATCCGACCTATGTATCTATAAATCTGGATAACCTAACTAACGTAACTATAGAGATGACAAGCATAGGTGACTATAAATCTATAAGTCTTATCTACCAAAATAACCTAAGAACTAAGGCTTCATGTAAACAAGTCTATAAGCAAATATATGGTAAAGGATGATGACTTCAAAATTATGACAATACACAAGATATTAATAACAGAGGCAGGAATGTATAGTGTGATATGCAATAAGACAATAATCTTAAATATATATCAATATACAGAATATGCTAAACAAAAGTAGAACATACATACAGTATGACAGATATAAATTTACATTTGTATCAATATACAAATATTTCAAATAAGAGTAGAAATATATGTACATTATAACAAATATAGTTCTGTATTTGTATCAATATACAAATTATCTTAAACAGGAATATAAAAATAGTTTACATTTGTATCAACATATAAGGATCCATTACAGTGCAAATTATAGTATTATCTAAGGCTGCTATTTTACTAAATTCGTTTACTTGTATATAAAACAATCTACCATAATATCTTATACCTATCCATTCCATTTCTTCTCCCCCCCACATTTTTTAGGAGAATACTGAATTTAATATTTTCTTCCACCCCCCAACCCTATAACCATCATCTATAACCCTGAGAAATATGAAACCATAGGGAGAAGGGGCATCGTTTTCTTAGAATTGCTTCCTGCTGTTTTGGGAGTGATGGTATCTCTGTTGGGTATTGTGAGAAAGCTCAGATAGTTGAATCTCAGTTAGACTAACTGTAGATTCTGCAGCAAGTCTTAGAATAATGGGTAAAATTGTCTGAAATTCTAGCAAGAAGTGTAGTATGATGATGATTAGCATGGTATCATTCTGGATTGGGTAGAGTTGTTGTTGTTGGGGCCCCATCTTCCTTCTGGAGAATTCAGAGATTGCTATTGGAAAAATTTATTTTTTATCTAAATGGAAAGTTTGGATTTAAAGAGGACATAAGATGTAAGAAAGGATTCCGAGAAATCAAGAGTGAGCATGGAGAGAATTAGAATCTTGAAGACAATGGTCCCTTTTTATTGGTTTCCTTCTGTCCCACACCAGAGGGCTCTTCTGATAATGGGACCTTTTCTTTTAGCAATATGCTTGGGTTTAGAGAAGGAGTGAGCTAATTCCATCTCCAAAGCCAGCTTGGTTTATAATTGAATAGGAACCACAACTTTTGTAGATTGATAGAGATAGAGATGTTAGACAGTGAAACAACTATTTAGTTGTAGTTATGGATTATGCTGGTTTAGTTAGTAAAGTGGTTATAAGTTCTCCTTCAAGATCCACGATTTCACCAACTCTAGGTGATGGTTAGCTTTCCCGTACAAGGCATAATTTCACTCTTTGAGAAGTTCCTAAGCTTAGTTAGGGAGTTGTTGGTTACTGCCTAGGTATGTGTGCTGCTACTGCACACTTAGGGTTGTCAAGTGCCATGTTAATTGCTGTTGTGATTGACAGGCATCATAGCTGGGTATACTGTTGGTTGCTTCCCTCCTTTGGAAGCTTGTATGTTGCCTTCCAGTACCACTGAAATTTGCTTTCAAGGATGAGGCGTTTAGGCCAGTTCCAGCTCAGAGGCCTCCAGGTCTGTTTAAAATACATGGTGTCTTCAGTAATAGGGACTTCTACTTCTGGGGGACAACCAAGGGCAATAACAATAGCCTATATGTTTTGGGGGAGTCTCTTGGAAAACTCTTACAACAACTCAAAAGAGGGATTCTTGTGTTATGTAGTCTTTGGTTCTTGGAGGGAGCATTGTCAGCCTAGATTAGAAAATTTATTCAAATAATGTATGTATATTAAAACACAGACACATGTATATTATAGTTTTAAGGTACTCTCCTCCTTTCATCTTCTGTATTTATCTCCTTCCCCTTCCTAATTATGGCCACACCCCCTTCCAAGATCAGATCACTTACTGTAGTCATTTTTAACTATAACCTTTAAGCATTGCTTTTGGCTATATCTCATAAATTATTATATAAAATCCTTTAATTTTAACTCATAGTAAATATATTTTAATCTTCTTTTAAAAACATTTGATTGATATTCACATATTCATCTAATGTGTTTAGATCAAATATCCATTTTCTCCCCTCCAATTCTTGCCCAATACTTCCCCCACACTTTTCCTTCTATACTTCATGTGCTTTTTTAAATTTTTAGCACCCACTGAGCCCATTTAATGCTATATGTGCATGGATGTGGGACCGTCTATGGAGCATGGGTAGCCTCTCAGGTCCACCATCACCGAATCTTCCTCTCTTAGGATCCATTAAGTTTCCAGCAACTCAAAGATAGGGGTGGGATTTTATGAACCCCTCTTTCATCCTTGCTAGGATTCCAGCTGGATTGATCCTGTTTGAGTATTGTTCAAGCATGTAGTCCCAGCCACTGTGAATTCATATATGCAACTACATGGCCATGTCCAGTCAACACTGTTTCACTACAAAAATCTACTCTTCCTAGCTTTTTTTTTCCCATCACAGGCAATTTATTTTGTTCTATTCATTCACAGTTAATACAGAAAATACTTGGAAACATTTCCATATAATGTTTGACACAGAAATCATCAAATAGAAGTATACAATGTTGACAGGAGGCAGTACATTTATAATTTATAACCCCAAATGTATTTATAAATTAGAAATGGAAAGATCTACAAATGAAATTATGAAGGTTCACCAAAGTCATTTAATCTGTCAGTTTCTCATTCATTTTTATGTCTTAATAATATTCTATTGTATGAATAAGCCACATTTTATTTCTCTCCAGTATTTGATAGCTATTTGAGTTGTTGTAACTTTTTTACTATTAGCAACACACTGCTGTAAACCTTCATGTACATGTTTCATAGGTGCACATTTTCAGTAGTTTGAGGATATATTCCTAAGGGTAGAATTGTTGAGTAACAGAGTAACAAAGTTTTGCATTTTGACCAACCACCAAACTGTTTTGCCAAAGTGGCACACCATTTTACAATCTCACCAAATCCTTGTTTTTAAGGCTCTGATTTTTGTACAAAAGCATTCAATCATTCTGTCAGACCAAACCAGGAAAAGTTAGCCATAGTTCAGAGCTGTTCTATTCCATTTACTATGCAAAGCCATTCTTGGCGTTTGCAACTCTCAGCCCTTTTGAGTATTCTTGCAGTGTTCACCTTTTCCTCCACCACTTTTTTTTTCTTCTTTTTTTCTGGTTTATTTCTATCTATTACAAATGTATATAAAATCCTCCATCAACGCTGCTGATAGCAGCAGAACCTTGAGAAATATACCTTTAGTTTGCCTCAGAAAAGGAACACATATTGCACTGTAAAGTTTATAAAATTGGCGCAAAACATTGTGATAATGTTACAATACCAGTTTTAAGAGTTCAGTGACTAATGGGGAGCCGATGGGATACATGCAGAACTGTGAAAGCGATCTCACTTAGCCAGCTGTACACATAGACTGTAAATCTACATTCAGATCATTCCTGAACTAAGACTGTCATCTCAGTTTATCTGTTGAGGTCAACCAGGAAACCCTAGAATATACCTTGATTTTTGCAAAAAACAAAATAGGGGGAGGGGTTTCTTCAGCATTTCAGTCCACGAGTAACAGTATCCTAACAGGCAAAGTGTTCTCTCACTGTCAACATAGAATGAACTGCTGCTGGAGGTCAACTTGGGCGTTAATTTGCATTAGCACTTACATGCACAGTAGTCTAAGTTGTTGACCTCATGACTTTAAAAAGTAACTCTAAAAAAGTAAAATGGCCCTTCTTGGAAGACTAAAGAAAGACATCCAGCCACAGTTGTAAAAAGTCTCATCAAAACAATATACCCTTTTATGAATTACGCCTAAATTAAAAAAAAAAGTAGCCCCAAATAAGAAGCAGCTCTGAAAAAGAAAATATAACTTAAGATATTTGAAAAAAACAAGGTGAATACAGGTTCAAAAATAATTAAGATACATTTTCTTAAGGCTACCTAGAATTAGGCTTTAAAGAATTCTACCATTTCAAGTTTACCACTAGTTACTAGATACCTATTTACAAAAAAGATGTTCACCTTTTTTGTTCCTTTATCAAGAGAAAAATCTACCTTCAGACTATGAGGGTGGTGATGAGGAGGGACTAGAAAACAAGATTCAAAAAATCCCATGCAAATATCACATTTTTCAAATGGAAGAACTCCAAACTGCACTAGAAGTTCCAATCACTAAGACACTTTCCATTGAAATGATTTAAGTACAACTACATGGCACCAAGGTTTAGGCCTAATATAGGCCTGACAACCAAGTCCTTGTTTTCTGGAAGAAAGGCCTCAAAAGTCCCACTCAGTTCCACATAACAATACTTCAAAGCTCAATTAGGTTTTCCTTTCCTTAATATTTTTGTTTTTGACTTCTAATCTTAAAGACTAGATTAAAACTTAGCTCATTTCCCAGAAGGCATTGCTTCCCTTTGCTCTATGAAAGAGTCCACCAAGACCTCTTCCTCAAAACCATCTAGCCCCCAGCCTCCAGCCTGTGCTTGTGATGCATCTTTCTCAACATCCTGAAAAGGTAATGTAGGTAAAATATGCTCATAAACATTAAAACTAGTTGTTAGAAAGACGTAACTAGCTTTATAATTTAAGTTTTAAAACATAAGTACTTGCAGCTTGATCTGCACTGACAATGATTGTTGAAGCCTAGAATTCAACATTTACAAATTCTCATTCACACACACAAAACACACTATTATCACACAACTTGTGTCTTGAGAGAATCTTCTGCTTTTTAAATCTTTGGCCTCCCAGTCAATCTCAAGTTCAACCAACTTTAACTAAAACTTCACTCAGAATTTCACCAAACTTTTTACCCACACTTTAATGCTTGTCGTATCTTTCATCAACTGTTGTCCTGTGGTGTATGTTGGTGTGGGATTATCTATTGCTTGATTTTTCATGGATGTGTTTAACTTCTTTGGGTTGAATTTTCCCTTCTAGTGCTTTCTGTAGGGCTGGGTTTATAGACAGGTATTGATTAAATCTGGTTTTATCCTGGAATATTTTGTTTACTCCACCTATGGTGATTAAGAGTTTTGCTGGGTATAATAGTCTGGGTTGGCATCCATGGTCTCTTAGTGTCTACATGAGATTTGTCCATGATCTTCTAGCTTTCATAGTCTCTATTGAGTAGTCTGGTGTTATTCTGATGGGTTTGCCTTTATATGTTACTTGGTCTTTTTCCTTTGCGGCTCTTAATATTTTTTCTTTGTTCTGTGTATTTAGTGTTTTGATTATTATGTGGCGAGGGGACTTTTTTTTTTGATCCAGCCTATTCGGTGTTCTGTAAGCTTCTTGTATATTCATAGGTATTTCTTTCTTTAGGTTAGGAAAGTTTTCTTCTATGATTTTGTTGAATATATTTTCTGTGCCTTTGAGTTGGTATTCTTCTCCTTCTTCTATCCCTATTATTCTTAGGTTTGGTCTTTTCATGGTGTCCCAAATTTCCTGGATGTTTTGTGTTACGACTTTTTTGTCTTTAGTGTTTTCTTTGACTGACGAATCTATTTTCTCTATCGTGTCTTCAGTGTCAGAGATTCTCTGTTCCATCTCTTGCAATCGGTTGGTTATGCTTGTTTCTGTAGTTCCTGTTCGTTTTGTCAGGATTTCTATTTCCAGCATTCCCTCAGCATGTGTTTTCTTTATTGTCTCAAATTCATTTTTCAGATCTTGGAATGTTTCTTTCATCTGTTTAATTGCTTTTTCTTGGCTTGACTTGATTTCTTCCCATTTTTTGTTTGTTTTTTCTTCCATTTCTTTAAGGGAGTTTTTTATTTCCTCTTTAATGGAGTTTTTCATTTCCTCTTTAAGGGAAGTTTTTATTTCCTCTTTAAGAGAGTTTTTCATTTCCTCTTTAAGGAAAGTTTTTATTTCCTCTTTAAGGAAAGTTTTTATTTCCTCATTGAGGGAATGTTTTATTTCTTCTTTAAGGGCCTCTATCATCTTCTTAAAGTCATTTTTAGGGTTGATTTCTTCTGTTTCTTCTGTCATGGTATGTTTAGGTCTTGCAGGTGTAGAATCACTAGGTTCTGATGTTGCCATATAGGTCTTTATGTTGTTGCCTGTATTTTTGCACTGGCGTCTACTCATCTTTTCCTCTGTGCGGTGCAGGTGGTGTCTGTGTCTGAGAGTGCCTCTCTTGTTCTAATTTTTAGTCTTGGTTTAGTAGGGGTTCCTGGTAAAATTGGTGCTATTGGGCTGTTTCTTCAGGGACAGCTGATTTCAGTCGGTGAATTATATACTTATGATTCTGATGATCTGGTTTAGTGGCTGGGTAGCGCCTTCTTCTGTGTTCCCAGGTCACGTTTTGTTCATTTGTCAACTCCTCAGCTGATCTTGTTTCTTCAGACTTCAACTGTAGGCATCTGAATCCTCTCCCAGATGGGTTTCAGCTGAGCAGGGTAGTCTCACCAACACCTCCAAGTTGTTGGGTTTCACAGGATCAGCAGTTGGGCCCTGGGTTGTCCCCAGACAAAGTGCCCAGACTCGCCCTGGTTCCGACCCACAGAGATAGCCTCCTCCCCAGGTGTTGGGGCCAGGGGCATCCCCGCTCCAAGCTGCGTCCGCCCCTCTCCATCCCCGGGCCTGTCGACCCCTGAGTCCTGCTGCCACAGGCCCACCTGCGTCCACTTGTCTCTGCTGCTGGGCCCGTATGTCCCTGTCAGCTGCCGCTGGCTGGGTCTGTCTGCCTCTGCGGGCAACCAACGGGCCTGTATGTTTCTGCCGGCTGCCGCCGCAGGCCTACCTACCTCTGCTTGTCACTGCTGCCAGGCCCATCCACCTCTGTGAACTGCCACAGGGCCTGAATGTCTCTGCTGGTTGCCGCTGGGCCTGTATGTCCCCGTCGGCCGCTGCCACCGGGCCCGTCCACCTCCGCGGGTCGCCGACCTGCGTCTGCCTGTCTCCGCCGCGTGGCCTGTCTACTTCTGTGGGCCGTCACCGGGCCTGAATGTCTCCGTTGGACGCCACCGCTGGGCCCATCCACCTCCGTCTGTTTATCTCCGCCGCCGGGCCTAAATGTCCCTGTCGGCTGCTGCCACCAGGCCCATCCACCTCCACAGGCCACCACCACAGGCCTACCTGTGTCTGCTCGTCTCCACCATCTTCTTGAATCTCTCTTCCTAGCTTTTACAGTCTGTCTGCTTCCTTTTCTTTAATGGTCCCTGAGCCTTGGGAGAAGAGGTTATGATACAGATGTCCCATTTAGAGTTGACTCCTCTAAAGCCTCTTACTCTCTGCACACTTACCAGTTATGAGTCTCTGTATTAATCACTATGAATATAAAGATAAGAACTTGGAGGATGTTTTATTACTATGTCTATTTAGCAAAATAATAGTACCAGGTTTTCCTCTAAGGTCTATAATCTAGCCAGTCATGGGTTTTTGGCTAAGTTAATGGAACCAAGCAAAAGTTCCATCTTGTAGAGCAGGCTTTGGACCCAAAGAAAAATGTATCTTGACAGGCCAGTCATTATTGTAGCTCACAGGTTTCATAAATATGTACGTTAAGAGCATTTGGCTCCTTGTTACAAGGTAACTCTGTAGAAACCTCTTTTATATATGTGTGTTCATATATTTTAGGGAGCTTTTACAGTAATAGACTTCCATATGGCATTTTCAAAGGTCTTTAGTTATCCTTTCCATTAAGTCCATTCCTTATTTTGGACTGTGCTTTAAAGAATTCTATATATCTGTGACTTTCTCAAATTTCCTTTGCTGTGAATTTCCAGTTTCATTCTTATGTCCATCATGATGACATGATGTAGGGCTGCAGAAATTGATTCTTTCTCATCACTGAGTTAAAGAATAAAAAGGCAGGAAAAACTAGGTTTTTAGCTATTTGGTTCCCACTACAGAAGCTCCAACCCCCCCCCCCAACTTCCCAAATGTTTGAAAGTCACAACTGAGTAGTAGTTCCCAATAGCAGGTGAGTTAGTGGAATCCCACCAAGTCTGCATCTTGGAAAAGGAGAAGAAACAGGAAGTGGGCTGCCTTAACTATTTAAGCAAAAAGTATTTTAATGTACCTTTTTCCTGTTCACCCAACTACCAAGGATCTAACTACCTTAATTCTAAAACAGTTAGAAAACATACTTTGTATTATTTCAATTTTAAGGGTTTTTTTCCCCTTAATGTTTATGCTGTTCAATTTAGTGTCTTAGCTTAAAATAATTAAGACAATATTAAGATTAAAAATTTACAAGAATGTAAAAGCTTCATTCTCATATTGGACTCCCATCATTTTTTCTCACAAAACTGTTTTGCCATTGATGAATTCTGTTATTTGTGTGTAAATGTCTTTTTAAAAAAGTAACTTAGTTATTTTTATTTTATGTGCAATGGTGTTGTGCCTGCATGTATGTCTGTGTGAGGGTGTTGGGTTCCCTGGAAATGGAGTTAAAGACAGTTGTGAGCTGATATGTGGATTCTGGGAATTGAACTCAGGTCCTCTGGAAGAGCAGTCAGTGCTCTTAACCACTGAGCCATCTCTCCAGCCCCAGAAATGCCTTAAATGGTGTTTTCTTTTTGGAGAATGACTCCATAGGATAAAGAACTTTTGAACTCTTGATTGGCATTCTTTGTTGTTTTACTACTTTGAAAATGTCATTTCAACACCTCTGGCTCCTATGGGTTCTGATGAGAATACAGTTCTTAACTTCACTGATTTTCTCTTCTATGTTCTAAGTCATTTTTGTATTGCTAGTTTCAAAATTTTTGTTTTTGTTTTTGAGAGTTTCATAATCATATATCTAATCATGCTTCTTTCTGAGCTTATTCTACCTAGAATTCATTAAGTTTTGAAAGTCTATATTCTTTTTTTCTCAAAATAGGAAATTTTATTGAATTATTTATTCCTTTTATTTTCTTTCTTAAATTCTACTTTGTGTTTTGGCACCTCTGATGATATCCCACCAATTTCTGGGACTCTTCATTTTTCTGTGTTTTGACAGCTGAATATTTGCAGTCAACTTATTTTAGAAGTTTCTGATTCTTTCACTTGGTAGCTCACATCTGATGTACTGCATTTTTCATTTAGTTATCATGCTCCAGACCTTTGAGATTTTATTTGGTTTTTATTATGTGTTTTTATACTAATGTTCACACTGCTTTACTTTTTCAAATGCTACTCCATTAATTCTCACACACACATATATACATATATAACATGTATAGAATATATATCAAACACATAATATATGTTAAGCATATATATGTAATTGTTGATTTATTGTTTTTGTCTTGTGAGTGCAATGTCTGCATTTCTTCATGAAGAATTTTAATTGGCTGATTTTTTTGTTTATCTTGTTTGACTTTGCTGTATGGTAATCATACTTTTCTAATTGTGTCTTTGAGTAGTTTGTGATACACTGGGACTTTTAAGTAACATGAAAATTCTTGAGCTCAAACATTCCTATCAACATTGTGGTGGTGATGGTTTGTTGTGGGGTTTTTTTGGGGGAGGGGGGTTTCAAGACAGGGTTTCTCTGTGTTGTTTTGGTGCCTGTCCTGGATCACACTCTGTAGAGCAGGCTAGCCTCGTACTCAAAGAGATCCATCTGGCTCTGCTTCCCAAGTGATGGGATTAAAGGCATGCGCCCCACTGCCCAGCCTGTTGTGGTGGTTTATTATTTGTTTGATGTAACTTTTCTGGAATAATTCTTTCAATTCCATGTTCTCTGCCATGTGTAGCCACTGAAGTTCTGCTTAATAATCTAGCAGTCAACTAATGATCAATCAGATTTTCTTAATTGACTTGAACAAAAAAAGCTTTCCACTCTTGGGTGTCGTTCTGTCAGGTTGGATCACACCTTCAACCACCCAGCTGCTGAAGATGAGTTCTTGCCTCCACTCTCTGTTTGTGCCTTATTTCAGTGTTATGTGGAGGTGCATGACTGAGGTTTCTTAAGAGTTTCTTGGGCATGTGCACAAGCATGAAACAAAATACATGTTCATGCTACTCTATGTTCATTTTATTATAAAGTTATTTATCTAATTATGCTTCAGTCAGGGTATGTGTTTATTATAATTACCTGATTGTTACTGGATTATGGCTTTAAAGTTTTCTACTTGTAGAATATCTGGTGGCAAGATACACCAGAAGGAAAGATATTCTTGTTTAAGGCCACCTTTCCTTTAAATCCCCATATGATCAGCAGTCTGTTATATTTCACTCTAAAGCCAGATCCTGTGAGTATGTTTATATTTATGCTGTATACTCAACAGCACTCTGCCTTTTGGGTATAAAGGCATCTCTGCAATGCAGATCTCCATTGGAACTCTCTTTGCTCTGCTTGAAGTATAACCACACTGAATGGTCTTTGTGCTACTTTGGTGACTCCCACAAGCCTCACAGTTGTCTAGTACCTAAGCTCTTTTCTTTTACCTTCCAGTCACATGTGCCACAGATTGTAAAGTCAGGATTAATATGCATTTTCTGATGCTGACCTTTGGCTCAGGGGAGGCAAGTGTCTTGCCATAGAACAAGCAGCTGATATGTAGAATATGAGCATTTGGGGACCTCTTCACTATACTATCTTTGTTCTTGACCTTAGAGAACATGAAGTACTAGGTTGTCATTTAGTCTAAACCATGTAATGCTAAATAATACTTATACAACTTCTGATATCATCTTATACACCAAAAGTAAAGGAAGTGAAGAAGAATCCATAAATGCCTCCTAATAAAACTGTATTTCAAAGGCTGGAATAAGTTACTGTTGCTTGGTTTAGGTTCATGGGAGTGAAATTGAGGTGATACTCAATTCATCTCCATCGCTTATTTTTTCCTTTAATTTTGAGATTATAATATAATTACATTATCTCTCCCTTCTTATTCCTCCCTTTAAATCATCCCATATACCTGTCCTTGCTCTCTTTCAAAGTCATGGCCTCCTTTTTCCCTTGATTGTTGTTGCATGCATGTATATACATATATGTTCCTAAATATAGCCTCCTCAGTCTGTATTATATCACTTATATATGTGTTTAGGGCTGATCATTTGGTATTGGACAACAGAATTGTGTGCTCTTCCCAAGGGAAGATTATATTTCCCACTCTAATCATTCCTTCATTCCCTTTAGCTCTTTGTGTAGGGTTGAGGCTGCCTAGGCTTTCCAACATTACATTAGCATGTCTGTTGTTGTCCTTGTTTAGCTCATGTTGGTGAGACTTTAGGGGTATAGCTTCTGACCTGACTAGGAGACATAATCTCACAGCAAACTCCCCCATCCTCTGACTCTTAAAATACTTCCATCCCCGATTCTGCAATGTTCCCTGAGCCTTAGGTGCAAGAGCTGTATCTGTATCCATTGGGAGTGTGATCCAGAACTCTGCATTTTGATTGTGTTGTTTTCTGTATGGTCACTGTCTGTTGCAAAGAGAAATTTTCTTGATGGTGGGGGAGGACTACATTTTTCTGTGAGTATGAAGGGAAATATTTAGAGTATAATTAGGAAACATGCTGGTTTAATAAAGAGGTGGTTGTAGGTTCTCCTCCCAAGATCCATCACTTATTTTTAAAAGAGAGCTTCATGCTGAGTTTCACACATATTCATTCTAGTAGCTTAACACATATTTTTTAAACTCATGCAATTCCCAGCACTAAGATGAAGACGTTAGGCCTCCACAAGAAGTTAAACACTTCATAGGTATATGATCTTCATGAATACATTAATTTTGTTCAGTAATGCATACTTTTTATCCTGGGACCATTCCTGATATGCAATGAATTTATGATATTAATTAAAATTTCAGATGTTTTTAAAGGTTATAAAATATAAAGTGTGACAACAGAAACTCATAGTGCTCTGGCATAGAAAGTGATGATAGCTTAGCTATCTTCAGAAAGACCCTGTGAGGAAGGAGTACTGAATGCCACTGTCAATTTACCTAGTTTAGAAACAAGCATTGAGAAGACCCCAGACTTGGGGGTTCTGTGGGAGTCTGTCAAAGTCCAGCTCTGACCTGTCAAAGGGTTCTTGGGTGGAGGAGAGAGAAATGAGGAAATATTAGGAAGAAAGATAGAAAGAGATGATAAGAAAGTCAGAGACACAGGATAGCTTCAGGAGGGCCCTGGGTCAATACCCAGTTGCCCAGAGGTTTATTCAAAAGAGCTTTTTATAATATGCCAAGGGGAGAGGCAAAAGACCTCCTCCTTGCAAGATCAAGGCACACTGTACAGCCAAGTGTAGACCCTTACAAACACTTGGTAAACTCGCCCCTGGCCAAATCATCCCATTATGCAGCCCTGCTGGGTAAAGCAAGCCCAGATTCTCTGACCTTGAGCAAAGTTTTACTAGATACTCTTTGTCGGTCTCCACAGAATTCTGTTATGTGTTCTCATCACTTGGACCTCTTGATTGAGTTCCTTATTCTCTGAGACTGTATCAAAGATGAAAGCTGCACATCACCATCAGGTCCACTGCTGATGCTTTCTGCCACCATCAGCCAACAGACAAAGAGTAGTGCTTTCTAAGCATTCTGTGCCATCAACTTGAGACTGTAACTTAATTCAAGCCAATTAACATAGTTCCTCTAAAGTATGCACTGGTCAAAAAAGTTCTAAAATTCACCACAATCAGAATTTTGTTCTGAAAAAATTAAAGTGAGATAGGTTCTCTAAATATACATCTGATGTATCTTCATTTCTTCTTTGGACATAGATACAGAACTGATTGGTCAATACTAAAAAAAATTGATAGGTTTGCTGTGATGGTTAATACAGTCAACTTGACAGCATCTATAGTCACCTAGGAGATCAACCTCTGGGCATGGCTGAAGGGGAGTTTCTAGACTTAGTTAATTGAGGTGGAAAGACCCACCCTAACTGTGTGCTGCTCTTTCAGTGGAATGGGGTCCTAGACTGAATAAAAAGGATAAAATGAAATAAACAGCAGGAGTCATCACTTTCTGCTTCCTGATGGTGGGCACACTGTGACCCTACTTCATACTCCTGCTGCCATGACTTACCCATCATAACAGACTGACCCTCGAACCCTGGCAAACTCTTAGTTCCCCACATTGCCCTGGTTAAGTATTTTGTCACAGCCACAGTCAAAGGAACTGATATACATGTTTGAGTGGGGAAAACATGTTCTTAGAACTTTGGCATATGTATGGCATTAGTGCCCCAGAAGCCTACAAACCCCAGTGCTCCCATTTTCATGACAAGCATGATAAATTCCATTCAGCCTTGCACTGTAAAGATTGCCATCTCTACAGACTATCATGGACAGTAATTGTGAACAGAGCAACGGCTTGTACTATCATTACTATAGCAGGCCCCTCTGGTCTGTGGGAGATATGAAGATACATAATAGAGGCCTCCTTTCCTTTATATAGTATAGTAGCTACTCTTCCACTTCAATAATTAAATACCATGCCCAGAAGGAACTGATGGAAGACAGAGTTTATCTTGGCTTACTGTTGCAGAGGGAGCATTTACAACAGCAGAGAAGGTATGGCAGTGGGCTGTCACAACAGGAAGCTGAGAGATGATATCTCCAACCATTTACAGAAAGCAAAGAGTGTGACCTAGAAGTGGGGCAAGGCTATAATAAGCTCTCAGAACCCACCCACAGTGATGTACTTCCTCTGGCAAGACTCCACCTCCTAAACGTTCCATAACCTCCCCAAATAATACCAACAACCAAGGGCCAAGTTTCCAAATCCATGGGGGGGAGGGCATTTTTCATCCAAACTACTGTGTATGTAAACTTACAATAAATTTTATTATATAAACTAAACAATGTAAGAAAATAAAATAATATACTACAACAAAATACTGTAAGTATATATAATATTATAACTATAATAAAACTTACATGGATATGGCTCCTCTCTTCTTTCTGTCTCACTCTTAGCTTTCAAAATACCTTTTTGTACTCCATTGTGTTTTCAAACCTGAAATTGATTATGGGATTTCAAAGTACAAAAAGCAAAACCTTGGATAAGTAGGGACCACTGTAGTAGGGATTTGTCTTGAAAGTAACATGTAAATTTTCCCATGCCATTTTTTTTTTGGACAAAGATATCATACCATCTTCAATGATTATTAATGTACAGTATTTAGAAATGTCTTAAGCAGACTGAAATAACAAATCATTTAAAATGGAAATCCTTAATTCCTAAAGGCAAAATATGTATAACTCTACAGGCTTTCATTTTTACATAGGAAAAATCCATTGCTAAGAACAATTACTGATCAGGTATGGACAGCAGAAGTAGTGTGTTGGGCTTTACTGAAAAGTCTTAGTTTTCTGTTAAGTCCCTGGTTGCTACAGTCTGTGATAATACTGTGAGAATGCTACTTTTCTTACAAGCAAAAATCATTGGCGTTTTTTCAACTTGGAGAGTTCACAGTTTGTTATTAATATAATGCTAATATTATCTTAACTTAACCATGACTCTCAATTATGGCTTTCATTGTTTTCTTAATGTCAACTATTATTAATTGAGGTTATCCCTAAGGGAGCAGTAATGAGCATTTACATGCTGGTACCTACTATTTTTAATAATTATATTTATAAATATTTAGATCCTAGCATTCAGTTACAAAGTACCTGTACCATGTGCCATAGATTGTGTTTCCCAAATAAATCTCAAATAGAAATTAACCTCAGAGTCATTGGTTAAGAAGTTTCATCAGGAAGAAGAGTGAGGGAGTAGGAAATACATAGGAAAGAGAAAGAAGTAACTCACTCACCAGCATGCCATTCAATCCACCAACAAAGGGCCAAATTGTTCATTATTGATACATCTTACTGATTCCCCAGTATCTTAAACCAGTGAGAGAAAGATCCCCAAGACGTCTTGGTGAGTAGCTTTCAATGACCTATTGTGTGATCTCCTCTGTGATCAAAGCAGGAATCAGCCCAAAGTCTAGGCACGTGTGAATGGGAAACACAATCAAATCACACAAGACCAAAAAGGTTTCTAGAATTCATGTGCTGGCAACATAAAAACCTTGGCTTGTCTCTCAAACACTTCCCAGGCCACAGACCTTTCCTGGCTGCCTTTAGTCTTTCCAAACTCAAGTAGTCCATTTGTAAAAAGATTGGTTGTAGTTTTGGTGATAGTGCAGCATAGATGTCCTGGTTGTATTTCAGGCTAGATAATTACATCGTGTCTTCCTCAAACCTCCTTGTTGCTTACATTTCAAGTAACTATCCTTTTTTAACAAACTGCTCCTTGGTAACATAGTAAAACTATATAGAGAGCTGTAGGGAGCCCCCTAGAGAGGGACTTCCATGTGGCAGGTGAGAACTCCCCTCCGCATGTAATCTGTTCATCAACATACTTAGATCTTAAAGCACTGGTGTATTTTAGGAAGAACAGCCTATTGAGTGACATCCTGTTCTCATTCCACCTGGAGAGAGAGATCCTGTGCTCACTCTACCTAGGGAGGAAGATCCTGTGCTCACTCCACCCTGAGAAGGGAGATCCTGTGATCTTTTGCATAGCCTCAGTAGGTATAGAATACCACTCTCATTAGAATGGAAATAACACCAAATGACTCAGTGATAAATTTAGCAGAGAAGATGATTGACATGAATGAGCTTCTCAATATCTATCATTTCATAATTGACCCATGACAACCAAACTTGAGCCTTACATGTTAAACACCACAGACACCAATCATTTCCATGCTATGAACATGGGTCCCTGAAATGGGACCCTGCAAGGACCAGCAGCCATCATTTGCAGTGGGGTTTGGGGGAGCAATCTGGACATCTAGATACGGCCAACTTTTAACACCCCAGTTCCACACATCTTTGGATGAGACAATTTCTTTGCTAACCTGTGGTCTAATACAAATGCTCCCAAGGGCCTCTTCTCTTTAGAAAAGATGGACTTGCTAGAAAAGTCTTCGAGACAAAGACCTAAAGTGAATTCCTCCAAGTCCCCTCTGCACAGGGGTTGCAAAGCAGGTGCTAAGAATAAACACGGACCCGGCTGTGTAAACTCTCTGTGACTCTGGCTGGCTGGGACCTCCATCACACCATAGCATTTTGTCTTCCTGGCCAGCATTTACCTCTGTGCTGGATGTGTGTGTCAAATACTCAGAGGTCCAAAGATGAAACATGTTTCTTTTTTAAGTTAAAAATCAAGCAAGCTTTTCTTAAAATGTCTTTAAACATATTTTCTTTATAGTTATTCTATAGAAGTAAAACTCTCTGGTGCTGGATTCTTAGGACAGAGGCCTAGAACCCCAACACATCATGTCCTGGCACTCACTCCAGAAAAAATAATGGAGGAGGACAGGAACTTAGTGCTCAGTGTGATACACAACAAGGTAGGGAGATTAAGTCTCTCACCCTTTCTTGGGGGAAATTGATCAAGCTTCAGCTTTGAATCAGAGAAGAATCAGGAAGATGGCAAGGGGTAGAAATAACCAAACCAAGGTTGACTTGGTCACTACCTCAGTTCTCCTCACAACTTTCTGGGTGAAGGGATATTGCCATTATTCCCCTACTGCTTAGAGGAATCTCCATTCAGTGTAGGCACTTAGGAAACTGGGCTGTTATGGGGGTTTCTCCAGGGATCAATCTGCTTTTCAGGGCATTACCCATCAGGCCTATGGTCCCCAAAAGAGGACAACCATGCTCCTATAATGTGGCCGCCCTTTCATCATGGAGTGATCTTCCTGGAAGAGTCTATTCTCCCTGGAAAATGGAGGGCAGAACTCGTAGGTGCCACTCAAGGGATCAGGAACAATACCATGCAAGCTGTCAGTTGGTCATCTGTAGATTATAGTGTCCCTGTAAATCTTGAAAATATCATAGTTGTTTGGTATTTTCAGCCTTGGAAAATGTGTGTTACTGGTGGAAGATGGATATCTGTTAAGTTATTTTATACGCCTGTGGGAATACTTGGGGGTTTGACCCAAAGCTTAAGGTAGAGGAGACATACAATGAAGCCAGAGGTGCCAAGTTCTACTCATGATTACTTACCTGTCAGTCATCTGCAGGCCTGGTGAAGAGTTAGTACTTGGACCAAATACGACCTCTAAGACCTTTTCAGAATCTCACCTGAAATTAAAGACGATATTTCAGATTCAACTATAGTAGATGCTAAGAAGAAGAGATTTTAATTATACATTTTTGGTAATGATTAAAAATCTGCAGGAAACTTTAAGACTTGTTTTTAAAACTAGGTCTAAAATCTATAATTTTTCCAGTGTTGCAAGGAAACTAATTTCATTCTAAAATCAAAGAACAGACAGAAGTTCAAGTGGGTTGCAAACTTGGCAAAAACATGTTCTGCCAAGAAATAAAAAGGAATTCAATCTTAAAATCTGCTACAGTTTTTGATTCTTCTAATTCTTCTTGTGTACGTGCAAAGTCCAGAAGAAACTGGAGCATTGTCCAGTTCAACACAGCGTGTTTGATGAAGCTAAAGATAATTGCATGGCTTATCTGAAGTTAGTCACTTTGTATCAGTGGCTACTGTGCGTATTAAGTTCTAATCACACTGAACATCAGCAATTCTTAACCTGTAGGTTTCCATCCATTGGAGAGGGGGTCAAATGACCCTTTCACAGGGGTCACATGTCAGATATCCTGCATATCAGATATTTGCTTTATGATTCATAACAGTAGCAAAATTATAGTTTTGAGGAAGCAATGAAAATGATGTTATGGTTGGGGCGTCACCACAACTGTAATAGAGGGTCGCAGCTTTAGGAAGGTTGAGAACCACTGCTGTGCATTGTCCTAGCTGGGTGGCTCCTACAAGCTACAGTTTAATACATTTCCTTCAGGCTTTGCTCTTCCCAGGCTGGTGACTGTCCTTCCTAAATTGTCCCTCTCTTGATACTATGGATATCACTGAGGGGAATGCAGTGGTTTAACCTGTTATTTTTCTATAGCAGTTCTTTGCATTTGCTCTTTTGAACACTTTTCACAATTTGGAACTCAAGCGATTTTCTGCATGTCAGTGCAATCCTGCTGTAAAGAGTTAGTGCTGAAGGGACATAGGTTAAGAGTCTTACAACACAGCTTTACTTGGTGTCCTACTCATGGTTTCTATTGCTGTGATAACACACCACGTAAGCAACTTAGGAAGGAAAGGATTTATTTCATCTGACAACTCTCAGGTTGCACTCTATCACTGGAGGCAGAAACTGATGCAGAATCCTTAGAGTAGTGCTGCTTACTGGCTTGCTGCTCATGGCTTGCTTACTCTGCTTTCTTGTAATTCCCACATCCACTTGCCTAATGGGTGGCTCCAGCCACAGTGGACTGGGCCCTCCCACAATAATCATCAATCAAGAAAATGTCCCATCAGCCATTCTGATGTGGACATTTTCTCAAGTGAGTTCCCTCTTCCCATTTGACACCATCTTGTTGACAAAAAGCCAACCAGGATACCTGGTAATAAGCATCCTTAGAGTTAACTTTGGAGCACTAGTCTGGGAACATGTGAAGAGCAGAAGCACAGCCTTCCACCACACTGGATATCTCTATACAGCACATGATGGAAGCACAATAAGCACACCATTGGTGCATGCTTATGGGACAAACCAATGAAGTAAGTCTCCTGCAGCAGGGCTGGTCATCCAGCTTTATGACTAAGTGATCTTAATTTCAATACTTAGGAGATGTTCCTTGTGAGTTATAAGTCTCTAAAAGATATGTGCTGTGAGCAGTATTCTGAGGGTGTTCTTCATTACTTTAAGGCATAGTAGGGGTGACCATAGTAGCTTCATTGCTGTCTATCTTATCTCAGATGTGTAGCTCCCAGGCTGGGTGAGCGCCTCAATGGCTGAACTGTCTTTCATCTTGCTCCACTGTCACCCAGGTCCTGCATAGTGGCCAATCAACAAGTGGTGATTGTTCCAGAAGTAACCAATAACATACAAACATATTTTATCTGAACTGAAAGTGACTAGGAATATCAGTAGTGTAAAAAAAAGATAACATCAAAGACATCCTTTTGAGAATTATAAAAATATAAATAGGTAAGTAAGGTAGAGATGAAAGGATTGCATATTTAGATACAGAAGGCAATGTCCCAGTCCTCTGTCCATCTTTCCTCTAAGATAGTATGAGTTGAGGTCTCTAAAATTGCAAAGCTTCTTTTTATTGAACAGGAAATTAGTTTGAATTATGGTAGAAAGACAGACTATTCCACAATTCTAGATTTTTCTGGTTGCTTTTCTAGATATAACATTCAGGCAAGAAAAATATTCAAAGGGCATCAAATGAAAAAAGTTTTGAAAGGGAGTCATTTGCTAAAATGAGATTCAGGGAACTACCAAGAAATGGGAGTATCTGAAGGTTTGTGAGATCACAAAGCCACTCCACCTAATGTGTGCAAGACCAGCAGAAGCCTGTAAAGGGCCATTGAAGAGAGACCCACAGGTGTTCTTTCATGAATGCAGAACCATTTTCCAAAGGCATCCTAAAGGAGGAGCAATGAATATGCAGCCTAGGCTCTTCCTCCTGTCCATCAAGCTGCTTTTCCTATGGTCATCTCCCATTGACTGAACACCAGGCAAAGCCTAAAGCACAAGTGGGGTCAGAAGATGACAGGAGTGGGTGGTGACATGGGCGCAGGAGGCCGAGTAGAGAATAACTGAGCACAGAAAATGACAGGGGTGGATGGTGACATGGGCACAGGAGGCCAAGTAGAGAATAACTGAGCATGGGCTCAGGAGGCTGAGGAGAGAATAACTGAGGCACAGCTGGTCTCTTGAGGAAGCCCCCTGTCTCCCACTCAGCCATGAGTTCATAGTTGTCCTTTAGAATGCAGCTAGAGAAGAGATCATGAACTTGATATGTATTTATTTATTAATTTATGTGGTACTGGGAATCAAACCCAGGGCCCCCACATGCCAAGACACAGCAGAGTCATAGCCTTCAACTTGAAGAAAACCTTAGTTCTTCAGCCTTGCAACTATTTTTCTCTCCTTTCTGTCTTGGACTTTTTGCTTTTGATGAACTAGAATGCCATGTAAAAGGAATAATTCTTCTTTTTATTTGAACAATTGACTAATAACTTGCCAATCAACTAATTGACTCAAATAGCAATATTTCCCAGTCTGCTTCACAAGAGAAAAACGTGGACTGTTTACCAATGGAACTGTGGTAGGCAAATCAATATAGAAATTAAAATTACAACTCATGATACTATGTGAGATAATAGGAAATTTAAATTTTCATAGTATTAAGTTAGTCAGAATTTTAATTCCCTACTCAGTTAGTCCTGGGAATTCCTATTTCTCTGTTTTGAAATAAGGGATAAACCCAGATCTAAATTAAAATTTATCATTATATCACATTCCTCCAGGACAATGAATCAGACTTACATCTCAAAATTGGATCTGCCCTCTTTGTTTTATCTCAGAATGGCTAATAAAAATTGTTTATGTAGACAAAGAAGATACTGTTTGAAGAATGAATTCATTTTCTGTTCTATTTTCAGAATATTGCTCTAAAATAAAATTCCAACTTGTTTTATTTCAAGGTCCATGGCCAACTGTTTCTGGATTATTCCATTCTATTAATGCCTCTTGACCTCCCTCTGGACAGAGGCATATCTTGTCCAGGAAGGGAGAGCAGGGACAGACATCACTGGGTCACTTTTGGCATGAATTACTTTGAAGAGTCCTTTTTAAGTCTTTTCAAGGAGTGTTTACAAGACATTTTCTTTTAAAGAAAACAGCATGAAAAGATGCTAGATAAAGCAGCTTACGCTAAGTGTTGAAAAATAGAATGGTGCATCTGTGGCCTCATTGAAGAAGACTTTTCTTGCTGTCACCTATCAGCAAACCCTTGCCTCAGATGACAGAAGATTGGCAGAGCTGTGTTAGTTGTGTTTTAAAGTGGACATTTTATGACTCAAAAAAATCTGTAGATTTCCAGGTTGGCATATGATGCAATAATAGTTCATATAGGCAAAAGCTTGGGAGGTCCAAGGTCCACTAAGAGTGTAGTCTGTGTGAGAGGATGGACAAGGCAGCACCCAAAGGATTCCAGCTCAATGAATGTCACAGGTGAAAGTGGCTTTATCCAAAGAGAAAACACCAAGAGTAATAGTGACTATGTCCAAAATTGTGGAACATACCATAGAAAGCTGAACAGCCGAGGGAAAAATGTCAATGAAAACTGACTAGCTGCAAGCCAATACTGTCAATTCTTTGATGTTCAATAACAATAATCATATATGAAATACATTTGAATCTTATAATAACCATAATTAAAATTAATGACATACTATGTGTCTTGTGAATTACCAGAAGAAAACACAATCAGATAAAATATACTACTGCTGGCAAAAGAGTAAACACTGTAAAAGGATAATATAGCCAAATGCAGAGTGCCAGATGGTGTGGAGAGTGCTTCACATCTCCTTGATCCTCCTTTACGTCTCCAGGAAAGCAGCTTGTGATGCAGCTAAAAAGCTGTCCTAGTGGTCCAGCAAGAGTTCAATGAAGAAAGACACTTTAGCCAAATCTGCTAAACTGAGTCTGATCCTCAGAACACGCATGGTAGAAGGAGAGGACAGATGCCCTCTAGTCTCTGCTCATACACTGTGGCCCATCCACTTACACACTCAATAAATGAATGCAAACTAAACCAGTTCTACCTCAACATGAAAGTGTGGTCAGTATTTAAACGCACCAGTAGAAATACATAAAGTAAGACTTGTGTCCTGGGTCTTGTAGGTGATTGAGAGCCATCAAAGGCTCAGCTGACAGAGACCCCAGACTGAATTCCAGCTCAACAGAAAAACTGTCCTGATCTAAGAGTAATGCTTATTTTCAGATAAAATTGGGGCATTCAGGATGGGATGGCCCTAGACATTGTGCTGATTTTCAGAAATGAAGGGCTTGGATTCTCATCCAATACAACATGCTTTTGCTATGTCCACCACAGTCACAAAAGCACATAACATAAAATCCAAAGCAATAGGACAAAATGCACCTCAAAATAACAATTACAGAAGGAGTAGATACACCTGATGAAGAAAATGATTTAGAGTTCACTAAAGTTTTGATGTACACTTAAGGAAGCAAAGAAAAGTGAAGGGTTAATTGAATGGGAAAAAATACGACAAGTAAAAAGAGACAGTTAAACAGGGTACTTTTTAAAAGTATGTCAGAAATTTATTAAATAAGGACAAATTTAGGACAAGAGGCAGATGCATCATCTTTATTCTTAAAGAAAATGGACTTTAAAAAAATAAATATTTGCTGGGTGGTGGTGGCACATACCTTTAGTCCAAGCTCTCAGGAGGCAGAGGCAGGTGGATCTCTGTGATTTCAATGCCAGCCTGGTTTACAGAGAGGGCTATACAGAGAAACCCTGTCTTGAAATAAAATAGATAGATAGATAGATAGATAGATAGATAGATAGATAGATAGATAGATAGATAGATATTTAGCAGATAACATTGGAAGATGAGCTCCAAATAGTAAAAATTTTTACATTTTATTTTAAATATTTTTTCATACAATGTAATTTGATCATATCCCTCCCCTAGCCCCTCCCACATCTTCCCTTCCCTCCCTACCCATCCAACTTCATGGTCTTTCTCTCTCTCTTAAAACAAAACCAAAAACACCAAAACTAAAGCAAACAAACAAAAAGCACAAAACAAACAGAGAGCATGGAGTCTATTTTGTATTAGCCCAATACCGAGCATGAGCTCTTCCCCAGAGCGTAGTCGATATATTGGGTGTCACTCCACTGAAGAAAACCGACATTCCCTCTCCCAGCCAGTATCACTTGGGATAGTTTCTTGGTTAGGAATGGGACTTTGTGTCTACTTCCCCTTCTCAGTGCTGGAATTTGTCTGGCTCGAGTTTATGCAGGTCTCGTGCATACTGTTACAGTCTCTATGAGTTTGTGTCTAGAAAATGCTGTGTGCCTTTGGAGTTGTCCACCACCTCTGGCTTTTACAATCTTTCTATCTCGTCTTCCTCATAGATCCCTGAGCCTTGAGTAAGAGAGTTTCATGCAAATGTACCATTTAAGACTGAGGATTTCAAAGTCTCTCACTCTCTGCACATTGTTCAATTGTGGGTGTTAATTATTCTCTAGTGCAAGAAGAAGCTTCTCTGATGACAGACAAGCAATGTGCTGATCTATGGGTACAGCACTATATCATTAGGAGTTATTTTATTACTATGCTCATTTAGCAGAATAATAGTTGGTTTTCTCCTAGTACCCATGACCTATCTAGTCTCAAGTTCTTGACCTCCTTAACAATGAGGTGTAGGTTCCATATGATGGAGTGTGTCTAAACCTAATCAAAAAGTGGTTGGTTATTCCCCTAATATCAGTGCCACTGTCGCACCAGTGGGTATATCTTGAAGGCAGGTCACTATTGTAGCTTGCAAGGTTTGTAGTTGGGCTAAATAGTAAACTTTTAAAAGGTGATTAATTCATTAATCTACATAATAAATAATAGACTATTATAGGTAATAGTTTAAGAATAATAGTCTAAGAAACTAAAAGTTGTCTTTCTAGGCTTCTAAAGAACATAAAAGAGAGAAGTCTATTCAGAGAAAATGTAAATGCTTACACATGCACACACACACTTTAGGAATTGTTCATAAGAAAAATTCACAATATACTACTTGAAAAGAAGGAGGCTATGGAGTGGGCATTATTACTCTGTAATATATACATGTGTGCTCAGTGAAAACACACTAAGCTAGAGTACATAGAATACTTTATTAGATCATGTAAGTTTTTTTTCATCTTCTAAGGAGTCTTCATCATTGTGTGCTGTTGTCATAATAGTGAATTATTAATTAATACTTAATAGTATCAAGCCAAATAAGCTCATTTTAGAGAAATATTTTTCCAGTGACTAAGAAATTTAGCTGTTCTGACTAAAGAATGAAGGAGAAACTGCTGAATCTGGAGCAATAAGAGAAAAGGAGAGGGAAAATCCTAAGCTTCAAGAGCTTGAAAAGCATCATCTGAGTGCTCATGGATGCTCTCGGATGTGCTACAGAAATCCTCGACAGAGGAAGCTGTGCTACCCAGAGCTTGTGGCATGGACAGAAGCACTAACTTCTCAAAAAGGTTTTCTAAACCCTTTAACATACCATCTTCTCTTCAGTTCCAGGAACAGAACCAAAGCAGATACGAGCTCATGAGAGCAGGCTCTTTGCTGACACTGTACAGTATCTAGGGCAATATAAGACCCGAGGGGACCCCGTGTACGTTTCTTAGGAGTGAAGGGTTCTCCAGGAACATCCATGGCTCTACCCCCATGCCCTGTTCTTTTCACCATAGTAGCAAGGACTTCACTCACAGCTGCAATGTTTGGGAAAGCCAGAGATGACAGAGACAGATTTCAGAATGGAAGTCAACCTCTCCGTGACACAATCTCAATCTCACAGGAGCCAAAACAAATCTCACAAGGATGCAAACCGAGTCATTCATTTAATTTTCAGAACAAGGACAGATTTCAAAATAACCCAACACTAGGGACACATTTCTGACTGGCCTGTGTGTGTGTGAAACTTAACTACATGGAGGGAGAAGAGAATCACCCTTCTCTGTTCCGTACTGGCCAGACAGCATCTCAGCTCCTGAAGCTAGATTTGGAGACTTGGTCTCTGAGCAAATTGTGCTAAGAGCTTATTCAAAAATACAAAGGACAAATGACCTGGAAACCCTGTCCTGTGAGAGTGAACGTAAGGGGCCCCATGGGTGAGGAGAAATGCCTATAAAGCCAAAGAGCCATCTTCGGAGAAGGCTCTTACACAGGTCTTACAATGAGATGGGCTATAGATCAGGATTTTCTGAAGTTGCATGGTTTCTGCCACATGGGAGTAATTCCTTATCAGCAGAATGTGTAAACTAGCTGCATGATAACTCTAAGGAAGTCTCTACAACAGTGATTCTCACCCTTCCCGATGCTGAGACCCTTTAATACAGCTCCTCATGTGGAGATGTGCAACCATAAAATTATTTTCCTTGCTATTTTGTAACTGTAATTTGGCTGTTAGGAGTTATAATGTAAATATATTCTGTATTTTCTGATGGTCTTAGGCAACCCCTGTGAAAAAGTTGCTTGACTCCTAAAGGGTCCAGACCCACAGGTTGAGAGCAGCTGCCCTGGAAAGTATTGCAGCTTGCAGCGTTTAATTGTAGGTATCTCTATTTTGACTTCTTATGTGGGGACCTGAAGACAGAACCATAAAGATGTTCTGAAGCATTTGAAATTAACATTTTTAAATTCCTTTGTGATAACCACAGCAGTCCAAACACTGCTTCCTGTTGGGCAAAGCAGCCGCTGCTCATCTCGGGCTTCCTACCCCCTCCTCAGGCCATCTGCTTTCGCCTCATCTGTAAGTCCACACCAGTTCTAAGACATGTGACTCAGCCTCACCGTTGAGCTGCCATGGAATTTTCTACCCTGGGACAATGAATGAGCTAGACACTTGGCAATTAAATGAACAATGCAGAATCTATTGATATAAATGGTTAACCCCAAAGTCTGAGGGTGAAAAATGTTTCTTATTCTGTATGATTTCTGCATACTTCCTGTTCCTGCACCCCCTTTCTTTTAATCCCCTTCCAGTTTACATTTCAACTCCTTACTATTTTTGTTTTCTGAGATGCTCTGAACTCAGACTATTTTCAATGCAACTCAGGTGCTTTTACTATTGACACAGTCCAGAAAGGCGGCTCCTTTTAGTTAGAGGGTCTTGGCAGAGATCTGGCTCCTCTGTGGTTGGTGTAATGCTGCCATCTGGTGTTCATTTCCACAAAGTGCCTGAGGCGTCTTTCTCCCTGGCAACGTAGTGTTAACACAGTTTCAGCAGTCCTGCCTGCAGGCAGGGCTTACCCAACTGAAAATGTAAAATCTAAATCCCAGAAGACAATTATACACTGCAAAAGTTGACTTCTAATGAATATTAACGCTAGCCACAGCAGTCATTAATAGTGTTAACAGTTATACCAATAGAGACTGAATTGTAATGGTTAAAACGATGCTCCTTGGGAGGAACTTCCCTGTAGTTAGACAACATATTTATGTATTCATGGTTTCACACACATATTATTGGGCATTAACCTTCTATCAGCATAACAGCTCCTAAGTAGGAGAATCGGAACTCGGAGCTGGTAGATCTGGCTATAAATCTTCCAGATGAGTCAGTTGGGTGTGCTAATGGGATGTAAGTAAAATATATGGAGAGTTTAGCCTCTTTGAGCCATGGGATAAATAGACAGAGTGGAGGAACCAGCAGTTGGTGAGGGCAAGAACAAACCAGCAGAGAGTTTTTGGTGCTGAAGGGTCTCATTTATCTAATTGCTTTAGAACAGGGAACAGTGAGAATGGAATGGTGCTAAGTCCTTGCTAGAAGAAGAAGAAAAAAAAACTCAGGTAGCAAGATAGAAAAACAAGGCCTGACTTAGCGGGTTAGGCCAGAGCTGTGGTTCCTTGGAATTAAGTGCCCACAGAGGGTCCCCTGGCAGTAGGCACCTGCTCCAGTTCTCCTAGGCATGATCTCATAGGCTTCAGGAACTGGGCAGGATGGCCAGCTGTGTTAGTGCCACTGTTACCCTTCAAAGGCCATGTTCTTATTCTGAAAGTCAAGCCCTCCTGCCTGTGTGGGAACTTGAAGGTGTGGCAGTGATAAATGATGCTCATTTGTATTTATCTGTTTGCTTAATAATCCATCATAGCCATCGCGGGCTAGGTGATTTCTCATCCTTTATCTTGGCTTAACTCTTACAGCCCTAACGAAATGTTTAAAATGAGAAAATCCAGCACCTAGTTGTTGATAGTCACTGAAACCCCTTGGTAAGGGGCAAAGATCCTAGTCTCCTAAATTGGCCCACATTTTCCTTCAATCTCTCAGAATGATTTGGGTTGCACACATTTGACTTCTAAAGCGAATACAAAATGAAAATTCACTCTTTCCAGAGAATCAGGTACACTGTGTTGTTGAGTCTTACCACAGAAGTGAAATCTCAGTTTGGCCCTTTGTTAAGTTTAATTAAATTCCAGAGATTTCACTTTAGTGAGACTTAACAATTATGTGATTTATATGAGCATAGTTAATGAAAGGCAACTATTGTTAACACACAAATACACACCCATTAGAACAAATGACTCCTGTGATATAGAGACCTTTAGTGCTTTGGACTGTTTACAGTGAGTCCCCCAGACCCAGAAGAGCTTCATTCATCTGTGCACAGTGGACTGAAACTATTAGAAATATGTTGTATATATTAAATGCATAGACTTTCCCCTTTGCTGTCCCTTAAACTATACAGTACAACAACTTTTATATACAATTTAAATTATATTAGGTATTGTAAGTAATCTAAGATGATTCACGAGGCAAGGAAGGATATGTATATATCATACACAGGTATTTCGGCATTTTGAGTAGAGATTTGAGTATCTAGAGATTTGGTTATTCCGAGGGGTGGAGTTCCTTGGAACCAATCAGCTGCAGATCTCAGGGACAAAAGTATTTCCATTTGTACCAAGTGGTTAGAGACAAACCAGACACGGACAGATTTTGGTTTAGTGGCAAAATACAGCATTTCCTCTGAGCATGGCAAGAATCATAGCAGCCATTAGCCATCACACATCACACTTTTGGCTCCTGCTCCAGAACAAGAATCTTGTAGAGATTCTCTGGGAAGGTGAATAACAATGTTGTGCTGGGAGTCTTTCACAGGCTATGGCTCTAACCCTTCACCAAAACAAATGGCTGCACATCCTTCCCCTTCCCCAAGGCTTAAGACTCTTCCAAGGATGTTTTGCTCTTAATGCTATAGTCAGGGGTGATGAAGGAGATGGGGAAGTTAGTCCTACTTACTGAATGTCTTCTGTCGGGGGCTTCTCAGGGCTGAGTAGAAGAAACGGGCTGCCAGGTGCCCTAAAGCACATAAGGTAGCTTGGAATAGGAAATTGATGTAGAAAGTGTTCAAGGATGGTCTGTCATTCAGCTGTTGAGTAGGCACACTCTAGGAAAAGTAGTCAGGGTAATATGCAAAAAAAAAAAATAGAAAATCTACACCAAGCTTTTGAAATGATATACTATAGTAATTATCTACTTTTCACATAAATTACAAAACAGTGGATTTTTTCCTAACTTCAAAAGGACCAGAAGAAGTTTCTTAAAATAATATTCTGTTTATCCTTTGAAATTTCATACATTTATACAACATATTTTGATCCTATTCATTTACCACTCCCTGTAGATGAATTTCTAAATGGTTTAATTAAATAAAAAACATGGAGCCAAATATAGGGGTGAAAGCCTTAGAGCGATCAGGGAAATAGGGAAAGCCATAGTCAACCTTACCTCACCAACTCTGCTGCTTCCAAATGCCAGTTACTTCCTGTCTACCCACGCCTATATTCCTTGCTGTTCTGCCATCTGATTTGCTCTCTCCATTCAGCTACATCACTTTCTCTTCCTACACAGCCCTGTCACTTCCTGTCTGTCTGTACAGACCTCCAGACCTCCATGGCTAACTAGTTTTGGAATTTAAGGCGTGTGCCACCACACCTGGCTCTGTTTCCAGTGTGGCCTTGAACACACAGAGATCCTGCCTGCCAAGTGATAGGATTAAAGGCATGTGCTAACATTGTATGACTTCTGTATTGTGGCTGGCTTCTTCCTCTGATCTCCAGGCAAGCTTTATTTATTAAAGCACAAATAAAATATCCCCACATTTCAGCACAAATAAAGTATCACCACAAGTTCCTCCCTCCAATACTCCCTAGTATCCACCCCCATCTCCTTCTTTTCCCTTCTTTCCTCATTGTTTTTATTGAAAACTCCCTGAGTCCAACTAGTGCTGCCTATATGCAGATAGGTGTGGGGCTATCCATGAGGACATAGGCAACCTATTTATAGGCCATATCCACAGAGGAGAGTGATTCTCCCTTCTTCAGCATCTTTCAATTGTCAAATAGCTCTTCTCCAACCCATGCTGGAATTGCTGGGATTTTGACTGGCTTGTTCTCTGCAGGTAACACTGCTATGGCTGATTGTGAAGCAATGATGGATGTCATGTTCAGAAATTAGCATTTCACAGATCTCCCCACCTTAATAGATCGTCCATTCTTTTTGTTCTTTCTTCTGAGCCTTTAATACTGTGGGGTGGAGGAAGAGGCTAATATAGACAACTCATCCACAGCTAAACGCTTGGGGTTACTTAAGCTTGAGACTTGGACCAGTTATGTGTCTCTGCATGAGCTGTAACCCCAGCAAGACAAATCTGTGGAAATAAATAGAAATATTAAGGAAACAAGTTGACAACATGACCATTTTGCCAAATAACACTAGTAAGTTTCCCCTTTAGGGCCCTATGACCCCTCTAGTCATGGGCTTTTGACCAGGTGTACAGTATCAGGCATGAACCCATTCCTGTGGGGTGGGGCCTCAGATCCAATCAGAAAGAGATTGTGTGTCCACCAAACTGTCAGGCCCCTATTGCTCCAATGGGCACATCTTGCCAGGCAGGTCAGTATTAAAGCATGTGGGGTTCACATCTGGATAAGATCATTGATGTTTCTTCTCTCTCATCAACCTGCATTGCACCTTCTGGCTCTATGTCAGCTCCCCATCAAGTGGAGAGTTTCTGGGTCAGTACAAATTGATTTCTGTATGTCCTACATTCAAAGTGAGTGGTGTCTTCAGAGAAAGGGACATAGCATCTAGTTGTGGTTGGCAACCAAGAACAATAGCAGTAGCCCATGTTGTTTGGGGTAGCTCTGGGGCCTCTGGCCAATAACTCATCTATGAAGGCATCCTGCACTCAGCACCCAGATTTTCAATTAAGAATTCATGTCTTCTTGGAGCAGCATTTTCCACCCATGAAGGAACTTGTGTTCAAACTCCTGTTTTTAGATTACATTTTTAAATTGGCTTGAAAACTAGTGGATGCACATTAGGCTGCTTCATGTTACCCTCCGTTAACTCATCCTCCTCCCTCTTCTCTCCCAATCTCCACTAAAACCTTTAACCCAGAAAATCACCCCACTCTCCTCTCACGTTCCCTGTATTCAGCTGATAAGTTTTAATACTAGTTGAGCTTGATTATAACTTGATTGGCCAAGTCTTAAATATATTACACAAATTAAGTATCATAAAATAAATTTCCAATAATAAATGGTAAATATTATTTTCATTGATAGGTAACAAGCAAATATTCTATTACTGGGGCTAATGTTCCATAAAAATTGAATGCTATACTTAAAGGCATTTATTTGACCAATTCCTGCTATATAACTTGTTCCATGTTATAATTGTACTTATTTTTTACGGACTCCTAGGTTTTTGTATTTTGTACCCCACACTATTTGTTATCATTTTTGTCTATGTAATCAATTTCCCCCCACAGCTGAGGATCAAACCCAAGGTTTTAACAATACTAGGTAACTACTCAACCACTAGTTTACCCCCAGTCTTCAGCTATCTTTTGAAAGAAGTTAAATCTTTTTAAAATGTTTAATACTTCTTTTCAGGTTCTTCACTGTCTATCCTCAGAAGGAGTCATTCGCCTATCTTTTCCCTGGGTTGTTTTCAAAGCTAATTCTCCCTCTGCTTTTATCTTTGTTCATGGTGTATGTTATATGGGGTTGATTTTAAGGCCTTTTCTCTTCATTATTGGTGTTGAATAATTTGTTTCTGAGGTACCTTGGTACGGTTATCTTCATGTTCTGTGTGCTAGGGTTTTGTTTCTGTCAAACATTTCAAGTGTTTTCCATGCTCTCTGGAATTTTCCAGTTATTAATATGCCCAGCCACCCAGAGCCGTTCCATAGTACACTGATGTGGTTTTTACCACTTAAAATCTTACTTTCCATATCTGATTTGGAAACATCTCCAAAGTTATGTCTTATTTTCATAAGTTTTTTTTATTATACAGTCTTTAATTTGCTTTTATTCTTATCAATTATAAACTATCATAAACAGTATAATTTTCATCTTTAATTGGATTCAGGTCTTTAAACACACACAATGCACACACACATACACACACCTTTGATGTCTGCACTTGACACATCTCATCATATTCCTAGATTCCTGGCCATATGGCATATAGTTATAAGTGTCTTAATGTCCTTGTCTGATTATTCTAACATCATCATCAATTCTTGATTGGTTTCCATTTGTCAGTTTTTCTCTCCCTGTTTGGGTCATATTGACCTGCTTCTTTTATGGTTAATTATATTTCTTCATTGACAATTTCCTTCATGTATACAATGCATTTTGATTATTCCTCCCCACCAGCCTTATCTCCCTCCCCATCCTCTTCCCTACAAGGATTTCCCACACATTCTCATCTTTTTGTTGTTGTGTTGGGCTGTGTGGCCCACTATGTTTCATAAGGGCCCTCTGTAGCTAGAGTTTTCCTGCCTGGCCCACAGTCAGGAAAATCTCTCTCACCTGCCAGTCCCACAGCCGCTCAGACCCAACCAAGTAAACAGAGACTTATTTTGCTTACAAATTCTATGGCCATGGCAGGCTTCTTGCTAACTGTTCTTATAGCTTAAATCAATCCATTTCTATAAATCTATACCTTGCCACGTGGCTCATGGCTTACCGGTACTTTACATCTTCCTTGTCCTGGCGGCAGCTCCAGGCAGTGACTCCTGCCTTCCTGTTCTTTTATTTCTCCTCTCTGTTAGTCTTGCCTATATTTCCTGCCTAGCCACGGCCAATCAGGTTTTATTTATTGACCAATCAGAGCAACTTGATACAGACCATCCCCCAGTACAGCCAAGTGCAAATCATCTCAGACACCTGCACTCAGGCTTGTGGTCCTAATCATCCTCTGTGCGGACCTGCTGGATAAAGCCACGAGGAACCCGAGAACGGGCTCCCACAGGACATACAGAACATCCCACAGCAGCCCTCAGTGTGACCATAGGTTTGGAACTGTGCATTGAAAGAGTGAGCAAACATTTCACATATCTGGTATCTTGTAGGAGATGCTAAGTGGTGTAGATTTAATTTTGCATGTGGTAAGTATTGCTGCCTTCCTGAAAAGCTATTCTTGAGCTTACTTCTGGGGCAGAGTTGAGTTGCCAGGAAACACTCTGATGCATTTGAGTATTATTTTTAAGTTAGTGTGAGGAACCAGAACAATGTTTATTCTCAGGCTACTGAGTCCTCACCTCTAAGTCGGTACCTTCACTGTGCTGTGTGTATTTTGAAATTTCCGTATATGGCAGGTAGGAATCACGACCTATTCTTGGCCCTGGGTAAATGCTGAGCCCTGTTTCCTCCAATGCCTTCAGATGGCTTCTCCCCTATGCTGGAGCATAGCTCAAGAGGGAGCTGAGAACTCTTCCTTCACAGGACTTTCTTTTTCTCTCAGCCTGCCTAGCAAACTCCAGATGGTTCAGTCTTGTTGGAGTCTCAAGACACCTTTATTAAAGGTGTCTTCCAAACCTCTATGATTTCCTGTTCCTGTACCAAGGTTTGAAAACTAGAGGCAGATATCTGGGTAACCATGGAGCTCACATCACTGAGCCGGCTTAGTTATTGCTCTCACGAGTTGCTGTCTGCTGTCCTAAAACACAACTAAAACCATTTTTTCCATTCTTTGTCCAGTATCGGATTATTTCTGAAGTAGAGAAAGTCTAGTCCCTATTACTCCAACTTGCTGAAAGCCAAAGTCCATTTAAGGTCAATCTTGGGTGACTATTTCCATATTTCATCCTTAACAGCGCAATAAGAAGTGATGGTTATGACAGAGGAACTGTTACCTCAAAGTTTTCCTCTGAGTTCCTCCATCTCAGCCAGGTTCAGCTATAAATGCTTATGTCTATTGTTCTTGAGTCTGAATTAAAGAATGTGAGGTTTGTACTACTTAATAATAGGAAGGTCAGCATCCTTCTTCCAGCTTTGATCCCAGGATAAATGAGCTAGGCATGGGCTGACTGGACCATCTCAGAGACCATTTCTACTTTGTCAGACACATGACAGTTAAAACTGGCTGAAGACAGTCCTATGGGTAGAAAGTATTTCTGTTAATGAAGGCATCCTCAAGACTTGATCTGAAAAATCTAAGCAGTAGCTAAGATCTCTAAGCTTTTCATCAGCAGTTAGCTGTCCAAGCAATGGAAAATTACATTATTTTTCACTTGGGTGCCAGATATCTGTAAGATGAACCTTAAAAGGTCTTATTAATAAAAACAAACCCAGAGCCAGGTATTGGGGTGAATGCTGGAAGATCAGAGAAACAGAACAAGCCACAGCTAACCTCACCTTGCCATCTCCTCAGCCGATCCTGTTTCCTCAAACTGGAAGCCTCTGAGTCTTCTTCTGAAATGGATCTCAGATGAATTGCTGCTAAAAGCTTCAAAGCTTAAAGGGCCTTAGTTCCTGGTTTTCACACCTTATATACCTTTCCACTTCCTATCATCACTTCCTGGGATTAAAGGCATGTGTCTTTCTCAAGTGCTGGATTAAAGGTGTGTGCCACCGCACCTGGCTCTGTTCCTAGTGTGGTCTTGAACTCAGAGATCCATACAGATCTCTGCTTCCCAAGTAATAGGATTAAAGGTGTATGTGCCACCATTTTCTGGCCTCTATGTCTATCTAGTGGCTGTTCTTTTCTCTGATCCCAGATAAGTTTATTAGGGTGCACAATATATTGAGGAACACAATATCACCACAGATATCTAAGCATAATATCTATCAAAAATCACCCTTTTTGACCAACTTCCAGACTCACACTTTGTGGGGGGTTTTTCCCCCAGAGAAAATAAGGCCTTCTAGTGTAAGCAACTGTTATTAGAGAAAAACAGGAATCCAATAATTTGAGCTGAGTGAAACTCAGTTAACAGAGTATTTGCCTAGCATGCGTGAAGTCCTGGATTTAGCCCACAGCACTGCGTAAAATTGAGTGTGCTGAGTGTAAACTTGTAGTCCAAGCATTTAGGAAGTAGAGGCAGGAGGATAAGATGTTCAAGATCATCCCTGGCTCATATAGTGAGTTTGAGGCCAGCCCGCAATGTGAGACCCTGCCTCAAAATAAAATGCCATAGTTTAATCTTTAGTACAGTGGCTTGCTATCAGGCACCTGTTCTCTCAACCCCAAGACAACACAGCACAGCACAGCCCAACCCAAAACAATATAACACAACACAACATAGCATGTACATATGATGCCTGGTCACACACCATTGTTCTTTCTCTGCCCTGTCCAGTGTTTCATGGTAACAAAAGCCACAGTCTACACTAGAGGTTGGCCTTATAGTCTTAGAATCAGAGTCCAGGAAGAGTTAGAAGAGGGTTCATACCTAAAATTTAGTTAAAGGAAAAAGAATATAAATGTGCATACATATTACATAGGAATGGGTTGTTGTTTTATTAATGTGACGTTTAGGGGCATATGCACTGCTTGGATTTTCTTGTCTTTAGTAAAGATTCAGCTCACAATCAATTGTATTGTGCTTTAGGAAGTAAGTTCTTCCACTGGTCTGTTTTACTCTTGTATTGGGAAGCTGTAGGTGCAGTTTTACATGAGTTTTCCGATACTTGAGGGAAAAAAATGTCCTTAGAAGTCCCCCATTGAGTCCTTCATGGACAGACCATAGAGGATTTCTAAAGTGCCAGGCATGGGGAGAGTTTGCTCCTGGTCTTGTGGGCAGCAAGTTTTCACTTGCCTAACCTCCAGGTCTTTTTCTTCTCACAGGCACCCGAGTGGACAGAACCAACAGCTGCCAGTCAGACAGCAGTGGGTTTTTGGAGGAGCTGCCAGAGCCCCATCCCCTCCAGGTAGGAGAGGCTGGAATGGGGCACTGAATGCTTACTATATACGTTTCATTCCTATCAACCATCCCCAATCATACCTGCACTCCTGAAGAACTTGGAAGAATGAATGTAAAGTGCCCACCACTGTGGAGGCCCACAAAGGTTCCTAGTGAGATCTGAGCCTGCTTTACCTGGCAGAGCTGCATTAGAGGATTGCTTGACCATGTGGGTGGTTACTAGGTGATTGAAAGGGTTTGCGCTTGGCTGTGCTGGGGGAAGGTCTTTTGCTCCACCCCTTGGCATTCCTTTAAAAGGCCCTTTAGAAGAGACAGAAGGGGACGGCGGATAAGGATCCTGGCCCTCCCGAGCCTGTGTTTCTGTCTTTTTCTCTCCCCTCTATCCTTCTATCTAAACCTCTTATCCCTCTCTCTTCAAGAGTACCCTGGGGAGTGGGGGGAGTGGGAGCTGGTCACCCACACACCACACATGGAAAGTTTTTAAGTCCACACCAAATATATACTCAATGGACAGAGAATGATAAAATCACAGTAGGCCAAGTGCCAGAGTGCTCACTTGCTTCTCCTTCCCCTTTTGTTTTGTTTTTTCTAAATTATGAACTGAACATCATAGGGAAGAGGTGGTAAGTGAAGTAGTAATCTGATATAATTTCAAGTTTATAGCTTGTGCTCATGACATGTGTCACTGGTAACATATATGCATATAATGCTGCTGCAACATCCTGATTCTTTCCCATGCTGGTTTCTCCTGCAGGTGTCTTCCTTGCCAGGCAGCCAGAGTCCCACTGAGGGTAGAGGTAGCAAATCGAGGGATCAGAGTCATAGCCCAGCACCATGGCAGGACTGTCAGCAAGAGTCCAATGGCTCTGAAACCAAGAGCATGATGAGCTCATCTTTGTCAAGCCATGATAGGAGTATATTGGAAGGAAAGTTCTCAGCATCTGTGGAGGAGGAGGAGCTTCAACTTGAGGCTAAGAAGGAGCTACCAGAGATACTCACCCCAGATACGACCCTCACCAAGACCATGATGGTGGGAGAATACCCAGGGAGTCTTGTTGGAACTGTAGTCACTTCTACATGGAATAACACAATGGGGATCATGGTGGCTCCTGTCACAGAAAAGGAAGACAGGTCTCTGAGGCATAAGGGTACTGGGGAAATGCTGATACAAAGGCACCACTTTGAGTCGCCAAGGTCATCCGGGATTGATCAGACTCCAGACAGTTTCTATCTCGTGGACTCTGAGATCCCAGGAACAGAGGACAGCAGCAAGGTCTACCCTGACACCAGGCAAAGCTCAGTGGTGCAGGAGAAGCTAGCACAGCACTCTCAGCAGCACAGAGGAGCCACGCCCTATAAAGGTGACCTTGTTCAAAACTCTGATAAGTCAGTTCCCCACCTTGAGA
This sequence comes from Peromyscus maniculatus bairdii, assembly GCF_049852395.1. Lineage (NCBI taxonomy): Eukaryota > Metazoa > Chordata > Mammalia > Rodentia > Cricetidae > Peromyscus > Peromyscus maniculatus. The sequence continues at coordinate 79,027,155 of NC_134854.1, forward strand.
AGCCACCTGGAGATGCTCCCACTGACTCAAATGCTGCCAGCTCTTGGTCTGTGTCAACCCAGATGTCCTCCAATCTGGTGTCAGCTGCTCAGAGTGTTGCAGATTTGGGGACCTACTATAAAGGAACAGCTTTAGATTGCAGTCCATGTCACCCTGTTAATACCACAGACCTGAGAGTGCAGACAGAAGCAAAGCAGGTCAATGATGTTGCTGTTCAGACTTACGCATATGAATGCAAACCCAGGGCCTCACAAAAGGCCTTAATTCATAGACCCTGGCCCCTCACCAAATCCATCTCTTTGGACACAGGTTTTTCTAGCACCTCCCCAACAGGCCTCTGCCACACCACACCTGCCCACTGTTGTGTCTGCTGTCATCACTGTCCCAATTGCCAGGGAAGGAGGCAAAGTCCTGGCCCAGAACCCTCTATTTGCAGGCATTTCCTGTACTCACATGCAGAGGATCCTGAAGCCCGGTTCACGAAGACATTGAAAATACTTCAGGACACTACTGTGAGGGACTTGTGTTCTGTAAGTGTTTCCTCTATAAAGCTATAGGTATATCACTAATGCCACAGAAATGGTCTTCATCTTCTTTAATGGCAGAGAAAACTCAGGGCATAACTTTGTTTTCAAACATGAGTGCTTGTTGAGTGTTTTATAGTTTATTAGATAAACTCATATGTTTCAGGCTATATAAAACACTAATGGACCCATCTTATTTCCAAGTCAGTCTAGCTGAGAAGTTCTGTGTTTTAAATTCAGTGGGCGTACCTGAGCCATTTTGTGTCTCTAGGGCTGTCATGTAAAACAATGCAATGAGTACTGTGGGTCTTACTCAGTGGTAAAGTACTAGCTTAAACTCCTGGATTTAATTCCTGGTACCATGAAATGCATGCATGCATACATACATACATATATACATACATATATACATATGCAAGGAATTGATTCATTCCATTGTCATAAAGTTTTTTGGGATGAAATTAAGGCTTGTAAAGCACTTAACATAATTAGACACTCATCACAATATTTAACACCAAGAAAGCTCAAGGTAATATTAATTGATGGGGTATGACTCTAATCATCAATTTGTATTACTGTTTTATTTTTGCTGTATTACATGAACCTCTGATGTCATGTAGAGGGACTGCTGGTCAACCTTTGGTAACTGGCTTAAATGTGAGTACTGGGTTTACTAAAAGCTGAGTGATGTCAATGGACTTCAACCCTAGATTAACACACTTATCTTTAATGGGTCTTTTTCATGCTCTTTTTCATCATTTTCAGGATAGGGATAATCTAGGAGTTCCAGAATAACTATCAAGTAAAATATTGAGACTCTCACATCTGAAATTTTATATACAAAGAGTAAAGGGCCTTGATGATGCAAGACTACAACTGTTCAGAGACATTGCAGAGGAACTGTGACTTACTGAGTACTATGGTCCAATGCCCAATGGGTTCACTTATATCTTTTAATTCCACAAAAAATATAATGAATGTCTATTCTAAACATTTGATTTATATTGTGTCATTTAACCTTCAATTTCTTACATGTCATAAAGATTTATTGGATTTCTAATATGTGGCAAGTACTCTCTCTTTTGTAAATAAAAAACAAAACAAAACAAACAAACAAACAAAACTAGAACTGAGAGAGTTTGGATAATCTTCCCAACCACTAAGTGGTGAATCTCAACTCAAATTCTTAGACAAAGATGTGCCCAACTTTAAAATATTTAAATCTGTATGAGAATAATTATGTGAAAAATAAAGTAAATTATCATATGGACTTTTAACATATAGAACTCTACATAAGTCTAATATAAACTGAGAAACTAATTTTCAGATTGCAAGACACCAGACATTTAGAATATTTAAGAATGAGCCAAGAATAAAGGTTATGCTAATCATAGAAAGCTTCATCTAGGTGTTATAATCAATTCTGGGTATTTTATTCAGAGGAGGAAAAGGGCAAAGGCTGAAGTGTAGCTGGGATCCTAGTGTCAAAATATCTAGATTCAAATCCTGGAGAATGGAGCTGGGGATATAGCTCAGTGGTAGAACATCTCAGTACCTCAATCTTCAGTACCAAAATAAATCAAATAAAATCTAGGAGAATAGGAAAATCACCACTGTACTCATTTATTGAAGGCTTATAAGTGCTTTAAGGAATTCTTCTTCTACTATGAATGATTTCCTCCCCTGGCCCTATATCAGGTGACATTGCCAGTCTTTGGAGACATCTTTACTTGTCACAGCCGAAAGTGTAGTGGGTGATACTGGCAACAAATGAGCAAGGACCAGAGACGCTGTTGGACATGCTACTATACATGCACAGGACAGCCTCACAACAATGATTTAGTTTGAAATGTAAGTGTTGTCAAGATTGAACACCATAGCTCTGGAACAATTAGCATTCACTTGACCATTTAGTTTATATGAAATCATGCTGGGCATGAAAGTTAGCTAAAGAAGGAGGCATTTGAAATCCTATACAAATAATTAGACCATAGAAATAAACATCCCTTTTTCTGTAATGAAATCCTAGTCCAGGTATGGTGGCATATTTCTGTAATGTCATTAACCAGCAGATTAAGGCAGGAGGATCATTATAAGTTCAAGGTCAGTCTGGTCTATGTAGCAAGTGCTAAAGGCTACATAGTCAGACCTTACAAAGAAGCATAAATTAAATCATATTTAGTTTTACATTCTCTTTGAAATGACAAGAAAAATACAATCAAAATTACATCCAAAAATTCAGACGAGTCCTTCAAGTCATATCCAATATAATTTGTTAATTATAATGCTGTGGTAAGATGTTAAATCTGTTTTCTCATCATGTCACCCCTGCCAATTAAAAAGAATGTAAATAATTTCTTGGCAATGTTAAGAAGAGAAATAACAAGCACGTACTAGTAGACTGAGAAGCTAGAAGATGATTGCACTGAGAATTGCAATCAACTTGATGAGACCTGGAGAAACTCAGGTGTAAGGACCCAAAGCTAGTTCTAGGTTAAGGCGGCTGCTTATGATAGAGGTAGAGAGTGAACCTGGGCCAGTGCCAGAAGTTTCCCTGAATATGAACCAGAGCCTTCCCTTCTCTATTTCTGTCAGAAGGAGACCCAAGACTTACATACTTCCAGCTGTGCGGAATGATTTGACATCTGAAAACAGATGTTCAGCTTCATTTGGCACTACAGCATAGAAAGGTTTTGTGACCCGTTGTGTGTAATCATCATCCTCAGATTCGCATGTAGGTGTCAAACTAGCAGCAGTTGATTGAGTGTGAGTTTTGCTCCCCATGCTTTCCCAGCCCTTGCCTCACAATGCCTTAGCCCTCCTCCTCTTCGAGTCTGGAATTATCAGGGGTTGGGGAGATGGTTCAGTAAGGTGCTTGCTGCACAAGCATGAAGACCTGAGTTTGTATCTTCGGTACCTACATAAAAAGCTGTGGCGGGGGGCATGCACCTGTAATTTCAGTGCTGGGGTGACGGTGCAGAAACAGATGATTCCCTGGAGCTTACTGTCTAGCCTATCCAGCTGAATAGGTGAGCTCCAGGTTTATCTAGAGAGCCTAACCCCCTAAATAAGGCAGAGGATGATTGAGAAAGATACTTGATGCCAACCTCTGACTCAAATGCACACACATACCTACACATACATGAACATGGACACATACATAGCCCTAACATCAACAACACCAAAACCAGAAATTGTAATTATACAGAAAAGACACAAAGGGAATTGCTTTGGCTGAAATGGATGTCCTACAGAGTTTTACTAGATAGCCATGTATTTTCCCTTAAATTTAAGGGATCAGAAATACTCATTCAATGGGAATGGTGAATTCATGTGCTCAGATATGTATATCTATTTGCAGACACACACACACACACACACACACACACACACACATGCACGTGCACACACACATGCTTGCACCCACACACTTAGGTATGCATGGGGTTGCTTTCTGCTATGAGCAGGGTATTATTCAAGAAAATTGAGGAATGGTGAAGGAAAGCAGCTCATGTGGTGACATGTGCCGTGACTGAGCCTGAGAATTCGCCTGGTTGAATCTGTGAAACCTGAAAAAAGGTTCTGCAGGAAACACGGCTTGATGAATGCTTTGGGATAGCTAGGGTTAGGAAATATTAGGACAAAAATAACCAGGAACAAGGCCATGGGTTTTCAGACAGAAATGGATGCTGTCAAATGACAAGAGTCATTTAAAGTAGATGTTGAAAGTAAGAGCAAATTTGGATAAAATCTTGATTTGGAAAAGTATCCCCCATCCCATTGTCTTTTAACCAATGATGCACAACACTATGGAGAAACCCACAGCAGGCTTTGTGGTCTTCTAGCTTATCTAGAAGAATGGTTTGTTGATGTGTTTAGAATTGGAATTGTACATGAGGGGTTTTTTTAACAATAATTTATTAGTGGAAAACTTATTTGTTCATGTAATTAATCTTTTATGTGTGAATTCTTGGGAGTAATTTAATTAAAATATATTAATACAAAGCCAAACATATTTCCAGAATAAGATGCACTAGAAATAAGATTTCTGAGTCTTCTATAATATTTATAGGTTTAGGTTAAAAGAAAAGGAAATTGTACCAAGTTTAAAAAGTGTGAGTTAATTAAAAAATGAAAGGTGGTGTTGTTGTTTGGGGGTTGGTTTTATACTGTCACTCTTACTGTTGACGTTTGCATCAATGAGTTAAGCCAGTAGAGCAGACCTTGTGTTTTATGTGAGTGTGACCCAGATTTTACATCAGACAACAGAGATCAACACCGATGTGTCATCCCCTTTCCCATTCCCCTTGCCTGCATTTTCCTTTCTTCTGAAATCTTTTTTGCCGGTTCTGGGGCTATACTGTGTATTTCTGAATGACCAGGAGATGGCAGCACTTTAGAATGTTCCACAGCACTGCAGTCTTAAATCAGAATCTGGCCATCAGCTATTCCCAAATCCAAGCCCTACAGCACATAAATTCCATTCGCAAAGGGTTATCCCCAAACATCGAGCTGAGGCTTGAAGCCCAATGTTAATGAAATCAATCTGCTTGAGCACTGTGCTGCTGTGGTCTGGCCTTGCCCTTCCTTGCACCTGAATTGACTCAAAGCACTGAGCCAGCTCCCTCCTGAGGGAAATGTGCCTCCTCATACTGTCTCGTTACACTTCACTCCATGAAGTGAATTGGTTAGATACTGAGAAGGAAAAGATCCACCATGTGACTTAGATTTGAAATCTGAATAACATTTTTGACTACAGACACAGCTGTTAAAGGGTTTGTGTCTAAACACTTATCTGCAAAAGATGCTCACGTGGACTCCAAAATGGTTTCCATTTTTTATCAGCCATAATTTGGTAATGTTTTAAGCATTCTCGTCAACATCAATATGTGTCAAAGTCTTCCCTCAGCTGGTTTGAGTTCACTCATGCTAAAGCTAAATATATCAGTCCGGATAAAATAACTCAAAACAAGATGATGTGGCATTTTCTTATCAAAGTATCAGTCTTAGAATAATATTCCCATTATGAAGCTTCTAGGTGAAAAAATAATCACCAAACTGCCATGATCCATGTGATTTTGAGGATAAAGATAAAAACCAATCTTGGACTTTCTAAAAAGTGAGGCAGAGGATGGTAGGGTCCATGGCCCAGCAGTCAAATGATTCTCATTAAAATTGCTTCTCAAAAAGCCCACAACATCCTCTGTGATCCCATTCTTCGGATATCAGCATTGGAAGAGAAGATTAGGGAATGCAGATTTTTAGTTAGACACATTGCTGCTTGTAAAGCATTAGACATGTATTAAGAGAAAAAGGGAGGAAGAAGGTAAGCCGCAGCCAGTAGCTTCTCTTACTGATCTGGAAGAGGGTCTGATAGAGACAGAATCCACCAGCATTAACAGCACTTGAAGTCGGATGGCAGCGGCCCTGGGGATCTGGGTCATAGGTGTACACAAAGAATCATGCAATACAGCCTGCAAAACAAGGGGGAGAGCTGACAGGAGATCAGCAAATCAGCATGGTGTCCCACAGACAGACTGGGCTCAGTGACTCCCAGATGCACAGAGGACATCAGTCAAAGTGGTGGAAACAGATTTATTTGATTCAGAAACTACTGACAGTAAGGGAAAGAGCCAGACTTCATTTTGACCTGTGCAGGAGTGATATGGGCACTTTAAAGAAAGAATAAGAGAGAGGGAGAGGAGGGAGAGGGGGGGAGAGAGAGTAGGGGCTCAGTGGATTTAGTGAAGTAGAAATCGGTGAAAGGGCAGGGGGCCAGGTGTGTTTGTGAGCTGACTGTATTTTAAACACATAGGTAAACCAATAACCACAGAGCTGCCATGATATTAACCATGTGATTTTGAGGATAAAGATTTGAAAAAGTCCTGGACTTTCCAGAAACAGAGGCAGAGGACGGTGGATTCCACAGCTTGTCAGTCAAACAAGTTTCATATCATTTACCTCTCTAAAGCCCATGTGAATCCATCCTCCCATGGAGACTTCTAGTTGGGTTCACTTCAAAGGGATGGCTTAAGAAAGACACTTCTGGGTTGTGTAACACAGTCATTCAGAAATGTGAACCCTTTTAGTGACTGCTGCAAAGAAGGAAGGCTAGAGTCTGTGCCTCTGTGCCTCCCTTCCCAGCAGGGCTTACTCAACACAGCTCTCAGCACTCAGCAAGAAGCTTCTTTCTACAGTAGCTGGAGTCTGTTAGAGAGATCCACGGCTGTCAGAATGCGGAGAATATGTGAGCCTTGTGGTACCAAACAGGACATCCATAGCACAACCCCTGCATCCAAGGCTCAGGGAACATCCTGGAAGAGAGGGAGGAAAGACTGTAAGAACCAGAGACAGGAATGTCTGCTGTTATATCCTGTTGCATGATAAATGTGCATTATCTTGAGCCACCTATTTGGAGCTCAAGAAGGGAGAATATCTAATTCAGGTTAACCTTCCCCTTAGAAAATAAAACACAGATAAATAAAATCCTTTAATCCTAGGGCATCAGTAGACAGCAAGGACTTCAGGATACTCGGAAGACCTTTACACAGCTGGGTTGCTTGGACACTAACATGAATGGCAGTGTGGACATGACAGGGATGTTACACCCATGAATTCTCAACAACCTGGCTGTCTGCACAAGACCTACAAAGACCACACCATATATGAGAGCATATATGGAAGAAAATTAAACCAGTTTTTACCCCTAGATGAAAAGCTACAGGCAATCAGTGCTTGATGAGAGTGAGAACTAGTTTTTGTTTGTTTGTTTCCAAGTGTGTGTGTGTGTGTGTGTGTGTGTGTGTGTGTGTGTGTGTGTGTGTGTTCTGGCAACCTTGAGCTTTCTTAGGTGTTGTTTTACTTCATCACTGTGACTGCACCTTAATCTACTGCTGTTCCAGCCAACAATTGCAACTCTGCAGCTACCGATCTGCTTCTGCCTCTCAAGCCACAGCCTGATGGGAATTCTGTTCCCACAGGCACTGGCTCTGTCACTGCTGTTAAAGGTAGCTTTGACTAAATCTCCATTGTTCTATTTATAAATAAGACTCAAGATTCAAAGGCTGGGGTGAAAACCTGCTAGCTCAGAGAGGCTGGGTTGAATTCTCAGCCAGGTTGTTGAGAATTCATGGGTGTGACATCCCTGTTGTGTCCACACTGCCATTCATGTTAGTGTCCCAAGACGCCCTTTTCACCTTACCTGCATCTCTGCCAAATCAAAAAAGCTGTGCCACTCAAAACCCCTCCCTACTACTTCCAGTGTCTCTCTATCTGTTCCAGATGCCTTCTGATGCTCTATGATTACTTTCTGTCAGCCTCCTAAGCCAAGGTTAATTTATTTAATTAAAGCAAATGTAAACTCAGGGTTCACAGTGTGATCAGTATCCCACAACACTTAGGTAAGCAATTTAATTGAATGATAGCGGGTGGTCAACATAAGGGCATGGTCAAGTGGTATGCTGGATTCTTGTCAACTCACTACAAGTCAGACTTATTAGCTGTAAAAAATTTCATAACTCTTGGAGGTTGCAAGAAGATATTAAATTAAAACTCCAAAGACAGCAAGGGTTGACGGCTGAGGGAACCTGGGAACAAGAAGAGCTCAAGTCTTGATTCTAGCTTGTAGAGAGCATGGATGCCTAGCATTTCTCTCAGTTGGGATTGTTAGATGGGTAGAGTGGATCCTGCAGATTTCCCTCTTCGAGGATTATGGCGAAGCAAGGGTAAAACTAGTAAAAAGCATTCTAAGCAGATTTTCCTGAACAACTACACATGAGTAGATATGTTCAGTGTTCTCAATGCTAAGAGTGATGGGGTTCTGGGTACCAATACTGAGAAAGATTAAAGGAAGCTCCATTTTTCTAAGTGTAAGTCTGCTTTCTGATGGTTCTTCCTCTTCTCCTCTGTCCACCTTCTTGCACCTGCCTATTGTGTAGGACTGGCTTGCACTCCCCAGTACATAATTAATTCCCACCCAAGTACCACTCAGCAACTGCTCCCCTTTGTCTTAGTCAAATGCCACCTCTAATTTCATCCAAAGCTGCGGGCTAGGTCTCCCTGGTCTCTTCTAAAAATGTTAGCAGTTGGGCTTCTTTGCAAACAGTGAATTCCAAATGGGAAGGAAGGCAGAGCCCAGCCCTCCAGCCATGTTAGCAGACAGGTCACCAGCTTTGGGTTTTCTGTCTGTTGTCAGTGCACAGTCTATGAGATGGAAACCATGAAGATGGTGTGCCAGAGTTTCCAGGAGCACTTAGAGGAAATTGAACAGCACTTCATGGGACAGCAGGCACTCTTTCCCAGGGACATGTCAGAAGAGGAAAGGTAATTATCTAAGGCAAGCATGAAAGTAAGTCCCAGACCACACACCTGGAGCAAGGGGAGGTAATCAGAGCAGGCAAGGCAGACGAGCATGATGGAGCAGGGCTAATGAGAAATCGGCCAGCTTTTCCTCTGCTTTCATGGTCTTCGTTTTGCTTTCTCAGTGTGAAACTGAGAGAGCCATCACTGGATGGGCACACTCTTATTGAAGATTGGGGCTATTTGGGGAGGTTAGAAGAGGGGCAATTAGCTGGGAGGATGCGGAAGGCCAGCAGGATTTCTTTAATTGATAGGAATGAGGCTTGCACAAAAGCAAATGTTGGGGGAGTTGTTATTAGAGTTTTGAAATGTACATTATTGTCACAGGAGTTAAAAATATTACCCAAATGGATGTATCATTGATTGCCTGTGACTGTGGGGATAGGTTTTAATAGTAAAGGGCATGGGTGGTGTGTGTTCTTATTGGGAGATGTCATGTTCTAGAGCTGCATGCTCGTCATCCTTATCCAATTTGGTAACTTCCTTACAAATAATGTATGCTGAAATAGATAAACATGATACATGAATTATACCACAATAGGATTTCTTTTTTATAAGGGTGTGTTAGGGATGCGGCTCAATGTTAGTGTACTTAAAGTGCAAATCCATAGCTTCCATCGCAAAAGAGTGCAGGGTGGGGTTGGGGGGGTACCTGCCCTAGTAGCAGACTTACCTCTATAGCTGCATCAAATCTTGAAGGCCAATGTCTCTTTTAAAGAATCTCAGAGGCCAGAGAGATGGCTCAGTGGGTAAGGTACTCACTCTGCCCAGCCTGACTACCTGAGTTCCATCGGGAGAACGGCTTGCAAGGTGCTCTCTGCTCGCCACTGTGTCAGGCATATGCGCACGGACGGACACACACACACACACACACACACACACACACACACACACAGAGAGAGAGAGAGAGAGAGAGAGAGAGAGAGAGAGAGAGAGAGAGAGAGATAAAATTCAGAAGAGATATCAAAGGCAGGACCCACTCGGTGAGAGGGGCGTAGAAGACTGCATCTGGTGATGATTTTGAAGTCTCCTTTTCTATTATCTTCATGCAGGGAAGAGGCTGAGGACCTGAGGACTTTGCGAGCGGCCCTGAGGCAGCAGGTGGCAGAGCTGGCGTTTCAGTTAGGAGACCGGGCCAGGCAGATCAAAGAGGGTGTCCTACTGGTAAGCGGTGTGGTGGAGAACGGATGCAGAGTGGATGCAGAGTCTAAGTGTCTCCAGCCTACTACTCACGGGAGAGCTGCTTTCAATAAGAAGCCAGTGGTGTGACAATTCCAGACGGAAGCATGACATGTTACATGGCCACACCTGCATTTTACACATAAAGAGATTGACCTTGCTTTGCTCCTGCCCACACAGCTGTCAGGCGGTGGTTGGCTCGGGTTTATAGCTACTCCAAGCTTTCTCCTGCCATCTAAAGGAAAGCAAAGTACTACTACCTATTTTCCATGTAAGAACAAGAATCCCAGATCCCAGACTAGCAAAGCTAGCCTTTTGATCCATGAGCTAGGTCACTACTATACCCTGCTATTGGCTCAAAGTGCCCATTACAGAACCTTGGCACCTCATAAACACATTTCTTTCAAGTCTGAGGTAACTGTTCGGTGTAAGTGTGACATGTCTCTGTCACCACCAGGGACAGAGGAACAGTTCCATTCTATGTCTCCCACATGCCTGCAGTGGCCTGGAGAACCCCTCTTTCTTACTGGGGTCTCCATTCAAGTATAAGCAGAATTCATGACCTTATCAAAGAAAATAATTCCAAGATAAGGCAACATGAATCAGAATTGAAGTTTATTAAAGAGATTTTGTTTGGTTGGTTGTTTTTGGGGGGTGGTTTTTTTTTTGAGACAGGGTTTCTCTGTGTAGTTTTGGTGCCTGTTCTGGATCTCGTTCTGTAGCCCAGGCTGGCCTTGAACTCACAGAGATCTGCCTGGCTCTGCCTCCCGAGTGTTGGAATTAAAGGCGTGCACCACCACCACCACCACCACCACCACCACCACCACCACCACCACCACCACCACCACCACTGCCTGGCTTTAGCATGGATTGTTAATAGAGGGAAATGTGCAGGAAGAGTAGAGCGTGCTCACAGGTGGAGGGTCACATTCGGGTTTCTTTTTAGTGGGTACCTTAGTTCTCCAGTTACATTTCTGTACGTTGTGAAGAACCCCCTCTCCTTTTTAACACTGCTCAAAGACAGCAACTCACAACAAAGATACAGGTTACAGACAGAGCAGGGAGATGGCTCAGGAGTTAGGAGCACTTCCAGAAGCTTGGTGCACAGCATCCATGACCGGTAGTTCACAACTACCTGTGACTCTAGCTGTAGGGGACCCAACACCCTTTACTGGACTCCTTAGGCAACTACAAAGAGATATGTACGTAATTATCAATTAAAAAAAATTTTTTTTAAATCTTAAGGATTTCCTTCTGTGAACAAAAACTTGTAAGTTTCATGGGGGATATTGTTTAGGGTTAAGAGTGAGAGGTGAGTAGAAAGTCATGGTCTTTAAGTAAATGTAGCTTATTTATTGTCTTTTGTAAAATGTCTTTGGAAACAGACATTGTTTTGGTGAGCAGTTTTGGCTTTCTTAGTAGTATCTGGTTTCTTGCCTCTCTCTGCAGCTCAGATCTCTGGACCCACACATTCCTCCCCATGTGCCCTAGTTACTTTCTGTTGCTATGATAAAACACCATAGCTGAAAGCAACTTGGAGACCAAAGGGTTTATTTGGCTTATAAATTATAGTTGATCATCAGGGGAAGCCAAAGCAGTCACTCAAGTTAGGAACCTGGAAGCAGGAACTGAAGTGGAGACAATGGGGGATTTCTGCTTACTGCCTGCCTCTCCAAGACTTGCCCAACTTGATTTCTTATACAACCCATCACTACCTACCCAAGGTCAGCACTGCCCACAGTGGGCTGGGCCCTGCCACATTTCAATATTAAGCAAGATATACAGGCAATCTGATGGAGGCATTTTATCAGTTGTGGATCCTCTTCCCAAATGACTGTAGCTTGGGTTGAGCTGACAAGGAACTAACCAGTACAGCATGTATATCACCATGGCTCTGTCTTCCTAGCCTGCTCCTTACACACTCCCTTTTGTCTTTTCTTTCAGCAGCTAGACCTTCTCTCAGAGGAGCTGCCTGAACACTGTGCAAATCTGCAGCAATGCAACTGGACAGAGGGAGAGCACGGCCAGAGTTCATGTGTTCAAACCCACACTGTGGCCCCTGAGCCTGCCCTGCCTGCCAGCAATGGGCAGCAGATTCCCTGCTCGGGGGTGACTCAGCTGGTTGCTCTTTGTCCCTCTGACCGTGAGACCAGACGAAGGATGTCTCTACAGTCACCAGCTATGACAGAGTCAGGTCCGGGTCCTTCATCAAGTAGTACTGTAGAGTAATCTCTGCTAGACCAGAGAGTTTGATGACCTTTGTACAAAATGGAAGATCCCAGAACAGCTGTAACAAGGGAATCTGATTCCTATGTACCCTTCTATTCTATGATTAAACTCAGAATATTTTAATATTCATTGATTACATAATAAGGAGTCACCCGGTATGTGCCTGACTGGGGTATATTATAGTCATTGAGTAGCATATGGCCTTTACCCTGAGAAAGCATGTGTCCTAGTGGAAGAGACTGAATATAAACACACATATGTATCTATAATTAAAGTCAAGAAGAACGGCCTCTACCCTGAGAGAGCATGTGTCCTAGTGGAGGCGGCCGAATATAAACACACATATGTGTATAATTAAAAAGCAAGAAAAAGACAATGTGACCTTATTTTATGACAGATAAGTATCTGAGTCTGCTCAGGCACCCGGAAGGCATGTTCAGAGATGTGATACTGCTGATGCTGGAGGCAGCTGTGAGCAAGACAGAATGTCTGTGCATCAAGAGTTGGATAAAGTGAGAGAAACAACAAATAAATACCATTTCCATATAGTTTGTGGAGGAGTCACCATGTGACATGGGAGGGAAGTGCCCTGGGGACCTCATCAAAGGGAGCTATTAGGAAAGACTTGAAGGTAAGAAGATGGAAGCCCTGGAGAATTCATGTTCAAAAGACTGGAAAGCAGAAGAGAGAAAGGTTCACAGGCTGGGATGTAGAAACGCTATTTTGCCAACTGTGGTAGGCGATAGTGAGGACCTATGTGAGGACCCTGACTCCCTCTAGGCCGTGGTCAGGAGTCTAAGGGCATGTATTCTTGCAAGTGCAACAGAAAGCCTCCATAAGTGTTAAACATGGATTTCATAGGGTCTTAGCTACCTTTTATAATCACAAAAAGATACCACCATGGAACCTATGGAGAGGTGAGGCTGCTGGCTATAAACCTATGGAGAGGTGAGGCTGCTGGCTATAAACCTATGGCTTACAGTTGTCCCTCAAGTCAAAAGTTGTCCAGCTGTTTCCATCCAGCTGTGGGAACAGCATGGCTCCTACTACAGGGAAAACGCATGGAGGTAGATATGAAAGCCAAGGGATGACTAGAATCAAGAATAGATGAAAAATGAAATAGTGAGAAATAGCATCATAAGAACTCCTGAGGGAAGCTTCTTGTTTGTATGAGAGGATGAGTAAGCAGAGGGCACTTCCTAGCTAGGAACCCAAGACAATATTCCTTTGGAAACTGTCTACTAGCCTGTTTCATTCCTTATCTTCCTGCTTTGGTTGCTATGACTCCAGTGAGGCTCTGATTTCCAGGGACCATGCACTGTCTCTCCTGCTGTACCTCCCTAGAATGTGGACATCTCCATTCACACATCTTCTTCAGCATCCATATGCACCATATGTATGACCCCAGCGCCAACCCCTTCTAAACCCCAGTCTTCCATCCTCCTACCACACACACTCAGATGAACCCATCTGCCTTGTCCCCGTGTGGCCTTTACTGGCACCTCGGTATCAGTCACTGCATCACTGCTGTTTCCTCATAGCCTGGTGACAGCACAAGGCATGAGCCTTTGACATGCCTTGAGCTTCCCTCTCTCTGAGATGCCTCGGCAACTGACAAACTGTCTCCGCCGGCACCAATAGGGTCATGGTTCCTAGACTCAGGGAGAGAACCTAAGAAGTAATATGTCAGATAACTAAGAGAGTCATCTCAAGACTATGATCCCAGAGCAGTCTGCTGCCAAAATGTTGCTCCAGCCAGGAATCACTATGCCCTTTCCTTTCTGCTGCTGCCTTGCTTTCCTGGACCACACCCCTACTCTGGTTCCCACGGTATGATGCAACTTCCAGCTGCAAACTGGCTCCTAATTGCTTTTGTACATCCTAAGTTTCTTCCTTTTCTAGACTGTCAACATTTGTCTTGGTTCAGACTTGAGCTGCCTTTGCCTGCAGCCTTTGAGCCTGTGGTTCCTGCCTGTTCTTCACTGGACTGCCTACTACCTGCTTGATGGCCTCATGCCCTACTTTGTTCTCATGTCAATCTGAAATGCTTGTCCTTTGGACTACTTTGTATATCCCTACATTCCTTCACATCACAGACTCTGAATGTACAGATTCAACTAACAGCTCTGCGATATTCAGAAAACAATCGCATATGCATTATAGACATTGCTCTTGCCCTCCTTCAACTATTTTGTAACATATTTTATTAGGCACTACAAGTAATCTAGGGATGATTTAAAGTGTTCAAAGTATGCAGATGTGTATGTTTTCTGCAAACACTCTATTGTGTAACATAAGGCTTGTTGGACAGAATAAATGCAGTAAATTGGTTGCAGTAATTAACACAATATCCCCCAGAGACTAAATGCTCAATATATGTTGGCTATTGTTGATGAAAGACGAACACATCAGTAAGTCCAATGTGATCATTACCTTCTTTCTGTTGAGAAGGATTCTGTGAGCAAAGCAGCTTACCCTGGAAGAATATTAACAAATGCCTGAGGAATAGATGAGCAGAATAAAGTAGCACTCTCAAGAGACAGGGAAGCGGATGATCTCACCGCAGAAGCAACACCATTTCAAGCTGTAGGAGGAGCTAAGCTTGCACTTAAAAGGGATTTGTGTGTGGATCATTTTAACCTCCAGGAAAGATGACTTCAGATGTGAAGGAGGAGACAGAGACCCACTGCTTGAATGAAGAATGGCAAATGAAATCCCCAAAGAGCTCTACATAGTAAATGGCAGACCCCAGCTCTCCAACAAGAAAGATAAAAGTGAACAAAAAAAATGTAGAAACACTTCTATGTCCCACCCAGAACTTTTACTGTCTTTAATGACTGATGGGCTGATTGCGAAATGTCACCTGGAATTCCAGTTCTCAGACTCAGACTGATTGTAATCACTGACTTTCCTGGTTCATGTGATAAACATCTTATCTCCAGTTGGTTCTGTTTTTCTGGATGACTCTGGTAGTGAGGAAGAAGAGCTCAAAGACCAAAAGCTTGACTTATAAAAAGGTATGCTGAGTGCTGGGTTTGTTAATAAGAAGCAACTGAACTCTGGCAATAAACCCGAGGTTTGATCCAATTTCACAACTAATTATTTGTATTTAATAAACTGAGCTCTGTAGATCTCAAGGTCATCATCTACAAATTAACACAGAGAATGCTTATTCAGCCCTTTAGCTGGAGCCTGGAATGATGCCAAGGCTCAGTAAGTAAATACAGTGTTTGTCATTAGCAGGAGTAGATGCCAATGCTTGGCCATCTTACCCTTAGCTAAGTGCTGCACCAAGTACTCTATGTGTCTTGTCACATATCTCCACAACAAAACTCCAGAGCAGAAACTCACCTATGCATAACACACACACACACACACACACACACACACACACACACACGCACGCACGCACGTGTACACACGTACACACACCAAAACTAAACTGTCTGAGGTTTGGGATCTAGTAGGGTGTAGTTTGAAGTTTTCATCCCACAGCAGTAGGGGATTAAATTGACACTGGTCCACTGATTTTTCTAAAACGAAATATATTAAAACTGTCAAGCCTTGGGGCTTATGTGGAGCTTACTAATAGGCCCAACTCAACCAGAGTAACTCTTTTTCTGTCTGTATTCTGCATTGAGTTTGGCAAAAATCTTACTTCAGGCAAATACTCACTGCTTAGAAGAGCTTGAAAAACTTAACATACTGACCACATTTGACTTTTGTAAACAGATAGTGTCTGTTGCTTTTGTATAAAATGTTTTCTACTACACAGAAATCCTTTTGTACCTACCATTTTAGCAACATTTAGCTCTTAACTGCTGTCATACCATCAAGATAAACAAGAATTCCTTTGCATTTCCTGAATGATGCCAAGCTCTGTTTCCTTTTTTTTTTTAATATATGTTGATATTGTCCAAGTTAATTCTTGAGGAGATCTTAGATCGTGTGTTTATAAATAGAAATAAAAATAGAGAAATTACCTTCAGGAAGTGGATAAACACACACACACACACACACACACAACACACACACACACACACACACACACAATCTTTTACATGAAGCTGAAGCTACTTGTTTAACTAAAAAAGAAGGAAAGAGTAAGCAGACTTCAAGTTTAGAAATTTGCCAGGGAACAACTTGGCCTTTTCTGTGGCATATTCCAGGGATCTTCCTCCTGTGGATTTTACCCCCTCCAGATTTCAGGATTCAAAGCCAAAAGCCTTGATTAGAGGGGCTCATTTCAGAAATAACACTTGGAATTCAAGTCACATATTTTCTTTGGTTTTTGTTCTGCATGAGTGAAGACCTAAGTTGCATGATGGAGACAAAGAAAACAACCTTGAAGGTTGTTCTGATCCATAGCTTATGCCAAGACCACAAAGATTCGCGTAAAGAAATTCACGTTTGGTGCACAGAAAAATATTCTCCAGAAGCATGTTCCACAAGACTTTGTGTATTGAACAGATCTTTCTTAGTTCTGTTTTCTTTCTTTCTGTAGAGCTAAACCTTAGATTTCCTCAAAAGAAAATAATTTTGCTAACATTGAAAAATGAAGCTGAAAGATTCTAGTGATAAGAGAATTTACTCTTGAATGACTCATTCTTTGTTGAGGTAGTAATTGGTTCCTGTGAGATGAAATGGAATAAAATAGGACATTTATAAAGAGGTCAAAGAATCAGTTATTTCTTCATGGGAGGAGGTATTTCCAGGGTAGTTTCCTATGGGATAGTGGGTTGCATATTTAATTTCAAATTGGAATTTGAGCAACATGTAACAGCTATAATTAAACGGACCACAGATTATTCAAACTGATGTCAAATCTCCTTTCTTG
Source organism: Peromyscus maniculatus bairdii (assembly GCF_049852395.1). Lineage (NCBI taxonomy): Eukaryota > Metazoa > Chordata > Mammalia > Rodentia > Cricetidae > Peromyscus > Peromyscus maniculatus. The sequence goes on from NC_134854.1 coordinate 79,044,282, forward strand.
AAAATTGGAGAATGTAAACGGAATCTAAAACATGGAAGCCATCTTTCCTGAACTTGAGCTCAGCCTCTCTAATGTTTTACCTTTTTTTTAAAAAATAAAGATCTCTACTAATTCTTTGAAAAGTTCACACAATGCATTTTCATCACATTCATTCTTATTCCCCCAGCTCCTCTAAGATCCACTACCACTTTTAGCCCTGCCCCCAACTTTATGTCCTCACTTTGTTTTGCTTTCAAATAACCTATCATGTTCGATTTGTGCTATCCATGTATTCCTGAATATGGGTCCATCCACAAAAATGTAGTTGCTGTGCTAGAGGCCACACCCTTAGAGACAACTGACTCTTCCTCTCCAAGAAGCCATCAGCTGTCCATAGCTCCTCAATTAAGAGTAGGAGCTTGTGATTCCTTACCTACTATGTTATAATGTTGACTGACTTTACCTTGCAAAAATCTTCTATAGCCAACATTGAGTGCCATTGTTCTGTCATGACCAGAAGATACTGTTTCACTCCAGTCCTTCCTGGCATCTGGCTCTTATAGCTTTCCATCCGATCTTCTATGAGGGTCCCTGAGTCTTGAGTGGGGTATGATAAGGATGTGCCATTTGTGGCTGAGCAATCCACTGACAACGTTCTCTGCACTTTGGCTGCTTATGAGTTCTTGTATTAACCGCCACCCACTGCACAAAGAAACTTCTCTGAGGAGGTGTGAAAACTGAAGTCATCTGTGTTTAGAGAGATTCAAATTTAGAGATCAGTTTGATACTTTGTCTATTTAGCAGAATGGTAGTAGTATATTCAACCCTAGGGCCCGTGAACAACCAACCATGAGTTCTTGGTTGTACCAGATATATGTTATCTCTTGTGCTGTGGCCCTTAAATCTAATCAGTAAGCACTTGGTTACTCCCATTAACTATGGGCGTATTTCACCATACTGGTCATTATTGCAGGACAGAATTCACATCTGGCTAAGACTTTTGATGGCTTCTTCCTTTAGCAGCCTGCACAACATCGTCCAAAACTATGAAAGCTAGCCATCAAGGAGAAAACTTCTTGTCAGCACCACTTTGATTTCTGTATGTCCCATGACAAGAGTATATGGTATCTTCAGCAATAGGGTCTTACCGTCAAATTCTGGTGGGCAATCAAAAGTATTGTAAGTAACGTACATCATTTGTAGGGGGTCTGGAAAAGAAATAAGGGAAACAATTCCACTCACACTAGCCACACACAAAAGTAAGTACTAAAATAAACATAACCAAAGAAGTGAAAGACCTACAGAATGAAACTTCAAAATACTGAAGAAAGAAATCAAGAAGCCATCAGAAGATAGAGAGACCTCCCATGCTCATGGATTGGTAAGATTAATATTGTGAAAATGGCCCTCATATTAAAAGCAATCTATAGATCCAGTGTAACCCTGTTGTGGAATATTATTTTAAGGTGTGTTACATTTGTTTATGCTGTAGAACATTTGTTTAGTGATGCAAAGATGTGTTGCATTCTTTCATGTTGCATTTGTTTACTGTGAAGCTGTGTTACTTTGCCTGTCTAAAATACCTGATTGGTCTAATAAAGAGATGAACGGCCAATATCCAGGCAGGAGAAAGGATAAGAGTGGCCAGCAGGCAGAGAGAATTAATAGAAGGAGAAAAAAAAGTCAAGAGAAAAAGAGTAAAAACAACAACATAGGCCCAATCAAAATTCCAATATAATTCTTCATAAAAATTAAAAAAAAAAAAAGAAACTCAAAAAACTTAAAATTCATATGGCAGCACAAAATGCCCTGGATAGCTAAAACAGTCCTGATTAAAAAAAAATGTGCCATGGTTTCTGCTTTCAATGTTTAACACAGAGCCATGGTAATAAACGCAGCAAGCTACTGCCACAAAAACAGACATACAGACCTACTGATCAACAAAATAGAATCAGGGTCTCAAATATAAGTCCATATTCCCATGGACACCTTATTTTGAACAAAAATACCAAAAACATATATCGAAGAAAAAAAAAAAACACAGAATCTTTAGCAGATGGTGTTGGTAAACCTGGATATATAAGAATGAAAATTAGTCCTTGTCTCTCACCCTGAACACAAACAATTCCAAGTGGAGCTAAGCTCTCAGCATTAGACCTGGAACTCCAAAGCTTCTGGAAGAAAGAGTGGGAGGTATACTTACGGATGTAAGTTCTGGTAAGGACTTTCTGGATAACAATCTGGTCACCCAGGAAGCTGCAGCAACAATAAGTGGAACTTCATAAAATGAAAAGGCTTCTTATTGCAAAGAAAACTGTTAATCACCTGAAGAGGCAGCCTAAAAAAAGGAAACATTTGTACCAGCTCTACAACTGGTGGCAGCTTGGTGTCTAGAATATGCATAGAACTCAAAACCAGCACCAAGAAAATTAACAACCCAATTAAAAAGTGAGCTCTGAACCTGCACAGAGAGTTCTCAGAAGACACGCAAATGGCTCAGTGATATTTAAAAGGTGTTCACCATTCTTAGCCATCAGGGAAATGCAAATTAAAACCGCTTTGTGATTTTGTCTCTCCCTGTCAAAAGGGTCTACTTTTAAAAGATTGGCAGAACACAGGTTTTGTATGGGATGTTCCCTATTTGAATCTGTGACAAGTTAGTAAAGAAAGGTCCACATCAAAAATTATTCAAATTATGAACTTGAAGACCTTTCTTTTCTTGGTTCTTTGAGGATGTAAGTTCGTCCAGTACTGCTGACACCTGCTAACTCAGAGCCAGCCCTTGCCCTCTCACTCACCAGGAAAATGCAACAGCCCCACTGGAGGTCTTGTTCACTCTGCCACTCATTTCTGGATCCTCAGTATGTCTAATAACTGCTGAATGGCTAATAACAGTGTGCCAGAACCACAGGGTAGCTACATACATTTCTTCTCTAAAATCTAAAATACTGGACTGGGGTAGGTGGCAGATAACCGGCATTCAGGCTATGCTAGAATCTCCAAGGAATGAACCAGAGAAAGTCGTCTAAGAACTATGGAAGAAGGAAAGCAAACATTGCACACAGCAGCAGCTGAAGGGGAACGGCACCAGGAAGCCCTCTCTGCTCAGCTCTCCCCTGGAACAGCAGCAAGACACATTTGAAGCAGAAACCTGCTGCGTGCTGGGCCTGGACCCTGGCAGCTCCAGATCCCTCATGACCACACTCCCAGGGATGGAGAGCAAGTGTGATGGGACTGTATACCTAGGCCAGCCAGCACAGTGCCTTTTTATTTATTTATATTTTTCTTACTAAACAGAGGGCTTTAAAAACAATCTTATTAGCTACTTGAGAATAGCATGCAATGTATTTTGATTATATTCACTCCCTCAGTTCCTTTTTATATCCAGTTCCCTTCCCTACCCACCTGACCTTTTGTCCTTTTCTTTCCTCTCTTTTCTTAAACCCGTTGAGTACAAAATGTACTGCCCATATGATCCTGGATATGTGAACACCCAGCAGTTGACCTATAAAGAGGGGGCATTGACTTAAAAAAAAAATCAACTCACCTTCTCCCAGCAGTTATTAATTTCCAATAGCTCCTCACTGTAGTGGGTAGCCATTCCAACCTTGATCTGGAAGTTCCAACTCCCATTGAGGCTTCTGTAACTGTCACGCCTACAAGACGGGGCCAAGAGAGGACATTGAAGACCTGAGATCTGGATGCGCCATCTCTCTTGTTTCCTGGACTCTGGACGCTGGAGGTAGACTGAGCAGAGTTCTCCAGAGAACACCAATGGACTGCACTACGTCTTCCCCAGACCCTGCAACCTACCTATCCCTTCATTTTTAAGTTAGGCCACTAAATAAATCTCCCTTTTAACTACGTGGAGTGGCCTTAATAATTTCACCAATACCTCACCTAGGGGTGAGACTTTGTGTCCACCTCCCCTCTCCTTTCATGGATTTTGTCTGGGTTGACATTGTTTTCTTGTAGCCATCTACCACCTCTGCATCTCTTTCCACAATTATCTCCGAGCTTTGTGAGGAATAGTATGATACAGATGTCCCATTTAGAGCTGAGCATCCCATAGGTTCAACATTCTTAGACATCAGGGAAATGTGAGTTGAAACTAATTTGAGATTTCATCTTACCTCAGTCAGAATGGCTAGGATTAAAACAAAGTGATGACAAATGCTGATGTGGATATGGAGAAAGAGGAACACTAATTTCACTGTTGGTGGGACTGCAAGATGGTAAGCCACTATGGAAATCAGTGTAGAGGTTCCTCAAAAAGCTAGAAATAGACTTACTACAGGACCCAACTATATCACTCATGGACAAAATAACCCATGGACTCTTTTTTCATCCATGCTCATTATTGCTCTATCTACAATAGCCAGGAAACAGAAGCAGCATAGATGCCTATCAACTGATTTATAGTGAAACCCTGGCACATTTACACAATGGAATATTTTTTACCTGTTAAGAAAAATGAAGTTATGTAACTCATAGATAATTGAGTAGAGCTAGAAACAATCATTTTATTCAAGATAACCAAGATCCAGAAAGACAAACAATGTTTGTTTTATCTTATAGGCATGGGGTAACTTTAAATCTTTAGATATGTATGTTTCATTTGGAATACCAATAGAGAGCAGGAAATTAGGAAAGGGCCATCGTAGGGGGTGGGGTGATGGCTTTCAATTGAGGGGAATAGTACACAGTGGTATAAAGAGTAAATGGGAATTATGGAATAAGAGGTGGTCAATGGGGTGGGGAATGGGAGGGCAGAGTAAAGGAGGAAATTCAGTAAGGAAAAATTAACAATAAAGACTTTTGAACAAAGGTCATATGGAAATCTACAATTACAGAAGCTTTAATATATATATATATATACTATATTATCTCTCATATATATATATATGAGAGATAAATAGACACAGATAGATGATAGATAGATAGATAGATAGATAGATAGATAGATAGATAGATAGATAGATAGATAGATTGATAGATAGATAGATATGTGTACACATATATACAGAGTTTAAGTGGAGTTACCTGTAAGAGTGACAATACCCTTATTAAACTCCTTAAGCTAACAAATAAAAAGCCTAGTGCCTGGGATGGGTTTTCTCTTTTAGACTTGTTGTCCAGTGAAGTTCCACAGACCCCCCAAACATTGCAGGCTATTACCGATGCTCTTAGTTGCCACTCCAGAACTTAACAGTACAATCCTATTGCCAAGAGGACCACAGGCTTAAGTCATAGAATATGAAGAAATTGAACTGGCACTCACCTGAAGGTTTCACCTCTACTGGCTAGTTTTCATAATGCTGTAAGGCACTACATAAGCTACCAGAGAAGAAAAAATAATAATCAGTCTTCCCAGTTGTGATCTAAAAACACAACCGGCCTGACAAGATATGGCCACTAGTGCAATAGTGGTAGGAATATTACTGGAGTAACCAACTATTTTCTGATTGCATTTAAGGCCTGTATGATAAGATAGAATCTGTTCCTAGCACTATTACTGGGGCCAAGGGCCTGTGGCTAGACCTGTCATAGGCCCTTGGGGAAAATCTAGTACTATTATTCTGCTGAATAGACTTAGTATTAGGCTAACTCCTAATGACTTATCATTATATCCATAAATTAATGTCTCTCTCTCTCTCTCTCTCTCTCTCTCTCTCTCTCTCTCTCTCTCTCTTTTGATGTTACTACAGACTTTATTATTTTCTTATAATTTTCAAGTAATTGGCATAGTGTTAGGTGCAGGAAGCAAACAACTATTGAAAACATTCAACAGCTGAATATAAATACTTAAAACTCCACAGAGTGCCAAGTATTTGCTTTAAAACATAAGGTAACATCGAGTTCCTACAGAACCTTCAAGAAGTTTATAGTTCTTGTTGTTGCTTCTTCTTTCTTTCTTTCTTTCTTTCTTTCTTTCTTTCTCTCTCTCTTCTTTCTTTCTTTCCTTCTTTCTTTCCTTCCTTCCTTCCTTCCTTCCTTCCTTCCTTCCTTCCTTCCTTCCTTCTTTCTTTCTTTCTTTCTTTCTTTCTTTCTTTCTTTCTTTCTTTCTTTCTTTCTTTCTTTCTTTCTTGTTTTTACATCCAAACCAAGTTTCCCCTCCCTCCTCTCCTCCCAGTTCCTTCTCCCACTTTCCCCTATCCTGTCCTCCTCATATGTTTCTCTTCAGATACAGGCAGGCCTCACAGGGATATCTGAGTATAGTAGATATCATTAGGACTCATTTATTGACTTTTTTTTCGTCAGTCATGTTTGGTTCTACCCTATGTCTCTGAGCCATCCAGCTTCCAGATCCTAGCCATCCAGGCAATGTTGGGCATGGGCTCCAACTTAGACCAGTCATTAGCTCCCACAAGTTCTGTGCCACCATTCACCCAGCACATCTTGCAGTCAGGACAGGTTGTGGGTGGTAGGTATTATGACTGGGTTGGTGTACCAGTCTCACCACTGGGAACCTATTCTGGTTACAGAAGATGGCTGGTTCAGGCTCCATATCCTCTATTACCAGGAGTCCTCACTAGGGTCACCCTCATAGGTTCCAGGAAGCTTCCACTGTACTAGGTTTCTACATGCCCCCCCAACGCTCACCTATTCCAGTAATCTCTCCCTGTATTCTCTCCTGACCCCCTTCTCCCACCTGATCCTTCTTGTTTCCATCCCAACCTGCCCCAAGTCTACCCACAAGATCTATTCTGTTTCCCCATCCTAGGGAGATCCATAAGTCCCCACCCCCTCAGAGCTCTCTTTATCTAACATCTCTGGGTCTGTGAATTGCAGTGTAATTATCTTTTGCTTGATAGATAATATCTACTTATAAGTGAGCACATGTCATGTTTGTCTTTCTGGGTCTGGTTTGCCTCACTCAGGATAATTTTTTTTTTCTATTTCCATCCATTTGCCTGCAAACTTCATGATATCATTCTTTCTAACAACTGAGTAATAACCCATTGTGTAAATACAACATATTTTCTTCATCCATTCTTCAGTTGAGGGACATCTAAGTTGTTTCCAGTTTCTATTATGAATAAAGCTGCTATGAACATGGTTGAACAGATGTCCTTCTGGTAGGATCTGTGTATATTCCCAAGAGTAGTACAGCTGGATCTTGAGATAGATTGATTCCCAATTTTCTGAGGAACCATCATACTGATTTACACAGTGGCTGTATGAGTTTGTACTCCCACTAGCAATGGATGAGTGTTCCTCTTGCTCCACATCCTGACCAGCATGAGTTGTCACTTATGTTAGTGATTTTAGCAATTCTGAAAGGTGTAAAAAACGGAATCTCAAAGCAGTTTGAATTTGCATTTCCCTGATGGCTAAAAATGTCGAACATTTCTTTAAGTGTTTCTCAGTCATTTGAGATTTCTCTAATGGGAATTCTCTGTACCCCATTTTTAATTGGGTTGTTTGGTTTGTTGAGGTCTAGTTTCTTACGTTCTTTATGTATTTTGAATATTATCCCTCTTATTAGATATGGAGTTGATGAAAATCTTTTCCCATTCTTTATGCTGCTATTTTGTCCTATTGATGGTGTCCAATAACCTTTAATTATAGTAAACTTGATCACTTACATTCCACTGGTGTACTTTGTCTCTCCTAAATATTTTTGTTGTTTATTTTGGACCTCCAACAAGCTTAATCATCCTGCGTGCGCGCGCGTGCGTGCGTGCGTGCGTCTGTGTAGGATCAGTGTTAACATAGGGTGTTTTCCTCCACTGTTTCACTTTATTTATTGAAATGGGGTCTCTTGATGAACCCAGACCTCACTACTACTGGTTAGTCTATCCATCCATCTTATCCTGGGAAATCCCCTTTCTCTTCCTTCCAAGTACTAGGATTATAGCCAAACCTCCTTGCCAAAGAGGTCACAACCCACAGGTTGAAAACTGATCTAGAAGAAAATGGATAAATAAAGCAGCTGGCATTGATTTATCCAAGTCACTCAATGGTATGTTCAATATCAATAAGTTATCATAATATAAATACGTCCCAGCAATCTAATACCTCCATATTTTTTAAAATTTTAACTTTTTATATGTATATATGTGTACATAAGTACATTATGTGCATACAGGAGTCCTCAAAGGTCAGATGAAGCCATTGGGTTCCCTGGAACTGGAAATATAGGCAGTAGTGAGCCACCATATGACTGGTGAGAACTGAACCCAGGTCCTCTGTAAGAGCAGTAATCATTCTTAACCACTGAGCAGCTCCTCCAGTGCCCGAAATGATTTTTAATGATATTGCATTGTGCCTTCAATTTTCCATCTTTCTGCACAGAGGAAATTCTGAAATAAGAGAGTGTGCATATTAAGCTAGGATGTGGCCTATACTTCCACTTTTGCCATCTATGTTGACCACAGAGCTCACTCAAGGCATACTCTGCACTTCCAGATGAGGGTGACATAAACCCCAGAGGGGAAAGAAGCTGACAAGGATAGGATGCATCTTGTACCTTAGACTGCCTTCAGAGATCTCATTATATCAACTGCAGCCAAACACCCATGGTCCAGAATCTGGGTCCACAGTCTGGGTGTGGATGCCTGGAGGAATAATGAAAAAAGGATACAAAAAGAAGGCAGGATGGAAGTGAGGGAGGAAATGGTTTAGGGGAGAAGAAAGAGAGGGATGAAGGGAGAAAAAGCAGGACAGAGGAAGAGAAGGGAGAAGGGAAGAAAAGAAAGGACCAAAGAAAAGCATCCTGGTCTCCCTTGAGTTACAATGTTGAAGAGATTAAAGGCAAATCTTCCTGGCTAATGACTCACCAACTGTTACAGGGTGGACCAGATCCCAGAAGACACCCACTAGGATTTCTAGGTTCTTATGTCCTAGAATAAAGAATTGAACCTAGGACACGTAGATAATGTAGAAATAGATACAGTTTATGAAGACAGCATTTCTGAGGGTGGAAGTGGGCCTGAGAGCTTGGCAATTTTAGAAGCTCAACAGCTTTGGGCCACATGAGTCATGACATTTTATGGGTCATTTATAGAGCACCCATCTTGGTTGTATTTATGTATCAGGGGTTTTCTTCATACATGGTTTGTTTCTTACATGTAAATCTTGCTTGGGGTTCTCATATTTTATGCCAACTGGCTTCTTTCATATGCCAATCTTGATGCCTCTCTGTCCTCACTCTACTCTCCTGCTCCTAACATAGCACTGTATGTAATTGTTAAGTAGCTGGACAGAGATTCATATCCTTGGAGATCTCTGAGGGAAGCCCCTCCTTCTCATAATTAGCTCTGGACCCTACCTCCTGTTTCCCTGGTAACACACAAATCTTAAGAAAGGCCAGAATTGCAATTTCTCCACCTTAGAATTTAGAAGACTGTATGAAAGGGAGGAAGGTGGAAGTAGGCTTTATTTGAGACAAATAAAAGCCATTTTCTCCTGTTAAAGATTGGGAATTTTATGGATTTAGTCTTTAATCTTCCCTATTACATGGATTTTGGCTAAAAGAATGAGACCCACAGACCAGTGAGATGGCTCAGATGGCAAAGAAGCTTGTTGCCAAGCCTGACAACCTGAGTTCAATCCCAGGGACCCACATGCAAGCTGTCCTCTGATCTCCATTTGTATGAAGAGATTCACATGCACACACATACACACACACACACACACACACACACACACACACACACACACACACTCACACACACATGTCCATGCATGCACACAGAAAATAAATCCATAAAAAGGTAATAAGATGAGATCTGAGTTCCAGCTCTGGGTCCAGTTGTCTTCCTTTCCTATTGTCTGTGTTGGTTTGGATATCATGAACTATTTTGAAATCCACCTGTAATTATTGGTCATAAAGGCAAACAAAGTTCTTTGAACAATTATTGTCTCTGACACTATCCTCTTGCCAGCTCTGTCTTTCTATTTTAACCCCTCAGTCTTTCACATTGGTTTCACTGAATCATTTTTATCTCTCAGACACTGAACTATAGAAGCCAGCCAAATACATATGCATTTCTTTAAGTATGAAAATACATGTCTAGGAGAAAAAACAGCAGTAATATCAATATAAAGTCAATCAAGCAATAAAAGTATATCATGTTTAAATCACAAAATACACAGAAATAATGGTGATAAAGATATATAGTGAAATTTCTGGTGGCAAGGTACTCAGTGTTGTTGAAGAAAGTACACATAAGCTCGAGAAAAGGGAATACCAATTTAAAAAATCACAAGTATTAGTTCAGTACTACAAGAGAGGGGTATGTATGATTGTCAAGTAAGTCTACATCAATCAATGATGGTTAATTGTAGTTCTCAAGTTGGTTGAAATTGGACTCAACTGAAAAGATAAACCTGTAGGGTGGGCCTGTGAGGACATTTACTAGGATTCACTGAAGCAGGGGAAACCCTCTGTTAGAGTGGGCAGCATCTGCTAGCTGCTGCTTAGATATAATGAGGTGTGGGGGAAAGAAAACCTGCTTCTGCCTGCCAGACTCATTCTTCGCTGCTGAGTGCTCTTACTTTTCACTGACCTTCACTGACATCAAAGCCCGGCTGCTTTGTCATTAAACACATAATGAAGACTACAAGATCTCCAGGCATCTTCCAGGCTTTCCAGGTCACTAGACTGGTACAGCTGAGGTATCCACCCTTGTAGACTGAGCAATTCTTAGTCTCTCCAGTGCGTAAGTGGCTAGTACTAGACTATGCAGCTTCTATCTTGTAAGCCAACCTAGTAAATCCCCTTTGTAACATACCTTCATTGTTCCTCTAGTAAACCCTGACTTATGCAGGGTCCGCTTATGCTTCTATCCAGAACACTTTATATCATAATAACCAGCAGGGTGTGGTGTGGTGGAACTCACCTTTAATTACAGCATGTGGTAGACAGAGGCAGGCAGAGCTCTTTGAGTTCAAGGCCAGTCTGGTATACATAGAGAGTTGCAGGCCAATCAGGTCTACATAGTGAGATCCTGTCTCAGCACACACACACACACACACACACACACACACACACACACACACACACACACAGACAAACAGACTGACAGACAGACTGACTGAGAGACAGAGACAGACAGAGAGACAGAGACAGAGAGACAGAGAGAAGAAACTGCTTAATCTTGTAAACCTGCTGATGGCTGCCTCATTCTATTGATTGGTCTGGGAATCACTGACCACCTAGAGAGAGATGTTCTTTAGAAATATTGGAGATACTCTTTGGAACTTCCCAAAGTAGGAAACAGGGAAAGATTCCACCAGGCCAATATACAGAACTTCTTGATTGTGGAGAATTAAAATGTTTCAGAACAAATTATCTTGAGCTATCTTTAGCCATTTTTAAAAACCATCCATTGCTCATACCTGTGTCTGACCTAACATCTTTGTGACTATAGAAACCACTTTAAATGCATGCTTAGCAAGCCACTATATTCCACCAACCAAAAGCCAATGTCACCAGATAGCGTCTGATCCTTGACTTACTATGGCCTGACTTCGTCATGTTCTAGCCGATATTTTTTTTTTTTTTTTTTTTTGGTTTTTTTTGAGACAGGGTTTCTCTGTGTAGCTTTGCGCCTTTCCTGGAGCTCACTTGGTAGCCCAGGCTGGCCTCGAACTCACAGAGATCCGCCTGGCTCTGCCTCCCGAGTGCTGGGATTAAAGGCGTGCGCCACCAACGCCCGGCCTAGCCGATATATTTTTAAAGTGCCTTGATGAATGAATCTCTTGGTTCTATTATGAGAACATCATGAAACTGTTAGAACACTTGAATGGCATTCATGAAAATCTGAAATGTGTCCCCAAATCAAGATCACTTATATTTGGCTCCAGAATAAACTATCTTTTATTCATCTTGAAGTGAGAATGATGTTTTTGTATCAGGAGAAGATAATTTGAATTTTTTTAACATTATTGCTTCTTTGTCAAATAAGTAAGAACTTTCACAAACAAACACAAAATTGTTGCCTCTTCATATACAGATGGAAAGTCAGGAAGAAGTGTTGCTGCTGTTTTAACAGCCCAAAACAATTGTTTTTGTTTTTATTTTTATGTGTATGTGTATGTGCCTGAATGTACATAAGTATACTATGCGCAAGAAAAAGGTTAGAGGTCAGAGGAAGCCATTGGGTTCCCTGGAGTTATAGACCATAGTGAGCCACCATGTGACGGGTGGAAGTGGAATCTAGGTCCTCTGTAAAACCACTGATCATTGTTAACCACTGAGCCATTTCTCCAGACTCAGATATGATTCTTAATGATATTGCATTGTGCCTTCAGTTTCCCCATCTTTCTGTACAGAGGAAACTCTAAAATAAGAGTGTGCATACTGAGCTAGGACATAGCTTAGCTAGGAGAGTACCTGCTTGGCATACACGAAACCCTGAATTCCATCCCTGACACCACATAAAATCAGGCATGTCGTATGCCTACAATCCCAGTGTGTGGGAATGAAAGAGAAGAGGATCACAAGTTAAAGGTCACTGTTGGTTATTTATAGAAAGAGCTAGAGGCTGGCCTAGGCAACATGAGAGCCTGTCTAAGACAAATAAAATAGTATGTATAATCTTCATTTCCAATTTAGCCATAAACCTGGCTTCATTTCTATTTCCCCTCTACAATTCCACTAAACTGGTTCTGGAAACTTGATGACTTCTAATAGAAAATAACAAAGTTATTTTGCCTTTGTTTGGTTCATATAAGGGCTTGCAGCACAGTGTTTGGAAGGTTTCTGTATAAAAACAGCATTTATCTCCCACACATTGCATTAAGATGAGTGAATTACCTCAATCTAAGGTTCTTTGTTTATATAATAAAGAGAGAAAACACTCTAAAAATTAACAAAAGGCTGGCTATTCTAGCAAAGACCTCATAAGATTATTTGAAAGGTTTGGGATAAAATAATAGGTCATTTAGATGATGTGACAGGATCAAGGAAGAGCTTAGTGTTAAATAGTGGAAGCTACAGTCAGGTATTTGTGACTAATATTGAGTCTGTGGGCAGAATTTGAAACTATGGGCCACACTTTTCTCAGGGAGCTCACCCATTTTAAAAAGTTACTCCACTATCTAGGTTTTTCCTCCATCTTACTTGTTTTCCCATTTGTTTGCTTCCTAAATCCTGATCTGACTGCCCACTTCCCATATAGTGGATGTTGGAGATGTTCCGAAGGCCTTCTACTTCAGTCCCTTCATTGTTCACAGCAATCCCCATTTCCACTTTCAGCTATCCAATAAAATAGCTCATGTATATTCACATCTTTAACTCACATCTCTTTTCTACATTCTGACTGACAGTTGGACTCAGAAAGGCTCTATAGGGTCTATGCTAATGGAGCAGAAACGGTGGAGGAAGTAGAGAAACTGAGGCAGGTTTATGACTAAATTGGAAATGTAATAATCATACCACTAGCCACTTACTTTTGTAGGCACTAGCCCTGCCAGAACTCTGGTGATCTGAGTAAACTTGGTATTGTTCAAGTACAGCTGGGCTTTCAACTATCCTCTTCACCCCAGAAGGGAGATCTGGCTGATGTTGGATTCGAGAAAAAGCCAGAAAAGCCCAAGAGCTGCTAAAGCTTCCTTAACTAATCATGCAGAAGTTATTAGTGAAGGCAATTCCAAGAGGTGGTATTAGTCCCAAGTACAAAAGAAATCTTTAATCTGTAGCAAAACTTTGGCTGATCTGATTCTTAAATCTGGAAGAAATCATATACAAAATTCCCATGACATGTGCCTGTTCCTTAACTACAATGAATGCTAACTTGTTTTCTTTAAGTTTCTTCTCATATCCATAACTACATAACCTAGTCTAGACTTAGAAAATAATCAGCTATTACTTATTTTTGTATTGATGCATCAATTCTTTCTCCTTTCCTTGTAGAGCTGCAACATTGCTAACACAAAATCTTGTCCTTTTGTTCTACAGTGCTCTGAAGTACTTCTTATTTTACAAATATTTTCCCTCTGTGTTTTCATGTTGGATAATTTTGGTTGACCTACCTTCAATCTGTTTGACTCCCCTGTTTTACATCTGAATTCTACTTTTGAAATTAAGTAGATTTTTTTTTTTTTGTTGCTGTCATGGCACATTTTACTTCTAAAGTTTCCATATGGTTCTTTGATATATCTACATTCTCTCACTTTGTTGTCAACGTCTATCTCTTATTTCTAGAGTATATATCATTATACATATGTTTAAAAGTCTTTGTATTTTGTCTGGTATGTTTTCCCTTGAAGGGTATTAAGATTTCTTAGTTTGCTCTACACAGGTAATTTGAGATTATATTGTGGATGTTTTGATATTATATGATATTCTTCAGAAGGTAAGGAAAGGTAGAAAGAGGCATCAGTAACACTAAAGATGTTTGAAAAAGCCATAGTAAATCATATTATTTCATAGTAACCTAAAGTCACATAATGTGTGTGGTGTGTGTGTGTGTGTGTGTGTGTGTGTGTGTGTGTGTGTGTGTGTGTAAACATGGATTACACCTTTTTAACAAAGTCTTGCCACATGGGATAACAATGCTGTCCCCCAAAGCCATAGACTACCTTTGATGGCTAATCTTGGTTGTCAACCAGACTATATCTGGAATTAACTAAAACTCAAGCAGCTGGGCAAGGGTGTGAGGGGTTTTTCTTGGTTGGACTATTTGAGGTTGAATACTCACCCTAAATCTGGGTCACTCCTGGTGGCAGCCCACATAAAAGAACTTGGACATGGATGAAGGAAGCTTTTGCTTTTTGCCTGCTTGCTGTCATCTTGATGACAATTTGTAGCTAGAGTTTTCCTGCCTTGCCCACAGTCAGGACAAATCTTTGTCACCCGCCAGTCCCACAGCCGCTCAGACCCAACCAAGTAAACACAGAGACTTATATTGCTTACAAACTCCATGGCCATGGCAGGCTTCTTGCTAACTGTTCTTATATCTTAAATTAATCAATTTCTATAAATCTATACCTTGCCACGTGGCTCATGGCTTACAGGCGTCTTCACATGCTCCTTGTCATGGTGGCGGCTGGCAGTGACTCCCTCTGCCTGGCAGTGTCTCACTCTGCCTTCCTGTTTTCTCTGTTCTCCTTTCTGTTAGTCCCGCCTTTACTTCCTGCCTGGCCACTGGCCAATCAGTATTTTATTTATTGACCAATCAGAGCAATTTGACATATAAACCATCCCACAGCAACAATTCCAAAGTTATTCCTTTGCTGGTGTTAGAACCTGCTTCTTCAGGATTCTAATGCAGACAAACATCCAGCAGTTCTCTATGACTTTCTTGGGACTTAAGCATCAGATTTAGAATGTCATGACATTCAGTCCCTTGGACTGAGCAACTTTGGCCTTTCGATTAGGAGACAGCCATTGTTGGACTGCTTGGACCACAGCCTCTAAACCACTCTATTAAATCTCTTACATATGCATGTGTGTGTGTGTGTGATATGAACACACACATATATAGTTGTATATGTGAATAGTTATATATATATATATATGCATGCATGTATGTATAGTTACATACACGTGTATGTTTGTATTAATTTGTTCTATAATTCTATTCCTTTAGAGCAGCAATTCTTAACATGTGGGTTGTAATACCTTTGGGTGTCAAAGGACTCTCTTACAGGGGTTGCCTAAGAACATTGGAAAATATAGATTTTATAGTGTGATTCATAACAGTAGCAAAATTACAGTTATGAAATAGCAATGAAAATAATTTTATGATTGAAGGTATTATGTATTAAAGGGCCACAACGTTAAGAAGGTTGAGAACCACTGCTTTAGAGAATCACTATTAATACACTATCTGACAAAAACCTGTATACCAGGCATGAGAAACTTCTTTTCATGTTACTTGTCAGGAGAGTCCAAAAGACTCCCTAAAAAATATAGGCTGCTACTATTGCCCTTGATGCTGAAGACACCACAACTTTAGACACAGGACTCAGAAGATTCGAGATGAATATGACCTGAAAGCCTCCTCTTTAAGCATGAGTTTTCATAGTTTCTAAAAGTTCTGTGCAAGTTGCGAAGGGAAGAAAGCTGGCAATAGCCCTATCCAGCTGTGAATATGAGCCACAAGAATGACCAGCATGTCAAGATATCCCTAAAGATGCGATAGTGACACTCATATTTTGTAGATAAACAAGTGTCTAATTAGATCTAAATACTCTCAACAGGAAGGAAATTATTCTTGGTACTGGAAACCTAGTCAACTCCCTGTGAGGAGTGACATCATGGATCTTAGCAGAGAATCTTCTACTGCCACTTTCCTATGACAGTATAACTCCTAACTGTACCTGAAATATTTGCCCTTCTGCTCACAGGTAAATATATCTCTTGACCTTCATCTAAGAATCTTCTCTTTGCAGCACACAGAGACCATTAAAGAAAACTACCGATGGCCAAGATACTAAGAACAACCAATCATATGGTACCCAGTCCCAATAGATAACATCTACAATACAACCCTCACACCTGAGAACAACTGATCATGTGGTACCCAATCCCAATGAATAGCATCTACAACACAACTCTCACACCTAAGGTGCAGGGAACATCACAGACGATGAGACAGAAAGACTGTAAAAACCAGGGTACCAAAACGTTTGCTTAGAGATTGTATCTTTTTGATATTACAGGCAAGTCCCTCATGTGGTGACCCCCAATCATAAAATTATTTCATTGTTGTAATTTTCAGTAGCAAAGTTATAAAGTAGCAACAAAATAATTTTATGCCTGGAGGTCACCACAACAAGAGGAACTGTCTTGAAAGGTCACAGCATTAGGAAGGTTGAAAACTACTGACCTAGAGTCAAGAACTGAAGCCAAGACCATGAGGGTGCTGCTTTCTCCTCAGGCTCACAATCAGCTGCCCCTCTTGGACTTTCCAGGGCCACTTGCCAATGGGTAACACCACCCAGAGTGGCCTGGCCCCTCCCACATCAATCACTAATCAAGAAAATGCTCCCACAGACTTGGCTGCAGATCAATCTAATGGAGGAATGTCCTCAGTTGGTGTTCTCTCTCCCTAGATGACTCTACCTTATGTCAAGCTGACAAAAGACAAACAAACAAAAAACTACAGCCAACACACTCCTCCTCAACTTAATAGAAATTACTTGCATAGTTGTTCTTAATACTCTCTTATTATAGTTAAAAATTATGCTAATGCTTGTCTAACACAGGCTAAATTGGTGGGTCTCAACCCTCTTAATGCTACAATCCTTTAATACAGTTCCTTATGTGTGGTAACACCCCAACCATAAAATTATTTTCATTGCTACTTTATAACTGTAATTCTGCTTCTGTTATAAATCATAATGTAAATATTTTTGGAGACAGAAGTTTGCCAAAGAGGTCACAACCCACAGGTTGAGAACCATGGGCTAGACACTGCACCAAACCATCTTTGGGTGTGATTCACATATAAGAAACAAGCACCTGAAGTAACTGTCCTCACTACATTTTAATGATGGGAAACAGAGGCATATAGGTGTTAGGGGAATTGATAATGTCACGGAGGTGCAAGACCAGGCAAAGTCTTCATCACTCAGGAGTGCAGCTAATCATGGCCTGTTCTGTCAGGCAGCCTGAGTTGGGACAAAGCTGCAGGTATCCAGTGTAGATGAGAGTTAGTCAGTCTTCTTTGAATCCCATGCTTTCCTACCTTTCAGCCTTGATTAGGTCAGGTTGAACAATGTACTTATGCACAAGGCTGGTTGAGATTTAATATTGCTTTGTGTTGGTTAGTGGGCAGGTGTTTGTTTAAAGGAAGTGGAAACAGGTGTGTGAGCCTTGATTCAATTACATGAAGAAGGAAGACACACTGATCCATGGCCATTTTCAAGGAGAGACACTGATTGTGCTAATTAATCATTTGTCTGTCAGAACTAAATAGAACATAATAGAAAATGATGTTCCAGTTGCCATAGATATGGAACATGGAGTTTGTGCCTGGCTCTCCTGGAAAGCAGATGCAACTGTTTATCATGACATCAATTAAGATGCGGTGCCTGACTCCTCCTGGATTACCATGTCTGAGATGGCTTGAAGGAAGGGTGTTTTCTAAACTCTTGCCAACAATGTGGGACCTCATCCAACAGGAACTGCCTCTCACAGGAACCTTTCCTTTCAAAGAGATTAATTGAGTCTTTTTAGATCAGGAGAATATCTCTGAGATAGAGCTAGAAGGGACATTTTGTATTCTGCAACTTGGAACACTCAATCTACTTCACCTGTCCAGACAGTCATGTTCATAATGGGCTGTCATAGAATACTTAATTCATTACTTCATTTATCTACTGGCTGCTCAATAGCCATAATGGCCTTTTAAAAACGTAAGTCAAGTACATTGATCTGCTTAAGTGTCTTCAATGACTGGTCAATAGATTTATATTTTCATAAAAATGAATAGCAAATCATAATACAGTAGGACATATATAGACAGTTTATATAGGCTATTCAAAATGAATTAATATAATTTTATTGCTAGTAGACCATAAGAAAAGATACATCTAGACACCTTAGCATATTCAGAAGAAACATTTGATAGAATTGACAGTTTCACAATAAAAAAAATTAAGGGGGACGTCACAAAAATGGTGAAGGATATTGACAAAAACTCAACCGTTATCATCACCAATAGTGAAAAGATTATTGGTTCCTTGCCAAGATCAGGAGTGAGGTGGATGCCTACTCTCATCACTCCTATGCAAAATTTTACTGGAAGATTTAAATAGAGCAAAGATGCAAGAAAAGTGAATGAAATCCGTACATTTTTTTTTTAAAGTTAAAAATTGTTCCCAAGGCTCTACAGAAGAGCTATGAAGCAATGAGTGTAGCAAGACTGCATAGGCTGGCTCAGTGGAGCAAATTTGCTTTTTTGTAAAGTGCAGTGAATAATTAGAAAAATAAACTTGCTGGGCGGTGGTGGCGCGCGCCTTTAATCCCAGCACTCGGGAGGCAGAGCCAGGCGGATCTCTGTGAGTTTGAGGCCAGCCTGGGCTACCAAGTGAGTTCCAGGAAAGGCGCAAAGCCACACAGAGAAACCCTGTCTCAAAAAAACAAAATAAAATAAAACAAAGTCATAACTAAATTAGAGCAAATAAATGAAATATTTATAAATTTGAGAAAATACACAAATGTTTTCTTACTAAGAGCTACAAAATATATGATTTTTAAAAGGGAATAAGGTATACTCTGAGTCAAATGAGAGTACTATGGCCAGAAAACAGGGATTCGTATTGCCCTGGATGGGTGTCACTATATGCTTTTGATGCAGACATGGAACAAAAGAAAGTTTTAAATCAATACATTTAGCAAATGTATTTACATGCATCAGGTAAATTGTGGCAAGTGGAGAGATCCGTGCTATAGGCTTCAGCTGCTCTCTGATGCTTTTAAGGGTGGGTTTTTGTTGATTAATTTTGTTATTGCACAGTTTTATCCATATAGACAATGATTTCTTATTACTCTCTCCCCTCACCCTTTCTTACCTCCCTCACATGCCACATTTGTAACAATACTCACACCGTCACCACATATTCTGACCTAGATTCATGACTCTTGGTTTGGTTTTATTATT
Source organism: Peromyscus maniculatus bairdii (assembly GCF_049852395.1). Lineage (NCBI taxonomy): Eukaryota > Metazoa > Chordata > Mammalia > Rodentia > Cricetidae > Peromyscus > Peromyscus maniculatus. Next base: position 79,063,823 of record NC_134854.1, read on the forward strand.
CATTTAATTTAAACAGAGCCATCTATTTGACCATTGGGTTTTAATTATCCATTGAAGAAAAACTACAAAACATGGATGAAAGAAGCCATAAAAATAAAGTAGGTAGACAGATAATGTGTTTATTGATTGGAAGAGTCAATAGTATATTGGTAAAATGTCAGAATACCCCAATTCTATCTAGGAATTCAATTACAACCAACTCAGCAGAATCTTTAAGGAAATTAATGATCATATTCTAAAGTTTACATGGGAAAATTAAAAAAAACTAGAATAGTCAAGATAATTGGGAGAAAGAAGGATAAAGTTGGAAACTCAGTCTTGATTCAAGACCTGTTATAAAGGTACAATTAAGAAGCTACAGCAGTAGTAAAAATGTGAACAAATAGAATATTGGGATAGGAAGGATTCATAGAAGAGACTCAAACATTCAATCAGTTTTCACCATTTGTAGGTTCTATATTTGAAGTTTGATTTCTTGGGTCTTGTTCCTCATAGTTTGTCCCTGTTTAGCCATTAGCCAATATATATATATGGGTTAATTTAAGATGTAAGAGCTAGCTAGCAAGAAGTTTGAGCCATTAGGCCATATAGTTTACAAATAATATAAGCCTCTCTTTGGGTCTGAGCAGCTGCAGGCCCAGGAGGGACCAGAGAAAACTTCAAGCTACAGTCGTGGAAATTAGCTCAGGTACCAACTGGTTGGTACCAGAGTATATGGCCATACTGGACACTGATGGTGATTAATGTCTGGCTGATGTATGGCTATCTAAATTTCCCTTTCTTGTAGTCATAAGACTAGAATCATATCCAGAATCTGGAGTATAACCATTAGTGTTAGTTTACAAATTAAAAGGATTCAATTCCAAGAGCATATCAAAGACAGAGTATCTGACCCATAAAACTGCATTTCAAGGAACTTCTCTTAGATATAATTACACATTGAATCACTGAGTAGGATGGCTGGTTTGTTCAACAAATGACTACTGAGTGCATATTTTATCCTAGTCAAGATTGTAGTCTCTCAAACACACAAAACAAAGTAAATAAGTTCTTGCTTTCACTTAATTTATATTCTGGTAGATATTCAGGACATGAATAGGTAATATATATAAGTAAATATGTAAAAGTAATAATATTGAAATAATAGTAAGTGCAGTTATATAATATAATTAATAAATTAGACAACATGATAGTTGATGTGGTGGTCATACTGCACTATGCCATCAACCATTGGGCAGGTCCATCAGTGACATATAGACCAGAATAGTGAAACTAAGCCACTCACATGTCAACAAATGTTGAGGATACAGAGAAATTACAACTCTTTATAAATTTTATGATAGTAGAAATGGGAATAGCCAATTTAGAAAACAATTAATTGGTTTTTCAATGTGATAAACACAGAATTACCACCTGGCCTAGCAATTCTACTCTTGCCTACCCACAAAAATTCATGGCTCTATGTAGATTTCTACACAGATGTTCACAGAAGCATTGCTCATGGGAGTCAGAAACAACATAAATCTACATTAGCTGATGAGTAGCTAAGTGTACGAGTAGATAAAGCTCAATACAATGGAGTATTTTTCAGAAGTTAAATAAGTGAATGGCTGATACTAACTACAACATGATGAACCTCAAAAAACAAACAAACAAACAAAAACCCATTTTACCAATAAGGGGAAAAAGTCAGTCACAAAAGTTCATGTATTTTATATCCTTGTTTGCAGAACGCATTCAGAAGTCACATCTACAGAATCAGAAAATGCTTCAACGGATATCTAAGTCTGGGAGTCAAGGTGAGGAATGGGAGAGGTTGCTATGGATTCAAACCTTTATAAAGATGGAGGCATAATTTTATAAATATACTATTAAGCTTCTAAAGTAGTTGCTTGTATTCAAATTATGTCCCAATGACATGAGAGAGAGAGAGAGAGAGAGAGAGAGAGAGAGAGAGAGAGAGAGAGAGAATGCCAGGGAGGGAGGGAGGGAGGAAGGAAGGAGGAAAGGAAGGAAGGAAGGAAGGAAGGAAGGAAGGAAGGAAGGAAGGAAGGAAGGAAGGAAGGAAGGAAGGAAGGAAGGAAGGTGACATCTGACGGCAGAAGGTTTCTGGAGAGGGTAGAACAAGGAGATGCACCTGGTCTGGGGATGAAGCATTTACCTGTTTATGAAATGCAGAAGTCACCCCAACCCAAGCTACTTAAGGAAGGAGCATTGAGAAGAGGCTAAAGCATGGGGCTTGTGAACCAGTTATCTTCCAGCCGGTCTGCCCTACTAACAAGACAAACAACTTAAGGGCAGAGAAAAGGTTTAGTTTGGATCATAGTTGAGTTTGGCTTATGATTCATAAGTTCATAGTTGGTTGGCCCAATTGCCTTTTGGCCTCTGGTGGGCAAGTATATGATGGCAGAAGTGTGGGGCAGGGGAAAACTGTTCAGAGCCACTGGAAAGCTGAAAGAGAAAGCAAGTGTCCACAGTCCTAACAGCCCCTTTAAGGACAAGATGGCCAAACTTCCTCCTGCTGTGTACTTTCCCTTTAAAAGTTTTACTACTTCCCAAAATGCCACAGGCTAATGACCAAGCCTTTACCACATAGCCTTTAGGGATGTCCAAAACTATAGTAGTCTATTAAGCAAAATGAAGTTTGAATTTTATTTTGAATGCAACAAGAAGCCATTGGAGTATTTGAAGCAATATGCTCTACATGTATGGTGCATTTTAAAAGATTAGTCTGGCTACCTTGTGGGTATTTGATTCCAAGCAAAGGACAAGAAACAAAAAGCACTAAGACAGGAACTTGGGTAACAGTTGGCACAACACTTGTTCTTTCTCATTTTCCTTTCTCTTCTTTTCCTTCTCTTTCCCCTTTTTATTTCCCATTTATGTTTTATTTATAAATAAAAGAGAAGGTTACTGTGTACTGAGAAGAACAGCTCACAAGTCTCCCAGAAAAACTATCTGCCCAAAATATCTGTTTAACCTTCATTGGCCACAAAAAGAATAGTCTATCAACAACAAAAACACTAAATTACTGTTATGAAATTAGGAAAGGCTGTATTGCCTCAACTGAGTATTTGAATCTGCTTTTTATTTCAAAACCCACAGCCAGAGTTAAATACAGACCACTTTAAGTGACTATGACAACACTGTCCATCTAGTCCCTAACTGACAGCAAAGAATAAGTTTTGTACATCATGATCTGCCATCTTCAGAGCTGTTGTCAGAGAAAACAATAGGGCATCTGTTGGAAAACAGAATTTTCATAAGACTCCTCATTTTGCCCAAGGGGCCACTTCCTTTGTGCAGCCTGATGTGGGTGGCAAAGAGTAGGCAGGCTTTATTAGACTATTCTTCTCAGAATGGGATTTGAGGTCTGCTGTTCAACATCATTTCCAATGGGCACTTTCCCCAGGGCTGAAGTGCTGCCCACAGCCATTTTTGATGATCAGACATAATTAAAAACTAAGAGAGAACAAATTCCCCTTATTTTCCTTGTCCTCCAGTCTTCAGTTCATCTCCTTACCTAATGTAGAATGTTTGTGAAGCAAGCGTGCAACTGTGTGCAACCTTGACATGTCCCACTATGATCTGGGACTCCTCCAGACCTCCTCCCACCTGTGACAGGTCTTCAAGTAGCTCTTCAGATGACCCAGAAATAGCAATGTTAGAAGGCAATCAACCTTGAGAGTGAGAGTGATTTGATACCTTGTCTTTCAGTTAGTCTCAAACGTTCATAGACCGCATGCCCAATCCCCACAAAGTTGAACCCTTCCTACCCACTGTCCATCAGTCCTCAGCTGCTCCTGCCTCGGGGAGTTCTCTCCCACCTTCTCTCCTCCACGTCCCTGCACATCTCTCTGCCAACACTGTTGGTCTCCTAATTCCTCTAACTGGTAACTCTTACCTCAGGATGGCTTGGATTTCAAAGAGGTCAAGTATGTTTTTAAGCGATACACCAGCAACTACTGAACTTCAAGCCCAAGTCCTGACTAAAGGAAGACATGATGCAATGGCTCTTCCTACCTCTGTTACAGAGTCTCATTGTACCTCGGCACCATGTCTTGTAATGGCTACCTCACAAGCCCGCTAAGTCAGCTACCTGATGTACATTGCTCACCCTTCTCATCTCACTTCATGAAGCTAGCACAGTGAAATATCTGGCCCTCTCCCATACCATGTTCAGGCTGTCAGAGTGGCCTCTACTTGTTCTCATATGAACAGAGTAAATAAGATTTACTAACATGAGAAGAGTAGAGACTATCCATCCAGAGCTGGCCATAGTAAAGGAGTCAGCTGTCATCACTTGAGTTTGTCAGACTCAAAGACAGGTTTTAGAGTGCAGAATTTTATAATACAATTAAAAGGAAAAGACTACTGCTGTGCCCTAATATGAAATTGGCACCAGGAAGATAGAGGCAGGCTAATAAAGCTGAACATCCAATAGGATCAGTTTATAAAACTATTTGACTTTTTGTTCTGGTTGAGTTGAGTTGAAAGTGAGGCAAAAACAAACAACAATAATAAACAAACAAAAACCAGGAAAGCTGACTGTCAATCACCAGGTCCTGCCTGTTTGGAACAGATCTAACCTCTCAAGAGATGGATGGCTGGGACTCTATTTTCCAACATGATTTTGATATCTGTACATTCAGTCCCTTTAGGGGGGAAACTACTTCTCTTTCTCTTCAATATGTAAGAACTCTTTCTTGACTAAAGACAACCAGTCTTTGTCATATATATTTCAAACAAACTGAATTTGTTTAATGTACTTTTTATCAGTCTGTAAATTTTATATTGTCAGTTTTCATGACCTTTGCTTTATTGATTTTCATATTTAAGGATATGGAATACTCACGTGTATCTTCTTGCACTTTTAGTGGGCAATTCTATTTCTTGTGTTTCTTATTATAGTCTATGTGGAATTTACACTGGTAAAAACTAAGTAGTAGTAACCAGTTTTCTGTTTCCTCTGAGGCTCCCTTGGCTCCCCCACCCTCAAAGTAACACTGAGCGGGCCACTGCATTTACTTTATACAAGGTCCGGTAAGTCCCAGGCCTCTCTGTTTGGCCCAGTCTGTAGAGCTTGGTGCATTCAGTGAAGATACTGGGGAAGAGGTCAGACTCTCTTTGGCCATGGACCTTCATAGTTCTCAACTGTCTCCCCAGCCCTTACCTCACCATTGAGGAATCCCTATATTTCCACCTACAATGGCTTCCTTCTTCTCCCTCTGCTACAGATGAAGTCAACCATGGCTCCCTTCTCTCCTAACAGGAATTAGTTCATTAAGTTTAAATCATTAGACTTCTTTACATCATCATTCCTATAGTAGGTTCAAAAGAACCAATTCCTAAAATCCTGCAGTTTTCTACATTACAAACAGTAACAGAAGCCTCTTTCCCCCTTTATTTGAATGAATGGAGTGAAAAGTCATGAAGTTATAATTGCTACAAGCTGCTCTTGTAAATGGTTTTCAAAGTTCTAGTGAGTATCTAAGCATAGAGTTTGTCTAAGCTGATCCAGGAGGATCCCATTGGAACAGAATTGAACTTTGATTTTTAGATTTTTCTCATTAATGGGACTACTAGAATAAAAGAGTAGGTTAAACAAAAGAAAGATAATGAGTATTTTTTAGAAGTCCATGATGAATCAACCATTGTATCAGACACTTTGATCATATCCTCTCACTTAATAATCATCACAACTCTGTAAGTAAGCGTGACTATTGTGCTTTTCTAGGTGGAAAATGAGATTTCAGAGATTAAATTGTCTATGATCAACACGGTGTAAATTGAGGAGATAGGACATAGGCTCATTCTCTGTGACCTCATGCCCTCTGCTGTCTCTCCAGGTAGATCATATGTGTGAGATGGAACATGTACGGAGAGCGGAGAGGGAACTGCTCAGGAAGCAGTGGTCCACCAGGTAGATAACATGGAATCAGCCCAGGTGAGCCTGGTTGTTAATGGAAACGCTCAAAACTGCCCTTGAAGGCTGTTGGTATCATTACAGTTTCCTGGATGCCAGTGGGAATCTAGGAAACGTCCGATTGGACACACAGACAGAGATGATCTTCTCTGTACCGTTAACCCAGGCCCCAAAGACTACACAACTGAATGAGAAACCATATACTTCCTTTCTAATAAAGCTTGGACAATTTTCCCAATCCCTCCAGACCAAAGCACATGGGCTGCACGTATGTGGCACTCTAGAGCTGCCGTTACCTGGCCAGCAAGCAGATCAAAGCTCTCCACACAGACCCTTGCCAACACCTGGGGCACTGACCTTCTCACCAGCAAATGCAAGAGAGCTTCCCTGGGCTTTATGAGTGTGGTGAGATGAGGCACACACTTTTCTTAAAACCAAGTGCAGAAATTATAGCCGCTATTGCAGATACATGCTGGGCTTAAAATTTGCTTTCCCACATCCCCAAATTGGGTGTCATCTTTCATACCGTTGAAACCAAAGAGGCAAAAATCTTAAAATTTAAAAAGATTTTTATCCACATAGAAAAAATCGTACTAAACACTTTTCCTTATGTTTGTGGAAAGTTAATGAAATTAATTACTAATATTTTGTAGCAGAATTCAAACAAGACAATCCCGCATTTTTAAATACTCCTTCTCTGTGCACAAAAAGGCTTTCAAGTACATTGTACATACCTTAAAATTCTATGTGCCCTTTGGGAGAATATATGTACTCGCTCCCACTGCATTCGGAAGCCCGCAGAAACCATGTGTTGTGTTTGTTGCTCTCGCCATCTGCTAGCTGACATCAATCCCCTTTCTGGTTTCCTCCAACAAGGCAGCCTTATAAGAACACTTGCAGAACATTTGATAGGCTTTGGCAACACCGTAGGGATCGGCCTTGTTTCCTTTCCTGCATTGCCTCTGTAGTAAAGCTTTCTCAAAATTTGGACAATTCACACTTGGAAATTATAACAGCCCATTGGGAAAGAAGTGAGCAAAAGAATTCATTCTCACAGTCCTACTCTTTCTCGGGTGTTGTAGAGGTCAGCAATGACCAGGATACCCCCTCACACCTTGAAGATTTATCAGTCAGTACATTGTTAGCATGCATCTTATCATTAGTACATATGTGGATTGCATGTCTGGGCAGCTGCAACAGAATTGATACTCAAGCAAACCTTTGGATTAGTGACCGAGGGAAAGCTTCTGCTCTCCTGACTAGGGATTACTCTTTTATTCAGAAGCCAGATGTGTAGCTTTGGGAACATGTGTTTGTGAACGAACCAATGATGGACTAGATTCACTTCAACAATCTGTGTGAGTGGAAGGGCTGAAACGTGAAGAGACCACACAGGAAGTGTCATTCTCCTCACAGAGTGAGACAAAGGACAGCGTGGACTCTGGAGAAGAGACACCTACCTGGCTTCCAGCCATCCTCTTGTTCCTAGCAGCTATGTGCCTTGGCCAGGACCTATGGCCCAGAAAATCAGGTTTTACACTGGTACCATGACGTGAGAACATGCGCCTCATGGGGGTGCAATGAGCACTAACCAGAATACAGTGAGGTGATGGAGTGAGAACTTCAGAAAACGTGGTCAGGCCAGGGCACACGGGGTGAAATGCCATAGAGGACAGATTAGTGGCTGCACAGACTGCTGTGGAGGGTCGGGGAAGATAGAGGGGCTGCACCCCTACCAGCAGGAGGGACAGTGGCACTGTGGAGTCACCGGTACCTGCACTGTACCAGCGCATACATGTTCCTGCACTGTACTGGCGCATACATGTACCTGCTCTGTACTGGCACATACATAAGCCTATCTGGCAGATAAAAGTATAGAACTCAACACACCCACATGCAAAAGACATACAGGAAAATCTCAATGAGAAGGCAGTTGGGCCTGACATCAACATCCTCTTTCAGATCCAGGACCTTCTGCACCAGTGTTACAAAGTGTCACCAGTGAGGGAAATGAATGCAGTATACAAAGGCTCTGTCTCCGCTAGCTCCTCACAATAACCCCAGCTGAAATGAAAGAAAAGTTGAAGATTAAGTATGTTATATGTTTTTGGGGCAAGGAATTCATTAGATATCAGATATTTTTGTTCTTAATTTAAATGCCCCCCCCCATTATCAGGAGCCAAATTGTGTTCAAAGCTGTGCCCAGGGCAAAGGCACAGACGGCTGTTTACCAGAAAGTATTGATCCCAGGAAGATAATTCCCTCCCTTGGAGGCAGATATGGACAAGCAAGACATCTCCAAGATATCTGGGATCTCCCCTCCCAACACACACACATATGCACACACACATATACCCCACCCATCCACATGAAAACTTTGGTAAATTGATTTTGAACAGCAAATATTTTAAGAGCCCATTTCATGGGTTATTAACTGAAATAAATTATTTGGAATTGTGTATTTCTGAGATCAGTCTCATTCATAAGGATTCAATATTTGTAACAAAAATGAAAATGCATTCATTTAGAGATAGTTAATATTGGATATCCAACAGGGAAAGTGGAAGCCTCAGCCATCTATCAGAAGGATTCGCACACTACAGATAATTTTGCAGACACAGTAGCCTCTTGCGCTTACACTGGAGTGTTCAGGCCATGGGTCGGTGATTTCACCAGAGCACGTGTGATTGTTATTTAAAGCTCTCCGAGGCATACATCTGCATTACCATCTGCCATCTCAGTTGCAATTTTCATCTATGCTGACAGTGGGGGAGGGACATGATCAATTAGAGGGTGTGTTGAATGTATGCAGGCAGGATGGGAGAGTCCACAGCAGCACCAACTTGAACTTGAGAGTGCATGTGCCTATGCAAAGACATGTAGGAATGCATATGCTTTGAAGATAGTCCCTTTGAACTGTGGGAAATTAAATGACTAAGAAATTTATAAACTTCCACAGGCTAGAATACAGCCTTATAATAAAGTAGTTCAATTCTGAGGAGTCAGTATAACTCAGGAATACCTCAGTTACCCATGGTTCTTAGTGATAAATTTGACTCTGTAAAATTTTAGAAACCTTCCCTTTGTGAAGGACTCTACTAAGAGGATAAAAACATAAGCACAAATTATGAGTAAATATTTGCAAACTAAACTTCTAATTAAGGACTAGTATCCAGAGTATGTAAAGAATTTTGAAAATTCAACAATTGAAAAACAACAATGCAATTAGAAAATGAGTAAAGATGCAGAGAGACACTTCTCAAGAAAAAAATATATATGTGTGTGTGTGTGTGTGACAAATAAGCACATGAAAAATGTTTAATATCACAGTCATTTTAGGTGATGCAAATTAAAATCACAACGAGCTATCACTACATAATGAGACTAGTGCTTAGGAAGTTGTGCCAACACAAAAAGCGACTGAAGATAAGAGACCAAAGCGTTCCCACTCTGCTACTGGGGAAGGCAAACGGTACAGCTGCTGTATGGTGTCATAACATTAAACATTTGACTGCCAGACATTGTACTTCTGGGCACTTATCCAAGAGAAACAAGAGATTTTGTTCACACAAAAGCCTCTACACAAATGTTCAGAGCTACTTTATTTGTAATAGCCAAACCTTGGGGACAACCCAGGTGTTCTTCAGTAGGTGAATGGTTAAGCACATTGGTACCACAGAATATTACTCCATAATAAAAAGGGAGGGATTACTGGGGTAGGCAGTGATGAAACTAAAGAGACTGTACTGGAAGAGAAATGCCAGTCCAAAGCCTTCTCCTGCAGGACTCCATGCTTGTCCCATCACAGCGATGAAATGACAAAATCGCAGAAATATCGAACAGGTTGGCAGTAAGGAAATGGGTGAGTGAGAGGGAGGTCTTCCTATGTACACGCCTGACGAGGGTGCCATGTCATGTCAGAAATGTTCTGAATATGATGACATCAGTACCATGTGGTAGCGCTGACACTGTACTAGTTTGTCAAGGTGCTTCCATTGGGGGAAGGGGACCGCCTGGGGATTACAGGGGTTCCTTCTGACTTATTTCTTGAAGTTGCATGCTATTTTACAGTTACCTCAAACAGACACTTGAAATGAAAACGTAAGCATTTTGGAAGAAAATGCATTCTTTCCACTTAGGTTTGGAAGGAAGACACCACTACTGGAGTGGCCAGCAAGGCTGTTGGTGCGGTGTCAGGCAGCAAGAAGCAGGGGGCTGCTTCCAGTCACACTCTCTGAAGGAGGCATGAGAGCCTTCCTTCCCTAACGATCCATTGGCAGCCTCTATTTGTTTGTTTGTTTGTTTACTTGGTTTTTGTTTTTTCAAGACAGGGTTTCTCTGTGTAGCCCTCTCTGTCCTGGAAATCATTCTGTAGACCCGGTTGGTCTCAAACCCACAGAGATTCATCTGCCTCTGCCTCCTTAGTGCTGGAATTAAAGGCCTTCATTTTTTTACAGGAAGTGTTTTTTTTTTTAAAAAAAAAAAAAAAAGAAAGAAAGAAAGAAAAAGAAAAAAAAAAGAAAAGAAATACTGGCAAAGGGTATTTCAGCTGACCCAGAATATAGAGCTTGACTCCCCCACAGGCCAGCATGTCTTACCAGCTTACTTGAGCCCAAGCCTTTGGTGGTCTGCATATGCTTTGTTTTGTGTGTGTGTGTGTGTTGTTTTGTTTTTTGTTTTTTGTTTTTTTGTTTTTTGTTTTTTGTTTTGTTTTGGTTTTTTTTTGGTTTTTTTTTTTTTTTTTTTTTTTTTTTTGCTTTGGAACATCTTGTTTGATTCCTTTAGAAGAATGCAGGATTTCTGGCCTCCATACAGTGTGGTCAGGGGCTGCTCTCTCTTGCTTTGGGCTTTTTGAAATGTTCTTTGATAAGCAGTAAGACAGAGTGGCCAGGAATGGAGACTTAGCATCAGTTGCTGGGTTCAAGCCCTTTTCTTGCTGTTTAATGACGGTAAGACCACTTTCACATCTGCCTTCCAAGGGTCCTAAGTTTTCTGTGACTTGGTGTCCTCCTGAACAAATCTGTAAAGCTTTGAGACACTTGTGGTGATGGTGTGACCTCTCAGTTTCACTCTCCTATTAAAATGAGAGTTGCTACAGCTGTTCACTTCAAGATTGTCAACGATAAAGGAATGTGGAGGGGTGCCTGGCACCCAGAGTGTTAACAGTCTGTAAATGTTAGTGGGTAACACCACCATTATCCCTTTCCTCATTGTGACACTGTGCTCTGGACTTAACCGACACCAACTTGAGTGTTGAAATTTGTTGTGGCCCCTCAGTGACAAGCTGGTAACCTCTGGGCCTCAGTTTCCACATTTGTGATGCCAGGCAACCCCACCCCTGGAAAAGGGGTTTTAAATCTGCGGCTGAATTTTTAGGAGGATTCCCAGGTGGAGTTGGTTTGTATAGATTTCTAAGACCTCAACATAGACTCTGTATGCTGTTGTTTATAATACACAGTTGTTGCTGCAGAGAGCAGGAATGACCAAGTGAGTTATCATTCCCTCTCCATCCCCCTGGCCCTGGTGCCTGAGAAACAGAACATCCCCATGGCAACCACAGCAGCTGGTCCCTAGATAAGAGGAGCTGGAGCAGGGCAGCGGCAGCCAGTGCTCCTGAGGAGTAAGAGCCTGGCCTGGAGAGAAGCACACTGCCTCTAGCCTCTGCCTTCTCAGCTCAGCACCTGCACTGTTTGGTAAGTGCTTTGGATTTTTACCCCAGGAACTTTTGTGATGAAAAAAACAACAGAGCAAGCTTCCAGTAACTTACTGCTTCCTTGTGTTTGGTGGGACAAAGCAGTGTGCAAGGCTAAGCTGGGGCTCCCTGGGGCAGACAAAGTCACAATTGTCACACCAATTTTCTGGGTGTGCGAGGGCCCTGAGTTCTCTGACAGTATGCATCCTCCCAAACAAAAGCTTTTGTGAAGTTTGGAGCTGAGTGTGGTGTGTCTTCATACTCCAGGAAGCCTTCCCCATCTGGGCAATGTGTACTTGTCTCAGTTGCCCCTCGAATCCTACTTTACGGCACAGGCAGTCCTTGAGGAAGACTGCATGCAGGCTTGGGTCTTCCAAATGAAGAAATGGTGTTTGTGTGTGTGGTGCGCTGGGGCCTGAATTCAACCCCCAGTTAAAAGAGGTTGGCAGGGATATGAACTGTGTAAAGTCAGAGGGGATGCTAACCAGATTTACACTGGACTGCAGATATAATTTTTCCAAAGCTTTTATTGCATTGAGTAAAGCTAGACTTGATTGTTTGGGGATGTCCTTTAAAATATTGTGTGGCTAATGGAGTGCCCACCCTCTTCTGAGACTTGCTTCTGTTGATCTTGAGGCCTGAAAAGGGATGTTCTGCCTTTAATCTGTGTCTTTGTGTGTGCTAATTTTATTAGCAGTTCTAGAAAGGGCCAGAACTAGGATGAGATTGCTATGACAATTTAGAGTAATTTACATATAGGTATTATAATCACAGGAACTAAGCGAGCAAAGAAGACATCCGCTCATAGAAGGGTAGGTCAGTGTGTGCCTGGCTCCTGGCTGGATGCTGGCACTCTCGGCTGCCTTAGGGAACAGCATCTGGCACACAGTTACAGTGTGAAAGCTATCTCTTCGTGGCCTTTTGGCTAGGATCAAGTGCACAGATGAGAAAGCTCACTTTGCAAGATAATACCTCGCTACCCAGCTAGACAGTGGAGAAAGTAACCAAGACTGCTTCTGCCTAGAGCTGCCTCACTGTATGTCTGTCACCTCTGGGGCAATTTCCTGCCTATGGGTTAAAATGTATATCTTTACACTCTTAAGAGAACAAACAAGATGCCCGGGGCCTGCTTGTGACCTCAAGCTAAGCTGCAGAGGCAGCACACTGTCCCCTTGAAAGTAGCCTGGGGGAGTGGAGATTGGCCTCGGCAAAGTGTGCATCTGAGTTTTCATAGCTATCCTGACACGCACTGGCCCTCTGGCTCATCCTCACCTTAGTGAGGTATCTTCCCGGATGCCTAGCTCCTTGGCCCTCTGATTCTAGTCTCAAAAGACTGATTGAGTGACAGCTGTCATCAACATTGGCTGTGTAATGTGATAACAGTGGATGGGTCCCAGTGAGTGGTATTTGCATCTGCAGGTATTCCAGTAAAAAGAAAGACTGGGTCTGTTATGGAAAGAGTTAGTAAGAAAGTTGCAAGATTTTAGCATATGGCATCCTGGAAATCTCCCTAAGATCCTGGAGCTAAGACGGTTGATCTAGTATATACTTTCCATGGGCCACCCACATTCTTTCCAGTAGCCACCAAGAAAATGCTTCAGGTAATCAGCCTTTTATTCTCTGAGACATCTGAAAGCTGAAAGACAGGAAGGACAAAGGATGCTGCTGCTGTGATATAGTTCACCATAAACTCACTGAGCAGCAAAACCTGACCTGAAAGGATATGAAACTTCATGGAGCTTGTCCTTGCACCCTTTATTGTGAATCCTTGCATTTGGCTGTAGAAATAATCATAAGATTGCTCCGCTCCCCGAGGCCCTTCTGGGAATTTTACATAATGAAAATGCCCTGGTTTCCACAGCACATTTGGCTTCAGGTGAGGGTGGGTGTGCCTATGCTAATACTCATCACTGAGTGAAAGTGAGAATTCAGAGACCCTGCTGAGACAGCATGAGGCAAGAAAATGACAAAGGAATCAAAAATCACTTGACTAAAATCGAAACACCCCTAGTGTAGTCTCTGAAGAAGCACCTCAGAAGGCCTAAGCATTGGGGTTGCAATCTAAGGACCCAGAGGACTAATTATTTAGGTTGGAAGAAAATAACTGGTTCCCCAGAAACTCCCAAAATTACAGACAACAAACAGGCAAGAGAGTCAATGAAAGCTTCCCTGTACATCGTGACAAGTGCGGGGTCTTCTATGACATCCTGTGTGGGATACAGGTGTAGCTAAAGGGGGAATACATGGGCAGAGGAGGGAGCAGGAATGAGACAGACCTGTGTTTCTCCATGGTAGGGAGCTTCTTTTCCTCTGAGCATGGGAGTGGAGAGCAGGGTAGGGCTCTGTTCATCTAATACCAACACTCAACAGGCAGTGATAAGTGACCTCCATCAACGAGACAACCCTGAATCTAACACTCCCTCATCATTCTTAGAAGTTCTTTATTTTCTTTGAAGATTTCATGACAGGACAGTCATAATGACATCATCCAAGATTAAAGTGTCTTATATTCCTCTGGGCAAAACATATCTCTACCAAATATCTCTGATATTGTTGTAACATAAAATCCCAGATCTGAAAATAATCTCCCAGCCCCTCCAATCTATCAAACGGTAGTCCATCACAGCTGGATTTCAATCACACCCGTTTAAAAATAGAATCACTTCTTCTGTGGACAAAGCAATCTGAGTTGTCTTTGAGAGGAGCTATTGCCAGATTTGTGACGAGGTATTGGCTGCCCCAGCCTGTCCAGGGGGCTCCGATATCCTGGATCATGTATACTTCACCAGCCATGTATAGATGCTTCCTTTGGTGGTCCACTGCTGATGAGATGGCTTATCTCAGATAAAGGCAGGTTCTCCCCAGCTCTACATCTACACAAAAGTACAAGTTTCTACTGTTTCTTAGAATTTTTCAGTTATGCAGCTGGTTCTCATCAACATAATAGTAACTATCTAACAGAAGGCACTCTCAATGTGTTAAACACAGGGCAATCCAACCCATCTTCACAGGCAGTCCATGGGGGAAAGTATTATTACTTCAAGTCTGTTTGGCTTAAACATATAGGTTCAAAGTAAATAATCAACTACTGGACTCACAGGAAATGTGGTCCAGTATAAGCAGCAATTTGCTTTCAGTTGGAGAGGAGAAGGGGAGTATCGCAGACAGATCTGAGAAGTGCGTACAGAAAGGGCCTGAGTCTCTGCAATGATTCTGGTTGTGAGTCATGAGTAATGGTAGGTAAGGCTGAACTCTCTCAACTTCAGTTTATTCTGAGGATGGATACTATCAGCAGACCTTCATGGAGTGATTATCAGCACACCCATGACATTGCAGAAAGGAGAAAGTTTCGTTAAATAGGGCCACATTGAGTCTGTCACCCTTCCTGGAGCCCTCAGCATAGACCCCACTCTTCCCTTTTCAAAAATACTGGCACAGAGGATAGCCTAGGGAAGGCTACAACACTCTTCTTATGGTTCCAGGGAGTTGGCACTTTCTGCCCAGACACTAAGAACAATGGCCTGAATTGATTTCTGCTGAAGTCACTCACACAGTCTGCTAAGAGTGACACTAAAAGCAGGCTCAAGTGATCAGCTAATGGCCCATCTGCTCTGCAATGACCTCAGCTCTAGGGGGAGAATCCCTCAGCCTTTCCAATGGAAAGAGGCTTAGTCTTCAAAGGCGAAGGAGTTAATTCATTCTGGGCTCCTAAACTGTCATTGTGGATGATCTGTGGTTCCTCTGCATGTTGCAGGCTCTGGACTCGCAGGAGAAGAGGATCAGCTCAGTCATTTTAACCTTATTCATTTTTCCCCTTGACCCTTGTTATTCTGGACACCAGCAATAAATTATCAGATGGGAACACAAGAAACAGACTCTAATGAAGACTTTCTTGAAAACTCAGCTAATGCATTTCTCATTCAGACTTGACATGTATCCATGCAGAATTTCACTCCTCCTGGACAAGGCTATAACTATTATGATGAAAGTTCATGGATTTGTGTTCCAGGAAAGGCAGGAATCTGGGGACAGGAAGAGACTTGCTTTTATGTCAGAAATCCCTAGGAAGAAAATAGAAATATTCACAGAGAACAAGCTTTCCCTCTCTGGGTACCTGCTGCCCTCATGAAATGCGTGAGGTGGCAGCTGAGTTATTTTATAAATTATAGTGGTGAGGACCCAGGAGCCTTATTTAGTGAACTCTGGGTTCAGAGGATTTGCTTTATTTTTAAGAGACTAAAGTGCCTAAAACTAACTGGGACTAGATTTTGTTCTAAGCTTAACTAACTAACTAACTAACTAACTAACGTGTGACAACTAAATTAATTATGAATTTGTGCGTTCCCATTCCTCATCTCTTATATAGATATGATCATACTCTACAGAACTCAACACAGAACATACACGTGACATATGGTTGATGCTTTCTTTAACTCTTAGCCAGTTCATTTCTAATTTTGACTTTATTGGATTCTGGAACCCTTAACTAGCCAAGTAATGAACAGCGATTTCTAATAGGGAGGGAGGTGTGTGTGTGTGTGTGTGTGTGTGTGTGTGTGTGTGTGTGTGTGTGTTTCATTTGATATTGGCATTTCAAATTTAGCAATTAACTATAAGAAGCAGACTTGAAAAGTAGGATTGAGCAGGGGCCTACAATAATAATCACTTAGCATTCAATGGATTTATTGAATAAATGAGTGAAGGAATGAACAGAAGGCATACTTATGTACAGATTGCTGCCTTTAATTTCTCCAGTGCTGGAAAAGACTCTCTCTCTCTCTCTCTCTCTCTCTCTCTCTCTCTCTCTCTCTCTCTCTCTCTCTCTCTCTCTCTCTCACATTCTTTCTCTGTGTGTGTCTGTCTGTCTGTCTGTCTGTCTCTGTTTCTCTGTCTCTCTCTTTCTCTCTCTCTCTCTCTCTCTCTCTCTCTCTCTCTCTCTCTTTCATTCTCTCTCTGTGTGTGTCTGTGTGTCTGTGTGTCTGTCTGTCTCTGTCTCTCTGTCTCTCTCTTTCTCTCTCTCTTTCTCTCTCACTCTCCCACTGAGGATGTCCACTGAGATGATGACCGCCGAGCCAGTGCAGCCTCTGGAGCTTTCAGAAGACATACTGGACAAGTTCGATCCTCACTGCAGCCACTCAGGTAAATGTTCCTTTGGGAATGCTGGTCCTGTAAGCCAAAGAAGGTTTATCTGTCATCCTGCTTTCAGGCAAGTCAGAGAGAAGGCCCCCTGAAACCTGATCGCCTGTGCCTTCTGGTGACAGCCTACACCAGATGGACAGGCAAATAGCCACGAGTCTGTGGGGTCTGCCATGTAAATATTAGCTGAAGTATTGGAGAGAAGTTCATTCGAATTAGAGAGAGACAGAGAGAGGCAGACAACAAGCATTGTCCTGTGTTTTGGATGTGACAGAGTCCCAGGCAGAGCATTTTTGAGGCAATAAATGGAATGTGGCAATATAGCTTGTTTCCAGTATTTTCTAGCACACTTAAACCCCATGTGCAGCGCCAATAAAATATTTCAAATATCTCTCTTTGCCTATCAAGACAGAATTTTAAATAGCCCTTTTCTGCTTTATTGTCAATCTGTTTCCTTTCCAGAACTGACTTTTTGCATAACCTTTGTAATGAAAACACCAGAAACATTCCTGCCTCTACCCATTTCTAAAAATGAGACACTCAGACTTTTGATGGATGGGCCTTTTGCATATTCATAGCCTTTGTTAATGCCTCATCTGGTTATGACTCATCTCATCTCCCCTCTCCTCGATTGCCTTTAAGATATTTTATGTTCAGGATTCCTCCAAAAATAAGGAAAATTACAATTGAAATGAAAGTCAAAATTGAAACAAATGTCTTGCTCTTTGTACTGGGTGCCAAGTAGCACCTTGGGCTTAGATGGTAGCCCACCCCTAATAGATTTATATGCAAACTATGACTCTAGGGACACACAGCTGGGCAGCACTCATCCTAAGCAACACCATTTAATCAATGCCTTTAATGTGTATAACATGGGGAAGGGCGAATAAACTACTATGTGGCAACAACTTTGAAAAATTGCTTGTTAGCCAGGTAGACTAGATAGCTGAGAAAAAAAAAGCTCTAAGAGCCTAGCTTGATCCTTATCAATAACCTGGCCAGATCTGCCAACTAGAGATGATTGGAGAATAACTGAAGGCTTAGTGTGGAGATTAAATGAGACAATTTGTTCTGGAATGGAATGAATGTCAACCAACTGACAAGACATAGGCATTGGTAAGCTGGGGGAGCCCACGTGCTGCGATGAAATGGGTAAAATCTCCCACAACTCCTTCTCTTATTATGTGAACTTCACACAGTCCAGGGCCCCCACAGAGTACAGCCTTAATAAGTGTTGATTAGATCGAGACTATGGGGTGACATCATCAACGTCTTCCAGTTACAGGAAAAGCTCACTGTTCAGTGTCGCCAAGGAGAACCATGACATCTGATTTTTGTTCTGATTGTATATGATGATGGTTGATGATTCAAGCACAATGGTGAATGATTTACTAAAAATTTCTAGTGTAACTTCCTTAAACATATGGACTATGAAAGATCTTCCCAACACACTATAGGCAACTTGAAGGCAAGAGTAATTTCTTACCATTTTATCCCTAGAATCTAATAAGTGACTTGACAGATACTAGGAGGTTAAGAAATGTTGTCTGAATAGAGTAATAAATGACACAGGGTATGTCTAGACCCACAAAAATGAAATGAAAGGTTCACATATTTAATCTTCAATATTTTAAAGAAGTTTATCTGAACATTTTCCCCCACAGAAACACATAAAGCAGGGAAGAAAAGTGGGAGCAGGGTACAGCCATACACACCTATAACCCCCACACTTAGGAGGGTGAAGCAAAAATGATCCTAAGCTCAAGGGTAGCCTGGGCTACACAGGGAATTATGGGATGGGATAAGGGAAAGTGGAAGGAAAGAGAGCAAACAAAGGAAAAAGAGAAGAAAGGTAGGTGGGGCAGGGCAGTGCCAAAAGGCTAACCTTGGAACTCCCCACATTCTTTCATATTTCTAGAAATACCCACACTGTATCCAAGCCAAGCTTATCAGTTCTTAGAGAAAACATACGGGTTCTTTGCCGTGTAGCTTCATTGAATCCTAGTAGAACAGCTCTTCCCACTCAGTCTATTTGAGTCCATTTATTCAAGAACATATTGAACAAATATGTATTCATGGCTGCTGAAATGATCTAAAAAATACAAACTAATAGCAGCAATAATGCTGACATCATCCTTTAAAATATTACCTGATCAAAGATGCTTTTAATATTCAGAAGATGAGAAAGGATGGTCAGGGCTGTGGTTAAGAAACAAAGACTGACAATGTTGGAGCTCTCTGCTGCTCTGCTGGAAGCTCCGGCTGAGCCATTGCACAGTGGACAGGATATTGAACAGGTGACATGTACCCCATCCACAAAACACATGCACATGGCTTTAGCATCATCCCCACTAAAGCAGTGGAGATGATATCAACATGTCTAAAAATTAAGTCCCAAGTTCTTAGACTCAACAAATGAGAGACTAAGGGTGTGAACAGAGTTGTCCAACTTCCATTTAAAGCACACTTGTTGGAGAGGGGTGCAATAAAGAACAAAATTCCAGAAAGGTTGTGATCTTTGTCTCCTTGAAGACTCCGTCTGGAGCAGGAGATTAATCATTTCAGAACAATGGATGGGGGCTTGAATCATAGCAGGGACATGCATAGGAGAGCAGAGCAGAGCAGACCAAGGTGTCTGGCTTAAGATGCAGCCAAGATAAAGCTTTCATGAGGCTAGTGATTGGTCTGGAGTCATCACTGTGAGATCCTCTGATGATGTAACATAGAAGCTGGGCTGGAAAGGATCTAGTAAAGGGGGCTGTGAAAAATAAAGAAATCCGACAAAAGACAACGTATAAAGAGGAGACTTGTAAAGACACAGAGCAGAGGAAGCCCTATAGATGCTGAAGCCCAACTAGGCAGCCCACAGAGGTAAGGCAAGTAAGAGATTCACTCTCTACTCTAGTGGAGCATTCCAGGATCCAGAGAGCCTCTGTTTTCCATGGCTTGTGGACCTTTAAAGAAAGTGATTCTTGACCAAAAGAGCCTGTGAACAGTGAACTTACTGTCCTGAAGAAGTTCAGCTCAAGCCAGTTCTAGAAGCCCTGGTCACATGTTTCTGCTTGCCTTGATGACTCCTGATTTCTCTAAATTTAAGGTTTTACCAGAGGGCTAGAGGGATGGTTCAGTGGTTAAGCCCACAGGTCCCAGACAACATGTAACAGTTCACAACCATCTGTAAACTCTAGTCCTAGTAGAATACTGATGCCTCTTCTGGCCTCTGCAGGTACTGCATGCACAGACATACCTGCAGGACAAAACAAAAAACAAACAAACAAACAAAAAAGAAACAAAAAACAACAAAAAAACCCACCAAACATAAAATAATAATAAACGCTAAACACTTTTCAACCTTTGCCAGGTTCTAATTTTCTATTCTATAAACAAAAACATGCACATTTGTCCAATTCTTCCATTTTGATGAGATAAAAATAAACACGTTTCTTTTTCAGGCCTAATGGCTTCTGTCCCTAACATCAGATGTGGTTAGAGATCCCCAGTTGTGGCTCAAGACTTATTTGTGTTACTCCTTTTCCTACTTGAAACCAGATGACCTTTCAGACCAGTTCATTAAGGACTGTGACCTCAAAAAGAAGCCGAGAAAGGGGAAGAATGCACAGGCCACTCTGAATGTTGAGTCAGAGCAGAAGAAGCCCAGGAGGAAAGATACACCCGCACTGCACATCCCGCCTTTCATACCAGGTAAGGGGCAAGACACACTGCTCTGCATGACTGCTGGAACCCGCTGCCAGGCTGCACCCATCTCCAAGAATTTCCCTTCAAGCGTTTGGGTTAAAGTCTAAAATACTAACGGTACAGTGGAGTAGCATATGTAAACTACAATGTAGGAGTTTTCTCTCAGTAGCAGTGGGGATTAGTGACAAGGAGGTTCCCTGCTTTTTGGAAATTCAATGTCACAGGCTCATGAGAGTTGGCATCACCAATACACAGAGAATAAAGTCCCCATAAGCTTCCAAAGTTACCATGAGTGGTTACATCCAGCAGCCACGGAGTAGGATCAGAATGGAGGATTGATGGGGAGGACTATATGAGATGGGCATCCCCAGGCCTAGGTGTCACCTAAGAGTAGGCTAGAATGGCACTGGAGCCCCAGACCCAGAAAAAAAAAAGTGACAGTTAACATTTCTACGGCACCGTTTCCGTGTGCCCTGTGATAGGCTCATTCTCCACAGTTTTGTTTGCCCATCTCCTTTACTTGTGGCCATTCATTTTGTATCTTTCTACTACTCATAACATGTTCTGAGGGACACTAAGTGAACAGTGCACACCTAGTTGAAATGTGCAGCAAGAAGCAACATTATAATGGAAGTTATTAGTTCAAAACCACAGATCTATGTCTGAGGAGTAACTGTGCAAACGTTCATAAAAGGGGCTATTACAGAAACATGAAATGAGGGAGAATTACCACCACGCGAAGCCTCCCTCCCTACATGATAGAGGAGGCAACCGGGAGAAGAAGAATAAGAAATCGGGACGAACATGTGTAACCCACAGCTTGCAGGACAGAAATATGACCCCTCCTAGATATAGAGGATGGGCTCCACCTCTGCATTAGCCATGACAAGTCGGAGGTGTTTCTCTGCCTCTCTTTTCTGAGATAGGAGACAGTGGCAGCAATATCAAGTTCCTCAGTCAAAAGAAAACCAGGCATTAAAAACACCCAATAATAAAAACGATTCTCACTTACTTACAGGAGACTTTCTTTAAAGCAAATTTGAAAAGCTACATTGTTTGCCTTCTCCACCTACCAGTCCACCAGGTACCTAGGCACACCCCTGCAGCATTAGGATCTGTAGACTTGACCCTGTTCCTCTTTCTGCTCCTCTAACCATGCAGGTGTGATCTCAGAACACTTAATTAAAAGATATGATGTCCAAGAGAGAGTCCCGAAAGGAAAAACAGGCCCAGCTCTTCACAACACTGACATGGAACAGAAAAGGCCAAGGAGAAAAGACACACCTGCCCTGCACATGCCTCCTTTTGTCACAGGTAAAAAAGGGAAGAAAAAAAAAAAGCTGGTGTAGAACATTCACAAGTGTGATGGGAGCAGATTGGAGCCTAACCATCTGGAGGTGTGAGGGGCATGGCCTGTGTCTGGCCCAGCAAGCTGTGTAGTACTCGGGTACCCCAGGGAGGAGTGCATTTACTGCTGCCTTCCGGGTTTTCCTCCATCGGCAATTCCCCAGGGCCGACGTGAGGGTGGAGGAGGCTCAGAAAGAACTCATGCTTCAGCAGACCTGGTCAAATTCACTGAGCCAGTGAAACAGAAATGTCAGTGGGACCTTGAGAATAGGTGAAATCCCTGCTTCCCCACCGTAGGTGGATTGTGCATGTTATGGCTGATGGATGATTTCCCAGATTCTAGGGACTAATTTTCAAGACAGGAGACAGAGATGGAGGAAGAAAGAGAGGAGGTGCACAGATATTGATAGCTATCTTAATATGTGTCAGATAATTACACAAAAAAATGTAACGAGGTATTATCCTTGTGCCTGGGAAGTTCACACACAAGTTGGGGAGTGATTGGGGAATGGAACAAGTTTGCTCCCAATTAGACTAGGAGTTTGCTGCTCGCCTTCTTGCTTGCTCACTTGCTTGCTTACTTGCTCAGCCCACACAGCTTTGGAAACTAGCCACTCTGAACTCTGACTAGATGCATCCTCCTTAGATAATTCACATATATCCATAGTATGGGAAAGTTAGAATATGCAGCAGTCCATCCTCACACTATCTCCATTCTTTCCATGAGTATTTATCTGGTAGTACTTAGCTTCTGGGAATTAGTACTGGAGGAAGATCCACAATCACATAAACAAACAGATCATCTGATATCTGCTGGGACAAATGAAATGAGGCATCAAGCTTGGAAGGGAATGTGCCAGGGAGATGAAGAAGGAAAATTCTCCCGGATACACAACTTAACATCTTCATGCAAATGCCTTCCTTCCTGAATACTCAGTTATGATCCCACGACAATGGATGCTGCCTGCATCCCACCTGTATCCCAAAGAAGCAACCTCCCTACTGAGTCAAAACTGCTGATCAAGGACTGTAGTGTCTACAAGGTGTTAAATATACAAGGGCTCTACAGACGTTGTGAAATTCCTTGAGTCAGTGAGGCTCTGTTGTAAGTACCTTCAGCGACAGTCACTGCTGTACAGTCCTGGCTTTCCCTACTGTAGTAGCTGAGGTTCTTTATTTCTGGAGTCTTTTAGTATGTAAAGAATTGGCAGTAACCACAACACTAGTTAAGCTGAAAAGGATGGAGCCTTTGGCAGGTATTCAGAAAGACTCATGCTGATTCTAATAAGGGTGTTGAGAGAAGCTCACAGGCAAACACACCATAGAGACATCTCTCATTAACCCTTGGCAAATGGAAACCGGACAAGGATTCACTTTCCCTTCTAAATCTCGTGCTAAGCATCTCACCCCCTTAGGTTAATGAGCTTATTTGACAAGTCCAACTGCCTGAAGAGACCCTCTAAGGCTTCCCTGCCAGGCCTAGGCTTTGTTTGAACTTGGCCCACAGTTGCCAGCGATCCATCTTGAAAACCGCATGGCAGGGAGCCTTGTTTACGATTGGTCAGATGCAGGTACCAAGAACTGCTTAAGAGAGGAAGAAGTACTTTAGTTTATCTCGGTGGCAGAAAGAGCCAAACAAAAGAAAGATAATGCAGCAGGAAAGAGCAAACACCAACAGGCCAGTTGGAGGTCAGAGACTGAAACGGAGCACAGAGGAAAAAGTGGAACCTCCTCTGAAAACAGCACGTGTCTGCCCTACCAAGGGAAAAGATTCCCCGAGTTTGGTGTATGAGGACACCTTGTCAGGGCTCCCCAAGGTTTGAGGAGCATATACTTAATGCAGATAGCTAAGTCTGAATAATGTCTAGGTGGGATCTTGCTCAGAAACAGCATGGTGAACGCCCCACAAAGACCCAGGACTAGAAAACTTGACCTAACACACTAAAGTCCCCTGAACTCTAAATTCTGCTCTATACAGAAAAAGAGGAGTTGGTAGTTGCTAGATCTTACTATGTCTGAGTCTTGTGCTAGGTGACGGGTGTGGGGGATTTCTGGAAAGTCGAAGTTGCTCAAGGATTCCTACAATGCACAGTGGTTTTTAGCAGAGGTTCTAGAGGGTATTACAACATTAAAGAATGTAGGCCTGGGCTTGGGAGATGGTTCAGTGGATAAAGTGTAGGATCTGAGTTTAGATCTCCAGATCCCTGCTTTTTTTTTTTTTATCTGGGTGGGGGTATGGAGGCCTGCCTTTACCCCCAAGGCTCAGGAAATAGAGATGAGGGATGTCAAAGGCAAGCTAGCTAGCTAGATAGGCTGAGTTGTTCAGTTTTGGGTTCAGTGAGAGACCCTGCCTCAGCATATAAAGTGGAGAGTGATTATGGAAGATACTTGATATAAAGTTCTTGCCTCTACACACACATGTGTACACATGTAGCTGCAAAACATATAGACTCACATGCCTGTATGTACACACGTGAAAAATTAAAAGGAAAAGGGGGTTGAAGGTCCACATCTCTTTTGCAACATCGAGCCCTAGAGGAAATGCAATTTATTTTTCCCAACTGGATAAGCTGAGACTTGGGTGGGTTGAGTGAGCTCCTCAGTGGTGCCTGATGACCAAGGGAAGCGCTCTGGCTTTAGTGTCTCCCTTCATTCCGGGACATAGTTCTGACTCCTCAGGAGAACAGAAACCAGGAGGAAGACACATCACATTAGCATTTCCCAGAGTGGGTTGTCCTCAAGCCATGAACAAGGACAAAAGAAGCAATGGTCACAGGTACCCATCCTTATATGGATCCTCTGAACAGGATACCCAGATAGTCAAGACGATTCTGAGCTTCTTCACAAGTCATCCTCTGACACTGTGATGAAGCATCCGAGAAAGTCAACTTCAGGAGAGGAACGTTTTCATTTGACTCAAGTCTTCAGAGCTTTAATCCATAGCTGCTTGGCTTTGCTGCCTTTGAGCCTGTGGTAGGAAGGAGCATTGCAAAGCGAGGTGCATGGTGGATCAAAGCCCTTCACCTTATAGTGGCTTGGAAAGAACACAGAAAGACAGGATGGGGATGGGCTGCCCAAGCCCTTCAAGGGCATTCCCCTATGATCTCACTTCCTTCTGATAGGCCGGCATCCTAACAACACCACCACCTCCTGACCTCACCAGCAACTGGGAGCTCTGGTAAGAGCCCGAACACAATACACCCCATAGCTTTTCCTTATATAATGTTCCAACCAGTGTTTCATGTATTGATATAAAATGGCAGCTCATTGAGCACATGAAATTATGTTCTGTGCCCCTGTGGGCAGGTTGTCCCACTTCAGGAAGGGCCGGCCTTTACCACTAAACATGTTCCTGCTATTATTGCTGTCCCAGAGCCTCCTCCCTACCTTCTGGCCCAGATTTTCTAGACCTACATTTCAAGGGTACCCAAAGTAACTAGAAAGTTGCTGAACACAGGAATTTAAATATTTTTGCCAATTTTAAATTACCCAAAGTCCATCGACATAGCTAATTCTACATGTTGCTGCAATACTATCTTTAATTCTAAATAAAAATTTAACTCTATGCCACTGTTATAAGAAAAAACTTCTCCAACTGTGCTTTATAAGTGATTTATGCAAACTTTAGCCAGACTTGAAATTGTTTTTCTCCTCCAATAACTACTAACTGGTTAAAAATAAACAAACTAAGAATTGAATCAAATGACTAGTCATTAAGACCCGCACCTAGTTTTTCTTAATTTGCTGATGCTGAATGGAGGCCAGAGCTGTGGAAAAGCCTCTTGCAGAGCATAACTTCATTCCCCACATTCAGACGGTTGGGCAGTGCTGTGTGAACCGCAAGGTCTCCACTGAGAGGAGTGGAGGCAGGCCGTGCAAGGCTGCGCTTGGGACATGTGCCTGGGGACGAGAGGAAAATGACAGAAATTACCAAGGACTGGGCTTGACCCGGGTTCAGGTGTCATTTCTGAAAATGGCCCTACTGTTTATCACAGAATGGGCAGGACCACCCGAGTCTCCTTTGTTGGCCTTTTCTGAACTGATCAGCCCTGAAAAATTATACTCCAAAAAGAAAAGAAAAAAGGGAAGAAAGTGAAAGAGGAAAAGAAAGAAAGAGGAAAGCTAAGAAGAAAAAAAAAGAAATTAAATCTTCTGAATTTCACAGGCCAGGGAATCTTTGGAAGAACAACTTCATATTTTGTCTAAGTAAGGATTTATCTAACATCTCTACATTTTGTAAAAAAAAAAAAAAAAAAAGGGGGGGGGGATATTTTAATTCTATCTCCAAACAAAGAATTGCTCTAAGGTGTGGCCATACCATGTGTGAACATACACTGCACTCTATATTCTTCCCTTTGTTCTTAAGTATGTGGACCCTGTCATCCAAGGGCTGACACTGGGGAGCAGACATTCAGAGATCAATATTTTCTCTGGTGCTTTCTCATTTGCCTTTATAAGTCTTACTGTTCCTTTCAAAAGGGAAATAAAGTAACAAATCACAGAAAAATAAAGCAGAAAACAAAAACATCATTTAGCCGATCATAGATATGGCTTTAATTTTTTTATAATATGTGTTTATGAATTCGGGGTGGCAGGGAGCACATGTTCTCCACTGGGCCTGTGGAGGTCAGAGGACAACTTACAGGAACTATTCTCTCCTTCCACTGCACGGGTCCTGGTGGTCAGACTGGGGCTGCCAGGGTTGATGGCAAGCCCCTTTATTCCCTGAGCCACCGCACTGGCCCACAGAGGTGACCTTTTGCTGGTGTGTTACAAACATCTTATTAATTGATACGAAGCCTCTTTGTAATGAGTATTCGTGTCCCCTGTTTACACTTGAGAACAGAACATTTCGACAAAACATTACCTTGCCCAGTTTAGATGAAAGGAGTGGCTGAGCCGAAGCCCCCAGCAGCAGGCCTCCTAAATCCCTGTGAACATGGGCCGTGGCTTAGGGCCTCTGTCTCCCCTTGCATCCAGAGTAGTGTCCTCTTGAACACCTCTACAGTGGTCAAATAAGGCCACTTGGTTCTCTCCCCCCCACAGAAGCATTTCTGGGTCACTATGCCTTTGAGAGCAGTCTTGGTGCTCCGGGGCTGTCTGATATTTCCATTGGACATTCCTAATTGCAGGTCTCCATTGTGTGTTGCAGGTTTGACTCTGCTCGGAGATGAGAGCCCCAGAGTGATTATGGAAGACGATGAAAAGGACGGCGACACAATAGCTATTTAAAGACATCTCCCCCGGGATTGGGTGCAAATAGGTTAGAGCGGTTCCCTATGGTGACCTAGAGGAAAAAAATAGATTTGTCTCTGCTCTCATTTTGTCCTAGTGTGACTCTAAGATCTAGACGCCTCCTCCCCAGG
Organism: Peromyscus maniculatus bairdii; assembly: GCF_049852395.1. Lineage (NCBI taxonomy): Eukaryota > Metazoa > Chordata > Mammalia > Rodentia > Cricetidae > Peromyscus > Peromyscus maniculatus. Next base: position 79,090,986 of record NC_134854.1, read on the forward strand.
AGACCGACTGGTCAGCTTGCCAGTCGCCTCCTTATCTTTCCTCCTGGGCTACTTTCCAGTCCCACTTCTTGAACTTCCGGTTTTCCATTCAGCGAGAAGAGTATTTTTCCAAAGTAGGAGACAAAGGTGTGAGCTCAGGGCTCAGTGTCTGCAAGCAAAGAACAGGGATGAGAAGGGGTCCTTCCTCCTGGCTTAGTGGCTGGGCAGAGTCTGACTCAGCATCAACCACGCCCATGCAGAAGTCCCCCAGGGCCACCGCAGCCAGTAAGACTGATGAGAACATTTGGTCTCTAGCTCACAGAATGTTCTGATGAAATGGTTTTTCATTTCTTCCTTTCTACATTGTGAGTCCAATTCTGGTCACACTCTGAAGACCCTCGTTACAGATGCTATAAAGGCTCAAGAGGAAGCAGCCAGTCCACCGTGCCATAGCTGAAGATGCTGGAGGCAGATAGTGCTGGTCTGTGTAGAAGGTCTTACATTTAATTTTGTCATTAAAAATGAGAGTTCTTAACTACATTGGTTGTCTTGACAATTGTGAATTGTGTCATAAGTGAGTCATCACTAATGGTAGGTAAATAAATACCAGTGCTTGCGAGGAATTTATTTTTTAAACTTTAACGCCAGTTGAAGGTTGCTCTGATATTTTCAGCATCTCACTTATTTAGACTCCAATACACTTTCTTATATAGGAGGTGGTGTGATCTAGTGAATACCGGTGTGCATTTAGCTCCAGTGCATCCAGCAATCTCTGTGTGCCTGTGGGAGCTTTGCATCCAGACTTCATCCACCAAACAGCTGACAGGGGGAATGTGAGGAGTATTGAATGGAAGAAAAGCCGACAACCTAGTGCTCAGACCCAAGAGGGGGAGCATGGGACAGTTCTGTATATACTCGAGTTCTGGCTGTTATCCCTTCTGTCCTTCTGTTCTCCTTACAAAGATGTAAAAGATGCAAGACACTTCAGAAATAAAGACGCTTCTGCACACATCCCTGTGTCCTGGAATATCTCTCCTAATAACCCACTTGCTTAAAATTTTAAAGAACAAAGGTTGACGAATGAACAGCCACAAACCTTGCAGTTTGGCTTGGGTTTGCCCGTGTTTTTGTTTGGCCCATAAATTTTTTTAAGTCTTTGAATTAGTTGTTAATATTTAAGAATCAAATCCAGAAAACCTACATGGAATTCTAGATTCTATTTTCTCTTGAGAAGGTGTTTGGAGAGCTGACAGTCTAGGCAGGCTGGGCTCTAACTAAAATGTGCCAACCCCAAGACAACTGAGTTCTGTACACAATTCTGGAAGGCTTGCACACACCCCTTTTGGAGACCTGTTCCACCCTAGCTACTGACCCATTGACTTCACACTACGTGAAGTCTAAAGCTTCATGACTCTAAACCTTTTCTGGAAGTTTACAGCCCTAGTTAAATAAGTTAGTAAAGACATACAACCTATTCCCAGGGACTTCCTGTCTTCTTGATCTAAGCAATTCCAGTTTGGGGGAAGGAGTGTAAGACAATGACCACATTGCTGATTAAAGCATAAACAACGAACGGGGCCACTGTAAAGGTTTCAGGTGGTCCAAAGCAATTAGAGGCAAGTGAACAGCAGTATTAGTGCACCAACAACAGAATGATTTGCAGAAGGTTTCTCATGGAGAAAACACAGATGTACTCTTGTCTTATTAGATTTTTCTGTTTAAACATGGCATACACCTGCAGCCATGCCTGCAGGGTGTGCTTAAGGACTCCTGGTAGTTTGGGAAAGCACCCATCATTTCTGGTGGGAATAAACTGGCTGTACTAAAAAGAAGAGTCTTGGATTCCAGTCCCAACTATGTGACCCTAAGCAAATCCCTGGAGCTCTGAGTTTGAAAATAAGGATACTGGTCCTTATTTTACTTTCTTTGTAGTTTGAGAGTCAGAGTGTAGACAAGGGGTTTTGTAAGTTAAAATGCCCACCCACTGTAAACTGGGAGGATTTGAGCAGGGATGGTACCTTTCTGCGGACAAACCCCATCTGCCCTAACATTGAGCTGTAAGCAGTTATGAAGAACTGACTGGGCACATCTGAAGGGTCTCAAGTGGGTAGAACCTGCCCCCTGTGCAGCCTTCATAGAAATGTCTGCCTTCTCTTTGTGAGAATCTGGCCCTTGTGACAGAGTCCCAGCCTCCATGGGAAGGGGCAAAGCCAGATAAAGTGCAGCCAAACATGGATGTCACTGTAGTGATGTGGGATGAAGCCAATCCTCCCTCATGCCCCGTGTCCCACGTGTCCCTTTTCTGAGTAGCAGATTGGGTGTTTATTGACTAGACCTGTCGGTAGTTCTCTACATACTGTACATTCTCTCCAATCAAATGATGGTGCTGATAGCAAATGGGTTTCAAGCACCTTTCAGAAATCAGGTTCAAACTGAAGAAGCAGTTGGCCATTCATTCTTTCTGAAGGTATCCTCAGTGAACCCGAGCTCACTGAAATGAGGACACACCACATGTGAGAGTTAGCTCTCTTTCAAAAGCACTGTCCAGACAGCCTTAAATAGTTGTTGACTGAGGTCACACAGCCAGCTTCTAATGCCCATTTATCACTTGGAGAGTCAGAAGAGGTGCTGTAAGGTAGGACAGAACTGTGAAGAAAGAGAGCAGGGTTTTCTTTTAATGACATTTGGGCCAGTTTTTCTTGCCCGGCCTGTGGTACCCGAGTTGCCCTTTTTAAGAAGAGGAGAGTGAGTTAGTATGTAGTTGTGGAAATAAGTTCAGAAAGCAATTATTTTTTTGCCAGCTATAAGGCTGGCCACATGATGGGTTCGGTGGAACCTCTGTCATCCCGTGAGTGAGGCTTTCTTGCCACTGTGAGTCAGGAATGTGAAAGAGACACTAACAAGAGGCCCAAAGCAGTGAGTGGAGACAGAGACAGTGGGCAGCTGAGAATGCCCTGGGGAATGCCAGACACCCAGGATCTCCTTTAATCTATCATCTTTATAGATGTTCTGAACATGATTTTTGAACCCCCAAATCAAGCCAGAAGAATGTGCACCGGTCTTCTCTTTGAAAATCACCTTCTCTGGACCCAAGCTCATTGAGATAAGGAGGCACCACTCATGAGAGTTACCTCTCTTTCAAAAGCACCGGCCTGGGTCTTTCCTTAAATCCAGACAGACTTTAATAGCATTCAGAGAACTCATGTGTTGTTGGAAACAAGCGCAGACCTGGAATATCCAAGATACCAACCTACTTTCTCAAAAAGAAAAGAATGGATGTTTCCTAAGATGAGAAAAATTCCAAGATGCCTTAAATAGAATCCTAAGTGCAGAAGGTGTTGGCAGAGAGAGGAGCCAATCAGCTGACAGTTATAGGCAAAAACAACAAAAGACTATTCCATACTCCTGAATATATGGTAAAACCCAGTTTCAAATCCCAAGCTGCATGTCAGTAGTTGTTATCATGTCTTACAGCTGCAAGCAAACCAGAATAGGATTCCTTCTCCCTCTGAATTGGCCCCTTGTCCCTAAGGCTTTCTCCATGGGGTGGAGGGGGGGGGCTGCTGTCAGCCTACAAGGTCAGCGTAGTGTATGTTCCATGTGAAAAACACACTGCTTTCAACTCCAAATTTTCAATGCAGAAAGTCTTTTTAAATTACTTTTATTACGTGTGTGTGTGTGTGTGTGTGTGTTATAAAGAGGTCAGAGGACTTGCAGGGGGTGGGAGTCTGTTCTCTTTTTACACCACGTTGGTTTCTGGGATTAAACTCGGGTTGGAAAGCTTGGCCACAAGCACCTTTACCCACTGAACCATCTCACCAGCCTTTTAGAAACACGCTTAGCTGGAAGTCCAAGGGACAGCTTGCCAACCATTGTCTCACCCTGTAGCTGGTGGCAGAGAGAAACTTGCCCAGAACTTGGATCTTTTCTGCCCAGCATCTGTAAGGGTACAAAAACCCCTTCAATTTCAGTGATTTTTCCCAGTTTCTGCTTTTGGAAACCTAAAGTAGGTCCTTCCGGCAAGATGAGATTCCTCAAAGGAAGTCACAGGAGACCAAACAACAGGAAATGAAAGGCAAATGTGTTCATCCTAATGTGCCTCTTCCTCTTGATGCTAAAGATCTGCCCTGTGGGCTGGCTAGATAGATGGACAGAAACACTGCTCTCTGAGTCTTTGTCTGCTCTTTTCCTATGTGCCGCCATGTAATCCTTAAAAGAAATTTGTGAAAAGTCAAATAAGACCCAGGGAACCAAGAGTCAAGGCAGCCCTGGTGAGAGGGCAGGGGTCTGACTAGCCCAGCCCTGTTCGTGTGTTCATATTGTGTGGGATTCTGAGACTCTTCCTTCGAAACGGGGTTCAGGGAACAATGGAGGCTAGGAGATCATTCAGTAATCCAGAAAGTCAATTATGTAAGCAGCTTCTGACAGTCGCCTTCTGTCATGGTTGGATCTGAAGTGCCCCCTGTTATTGGTGTGTGAATGCTAGGTCACCAGTAGGTGGCACTGTTTTGGGAGGTTCTGGAAACTTTAAGAGATGGGGCCTTGCCTGGAGGAAGAATGTCAATATTGGTTATGCCCTTGGGGACTGTTTCTTGCTCTGGCATCTTCTTATTTGCCCCTTTCTCTGGTTCCCGTCTTTCATGATGTAAACTGCCTCCTCCTTCACCTGTTTCCATAGCCACAGTGATGGGTTTCACCATGGGTCCAGAATCAGTCAATGCACTATGGATTGAATGCTCTGAATATGTGACCCTAAATAAATCTTCTCTTGGGTGTTTTTGGATGTGGAGAGTAGGAATGTAGCTAATGCAGTGAGGAAAGTAGCTAATATACCCTCTATATCTTGAATTTTGAAAGCATAAGTATACAAATAAAGGTATCAGGGTTCGAAAGGGGTCAAATAGAATCATTGCTACAGGACACCATATTTTAAGATAGGACAACATTTCTTTGGTCTTCTGACTCTATTCCCGCTCTGGAGCATCTATTCTCTACTATGCAGCCAGAGCAACTTTCATGTGCAAATCTGATCATGTTAGACCCTCTAACTGCCTTCTCTTGCTTAGAATAAGGGCAGGGATCTCAAGCTTGAGTCATGCTCCCTCCGTTCAGCTGTGGGCTCCAGTGCCATGGACCACTGCAGAGAATTCTTCTTCTCTCTCTTTCTCTGCCTTCCTCTCAATCCTGCATCCCAGCTTCTCACCACCCAAGTGAAGTCTTGGTTATTCTCCAGAGTTCAACAAACTCCCTCTCCGTTTTCTTTTGCCCAGACCAGAGTTCATGAAACCACATACTCTTTACTTCACAGTTCTTACTGCATTGTATGATTGCTCATTATAACTGGTTAACAACAGTTCCCTCCCCACTGTTGGAAAAGGACCAAGGGTAGAGAGACTATCCGGATCCATAACACTCGCTCCTCTACTTGGGGAAAGATATGAACACTTCAGAATGTCATCTGGTGAGTAAATTAATGAACTAACTGACAACCAGCCAGGCCTGGTGGCTCCAGGTTGCACGGCCATCTAAGTAACTGCAGGATAACAAGGTTACCAACTCCTGCATTAGACAAGACCCATCATGATGGATCAGAAGGCAATAACACTCACAGTAAGCTGGTCTGCTTCCTGAACCCTGTATCATCTCGAAAGCACCAGGAAAAAAAGGTTTATATTTTTATACCTTGAGCCCTCAGTGGGTAGAGTTTGGCCAATTCATAAGATTCCTTGGACGCATCTTCCCCATTGTCCTAATCTGAAACATTTGGTTTCTTTTTAATAGCACTAATCTCTTCTGAAACATTCCCCTCCTTCGCTGCATCTGTGCATAGGATTTTCTGATCAAACTACAAGTTTCTTCAAGTTTATCTGCTCTGTTGTTTTGATCCAAAATATCATTATAAGCATTGCTAAAAATAGCCAGGAATAACCACACCTCAGCTTGGGTGCTGGTTGCTGTGATATTTCCTCTGTCACATTAACGAATCCATCAAATTTAAATTCAGCCTCACACAAAATATCAGGGTAAGAACAAAATGTAAACAAGTTCTGAGCTATATTGCAATACTACAATCTCTAGTTTAATTTCCAATAGAATTCTCACTCCTATCTGAACTCTCTGGAGCCTGGCCTTCTCTGTCTGCATTTTCAGTGGCATTCTGCTCTTCCAAGATTCCACCAAAATTTCCCATCAAGACACTCTGTTTACCATATTCTGGGCTTTTCCTACTTATGCCTCCAAATGCTTCAAATTCTTACTACAAACCAGTTACAAGGGCTCATGAACCACACGTCAGGTTTAGCCACAGCAACGACTCCAGTCTCTGATACCAATGTTATGTTTTGGTTGCTTCTGTATCACTGTGGCCAAAACGCCTGAAAACACAATGTGAAAGAAAAGCAACTCGTGTTTCAGAGGACTGAGCCCCAAAGATTTATGGGTATTTTAAGCCAAGTTTCTAATGAGAACTGAGAACAAAAAGCAAAGCAGAAAGACTTGACCCCAGGCTGTTAGGCAGACCATGGGGGCAAGAGGAGAGAATGGTGGAGGAGGGTTTTTCACTCCACAGTGAACAGGAAACAGACAGCTAGAAGGAACAACCAGGTGCCACCTTCCAGGATATGGTTCCATACCTAACCCAGTGTTTTACTTTAGCCATCCTCTTAAAGGTTCCTAAACATCATGAAGTAGCTTCACCAGCCTGAGACCAAGCATTCAGTACTTGGGGTCATGGAAGAAATTTCATATTTAAACCTTTAGCAACACTTTCAATTAAATTCATGCACAAGAACTGCTTATCATTCACATGTCATGTTATCACTGCATTGGGAAGTAGATCCATCATTAAGTATGTGTGAAAGTGTCTTTGTTCACTGTGCTTTGTTTCAAATTTCAAATTGGATAGCTCCCCTGGGTTTCAGAACTTTATTCATTCAGTTCTAGCCCTAGACTCTGAACGTGGTCACTTGGTGGTGGTCCCACAACAGTCCTTGAACTGCACAGTTGTAGATGTGGAGTGGTAGACAGTGTTAAATGAGTCCATGAGAGTCTGTTAAAGGGTATCAAGGATTTATTAAGATATAAAATGGGGAGAAATATGCTCATGGAAAAAGAAAAAAGTAGTCATCGTCCTCTGTTCTACCAGGGGGTCAGTGGAACCAGTCATCAGGTCTCTGACCACCAAGAGGAGGAGGAGGAGGAGGAGGAGGAGGAGAGAGAGAGAGAGAGAGAGAGAGAGAGAGAGAGAGAGAGAGAGAGAGAGCATTCACCTCCTCAGTTTTAAGCAGTCACATACCCAGAAAAAAATAAAAAATAAAAAAAACACACTTCTATCGGGCCAGATAACCCAAGGTCATTGGTGGTGCGAATTCCTACAACAAGACAGAGTACTTCTCCACCCAAGATCTTAGAATGTTAATCCACAGGCTGCATCTTATCTCTATAGGTGTGTCTAGAGCCTCTGGCAGTGTGTGAAGGGATGACACAGGACTGAAGCTTACTTAGTCAATGGAGATAGAAGAATAAGCTCACTAGTAAATTGACAGGGAGGTTAAGGATCACAGTATACAAGGGCACCAGATCACAGTTGCTGGACCCTTTGTTACACACAAGGACAGAAAACAAGGTGCAGAGAAAAATTCTGCCCCTCTTTGTAGTGGGTAGCCGTTCCAGCTTTGACCTGGAAATACCACCCCCTTTGAGGTTTCAGTAACTGTCACGCCTACAAGGTGGAGCCAAGAGAGGACCCCTGAGGACCCAAGATCCAGATGGGGGAGCTCTCTTGGTTCCTGGATCCTGGACGCTGGACGCAGACCAAACAGAGATCTCCAGAGAACACCGCTGGACTGCACTACACCTTTCCCAGACACTGTAACCTATCCCTTCACTTGTAGGTTACCCCACAAAATAAACTTCCCTTTTAACTATGTGGAGTTGCCTTAATATTTAAACCAATACCTCTTGGTTGGAAACATCAGGAAGCCTCCCATCATGATCATCTTGGAATTTGATGTAATGGTTCAGCCACAGCTTAAAGGAAAGAAAGTTCTAGGCTATTTGTAGGCTGTTCTTGGGCTCTAAGTACTATCATAATACTGGAGGCTGGGCAGATGGGGGCACCATCCACATGTCCTTGCTGTCAGAGGCGGATGAAAGGATGTGGAGGAATGCCTGTCCTTTGTACTAACTACCTTTCAGCATATGCTGGGAGCTAGAGGAAGGGAACCCGAGGCACAGACCTAGACAGGCATCTGAAGGAAGTAGTGCTGTGTGCCACACTCTGCTGCTAGCTGATTATGGACACCCGGACTAAGCACAAACCTCACATCAAGGGAAACTGGGAGTCATGCAACTCTGCCCCGTTTCATTGCTCTGAAATTCTACTCAGAAAGCAAGCGAGTGCCACAGCACATCCAAATCTATCCCACACCACTAACTTCTGCCCCACAGCGAAGCTTTTTGCTCCATTGTCAAGTGCTGGGGGCTTCTTTTGTTCAAAAGAAATCACATTTAGAAGTCTAACATGTGGAGTACATAAAAGCTGAGGTACCAAGTTGGAGAAATGGGAACAGTCCCAAGCCTGCCCTCCATTTGGTTGCGTCCATACATACTTCATTTGGTGGCCTTTGAGGAGATCCGCAGAACTCTTCAGAGGGGACCAGAAAGCACCACACTGGGTAATTAGGCAGCTTGGTTCTTTCCTTCATTGCCTCCAACCTGAGCATCCCCCATTCACACTCATCCCCAAGTCTCCCATGTGGAGTGGGATGCACGTTTTCATTGTGTGGGTAATGTATGGGTTTTAATATACAAGTTTGCAATCTTTGTCTTTGATCTACCATGTGCATTTCTGAATAGGAACAACATCCCCAGTGACTACTCACTCTGAGTAGCAGCCAAATCTGCAGCCAGTCTCCTGTAGAGCAGCGCAAAAAGCCAGCAATAAAAAAACTAAATAGCAAATCAACAGGGTGTAGTTGTTGAATGAATGCACATTCATAATTTGTAACTGTGTAGCTATAAATCCCCTCCTAGAGCTCTGCTCTAACGACCTGAAAGAGAGAGGATGCTTTTAGTTTTTCTCCATTTAGATATTTGGTGAAGAAGCAATATACATCTACCAAAAGTAAAAATATTTATACCTTTTATTACCTTAAGGGATTGCCTTAGACAGCAGGAGTTGAAAAAAATGCCAGATTTCACCAAAACCCGAAATGAAGTTTCTAGATTATTTTAGAGGAAAGGGAGTATGTTTGATTAGCCTCAGAGGTTTAAGCCCTGTCAGCGAACCCTTCAGAGCATGATGTCTGTGTACACCAGTGGATGCATGTAACACCCATCCCAGGTGTCCCTCAGCATCAATGCAAAGCACACAGGGGCTGGCGAAGAGGAGGACATTCTGGGTCTTTTCCATCTCAAGTTCAAACTCTGATATATAGGGACAGGGGAAGGGGTCAGCAGAGAGAACATTTTAGAGCAGAGAGTGTGTGCACAACGCAGAGATATTTTACTCTCAACATCGCTTCCGTCATCAGAACACTTAAGTTAGCAAATACATATTTGAAACAATGATGATTAATAAGATTCTCTGGACGGACAAACATGTTCTACAGCAGTGCTGTCGGATCGAGTAGGCATGAGCCTCATGTGCCTAGTAAGACTCAGAACCAGGAGTTTAGTTTTCGTCAGTTTGACTTAAGTAGCCTCATGTGAGAAGTGGTTACCATACTGCACAGTGCAGATTTGGGATCCAGCTTGAGCTTTGATGGCTGGACACAGAATCAAGTATATAAGCAGTAGGTTTGAGCGAAAGTATAAAGACAAGGGACTTCAAGTAGGAAGCCATCTTAACCTCCTCATGTCCCAGGCATGTTCAGAAATGTCACTGGAACACAAGAGATGAAATGATAATGGAGTCAGTTAGGAGCGGCAGCTGTGGCCGGCAAGGCTCTAGTGGAGGGACTCCAAATCACACATGGGCACATATTGAAATGCTCCTGTCCCGGGAAAGCCAGGCTAGGTGTCCAGCCACTTCTAGGGTTACATAAAGTGAAGTCAAAAGAAGGTAAAGCAAGAGTCTGTTTCCCGATCCCCTGCCTGGTAGCAGGTGATTTCAGCAATGGGATCATGTTTTGCTGTCATAAGATCACACCTAGAGGAAGGAGAGAGTGTCTCAGGAAAGAGAAAGTTCATGGCTTACGCTTTGCAATTCAAGCTCGGGTAATAGTTGCACTCAAGCTCCTTAACGTGTTATGTCTTTCTTCTCACGAGAGCTTTCTGGAGCTGGCCGCTTGTGAATCTGGGTCTCTTCTCTCTCTTCCTTTCCTTCCCCAGTTTCTCACTCCTTTCAAATGTACTCCAGTCTCAGTCCCAGAATCCTTAACTATCCTGATTCATTTCAGAACTCCTGCCAGGGCTAGTGCCCACGTGCTTGGCTACTGTGGGCATCTCACTTCCTGCTTAAAATGTCAGGTCTTAAAAACTCTGGTCTCATCCACCTGACTGCATGGATAATCTTGTACTTGGAGTACTAAACTCTACTGTAAGTCTCGCTAGCCATATCCAATCAACAGATATTTATCAAGCTCAAGAATGGATACACGCTAGACCAAGTGTTACAAGATAGACAAGCACCTTGCCTGCAGTTTCTAGTCTGCCAACTGGACAGATATCAGGTAGAAAATAATTCAGTATGTTGAAATGCAATTGTGCTGGCTACACAAGGGTTATGAGAGCTCATAAGAGAAGGATCAGACCTAGCTGGGGAAAAGGGTAGTCAGGACTAATATGCCAATGGAGAGCTCAAGATTCCATGAGAATTAAACAGGTAAAGGGGGAGGAGAGTGGAGGGCAGGGAGGGTAGTTTTAGGTAATGCGGAGAGCATGTATTGAGGCCTATGGAAGAGGAGGCTTCAGGGAAAGGGCCCAAGTGAGCCAGTGTGACTGAGCAGGAAACAGTGCAGGGCGGGGCAGTCAAAGGAGTATAAGAAGAAACTGGGAGGCTGCTTCTGCAAACCAGGAAAATTTCAGCCGTCATTATTGTTACGCTCTTACCCCATTTCCCCCCCTCACCTTCTTGGTCTCCTGTAACAAAGATATTGATGGTTTCCACTCCTACGCTTCTGTGAATGTTTAGTACATTTTCATCATAGTCACTCTGCCTGTGCCTTCTTGGGGAATGCCTCAGCCTGCCTTCAGCCACTCACCCACCCTTTGCCTGCTTATACCTGCTCCGCTGTCTGTCTAGAGAGAGCTGAATGCCAGCTCTTCTGTGTTTCTCACCAGCTGTTAAATAGCTTCTAGTTCAGCTTCTTGCTTCTTGTATCCTTGGGATATTTATTAGCCTTTTTCTAAAGGCAGGCTCTGCCTTGCCTTGGCTTTCTTAAGCTTTAGAGCCTGATTCTTTTCTGTTGGTTGGTTAGCTGTTATTTCTTGGTTGTTGGTTGGTTGGTTTGCCTTCTTTGGGTACTTTCTTCCTCTCTTCACATAGTCCCTGGTATAGCTTCCCAGACAGAGTATGTTAAGATGCCAATTACAAATTCCCAGCAATGCCCACTTTAGAGCAAAGTCTGCTCCTAGAAGCCCTCTTCAAGTCCAAATCCTGTAAGCTCTTCCTACCTGCTTCTTACTGAGATCCCACACAGTTCCCTGTGGTGTGATCTCATCTTCTCTGCAGAAATAAACCTCAAACTTCCTCAACTGACAGTAGATTTCTGGCAGAAATCCGTGCTACAAGGCACGGGCATAGTGCAAACACTCATTCACTGTCCTCTCTCACACACGTCTTAATTCTGCTGTGTGGTATTAACAAGTCCACTGTATTTCATTCAGTGAATACTTCACCTGCCCCTAAGGCTTAGTTCTCCTTCAGATTCTGCTATTTGTAATGTTTCTGTGATGACGTGTACCCATACACTTATGTAGATATTTCTGGCTATTTCCTTGGATAAGTGATTCAAGTAGAATAGACAATACAAATCACGTGACTGTTTAAAAATCTATTTGTTTCATGTGTATGAGTGTTTTGCCTGCATGTATGTGTGTGCATCACATGTGTGTACAGAGCCCTTAAAGTTCTGAAGAGGGAATCAGATCCCCTGGAACTGGAGTTATAGATGGTTTTGAACCATCATGTGAGTGCTGGGAACAGATATCCCAGTCTTCTTCAAGAGCAACAAGTGCTCCTAACAACTGAACATCTCTCCAACCCTGTGCGAATGTTTTCAAGGCCCTTAATGCATATTTGTCTTTCTCTTCTTTTTACTAAAGAGGAAAATAAGAAACAAAGATGGAAAACACCATCTCCAAGATTAATAACTGTCTATTACTAGACTCAAGACATAGGCCTCCTAACTCTGGGCACAGCTCTGTTCCATGGCTTTGAAACTACAGCTGAAGGTGTAGGCGTGTAAGCAAAAAAATAAAAATATTTCCATGCTGTATCTGTTTATACCAATGTTTCACCTCACAGTATTAAGGTCCATGAGTAGTCCTTAGTCATGCTAGTTTCTCTGGAACCATGTGGTACTATAACCTCTCGGGCAATAGTGTCTAAGGACTATTTCTAAGGGTTTTAGATTCACAGGTTGCTCAGGTACAAATCCTAAGGTCTGTTGCCCAGAGGGTGGCTTCTGGGGGAGGAAGCAGAAAGCAGGACTCCTAAACCATTACCTATCAGCCCCTGGGGGTCACTATTTTACTTTTCCCATTGATTAATGAGAGTCATTCCAGGTCTAGCACATCCACAATGCCAGGGCAGTTCCATATTTCCTAGCCAGCTGTTTTTCCCTGTTGTTTTAGAAATTTAGTTATCCCAAATGATTCTCAAAGTACCTATAAAAGGCTTGAAGACATAATTTTAAATGAATAGACATGCCTAGTCCTTATAACCAGTCTCTAGTCTGATGTTCTTATGTTCTTTCATTGCGTGAGTATTTATGGATTATTCCCCAATCACGGATTACTCAGAAGTGAAATAAGACACAGTTCAGCCTTCCCTGAGCTCATCTTGGAGGGGTCCACCATGCACATACTGGTGACAGACCATGTTTACTGCTAAAAATAATCTCCCAGAAGAGAGATGGAGTCAAGGGTTTCCAGAGAAAAGGAAGTGAGGTGCGAGCTTGGCTTGAATAATTCAACTGCATGAAGAGTAGGAAGAAGAGATAGTTCTCTCAGACTGAAGGACAGCTAAGTGGAAGCAGGGGCCTGAGGGATGCCTTTGCATCCTCTGGTGACGCACCCTTCCAGGCTGGACCTTAGAGTTTGTCCTTTGTGATCAGTTCACACTGGTACTGCTTCAGACTTCGGACTTAGATTTGACCTTTGGCATGCATCTGGAGCTCTTTGGAGTCATTCTTCTTTTTCAGAAAAATAAAATAAAGTAAAATGGTCAATATAAACTTAGCGAGGCTACTGTGAGGACCACCTGTACAAGCATGGGAAAGTTTCCAGCCTGGGTAACATGAAGGACGCCTGAAACAGGCAATTGGAGCATGTCAGGAAGGTCATGTTCTTCATCCCATTGGGACAAGATAGCCTTTCACTTGGGCTTTCCTGCAAAATGACTGCCCAGAGAGCCAGGAATGTGGATCCGGTGTGGAGATGAATCAGACTGGGTAGATAGCTCCTGTTCCTCATCTAAGACTTTGCCCTGGCAATAAAGCCAAATTCCATGAAAAAAAAAAAAAAAAACTAACTCCCAATACATCATAAGCCTGTAAAGAGTAAGAACTTATTAAGAACCCAAGAAGAGAAAACAACGACAGTATTGTGCTTTTTTTTTTTTTTTTTTTTTTGGTTTTTCGAGACAGGGTTTCTCTGCGTAGTAGTTTTGCGCCTTTCCTGGAGCTCACTTGGTAGCCCAGGCTGGCCTCGAACTCACAGAGATCCGCCTGGCTCTGCCTCCCGAGTGCTGGGATTAAAGGCGTGCGCCCCCACCGCCCGGCCAGTATTGTGCATTTTTACCACACTAAGCACTACATTCTAACATTTTAAATTCAACAACAGCAGCAAAAACACCAGAGAAGGGAAGGATGTAGCCTGGAAGATTCCCATCCATAATGGTGACTGAGGAAGACAGTTTCCACACTGAAAGCTCAGTGCAGTCAGAAAAACAGGCTAAGGGATGCACAGAGTGCTTGGGATAAAGCGTCGTAGGAGAGCTTCTCCCTCTAATCTGGGATCCATGGCTACAAGGGATAAGGTTTTGTTCTGACTGAGCCCACTTAATGATGCAAACGATTCTAAATTTTTCTTAGGACATGCATGTCATACAAAACACACACAAACATGATCTGAGAACGCAAATGTGTGTCTAGAAAGGACATGTACGTTGGGAGTTTACAGTAAGACCAGAACAACTGCCTCATCTCTCAGAGGGGGGAAGCTGGAGAGAAGGCTCAGTAGTTAAAAGGACAGGCTGCTCTTGCAGAGAGCAGGGTTCAGTTCCTAGCACCCACACTAAACAGCCCACAGCCACCTGCGACACACAAGACACATAATTAAAAATAATGATACCTTAAAAAAAAAAAAAAGCCCAATCATTCACTAGCTCTTCCCCCGTGTGGCAGCAAATTACTCAGTTTCTCTCTGTTCTGCTGTCCTCCTCCATAAAAACAGTTTTGTGTGGGGTGAATTGAGGACACCAGGCAAATGTGACGGTTAGGAAGACGAGGCCTTCCTCAGTACGGGAGGGTAATGACCCGTGTGGTCTGTGTTTCAGAAGCTAAAGGCAGGTTGGTTGGGTAGACTGTGATCTAAGCCTGAGGGGGACAGGTAAGGACCTCAAGGACAAAACAGTAAGCCAGCAGGAGTCTGCAGGACCCGGGGCTGCAGAAAAGAAGAGCGGAAGGACAATGAACCAAATGTTTGCTCTTCCGGGAGCCCCAGACAGACACTGCTAGAAATCACCTTTTGGACCACAAGTCAAAGCCTGGATAGGAGAAAGACTGGCAGCCCTCAGCCAGCAGACAATGCATGAAAGTAAACCTTTCTCTCTGCCTCTGTCTCCCCCCCCATCTCTGTGTGTTGGTGTGTTGGTGTGCCTGTGTGAGTGTGTGTACTAATGGTTCTGGTTCCCTGGAGAACACTAACTACCAATTGACAAGACTTAGAGTTTTTTCATGCCCACAACTTCTGTTTGATCTGTTTCATGTTTGACAGTTAACGTGGCTAAAATCAATAAAAGCCCTTGGGGATTCACGGGGCAGATGTTCTTGGATCTGATCCTCAGGAAAAAAAGGGTTTGACAAAGCCCTGAGGCTCCTCAGCTCAGGGAGGGATAGCTGCAGAATTAGAGGAATAGGGGAGAGATCTGTCCATCACTAAGATGGAGTTAGAAGTGCTCTACTGTCCTGACAGGAAATCTCGAGATTTGACCTTAAAGAAAACCTTGGGATCTGACCTTAGAATTTTCATTTGTAAAGGTAACTTGGTCCTTAAGGTTGTCTCAAGAAAAGGAAACTCGCAGGAGTCCCACCATTTTCCACCTGCTTTTGTTCTTGGATTGGGGTGAGTGGTTCTGTCCCGAAGGACGCATACATATTTATGAGATAAACTGACTTAGGATGTCTAATTTGTTAGCTCTCAAATGCATGGAGATTGAGTGTCTCCTTGTTCTCTCCTAATGGCCCCTTTCCACTTACCTGCATCACATCCAAGCCCAGTGACCAAAGCAGTGGCTTTGGGCAGAGAGCCGCTCATTGATTAGGGATTTGCAGAACATACTATCCAGTCAGCCAGTGCTCTGTGGAAGGGACAGTAAGACAACTATGAAGGAGGTGATGGGAATAATTCAAAGATCATGTTCACACTCAGTATCATTTAGATGCTCTCCAATGGGAGACAATAGCCATTACAATTCATGTTACACAGTGATGATGATGTTCCCAAACTGGTTGCTGCTGGCCACCTGTAGCAAGAGCACAGCTCCTCAGTGCAATCTGTGCAGCTCAAGGATCCCCTCAGAGCCTCAGAGGCTTCTACCTAGTCACATCAGGGATTCAGGACAAGGCAGAGTGAGGCAAAGTTAGTGAGTTCACTAACTAGGAGAATGGACAGAGGGACTTACAGAAAGTCAAGCATAGAACAGCCTGTGCAGAGCAGCAGCCATGTGAGGGAGTTGCTTCATTTAAAGGAGATAATCTATAACGAAAGTGAGGCAGGAAAAATGTGCCGGCCTACACACATTTTGTTGTCATAATGTTTTTCCTTTAAATAATGAGATTTGCAGGTACTGGTGGGCAGAAAAGGTGTAACTGAGGCAAACACGTAGGTGAACAATGTAAAGATTACATTAGTTTGTTGTGCAGATGTCACACAGCGGTTAAGAAACACGCTCTTCCACAGAGCATAGTTCACTGGTTGTCATGACAGTCTCATGGGTGGTGTCCTCAGGAAGAAAGTACAGTATCTACGTACACTTTCTGTTGAGGGAGGTTGCTAGTCAGCTACGTCAAAAGCCTCGACTCACCTGGCTCGGTGGGTGAAGGACCTCTTCCCCTCCCACACTCCACTCATCTTCTCCCCATCTTTCTGCCTTGTCTCAGTAGCAAGGAGCCATGGGGCAAAGCACGTATTTTATAATTCTAAGGGAAGGAAATACTGCAAGGGTTTCTGAGAGATATCCATTAGAGTCCATGTGAACTCCTTGTTCTAGAAGTTCTCTTCTTTTAACAAGCACAAAATTCTGTCTTATGACCCAAATCTCAAGGAGTATAAGGCCTTGTCGAGCTTATATCCCTTTAGGAAATAATTGCAGTAAGCTAAGGAGAAAGCAAAAGCTTACATTGTCTTTCCATATGTGTATACACATATAGCTTTTTCAGATTGCTGTTAAGTGTAAGTTAGAACATAAAAGCGTAGGTTGTTTAAAACTAACTACTTAAGAAATAGAACGTGAATTGCTTTTGGCTAGGACATCTGAGACAATCAAAAGATTTAGGAGCCTCTGAAGATGGAAGCCTTACTCCTCAGCAGCAGGCAGGACCTCCAAACAGCACCTTTGCTAACAAAGATGAGCTCCCTGGAAATGCAGAATCGTCTGCCCCAGCCAAATCAGTACTTCATTGTCCTAAGAGCTCATTAGGGACTCAGAATCCCTCCACACCTGTCTTAGTTGGGACTTCTATTACTGTAATGAATCACCATGACCAAAAGCAAGTTGGGGACAAAGGGGTTTATCTATCTTACACTTCCCCAGCACTGTTCATCACTGAAGGAAGTCAGGACAGGAATTCAAACAGGGCAGGAACCTGGAGGGAGGAGCTGATGCAGAGGTCATGGAGGGGAGCTGTTTACTGGCTTGTTCCCCTTTGCTTACTCAGCCTGCCCAGGGGTGGCACCACCCACCAAGGGCTGGGCCTTCCCCTATCACTAAAGAAGAAAATGCCCTTACAGGCTTTTCTGCAGCCTGATTTTATGGTGGTATTTCCTCAATTAAGGTTCCCATCTTTCAACTGACTCTAGCCTCCGTCAAGTTGATCTAAAACTAACCAGTACAATACCTAACACTGGAAAACACATCACTGTGGTATGTAGGACAATGTATGCACATCTCCCAAGGCTCATATTTGCCACAGTGTATATGCTGGAGTCGGAGCTCAGAGTCCATCTGTCACTCCTCAGCTGAATGTTCAATATAGTTGTAAACTCTGGACCACAGTTTCCTTACCTGCCAGAGAGAGTAATGGCTGTTGCTATGTATTTCGAGTGTTGGTAAATGGGGAGTGGAGCAATGCTTACAAAGTAGAATGTCTGCTTCTGAGTATAGACGGTCGATTTTCTTTTTCTTTCCTGGATTAGTACTTCAGGACAGGTAATTTGTCTTATTTTCATTTGCATCTTTGATGGGCCACAATGGCAAGAGAAATGTACATAGACATCGGAGATGAACATCAACAAAGCCAAGCAAACTCCATTTCTTCCAGGTCTTACATAGAGCAGTACCCACCGAGTGTGGTGGGTACCTTCAGGGTTAAGGCCTTAGCAATGCATCCTCCAGGTAGTCTTTTCTTTACTTATGTTTATGTTAAATTTTATGATGCAAGTCCACCATGCCTTGTGTGCTCCTGCCCACCATTTTAACCACTGAACATGTACTCCATGATTTTGAGCGAAGTGTGCCCCATAATGTACCTGCCATCATTCATTTTCACTAGAACCTTAAGCTGAGCATGCTGAGGACTGTTCCCTTTAACTGAACATGCTCAGGGTGCCTAACCCTAAAGCACTTTATATGAAAATGTACATCTTCTACGAATATGGTGGAGTCCCCACTGTTGCCTTGGCAATGCCTCCCCTGTTCCTGCCCTTCTTACCCACTGCAGTATAAAACTTCCTTCATCTTCAGTCTCTATTGTACAAAAGCTGTGTTGATTCTACTATTACCTCAAACTGTTTCTAAGCCTGCCCTTGGAGTTTCTTTGTAATTATGATGGGGAACACTGAAGGTCCATGGATAAAGAACTAGTCCTGGAGATTATTTTTCCAGTTCTTTTTTAAGATCAGCAAAAGAGGACCCTGGCAGACAGACAAGGACACATTATTCTCTAAGACCATGAATTCCACAAGCTAGACCATCTTATCTCACTCCTCCTGAATCATCACATACATACCAAAGACAGTGCCTAGACATTGGAAGGGATAATGACTCCTCTGCTGCCTTCCATGGAACACCCGGAGCCAGCCTCCATTCTATTATGACCTTTGTCAAATGTAGCTTTTCTTCCTACACAGCAGTGCCACCTGCTGGATACATTATAACATTACACTTCTAGCCTTCAGCTAATGTCTTTGATTAATATTTGATAAATAGATTTGTAATTTGTAATTTCACAGTACTGAAATCCTTAGATAATGTTAAGGTCTTTTTTGCTTTTTCTAATTCCCAAATAAAACGTCATGGATGTTTATTTGTGTGACGTGCGCGCGCGCTTCCCTCTTTTGGTTTTGGTTTTGCTGGTGTGTGCCTGTGTTTAAGAGAGTCATCGGGGTGAAATTCCAAATTATGAGAGTTGCTTTTGGGGAAGAAGCTCTGTGAAAAAAAATGGAGTGTGGTCAAATGTGACAGCACTATGAATTGACACAGAGGTCAGGGCCAGACCAATTGGAGCTTTAGGCATTTTTAAAAGTGGCCGCCTCATACAGTAATGTTCTAATTACAAGCCAGATGATCATTAGGACAACTCTCCCAATTTTAACCATGGCTGCAGGAAAAATAAATGAACATCAGCACCATTAACCTAGTTTAGTGTCTTTTTGTTCATATTCAGTGGAATTGTTCTATCTGAAAGCTAGAATCAGGAATTTAGCTCTTTAGTAGTTTGAGCTGACCTCTCAGAGTAATTTAGAATTGCCAGACTCCACATGAGAAGCCTCAGCTTGCTCCAGAGCCACTGTGGGAAAATGAGTCTGAACCTAAATTGAAGCCATTTCTCTGAAATGACTATTCCAGAGTATTATGATTTTGATCATCACTTAATAGGACACAGTGAATGGAAGATTTCAGCCTTGCTGTCGGATGTCACCTGGGAAAATGGGGTTATAGAAAGCCTGAAAGCCTCAGAAAATGTGCAGTAGAAACTCATCTCCTCCTTGGTTGGGCTGGCCTCTTCCTGTCTGTGTCTCTGCAGCACTTCCTGGCCTCTGTCACCAAGCCCTGCTGGGTACCTGGCATGCCTATCAGTGTTAGAGGGTTTCGGGTCACATCTCCTTCCAGTCACTCAGCCAAGAAAGCCAGCAGGGAACCATGAAGAGGAGTGTGTGAGGGAGGAATGAGGCAAGCTGGACACACAGGATTCACCGCAAAAGCAGGTGTTGCTTGAAAGCAAATGAGGGCGGGGTAGGTGTTTCTGGGGACACATCCCCACAGCATAATGTACATCGAAAAGGGACCACAGGAGGTGATGGTGCACAGCTGCAATTCCTCCACTAAGGAGGCAGGAGAAGCATCAGATGTTTTGGGTCAGTCTAGGAAATTCAGTAAAACACCGACAAAATAAAAACTGAAAGGCGCCACAATGGGCACGTGGAGGCAGCAACACTCTCCATTGCTTAGGGAGGTGTCAAGCTGACCAGGAAGAACAAGGGCTTCAACTCAGGAAGACCTGTTTCAGATAGACGTGTCCCCAGGCACCAGTTTGCCTCCATGGTGTGTGCAGACCAGTGGAAAACAGCTTACTTCTGGAAGTGGTGGGGACACAGTAGAGGAACTCGCCAAGTCCTGTCCCCGGAGATCTTCTCACCGAAAGTACTGGGACTATGTCTGTATTCTTTAAAGAAAAACAGGTTTCCTTCCTACCCTCTCCTCCCCAATGGCACACACCTGTACAAGTACACACACACACACACACACACACACACACACACACACACACACACACACACACACCACTGCTGTGAAGGCCTCAGTCACTGAGATAAAAGACCTGCCATAATCAGCTCAGAGGAGTTAAGATTTGTTTTGGCTCATAGTTTTAGTCCATGGTTACTTGACGCCACTGTATTTGTTATGAACTTTATGTACATTTTATAATGTAATAATTCCAGCTATTGAATATTACATTATTGAATGTACTTGATCCAGAAGGCAATTGCTGGAAGGATTCACCCATCCAAAGCCACATGGTTCAGACAACTCATAAGCCATAGAGTTGCGGAGACGGTCCAGTAATTGCATGCTAGTGCGAGCTCAGGAGAGCAGCAGGAGTCTCCCAAAAGGCCCCTGAGAGGACATTCACAGTGCAGGATCCTGGGACTGTCCTATACCATCTGCCTTGTCTTACTGAGCACTGTTGGCTTATGACCTTGACTGGCAGGGACTACATTTCTCTGCCTAGAATTTAAGATTATAAATAGCTAATCCCACCCATGACCATGTCTTCAGGGCTGTCCAAATATAGGTTCCTGTCACCTTCCAAAGCCAATAATGGTTCACCAGCTGACCCCAATCAAGCATAGGACACAGGATAGGCAAAGATAATAAAGACAGCTGGGATATGCAACAAATGAAGCTCATGAACACTAGTGGGGTAGGGGGAGATGGTCATGAACATGAGTGGGGTGAGTGGAGGATGGTCATAAACACAAGTGGGGTTGAATGGGAGATGGTCATGAACATGAGTGGGGGAGGGGGAGATGGTCATGAACATGAGTGGGGGAGGGGGAGATGGTCATGAACATGAGTGGGAGAGTGGGAGAGTGAGAGAGGGGGAGACGGGGTAGGACAGATCAGAAACCACTGTTACTCTTGGCCCCCAGCTGAGTTCCTGAGACAACAGGAAGTGGCATGATCCCATGTGGAATTAAAATATCCCAGTATTTTTAGCAGCTGTATTTTGTACTCCCCAGTTAATGAAAGGTACCCCGGGGTCTCCATCTGAACTGTGAAAGAACGGAGAGCAGTAAGTTCATCCAGAAGCAATAGGATGGGTAACAGGAAATCACAGAAGCTAAGCAACAGAGATAAGCATCAAGAATTATAAAAGCCCCAGATTCTCCACATGTGTTGGAAATGTGCCACCCTCACATAAAATCAGTTACACCTGTAGACAACATGGTTTGAAAGAAATACATAAGAAAATGGCACTAAGAGTTCAATAACACTCATAGTATGTTTTATTACTTATGACAGCTACGAGGTTGTGGAACAAAGATATTTATTTTATTTATCTGGGTATAAATATGTATGTGCACACATATGTAAGAGAATATGCCTTTATAGAAGTCGTTGCACATAATTTTTCTAGTTAATTATACAGATAACATGTTACAAATCAAACTCTAAGACATTTTAGAAACAAACAAATTTAGCATCATAATACTGACAGCATGCTCTTCTCTGCCTCAAACCCTAAAACACAAAGCTGATGATCAGGCCTGGCAGAAATGAAGATGTTCTAAAGAGGCACTTGTGTCTCTCAGTCTATCAGACCATTGAAACAGTGGACTCTAAAGAAATGGGTAAGAGAGGCACCTCCCTCAATTCAGTGGCCTTTCGTTCCTTCTCTCTCTCTCTCTCTCTCTCTCTCTCTCTCTCTCTCTCTCTCTCTCTCTCTCTCTCTCTCTCCCCCTCTCTCCTTGGAACTTTGGTTCCTTTAGACTTCCAATGCAGTGTTGGTGATATGAGGGGTTGTATGGAAACCTAATACCATAGAAGTTTCCTTGAATATGTACATATATGAAGGAGATCTAAATGGAATCTCTGTTATTTAACAGGAAGATGGAGCCCCAACTGGACATCTCTCATCACCAAATGAAGCCACTATTTCCAGGAATGGCTTCCATCTAATCCAGCTGTTGACCAAGGGGGTCCCATGGGAATCCCCAAACAACCCAGAGTATTGGCAAGGCTATTTGTTGCTCTCTACAAACTGATGGTAAGTCTCTATTGCTGAAGAAAACACTCATACAACTCATTAAACATGGAGAAGTCGAGCTGGTGCCTACCTAGAGTCCTTACCCCTACTGACTAGTGTTCATGGTACTAGAAGATGCTCTTCACACTAAAGGAGAAAGATAAACACCAACCCAGCTACAAAACCTTCAATCTACAATGGTGACCTGCCTGCAAAAATGTACTAGTACAATAGTGACACAAATCTTGTGGGAGTAACAAACCAAGATCTGATTGGATTTATGGCCCATTCCATGAAATGCAACCATCCTCAACACTGCTCAGATGGCCAAGAACCTGATACTAGATAAGCCAAGGACCTAACAGAAAACCAAATACTACTGTTCTGCTAAAGGAATGTATCCATAAAATGACCCTAATGCATTCTACTAGACTCATAGATCAGTGCCTTGTTCAGCCATCATCAGAGAAGCTTCCTCCTGAAGTAGATCTGAACAAATACAGAGACCCACAGCTGGACAGTGTGCAGGGAGTGAGAGACCTTGGAACACTATCCTAAATGGGATATCTCCATCAAATCCCTCCCTTCAGGGCTCAGGGAACTCTTTGAAAGAGTAGGTAGAATGATTTTAAGAACCAGAGGGGCTGGAAGACATCAAGGAGACAAGGCCTACTAAGCACATCGGGACTGAGGTAGCATGTGCAGGGCTCGCACAGGTCTGGGCCAGATGGAGTCCCAGTGCTGAGAAGAGAAGTGGACACAAGCCCCCATTCCCTAACCCAGAAGCTATCTCCAATAATAACTGCTCTCAGACGAAAATTAGATTTCTCCAACAGAGTCTCATTGAGTACAAATCAGTCTTAAGGGGAAGCCCCATGCCCAGTGGTTCATAGTCAGCACAAAACGGACTCGATGGCAGTTTTGGAGGTTTGCTATCTCATTATCTCAGCTCTTTTTGTTTTTTCTTCTGATAGGTCTTTTCCATATATATTATGGTGTCTGGTTTTGTGGGTTTTATGGGATTCTTATGTGTGAACGAGTGTGACCTCAACTATGTTTCTTATGCCTTCTGTGCCTTTTCTACTTTGCTCTGTACCGGTTTGTCTGGTTTTGTTTTATTTCATTTTCGTGTTAAATTTTAGCTACCTATCTGTTTTCTAACAAGAGAGAAAGAACAGGTGTCTATTTGGACGTGATGGGCAGTGTGGAGGCTCTGGGAGGAGCTGCTGAAGGGGAACCATAATCAGAATATATTTTATGAAAAAGAATATATTTTTCAACAAAAGAAAAAATTTAAATTAAAAAACAAAACCAAAGCAGCTGTTGACAGGCCAGCATGGTGGCTCAGCAGGTAACGGTGTAGGCCTCTCTACCGTTTCTTCACCAGGAAGAGATGTCTTTCTAAGTGTGCCTAACAAGCATCACTTGTTGAGCTCTTGTGCTCTTATTGGGCATCTACGTGGTCTTATCAATGATCAACTTAGAGGCTGTGTCTTTGAGGTTTAACTGTTCCGCTTTGCTTCCATTAAGCATCTTGGCTGGAAAGCACAGACTTTGCAGGGATCCCAGGCATCTCACATTAACTTTAAATTTAGCTTTTTGGGGTTTCAACAACAAAAATAAAATGATATGATTCAAAGGCCCCAGAGTCTAGACACAAGAATAAGCCGAATTCATAGACTTTGCCCTCAGAATAATGTATTTTCCCAGGCAGATAGGAAATAAACTACACCTCAGAGAACCCACAAGCTTATAAAAGAGGGTGTTAAAGGGGGGAATCTCACTGTGGGAAACCAGGACATAGGAAAAGAACTTCCCTCCATAGAGTTCTAAGAAACAAGGCTTTGACCCTCTGCAAAGAAGGAAACCACTATAAGGGACAATATCCTACCCCCTGAAGGGAGGATGGGACTTCCACCCCAATGTTGACTGCTCTTAAATACTGAAGCTGCCCAGAGTTCCCCAGTGAAGCCCCCACCTCATGGAAGTGACCCCATGTAACCCCTGAGGCACCTCGAATAACTCTTAATGTGACAAGTAAAATGTAGCCACTCCCCCCAATATCAGAGCATTATTTTGGTTTGATCAATAATAGCCTAGGACCCCGCTTTAAATAACCTTGTATCCAAGTGATAGTAGGAATGCCCCCAAACCAAAGGAATTATTGTTGTCATCGTTAGCATTGGTAATTGCCCTATACATAGCTAAGTAACAAGGCATAGTATCAGGAATCCTCATTTAAAACTTAGGGAAGATAGCTAGACACATGGTTTATTTCTCCAGCTAAACCTTGTAACATGTAATTATCTAGGATGCATAAAAGCCTTAGCAGCTAAAGCACTGCTGTACATGAGTCTTGTCGAGGATACAAATACCTTGTGAAGTTTGCTAACACTCTCCCAGAGTGGAGAGATGCTTACCATAACAAGACAACTAGAACCCAAGAACTTCTCTAGAACAAAACTCTCTCTTTTGACCCTCTGCATCCTTAAGATGTACTGCTTACACCAGTGAACTATGGAAGGGCTTACAAACTCTCTTCAAACAAAAGAATGATGCCTTAATGTCTTACATGCAAAGGTACACCTGTCGGTAGTTGTGGTCTTACTTTAGGTCTTAGTTTTCTACATGTTTTTTCTTCTGCCATTGCTAGTATAATCCTTTCTCAATTGCATCAATCTCACATTAGCTTTCATCTATTCTGCCATTGGGTTTCTTCTTGAAATTGTGCCTGTGTGTTTTGCCTCCTTCTCAATATAAAACCGTAATGATGCTTTGCCAAACAGTATTAAGAGACTAACCAAGAACCTCATCTCTGAGAACAAACTCTGCATGAATGGCTCTAGGGTAATATGTGGGTGAAGTTTTCCTCCTGTTCTCCTTTCTTTGGAGGCCATTCATTGGCAAAACCACATTGCTTTTGGGGAGGCTTTCTTTGAAGATAATTTTATAATTATATTTATTTATAGAAAACTTAGCAACATACATGCCCAATTAATTGATGAGTTCTTTGGCCTTAACCTTTTCCAGCTTGGCATTGTGAGCCAAAGATTTAGGACCCAGGATGTTGCCTCCCCAGTGGCAGCGGATCTCATCATATCTGTCATTGTAATTGGTCCTAATAGCTTCCACCAGCTTAGCAGAGCACCCCTGCCTCCCAAGTTAACTTGTGTGAAGGAAAAGGTGGTTGTGGCACACACCTTTAGTCCCAGCAGTCCATAGGCAGAGGCTGACAGAGCTCTGAGTTTGAGGCCAGCCAAGTCTACAGAGCAAGTTCCAGAACAGCTAAACTTAGGCAGTGATGGAAAACAGAAAGCTGATGAAGACGTAATTGGATGAGGGGGCCATGTTCCAGACCTAGCAAGCAGTAGAACTTGGCAGCTTTGGTCATGTGGTTCTGGCCTCAGAGTCAAGGCTAAAAGAAAGGCATTATGGAATCTCCCTCTGCGAATAAGAAAAGCCACTTTGGCAAGGCATGTGTCAGGGGTGTCCCTGAATGGAGGCCTAGAGAGACCACTGTATTAAGTTATGAAGGTGAAGCCTGGATTGCCTTGGAGAACCCGAGATGTTGGAGATGCCAAGGCCATGGGATACCTGCCAAAGAAAGCTGCTAATGGAGTGTAAGCAGCTCATGAGAGAGGAGTGTGCTGCAGTCAACAAAGCTGCATCACCATGGTCATGCTGTCTCTTCACAGCTAACTAAGACATGTGGTTATGTCTATAAATGACTATATAGCAAATAGATAGGAAGATAGAGGCAGATGATAGATAGATAGATAGATAGATAGATAGATAGATAGATAGATAGATAGATAAGATAGATAAGATAGATGGATAGATAGATAGATAGATAATTTCCATATACATATATTAGTATATATAATCATTTAATCATTTGAGGAATTTCAGTAAAATATATTTGTATACTTAAAAAATTAAGAAAGTAGTTGCCCCAGAAGCCCAGGTTGTAAATCTTTCTCTAAAACATTTAGTTTCCATTTCTTCAGTTATGACAAAAATTACAATACAATCTATTTAGCTGACAGATGCTATTGTTATGTGCTCATTTGGGGCACATTACCAAAAAGGAGTTCAAAGGCATAAGGAGAATTGCTAATATAAAACCAATTTTCATATATTTGTTTATCCAAGACAGTTTTCTCAATGATCAAAATTAAACACATCATTCCAATGGTCACAATATTTAGCAAGGAGAGCTAAATTTGTCAGGAACTTGCCTTGCAAGTATGAGGACCTGAACCCATGCCAAAAAAAAAAAAAAAAAAGGCAGCCATAGTGGCATGTGTTTGTAATCAGGCACTGGGGAGGCAGAGGCAGGTGAAAAATGGCAGTTTTCTGGGACTCAGTGGTCCCAATGTCTACCCTCTTGGTGAATTCTAAGCCAGTAAGAGACTCTGTTTTAAAAACAAAGCAAAACAAACAAACAAAAACAGTGAATTTTAGACACCCAAGGTTGTCCTCTGGCTCCCATATACAAATATATGCATGAGTATGTGTTGTTGGGGTTTTTTTTTTACTCTTTTTCACTCTTTTGGGAGGCCCACCACCAAGCTCTCTAAAAAATCACACACACAGGCTTATTATTATTTATGAATGTCTGGCCTTACTTGGCTTAGTTTCTAGTCAGCTTTCCTTATCTTTAGATTATCTTATCTATTTTTTGCCTTTGGGCTTTTCCAGTTCTCTACCTTCTATAAATCTTACTCTTACTCTGTGACTTGCTGTGTAGCTGAGTGGCTGGCCGCTGATGTCCTCCTCCTTTCTCTCTTGATCCTTGTTTTTTCCTTCTTCCCAGATTTCTCCTTCTATTTATCCTCTCTGCCTGCCAGCTCCGCCTATTTTTCTCCTGCCTTGCTATTGGCCAGTTCTTTATTAAACCATCAGGTGTTTTACACAGGCACAGCAACACAGCTTCACAGAGTTAAACAAATGCAACATAAACAAAAGTAACATACCTTAAAATATTCTACTACAAGCATGCATACCTATATATACACTCTTAACAACACATACACACATGCACATGCACATACAAAGAAAATAAAATAAGATAGAAAAACATTCTATCAAACCAATGTATGTTGTAGAATACTATTGTAAGATGTGTTGCATTTGTTCAAGCTGTGGAACATTTGTTTAATGATGCAAAGACGTAATGCATTCTTTTATGTTGCATTTGTTTAACTCTGTGAAGCTGTGTTACTTTGCGTGTCTAAAACACCTGATGGCCTAATACAGAGCTGAATGGTGGGTCAATAGCAAGGCAGGAGAAAGAATAGGCAGAGCTGGCAGGCAGAGAGAATAAATAGGAGAAATCTGGGAAGAAGGAAGAACAAGAAACAACAGAGAAAGGAGGAGGACATCGGGGGCCAGCCACCCAGCTACATAGCAAGCCACAGAGTAAGAAGTAAAGAATAGATATACAGAAATAGAAAAAGGTAAAAGCCCAGAGGCAAACAATAGATGAAATAATTTAAGGAAAGCTAGCTAGAAATAAGCCAAGCTAAGTCCGGGCATTCATAAGTAATAATAAGTCTCTGTGTGAGTTATTTGGGAGCTGGGTGGTGGGCCCCCAAAGAGTGAAAGAGTCAAAGAGGAAAACAAAACAAAACAAAACAAAAAGCAGCAACAAAAAAAGTATTTTATTCAAATTTAACAATTTGGTTGTCAAAATTTGTAATTTAATTTTGTTCCATTTATATGCATGTGGTATTTGAATGAGCATGGCCCCCATAGGCTCAGTTATTTCATTGCTCAGCCCACAGTTGTTGAAACTGGGAAGGATTAAGAGATGTGGCCTTGTTGGAGTAGATGTGTCACTTAGGGTAGGCTTTGAGGTTTCCAAAGCCCAGCCTAGACCAGTCTCTGTCTCTTTCACTCTCACTCTCTGCTGCCTGTGGATCAGGATGCAAAGCTCTCAGCTACTGCTCCAGCACCATGCCTGTCTGCTTTCTGCCATGATGATCAGGACTAACTCTCTGAAATTGTAAGCAAGCCCTCAGTTAGATGCTCTCTTTCATAAGAGTTACCTTCATCATGGTGTCCCTTGACAGCAATAGAACCGTGACTAAGACAATTCATTTCTTCATAATTAATGATAATCTGCTGAACACTGCAATTTAAGGTCTCTTAGTCTCATTTTGTGGCATTGTGACTTTTCACCAACTTTTGTGCTCATACTTTGTCTTTCCTGGGTATAATTTCTGAGAAATTTGAAGCATTTATAAGAGATCTGGTGGTGATATTGTGTTCTCCAATATATTGTGCACCCTAATGAACTTATTTGGGGTCAGAGAACAGAACAGCCACTAGATATAGAGGCCAGAAAATGGTAGCACACATGCCTTTAATCCTAGCATTCCGAAGGTAGAGATCTGTCTGGATCTCTGTGAGTTCAAAGCCACACTGGAAACAGCCAGGCATGGTGACACATGCCTTTAATCCCAGGAAGTGATGGCAGGAGGCAGAAAGGCATATAAGGCATGAGGACCAGGAACTAGGCCTGGTTAAGCTTTTAGGCTTTTAGCAGCAGTTCAGCAGAGATTCATTTGGGATGAGGATACAGAGGATTCCAGTCTAAGGAAACAGGATCGGCTGAGAAGTGGGTGAGGTGAGGTTCGTTGTGGCTGGTTCTGTTTCTCTGATCTTTCAGCATTCACGCCAGTACCTGGCTCTGGGTCTGTTTTTATTAATAAGACCTTCTAACAATTCATGCTACGAGATCTTAGTAAACAAATTTGCTGGATTTCTCTTAATTGTATAACTCTTAGATTCCATGGAATATCTTGAATCATCAATCTTTTGCCACATTTCAACTTCACGCTTTTAAACTCTTAAGTTTTAACCTTTCTGCCATAAAACTGAGTTCATTCCTTTATCCATTTCTAGCATCGCTTTCTCATTTCTTTCTTGGAGTAATAAATACCTTTTGCATTCTTCCTTTCCCCTTTCCCTAAAGTCCATGCTCCCAGTTTGAACTGATTTGCACTCTTTTTTTTCACTTTTACCTGAATTTATTTTATGATGGATTTATTTCTATGCCATATGCTTTTGTTTCCCCAGTTTCTTCTGGGATGTATTTTTCTTCTGTGCAAAATCATTGCAACGTGGCCAGGTTAACCCAGCCATGAGTCCTGTAAGTTTGTTGGTGCATTGTAGATGCTTTGTTCATTTTGGATGTTCAGTAGCCAGAAAATCTGCATCTAAACGCCTAAGTTCAGCATTACTCTGTGTTTTTAAGTGTGTGCAGCAAAAATGCAGCCCTCCTTTGGTGCCACCAACCCTGCGTCCAGCCCTACCATGTGGCTAGGGATATTTACTGTCCTCACCATTATACCACCTGAATGGCACACAAGAATTCTTTAAAGTGACATCTTTCAGAGACTTGATAACGTTTTGGATATGCATTGCCTTGATGGCCTGGGCAGTTTCACAGGTGTGCTTAAGTGAACATGTAGATTTGAACCTCTTGATTTGCGTGATGTTGTAGGGTCTTCTGGGTCAAGAGAGCAGTGAGTCATCTTCACAGGTCACCTGGGGCCACTTACAGGAAGAAGAAGCCTTAATCTCTGGGGTCTTTTCAGTTACACTTGCCCATTTTCACCATCTTCAGGGTTCGTCTCGCCAGGTTCTGTAGCTGGTGTTATGTCAGCCAGCCTTTCACCTGCCTATAAGGAGATTGGTTTGTCTTTCATCATGGCAGTTGCATATGTTGTCTCTCAACATACGGCTCATCAGACAAGCAGGAGGGAGTGAGCTCCGTGAGGAAGGGCAAGGAAACTGGTGTACTTGGAGGGAAAGGCATGGGGTGGAAAATGGCAGCTAAACCATAGAAAAAGGAGGCCTGTGCTCCTGCCTGATTTTCTTCCTGTGGGAGGCTACTGTTAGCAGTCCTTTCTGTTCTCCCAAACCATGCACAGCCTGTAGACGAATTTCTAAACAGTCTTAGTAAATAAGAAATACAGAGCCAAATACAGGGGTAATAGCTGAAGAGGTCAGAGAATTAGCGAAGAGCCACTGACCACCCTTTAGCTTACCACCAAGCCATAGTTTCCCACACAAGAGAGCTTCTTCCTGTCTGACTTGAGTTTTTATTGCTTTCTTGTTTTTCCTTCTCATTGGCTCTAAGCCCAGCCACATGACTTCCTCATCACTGCCTGTCTATACAGACCTCCAGGTCTCTATGGTTGGTACTGAGATTAAAGGCTCATGTCACCACACTTGGCTGTGTCTTTGACCACACTGAGACTCTACCTGCCATGTGATCCGATTTAGGGTATGGGTTACCACCGCCTGACTTCTGTTCCTGGCTCGCTATGACCTCTGATCTCCAGCAAACTTTACTTATCAACATACAAATGAAATATCACATTTCAGCACAAATACAATATCACCATATTAGCCCTCTTCACGTGGTCTGCCAGTTATTATTAGTTCTAAAGCTCTCTACACAGTCGATGGCCATTCCTTGAGAAGGAATGTGTACTCACTATGGTTTTCTAGCAGAGGCCAGTGAAAGAATTCAATGGGGGAATGAAAGACAGGATAGCTGTTGCTCCAAAAAAGGAAATAAATAAAAATAAACAGCCAGGCTTGTGTATACACTGCTGACACAGACGGCATATTTCCTGGACATTCTAAGGAAATAATGAAAAACAAACATTTCCCACTTCTGTTTTGCTCAGGAATCTTTGAAGGCCTTGGTCTCTGCTGGTCCTAATCAGCTCCTAACACAAACCAAGAAGACTATGCTTTCCTAAGGCCATTTTCCCCTTATCCTTCAGATTACACTTATTCATTTGTTTGTTTATTGTTTGTGAGTATGCACAATCAGCATGTGTGGGGGTCAGAGGACAACTTGGGGATGTCAGTTCTGTCCTTTAACTGTGGGGCTGAACTCGGTTTGTAAAGCTTGGCGGCAAGTGCCTTCACACACTCAGCCATCTTGCTTGCCCGTTAAAGTCATATCTCTCTCCAGATTCTGTGGCTTCCTTTTCTCTTAATGGCAAGTTATGTAAGCTGTGGTCACAGAATTACATGTAACTAAACCCAAGCAGTACTTCCCTATCTGCATTGACTGATATGAAGGCCCGGTGGTTGGAAGGTCTGGTAGTATCCTGTTACTGTGACAAAATGCCCGAGAGAAACAGACTTACAGAAGGAAAGGCTATTCTGACTTAGGGTTTCAGTTCATGGTCACTTGGCTCCATGGTTTCTAAGTCTAGGGAGAGGTAAATTCATCAGAGGGATTATATTATAGAACAAAGCTGCTCTCCTAAGGGGGGGCCAAAAGTGGAATGTGGAGGCCCAAATTACTCAGGGTCAGAGAAATTGAGCCTGCTTTACCCATCAGAGCTGCATAAAGGGATGATTTGACCATGGGTGTGGTTACCAGGTGTTTGGAAGGGTCTACACTTGGCTGTGCAGTGTGCTTTGATCCTGCAAGGGAGAGGTCCTTTGCCCTGCCCCTTGGCCTTGTTATAAAAAGCCATTTTGAATAAACGAAAGAGGGCATTGGGTTTTGATCCAGGTCCTCCCGAAGCTATCCCTTGTTTCTGTCTTTCTCCTCTTGGATATCTTTCTATCTAATATTTTCTTATTCCTCTTTTCTCCTCATAGGAACCCCGGAAAAGGCAGGAACTGGCCTCCCACAGTGGAGAAAGCAGGAAGGAGAGGGGAAGGGCAAAGACAACCCCAAGGGCCATCATCCAAGGATCCACTCCCTTCTCTAGATTCTGTCTTCTGAGTTTTCATCATCTCCTGGGAACCCAGAAAATAATGAATACATCATTGAAGTTAGACTTACTAACATCAAGATTTCACAACCTAATCACTTCCTACCTTTGGATATTGTTGCAGGGAACCAAGCCTCCAATGCTTGATTCTTTTGTAGACATTTCAGGTCCACAATGGAACACTAATCTCTCCTGGCTAATTTTATGTCTACTTGACACAAGCTAAAGTCATCAGAAAGGAAGGAGCCTCAACTGAAAAAAAAAAAATGGCCTCATAAGATTGGGCTATAGGCAGGCACGCCTGTAGGGCATTTAAGATTCTGTCTCCTAAGTTTCCATTACCTCCTAGGAGTCCATAAAATTATGACTCCATCAATGGAGTTTGTCTCTAAATGGTGTCAGAGACTTCACAATACATTAATTTCCTATGTTTGGACATTGCTGCTGGGAACCAAACCTGAAATTTTCTTAATTAGTGATTGATCAGGGAGGACCCAGTCCAATGTTTTATAAGAGCAGGTTGAACAAGCCATGCAGAAAGCAAGCCAGTAAGCAGCATTCCTCCATGGCCTCTGTATCAGCTCCTGCTTCCAGGTTTTTGAGCTGTTTGAGTTCCTGCCTGGCTTCCCTCAGTGGACTGTGATTCTGGATATGTAAGCCAAGTGAATGCTTTCCTCCTCATTTTGCATTTGTTCATGGTGTTTCATCACACCATCACACTCTAACTCAAACACTAACCCAAACCACAAAAATAATGATGAGTGTAATTAGCAAAAGGCTAAATGCCCCTACAAACTCAATTTGTAGGGTGCTGTACTCTTCAAATTTCTGGCTTCCATTTGAACTTTCTTTGGAGCCCCTGACTAGCCTCTTAATCCACTAATTCTTATCATATACATTCTACAATTGCCAAATAGATCGAGTGATTTCAATTCTGTCCTATGTACCACCCTCTCTTTGCCCAGCTACACCATGTGTTACCGTGTAACCAGTGCCATCTTCTCCCATCATCAGCAACAACCTTTCTCCAACCTCCTGTTCATTTTCTGTTGACTCCATTTTCCAAGTTCAGATCTGCACATACACCACCTCCTCTGGCCCCAATTCCTCCCTATCTCTGAGATCTCCTTGCTGAATGGTCAGTTTTGTCTCTTTTCAGCTCCTAAAAAATTCTTTATTTGACAGTCACATTGATCTTTGAAGCTTTGAATTTTATCCTACTAGAATCCTGCTGATACTTTTGTAAAAAAAAAAAAATCTTTCAATTACTTTTAATATCAAGTCCACAATCTCTGATACAGTAATATGAAACATATCTACTTTTGACTTTGCCTATCCTGAGGGGCTCACCTCATGCCAACCTCTCAATGTTCACCACCCCAGAACAGTGTCAGCCTCTTCCTGTTCACCAAACATATTCTTTTTTTATGTGATTTATTTTATTTTATTTTATTTTACAATACTATTCAGTTCTACATAACAGCCACAGATTCCCTTGTTCTCCCCCTTCCTGCCCCCTCCCCTTCCCCCCAGCCCACTCCCCATTCCCACCTCCTCCAGAGCAAGGCCTCCCCCGAGGACTGAGATCGACCTGATAGATTCAGTCCAGGCAGGTCCAGTCCCCTCCTCCCAGACTGAGCCAAGCGTCCCTGCATAAGTCCAGGTTTCAAACAGCTAACTCATGCAGTGAGCCCAGGACCTGGTACCACTGCCTAGATGCTTCCCAAACAGATCAAGCCAATCAACTGTCTCACCTATTCAGAGGGCCTGATCCAGTTGGGGGTCCCCTCAGCCTTTGGTTCATAGTTCATGTGTTTCCATTTGTTTGGCTATTTGTCCCTGTGCTTTATCCAACCTTGGTTTCAACAGTTCTCGCTCATATAAACCCTCCTCTTTCTCAATAATTAGACTCCCGGCACTCCACACAGGGCTTAGCCGTGGATGTCTGCATCCAGATTCCTCAGTCCTTGGATGGGGTTTCTGGCACAACTGTTAGGGTGTTTGGCCATCCCATCACCAGAGTAGGTCAGTCCTGGCTGTCTCTCGGCCATTGCCAGCAGTCTTTTGTGGGGGTATCTTTGTGGATTTCTGTGGGCCTCTTTAGCACTTTGTTTCTTCCTTTTCTCATGTGGTCTTCATTTACCATGGTCTCTTATTCCTTGTTCTCCCTCTCTGTTCTTGATTCAGCTGGGATCTCCTGCTCTCGTTCCCTCGACCCTTGCCCTTCATTGCTCCCACTCATGTCCAGGTTGTTCATGTAGATCTCAGCCATTTCTCCATCATTGGGCGATCCTCGTGTCTTTCTTGGGGTCCTGTTTTCCAGGTAGCCTCACTGGTGATGTGAGTAGCAGTCCAGTCATCCTTGTTCCACATCTAGTATCCTCCTATGACCAAACATATTCTTTTTGCTTGAGTTCTTCCTCCTCCTTAGAGTATGCCCATTTCTCCTCCAGATGCCTGGTACTGCAGCTCTGCCCTAATATGGGGAGGGTCATCAAGGGTGTAAGAAGAAATGATAATTTCCCTTAGCATGACACCAGACCCATAGAGTCAACACCTGAAGTCAGTTGTATCAAATCACATCAGTATCAAACAGCTAACTGGAAAACAACACACACACACACACACACACACACACACACACACACACACACACACACTTCAGCAAAAATACAAACCTGCTGTGTAAGCATATCCTTGAGACTCCAGGGAACCAATGTCATCAACTTACTTAAGTGTTGTCTTCCAGGGTCACAGTCCAAACAGTAGCTCGACAGCAACTTAATAAAACAGTTTATTTTTATGTCACACAATAGTAAGACTCAAGAGATCATCCAAAAGTCCCAGGCATGATGGTTTGGTAATGTAACCAGGGGTCCAGGCCCTTATTGTCTTGGTGCTCAGTTTCACACAACAGCTGGACTCCCAAATCCAGTTTGTCGTCCTGTGTGGCCCTCCAGATGTTGGTGAGGGGCAGTTTCACCTCTCACTAACTAGAGCTGCCACTTCACTTCAACTGGGTGAAAAACAGCTGGGAAGTAGAATAGTCTTACAGTTTTTCCAGGAAAGCATGAGCAAAGGCCTTTCGAAATGGCAGCTGTGCAGGTGTGGTCGTAGATGACTGGTATTCCATCAGCAGGGAGACCAAGCCAAAAGGACCAAGAGTTTGAGGCCAGCCTTGGCTGCACAGTAAAATCCTGTCTCAAATTCAGAGACAAAACAAAACAACTGTCTCCAAGGAAATGGTAGTTGAGCTGACAAGTGAGCACATTAAGGATGATAAAGGGGAATTAGAGCCAGTGTGTCCAGCTGTTGCTATTTGTGTCGGAACAGAAATACTATGGATAGTTTGTCTGTTTAGAACTTTGTCTGTTATAGTTCCTATAATTTCTGTAGCTTATCTTGCAGTATTTCCTCAAGTCAATTTTCTTTGTGAGTGAAGAGTTCTTCATATATATGCACACACACACACACACACACACACACACACACACACACACACACACACACACACATTCAATAACAGCTTGTTAGTGGCAGTGGCATAAAGACACAGCATTTGTGCTATTACCAGAATGACAGCTTTCTTTTCCATAGCCTGCTGGCCCTTTGGAAATCTAAGAGTCATTATCCTGAAAGCCAGTTAAGATCACTTGGAACTCATTCTTCTGAAAGACACCAGGTGGCAGTAATGCCTAAGAAGTGACTGACTAAGTCGGGTTAGCTCTGTATAATTTAAGTTATAGAAGTGGGTGCCTGGGCCACTAATTCCCATCAAGCTCACTTCCAGAAATGAGAGCAGCCTGCCCACTAGTGATGCCCATTTCATTTGGCTTATTGACAGCCCAGAGGCTGCTGACCCTAGACAACTACCTGTGTACTGTATATAGCATCACCCAGTCTATTCCAGCCTGTTTCAGGAGACAAGAGCACACTCTGGCACTCTGCATTAATGCAAAGCCTCCAGACTCCTGGGGTAGAACACCTAGACAAACCTTCCACACCTAAGGATTAGAATATACTGCCTTGTCAGGGAATTTTGAGTTTTAAAATCAAAGCAGAGGACTATGGAACAAAACAGCATTTTAGAAAGATTTTTGACACAGTGAAAGAAGCTAGCCAGAAGAGAAGAACACGAACACAAAGGCAGTGTTCATTCCACTCTTGGCTTGTGGGTGCTGATTGATTTTTAGCAGAATGAAAACTCTAGTGCACTGGTACAAGTGGCCTGGATGTCTGTGGTGGGAAGACTTCTGTGGTGGTTTGAATGAGAATGTCCCCTATGGGCTCAGGAGTTTGAGACTTGTCCAGTTGGTAGCGCTGTCTTGGTAGGTCCAGGGACTATGGGGATTTCTGGAGGGAGTGTGTCATACAGGACAGTTTTTACGATTTCGCAGCCATGTGACATTCCCAGTCTGCTTTCTCTAGTTGGTGCTTGAAGTTCAAGATGTGATTCCTCAGCTACCATTCCAGCCATCATGTCTCCTGCTCACTGCCGCACTTCCCCCATGACCAAGGAAATAATACAACAGGAAAGAATTAAGATCTATGGAATCCACTGGGTACTGTGGCTCACACTGTAATCCAGTGGTTCTCAACTTGTGGGTCACCACCGTCTTGGGGGTCACACATAAGATAGCCTGCATGTCAGATGTTTACATTTCAATTCATAACAGTAGCAAAATTGCAGTTATGAAGTAGCAATGAAAATTATTTTATGGTTGGAGGAACTGTACTAAAGGGTCACAGCATTAGGAAGGCTGAGAACCACTGCTACTTCTAGCACTCAGGAAGCTAATGTGGAAAGACTATAAGTCCATGACTACCTGGAATACAACGAGATCTGAAAAACTAATCAGCTAGCTGGCTAAAAAGCAAACAAAAAGCTGTCACTTGAAGTGAAGCAATAGGTTCACAAAGAGTTAAACACAAATCAAAGCAAAACATCATTTTTACCCAAGGCAGTTAAAAGCCCCATCACCCAGAGAAGGTGAATTTTCTGTTGCACTTTAGAGAACAACTCAGGTCACAACAAGTAGAAAAGAGAAGCCATTTCAGGAAAACACTCACATACATAGAAACAAGAAAGGATCCGGTTCAGTCAAGAAACCTCCCAGTGTGAAGATTGAACAGCAAAAAATGTACAGGAATTAATAGCTGTTGTCACAAAGAACCCTGCCCTCCAGGGAAGGGACGGTAATATATTCTCCACATATTTATTCATTACAAAGAACTGCATGCCTTCTGAGCTTGTTGTATTTGAATTCAAATGTTTCTGCTCTCATTTGCTTTCCTAATGCTGGGTATGGTAGTAGAGCGGGGAGCAAGGATATTAGAGTTACCCAGACCTCCCTGTGAAGTTGTGAACTTGTGGGCAGGTGCTGTGTCTCAATCTGTGAGGAGCACACTGGATGATGCAGCAGATGGCAAACTTGTTTCTTCAAATGAAGTTTCCACCATTGGTCATTGGAAAGTGGACTTTCTGCTTCTTGCAGGGAATTGTTAAGAGGGGGGTGTCATCTTCTGCAATATAATGTTCTAAATTCTAAGGAAGGAACCTAGAGATTGTAATATAACCCTAGAGAGAAGACTCATGACCAATGACAAATGTGAAGGCCAAGAAACATGAATGATAAATGACTTTGAAAATATATAGCAAGGACAACAGTATCCAGACATATGGACACCAAAAAAGGGATTGTGTGGGACTTGCAGATGAATCTAGAAATGAGGCTCTCAGTTCCTCTAAACTCTCAGATGAAGAAGTCCAACCAGCAATTGGGGATGCAGATAGAGAATTACAAAAGTGAAGGGAAGGACTCGTAGGTTTGGATAATATCAAGAATAATTACAATTCTGAGAAAAGATACTATTTGTGAAGAGAATTTCTGAGAAAGATA
Organism: Peromyscus maniculatus bairdii; assembly: GCF_049852395.1. Classification (NCBI taxonomy): domain Eukaryota; kingdom Metazoa; phylum Chordata; class Mammalia; order Rodentia; family Cricetidae; genus Peromyscus; species Peromyscus maniculatus. The sequence continues at coordinate 79,128,975 of NC_134854.1, forward strand.
CTATTTGAAAGATTTTGGAGACACAAGGTAGCAATGTAGAAAAAGAGGGAGAGAGAAACAAACACAGAAAGCATATTCCACACAAGCAAGTACTAGTCAGAGCTCACTAAGTGAAATTGTGCAAACAACCTTGGGAAAGACTGGTCAGTGGAAATTGGCCCGTGAAGACATCAGGATGCTTTGGAAAGGTATTTTACTCAATAGCTGCATTGGTTTTCTTGCTGATTCTCAGTGAACCTTAAATGCAAGGATGTTTTGGCAGCAGACAGAGGAGAATGACTCAATGGCAAGGACTGGCTTAAAGAAGAGAAGAAATATAGCACCTGTGAGATGCAGGAGAAGATAAAAGATGCTGTAGAGTCATCTATCCACGATGGGAAGACAGAACTGACAGAAAAAGATTCCTCCACATCGACCATGTTGAGGACATTGAGAAAGGAGTCATTAATTTGGGTTAACTGACAAGAGGTGAGTAAAATGCACTCAATGAACAATGTTGTATAGAAGACACAGGCCAGATTTATGAATAGTAATATTTGCAAAATCACAAGACTTCCCACTCTGTATCCACAAAGCACTGGTTTCATCATGCTGCAGACACCAGGATCTGTGAGTGACCGAGTCCCATAGAAAATGATACAGCATTTACAGGTAATGTGTACAATCCTCCAATATAATATAATTCATCTCTAGACTACTTAAAATATCTAATTGAATGTAAGTTATATCTAAATGGTCATTATATTGTATTGTGTAGAGAATAAAATCAAGAAAAGGAAACATGCACATGTTTAGAATAGGCACATTTTTTCCTAAATGTTTTCACTCTATAGTTGGCTGAATTCATGGAAGTAGAACCCGCATATACAGAATGCCAATTGTATAGCAAAGCTTTGATAAAGGGAACAATTTAAATAAAAGAATGAGAGAAACTAGAAGTCCAGTGTTTTAGGGGAAAAAACTGGTCCTGAGTTCTGTGCCCTAATGATTTGAATATGACTGAACTATATTCATGACATGGGCAAGCAGCTGTGACATTTGTAAAGGGACAACATGAAGAAGAATCTGTGAAGCAGAATCATGATATGGAGCCCTGCCATGGGAACGTCTCCATTTGACCGACTCTTTAACTTTTCTCTGTGAAGATATCACATATACATTGCCACAGATATCTTTGTTACAGTGCAGTGAATCAAACCTAGAGTCAAATGCATTCCAGACACATTCTATACAACTAAGCCACTCACCCCATTTCAGCCTGCTACAAAATTTCAGAGTCTCAATTTACTGATCTGCAATAAGAATTGTAAGCCTTCCCAGACAGGTTTACTTATGGGAATTAAATATGTTAGTATATACAAAAGACCCTGAATCGTGGTAGATACTCAAAACCAACAAATAAGCTTAAAATCCATTGGCTGGAGCTCTGTTCTATAATTCTAATCTCTAGCACTTTGATCATATTTATTTCTGCTGTTATATTTGTTTAGTATCCTTTTACCTTTATGCCTTAACATGTCAGATCTTTTCACTAGTGTGCTGTGAAAGATTTTGCTAAAAGGACAACAACTGATTTTTAAGTGAGGTATTTCTGTATTTCTAGATTAGCTGACCATTTGACCCAGGTATGTAAACAAGCATGCCATGGAAAAGTCACAGAGAATCCCAGATGAACATAAGTATGTGTGTGCAGGTCTGAACAGGATGCCATAGTTTCCATCTTTTGTCAGCACTCCAAAGCAGCTCTTAATATCCTTTGATTATAATGAAAGTATAATTAATACTTATAAGTCTTTTATTTCAGTCTTGAAAGCACAATCGTACTTTATCTGTGGCACAAAAGGACTTCCTCTTGCTTCAGCTGGTTTTGTGGTGGTCACTGGGGTGTATAACGAGCACCCTGCAAGGAAGCACAGTTTAACGCTTTTATGCATCCCAGACTCCAGTCCTAAGATAGCCTTCCTTCTAGTTTTAACAGACTTCCTATAAAACAAGGAATTGGCTCAGTAGGCTCTGTTCATTAGAAACAGATAAAAGATAATTGATCAAGTGAAGCTGGCATCTAATGGGAACCAAGCTGAAGCCTTGCAGAAGAATAAATGACCTGCCATTTGTCTTAGCAACAGGGTTGTAGATAGAAATCATAGACTCAAAATTAAGAGTTACCAACCTCTCAACCATATCTTATCCCATAGAGAAACTGAAAACCACAACAATGGGAATGCTGGAGTGTGGTGATGTATTATGTTCCCTAATATACTGTGTATCCCAATAAAATAAAACTTGCCTAGAGATCAGAGGAAAAAGCCAGCTGCTATATAGAAGTCAGGCAATGATAGCATATGCCTTTAATCCTATCACTTGGCAGGCAAGGATCTGTCTGGATCTCTGTGAGTTCAAGGCCACAATGGGAACCGAGCCAGGCGTGGTGACACATACCCTAAATTCCAACACTAGTTAACCATAGAGGTCTGGAGGTCTGTACAGACAGACAGGAAGTGACAAACCTGGTCAGGAAGAGGAAGTGATGTAGCTGAACAGAGAGATCAAATCAGACGGCAGAACAGCAAGGAATATAGGTGTGGGCAGACAAGAAGTAGCTCATTTTTGGAAGCTGCGGAGTTGGTGAGGTGAGGTTAGCTGTGGCTTTCCCTATTTCCCTGATCTCTCAGGTTTTCACCCCTATATTTGGCTCTGTGTTTTTTTATTTAATAAGACTGTTTAGAAATTCGTCTACACTGGAGTGTGCAGGAGCTGTGCACATAGATGACAGGATTTAGGCAGTTATGGGAGGGAGAGATGAAGATCAGTGTTCTGAGTATTTGTGAGTGACAGCCATGACTTGTCTGTAGTGATATATTGTGCACCCCAATATATTGTATACCCTAATAGTGTACCCTAATAAACTTATCTGGGGATCAGAGGACAGAGCCAGCCACTAGATTAGACATAGAGGCCAGACAGTGGTAGCACACACCCTTTTAATCCTATCACTTGGGAGGGAGGCAAAGATCCGTTTGGATCTCTGTGAGTTCAAGGCCACACTGGGAACAGAGCCATATGTGGTGACACACTCCTTTAACCCCAGCACTTGAGATCTCATGTCTTTGCTTGGGAAGGATATATGCCTTTAATCCCAGGAAGTGATGGCAGGAAGCAGAAAGGTATATAAGGCATGAGGACCAGGAACTAGAGGCTTTTTAGAGCAGTTCAACTGAGACCCTCAGGGGTGAGGACTCAGAGGTTTTCAGTCTGAAGATTCATGGAAACAGGATTTGCTGAGGAGTTGGTGAGGTGAGGTTGGCTGTGGATTATTCTGTTTCTTTGCTCTTTCAGGTATCACCCCAATATCTGGCTCCAGGTTTGTTTGTTTTTATTAATAAGACCTTTTAAGATTCGTGTTAGAACCTGTCCTTGTGTATATTGGAATAAATTGAATAGAAACAACTAGAATTCTTGCAGTTTATGCTGGTCAGAGGCTGAAAACAGAACAGAGAGAGGGATAGTTATTCTGCTGTTTTATTACAGAGACTAATCTTACCTAAGAATTGGATTGTAGTAAAGGGAAAACTGCCATGGCAAAGATTCTCTGAATTCTTTGTCCTTGCAGAAATGAGACCTAAAACTATGTCAGCTATTTTCTAGAGTGTGCCTGTATGCTTTGAAAATACCCAGAGCTTGTGTCATGGGATGGATACAAAGTGGGTCATTCTACACATTCATGAGAATGTCGGGCTCAGGATTGGAGGAGGACGGTGACAATAGAGGTGCAAGAGGACAGAGGCAAATCTGTCCCTGAAAGAGCCACAGTCAGTGAGATCACCTGCACAAAGGGGGACTGTCCTTACTGATGTCCGGATCATGCTGTGCCTCCAGGACAAGTTCTGTGCAGTTGACGTGTGTGTGTGTGTGTGTGTGTGTGCGCGCGCGCGCGTGCCTGCGCGCACGCCTTGGGGGAGCAAAGCCATCATGCTGGGATTGAAGAGTGAAGGATGGCTACTGTTGAAGACAAGGTGCAGGGAGGTGGTCAGGGATTTCAGAGGAAGTAGGACATGATAGAAACAACCAACCATAACAGTTGGAGGCTCAAGAACCCTAAAGTGTGGGAGACACATAACAAAGGAACATTGGGGTGGGGATATTGTGTTTCTACCCTATGGATGAATATATTATAGCCTTTAATACAGAGTAATGTGCAAATAGCCACATGGGCATCAACTCCCTGTCATGGAAGATGAAGATGACCACCTAAGTCATGAAGAGAGCCAGTGAGGGAAGCTGTTCTCTAACTGAAGGTCCAATTTCTTCCTCAGGCTGGGTCTCCTCTCTCCATAAGAAATAATAGCTAATAATTGCAGTTTGTTTTTTCTAGCCAACTCCACACTACCCTGGGTGAGGTCTTATTATTATCATCCTCACTTTATAGTAAATGAAACAAAAGTTGAGAGAGAGATTATGTACCTCAGTCACAAAGTAAATTCAAGGCAGAGGCAGGATTTAATGATTTGTTTTCCTAACTCTAAAGTCCCAGTTCTTAACCACTAGCTTGGCAGCTTGCCCCGGAATGCCAAGTGAGTTGATAAGGAGAGTGTTCACCCACTGAGTAACCCCCATCACAGGTTACTGATGTCAGCAAATTAACTTACTGAGTTTGCATGACTGAGAGTATTATCTTAAAAATGTGACCATCTACATATGCAAACTCATAAACTGAAAAGGGTGAGTTGCACTGTTCACCTTAACAAGAGAAGCAGTTCTGAATATTGTCCAGCTAGGGGGTCGGGGGTGAGATGTTTTCAAGTAAATTCCAGAATTCTAGGAAGAAAAAGATGACTCGTGCAAGAAAGTCCTTTCAAAGCATCTTTTTTTATTTACTGTAAGAATATAATCCTCATTTCTGCATGCAAAACCATGGTAGGCATTTATAAACTGTGCAGACTCTCCATATGTGTACATTTGTTGAACTAAAATTTTAGCAGAGGTTGAAAAAAACTAAACACATCTTAAGAGAAAAGAACACAGAAGGAACAAACATCCTTAATCTCCAAAACAACTACGAAAGAACGAGCCCCACTGAAGCCTGAAACCTAAGGCTGCAAGTTTTGAGAGACAGGGAAAGAGTGTCCCCTAAACCTCGTCAATGCGCAGTCTAATGGCCCTGCACATTCAGCATTAAAGAGCCTGGGTAGCAACAAGCAGGCCTTACCTGTGACTTAACCCAGTCCAGATGAAGGTACACTACCAGCCTGCAGATAGCTTTTCTTGCCCAAACACTGGGCAGGGAACTAAGAACTGCAATTGTCTTCCTTAACAAAAAGTCACAGTGATTTCTCATTTGTATAACAATGGCCTGAATGAACTACATTAGCTATGAGCTGCCCAACAGCACAGTGCTCACTGGACTCTGGAGCTTGTTTCTTGGGTAATTATGGTCTATGGAAATGAACTAAACCCTCTGCAAGTAAGCCTGGCTACTACAGAAGGCTCTTTGCTTTCCTAGACAGTCTGTCCTGAATATGGAGTGCTCTGTACTAATGTTTCTCTATACCTAGTATTACTCACCAGGCATAGCAATAGTATCCCAAACCTACAGTATGATACAATTCCATCACAAAGGAAGAGTGGGTTAAACTAACCGGGGCTTATGGCATCACACCACAAGTTCAAGGCCCTGCAGCCAGTCTCAGGCTGAACGGAAGTGCAGACTTGCCTTGCATCAAACCTGAATTTTCAGATGCCCCCAGTCATTCTGGAGGGATCAAAAGCTGCCTCCATCTGTGAGACTTCCCATGCATTTCTATGACTTTAACCTCAAAATAAAAATTGGTAAAGTTACAGAAAAACTAACAATGGCTTTTGCTAAGCCACCCAACAAGAGGTGGCTTAGAAAGATGTCTGTCTCACCAGCAGGGAGTAGAGTAAATCAGAGCCCCTGGCTTTTTTTGGTAGGCAGGCTGTGGGCCAGATGAGCTAGAATTTAATTTCAAGACATCTCTAGACTTAGGGAGACAAAGATGGAAATGAGAAATTAAAACCAAACTCAGCATTTTACAGCTTCCTGCCTCAATTCCACAACACCATATCCTATGTGGTAGATTTGGAGCCTAGAGAGTTTAAGCTACCGGCACTTCATCAACCATTGGCTATTCTGACAGAAGGGAAGGATTAAAATGAATTGAGCCAAATGCATATCTAGAAAACTCACAAATCCTCCAAAGTACATTGAAGCTGCTAGGAATGAGATGTGATCAGAATCAAAATCAATCTCTCTGTCTCTCTGTCTCTGTCTGTCTATCTCTCTCTGTCTCTCTCTCTCTCACACACACACAGAGAGAGAGAGAGAGAGAGAGAGAGAGAGAGGGAGGGAGGGAGGGAGGGAGAGGGAGAGGGAGAGGGAGAGGGAGAGGGAGAGGGAGAGAGAGAGAGAGAGAGAGAGAGAGAGAGAGAGAGAGAGAGAGAGAGAGAGAGAGAGAGAGAGAAACTTCGATCTACTTTGGCAAGCCTGAATTCTGAAAAAATCTATGGAAAAAAAAAAAACCCATCAGCCATCTTCCCCTATGATTGTTATGCTCAGAAGTAAATTTGTTTTGACTGTCTTTACTTTGAACATCACACATTTGCTTGAATTTTGAGTAAGTATTTTACATTTTAAATCAGTGCATTTAAAATTGGACAACACCAACAGACATGACAACACGGAACAGGGAAGTCTCACAGGGCTGCAACCATAGACAAAGAACTGTAAGCAAATAAGGAACGCCGAGAGTGGGAGAAAATTAGTTTTTCCCAGGGGAAGGCACACCAACTGGTCACCCAATACCAAATAGTCTGTTCTGAAAACATAGAGATACAAGTAACATAGGGACCGAGCAGATTGTATTTATATATTTAGGAATATAAATATATAATTAAATATATATAATTTAGGATATATATATATATATATATGTATATAATATCAACAATTAAAGAGGCCATGATTTTGAGGGAGACCAAGAGTAAGTGTACATGAGGGTATGGAAGGAGGGAAAAGAAAGGGAAAATGATGTAATTATATTTTAATTTCACAGCATAACATCATTTTAATTGGAAAAGTTATTTTTAGAAGTACATTTCTTACCCAGATAGTTTTTGAGCTATTGTTTGTATAGGGGCAAGTCTTATCTTGGGAATTAAAAGAATATGGTACTGGAAAGAATTTTATTTTTCAGAACAAGATATATTGTTTTAATTTGGTTGGGACTTAAAACTTTTAAAGACCTATACAATAGAATCCAATAAATCTACCATTGACTAATTCCTTGCTGGAGTCTGGGTTGACCTCAAATCCAGTGACTGGAGTATCTGTAAGAGAATGACCAAGGGGAATCTCAAGCAGTCTTCATTTTGCCTCTTGGAGTTAGTCACAGTGGCGCCAGCTGCATGACTTTCCAGGTGTGTCCTGCTGTGTCTTACAGGTGCTGAGAGGCAGGCAGGCAGGCCCTGCTTCACTCCCCCTCTTCTTGTACTTGCCCTATTTTTTGTTCCAGTGATGAGAGATGTTCTGAATCTTTTTCATTTTGATCCGCTGATCCAGCATCTTGTACCTTACAGGATGATCATCCGTTTTCTTTGGAACTGAAGGTGCATAGGAGCTAGATGCATAAGCAGGGCGTTTAAAGTGACGCAATGGAGGCTTGATGACTGGAGGCCATGGAAAGGAAGACAGACAACCATTAGCTTCATAGAGACTTGACTTGCCATAAATATTGTGGCCACTTCCTCTTGACTTGTATGTCTCCTCCAAGCCAGAAGAAGCACACACACATACACACAATTGGATTTCTAAACTGATTGAATAAGCACAATATCAACTTGGTCATTGGCTTTAAATCAATAAAGACAAAAAACTGCTAGAGATGGGCAGTGGTGGCCCAGTACATAAAGTTCACTTGGTAATGAGTAGATGAAGTTAAGGAAAGGTTTGGGTGTACTGGAATCACATGTGGAAGCAAAGTAACCATGGTGAGCAGTGATATATCTATCGCTAACAATATTTAGCATTGTGTGCAAGCTTTGGGGCCTGAAAAAGTGGCACTTACTCCTAAAGTACTAATTAAAAGCATATCACTGAGAAAATACTTCCAAAATACTTATAAAGGTCTAGTATCCAAAATGTACAAAGAACTCTTAAAATTCAACAGGAGGAAGCAATCTCATGCAAAAATGGGCAAAAACCCATCTGAATGGACTCCTTACTAGAGAAGATACATATGTCAGAGAAGCACAGGATCAACTCAACTGTGAACACATAAGAATTGCAAATAAAACAACAACAGTGTTCTACCATGTTCTGTATAAAGCCAAAGTCCAAAAGTCTTGGAATGCTCCTTCCTGCTGATGGGAGTAAAAATTGGTACAGTTGCTTTGAGAAAGATAGATTAGCAATTTCATGAAGCTGGACACAGTGTTTACCATAAAATGCAACAATTATACTCCTAGGTTTACTCAACTAGTTGAAAACCCTATATTCACATATCCCTCAACTGTAAAAAGCCAAGATGACCTTTTACAGGCTAATGGATAAATAAATAGCAATAGGCATATATAATAATATCTTTGATTAAAAAAAAATGAGTGGTCATACCGTATGAAGATGTGGACACATCTTGAGTATACATTGCTAAGTGAATGAAGTCAGTCTGCAAAGACAACTGTGCCATATGATTTTACTCACAAAATAAGCTTGAAGAAAAAAAAAACCCACTAAACTATGGAGACAAAAAGGGCACTGGCTGGGACAGAATTAATGTGAAGAGAGAGGATTAAATAGGTGAGCAGTGGGAATTCCAAGGCAGTGAAGTCATTTGATGGGAAACTAGTAGATTCTGACACTATTTGTCAAAATTCATAGATTCTTAGGGGAGGGATCCTTAATTTACACAATTTTAAAAAGCTATCGAGAGGGTTGTGGGGATTCCAGCATGCAGTGTGAAAACAATCTGACTGAATTGCTAATGTAAGTAACAATGAGATGGGCGGTGGTGGTGTATGCCTTTAATCCCAGCACTCGGGAGGCAGAAGCAGGCAGATCTCTGTGAGTTCAAGGCCAACCTGGGCTACAGAGTAAGTTCCAGGAAAGGCGCAAAGCTACACAGAGAAATCCTGTCTCGAAAAACAAAAAACAAACAAACAAACAAAAGTAACAATGAGCCTGCAGGGGATGAGAGGCAAGATGGTCACCTGAGTAACTTCACATATAAACAGGCTCAAAAAGACCGAAAAGGCCAGAGGAGCTCCACACGAGCTCTGTATTCTAGCCGATAAAGTTGCTTCTCATACAGGGGCAGATCAACAATTCAAATACACTCTACACTTCTCTGAAATTGAAAAAGTATGTAAAAGAAGAGCAGATGATGAAAACTATCCACATGGATGTTAGCAGCTAAGCAAAAGGAGGAGGCTAGAATGATGCACAGGCAATTGATTAGACTTGGAGACATCAGTATAAATTCATTGCCATAATAGAGGTATTGATGTACATATAAAGGTGTTTATAGACAGGAGCACTTACATGGCTTAGTGCACACACATACATTTCCTTATCAGACATAGAAAAAATTCCAGGCTCTGAAGCTACAGCAACAGAGAACTCACCTTATATTTTTATTTCAAATACCATTCTCCAATGAGGGAAGCAGGTACTTCCTATAGAACTAGCTTGTTCTAGAATTAGACACAGTATACACAAGGTGGACTTGGAGACCATTATAGAAACATAAAATTCAAAAGTACAAAGAAAAAAGAAAGAAAAGAAAACGACAGACAGAGGAGATCCAAATGGTTCTAAATAAAAATCACTTTGAGCAATGAATCAAAACATAGAGGTAACTACAACCCAAAGTATAAAATACAGATACTTAGTAATGGATTACACAAAAATCTGTGAGAAAACAGAAAAATCTACTAGGCATATTGCCAAACAATTTCTATGGCTCCACGGCCCTTATGGAGGGGGACAAGTTGTTAGTGTGAACTGACATGATGAAGGTCTAAGAAGTATCAAAAGAGTAGTCACAGTGAAGAAATATGACCAATATGACCTCATCCAGGAGAGCAGAGTGACATACATCCTGTTAACATAGTACATCCTTGATTTTATGTAATGGAAGTTAGTATGTAGTGATTGAAGCAGAACTTATATAGCCCCATTCTAATAGTAAGCAAAAGCAGATAGTTCCAGCTGGAAGAGAGCCACAAAATAGCTGACTAGTAAAGCAAAGAAGCCCAAGAGGAGCCTAGGGAGGCATGATGACATCACATGACGTGTCACCCTGGGTGATCCTAGAACAGAGGATAAAGGGATAGCAAGTGACGAGCAGGAAGAAGTGAATGGACTTAGATGATGATGGAATGTGTCATCTAATCTGCAGTTCTGTGAGGAGAAAAAGGGAAAGGGCTGACCACCTTCACTCTTCCCCTCCGTTCTAGTATCCCGTGACTCCTTGGTTCTCCTGAAAATCTGTTTAGTTAATGAACATAGGAAGACAAAATATGTCATCAGTAAGGACAAAATAAATACAATAATTATGTGAAAAGTGCGGAGGAGCAGAGTTGGTGCCAGCCAGTTGCCCAAGGACCAGCTCTCACTGCAGGTAACTTCACCTTCTCCTAAAGAGGAAAGGGAAGCAGTACCTAAGGGAGCTGGGGTTGAACTCCCAAGGCAGTTCTCTGCACAAACCCTCTCAGCAGCTATCTTCCGACAGTGAGCAAATGCCTGCCATTTGTGATGAAGCATAAAGGTTACATGCAGAGCTGGGCAGGTGGCTCAGTGACCAAGACTCTCCAAAGTACTGGGATGGAGCTCACATCCCTAGTATCCACAGTATCTATAACACACGTGTTATAACGTCAGTGTTGGCAGGCAGAGACATGCCAATCCAAGGGTCACCCTGGCCATTCAGTCTAGAAGGAATGGAAAACTCTAGATTTGGTGAGAGACCCTGCCTCAAAAACAATCTCTGGCCTCCACAAATATCTGCATGGTACCCCCCCCCCCACACACACACACATAAATACCACATACAACGAATACAGTGAGACACAAATACATCATCAAATAAGATACATTTAATTGTCATGTTTTCAGGCCAGCAAGATGGCTAAGCTACCAAACCTGATAATCTGAATTTGGTCCCTGGAACTGACACAGTGGGAGAAAGAAACTGACTCCTACAAGTTGTCCTTTGACCTCCATACATGTGCCATGGCATGTGTATACACACACACACACACACACACACACACACACTCAATAAATACTTTTAAACAAAGTCTCATTTTATTTAATCAAATACTACCATGACACTTTGAAAAGACAGAAGTGTTTGTTAGCAAAAATAAAGGCTTACCTGATAAGATAACGAAAAATAACTCTGAACCTAAGCTAATTTAAAAATTCTTACCATTTTTTATGTGCATGAATGTTTTGCCTGCATGTATGTCTGTGTATCCCATGTCTGCCTGGTGCCCTCGGAGGCCAGAAGAGGGTATCAGATTTCCTGGAACTGGAGTTGCAGACAGTTGTGAGCTGGCATGTGGGTGATGCGACTTGAACCTGGGCCCTCTGGAAAAGCAGCCAGTGCTCTTAACCGCTGAGATAACTCTCTAGTCCCTAACCTAATCTAATCACTACAAAACATATTACCATGTACACAGGAAAGTCTAAAAAGTCAACATTAGCTCATGGCACTGATTACGTCTGTGTAACATGAACATTTGTTTTGATTAACTGATGTCATTTTCCAGTATTTCTAAAACATTAGGTTTAGTGGTGTAATTTTACAAAAGAAACACAACTATGCATTTTTCTATGGAATCAACTATCAACTCAACCAGAACACACCTAAGAGAAAATTCAATAAACCAATGCCCCCTGGGGTTTTCCCACTAGACGCCCAGAAAGTCTTGTTCAGCACACCTTTTGAAGTCTAAGATTAATATTTACCCATTGGTTTCTTGGACCATATGCTGTGTGCTGCTAGTGTAACTAGGAAGAACAGAAATCCATGCCCTGGTGGGTAGTCATGCTGCATCTGCCCTGAACCGTGTGAGGTGCTTGCAAGAAGCATCTTGTGTGGAAGCTGCGGCTCCCGGGCTGCTGCCTCTTTCCTATTCCTTTCTTTTTTCTTTTTCTTTAGTCTTCTCTCATATATTATATCCCAACAGCAGTTTGCCCTCCCTTCTCTCCTCCCAGTCTCTCCCCCACACCTCCCCCTCTCCCCCAGATTCACTCCTTCTCCATTTCTCCTCAGAAAGGGCAGGCCTCCTAGGGATATCAACCAAACACAGCATATCACGTTGCAATAAGACTAGGCACTCCTCCTCATACCAAGGCTTGACAAGGCAGCCCAGTAGGAGGGGGAAGGTTCCCAAAAGTGGGCAAAAGAGTCAGAGACAGTGCCCACCCCTACATGAGGTGTCCTAAAAGAACACCAAGCTATACAACTCTAATATATATGCAAAGGACCTAGGTCAGACCCATACCGCCTCTGGGATTATTGGTTTAGTCTCTGTGATCCCCTGTGAGCCCTGATTAGTTGATTCTGTGGGTTTTCTTGTGATATCCTTGACCCTCTGGCTCCTTCAACCCTTCGCCCACCTCTTCTCCTGGATTTCCTGAGCTCTGTCTAATGTTTGGCTGTGGGTCTCTCCATCTGTTTCCATCAGTTGCTGGATGAAGCCTCTCTGATGATAATTGGGCTAGGCTCCAGTCTATGAGTATAGCAGAATATCATTTGGAATCATTTGATTGACTTTTTTTTTTTTTTGCTAGATGTGTTTGGTTCTATCTTAGGTATTTGGGCTGTCCAGCCTCCTGATCCTGGCCCTTCAGGTAGTGTCAGGCATGGGCTCCCTTTCATGGCATGGGTCTCAGGTTGGACCAGTCATTAGCTGGCCACTTCCACACGTTCTGTACCACCTTTACCCCAGCACGTCTTGCAGGCAACACAAATTGTAGGTTGAAGGCTTTATAGCTAGGTTATTGTCCCGATGATCCCTCCACTGGACGCCTTGCCAGGTAACAGAAGATGGCTGGTTCAAGCTTCTTAATACCGAGGTCAAAACTGTCTTGGGGTTATCTTCACACAGCAAAGTTGCTCTGTTGTGACATGATGATAAAATCCTCTCTCATAGTTAGAATGGCCATTTTTAAGCTCTCAGGATGCTTAATTCCATGGTTTAGGGTAAACAAGTATTATAGCCACCACTGCCATTCCCATTCCTAACACATCTAGAACAAATACAAAACATTCTGATGACCCTGGAGGATAGAAAAGAGAGGGCTTAGAGTCTCAGATCAAAAGCTGAGGCTTGGGCTCACCGATTTATGTCTTTTGAGTCACAGTCCCTCTCCATATTCATCCTGTTTTCGCAACTCAGCATGAACGCAGCCAAAGTATTATTGAATTTCCCACTTCTCAGCACGAAGGAACATTTACCATTTGCTGGAATTCTGATTGTCAGAACAAAAACTCTGCTTGCCACTGGAGTCCCTACAAATAGCCTGAACCTACTGATGGAGATTGGCTCCCCACTGAGCTATGATGTATGTGCGACGCCTGCTGTCACCTCCACTCAATATGGGGAAGGGGGGAGCTGTGCCCAGTGCTGTCTGTGTGCATTTCTTGCCTTTCTCCTCCGCAGGGATCAAGATTTTGATCACAGGGCATGACAGCAGGGTAGTCACAGGCGCACTGTCGTGAGTTTGGGGTGGACCTTTCCTCTGGGATGCTGGGTGTCCTCCTGAAGGGGTTTTTATTCATCTTGACATGTTTCTGGGGTCTTAGAAGGGGCCTGACCCTCCTCCTTTCAATAACTACACATTCCCTACAATAGCTGAACCCAACAGTACAGCCTCCCTCTCTGGAGAAGGAAGAAAAAAATAAAGAATAGAACCCCATGTGCTCTGTCAGCACAGTAGACACAGGGAGGGCAAATGACTTGCAGAAAACGATCGTATCAGCTGCTGAAGATCTTGACCAGGGCACATAGGCCCGCACAGAGTGGTTAACTTGGGGGTCACCTTTGAACACACTTAGAAAAAGACAGACTTCAGACAAAAACTATACGTTATCACCCATCATGCTTTATTTTACAGTTACACATAACCTTTTATTTTCATAAAGCAATGTTCTTTCAGGAACTTTAACACTCATTTTATTTAGCCCTCATTATTTTCATAAATACCACAATTCCTCCCTCACAAATAATACCTTCTCTTCTACTACCACTATCTCTTATTCTCTCTCTCTCTCTCTCTCTCTCTCTCTCTCTCTCTCTCTCTCTCTCTCTTTCATCTCCTCTCCTCTCCCCTCCTTCCCTTTTTTACTCTCTTCTCCTAATCTACATATTTTTTCTCTAGGAAACAGATCTAGATTTGTTCACACGACAAACTGATACAGCTGTTGAATTGAGTTCAGACATGATTATGGCACCTGGCATATAATGTCTACTACCTGTACGAGACACCATGCTGAGAATGTGGTGTGAATTAGCTTAAGCCATGCTTCAGTTCATACCTGCCTACAATCAAGCATGAGTGCCATTCTTTCCCAGGTGTGGAAACTGAGGCTTAATGGGTTTATATCACAGCTATGATGAAGGAAGGCTGGAGCCTGGATTCACATCCAAATCAACTTCAGATCCTTCCTGGTGGATGGAAAATTATCTTGGCTCCAAATTTAGCTTTAATAGCTGCCATAACAGGCTAAAAATGTGCAGTTAAAACTACTTCATTTAAGCATCACTATTTGAACCTGCATAATATCTGTGGCATATTCTGTGTGCTGCAACTATAATAATGCTTCCTTAAAACAAATGTCATCCACCCATGTGTGTCTGGCTCAAAGAGTAGCTATACAAAGATCCTGGTGAAGGCCTCTGAAGTGACTGTTTTCACCTGGTGCCTCACCTTCACAGGCTGGAGCACAGGCAGGTGCTCCAAAGTCTAGGCCAGGGGAAACAAGCCATCATGCCAAGGAAGATTCGGACCTTAGGTCAAATTGTCCTCATTAGTTCTCAGCCCTGCCTGTCAATGAAGGCCACACTAAGAGCTTCTAAAACTCTTGGTGCTCAAGTTTAGTTCAAGCACCCAAGAGCAGAATCTGTGGGGCAGAACTGAGCTGCCACTGTCTTTACAATGCCACTATGCTGGCGTTTGAGAATGACCATCTTAATCTCTCCAGCATTCTTCCCCGCCTTTCATCTCCACCTTCTTTAGAAGGTGGCCAGATTCAGCTTTGGTGCTGTCCTCATGTGACCTGACTGCTTGGCTTCACTATCTCATCTCAGGAATGGAGATAAATTAGCACTCACTTCAGAAGTCACTAGTAAGAATGAAAAGAACCATGTATCCCAAAGCAGCTAGCACTGACTGATGCATGGGGAGTGCTCCTTCCCAGTAGGTTTCTCTCCCTTTTCTGAGTTCAAGACTTGCAATTGTCTGGCAGATTTGTTATTGCCAGTAATATTCAGTAGCTGTATCCTTCCCCAGTTTGGAAATTCACATACATCCCAAGATGTGAAAGCATTAGCATGAAGCCAGGCAGAAAGGAAACCTGCCCTTTTGTAGAAATTTAGCAACACTAATCCAACCAGAAAATTACTCTTAATCCACACATATCACATGAAGTGTTGTCCAAAGTGACACTCTATTTTTAAACTCTTTAAGGTGTATTTCATATTAAACACTAGAATGACTAACCCCATTATCTACATTTTTAAAGATCTTGGCTCTCCAAAAACTACCTTAAGAAAATAAGAATCCCACATGGTCTATAGCCTCCTTTTTTTCTCCTCAGAAAGATAAAAATCTCTAGGAGATGGAAAAGGAAGGCTCGCCACCTAAGAAGCTACCTAGTGATGTTGAGCCAAAGTTAAGAAACAGACTGGATGAGTTCATTTTGAAAGAGAAAAAAGTCATCTATAATACAGTTGTGCATCACATGATGATGTGTTAGTTAATAAATGGACTGTGCATAGAATGGAATATGCTGTACAGCCCAGCTGTGTAGCAGGCTATACCATTGAGGTTTATATAAGAATGTAAGTACACTGTTTGATGCTCACACATGCAATCACTTAATGACATATTCTTGGAAATGAATTCCCACTGGGAAATGATGTATGCCAGTATTTTGGGTTAGAGAGATCTTTGGGGTGCATGACTGGGTCTGGTTCATGCAGGTAGATCTGCTCTTGTCCCTGTTCACCAGCACTTATATGATATAGACTCTGTACTAAGATCTAAGGCAGAAAAAGACCCACAAAATTCTCCTCTTGGAAGCAGTAGGTAACAATATGGGAGAACCTTAGGCTTGGAGGCACACAGAGCAGGGATAATTACTCCCTCTGAGATCCTAAGGGTCTCCTTCACTCAGGGTTTTGTTTCCTTTTATCCGTTCTCTGATGTGGGGAAAAGAGTAACTTCTTAGCATGGCCATTGTGAAAACTTGAGGATGATGTGCATGGGAGAGCATGCAGGCAGTTCTTTGCAGTGGGTGTGTGATAGGTACTTGATAACCATTATTACATGATAGCTGAGCATGTAAGGCCAGGATGCTTTATCACTGTCTGCTCTCTTGATTTTCTTACAACGCATTGAAATTTCATCAAATTCCCTATATATGATTTACAACTGAATGATCTCACCACACAATGAAGAGATTCAGTAATGTATTTATTTGTATTTGGCAGAGAACACACCACTTAGCTTGCCAGGGAACCACTTTGAAAGTAAGTGGTATTCTAAGCAAAGCAAAATACCTAGCCCACATTTTGAACTAAGCAAGTAAAAAAAAAAAATGGCAGTTCACTCAGTGACTCTGAGCAGGACCTGTTGATGAGCACAAAGAATGCTTTTAAAAAGAGTGGCTCAGACAACCAATGAGGAGCCAGAGCTTTGTCCCTGACTTCTAGTCTAGAGGTAATTAGTAGAGTATGAGGAGATTAGGAGAATGACAGGACCAGTTTTGATTCCTAACACTGAGGAATAACGATGTGTGAGTCACGCTCTGGGGAAGCCATTCCTGCGTGCATGCTCTGGTTTTCTTTTTAGAGACTCCTTCATTCCCTAACCACTTCAGTCCTGTGTGTCTACTTCCTGGAGCAGAGATAATGTGTACACACATTTGTATTTCCTGATGTAACGTAGTATTGATAACAGCTGGCACTGAGAAATGTTTAAATGAGTGAAGAAACTACTGTGCATCACATTCAGTAGCCTTCATAAATGTTCCCTTTAAAAAAAAAATAAGTGACTCACTTCAAATATACACCAGCTGGCAAAGTTGTCAGCGTTGACAGAAGCTGATATTTCTCCCTTACTTCTGCAATGCCTGCATACCTAGAGTTACTGCCTATGTTTGCTTAAGAAGGATGTCAAGGAGTCCATTCCCTCACAAGCTTCAAGTCTAGGGCTGCAGCAAACCTTTGTTTCATACAGGTGCTGCAACCCCGCCTTCTATCTTCAGGTTTCGTGATAGCATGAAAGGCACTGAGGCAGAGTTCTCAAGCCCCTCTGTGGTAGTTTGAAAAAAAAAAAATGACCCCCAAAAGGAGTGGCACTATTAGGAGGTTTGGCCTTGTTGGAGTGGGTGTGGCCTTTTGGAGAAAGCGTGTCACTGTGGGGGTAGGCTTTGATTTCTCCTATGCTCAAGCTACTCCCACTGTCACAGTCTACTTCCTGTTGCCTGCATATCAACACGCAGCAGCTCCTTCTCCAGAACCACGTCTGCCTGCACACCACCATGCTCCCCACCATGATGATAATGGGCTAAACATGTGAAACTGTGAGCTACCACCTCAATTAAATATTTTCCTTTATAAGAGTTGCTGTGGTCATGGTGTCTCTTCATAGCAATAGAAACCCTGACGAAGACACTGTCCCCTGACAAACTAGTGAAGGGAGGGAGCAATTGCATAAAGCAGGAGAGTCAACTCTTTTTTATTTAAAAAAAGGCTGCCTTCAAATACCCTGTGAAATCCTCCCTCAAGAAGCTGATCATTTTTTATTTAATTTTTTTGTTCTTATTTTGTTTGTCCTGGCACACACAAAGTCCATGTTCCACACTGTGACAAATGGAGTTGTGTGAAGACTTGCACTCTATTTTTTCTCAGGAATATGTAGTTTTCCACATGATTATTTAGATGGGAAATGTAAGGGCAATCAGATAACAGTACGCCCCTTGTCCATGCTAAACCATTTCAGAGGCCTGTAAAGGCAAATTCTTCAGAGGTATACAGATCTGAGTGCCACAGCAAGGCATAAAGTGTAAGCCTTGATTCAGTCCACGGTAAGTGAGTGACAACTGCCAGCCCTCACAGGGAACTTAAGGCGAAAATTAGCTGCAGAACCCACAGTCACTTGGGATCCATGTGATAGAATCCTTCACTCAGAGCTACAGGCCTTAAAGTCACAGGTGGGGAGTGATCGAAATCTCCAGGCAGAAGGCAAGTGTGAGAAAAGGTAGCTCCACATGTGGAATAATTACCTCCAGACTTAGCTGACAACAAATTCCCCAGCAATGAGAACAGACTTGCCACTTGCCAGTAATGGCTTTGGGCAAGCTATTCAGGAGTTCATGCCTCAGTTTCTTGATCTGTTAAACAAGATGTAACTACTAATGTCCTCAGAGAATTATCAGGATTTAATACATGTTATTAAGTTAGTATTGTCCCTGATGTCTGTAAGTTTGAAATACATATAAAAGTACCTGTTTTTTTTTTTTTTAAGCTGTATAAGGGGAACCAAAAGTCACCAATTGAAGTTAAATACTCAATAACTTACAATACATGTAGATTTTGTTTGGGGAAAAGAAATATAAGATTTCCATAATGTCTTCAGACCTTGAAGATAGTCAAGTCTCTTCCAAGGAAGTTTCTGGATGGATGTTTTATCCGTAGTCTCCTGCAATAGGACATACAATAACTTCATTGGGAGCTGGATAACATTTGACACAGAAAATCCCTCTATAGCAGGCAGCAGAATTCAGAAGCAGAGCCATATCTACTGCGAGACTACTGTGCATGCCAAAGTGTGTGCAAGGAGCAGTCAGCTATATCTGCATTAGCAACGACTAGGTACTCTACCTGTCCTCTAAGATCACTTCAGGCGGCACCCTGGGAAGCTGCTCGGAGGTGACTGCTTTGAATGGATAACAGTTAAGACTGGTAGTGGTGGTAAAACTCTGAGCCATTCTTCTGGCAAGAGCCAACAGTCCCCCAGTTCTCCATCATGGATGCCCCTCACCCCTGGACTCCATAAAGTTCAAAAATCCCATTGGGCAACACATGACGTAGGTTCTAGGGAAAGTATGTATGCATGTGCTAGTCTTTCCTATGCAAGAGCCACTCTGGTTTAGATGTGCAAGGGTTTCAGATGATGATCATGATGATTCCAAGAAGTTTTTCTTGTGCTGAAGCTGAAGGATGAGCCTCTAGAAACTGTACAGTCCTTTAATGAAATAATCATCGCAGGCTTCTGACAAATAACTTCCAAAGCTTCTGAAAGACTCAGCTGCTCATATCCCAACCACACCCATTGGTTAGAAAGGGAAAATGTCAAAGTTCGAAGAGCACATGTTAAACTAACAACATGAAAGACAACAAGCATCATTGTTTGGTAAAACAGTCAAGGCTGAATGTAAAATGATTTTTTAATGTATGGAAAAGTATAAATGCTAACAAAATAAGTGCCTACACTCTCCACACAGCTTAATAAGGTCAATGTTTTAAATACTTTTGAAGAGATTAAATAGGAACAGGGATAATTCTCCATGGGTAAAATGCTTATCGGTCCAAGCCTGAGGCCCTGAGTTCAGATCACTAGCATCAGTATAAAAAGCTGGATGTAATGGTATATTCCTGTAACCCTGCTGCTAGGGAGGCCTCCAGGGGGATGTTGAGGACTTGGTGGCTAGCCATCCTAGCTGAATTCATAAGTTCCAGCTTCAGTGAGAAAACCTATCTCAAAAAATAAAGTGGGACTCGATAGGGGAAGACACCCAACATCAACCTGTGGCCTCCACCCTCACCCACACACCTGTTATCCACATAAGGGATTGAACACAGGTAGAACTTAATTAGTATTTCTTCGCCATAAATTCCCTTTAGCTCCCTAAAGCCATCACCTAGAATTTGTTTATTCCTGTGCATATGCGTGTGATATATTTATAGTCATAAAATATTTAATATTTTTACATGTTTTAAAGTCATACCAATTGTTCTAGGTGTCACCTATCTTTTAGTAACCTGGTTTTCTTGCTCAGCATCATGTGATGCACTGTTTATAAACAGGAAAAATAGAAAATAACTTCAACAGGAACATGATTAAATACTATGATGCACACTTACACAATAGAGTTATTAACAAATGGTCTCCAACAAACCAGCTTTGTATTTGGATGGAGCTTCTTTTGCCATATACAAATGTAATACTGCTATAGTTAGTGCTAATGTGTACTAATAGGCAAATGTACACGTGGTATGGAGCCGGACTTGTTTTCTCCATACAATCATATCATCTTTGCATTGGAAAAGCCAATTTAAACAGAAGTTGATAAACCAATGATTGCTTTACATTTGGGGTTTGTTTCAACATTCCCTCCGGGTTTGTGTTGTGGCTACCATTCTGCATTCTTGGCTGTTTTCTTTCTTTTCTCTGTCTACTGACTTCCTGCTTGTTCAGTTTTTCATTCGGATGCCTGTTCCAGCTTAGGCCATTGTGCCACAGTGACTGCTGGGGTGGCTGATCAGGATCGGAAATTTATTCTCATGGTTTTATGCCTTGAACTGTTAGATCTAAGTCCCAGCACTGTCGGGTCCAGGGAAAGGTGCTCTGCTTTAAGTTTGGACTGCAATTTCTTACATTCTCACTTGATGGTTTCAAAGCCCCTATCCCAATCATGTGGGATCCACCCTTGTGACCTAAAACTTCCAACTAGCATACTGTAGGTTAGGCTCCAACACATGGAAGTAGGGCAGGACCCAAAAGCTCAGTTCATAAAAATAGTATAGGTTATATTTAATTATTTTACTGATAGTCCTTTGTGTTAGAAAGTCATAAAAATTACCCAGTTCTTCCCAAAGAAAAAGAAGAAATAAGTGCTCCCAACTCCACACTGCGATGTAAAGTTTGTTTTTCCTGTCTTACTACAGCCGGTCTATAGTCCCACACACCTACCGACATGTCTACTGACTTGTGGACGTACATTTGTTTCTGCACCCCACACCCTCTTCCCTTCTTCCTGCTTTGTGCCCCTTTCAGCAATGGTGTGAGAGTAGCACATTCTGTCACTGTTCTCACTGAGTAAAGATTCAAGGTGTTTTTACTCTCCTTCACTCATTACTAGTAACTGACTTGTTTTAGCTGTTTCATAGGGCTTGTTTCCCCGTGCAAGTGGAAAGCATATTTTCATTGCCTTCTGACATCTACTGGAGCCAATGACAATTTGGTGCCAGGTCGTTATAGGTTGGTACTTGCTGCTTCCATGAATGTAACCAACTTCCGGTGCCATTTAAGGCAGTGGTTCTCAACCTTCCTAGTGCTGCCACTTTTTAGTACAGTTCCTCATGTTGTGGTGACCCCCAACCATCAAATTATTTCATTGTTTCTTCATAACTGTAATTTTGTTACAGTTAGAAATTGTAACAAATATCTGATATGCTGGATATCTGATGTGCAATCCATGTGAAAGGGTCATCCGATCCCCCAAAGGGGTAGTGACCCATAGGTTGAGAACTGCTGATTTAAGATTTTTCTTGTCCTTGAGGTCATTTTGGAAACTCTCCTACAAAGTCTTTAAGCATAGATTTGGGTTGTTTTGTTTTGTTTGCTTGCTCTTTTTTTCCTCCAGGTATGACAATTAAGGGCTGTTGAATGTTGTTTCCCATCAACGTGTCTGTCCTGAGGTGTGTGCAGTCCTTCTATCTTCCATGCTTCCATTTTTTTTAATCAAATGGTAAATAGCTTACCATAGAATTCACCCTATTGATATATGCCTCTTGTGGGTTTTTTGTATGGCCATTTATGCAATCACTATCATCATCTAATTTGTGAGAGTTTAATCACATCAAAAACAAAAAACAAAAAAACCCCATGCCCTTGAAAAGTCACCCCATGCTCCTCACTCATCAGCCTCTGATACCACTACCCACTTCAAGTCTCTCGGAATATTTTACACAGACAGAATCATTGACACATGGCTTATTGTCTCTGGCTTCTTCTACTGAGTAAAACATTCTCATTGATCTTCAGATTGTATCAGTACTTCATTCATTTGGAATGGATGTGACATTTTGTTAATATATTTTTCAGTTTTTGGAAATGTAGGTCATTTTCACATTTGGACTATTATGCCAAATGTTACTATGAACACATGGGAACAAGGTTTTCTATGAAAATGAATATTGAATATGAGTCTAGAATTCCTGGGTCATTTGATTATGTAGAAGGTTTAACTCTCGCTTTGTTTTGGTTTTGGCTTTGAGACAAGGTTTCTCTATGTAGCCTAAGCTGGCCTGGAACTTACCTTGGGGTCTAACACTTGTCCCCGTCCCCTGCCCCCTTTTCCTATCCAACAGGTGCCAACTCTCATGCACCAGGACACTTGGATACATTACATTTAACTTTTTAAGAAATTGTAAAAATTTCCCAAAATGAACTTCTGAAGTTCATTATACATTATAGAAATTAACCCCTAATCAAACATATTAGTTGCCAGTATTTTCTCCCACTCTCTGATTTGCCTTTTCACACAGTTGGTAGTGTTGCTGGATGCCCAAAAGTCTGTTATTTTGATGAGGCCCAATTTACTCATAACGTCTTCTGTTATCTCTGGAATTTGTGCGTTTCGTGCTTCCTTCCACTTTTCCTGCCCCGAGGGCAGCTCTGTGTCTGATCTAGAGTCTGTAGTTACTTCTCTTTGATCCTTTAAACAATTCTGTCAGAGCATGGCTTATGACAATACTTGTTTCTGAAGCCCCACAGTCATATTGAAAGAGCTGGAGATTCACTTCCAGTGTTGGCCCTGGCTGGTAAGAAGGCACATGGCTGTCTGCCCATTGCTCCAGGTCAGTAGCTCAAACTGGAGATCCAAACGAAGGCCAGCATCAGGGGCTCTACCCTTTTTGACCCCTGTCTTGTATTCTGACTCGGTCCCTCTCTGGAAGCCTGCATCCCAGAGTATTCTTAGACCTTTCTGTACCTTCCTGAGAGTGCCTGCTTGTGCTGTGAAGCAAGCTGTCCCACGGCATCAGTCCTGTGATATCGAGTACCTTGTATAATTCTCTTTTGTTTCTGGTTCCCAGAGCTGTTGGTCTCTTACACTGCCTCTAAAGACTGTAATTCATTTTTCTATTTTGTTCACCTCTGCATGTGTTTGGAGCAGAGGAGTATCTGTTAATATCTCAGGTCATCCTGGTCAGAATTTACAAAGAGAGTTTCCTTGCTTAATGACTGAATCAAATAGCCTGCAGCTGATTGATGTGATCATGCTGAATCTAGCCATGAAAATAGTGTTAATGCCTAAATCTTAAAATCTTCAGCTAGGTTCATTCAACTAACTACATGATCAGTAATTTTTAAAGCTACTGTTTGCTGGTTAATAATTTTCTATAATACAGCTGTGATACCATGGAAAGCTCCTATAAAGTGGAACTTGAGATGGCACCAGACATATCTGAGTACTGAGCCATAAAGCTATCTAAGTCAGAAGGAGGAAACATGTACAGTTCCTGAGGCAGGAAGGGGCCAGAGAGAGCTGACATCTGCTGGACAGAGTGCCGGTGATTGTGTCATGCATTTTGAGAAGCACCTACTCTACTCCATAGGCTTTGGCTATGGATCAGAACTTAGAAGTTAAGACTCTGGACCAAGTTTAGACTGACAAACTCAGATGAAATACAAGGCTACCATCACAAAGGAAGTGTAAAATATACAGGGTTGGGAGACATAAAAGCTTAAGTTGTTATCTAAGAAAATGTTTTGAGGTCTAAAAAGATAGTTTTAGATTGGCAATAGAAGTTAGGATAGAAAGCAAATTAGGTATAAAACTTTTAATTTACCAAAATAAGATAGATAATGAAATATTTTCTCTAAATTTGCTAAATACAGGTAAACTGGACATTTTAAATGTAATTCTTGCCTGATAATTGTTCTTATTGTATATAGTTTTACTATGTCAGAATTAAAAACCTTTCTTTTTACTTAGACAAAAAGGGGAAAATGTTGTGAGACATTTGATTATGCTACATAAAGATACATTACTGTGATTGATTTAATAAAGAGCTAAATGCCCAATAGCTAGGCTGAGAAAACAGGCAGAACTTCTGGGTAAAGAGAGGAGCTGACATGTAGAGGAAAAAATGCCAGTGAGATACAGAACAAGTCAGGGGCACAGAATGAAAAAAACGTAAAAAGCCAAGTGGTAGAATGTAGATTAAAAATATGGATTTATTAAGATATAATAGCTAGTTAAGAACAAGCCTAAGCTATAGGCTGAGCTTTCATATTTAATTATAAGTCTCCATGTTGTTACTTGGGAACTGGCTGGCAGGACATAGAAAGACTCATTACAATGCAGTATTAATTCTAACTGGATGGTTTAAAGAGAGCTGCAAAGAGAAATGCACCAAGGAAAATTAGTTTCATGCAGTCACAGAAGCAAGAAAATTTAAGGCTTCTTAGCAGACAATGACTGAATAGAACATAAACAGGAATAGCAAGTCAATGTTGATTATGTTTCATCTGTCTAGCATACCACTAATTGTGAAGTGAGGGAATATTGCACCTACAAGCAAGAAAAATGTTAATTTAATATTTACACACCATGGATTACAAACTGGATCAGGCTAGGCAGGGGGTGGAGGTGGAGGGAGAGAGTACTGGGAAAGATGACTGAAATTGGGGGTATTGAGCAGGAAAATGTAGAAACTTAGTGCAAAGGAATAATAATTTTTCTTAAAAAAGCCTGATTTCAGAGGGATTAAAATACAAGACAAGATGCTTCTCATAATGGATGAAATATAGTAATTCCCCAAAGCAGAAATCTAAAAGATAAGTTCATATTAGTAAACAGGTATTTGTAAGATGATGAAAACAAATAAAATGTGGATGAAATGTCAATTTTCTCATCAAAATGGTAAACTATAAAATATAATATTTAGCATATTGATAAAAATAGTGAAATGTACACATTAGTGAATTAATTATAATAAGAAATAAAAATCAATATCACCAAAGTATATCTTGACAAGAACCTAAATATCTATATATTCTTAACTAAGAATTTCTATCCCAGCAATCTCACTTACTCCATACTTAGAAACCAAATATTTATGGACAATAATGTAACATGATTATGATAATAACATGCAAACTGCACAAATGTAAAGTTGTCATTAAACATGTAAGTAAACTGACATAATCATAGACATATTAGCTAAATGCCAAGATATTGTTTAATTTACTAACATGTAGAAAAGCCCTTTAATATAACAGTAAATTTCAAAAGAGAAAAAACAAAATTCTATATAAGATAAAAATTGAATTCAAGAAAAGATGCGTATTAAGACCTAGGAGAAGAGGGGATCTTAGTTATTGGGTAATGGGTAACATTAGTAATAAACAGAATTTTTTTGTTCCTGGAGTCTTTCTTATCATTACAAAAGAGTTCACACTGACCATGTTTACCTTTTATAACATCTCTTCCTCAAAATAAGTCCCACTGTGGTTAAAATTGTAATAGGAATGTAAGGCTATGCATGGACTTGGTGAGACTAGCAGATGTTTGTCTTCCCTTGCACTGATGGTTACTTCCCTTCCAGCTGATCATCATGGGTGAATATTTACCTAGGAGATGCTAGAAGGGATCTGGCTCACATACATTTCCATATTTACAAGAGTGGACCTTAACTATGCCTGCTGTTAGTTATGACACTATGACAGAGGGTACTAGGGTTAAAAGTGTCATTTCTAATCCAAGATAAAGGAGCATAGATGAGGTTGCAAAGTTAACATGACAAGCCTGGGGTTTGAATCCAAGTCTGTCTGTCTGTCTATCTATCTATCTATCTATCTATCCATCCATCATCCATCCATCCATCCATCCATCTATCTATCTATCATCTATCTGTCTCTCTCTGACCATTCATTTTTCCTGCACTACCTGCCTCTCAGAAGTGGATACTTCACAGGCTACCCAAGAAAGAGCACAGGTCCATTGCTAGAAAACAATATGGTCATATCTGGAACAAAGTCACAAGTGAAGGCAACAGACACAAAGCTCCCTGAAATAGTGGACTTGGACAGAGGCCTACTACAGCTGCTGTTCCTAACTCTTGAAACACTAGTTCTTTCTGTTGTCTGTGGTCATTGAGATAATAGGGCAATGCCATTGACCTACCTGGCAAGGTAAGTCGACTTGTGGAACTAGTGCTTGGAGCGGGTGAGTCATGAGAACGCTTCTTTGTACCTGTAAAGAGGAAAAAGAAGATTTTAAGAAAAGTATAAATGTGGGTCAGCTTGGACTGGCAATGTTCATCTGACACGGAAGTCTGGGTCTGAAGATAACATGGAGAAGATAGCAGGTCAGGGTTCCAGGGCACTGTGGAGTCTATGGTGCAGAAAAGCCAGGAGTTCAGCTTGTGCCTCTGTAGAATTATACTCCATACCTCTGGGTAGTAGCTTGGCATGCTGGAACCAATGTTTGAGCAGACCACCTCAGTATTAGTAGGAACTCTTAAATGTTTTGTTTCCAGAGATGCCACTTTCAGTGTTCTAAAGTGGAGCCTATCATTTTCTAAAATCCCAGGTAGTTATAATATGCATGTAGGGTAGGATTCACCAGTTGTGAAATGGAAAGTTTAGGATTCAGAACTGAGGAATCACAGGGTTTTGAACTGTCTTAGCTATATCCTTTCCCTGCTGTCAGATCTTAAGCCATGAATGGGATCTGACTGAGTCTCAGATCTTTACCTGGAAATGAGTGAAGTAACAATTATATCCAAGTGTTCCGGCAAGCCAAGGTGTGTTAGAGCACTCAGAAACTGAGGAACAATACTTATGCTAGAGTAGTGGGGTCCTGGAGCATCCAGAATATGGTGACTAACTCTCAGTAGGAAAATGATTATCTTTTTTCATATAAACAGTTGAGTGCATAATGAAGAGATGAAGAGGCAGCCTCCAGGATAAGGTGGGAAAAAAAGAAAAGAAAAAGCAAACCAAAGAGATAAAACAAAGGGAGACAGAATTGTTCAGTAAAAGGACACATTTCTGACATGCATACCTCTTACATGTGTACACACACAAATCCATTTACACACCTATATTTATATATAAATATATAAAGTGATGTAGACATATATGTGCATATATATTATATAGTTATAAATATTATCTGCTCAGATTTCTTGTTACTTTATTTTGTCATCCATATTGAGGAAAAAGAGGCATGGAAGCCGTAATCTAGCAGCAATCCATATGATAATTCCTTCAATGGGTGGTAGAAATGAAAATTCTCATTGGTTGAATGATAGAGTGTTTCACTGTGTAACTCATGTTGGTCTTGACCTCAGTGTTTTTCTGTCTTAGTCTCCTGAGTATTGTGTTATAGGCATGTGCCATCATGCGTGGCCAAAAAAAAAAAAAAATTAGGCTAAGAATATACATAAGCCAATGTTATTTCTTTTATGAGTTCCTGCAACTTAGTTACTTTTCTACTGCTGTGACAAAACACCATGACTAAAGCAACTTAGAAAAGAAAACATTTAATTCAGCAATTCAGCTTACAGTTTCAGAGCATTAGAGTCTACAATGGTGGAGCAAAGCCATGAAAGCAGGAATAGCTTAACGTTCACATCTTGATTCACAAGTAGGGGGCAGAGAGAGAGAACAATAGAAATGGTACAAGTCTTTTAAAAGATCAAAGCCGCTCTGCTGGGCCCTCCCCCTAACCACAGAAGACTTCTGCCAAGCAGGCTAAGACCACATGAGTCAGAATGGGTGATTGACCCATCTGCCAGTGGAACTGTATCTCTTCCTAGATTCTGCCCCCCTCCCCCATTCCTCCCCTAACCCACACCATCCCAACTAGTCCCTGGTCCTGCTGCTGATGGGCCTTGCTCCTAACACAAGAGGACTTCTGCCACTGAGGTGCAGACCACAACAGCTACAACCTGTGGGTGACCCTCCTGTCCTGTGGTCAGCCCCCTCCCATCTCAGAGCCACTGCTGGGCCCTGCCCCCAACTCCAGAGTCATCCCACTGCTCTGCTGTAGCCCTCACCAGTGGACAAGCAGGTGAGTCACCTGCCAATCAGCTGGACTGTGGCCACCCCTGGATTATACTCCCCCAAGACCCATACTATTGAGGAATATTATAAGGGCCACTCCACGTAGTTAAAAGGAAGATTTATTTAGTGGATGACTTACAAATGAAAGAATGGATAGGTCGCGGGGGTCTGGGGAAGGCGTCTAGCAATCCAGCGGTGTTCTCTGGAGCTCTGCACAATCACCCTCCACCATCCAGGGTCCAGGCGCAGAGAGCGCGCCCCGCGCAAGCGCTTGCCCATCCAGCTCTCAGGTTTCCAGCACCTCCCCTCGCCCCGCCTCGTAGGTGTGACAGTTGCCAGAGTCTCAATGGGGGTTGGAGCTTCCAGATCCAAGCTGGAATGACTACCCACTACATCTCCCCCTTTTTGTCTAAATAAGAAGGTTCTAAACTAATACAAGACTATATACAAAGGAATGGTTATCAAATATTGTCCAGAAATAATGAGGGATAATGACCTAGATAAGATATAACTACAACCAATGCAAACAATATCAAGCAAGAAACACATTCTAGAATCCAGAGAAGTATAGAGCATAGGTAAACGGCATGTTATAAAGATCATTCAAAGGTGTCCTATCCTAAAGAACCTGAATCTAATACTTAATATGTTCTATCTAAGATATTATATATACTAAGTTGTAACTATAACTGCTAGTCTTCAATCCCATCAAAGACCTGAGAAGGAACATAATGGTACTTGAGAAATGGTAGACGGATGCAAGCAACTTCGGGAGTCTTGCAAGAGTAGACCAAGACAGCTGGCAGCCTGGACAGTCACCTAATGTTTCTCAGCATTGTTGGTGCATTCAAATTGGCTACAGGCCTAGAGTATCTGACAGACCATTTTCAGAAGCAGGATTTCTGAAAGACCATCTTACCCTGTCTTGGCAGAGTACAGTGGTCACTTTCCTTGTGTCCTGCTTGTCCAGAAAGGACAGCATTGCATTTGTACTGTCAGCCATCAAGGCAAGGGCAGTTCTTTGCCCCGTAGGCCATTTTGTGCCAAAAAGACAAACTTCCAAATGGAAATGTCTTAGAAGCCCAACATTCTCTCGGGATCAATTGGTGCAGCCACGAGCAATTGTGTCTCGCGTCAACAGAATTCTAAGTTATTTAAATGCCATATTCTCCAGGTCTATGAAGTGTTTGAAGATTACCTATCTATCTGAAATATATCTATGTATACCTAGAAGACTTAACTAACATGGCTACAAATATGATTATCATAGATGACTAATTATTAATCTATTTTTAATTATCCATTACAATTTTAAATGAGTTACATAAACATAATACCTCAAACAAGAATAGAAACATATATATAGTATAACAAAATTAACTTAAAGTTTGTATCAATAAACTAAAATTTATACCAATGTAAAACATTGGTATATTGTGGATATTGCTCTATATATAAATAAAACACTGGTTGGCAAGTGGCCAGGCAGGAAGTAGGTGGGACAAGGAGAGAGGAGAATTCTGGGAAGCGGGAGGCTGAGGGAGAGACACTGCAGCCACCGCGAGGAGAAGAGCATGTAAAGACGCTGAGAAGCCACCAGCCACGTGGCAAGGTATAGATTTATAAAAATGGGTTAATTTAAGATAAAAGAACAGTTAGCAAGAAGCCTGCCACGGCCATACAGTTTATAAGTGATATAAGCGTCTGAGTGATTATTTTATAAGTGGATTGTGGGACTGCGGGGCTTGGGGAACCTGGAGAGAAGCCCTCCAGCTACACCATACCACTGCCCAACCCCTCCCAACTCATCATCTTCCCCATGGCCAGCCCTTCTTCAGAACTCTGGTAAACTTCATAGCCCCAGATATAGTCAATATCAGTTGGAAGAACAGATGCCATAGGCACACATACAGTCCACACCAGTCAGAAGAATAGCCCAAGTAGCTCTACTTGAGGCAAGGCTGGTCCTAGGTAACCCAGAGAAAGACTCAGGCTTTATTGGAGGCCAGGCCAGATTGAGACACAAGAAGACTTTGGCTTTACCAGATGCCAGAATGGATCAAGGGACCTAAGACCCTCAAACCCCCAGTGGAAACACCCCACTGGACCTGAAGACTCACCAAGCACCAGAACCCTTGGCCACTTAGGCCAGAAGACCAGACAGGAAACAGAAGCCAAGGAGCAAACACTCATCCAACAAAGACAAACACGGGAATCAACATCTAGACCTTTAATCATCCCAAACCCAGATGCCTACATACCAATGTAAGAAAACAATCAATAACAGAAAGGGTAATATGTCATCACCAGAGCCCAGCTATCCTACAACAGCAAGACCTGAACATCCCAGCACCACTGAAACATAGGCAAAAGAAGGACAAGCCTATAAAGGTACAAAACCTTAGAGAACACCAAATAGACTGGACCAGAAAAAAAGTCCCATCCCCACATAATAATCAAAACACTAAACATACAGAATAAAGAAAGAATATTAAAAGCTGCAAAGGAAAAAGTCCAAGTAACATATAAAGGCAGACCTATCAGAATTATACCTGACTTCTCCATGGAGACTCTAAAAGCCAAAATAACCTGGACAGATGTCTTGCAGACTCTGAGATCATGGATGCCAGCCAAGACTACTATTCCCAGGAAAATTTTCAATCACCATAGATGGAGAAAACAAGACATTTTATGACAAAATCAAATTTAATCAATATCTTTCCAAAAATCTAGCTCTACAGAAGGTACTGGAAGGAAAATTCCAGGCAAAAAAAGTTAGCTGTATCTACAAAACACAGGCACTAGATAATCACACACCAGCAAAACCAAAAGAAGGGAAGCACACACACACACACACACACACACACACACACACACACACACACACACACACAAAACACACAGTACACATACCACCACCACCACCGTCACCACCACCACCACCACCACCACCACCACCACCACTACCACTAACAATAAATTAACAGGAATTAACAATCACTGGTCAGTGATATCTCTAAATATCGATGGACTCAATTGACCAATAAAAAGACACAAACTAACAGAATGGATATGAAAACAGGATCCAACCTTCTGCTTCAACAAGAAACACACCTCAACTTCAAAGATAGGCATTACCTCAGAGTAAGGGCTGGATAAAGACTTTCCAGTTTAAAGAACCTAAGAAACAAGCTGGTGTAGCTATCCTAATATCTAACAAAATAGACTTCAAACCAAAATTAATAATAAAAAAAAGATGGAGAAGAACATTTCATATTCATCAAAGAACAAAACCACTAAGATGATGTCTCAATTCTGGACATCTATGCCCCAAATACAAAGACACCCACATTTGTAAAAGGAATATAACTAAAGCTTAAATCACATATCAAACCCCACTCATTCATTAATAGTGGGAGACTTCAACACCTCAGTTTCAGCAATGAACAGGTCAATCAGATAGAAACTAAACAGAAATAATGGAACTAACAGATGTTATGACTTAAATAGACCTAACAAATATCTACAGAACATTTCACCCAAATATCAAATATACCTTCTTCTCAAAACCTCATGGAACCTTCTCCAAAATTGACCATATATTCTACCACAAAGCAGGTCTTAACAGACACACAGAAAACTGGAATAACCCCCTGTATCTTATCAGATCACCAGGGATTAAAGTTGGAGTTCAACAACAACAGAAACTACAGAAAGCCTACAAAATAAGAGAAACTAAACAACTCTCAACTGAATTACTACTCGGTCAGGGAAGAAATAATGATAGAAATTAGAGACATCCTAGAATTCAATGAAAATGGGACACAATGAAAGCCTTGATTAGAGGAAAATAACACTAAGAGCCTGCATAACGAGTTTGGAGAAATCGCATATTAGTAACTTAGCAGAACACCTGAAAACTCTAGGACAAAAAGAAGCAAACACCCCCCGAGGAGTAGGAGGCAGGAAATCATCAAATTGAGCGCTGAAATAATAAAATAGAAACAAAAAGAACAATACAAAGAATCAGTGAGACAAAGAATTGGTTGAGAAAATCAACAAGATAGACAAAACCTTATCCAAACTAACTAAAAGGCAGAGAGAGAACATCCCAATCAATAAAATCAGAAATGAAAAGGGGGACATAACAACAGACACAGGAAATCCAGATAATCATTAGGTCACATTTCAAAAACCTGTACTCCACAAATTTGGAAAATCTAAAAGAAATGGGAAATTTTCTTGATAGACACCACATACCAAAATTGAATCAAGACCAGATAAACTATTTAGAAAGACCTATAACCCCTAAGGAAATAAAAAAAAAAATGGTCATTAAAAGTCTTCTAATCAAAAAAAGCCCAGAGCAAGATGGTTTCAGAGCAGAACTCTACCAGAGTTTCAAAGAAGAGATAATACCAATACTCCTCAAATTATTCCACAAAATAGAAACAGAAGGAACATTGCCAAATTCTTTGTATGAGGCCACAGTTAACCCTGATATCCAATCCACACAAAGACTCAACAAAGAAAGAGAATCACACACCAATTTCCCTTATGAACATTGACTTAAAAATACTTAGCAAAATACTGGCAAACTGAATTCAAGAACATATCAAATCATTCACCACGATCAAGTGGGCTCCATCCAAGAGATGCAGGGATGGTTCAACATACAAAAATCTGTCAATGTAGTCCACCATATAAACAAACTGAAAGAAAAAAAATACATGATCATCTCACTAAAAGTCTTGGAGAGATCAGGGATACAAGGAATATACCTAAACATAAGAATGGGAGAGCTGTCCCTGACCCCCATGGGCTACAACACTTGGGAGATCAGGTCCTCTACACCTTGCCTGGGCAACACAGGGGAGCCATCCCTGTTGGTGTAGGTATGGCTGACCCAGCCCTGAAGTAGTAAGCAAGGCAGAGCTGTCCCTATCACTCAGCTGTCCTGTGGCAGCATAGGTGGGGGACAGTTGCCCTCCACCACAACTATCAATGCCTGTGACAGGTGTAAGAATTGGCCCTAAGGTCTCAAGAGCAGGAGAGCTGTCCCTGTGCCCTCTTCACCAGCTATAACACTTCGGAGAGCAGACCCTGCAGCTCATCTGGGTAACACAATAGAGTCAACCTGTTGGCAGAGGTATGAGTGAGCCAGCCCCCAAATTGTAAGCATGGGAGAGCTGGCTCCACTACTTGTCTGTCATGTGGCAGTTTGGGAGGATGAGAGATGCCTCCCTTACCCCTTGCTCCTCTCTACCTGCAACAGAAGAGAGCTGCCCCTCTTCCTTTCCAGCTGCAGCACTCAGGAGAGTGTCCCCTGTCCCTTGCCTAGGGAATACAATACAGTAGCCTTAATGGTGTAGGTATAGGGGAGCCATCCCTGAGGGTGTTAAAACAGGAGAACTGGCCTAAACCCTTGTTCATTGCTATAAGAGGTGAATTAGCCAGGACAAAGCTGGAGACCTCACCCTGGTAGTAAGGACAGGGGAGAACAGGTAGGTGGACCAACCCTACAGCTGCCCAGGCCCAGAACCAGGGTTATGACTCGGCCTACCCCAAGAGGCACTGCATCTATGATCTGCTGGAGCATGTGAAGGGACCAGTCCTGTACACCCAAAGCTGCAGGATCTCCACAATACAGGGCAACAACAGGATATCCAAGAAGAGGCTTGGTGAGGGACCAGCATCAATAGTGTAGTAGAAAACAGAGGCCACAAACCAGACCAATGACTCTTTGCAATGAACACTTGCAAGTAAAGATGTATGGACAAAAGGGTTTATTGAGTGACTCACTGTGTCACACAGCAGCTTTCATGATGAGGTTTTTTTTAATAACTCCCTCCCTTTTCTTAAAACACAATTTCTTTTAAATTTTGTTTTATTTTGGGGGGAATACAGGGGCAAATGTTGGATATGAAGGGATGGGAAAATAAATGGGATCAAGATACATGATTTATAGACACAGAGAATAAATAAAAAGAAAGTTAAAAAAAGAATAATGCAAATAGATCCATATCTATCACCCTGCATAAAACTTAAGTTCAAGTGGATAAAAGACCTCAATATGAATCCAGTTATATTGAACCTGAAAGAGGAGAAAATGGAAAATAGCCCTGAATGCACTGGCACAGGGGACAACTTCTGAATCAAACACCAGACACTAAGATGGACAATTAATAAATGGGACCTCATGAAACTGAAAAGCTACTATAAGGCAAAGGACACTGTCAATAAGACAAAACAGCAGCCTGCAGAATGGGGAAAGATCTTCACCTACCCCACATCTGACAGAGGGCTGATTTCTAAAATATATAATGAACTTAAGAAACTAGACATAAAAAAACCCAAATAATCCAATATTTAAAATGAGGTATTGCCCTAAACAGAGAATTCTCAACAGAAGAATCTCAAATGGCAGAGAAACACTTCAAGAAATGTTAAAAAAAATCTTAGCCATCAGGAAAATGCAAATCAAAACAATTCTGAGATTCTATCTTACACATGTCAGAATGGCTAAGATCAAAAACACAAATAACTGTTTATGCTGGAGAGGATGTGGAGCAAGGGGAACACTCCTCCATTGCTGGTGGGAGTGCAAACTTGTACAGCCACTTTGGAAATCAATAGGGCAGTTTCTCAGAAAATTTGGAATCAATCTACCTCAAGACCCAGAGATACCACTCTTTGGCATATACAAAAGGATGCTCAATCATACTACAAGGACACTTGCTTAATTATGTGTATAGAAGTTTTGTTTGTAATAGCCAGAACCTGGAAACAATATAGATGCCCCTCAACTGAAGAATCGATAAAGAAAATATGGTAGATTTACACAATGGAATATTACTCAGCTGTTAAAAATGGCATTAGGAAATTTGAAGGCAAATGGATGGAACTAGAAAAATACCATAGAGTGAGGTAACCCAGACCCAGGAAAGATAAACATGGTATGTACTCATTCATAAGTAGATATCAGCTGTAAACTAAGGATAACCATGCTACAATCCACAGAACCAGAGAGGCTAGGTAACAAGGATGGCCCAAGGATGGTAACACATGGATTTCCCTGAGAAGGAGAAATAGAAGAGATCTCCTGGGATGGGAACTCTAGGGATTGGGTTTGGGGGATGGATGGATGGGGAGAGTACTAAAAGAGATGAGTGGAAAGGGGGGCACTTTGGAGTCGGGTAGAAACCTGATGCAAGGGAAACTCCCAGAAATCTACAAGGATGACCCAAGTTAAGACTCATAGCAATAGTGAACATGTAGCCTGAACTGGCCATCTCCTGTCAGATTGGTGACTACCCCAATTGTCATCAGAGAGCCTTCATCCAGTAACTGATAGAAACAGATGCAGAGACCCACAGCCAAAGCATTAGTCCAAGCTCTGGGAATCCTGCTGAAGAGAGGAAGAAAAATTATAGGAACCAGAGGGGTCAAGGACATCACAAGAAAGCCCACAGAAACAACTAACCTGGTTTGTAGGAACTCACAGAGTCTGAAGCAGCAACCGAGTAGCCTGCATGGGACTGACGTAGGCCCTCTACTTATATGTGACAGTTGTGCAGCTTGGTCTACATGTGGGACTCCTAACAGTGGGAGCAGCATCTCCCTAATGCTTTAGCTGGCTCTTGGGAACCTATTCCTCATACTGGGTTGCCTTGCTCAGCCTTAATATGGCACAGCCATATCTGAATGGAATGGCAGAAGTCATAGAGCCAGCACAGCTACTTGACAAAGATCCAGCAGAGCTGAGCCACATGATGGCTGACATGCCACCTTTGGTTTTCATCTCCGCCTGTTACATACTTAGCTTCTGCTTTTCCATGCTGAGATTTTGTCTGGATTGAGTTTGTACAAGTCTTGTGTGCATAGTGTTCTGTCTCTGTGAGTTCAAATGTACATCAGACCTGTTCCATCTAGAAAACATTGTTTCCTTGAGGTCATCTACCATCTCTAGATTTTTACAATCTTTCCATCTCCTGTTCTACATTGATCCCTTAAAGGGAGGGAGATGTGATAAAGACATCTCATTTAGGACTGAGTGTTCCAAAGTCTCTTACTCTGTGCATTGTCCAGTTATGGGTCTCTGTGTTAATTGCCATCTACTTCAAGATGCTCCTCTGATGAGGGTTGAATAATACAGTGAACAGTAGTTTTACTGTTATGTGAATTTAGCAGAATAATAGTAGTTAGGTTTTTATCCCCTAGGGCTCATGTCCTATCTAGTTTCAGATCCTTAGCTTTATTGAAAATGTCAGGTACTTGTTCCATCTTATGGGGTGAGCCTTACATCCAATTTGAAAAGTGTCTGGTTACTCCCATAACATTCATGCCACCATTGCACCAGTGGACATACCTTGCAGGCATGGCAGGGCAAGACAGTGCACAGATTCCTTCATCTTTTACTCTTGCTAAGGCCACTTCAGGTTTAACTAGAATTTGACCTTTTTGATGGAGAATCCCATGGGAAATTGCCCAGCTCTCTTCTAGAAACCCACGGTCAAAATGCCTCAGCTAACTTATCTTAGCTTCTATTAAATTACTTGTGCAAACCTCCCCCTTCAGCTACCTGCTTACCTTAGCTTCTGTTAAACTGCTTGCTTACACAAAACCTCCCCCTGTAGCTGCAGAATTAAGATACCAGTATGTGGTTTTGTCTATTTTGCATAGCACCTTCCATCACTATGAGTGGCAGTCAGTAGAGGTAAGGCTTCCAGTTGATTATCAGCTTAATTTCTCCATTTTCTATGGTGTGAGTATGTGTTGTCTTCAGCAATAGGGTCTTACCATCAGGTTGTGGAGGATAGCCAACAGTTTTGACAATGACCTGTTATATTTGGGGGGCACTGTGAGACCATTTAAGCCAATAACTCAAATAATATAATCTATTCATGGTACTAGTGGTTCTATTTGTTAGCATATGATGGGTATTCTCTCCCCCATTATATTATGTGATGGAACAGCCCCAGGTTGTGGCTCATTTTGCCTAGCTCTGGACATCTCACCTCTCCCCTAGGCTCTGCCTGATGGCAGCAGCTGGAGAAACTAGGAACTGAAAACTTGTTCAGCCCATTGTCTAGGTACCTTCCCTCTGGAGAGCCTGACCTTCTATGATGGCCTCTCAGAGGCCACCTCTCTCCCACTAAGGTTACTGGTAGCTCCTGACAAGCAGCAAATATCCCTGGGCATGGCCAGATATGGTTTGTAATCCTTGAACCAGGGCAGCATACCCTAGACAAGGCTCAGCAGGAACCCCCACATCCACAGTGACAATAACAGACCCTGCACAGCAGGGAGAGGAAGGTGAGGGCCAGGACCCAACCATACAAGTTTTTGAATGTGTAAGACTTTGGGACTTGGGATTTGGAAAGCAGTTGAATGCTGTAAGCGTGACTTAATGGGCCATCCTAGTAGAAGCTTGGAAGACAGTAGTGCTGGCAGCAATGTGGATTGTGGAAGCTCAGCTCAAGAGGTTGCCTAGGGGAACAATATTAGTAACTGGACTAGAAACCATTCTTACAACATTTTGCCAAAGAATGTAGCTGTTCTCCACCCTTTTTCTAAAGATCTTCTGGGTGCTAAATTGAAGACTTTTGGATTAAGTTCCTTCCTTAGCAGAGGAGATTTCAAGACTGTCTATTATTCACTATGTCATATGGTTATTAATGATCACGCTTATGCAGGTCTGCAATGAAAAAGAACAAACAGGGGAAAAGGCAATATAAAATGCACAGTTTGAGGAGTAAAAGAACACCAGGAAATTTAGTGTTGGACGTAAGTCTTGTGCTCAAAGAGACGAGAAATTTAAAGAAAGCCTGATGCCCTCAGGGCAAAATCCCTCTAAGCTAAGCTTCCAATTTGTAATTAAAGGAAAGCTTATACAACAAAGGGAAGTATCCCCAAATCAAAGTTTATACAAATATAACTTGGAAGTTCCACCCCAAGCAGACAGAACTTAGCATCTTTCAGCCCTGTGGTTCTGACATTAGAGTCAAGGGTAGCAGAGTAAAGAGATTGTAGAATCTTCCTCTGCAGTTAAGGAAAGCAACTGACTGAGGCCAGGCTTGTGGCAGGAAGTCTCTTGCAGGGACTCTTGGAGAGGCCATTGTTTAAAGCTGTGAAACTGAAGATTTGATTGTGTTGGAGACCCCAAGATGTTGAAGATGCCAGAGCTGTGGGGTGTCTGCTGAGCTTCAAACAGGGAGTGGACAGCAGTCCAAGAAAGTGAATTGTGTTGTAGTCAGCAGAGCTGGAAGCAGAGGGAGATCTAAGCCCTTTGACTTGAGGCTTTAGACTTTGGACTTTTAAATAGTCCTGAGACTGTGAAAGATGGGGGACATTTGAAGTTGGACTAAATGCATTTTGTTTTCTGATATGGCTACAAGCCTGTGAGGCCCAGGGTATGAAATGTTACAGTTTAAATGAGGATAGCCCCATAGGTTCATAGATTTGAATGTTTGATTCCCTGTTGTTGCTCCATCAGGGACTCCGTATTCACTCTGTCAACCTTGGCGAGACTTAGGATCATAGGGCTATATGCAGAAATCTGAGCCCTTGTGGCAGTTTGAATGTAGCTGGCCCTCATAATCTCATAAGGAACGGCACTATTAGGAGGTGTGGCCTTATTCGAGTGGGTATGGGCTTATTAAAGGAAGTGTGTCACTGTGGGGGCAAGCTTTGAGGTCTCTTCTCAAGTTCCCTCAGTGTGATCATCAGTTAACTTCCTGTTGCCTCTGAGTCAAGATGTAGGACTCTCAGCTCCAGCACCACATCTGCCTGCATGCCACCATGCTCCCCATCCTGATGATAATGGACAGAAGCACTGAAACTGTAAGAGAGCCACTTCAATTACATGTTTTTATTTATAACAGTTGCCGTGGTCATGGTGTCTCTTCACAGCAATAAAAGAAAAAAAAAGAAAAGAAAAAACTAAAACCCTCACTAAGACAGCCCTTTAAGCAGGAATGCAATTTTGGCTGGCTGTGCTGGGCCTGGCACTTTGAGAACAAATACTCAGTGCATATACTGTTTTGAGCTGTAAGGGGAGCCATCTTTCTTTTGAAACACCAATGTGCTTTGATCTCACAGATGACATGGGATTTTAAGTGATTTCTGCCCATATATATTCAGGTTTCCAAGAAACTCAAGTGTGTGACTTATTGCTGGGAACTGGGGAGGCTCTTTGCTAAAATTTCCTGGGCTATTAGTTTTACTTTATGCCTCCACTTTTATTCTGATTTTTCTTTTTTCCCTGCCTCTGATGTTCTCTTTATGTACATGTATGTATATGTGGAGGCCAGAGAACAGCCTTGGTTGTTATTCCTCAGTTACTGTCTACCTTGGCTTTAGAACTGAGTATCTCAATGGTGTGGAATTCATTGAGTAGGTATGGTGGTTTGAATAATAATACTTCCCATAATCTCATATGTTTGAATGTTTGGTCCCCTGGTTAGTTGAACTGTTTGGGAAGGATTAGAAGCTATGGTCTTTTAGGAGTAGGTGTGGCCTTGTTACAGGAGGTGTGTCACTGGGAGTGAGTTTTGAGGTTTCAAAAGCCCACACCAGACCTGGTATCACACACTCTCTCTCTCTGCTTGCTGTTTGTGTATGTACCAGCATATAAAACTCTCAGCTATGGCTCCAGCACCATGTCTGTCTGCTTCCTGCCATGATGGTCATGGACTCTACTACTCTCGGGAATAATAAGACCCAGGTTAAATGCTTTCTTTTCTTTTCTTTTTTTTTTTTTTTTTTAATATTTTTGGTTGTGAGCCTAGCCTTTAACGGCTGAGCCATCTCTCCAGCCCTATTTTCTTTTTTTAAAGTTATTTATTTATTTATTTATTTATTTATTTATTTATTTATTTATTCTGGAGCTGAGGACCAAACCCAGGGCCTTGTGCTTGCTAGGCAAGTGCTCTACCACTGAGCTAAATCTCCAAACCCAAATGCTTTATTTTCTAAGTGTTTCCTTGGTCATGGTGTCTCTTCACATCAATAGAAGATCAAAACAGTAGACTAGGCTGGCTGGCCAGCAAGTTCCAGAGTTCCACCTATCTTCACCTCTCAAGTGCTGGGGTTAAAAACACAAATTTTACTTCATTTTCCTCAACTATTATGCTTTAAAAACATCAGTTTCAGGACACAATTTTGATAGTCATGTAAAAGTGCTTTGTAAACACTGAGGTGTAACAGTGTTCATTACCGCTTGGTTTTTATTCTAAAGGAATTTGTGTGTGTGTGTGTGTGTGTGTGTGTGTGTGTGTGTGTGTGTGTGTATGTGTAACAATACAATGTACACATGCTATGGAAATATGTCATCTTCGGGAAATGGGAACTTCAAAGGCAGGAATTAAACTGTTCTTGATCTACAGTGAATGTTTAGAATGTAAACAATATAATCAGTCAGCTCAGGGCAGAAATGTCACCAGGGCAGCTTATGTGACTGGTGTCTTTTGACAAACGAATGGCTCTCAAATATTTCAAATTAATGTCCTTGGCTTGTTCAGCCAAAATGCAATGAATTCAATTATTCAAGAGACTGGGAAGGGGGCAGAGATGGAGGTGACAGCCAAGGCTGCCACCCACAAAGTGAACACACACACCTAAAGCAGGACAGCCTGAGGTTAGTGAGAAACCCAAGTGATTCATGACTTACCTCAAACAACTCATTTTCTTTCTACATAATAGGGCAGCAGGGCCAAGCACAAGCCTGCTGTGAAAAGAATGATCTCAGAGCCCTGTGAGCCCAAATATCATCATTATGAACAGTCGGATAATAGCAGTATTGTTGTAAATACAACCAGATGCCACAGGGCAGCATGGGTATGGAAAGGCCATGGTGGGAAAGGATGTTGACATAGTAGGCATTTTAAATCAATTTGTTTTAGTGTGTTATAAATGCCTGTCCTTATGATAGTCGTAACTTTCTGGTCACTGGTGCTTAGTATATCTGCTGCCACCTTTGTGTTCCAGTCGGTTTATGGTAGCAGGCTGATATCTCAGACAAATGATCACTCATGTCATTTTATATCCTAAGGGGAAGGGCATCAGGTTTTCCTCCTAGTTAAGGAATCACTGGAAGTTTGGAAGATCTCAAGGGGTTGTCCTCTAGGTATAAATACCCAGAGTTCATACCTTCAGTGTTAAGTGGACTTTCCCCACAGTACACTGTCAGTTCTGTTTGCTCTGGTGAGACTTGATTGTCTGCTCACCACAAAGAACCAAAAATAAAAGCTTTTCACATATCAGCATTTTATGCTATTGAAATATAACTCTTTAACATTTGAATATTC
The DNA here is from genome assembly GCF_049852395.1 of Peromyscus maniculatus bairdii. Taxonomy (NCBI): domain Eukaryota; kingdom Metazoa; phylum Chordata; class Mammalia; order Rodentia; family Cricetidae; genus Peromyscus; species Peromyscus maniculatus. The sequence continues at coordinate 79,170,612 of NC_134854.1, forward strand.
TCTGACATTAGACATGCCCAGAATATTTAACAACCTTTGACCCTATAACTGTACATTTAGCAAATTGTCCAGTGAAGATATTCCAAAGTGTGACAAAACCTAATATATGAACAGATTCATTTTTGTTATTTAAAATTAAAATGCTAAAATAAAAATATCTAACTTCATTGATCAACAGGAGAGAGGAAGTTAAGTAAACTTCACTAGAACTGCAAGATGAAATGTATTATGCTTGCAATGAAATTATATTAATGAGGAGGTTTAAAAAACAGGAAAATGCTTACATGCCAATATTATATGAATGAACCATAATAATTACTTAAGTACACTGTATGGCCTTAACTGTGTAAATATGCACAGTCAAAGACCTTAAGGAAACAGTGGAATACCGACAGTGATTAATTGTGGGCTGGTGTAGTACAAGTGACTTTAAGTTCTTATCAATGATCCGGTAACAGCAATTTTATTATAAAATGAGCAAATCCCACAGGGCAGAAGTGCACCACTAAAGGCTATAATTTAGAAGGCGTGTAGTAATCCAACAGAGTTATTGTGCAAGAATAATATGCCGAGTTACACTGAGTAGTAATTGTGTGGTACACTTCATCACCACAAGGGGGTGCCTCTTAGGGGCCACTTTGAAGTTAGCAGCTGGGTACAGATCTTATGATAGTAAGTGGTTTCTGTCCTCAAAGACAAGGATGATGACCAGACTAATGCTAGTCTATTCTGAAGAGCAGGAAAACATTTTTCAAGGATGGAGAAAGAAAATACAGTTTAGAATTTGAAAGTTGGCACCCAGGAATATTGTACTCAGTGAAAAATAACTTGGAAGCCGGCCTAACTCCAAGAACCTTAGCTTCTGATGATCCATTTAACGCAACCTTCAGCCCACAACAACTACACAAACACAGCCGTGCTCTGTGAATACCCACCACTGAGCAGTACAAGTAGCTGCCACTTGAGCTCTGCCCAGGAGTCAGGAGAACTCGAGTGCTAGAGGGGAGAGCGTGTTCTGGCAGCCCCAAATCTGGCATAAAACGTGGACCACAACAACCAACAATTACAAGAAAAAAGCAGCCTTTTTATTTTCTCAAATTCCAATTAAGAGGTTAAGTCATGTTTTTATTTGACAATTAGAAGAACATACAATTACTTATTTATTACTAGATGCTAGAGGGAATTAGACATGAAGAATTATCAGGCTCTCTGTGCAATACAGATTTACAATAAACAGATTTGTAATGTTTTTAACAGCAGTTTGGCACTCTCTGTTTTACATGAATCCCATGCTTAGATTTTGCATTTGGAGGTGTGATGTGACAGTGTGAGAACAACTTTGAGCAGGAAGCAGCAGCACCATAGGGAACAGGATGCTCTTTCTTAGAGTGGATGGTCCTCCCCGTGCCCTGTGATACAGAAATGCAAGCTTAAACCCGCATTATGTCTGCCTGAGACTCACTCACATCAGGGAGGTACATGATACTGTGCCACCAAGTAAAGACAAGCCATTCTCTTCTCTGTCTTCTTTTTGGAAAGACATCTGCAGTATACAATCATAGCTTTCTTTATTTGTTTGTTTTTTTGTTTTTCAAGACAGGGTTTCTCTGTGTAGTTTTGGTGCCTATTCTGGATCTCGCTCTGTAGACCAGGCTGGCCTTGAACTCACAGAGATCCACCTGGCTCTGCCTCCCAAGTGCTGGGATTAAAGGCATGCACCACCACCACCACCACCACCACCACCACCACCACCACCACCACCACCACCACCCAGCAACCATAGGTTTCTTAACTTCCCCCAACAACTATGACCTGGGGAAAAGTCTGGAAGACTGGCTGACCGCCTTCTTCAGAGTTCTGCTAAGTGTTCTGGATACTGTTTCAGACACTCCCCACACACCTAGCTCTCTGGATCTGAACAGCAGCAAAGTCTAAGGCTTAGGATCTTCACTTTCCATTCCCACACAGCCAGGACCAGGGGAGCTCCCTACAAGGAATAAGTCTATAGACTCATGGTAAAAACTTCACACCCAGAGGGAAAAAACCCTGTGACAGGGAAAAAAAAAAAAAAAAAAAAAAAAAGAATTGTGCCACAGTCAAGGAAGACAATGACATTGTATTACCCTAGAAGTGCTTCACCTTGTTTTGAATCCTTTCCTCCATTTAAGCCCCCTTTCCTTGCTTCTCTTCACCAATCTACCCCTTACTCCCCACCTACTGACCTCTACCTTGCTTTCAACACAGAACACTTCCTCACTCAGATTACACTGGAAATGTGCCTCACCCCCACCCCCCATTATTTGGTGTTTCTGTGTGTGCTAATGATACTGCAAGTAGAATGGCTTATGTGGGCAGAATCCACTAAAGAGACTTAGGAGATGCCAGAAAATGAGAGACAAGAAAGGAACCACCAAGGGGAGGGCATGAAGCAGGGCGAGGATACTTCAAAAGTGATGCAGGGCGGGGGGGGGGGGGGGGGGGGGGGGGGGGGGGGGGGGGGGGGTGTCGCTGTACAGGGTGCACAAGAGCTGATAAAACCCTAGCCATGATCTACAAATGAAAATAGCAAAAATATTTCAAAATTTTACAGCATATAAAATTGTATAAAATATCATAGAAGCAAGGGGCGGGGGAGAAAAGTCATTCTCTACAGTCTGTTTCTAGAGTCCATCACTGGATGATATGTATGGCTGTAGATTTTTCACTGTATATGTAAGTTATATGTATTAACCTGTGATTACTTTTATACCATCACACATATCACACATATATCTCTTTGAAGACAAGAGTAGCAGTATACAAAGCCCCCTCCCTAGGATAGAGCACACAAGAGGAGCAAAGGTAAGCAAGGTTGTGCTACCTGAGCACTTGTTTAAAAGCCATTCCAGTCACAGAGCTCCCGTGAGCTTGCCCGTGAGTGCTTTGCAAGCATAGACATCCGCTCCTGTGAAGAATGCATGTGGGAGTCTCAGAGTCTCAAAGCTGACCACTCCAGGAAAGACATCCCACAGTGACACTGACTGAACTGTTACAGCCAACAATCACCCAGAAGGTAGAGGAATCCCCAGGAGAAGCTGAACAAGTGCACCCTGGGTGAGCTGATAGGTCCCACCATTTCCACTGCTCTGGCTCTGCCATGGCCACTGAGTTCCAGAACAAGTGTCTCAAGGAATCCTGCTATTGCCAGTATTAACCTGCTTTCACTTGAACAAAAGCCAGAAATAATGGTAATTCATCTCTAGTATAGGTGCCAGTATTTTAAATGAAAATGGTAAGGGAGGATGATATAAGAAGGTAATTAGGACTTAATCTTTAAAGCTGACCATGAACTTTTCAGTCCAGGTCTCCCACTGCCCCTCACCACTGCTTCCTGTGAAAACAAGTTCTTATAGGTAGCAGTTCTTGCTCATCACTGGCGTTCTCCAGGAGAACATCTTCCACTTACAAACGTCCAACGAGAACCTCCCATTTTCTAACCTCACTAGACTCACGGTTGTTAACAATCTAGCCAAATCTGTAGATGGCCCTGGTTACATCCAGACTCCAGTGCCACCTCTGTGCCTCCCCGTGTCTCTGGTTTCACAGGAGCATTTGTTGCTGCCCATTCCTGGCTTCTCATTATGCTGACTTTCTCAGTGATAATGAGGCCTTTAATCACGGGTTGCTGTTGATGAATTACAAGTATAATTTCCCATTTGTTTGAGAATAAGAACCAATATAACACCATTATTGAAACATTATGTTCTGTAGCACTCGGCTCCACTGCAGCTTGGCGCTGTGCCCACCACACTGGCAGAGTAGACAGTGCAGTGGTTTCTCATGCTGAATGGATAGTATTTCCTATTTGCTCCAAGAAAGTCCAAATTTCAGCCTGGGTTCTAAACAGAGTCATGAGTGTTTCAGGTAGGTCAGTGCCATCATCCTCGGTTCATCATTCTCAGAAGAACTTCATTTCATTAATTATACTTATTTATTTTTGTTCCTTCTCAAATTTAAAGGCCACAGGAACTATTTTAATCTATTTTCATGTACTTGTTGGCTTTAACAATTTCCCCCAATAGCCTGATGTTTCCTCTCCCTTGTGATAACTAGGCATATTAGTGTAACTAGAGTATGTGTGCTTTTACCCAGAATGCAGGTCTCCTGAATGCAACCATGTGGATGACGAAGATGCTGAATACATGGTGAAGGAAATTTGAACTTTGCATTGAAAGGGAATGGTATAATCCCACCTGAAAGTTCTGCTCATGCTTCCTGAGTGTTGGCTGGGTGCTAGGCACTGTGACAGACCAGGATTGTAAGTCATGCAGTGAGGGGGGCAGGATCTCAAAGTTAGAATGAAGTGTCTGACTGGAAGAAAAGGAACTCCTCTGACCTCCTTTATTTGGAAAATTATGCTACACTCAGACTTCCAATCCTGGAATCTTCTCTGTCTCATTACAAGAAATGATTTTCTGCTTTTTTATTAATTGGTTTCCTTACCCTCAGTGGGAGAACATTACAAAATGTTTTCTCATTATCAAAATCTCTACTTTGACATTAACAAAAATGGAAGAAAATATACATTAGCTCTCTAACCATCCATCCACCTACCTACTCCATCTATGTCTATCTATGGAAAAGTGACCTGTGAGATAAGAGAGAGCTCCCAGCTCCTGTAATGCAGAGTGAAAAATAGTCTCCCCCTCCTCTCTTCTCTCTTCTCTCCTCTCTCTCTCTCTCTCTCTCTCTCTCTCTCTCTCTCTCTCTCTCTCTCTCTCTCTCTCTCTCTCTCTCATTTTATGGTAATAGTACCATTTCCTTCTCATTTTTATACTTTCTGGAGGTGGAAAACAGAATGTCTGAGATTCTGCGCGTGAGATGAATCCATAACACTAGGTTGTCTTTGGCTTTGGTATTTAGCATGACTTTAGTGGTTAAGGGTATGAGTGTGTAGAATCTTCTCAGATGGTTTTCATAGTTTTTAGAAAACCCCGAGAACAAAATGGCCTGTGGAAGGAAGTGCATTAATGGTTTAAAAATGCATCTTTTAACTGCTGCCATAAGCTATTAGGACTCACAGACTAGGAAAGGCAGCCAAGAGTAAGAAATAAAATACTGAATTCTGTGAGGATCAGTTACTCTCCCCTACGATCAGCCCCCCCCCCACCGTGGCACAGCTTGGATATAGGCTTGTTTGGTGATGTGAAGATGCAGCTCAAGTGTTGGCTCCAGTTATCATGTTACACCCAGGAACAGGAAAGGCTTGTGTTTTGTTATAATACTAATGAGCATGAGGCCACTGCTGTGTCCACAGTTTCTCATTGCAACTCTGGTGTGCAAGGCTGTGCTGTGTGCATAAGCCAGAGCAAGATGAGTGATGGGGGCAGTGGAATAATGCTGGTGGGTTGTTGATGCTAAACTCGAAAGAAGCCATTTCAAGAAAAGTAAAACCCACAAGAAAAAAAAACCAAAAAAACAAAAAACATGCTACAGCTTTGTAATTAGTATTTCTTCCTCTGGATTCTGACCTGGAATAACTATTCTACTGTGTTATTGGGTCTAGGATCAGTTCAGAGCACAGTAATGTGTTTTGCATGTTTTTAAACAAATGACTCTGTGTTTTTACTCAATGTGCCTTAACACTTGAGAAATTAAAAAGTAAGACTATGTTAGCAGAGCTTTTGTACCACCTGAGTGTTCTAAACAAAGTATAACGGCATGAAGCTCTTCCTCCCAGTCCTTTTCAACTGACCAATGGCTAACAGCAAATTTAAAACATTTCTGTCTCCATTGGTTCTAGAAAAAATGGCTATGTTCCTATTTCTTTTTCCAATATTGTTTAGTGTTGTTTTCTAGATTTAAAAAAATGAAGCAGTGGGTATCAGTATCAACTGCCCAAGTGCTTCACATACAAAAAATACAGAATAGATGTGAGGTAAAAGGCCCATATTCCAGAGACATAAACTGGCATGCAATTGATTGTGTTTAACTGACATATATAATCATTCTACCTTCAAGAACACAGTTTGCAATCTGATGACCCTTGGACTGCATGCAGCTCATAAGCACATTTTGTTTGACTGGGACAGTATAAGCATCTGAGTTAGATGCCAATGTTTAAACCTGAAATCTCCATTCTTACCCAGTACAAACATAGCCCATCATAATGAGCTGCTGCCTTCTTATGACAGCATCTACCTCACCGGTCCTCATATCCAGCCTCACTCATCCCTGACCATCCACGCTTTTCCTCAACAGCCACCCTCAGCAATTCCCCAAGATTCTCACTCTTCCTTACTGTCTCCCTGATATCAAAGCCTATCAAATTGCCCCGTATTGCAATAATTACATATTACATGGCTTGTTCTAGTCATACACTCGATCCTTTATGTTCCCAAGTCATTTAAATATGAAATCTCATGATGTACGGTTAGGAAAGCAGGCAGAGCAATGGAGAAGTATTGGTGTTGTGATGAGGCCAAATGTGGAACAAACAGAGAAAAGCTGTGTCAGCATCAGGTACTATGTGTTCCAGGCAACAACTTTCTTCACATCTTCCTGCTGAAACCTGTTTCTATGAGCCAAGAGGTCATAAGGAACACATACAGTCTTCTCTAACTGCTGAAGAAATACCAATAACTTCTTCCTGCAATACAGATACTTTAAAATATCTGTCTCTATACTTTAATTTAGAAATGAAATCTATAGAATTCATTCAAGTCCATTACCTAGCTCACTTTCTTCCTGTCATTTATTCTATATGACATGTTTTACTTTCAGAAGGGACCTAAAACTACGTAATAAAAAAACATTCATGTCCAAATCACACTGTGGGAGAGAAAAATCCCATTTTCTTTGCACTCCACTGAATTCCGTTTTGTTTGGCTACAGGATAATCTATTTTTATTCCCTTTCTCTGCCATATCTATTATCCTTATTGTCTATTTGTGCTATTAATCAACTTCTTCATGGTGTTAAAATCTCACTAAAATGAAAATTATTATCTGACATATCTCTCTGATTCTGTGTCCCTTATCACTTCCCTTTCTAAAAGGTTCATAAAGTAATGAAGTCAACTTACAGATACCCAAAAGAAGAGGACCAGGAAGTGGTTAACATTTCAGTGACCTCTTTGTGATGAAAGGTACCCAGTGAAAATACTGGGGAACCCACTGACAGTGTGGTCATCAGCTAACACATTAAGGTTTATATTCATGAATTTACAGATAATAAATTAAGCATCAAATACATATACCTATAAGATAATCTCCTCTTAAAAGACAAACGATTTCATATTATACAAATGGGAAAAAAAACAATAAGAACAAATTTTAAACCTTAAAATAAACTGACAAAGTGAACGTTATCAACTGGAAAAAAAAAAGAACCAGAGATTGGCATTTCATTTTAGCTGTGATGAAGGCCAGCCTGGCTGTAGTCACCATCATGAGCCAGTATGCAGGGCCACCTCTAAGTTAACAGCACTAACAAAAACAAAAATTGCAGTCACTGTGTGAGGGGCTTTTCCAGGCCTCATTCAACACATCCAGGACGTCGGTTTTTCACCAGGCTCGACAGGTGCTGTGAAAGCCAAATTATTGTAAAATGGTCTTTCGTGTTTGATTGCTGCTTCGGGAGCGGGGCAAAACAAAACAAAACAAACCTCCAATGGGGTTCGTGTGATCAGGGCGGGGAAATCCCCCATAATTCTAAGACCACAAGCCAACCCCGAGAGGCCCCTGGGAGGAGACAGCGTGAGGGAAGGCCAAGTGTGGGCCGTGGTTTTGAAAGCTGTACGCCTTCCCACACATGGGTCTTTGTGGAAGAAGGAGAATGAAGAAGCTCAGCTAAAATGGCGCGAGACACTGGCAGCCTCAGTCTACGTGAGGTCTTTGCTACTCTTCGGGATCTGAAAGAAAGAGAAAAAGAAAGGCGTCAATGCTGCCTTCCCTCCCCTCCACCCTCACGCCTCCAAAGGAGGAGGAACGCTGCGGGCAAAAAGTCAAGAAGTGCAGTGCAACACTCCAGACTGGTTGTGGCAGGAAACCAATTGGGAGCCAGGAGACCTCCTCTCCCCAAAACAAGATTCGTTCTATTCACAAGGAAAATCTCAGCGGAAAACCTTAAGCACGGACACGCGTACAGACAGACAAGGGCTCTTTAAACTGAGTCTATAGGCAGTCAGCTCCAGCAATGTGCTTAATAAGCCACTTTATTTTGTAACCGATAGGGACAGTGGCTGATAGTCTGACCCATGAATGTCAAGGGTCAGTGGGATCGGAAGAAATCAGATCAGTCTAATCTTGTTTCCATGCAAAGAAAAACTTGCCCAGAATGTTTGCCCCATTTACAGAAGCTTCCTAAAGACATTCTAGACAAGACATTCCCCAGCCCAAATCATCATGCAAATGGATCCAGAGTAAAAGCCGAGGAAGAAAACATAGATGGAAACAGTATTAAATTAGTGGAAATACACAATATTGGGATTTTTTTTTCACCCAGTGAACTCTATCCCATGTAACCTCATGGGTCTGGGGGGGAATTTAGAGCAATACTATAGCCTGCAAGGCTGGCCGGCAATGGTGTTTCATCCTTCCCTGCGTGAAAAGCTCCCTTCTGTGCAGAGCCCCAAAGGAATGACAGTACAGAGTTCTGGTCTTCAGGAAGGGTAACAGCCTCATGGACAGAAGGCTTTGGAGGCATCTCAGGACAAGGTAAGCTTCCCCTTCAACTCTAAGAATCCTCTCCTAAATAAGACTTAGCCAAAATTAGGCAGAAAACTAGTTAGGAGGTAGGAGAGCCCCTTCTGTCTATAGTAATTACAGCCAATTCTCAGTTTTCCAGGGGCCATTGATCCAGACCTCCCGCTGCTCCTCTCTATTTGGGGCTTGGTGTTTGCTATGTTTACCCTCCATTAGCAACTGCACCCATTTGGGAGAAATAATAGAAGAAAGAAAATCTTGGGCCAGTCGCTTGCTCTCCTATATTGGTAGCACTGAAGACTTGGCAGGAAGGGAAGGAGGCAGGACAATGGCTCACACTGAGGAACAGAATTTTCCCTTGGCTGATACAGTACGGTCCACAAGGGAATTGAGAGCTGGATCTCTGTTCTTAGCGCTCAGGCCCTGCCATTATCAGCTTAAGGTTAGACATAAAGAGACTCCTTGTAGATGGCCTTCATTGCACTCAGGACATTCACATGTATCCCTGGGCCCTCGCCTGCAAAATCCAGTTTTGTTACGATAGATGGCATAAGGTTGAACTAGAGGGTATGTTGTTGTTTTGTTTTGTTTTGTTTTGTTTAAATAAGACATGTTGGTTCAAAGGAAGCTGGCTGAAATTTGCTTGAAAGCATCATCATTAAACCTGGTTAGCAACAAGGACTGTGACAGCTTCCTGCTATCCTGGGTAGCCTGGGTTATTATCAGTGGTCTACTATCCAGACTTGTTCCAGAGATGGAATTCAGAGTCTTGGAGGAATTTAAAGGCCAGTAGGAGAAGACCTTCCCATCTTTCTAATCATTGCTTAAATGTAAGACAGAGGAATGAATGTTCCCTCTGGCTTTGGACCTCCAGCTTCCTCTACTTTTCGGCCAACATACAGTAAAGAAAGTTTGTGTGTTTAATCTATGTGTGAGTTCGTTATCATTCTATGAAATCAACAGCAAAAGACCAAGAGGTTACAGACCCCTGGCCATCATCCCAGCCTCTGCAAACACATGCTTGCTTAGGGTAACTTCTGTTTAAGGTGCTGTACCATATGATGTCCATTTCTATAGCTACTCAGAGAGGATGGTGTTCTCTGACAAACCTGACTCTTTGAGAGGAGGAAACTGTCTATATTTTTAACATTTCTTGAGTGTGGAGTAATGCTTGGAACATAGCACATAGTCAGTAAGTAACTTCTTAGTTGAAAGGAAGTGAACTCAATAAGTGTAAGGTGGATTATATGGAAAAGGTGGAATGATTAAAAACTATTTCTGCCCACCCTTTTGTCCTTTACTGCGTGATATACAAAACATGATGTGGTATAGCAAAATTGTATATTCACTATATAGAAGTCTCATTTGGATGACTGTCTGTTCAACTAATCTCTGGAAAAGGGACAGCTGCCACACTGCCATTCTTGCCCTGCTTTGTCAATCACACCGGAGCCTCTCCTCACTCTACTTCCTGTGTGTGTTTATGCATTTTAGATTTGAGTATTGGTTTTCAGCTTAAACTGAAATTGAGCAAACGTCAGCAAGACTAGAGAGTGTGTGAAGATGAAGACCCTGAAGACAAATTATAAGAGAGGCTGCTATACTGCATTGTATTTATGATCGTGGCTTTAAATTTCATTGATTCTAAATCCATAGTTGACTCTGAAGACCACAAAAATGTTGTTAAATTCACTTGCTTTGAAAGGAATAATTCATAAACTAACATGGAAATTAGGCCCATTAAGGATGATTAGAGAAAATATTTAGGCAAGTCTTCCCTACCTGCTCCTTGAGCTAAGGCTTTTTCCATCTGACAAGGGGGAGCTTGGCTAGATTTGAATCTAGCAAAATGAAGCAAAACATGCCACACAAGAATCTACATAAGCATTATTTGCTTCATGGCGGTAGATAATGATATCTCAGAAACTTCACTTACAGAAATTGGAGATGGTTTTAAAACAGAGTATCCTTGCTTACTCTGCCTTTCCCATACCATCCTGCAGGCAAGAGGTACTCAGTGGCTCTTACAGCCATCTAGATTAAAGGTCATGCTTTTAAGAAATGGTAAAAGCTCAAGTGTGTATGATATAGCTTCTAAAATGTGTTTGTCATTCATATTGTTCAGGTCATCAGCCTCAAAAAGGCAGATACCATAAGAGTCTGGCCCTGGCATGACTCTAAGAATAACTCATTACAAACATACTTCTTGTTCATTTTTCTTGGGTTTGGATTCTTTTTTTTTAATGGCCTGATTCAACCACTTCTCAGATTCAAAGAAGTAAACCAGCTTGCCTGAGGACAGAACAGTGCCCAAGTCCAGATTTTCAAGTAGAAAAATACCATGGCTGCCTTCATATGGAATCAACAAAAATATCAAAGCTATATAGCGAATGACTCAAAAATCTGCAAAACGTTAAATAGGAAAAAAAATAGAGAGGATAAACTGCAAAACAAAACCTAATTTTAATTGTCAAATAGAATTTTTCTGAGATATTAATAAGCATCTGTTTTATATTTTAATAATAAGAAAATTAATAAATTTTCTTATAAAGTAACTAAGAGATATTTATTAGATTCTATCCAGGTGTAGATTTCACTGTTCTGGTCTCAGACTATGGCAGCTGTTTTAAAGGGTTATTTTCAATGTGTACATTTTCTCTTACACCCCTAATAAGAGCTAAGATTGTAGAAGAATTATTCTAAGTTAATTCAAGTGCATCCACTATCAGCGTCATACCACCGTTCAAACAAAATGCTCTGATCACATATCCTAGCAGAGCTAGTCAGACAAATGGATGGATGGATCAATAGATGATAGAGAAAGACACAGACAGATAGATAGATGATAGATGAATGTGGGACTAGAACCCCTAAAAGGCTGGCCTATGCCATTGTCCCGCAGGATGCCCCCATCTGACCCCAAACACAGTAAGATGCTGTAGTTCATACTCATGGCAGGCTCTTGGGTCTCACGCTTGCCCTCACTTCATCTTTCTTTTTAACCCATGTCACGCCACTGAAAATAGTGGTGGTGCTCCTCTTTCCTTTCCCTTCGCTGTGTTCACTCCTCCTCTGTGGAGCATGTTCTTTCCCATAGGATTCCATGTGTCTCTCTGCTTTCACTCTCTGTTTTAAGGAAAATGCCACCTTTCCAATTGCCAGGGCCTCAGGCACCCCTGCCAAGCCAGTAAGCCCTGCAGTGTCCTGCATCCATACTAGTGTGGGTAAGGCACAATCTCTGCACAAGATAGCTTGTGCTGTCTTTGGATTTAAGAAGCCAAGAAGAAGCTAGAACCACAAAGACTAAGAAAGTCCTCCTAAACAAGTCTGGGAGACACAGAATCCTGACCTGAAACAGCCTGACTGCCCTCCATGATTTCCTCAGACTTACTAGTTCAGGAAATCACTGGATGCTTCAGCATGGGTAGAAGAATAAGATAATGAATCTGATGCTCTCCTGATAGTTCCAAAGTACAGAATAAAAAATATCATATATTGTAGCAATCTAATGTTTAGAAACACATGTGCCCTCACTGGGATATCAGGGACTCCCTTCCTATGAGAGCTCCAAGATAAATACTGGGCTTGGTTATTTGACACAGGTCTTGAGAATGTGGGTATCTAGTCAAGACATGGCATTAAAAATGTAGACAGCCTGGGTCAGTATATGTTGTTTCAAAAGAGGCTATTGTTCTAAAGGATTTAATAAAATCAGTCGAGTTTCTCTGGGAAGATGCACTGTTACTTTCGTTTCTCTAATTGTTTGCGCAGAATCTGACAAAATGTACTTTTGGGGGGGGGGACAAATGAATATGTAATTGTTATTACTATTTTATTCTTACATGTTCTGGATACCAATATTAATTTTAAAAAAAGAAAAATCGCTTTTCCATTAATATTTTATCTTCCCACTCCTGCTCACTGCCACCTACAGATGCAGAAGTTCAGATTGGAACCTACAGCTTAGGAACCCTCTTTTTTCACCAGCCACCTCTGCCCGATAAGTTGCTTCCTCCAGCCTCAGTGAAGTCTTACAAGTAGATTGAATTGGGAAGAAGATAGAATATCAGACGCAAAGGCAGAGCAGAAGACCTAGACCAAGTCAGTGAAGAATACGAATGAAAATTAGAAAGCACAGGAAAGGAACCTGTGGGAAATGTGGTCCATGAAGACCAAATCTTCAAATTATAGGCATAGATGAGGGAGAAGAATCCCAAGACAATGTCATAGACCAGATCTTTAAGAAGAAACTTCCCAGAGTAAAGAATTCTATACCAATACAGACAGAAGAAGCACACAGAATCCTGACTAGAGAACACTAGAAAAGAAACTCTCATATCCTAGTTAAAAAAAAAAAAACTAAATATACAGAACAAAGAGAAAGTATTGGATGCTGCACAAGAAAAAAAAACACAAGTCACATCTCAGGGAAAGCCTACCAGAATCGTGGCTGATTTCTCAGTGGAGACTTTGAAAGCCAGAAGAGCCTGGAGCAATGAACTTCTTGTTCTACAAGACTTGGACTCTCAACCTAAACTACTGTATCTGGAAAAACTATCTGCCACAGTTGAAGAAGAAATAAAAACTTTCCACAGCCTAAAAAAACATATCCAACCAAAGGAAAATATTAACTAGAATACTGGAAGCAATACTCTGAACTGAAGAGAGGAAGGATCACAGCCCAGAAATTCTACAACAAAAACAAACAGAGCTATAATTAATGAAACACAAAGCATAACTTGAGAACTCAGAGAAAAGAAAACTAGTACCAACATATATCTTCAATAAAACCTCAGATTAACAGCCACAGCTCTCCAATCAAAAGTAACTGAATGGGTTAAGAAGTAAAATACACCTTTCTGTTGTTTGTAGGAGTCCGTCTTAGCTTTAAAGACAGGCACAATATTAAAGTGAAAGCATAGAATAAAATATCCCAAACAAATGGGATCAGGAAGCAAACAGGCATGTCATCCTAATATCTGGCAAAATAGTCTTCAAACTAAAACTAATCAGAAGAGACAAAGAAGGACACTTCATTCCAGTGAAGGGATTGGTTAATCAAAAAAATTATAATATTATACATATGTATCATACTCTGGAACATTCAGTTTCATAAAAAGCATACTAATGGAAACAAAGACAACACAAACTCAATAATATTAAGTGACTTCAACATTCCACCATCTCCAATACATATAGAACAAAAAAAAAGAGAACCCTCAGAATTATATGACTTTTTACATCAAATGGACCTAAAAGATATCTAGAGACTATTCTATCCAAACACTAAAGAATATGCATTCTATTCAGCAGCACATGGAAGCTTCTTTAATATAGACCACACTCTGACACAAAATAAACTTTAATAGATGCAGACAAATTGAAATGATTCCAGGTATTCTAGCCAATCATTATGCAATAAAACTTAAAACCAACAGCAAACAAAACTCTAGTAAGTGTATAGACTCATGGAGATTAAACAACTCATTACCAAGTGATGACTAGGTTAAAGAAGAAGTAAGTCAAAATATTTTTGCAATTAAATTAAAATGAAAACACAAAACAATAAAACTCCAGGAACAGATTGAAAGCATCTCTACAAGAGAAATTTATAGCCCTGAGTGCCTACATTAAAATATCAGAAAGAGCACAAGTAAATGAGTTAATGGTGTAACACAAGAATTTGGCAAAGGAAAAGAACTAACCAAGTTCAAACTCAGTACATTGAAGGGAATAATAAAAGTCAAAGTAGAAATTAATAAAATAGAAACAAAGAACACATGCAAAGAATCACTGAATGTAAGAAATGGTTCTTTGAGAAGATAACAGCAAACTGTTGGCCCAACTAACCAAAAGAAACAGAGTACCCAAATTCACAGAATCAAAACTGAACAGGGAAACATTACAACAGACACCAAAGAAAGAATATTATTAAAACTTTTGCTCCAGTAAGTTAGAAAATCTAAGAGATAGATGATCTCTTGATTTCTCCAAGCTACCAAAGTTAAACCAAGAAGATAACAACAACCTAAACAGTTCCATAGCAAAGGATGAGACTAGAAAGTAATAAAAGCCTTCCAGCTAAAAAAGCTCACATGCAGATGAATTCACCCAACAGAGCTCTACCAGATTTTCAAAGAACTACAAATGATACTTCTTAAATTCAAAAACTATAAACAAGGGAACAATCCAAAATTCATCCTATGAAGCCAGTATTACTCTAATACCCAGAGAGGTAAAGACAATTACAAACAAACGAACAAATAAACAAACAAGCAAGCAAGCAAGACTACAGACAAATATGCCTGATGAACAGAGATGCAAAAATCCTCAATAAAATACTAACAAACTGAATGCAGGCACATATCAAGAAGATCATCTACTATGATCAGGCTGGCTTTATCCCAGAAATGTATGGATGGTTCACCACATACAAGCCAATAAATATAACAATCACATAAATGGGCTTAAAGATAAAAACCACATGGTTATCTCAATAGATTCAGGAAAAGCCTTTGACAAAATCCAACATCCTTTAATGATAAAAGATCTAGGGTGAGTAGACCTGGAGGGAACATACTTCAACATAATAAATGCTACATATGATAAGCACACAGCCAAAAATCATAAATGGAGAAAAACTTGAAACAATCTCATTAAAATCATGAATGGGACAGGGCTGCCCACTATCTCCTGTGGCGGTATTGTGTTCCCCAAAATATTGTGTACCTTAATAAACTTATCTGGGGTCAGAGAACAGAAAAGCCACTAGTTAGGCAGTAATAGCACACGCCTTTAATCCTAGCATTCCAGAGGCAGAAATCCATTTGGGATCTCTGTGAGTTCAAGGCCACATTGGAAACAGCCAGGCATGGTGACTCATGCCTTTAATCCCAGAAAGCGAACCTTTAATCCTAGGGAGTGATGGTAGAAAGCAGAAAGGTATATAAGGTGTGAGGACCAGAAACTAGAAGCATTTGACTGGTTAAGCATGTGGCTGGTTAAGCATTCAGCTGGTTAAGCTTTCAGGCTTTGAAGCAGCACAGTTCAGCTGGGATTCATTCTGGATGAGGACTCAGAGGCTTCCAGTCTGAGGAAACAGGACCAGCTGAGGAACTGGTGAGGTGTGATAGCTGTGGCTTGTTCTGTCTCTCTGACCTTCCAGTATTCACCAATAACTGGCCTCGGGTTTGATTTTATTAGTAAGAACCTTTAAGATTCATGCTACAATCTCCACTTTTTTTTTCAATATAGTGCCAGAAAGACTAGCCAGAGAAATATGGAAATAGAAGGGAATTAAAGGATACAGACAGGAAAATAAGTTAAATTATACCTATTTGCATATGGCATGACATTATATATAAAAGATCCAAGAAATTCCACTAGGAAGCTTCTAGAAATAATCAACAAGTTAGGTTAGCATCAAATGCAATAAAATATCTTGAGATAAACTTTAAGAGCTATAGTAATAAAACCAATATGGTACTGCCACAAAAACAGACGTGTAGACCAATGGAACAAAATAGAAAACCCTAACATGAGTGCATGAAACTCCAGCCATCTGATATTTATAAAAAGCATAATCAACAAATGATGCTAGGATAATTGGATGTTCACACACTGAAGAATGAATTTAGTTCCATACTTACCACCCTGCACAAAAATTATCTCCAAATGGGTCAAAGACCTCAATTTGAAACCTGAAATGCTAAAACCGCTAGAAGAAAAGATAGGCAAGATATAGGTATAAGAAGGGATTTTCTGAATAGGACTCCATTTCTTCAGAGATTAAGGCCAACAATTAACAAATAGGAACTTGTAAAACTAAAAAGCTTTTATACAGCTAAAGAAGCAATCAATCAAATAAAGAAGAAACCCACAGAATGGAAGAGAACTCTTATCAGCTACATATCTGATAAAGGATTAATATTCAGAATATACTAAGAACTTAAAAAACAAAGATTTCAGGAAACAAATGACCCAATTACAAAATGGGTTAGGGAATGTCTTAGGGTCTCTATTGCTGTAAAGAAACACCATGACCATAGCAGCTCTTATAAAGAAAAACATTTGATTGGGTTGGCAGAAGTTTAATCCATTATCATCATGGTGGGACATGGCAACACGCAGGCAGACATGCTGCTAGAGAAGGAAATGAGAATTCTACATCTTGATCCAAAGGCAACAGGAAGTGAACTGAACCAGGCATATTTTGAGCATAGGAGACCTGAAAGCCCATCCCCACAGTGACATACTTCCTCCAATAAGGCCACACTTACTTTAACAAGGCCACACCTCCTAATAGTGTCACTAGCTATGAGCTTATGGGGGCCAATTACATTCAAACTACCACTGGATCTAAACAGAAAATTCTCAGTAGAAGAAAGAAAAATGTCTACAAAATACCTTTAAAAAAAAAAGTTCATCATCCTTAGCAATGAGGGAGATGCAAATTAAAACAACTCTGAGATTTCATCTCACCCCAGTCAGGATGGATAAGATGAACAAAACAATCGACACCAAATGCTAGTGAGGCTGTGAGGGGAAAAGACTATTTATTCACTGTTTGTCAGAATGTGAATTGGTGTAGCCACTCTGGAAATTGGTATAGAGAATGGTCAAAAAAAAAAAACTAAAAATAAACCTATGATATGATCCAGCTACAGCTGTCTTTGGCAGATACCCAAAAGAGTCAACATCTTACTCCACAGATACTTGTTCAACAATGTTCATAAATACCCTATTTACAATAGCTAGGAAATGAAAACAACTTAAATGTCCCCCAATGAATGTATAACAAAATGCAGTATCTATACATTTGGGGAATACTATTCAGCTGTGAAGAAAAATAAAATCACAAAATTTGAAGTTAAATAGATGGACCTAGAAATGTTTATATTGGATGAGGTAACCCAGACCCAGAAAGACAAACATAGCATATTCTCTCTCATCTGTGATACCTAGTTCCAAATCTTCAGATGAAAGTGTATAATATGGAGTTGCTACAGAGCCAGGAAAGTAAAAGGGACCATGGGGATGCTTGGAAGGGGAATAGCAAGATACAGATATTAAAGGGGAAATAGAAATAGGAGGAGGAGGCCCTAACTAGGAGGAAGGTAAATACAGAAAGAGAAGGAGGAACAAACAGCACCAAGGTTGCTTGATAAAGCCTCAAGGAATCATTTTCTACCCCCCCCCACACACATACACACACAAAGTTATGCCACTTGGGCCGACAATGTTCCCTGTAAGAACTACAGACTATTCAAAATACCAATACCAGCCACAAGGACCTCCTGGTCAGGATAGTCCAGACGACTCCCCAAACTATAGGTTATTGCTGTTTCTCTTGGATGCCTCTTACAGGTTGAATATAAGTACCTACCGCTGAAGACAGCACTCACTTAGGACACAGGACTTAGATTATTCAAGCTGGATCTAACCTGAAAGCCTACTTCCTGTAGTCTAGCTTCCATACTACCAGAAAGTACTATGAAGATGCAAAGGGATGGAAGTAATTAAACAGTCCTTCCCAGATTATGACACCTATGAACCACAACAATGAACACCATGGCAAGATATTCCTAAAGGCACAATAGTGGCACTCACATATTCATGATAACCAACAGTGGATTTGAGGTCTACTTAACAAGAGGGAAATCATACCTGTTCATAGATATCTAGCCAACTCCCTGGGGCTAGTTAGATCATGGATCTTATAAGAGAATGTACTATTTGCCACTTGGTACATCAGCATAATTCCTTGACAACATTCTACATCTTATTTTTATACCCACAGGTAAGTGTCACTATTGGCACTCGTCAAAGCAGCTTCTCTTTACAGAAAATAAAGACTATCCACAGAAAACCACAACTGTAACAATGCAAAGATCAATTGTTTGTGGGATACCCAGCCCCAACAGATAAATCTGCAACACAGTTCCTGCATCTATGGCTCAGGGAACATCACGGAAAAAGTAAGAAAAGTTGTAGTAAGTGTTGGAATCCCAGGAAGTCTGCAGTGTGATCACCTCTATTAGAAATGGGTACATAAACAAGACCTGAATAATCATAATATCCATGGATATGCCAACGCAAAAAGGCTCCAAGCTCATGTGGCCCCATTCCTAGACAAAAAAATTCAGGCAATTAATGACTGCTGAGAGATGGAGAACTGGCCTCTCCCATGGATGAGTTCTCAGCCTCATGCAATATTGTCAGCCCTGAAACGATGTGCATACAAACAACAAAAATTGAAGTAGCAGGTTGTACTTACATATTTGTACATATGTATACACACACTTATATAATATACATGCAACACTAATAATCAAAGAAAAACAGGCTATCAATTTGAGAGTGGGATGGGGACATGACAAAAGTTGAAGGGAGGTGACATGGGAGGACGTAGAGAGAGGACCTAGACAGGGAAGTGTCGATACGATTACATTTTAATTAAAAGTGTAAAAAAAAATTTTTATTTTTATTTTCTCTGTCAAGTCAGGTGCCTAAACAAATATAATGATATATCAAGAGTGTAATGAAATTCCAAGAAGAAAAAATGAAACAATGAAAGTTTATATATCGATAAGTGTAAGATAAACTTGTTGAAAAGATTTAATTTTACCTTTAACAAAGAACATGCACTAAGCTTTTGTTTGATGTTTTAACTGTGTGGTTATTTGATAAGGGACTGGGTTCTAAGCAGCTGGGCCAAAAGCATGAATGGGTGCTAGATATTTTCCTTCCTGTAACACAATTTAATTTTTTAAACCCACTAATCTTAGATCCTACAACACATATATACAGTGTATAAACACTAGGGTTATAAACTTCCAAAGCAAAAGTCTACAGAGGAAAATAAATGGGTACCACACACCACCTTCTGCTCCATAATCTACCATTGATTCAGCCTAAAATTATATGCACAATGCATCGATCTGTGGTGAGTGTTGGCTCTTAAAGAGTTGATGGGTCTGATTCACCATGACTCATCAGGGCTAAGGCCATGAGTAAGCACAGGCCCTGTGTTTCCCTAATCCTAAGAGAGAAGTCCATCACTAAAATAAGCAAAGAGGTTTTCCAAGTCTCCATCTGCCCACTAACATCCATATTGGTCCATAGGTTTCCCTAAAGCCATCCTCAAAACAACAAAAGCAGATTTCTGCATAAGTGAGCTCACAGACACTCTTATTGTTTGGTCAATGTTCAGAATAGATTCCAAAATTAATTAGAAAGCAACAGTGATGTATACCAGTACAAATGTTTAGGCAACACAGCTGAGCGGAGTCTCAGTAGTGAAACACTGTCCTGATGCACGGCAAGCACCCGAAATAACATTACAACTCTCCCTTCCGTTCACCGGCAGGGACATTGGAGTTTGTTTAGACATGAGCTAAAGTACTTGAGAAAACAAGATTTCAAAATGCTTTCAGAAAACAACCATTTCATGCTTCTTTATCCTGAAGCACAGCCTTCACTCACTGTCAGTTTGTTTAATGAGGTCAAAGGAGCTTTCACGGACAAATGGCTAAGGGAATAGGATATTAATCAGAACGTGTGTTGTCACAATGAGTTATCTTAATTGGGACCCAGAGCACTCCAGATGTTTGGGCCCTCTGCATTCATGGAGAACAACCCATCCTGGATTCTCATGCTAAGGGCAATTCAGTTATTAAAGAAATGTCTACTTTCTCTTCCAATACATAAAAGGCTACAACAAAATACTTTCGCAAAGTAAGATATAGTATTAGCCTCTGAGGAGGATGTATGCTTCCCTCCTGTAAAGATATATATATATATATATGGAGAGAGAGAGAGAGAGAGAGAGAGAGAGAGAGAGAGAGAGAGGGGCTTAGCTATTTGTGGAAAATAACCTCAGAATGTTTATCTTTATGGAATGTGCAATAGTGCGGAGTATTGAAAATAAGCTCAGCACTGGAGCTAATAAGGGCTAATTTTAAAGTAATTAGAAAGGATTCCATGTCCTGGCTACAGCAATGCCAACTTGCGTATGGGAAAAAAGGTCGGTTATCAGCAAGAGTTTCCAGACTTCTATCATTTTGACTTATTTTACACATCATATGATCTGAAGACACAATTACAGAATGTAAAGTTTGTGACAATACGGTGGAGAAAAATTCTTAAGAGAATCAGATTTGAGAACATCTGCCTTAAAGACAGCAAAGTTTCCTCAAGATTAAGGACCAGGAAAACAATAAAAAATGACTAAAAGAAGACAGCAGCACATCTGTCTGAAAAGGAGACCAAAAGGATGCTACAGGGGAGCCTCATTGCCAGCACACTCGGTACATAAGATGCCCCAGGCTCCCTCTTTCTAGCAGGTAGAAATAGATACCAGGATACTCCATGCTACAGCCTCCAGTGGTCCTCAGAAGTAAGGATGGAAGGAAGGTCACTGAGAAGTTCAATCAGCTCCCCCTGGTTATCAAATACAATAAGACCCAGTAAAGAAAAATATTTCTAATGTTATTTCCATATTATAAGTCAACCTAAGTACTGATCAATATATTTCCTTTCAATAGAGGGCTTTGGTGACCAAAAAGGAAAGCAGAAGTGAAAATCCTCAAATTTTTTTTCCACTTCATCCTACCAAGAAATGGTTTCAGTCTTGGTAATGATTTTAAATGAAAATAGCATCAAGTCTCCAAAGCTTAATGCTTTTAGTCTTGCTGATTCCAAAGCAGTGACATAGGACTTGAAATACACTCAGCCTGTTTTCCTACAAGCCTACAAGCACATGGCATACTGAATCCCTCTTGAGGCAGTTGCAGGTTGGTGTCACAGGTGGATGACAGGGACAGAGGGCAGGGCTTGTCATTGTTTACTACAACCAGTTCATTGTAACATCAGAGCAAGAATCCTGTTCATAAAGCAATCACCTTTTCTGCTTATTGGTTCCAGAGATCCTAGAACTTATTTTAATCGCTGAACCAATCAATTTAATTCTTTTAAATATTTGGGAATAATTCAGTTTAAGGGCACAGTTAAAATAAGAAGGCTTTATGAAGATGATCAAATTTAACCCACAATGCACTTGTAATGGCATCATGCCAGTTAGTTAAAAACAACTAAATGAGGTTTGGGAGACAGCTTATTTGTAGAACTCTTGGGTAGCATGCACAGCCCCTGGGTTTGCTCTTCAGTGATAATGATGGCAATGATGATGATGATGATGATGATGATACCTATGAAGTTCAAGCTTCCATATTAAAAATTAGGGGATTGATTTGATTTTAGGCTTTTATGCGGTAGGAACTCATATAAGGGAGCATGGTCAGTTGTTAAATACAGGATGGGGCAGGTGTCTGGGTGCTGGCTTTAAGCATTGTTCTTTCACAGAGAATTTCTGTGGTGAGTCAATTGCCTTGACTTGGTCTGATGATACCTGACAAAGAGCCTCTGGTATTTGAGCAATTTTTCCCATAGAGAGTATAGCTAAGAAGTAACCATTTTGAATTGCAATTTATTTCTGCACAATTCACCTCTTAGTCATAATTATTCAAGGAGGGTTCACTCATTAGGCAAGTGATTTCTGGTTGCATGAAATTTCTGGTGAGGAATTACAGGTGTGAGTTCCCTAGGTATTAAATGATAAGACACCTGGAGTGAGTTTTCTGATTGCATTTTTAAAAAGCAGTTTAAGAACAAATTTTACATATGAAAGCAAAGACAGGTGCCATCATGGCTACAGCAAGGGGGCTGACACCTTCCCCTAATTCTTTTACTTTTATTATTTTATGTGTATGGCTGTTTTGCCTACAAATATATGCATGTGCCACATCCATGCAGTACCTGGAGATGGCAGAAGAGGGTGTCTTGTTCCTGGAACTGGAATTGTATATGGTTGTGCGCCAACATGTGGGTACTGGAAATCAAATCCTGGTCCTCTTTAAGAGCAACAAGTGGTCTTAACTGCTCTCCCATTGCTCCAGCCTCCACATATTTTTTGAAACTTTGTCTCATGTGGCCCAGGACCATCCTGAACACAAGGATGACCTTGAACTTCTTCTTATTTCTTTTTCAAAATGTATTATTACTTGTTTGAGAATTTCATCTAAGTATGCAATATGTTTTGATCAAATCCATTCTTAATGCCTTTTAATATGTATTTAAATTGTTGCTCTTAAATTTCTTTTTATTCCTAATTTGTTTACCCAGCATTTGTTCTTCTAAGACATTCTATCCAAACTATTCAACAAAGAGCTTATCATTAAACAGAATGTCATAAGAGGGATAAAATGCAAAGTAAATATGGCACCCTTCACAAAAACCATTTCCTAGAAGCTCCCTTTATCTGAATATCATGCCCATGCATGAAGGGGTGATCAGGAAAAGACTGGGTTACAATGAAACAATGAAATTTGTATAACAGGTGAGGGTAGATGGCACCATCTAGGAATTCCAAGCTGAGAGGGTAATGCAATTGCAACTTCCAGCTTTTGGATGTTAATGTAAAGTTAAAGGTGGACCCATAAAATACATCACATAACAGGTCTATTCATGACACCACAGGCTCATTGATTAAATGCCTTGGACAACAGGCCCATTTCTAACACTTAAGGTCTATTCATGACATTGTAGGCCCATTTATTCATTCATGAAGCTGTTCTATACTACAAGTTCATTCATGATGTGCACTGCACTGCAGACCCATTTATAACACTGTAGGTTCATGCCATTTGATCCTGCATTGTCACTGTCTTCAATACTTGTTCATGCTAGTGAAAACTGGAGTCTAAGAAAGTGTATTTTGATTCCCAACCCAACACTGAACAGATCCTCATGTTTATTTTTTACCAAAAGTAATAACTCATTCAAGAGAAAAAAATGTGAAAACTGAAAACATTAAACATATCCTATTTATGTCGTGCAATCAATGGTTCCAAGCTCATATATTAGCAATGTGTGTTAGTCTACTGAACTGCAGTCAGCAAGTCTAGAATCAAGTTTTATATGAAGTTTGCAATAAAGAATGTCAGGTGGAAAAGGAAGCATTTGTGATGAGAAAGTATGCTGGAGAGAAAAGACACAGTGGGGGTTTGTAACTTACTGCAGAGAGAGGATGGCGCTCTTTCAATGCAATGAGGTCTCATTCAGGGTGGAATGTGAGGACGCATTAACAGCACTGCTTCCCTCCTAGCACAATGCTAACAAGTTCGCAGTAGCTGCACACTCTATGGAAATGGTGATGACAATGACACTCTTACCATCTGTTTTCTTTGAATCATTTCCGGTGCCGGAGTGATCCTTCTTGTCTGCCTTACTTTTCCCGTCTTTCAAGTCACCTGAAAACAATAAGCGTGACAAACTGAGTGCGTGCAGCTGAGGAGGTAGAAACGCTTCAACCCTGTCAGGATGGGACACACAGTGCAGCACAGAGGTGTGAGGGAGCACACATCCTGGTATCAGCGTCGTTTGTAACCACGTGATAGGTTCTGGAAATCAGATTACAGTCAGAAATTAAAACGAAAATATCCACTCAAACAGGGTTGTACTTCAGTGAAAGCTATTTTTCTAAGAAAGGCAATGCAGTTGTGTTGTTAGGCTGTGAAGTAAGGGAAAAGCTGGAACACAAGTAAGTTATACTAATTAATAGCTAGTTAACTGTGTTAACTAATAGTTATGTTTTAGTTTCTTATCTGCAGAATGGGGATAATAATGTCTACTTTACATACAGGCCAGTGGACAGATGCACCTGAGCCATTTAAGTGCTAAATGTAATTGTGGTGTACTGCTCAAAGGCAGTGGTCCCTATCCTAAGACAGCTAAGAGTGTTATTCTAATTAATGAGCTTGTCAAAATATCATTTTCCAAAGTTAAAAATACTACTCTCGCCGGGCGGTGGTGGCGCACGCCTTTAATCCCAGCACTCGGGAGGCAGAGCCAGGCGGATCTCTGTGAGTTTGAGGCCAGCCTGGGCTACCAAGTGAGTCCCAGGAAAGGCGCAAAGCTACACAGAGAAACCCTGTCTCGAAAAATAAAAAAAAAAAAAAAAAAAAAAAAATAATGTGCATGACCTCCAGGCAATCTTCAGTACAAGTCAGAATCTCTTATCTAGCAAATAACTTTATCATTATATGAATCAAGTACCAAAAAGCAAATTTAAACACCCTTGTATTCCCCAAAACTGTGGGTCAGCAGGTTATGGACCAATCTGGTCAGTCACCTGTTAGAGCCAATGACATGTTATTGGCACTTGTCACATGACTTACCCATATCTACATATTGTCTGTGGTAGTTTCACTTTGTAAGAACATAGTTGAATGGGTGTGGCAGAGACAGACAGCCTTTGAATATTTCCTATGTGGCCTGCTATACAACAAGGAGTTACCCTTTGTTGCGAATGTCATTGTTGGCGATCTGCTTCATGACTGGAATAATATTCAACAGGAAGGAGGGGTGCTTTGTACCAGCCTGATTTCCAAGTGTTTGATATTTTTCTTACCAGTTTTACCAAAGGCACCTTTCTTTTTCACCTGCACACAGCCAGGAATACCTTATTACTCAAATACAACATAGTCACAGAATCAAGGGGATCCTAGCAATAAGTTTTGCAGTGAGCTGAGGTAGCAGGATATGTACAAGTGAGGAATTTTTATCCTTTTTCAGTGTGTGCTGCAGTGTGCCAAGTGCTTTGCACATAATCTCTGCATTGAAGTCTTATAACAACCCCAGTGGGAAGGAACCACAGTGGAGAGTGAAGGGATGCATCACAGACTCCTTCAGCAAGTCAGGGAGCTATCAACTCACCTAGCACTGGAGGATGTTTTCCACGTGGAGACATCCCTTGGTAGCACTGTAGCCAAAAGAACAAATGTTGGCCAGGTGCCTACCACCAGCACATGTTTCAGACATGACGACTCTGACCTTACCTTCTACCCTAGCATGACATCTCCATCTTCCTCTGGTGGCAAACTACACCTGGCAGCCACTATAGATCTGCTCGAAGCTACCTGTCTGAAAATGTTTTTGAACAAGTGACCAATGGTGCTCCTACAAAGTAACTGTGCTCTAGCTGATTTGCAGGGAATTGGCCCCAGGCATGTTTCATCAGTCCCAGTGAAGCAATAACAGGCCACATGGATGGGTCTGATTCCAGAGGCCCAGCTCTCCTGTATCTTCCTGTGACACTCACATTTCAGATTTCAGACTCTCTAGTACTCTTTTCATTTTAAAGGCCTTTTGCTTATAGATCTAGGAAGAAATGGTAATAGTAGGATAATTTTAGGCTCTTTTTGGCTGTGATATATTTTATAGAGAATATACAGTTAGTTTGACAAATCTGAAGTTACCTTAGAAATCAACTAACTCATAAGGTTTGCTTTAATTCTTAATTCTGAAATGGGATGGACAGATTGGCTGGAAGGATTAAGAAGGGTATTTAGAGTCTGTTCAGGATTGTCTTAGGTGGGAGACATGATTAGTATCCTCTGAACCACCAGTGAACCAGAAAGAGTTCCTTTGTAATTCCTATGGAACAATCCAGCTGTCCGTGTGGAAGAACATTAGAGATGGAATGAGCACCTCAGGTCCCGTGGTTAAATTAATCGCTGGCAGTTTTCGACAGTCCATCTTCCCCACGTGAACTTTCATGTACCTCACTTCTCTGTCAGGTTGCTCTGAGTCAGAGCTCTCTCTGTAGCAGAAGTGTGTGGAGGGGGCAGACAAGCAACACACAGCCTGTCTTCTTAGCTGGGCTGAGGAGGCTCACAGAGAAGTTGCTTTGGTGAAAACCAAGGTTTAGAGGCTCCTTTAACCATCAAAGGGGACCGCTAGCCAATATCCTTCAGCCCTAACCTAGAAAACACCTTTGTGGTCCACATAGACGTGTTCTGAGAAAGTGACACATGTCTGTTTGCTAACACTCTCAGAGCAGAACCCATTAGATGACTTCCCATGGGCTGTACATAAAATCGTGGCAGATGTGAACTGATTTTCAATAAACGAGATGAAGGCACCTTCTGGGCAGCTCTAAATCATCTTAATTAGGCTGCTGCAGCCAAGTCCCCAACTACCCCAGCCGTTCTTATTATTGCTCTAAATTGATTTTTCTCCCACTCCTCATTCCATACTTAAATTGGAAGGAAAATGGTAGACTGCCACCCACTTTACAACATGGTCATGACATCAAGATCCCCTGATTCAAGATTCAGGCTCCTGATTTGCGCCTTTCAGGTTCTCAAATAATAAACATTAATTGATATTCCCCCTGCTCCAACTCTTTGTAGAGTTGACAACCTGCTGACAGTGTGTGTGTGTGTGTGTGTGTGTGTGTGTGTGTGTGTGTGTGTGTGTGGTAGGTGTTTAGATTCATTGGTTCCTCTCAACAACTACACCAAGGGCTGGAAATCTAGGTCTCATGACTTCACTGCCTGGTTTTGTATGATCCACACACTAAAAATGACTTTTATATCTACAAAAGGTTGATTGAAAATGAGCATGTGGCATGCATATTAGATTATATTCAAATTCCAATGTCCAAAGATAAAGTCCTACCGGACTACAACCTAACTTACGTGTTCATGAGCCGTCCTTAGCTGAGGACTATGTTGAATAGCTGTGACAGAAAGCACAGGGGCTGTGGAGTCAAAGGGATTTAGCATCTGGCCCATTACAGAAAGCATGTACCATCCCTGTCTTCTACACAGCAGACAGGGCTTGACATTCCTCTGATCTCCACCTCTTCCTAACAGTGCTGGGCTTGGCAGATAGTAAGCAAGAGCTGGCTATAGAACAGAGAATGGGGGTTCCCCAAAGCCAAGCATTTCTGCTTGATGACTACTTAAGTCCTTTAATTTCTGAGTTTCGATTTTCCCATCTGTAACATGGAACCTTGTCTACCATGTTAGGATTTGTATGTGTACCTGTGTGAATGTGTATGTGCATGTGTGTACATGAATGCATATGTGTGTACATACACCTGTGGAGACCAGAGATCAGCCTTGAGTGTTCCTTAAGTACCATCAACCTTGTGTTTTGAGGCAGAGTCTCCCACTGGCTTGGCTACCACGATTATTACTGAACTCTCACAAGAGAGTGAGGATCTGAACAGGTTTTATATGTATTTTATACAAAGGCAGAACAGTTATATATTCTAACTAAGTTCTCCAAGTAGAGAGAAGCAACAGGATTGTAACTTGACTCCAGATCTGTGTGCAAAGGTGCCCTGTTATTCAGTCAGAGTCTGCTGTCGGCAAGCTGCAGGAACAGAATTTCCTGCCCATCTGTAGGCTGCCCACGGGAGCTGATTCCATGCCTTGACACATACCTTAATCTCTCCAGCTGAAAAGCCTCTCCCCTACCTGACCCACAAACTAAAACTTTGAAAAACCAGAAACTGTTCCCTTCTGAAGACATCTCAGATACTTTTCTCATCTCACTAACTCAGCTACTAACAACAATCTCTTCCTTTGTGCAGGACTCTTAGAAATTTTACCTGCTACTCTACCCTCTCTCACCTCGGCATCATGTACACATACCTTTAGAATCACATGTGAGGGTGTCTATATCCACACAAAATCACAGGCTTCCCATACCCTTTCCATTCCTAAATTCCCCAGACCTAATATAGAGTTTGACAGAGAGTTGTTAAATAAATGTTTATTGCATTAAATATAAGAACCCAACAACTGTCAGAAAATGTTGGTGGCTCGTTGCCCTCAGTTTGCCTGGACCATTTTGATTTTAGAACTGGAAACCTGTATCTCAGGAGGTCTTCATCTACAGCCAAACCAGGCTGACTTGTCACCCAGTGTGTGTGCTTAGGTCCGCGTCAATATACAGACACACACTTTGGTCCCCTGCAGACCAGAGCCTGGCCTGGTTAAAGGGATGGAATATTTATTTGGGAGATTGACTTTCCTCTAGTCATTTTAGAAGTTAGCAATCCAGGCAGTGCTGGACTTGTCCATAGGACTGTGCATCACTTGTGAGCATCTCCAGGTCATCAGGAAAGGGCCAGAAAGGTGTGTACCTTTCAGAGAGAAAGGCAGAGCTAAGCTGGTGGCCATAGGATGGGATCCTGACTGGATCTCTGGAGGAACATGGAACCTTGCAAGCTGCCAGCAAAGGGAGAGTGTCACCAGTTTCTGTTTGTCACATCATTATCACCACAAAGAGAGTCATTCAAAGGCAGCCCCTTCTCACCATTCTGCTGTTTTTCTCCTGCCTTGTCGCCTTTGGGGTTCTTCCCCTTGTTTGTACGAGCTCCATTGACTTGACCTTTTGTTTCTCCTGAAGTCTTTTTCTCAGCTTTGCTGGATGTGCCTTTTTCAGTTTGGCTTTGGGCTTCCAATTCCTTTTGCTTTTCCTCAGCAGCCAGGCGATCCTTCTCCTCAGCTTCCTTCTTGGCTTTCTCTTCTGTATCCACAGAGATGAGGAAAGAGAAAGAGAGGTCTATCGTTAGGAAAACAGCCTTTTTGGAAAAGTAATCATCAACAATGATGCTCATGAGAACTAGTACACTAAAATGACCTAAGAGGTCTATTGAGAGTGTTGGATATAGTCTTGATTCATTTAAGTCAGAGTGACATGTGTATTTAGAATATCAATAAGACAGATCACATCTGAAAGTATTGAGTTAGAGGTGGGGTCCAGAGAACATAATGGCAATGTAACAGCGATGGCATGCACACTGCTGTTCTTACTGCTGATAGCCTCTAGTGAATATGTCCTCATGCCAGGCACTATGCTCAGCAATCTTCAAAAGTTGTTTCTGATCATCATTAAACTATTTTACGATCCTATTTTATGGGTATGAAAATCGAGGCTG
Source organism: Peromyscus maniculatus bairdii (assembly GCF_049852395.1). Taxonomy (NCBI): domain Eukaryota; kingdom Metazoa; phylum Chordata; class Mammalia; order Rodentia; family Cricetidae; genus Peromyscus; species Peromyscus maniculatus. The sequence continues at coordinate 79,200,090 of NC_134854.1, forward strand.
AGAGACACTTTCCCCCAACCACAGTCAAAGAAATAATATGACATTTAATGAGGTTTGCTTAGAACCTAAAGCCTAAACATTAACAACTGACTATGGAACAATAAGTCAGAGAAAATGACCATCATTAGAAGACTATAAACTCAAGCCAGAGTTTGTGAATTTAAAAGTAGGAAGAGGTGGGTTAAACCTCATAAAACTAAAAGCAAACCCCAAATCCCATGGTACTCAACTGTCCTCAGGATGAGGGGTAGCCTTCAGTTTGGCCAGAAACCTGTCCTGGGTCCTCCCTTTTACTGAGTATCCATATTCTTTCTAATGCAGTTGATTGACTCTGTGCTTAATGAAAATATAGTACAAGTGCATGCATCAAATATTTATGGAAAGATTGGCTCATTCATTCAGCTGGTACTTACTGAGCAGCTATATTGTCAAGAACAATTTTAGATCCTGGGGATATGACAACAAGCATGACAGAACCATGAAGAAGATTATAATTAAGTAAACAAATGGAGATAATTTTGGATATTGAAAGCATATTGCAAGAATTGAATATAAAGAGACGGGACAGGATGGGACATAGCACAGGGCAAGAGGTGGCTTTAAACAGAGGGCTGGAGAAGGCTTTCTTGAGAAGACAGAATTTGACCAAATCCTGAGTGATGAGAAGCTGACTAGAAAACCATCTATAGGAACTATAGCATTCATTAGAGAAATTAGACAACATGGAGGCCATGATAGAAACATGCTTGTTTTGTATGTGGGTGTTGAACTGGCCCAAAGGAGATTTGGCAAGGAGTTAGTCATAGATAAAATGCTCAAATGACCTAGGACAGGCACAGATCAGATCATGGAGGCTAGAGGGCAAACAGCAGGTCTGGGCTGTAGAGAACAACATGTATGAAAGGCCACTTACACAGCCAAATCCTCTGTAAGTTCTAGGGATTTGTCCCATGGAGCTCACTCTAAAGACATTTCTGACATTTTCAGCCTCCTCTATGAAAAGCATTATAGAATTTCTCTCTAGATGAGTGACAAACTCCTTCTCGCTCATTACCAGGGGTCTTCTGTCTTCCTCTCGGGTTAGTTTTGGTCTTTGAGCTGTTTTCACACAATATGATTGCTTTAATCTAATGGACACCAGAGAGCCTGTGCATCCGATATTTCTTTTTGTATTAGCTGCAAAAGCACTCCAAGTTCTATTTTGGCCTAGATTGGTGGGCTGACAATACTCTGTGACAATCATTTTGTAGATGCTCAGGATGCCTAGCTTATTTTTTTTTTAACTTTCCAGGCCCTCGTACTTGTTTATTCCAGGTCTTCTTTAATACAGCATGACATTTTTATTCATTATTTCATTGATCCAGCAATCCATCCATCTGATAACTCATTCATTCTCTCATCCAAATCAATGACTCAGCCTCATCTCCAGCAAATTTAATCAGATTTTAAAAGGAGATGGATACACATAGGATATTTCAAATGCTTCTTGGGTAATCTTGGCCCATAACAAGTACTGAGAAGCTAGGATGTAAAATCTAAGCATTCACCACTTAGTGTGTTATGACATGCTTCTCCTCAACAAGATATATTTACAATTTACAATGAAAGGGTATAAAATATTTTTTTAAAAATAACAATCATATCCCAAACTAGCACAATACAACTTCTGACTTCCAGAAAAATGTAAACTAAAAATGGAAGAATGCCCTTAGGAGATGGTGGGTAGACATTCCCAGTAGGTTGCCAAGCATGGAGGAAGAGGGGCAGTCCTAGGACATTCATTCAGGCTTCCTGATATCCATAGGTGTTTTGAGGGCAGGACAAATGTCACACTCATCACTATTTGGCATAGTGCATTGCACACATCATGTGCTCCTGAAGGTTTTGATAAAACCGTGAGATGCTGCCCATGCATATGATTTATATGAACTATCAGTGTAACCTAGAACCTTAGGTTGATACAACACCAAAATGTACAGACTCTCTGGTCCTATTCTGAAAGTAATATTTGACAAACATTAGCTTCCTTAACTTAATATAGACAAGTAAAAAGATGACTGTTTATTTTTTTCCTGTTCTCATAGATCAGTGCCTTTCTCAACCATCATCAGAGAAGCTTCCTCCTGCAGTATTTTGAAACAAATACAGAGACCCACAGCCAGATGATATGCCGAGAGTGAAAGACCTTGGAACACTCAGCCCTAAAAGGGATGTCTCTATCAAATCCCTCCCCTCAGGGCTCAGGGAAACTAACAGAAGAGGAGGCAAGAAAGAGTGTAAGAGCCAGAGGGGATGGAGGACTCCAAAGAAACGAGGCCCTCTAAATCAATAGGATCGATGCACATATGAACTCTCAGAGACAGGGGCAGCATGCACAGGGCATGCACAGCGCTGCCGCAGGTTCTCTACATATATATTATGGCTTCCTGTTTAGTGTTTGTGTGGGGTCCCTGAACGTGACAATATGTAGGCCTCTGAAGTTTGCACCTTCTCCTTCTTTGTTTGTCTTGTCCAATTCCAGTGTGATAGCTTTTGTTATATCACAGTATATTTTATTTTGTTATTTTTTTCAAAAAGATGTCTTTTTATTATATAGAGGGAAACAGAAGCAAGGGGAGGCAGAGTAATTCATATTTAGAATGCACTATCAGAGAAGATTAGCTATGGCCACCTTCACAGAATCATTAATGAGTACATGGCAAACTTCCAACACTCAAAATATCTCCAAGTTGAAAATCATTTAAATGAAATCTGAAGCTATTAAATCGTACTTTACTATGGAAGAGCATACACTAGTATCTTAGAAAGGAAAACTCATTTGACAACTGAGTCAGACCAATTTTTTATGGGGGATGTAGAAAATCAACTGAGAAGAAGGGGATGGAACATTTCAGAGGCAAATCCGTGTTTTCTCAAGTGTAGCTGATGTGGAAAAGTTATTTTAAGTTAACAAATGATAGCTCTTATTACAACATGATCAAATCAGATATGAGCCTGGCCCACAGTATGAATTCTTTCTCTGCAATAACCTTTTAGTAAGTTCTAGCCATGGCCCAACAATGCCCTTTGGCTTGTCTATTCACCTTCTGCCTCTGGCTTGTGAGAGTGTCATCAGCCACAGAGTACACAAGGAGATGCTTCTGAAGACTGAGAGACAACAGCAAACACATATTAGACTAAATCATATTCCCACTGCAATCATGTTCCCTTATATTTATTCTTAGAGTGAATTTATTGCTATAGAGCCCATCAACCTACAGTGAGAACAAGTCAGTGAGACACTGTCAATCGGCATGGACCCACATGTTTCAGTAATGGCATGGATACAAAGAAGTCATTAATCAGGTCTTAGATCTAGACTCCTTGGCATCCCAAGGCTTCTTGACTTGTAGGCTGTAAACTCTATGGTCTGTTTTCTTTTGCTTCTCTTTCAACCCATCTTGGCTTGATGTAGCTCATCATGAAAGTAACCAATGGAAAGCAGCTGAAGAGTTAGGGTGTGGCAGAGTCCTTGGTAAATTACACTTCTCACACAAGATCTGGGGCTGCTCACACTAGATGCCTATACAGTCTCAAGAATTCACTTGAATCTTTACTCAGTTTCCTCCGTATGCAATGACCCTATAGATTCCTTAATGGAAATACAACTAGGCTACTTATCCCTTGATCTACTCTGAACTGCTGATTTAAACAGGAAAGAAAGAGAGATGGGGAGAGAGGATGGGAATATGAACACAAGAAAGAGATAGGAATCTAACTGGCTGACATAAGCACATAATAATCTCTCAGTTATGCTCCATACAGAAACAAGGAAGGCACTAAGGCCACAGAGGGCACTGAGGGCACCGAAGAGCTCAGAAGGTGTCCTTAGAGCAGCGCCCTATGTATCTGTGACACTCACAGATAGAAAATGTAAATCAATATCAAAAATCCAAAATTGAGGAAAATGTGTCAATGAAATTGCAAAGCTTATTATTAGAATAGAAATAAATGTTAAAGATGAAAATTGAAGCAATTATTTAGAAATAATATAATGGGCTGGAGAGTTAGTTCAGTGGTTAAAAGTACTTTTTGCTCTCACAGAGGATCACATCTTGGTCTACAACTATCCCTAACTCCAGCATGAGGGAACCTGATACTCTCTTCTGATCTCTGAGGACACCAGGCACACACATGGTGCACATACATATACAGGCAAAACACTCATGTACAAAAATAAATGTAAAAAGAAATGTGCAAAGTTAAGCTGAATGGGACACAACACTGTTCTAATCACCAGGCTGAGAACTTCACAGTATTCAACAAAAGCTGAGTGCTGATAAGCAAGCAAAAATGGATTTCTCAGCAAGTGCAAAGATTTTCACTATATATCATATGTGATATATTATCACATTTATTGAGACTCATTGTCCAATAAAGAAACTTAAAGAAGGATACTTTGACAACTAAAACATTATCCTTAGTATTCAAAAATTATTATGACTCAACAATAAGAATGCGGACATCCTAATGGGAAATGACAGTAGAGAGAAATGGGTAGTTTCACTGTTCTTGCATCTGAGAGAGAAAATCTGGTTTTGAAAAAAATGCTAGAGATGAATTTAGCATCAAAAATTTTTGAAGTTTTGATCTCTGTTGTCAGAAGAATCTTACTTATATTTATAATTTTATTACATGCAATAATGACCTGGAACCCTAACACTCAGTTAGGGTTAGCTGAGCAAAACTAGATTGGTTCAGAGCAAGAGTTACTGACATCTAGATAGGGTAGAATGATTTTATTCTCTTCTTCATATATATTTTAAATAGTTCAGCACTTGTGATCTACACACATTATTCCATTATCAGGAAATGAATATGTAAAAAGTATTAAATACTGTGTGGAAATTAATAAATATAGACCCCACTTATCAATTGTTGTACCCTTAAATTTTAGGGTGGAAATGATGTTTGATCTAGAAAACAATACAAAGAATTGACTAAATCTTTCCTAACCAACATGGAGTCTACAGAACTTTGTAATTCAGGTTGGATTATATAACCTAAACCTTATCTTATTTCCTAACAATATATATTCAAATACCCATAGAAGGCAGCTTTCCTCAAAATTTGAGTCTTTTGGGGTTAAAAAAAAAAGCCAAAGAGAAAAACAGCCTGGGATCATTTACTCAAATTGACCATGACCAATGTAACTTCAAACCAGATTTCTCCATCACATCAGTTGGTCCATGAACAGCACAACTTTGAGACTGAATGTGTGAGCTTCATTGAGTTGACACTGTCACAGTCATTGCTTTAACCCTGGTACACATGTGGCCTCCCTCTCTACTGTGTTTAAAAGGCAGCTCCCTCTTGTCAAGTACCACCGGGGCCAGTCCTGTTCCCAGAGCTCTTCATATGCTCTTCAGTCCTTGATGATAACTCTGAAAGGTATAGTCCAGAATGGAGTCTCAAAGAACCTCCCAGAATGGAACTGTGCAAGTCAAGATTCAATTCTCCATTTCCCTGATAATTAAATGTGTCCTCCATAACTAAGCTGTCTGTGCCTAAATATATATAACCTAGGGGCTGTGCCTTGTTCCCTTTGCTTTGGTGAGCACATTAACTTCTTTCATTTGTGTGTGTGCATGCATTTGTATGTATTTGTGTGTGTGTGTGGGGGGGGTTCCTCAAGTGCTATACACCTTTTTCACCCCCAAGACAGGGTCTTTCACTGACTTACAGCTCTTTATGTGGGATAGGATGGCTGAGCAGTGAGCCCAAGTGAGCACCCTGTCTCTGCTTTCCCATCACTGGGATTAACAAATGCATACCACAGTGCAGGCTTCCTTTCCAAGGATGTTACCATGTGGGCTATCCCCTCCAACCCTCCTGCTCCCATTTCTAATGCTGCCAGGCAGATCCCAGTGTCCTTCACATTTTACCTACTGGATGCCTTCCTGAAAGCCTCAAGCTTGCTTAGGAACAAGTCCTTTCATGCTGCTTAAAATAGTTTCCATATCTCTAGCTGCAAAGCTAGTGCATTTTAAAGTGATGAGGTGTTTCTCCAACCTTTTGAAAGGATCAGTTATTTTTTGGAAAAGAAGCCATCTAACGTTTCCCCAGGTGATTAGTTCAGAAGGTAATTTCAGTAACAGAGATAATTGCAGACAAATGATTTTGAATGACCTCTTTAAATTGTGTTTTGTCAGAAATTGGATGTTAAAGTGTAATGATCATGGGAGAGTGTTCTTCTGATGGTGCAGTAGCCTGCCAACACGGAGGATTTAAATGCTTGAAGCATTTGAATGGACCCTGAGTGCTTACAATTAAAATATAGAGCAGGTGTTGGTGTCCTCCATAGCTCAGGGTGCAACATCTGTCCCCAAATGATAATGTTTTGATTATGCCCCCAAGAACACCATCAATCTAAACTCTTTGCCTTACCTGCAATGGTTTTTGCAGTATTTTGCTGGCAAGTCAGCTGGCCTTTGAAACAACCTAGCTGCAGGGTGCCTCTCTCCCCACTTTGTGGGGGCTGCAGAACCTACTGCCAGACTTAGAGTTGTCCCCCAGCTTTCATGCATCAAAACATCAATCCCTGAATTTAAATGTTGATGGGAAGCAGAGACTTTGGGAGGTAATGAAGACTAGACCACACTTTGAGGGTGAGGCCTCCACAATGACATTGGTGGGGTTATAGGAATAGAGATTAAAGTTTGCATAGTGGCTCTGTCTCTTCATGGGAGGACTTCCACCATGAAACATGTGGACCAGATGCCAACATCATTCTCTTGATTCTTTGTAAATTACTGAGTACCAAATATTTTGTCATAGCAACAGGAAATACCCCAAGACATCGACCATCCTTTCTTTTTTCCACATGTGTTGACACAGGCAGAGTAACAGTACTGGTGCTTTTTGAGGACAAAGTCTCAACAACCTTGGCTGCTCTGAGGGTTTGGGGATCAGGGATATTGATAATAAGTACAAGGTCTTGATTGAATTCTTACTCATCCTTTGTATCAAACACTAACACTGGATTCTCAACCCTCCAAATGCTGTCATCCTTTAATATAGTTCCTCATGTTGCGGTGACCCCCAAACATAAAATTATTTTTGTTGCTACTTCATCACTGTGGTTTTTGTTACTGTTATGAATTATAATGTAAATATCTAATGCATAATACCTGATGTGCAACCCTTATGAAAGGGATGTTTGACCCCCCCACCAAGGGTCATGATCCACAGATTGAGAACCATTGCTCTAACATAAGAGCCCTGTCCTATGAACCCAGAGTGTAGAGATGTCCATAACACCCCTTGGCACTGGGCATGGACTCTAAAAAACAGATGGCAACCAACAGGTGCCAGCAGACACTGAGTGCTATTGAAGGTTCACCTCGGCAAAGCCCGCTGCAATCAGCCCTATTACTGAGCATCAAGAGCTAGTTCCTATCTGTGACACCCCTGGATCTGGCATCTCAGATTCATGAGCTTCCTTTGTGCAAGGGCTTCTCCACCTAAACTACATGATCATGCCATACATGCCAATCACGCTCAGTAATGCAAGCAAACGTGAACATACTAATAAAGCCCCAAGAGGCACAGATTTTCACATGTTTCTGTGCATAATAGCAGGAGTCACAGCTTTTCTGCTCTGAACTTTGATGAGACTTGCTTCAAGAAATTTCAGTTTATTTACAAGTTATCATCACCTCAAAAACAAACAAAATTTCAATTCCAGGGTTGGAGCAATGAGTGGAGGAAAACCCTGAATATGACAGGATGTTTAAAGTTCCTGGGAGGAAATTAAAGTTCCTCCTACCCTAACACAAAAGGCAGGCAGCTGTGGACAGGGCTTTACCTAGGTAAACGAGGACAGAAAGGCTTTACAGCTGTGGCAACTGACATGAAATGTAATACACGGTAATCTAGCAGGCACCAGGAAATGCTAATCCCAGGCCTGTAGAACTCCACACTGGAAAAAGAGGTTTAGCTGTGTTACACAAAGACACAGGGAGGAGAGGCCTGGAGGGTTCCCACATTCTACCACGCATTCAGTGTTCTACAGAATGAGAATTGGCAGATGGTGGTACCCAGCATTCAGCACCTCCAGTCCCTGAAACAATGTGCTTTACTTGAAAGGCCCATAAATCACAGAGGGGAGCCATTGATTTTGCAAGTGGACACTGAGTCCTTCTGGATAATTCTAGAAGATTCTTCCCGAAGAGCAGATTACCTTTGGGCACCTTGGCCCGCCACCGCTCCCGGTTGATGTGCACCACTTCAGTCCAGGTGGCTTTAAAACTCTTATAGTCAACAGGGATGACAGAATTATTGATGGGAGCACTTCCTTCTGACCCGGAACTCTTGACACCCGATCGCTTTACATCTGATGAGTTGATGTTGTTCAAACTGGAGAACAAAAGACATCATACCAAAGGTGAGTGTTGGTGTCTGTGTCTGCACCATGCAGGCAGTGAGGAAGTCCACAAACAACTAGGTAGCATTTACTGAGCTGCTGTCATGATACCCCTGGACCTGGGGTTTGTGGAGATGCAGTTTCACATACAAGACAGGCGGGGAATTCTAGGCTTCTTCGGGGAAAAAAAAATACAAACACTGCCTCTTCGTGTGTCACAGTATTCCTTATGCCCTTCTATGTTGACTGGGCATTCTCTTTTTTTAGTAACCAGAATCCCCTGGCATTTTTTTTTGTTCTGTTCTGTTCTTTGAAATGAACAAATTTAAACTTGGAGTTGTATTTGCTTCATGACGCATCTACCTGCTACCACACTGATCACTTTTCCAAGTTACTCAGCAAACTGCATACTTTTCTCCAGCTCTGCTCTCCTCCTGGACTCAAGATCTGCCTAATTTTATGATGATTACATTTTATTTATTTGTTCGTTTGTTTATTCATTCATTTATATGCACATGCCAGGGCAACATGTGTGGAAGTTAGAAGACGATAACCAGCAGGTGTTTTCTCCTTTGCTCATGGGGGGCCTGGGGATCAAACTTGGATCATCAGGCTTGATGACAAGTACCTTTACCTACTGAGCCATTTTATTGGCCTTTAGAATTCCTCTAATCTGGGTTCCCCAGGCTCAGAAAAAGCAATGATTCCCTTACGTTTCTTAGGAGTAGTGGATGACCAAACCATGCCAAAGATTTAACTTTACATGAATTCTACTTTGTGCTTTAAACATGGGAAATGTGTAGCATTCTTCTGATGAAGTATCATTTGTTCCTAAGTAGCTATACCAGTTACTGCCATAAGTCAGATCCACTAAATGATAATAAAGGATTACTAGTGTTCATTTTAGCCAGCACCCAAAGGCCTGAGAAGGTATGTAGACTTATCAAGGGCTTCTGCCCTTGCTTTTTAGCATCTTCAATGTCAGTTCATTCATCTTAAGCAACCTTGAGTTCCTCTTTCTTTGCTTTCTCCCTATTTATTTATGACTCTGCTCATTCCTTCTTGTTCTTTGAAACCAATTCTACCTACATCCTTTATAACAAAGTTCAAAGTTTTGCAAAGATGTGGAGGTAAGCTGTCATTACAATGGGTTTAGCAACATCTCCCAGTCATGCTAGGAATGGTGAAGTTGTGGAGGTGGTGGCGGTGATGGTGGTGGGGGTAGTGGTGGAGGTGTTATTTTTGTTGTTGGTGGTGGTGATGGAGGTGGTGATGGTAGTAGTGGTGGAGGTGTTGTCGTTCTTGGTGGTGGTGGTGGAGGAGAAGTTGGTGGTGATGGTGGTAGTGGAGGTGGTGGTGGTAGTGGTGGTGGTGGTGGTGGTGGTGGTGGTAGTAGTGGTAGTGGAGGTGGTGGTAGTGGTGGTAGAGGTGATGGTGGTAGATGTGGTAGCAATAGTGGTAGTGTTGTTGTTGTTGTTGGTGGTGGTGGTGGTGGTGATGGTGGTGGTGAGGACAGTACTAAGGTAATGGTGGTGGCAAGAGCAGAGATGGAAGCAGTCCTGGTAGCAGAATCAGCAGTGTCAATGAAGATTAAGCACCAGCTTTACTATAGCCAGCACTTCTACCAGGACAGGTCTTCCAAGGATCTTATACAGACTGAATAATTCAGTTAGCCTATGAGCACTATAATCTTATTTTCTCAAATGAGTCACCTGAATGTGAGGGTAGTTTAATTGCTTATCTAGAATCACCTGGGGAAAGAGTCTCAATTCAGAATTATCTAAGTCAAGTTCATCAGAGTGTACCCATTGGTGGGTGATTATCTTGATTACATTAATTGATGTGGGAAGACCAAGCCCACTGTGGAACTTCCATGGGTTTGGGTCCTGGACTGTATAAAAGAGGAAAAAGTGAAGTGGATATGAATATGTATGAACTGATTCTCTTTGCTCTTGAGTACAGATGTGATATGACTAGCTGCTTCAAGTTCCTGCCTTGGCTTCCCCACAATGAAAGACTATAACCAAGAACTGTAAGCTGAATCAACTCTCCCTTACAGCTGCTTTTGTCTGTGTTTCTGTCACAGCCTCAGGGAAGGAAACCAGGGCACTGAGCTGACTTAGATGAGACTACCCATGTTAATAAACAGTGGAGTCAGGATGTAAAGCCTGAACTCGGGCTGTAGAGCCTGGCCTCTTACTGTACTACATTTGGTATCTTTATGCTTTATGCTATGATCCGTGGCACTTCAAAACACTTAACTTTGAGGTGTTCTGTTATATTTTTTAAAAATCTATACTCTAGTTTCTTCCTGAATTTAGAAATGAAAGTCAGCCTCATTTCTTGTAAGAACTTGGTCAAAAGCATGACCATCTGTGGAATGAGGAACAAGGGCTTTCTGTGTCCAACAGAAGCATAGTGGTTAGTGCTGCTGGAAGCAAAGGCTTTAGAGAGAGGGGACATCCCACTCTGGCATTGGACCACCAGAGAACACAGACAGTATCATTCCAAACCCTCCAGAAGAAAGAAGGAGGCAGACATGTCTTGTATAAGAAGTAGGAGAGGTACAGCGCATTGTGATCCCACACATCTGCCAAAGAGAGAATTCCACCCCACCCAGCTCTCAAACTTCCCACTGACCTTGAGCGCCTCTGGCCTGTCCCACCAGTCTGGGAGGTTTCATCGATTAACGGACTCACAATCTTTTCAGTCATATCTGTGAGCACAGTGAAGGTGGGTTCCACAATGAAGTCGATAAAACCTACAGAGAAGCAGCAGTGGTTTAGATAACAGTATGCTACCGGGACTAGCCCAGATTTTCCACTGGAAACCAATTAGTCTTTTCTTAACTAACCAACCAAACAAAACACTGTCTACATGGGAGCTCCAGAGCAGCCAAGAACTAGATGGTCTCATTCTTACTGAATGTCATGAGTCAGTTTCATTTCCCCTATATAATTTCCTTAGGGCTTTTTAATAAGTGATTCAATTGAATGCTTAAAAATACAATTTAACACCTGCTATATAATAAGTACTGTGATGTGTTTTGTAAAAGGCTGAAGATGACTAATGCACTCCAACAGCCCTCAAGGAGTTTATAGATAAGATTTAATGGGCACAAAAATGACCCCTACAGTTTCTTCAGGGCCAAAGGAGAAGCCCAGATGAAGGCACCTGGGAAAGAACTAGAACATAATGAAAGGAGATTATTTTACACTATAGAGACCAGTGAGCAGTTGTGTAGATGTTTAGTGTTTGAGCTGAGCTCTTAAGGATGGGTGGCAAGAACAGGGTGGCTATTCACTCTGGGCAGAGGGACTTTCAGAGGTGGAAAAGTGTGCAGGCGGTGTCTGTGCAGTGACTGGGGTGTGGGAATGCTTGGAAGTGGGGGAAAAAAGGTTTGGGGAGGCCAGCTATCCACAGCTCAGGGAGGGAAATTCCTGGGGTTTAGAATCGGAGAAGTTCTGGGCTGGCCTGCTCCGGGCAGCTTTGTGATGATACATTTAAATGAGCTTTGATACAGTCCATGCAGCAAGAGGCATGGAAAGGCCGTGAGGAGGAAGGACAGGGGGTGGGGAAATCTTGTTAGGAGCGATTGCAGCTGCTCAAACAGAAGGTAAGGAACCGAGACCCAGAGCTGTTGTGAAGTGGGCACCAAGGGCACAGAGAGCGCAGGAGGCAGCATTGCTCTAGAGGGATCCCTCTCCGAGGCTCCAGCAACACAGCGGAAGGAATGAGAGAAGACAGGATGGGCTGCAAGCTGCTGGCCTGACATACAGGAGGCAGAACCTCCTGCAAAGAGTTAGAAGAAAGGACTAGAAACTGAGTTAGGGTCATTAGTGAAATGAAACCTTTTAAGATGGCCATACTGGGGAGATAGCAAAAGCTGGCTTACATAGATCATCTTAACTCAAAGCCCAAAACACAACCACAATAACGAGAGAGAAAGAAAGAAAACTAGCTGAGTATTTGTGACACACTGAGTGAAAATAGTACACACGCTGGCACTAGCAGGGAGTGGAGTAAGTCATCCATAGTCACACATAAGGAAGGAAACAAACACCCACGCAGGGGGTCACTGCCCACTCCTCTGAATGGGTGTCTGGAAATGCAGGGATGAGTATTTAGTTGTCACAGTTACTAAGGGGGGAGCAATACTGGTGCTAATACTCAGCAGAGAAGGGTGTTACAACTATAGTGTAAACAACAAAATAAGAACTGTCTATCTAATAAGGAAACATTGGTAAGAGTTCACTATAATTTAATTTTGAGCTCAAACTGCAGTATTTGATGATACACAGAATTCTTTTTTTTTTTTTAATTTTATTTTATTTTACAATACCATTCAGTTCTACATATCAGCCACGGGTTCCCCTGTTCTCCCCCCTCCCGCCCATCTCCCATTTCCCCCTAGCCCATCCCCCCATTCCCATGTCCTCCAGGGCAAATCCTCCCCCGAGGACTCAGATCAACCTGGTAGACTCAGTCCAGGCAGGTCCAGTCCCCTCCTCCCAGGCAGAGCCAAGCGACCCTGCATAAGCCCCAGGTTTCAAACAGCCAACTCATGCAATGAGCACGACCCCCCATTTCCTACAGGAGCATACAAGCATGGTTGCTATTCTTTGCACAATGTAAAACCCTGGCCTGATTTCTCCCTATAACGTCTCTCACTGTATCCAATTCCCTACCCACTGTCCCTGCCATATCGGAGCTATTGAGAATTCACTGATCATATTAAGCAGCTTTTAATCTCTGCTTTCTCTGTCTCCTGTCTGTGGTGTCGTTTTATCCACCACTAAGTCATTGCTAACATGTACCACTATCTATCACTACCTGCCTAGACACTACTTGCATCCTTCTTCAGATGTAGCTCAAACATTAGCCCTTAATAAGTCCGTGTGGACCACCTGACTCTAATGGTTCTCATACTGTCTGTGTATTCCACTGTAAAATGTTAAGAATTCTTCCTTTAACATGCATAATGCTCTAGCACACTTTGTTTTCCTAACATCTTGCCCACTGTCTAATACTGCTTTAATAAAATCTTTAAAAGCAGGTACCATGTATAGTTAATTTTTGACTTCATGGCATCTATTATAATTCCTAGCCATATCCAGTACCCAACCGGAACCCAAGACATATGATGAAACAGATAAAACAATGAATGATCATATAAAGCTCAAGCAGATAGAAGGCACAGTGGCACACGTTCTCAATCTTAGCACCTGGGAGTCAAAGGCAGGAAGGTCAGGAGGTCAGAAGGCCAAGGTCCTTAGCTATACAGCCAGTTCACAGTCAGCCTGAGCTGAAGGTTAGCTTTAGCTAAATGGCCAGTTTATGCCCAGCCTGGATTACAGGAGACACTATCTCTCCTCCAAACTGAAGAAGAAAAGGCAGTAATTGCTTATTAAATTGATTTTTGAGTGGTCACAGACTCTTCTAAAGTAGAGTTCACTCACGATATTTATTTTATGTGTAACATGTGACACTGTTTCCCTCTCCCACAGCTGAGGGTTTTTGTAATACATGTATTATGGTGATTCCTTTTTCTTTTCCTTTTCCTTTTTTTTGTACCCAAGAAAAAGAGTGAGAAAACAAAAACAATTGAAGAGAGGCCTCCCAGGAAGGAGGAAAGTCCTAAACTTGGACAGAAGAATCATCAAGAAAGGGAGATAGCCAGGCGGTAGTGGCACACTCCTTTAATTCCAGCATTTGGCAGACAGAGGCAGGTGGATCTCTGAGTTTGAGGCCAGCATGGTCTACAGAGCAAGTTCCAGGACAGCCAGAGCTCCAAAGAGAAACCCTGTCTTGGATTTCAAAAAAAAAAGCAGAGGTGGCGGAGGGGGAGGGGGAGGGGGAGGAGTGGGGGAGGGGTGGGGGTGGGGGTATGATAGGATGACTTCCAGTGTTGAAGCCCAGTAGGGAACTGAAGCAAGATGGGCTCCCCAACTACAGCATGCCCCGCGTGGCCATTTCCTCAGGAAGTTGAAGCCCTCTTTCCTTTTGGCAAGAATGATGGGGACTCCAGAGTTTCTCTGTCTAATGTCCCCCCAGAACAAGCCACAGTCCAGAGAGAACGATATCACTTCACCCTGCCAAGGACTGACAGCAGTGAGCCAGAGCCCCAGCTGGGATCCCCGCACCCAGCAGCCCTGCCCGCCACAGATTTGCCATCTGATGCTCCTTCAAAGCAGCTGGCAAATACCTACCCACTTGGGACTGAGCAACCATGGTGGACTTTCTGTCACACAGAGGAGAAAATGGCAGCCCCAGCTCAGCTTCTCTGTCACCCTAGAAAAACAGAAGGTCACAGTAAACAAAAGAACAGGCTGAGCTGCCCAGATTTTTATTTAGCAACCTCAGCTACCACTTAGGCCACTTATCTTTATTTTAATTATTACAATTACATTGTGTAAGAGGTCCTGGTGGGCCTGCTCCTCCAAACAAAAGACACCAAGAAGTGGTGGCTTCCGGAGAGCAATCATTCCCTCTGACTGCAAAGTCTCACGCTGTCCCAAAGAAAGCTTCACTGGGCAGCAATAGGTTCCCCATGGAAAACCAGGCAGCAGTCCATGTGTCCTGTGGCCTAGAGCCAACGTCACAGTCAAAAGGGCCCTGCTCCCCACAGTGTTCCTGCAGCTACCTATGGCCCTCTTCTAGCCACTAAACCCTGCGTGGTGAGTCATGTTCAAAAGGGAAATTCAAACTGACTGATGTGGCTTTGTCCCTTAACATTACCTAAAGCCACACACACACAGAGTGCGTACTTCTGTGTTTCCTGTCCTAACACTTGGTTTACAGTGAAAAGTGGACCAGAAAGAACCAGTTATTAGACATCAGTACAGCATAACTGTTCGGACAAAGTATTGTTCATGGCACCCAAAAGTACCGCTCTAATAAAAGCACTATGGGACGTCTAACTGTCGATGGAGGTGGCTTTTAAAAACATGAAATACAAGTTCAATCTTTCTGTCATGTCCAGAGGAAGGAGAAGAATATATCTCCTCATGTCTGTCAGTGGACTGTGTTCTTCTTCTTTTTTTTTTTTTTTTAGGTAGAAACTCACTCAGGATAATGGCTACCAGTCTGTGCTTGAATCCTGTCTTATTGCTGTGGTGTACGGTCCTAGGAAGGTCACTCACTGTCCTTTGCTATTTCACAACTTTCCATCTGTTAAATGTAGGTAACAGTCTAGACCTAAAGGGCTTATCATGAGGCAAAATGATAAAAACACGTATAGGCAAACAAAAGAACTACTAAAGAATTACTGCTGCCATAGAGAAAGCCATATTTGAAGTTGAGCTTTGAGAAACATGGAATGAATTTGTTCTAGCTAGCCTACCCTAATTGTAATGAATGTTACCATTGTATTAATAGCACTCAGAAACCCTAATAGCCTGCAGCCAAGACTGTCTCAACATCTGAATGCTTATTTCTAAATAATGTTACCAAGGAGTCAGATAAGAATTCTAGCAAAAGCACCAGGTAGATTTTAAGAGGCTTTATATTGATCAGAGCTATCACATAGCTCTGATACAAGAGCCTAATGCCTACAAAGAGCCTACAACCAAATGACATAGAAGCAGCATTTATGGAGCAAAAAGTCTAATGCACAGGAAGAAAAAATAATAGAAACACCTGCCAGCCCATGGCAGCTCACATATTTAAAAATGTTATATAAAAATCTAAGTTATTTAACTGACACCGTGAAGAAGGCAAATTGCTACGGTTGAATATAAAATGTGTTGACCACTTGGTCCCCAGCTGGTACAACGGACCCAGTCCTGATGAGTTCAGAGCTGAATGGTTTAAAGGAAGTGAGTCACTAGGGCCTCATCTCTAAAGGGTATATATTTCATGTCCTCAGAACTTTCTTCTCTGGCTCTCTTGGCTTCCTGGTCGCCAGGAGGGGAGCAGTATTCTTCTTCCCTGACAGCATGCCCCAGTGTTTCTGTCTTGCCACAGGCCTAAGCACAATAGAGCAGGTTAATAATGCACTGAAACCTCTGCACCCAGGAGCCCGCCTATACCTTTCCTCTTTTACGTTCATATTCTCAGATGTCTTGTCACAGTAGAGAAGATTTACTACCATATAGATACATCTGATAGTCTTTTGACTGTATGCTGAAATAAGACGCAGAAGTCTTCCATGATCCACAGACAAGCACAAAGGTGCTGTATGCATACAGTTAATTTAAGCTCCAAATAAAAAAATAAGAAATTATTTGGTCAATAAAAAGAAAGTAATTTGGAATCTATTAAGTGAAGAAACATATCACAAAAAAAAAGTTTGAAAATATTCTATTTGAGGTAACTCTTGGTTAAAAGAAAAATGAAAAGCAAATTTAAAGACTAGTTACTAAAGACTGCCTTGGAGCACAGTGTGTCAGAAGCATCAGTAAACAAATACTTCTCAGTTTCTGTTTTCTAAATAAACAAAAAACAAAGGCAAATGAAGTGAGCATTGAACTCAGGGAGTTAGAAAAATAAAAGTAAATGAGATGAATAAAGATGCAAACAGGATCACTAAAGAAGAAAGAAACACTAAAATAACAACACAATCTTGTAGGGGAGAGAGGGAAAACACTCAGCAATGCATATGAAATAAAAACAAACAAGGAAACCCCCACAGACACAGAAGAAATGAAAAGAACTGTGAGATGTTTCCAAACTGTAAAAGTACACAGTGATACAAAGAAAATGAACCTCAAAGCTTCTCAGAATGAAATGGATTTACCAAGGCAGACATCTTATTTTTTTTCAAAGTCAGTGTTTCATTTGAAAGCACCCTGACGCTGTAGCATGAATTCTGTAGAATGTAGTTATGAAGCTGAAGATGGCACTCCATCCTATAGAAGAGCAAGGATGCCTACCTATGTTCGCAAGGGCTAGCTATCCTGTTATTTTGAAGTATCGCCCAACTTTCTGAATGTAATCTTAAGAGGCTCTATGGGATTTCCCATGTGAACTGTCCAGTTTCAAAGCTATCATTGAGAGCTGGAGGAGCATTACTCCGAGTTTCATGGGTTACCAGCTATGCTTTGGCATCTGGGGTAAGACAATAAAACTACTTTAGAGAATTACATTCACTAAAACCAGTTCAAGTCCAGTGAATTAACACACCAGTCCTAATAGGCCAAGAAATTCAGTATGGTTATTTCCATACTGCCCTTAGCACATTTTCATTTCATTTGAGTCTCTGTGTGTATGCATGTAAACAAGGTTTCCTTTATGGTGAGGAAATAGTGTTCACATAATTAAGTAATTCACATACTCTCATAATTCAAAAAAAGGAATCACTTCAGTATATAAAACTTATGTGAGTTAGCCATGATCTGTCCACTGGCCACAGACTGAATATTACTAGCATAAGGGAGGTATTTTTACAAAACTACATCAAAGGGAGCATATGAAGAAAGGAGAGGGTGAGTATTTATAGAAAGGTCTCATGCTGGTGTTAGAAAACCAGCCATTTAAAAATTGCTTAACATAAGCCCTGAATGAAAGATGAATATGTAGTTGGTTAGCCTTGCATGCACATCGGGGTCACAACTGTGTCATTCAAGCCCCTCCCATGCCCACACTTCACTCCACTCTACTCATCAGACAGCCTGGGAATTTCTCTGGAGACCACGTAACGAGTGTGCAAAGGAGACTTCCTATATAAGGTCAGGGCACATGAGCTTGGTGTAAGGGTGGTTGTGCATTTGTGGAGTGGCACCCATGGACACACTGAAGACAACACAGGATATTCGATGCTGAAAGGTTCTTAAGAATATTTGTCCAAACTTACCCTGAATCTTTTCTGTTCCCTCAAAAAACAAACAAACAAACAAACAAAAAAACCAAACCAAAATAGACAACCCAAAAGACAAGGGAATTAGAAAAGTGACTTAGTCCTGGGCTGCAAAGCAGTTGGAATAAAGCTCCAATGGACAGTTTGGGGCTTTAGTGACTGTTAACTCTGGTCCCACTGACTACTGGACAATATGTACAGTTTTAGGGAAAAAAATACACGTAATTTTTTGTGCAATTATTTCCCCATTCAAACTAAGAGCATTAGGAGACTTTCATACCCAAGCCCAAGGTAACCAGTGTACAAGTGTGTCCCCACAGCTAAGATGGTGGAGACTTACTCCTCAAGGTCATATGGTAATAGTATTTAGAGGTGAAGTCTTTGGGAGATAACACAGATTAGAAAAGATCTTGAGAGTGGGTCACTAATACCCCATGAAGGTGTCATTGACTTTAAAGCAGAGCAACCAGAGCTAGCACTGTGATGCCCCCAACAAGTGGGCTTACCAGATGCCAGTGCCAGGCTCAAGGAGTTCTAGGTTCCAAAGCCATGACCTAAAGAAATCTCTATTCTTTACAAATTATCTCATCTCAGGTATGGTATTATAGCAACAGAAAATGAACTGTGGCTCAGAGAAAGAACCTACCCCTAGTCATCTGAGGGAACAATGGAAAGACGTGGTATTAAGTGCTGTTTTATGAGGGTTAGAGTTCTCAAACCCCATGTTGTGCGCTTCCCCTTTTGAATGAACAAGAATTAGCTGAGTTCATTTACTAATATGAACTAATAGTAACTGAGGTCTGTGATCTACATTTTATTGACTGAGCCTCAGGACTTCATATCTCAAAGCAGGTATCTGTGTGGCAGCTCTTCTCAAGGCGAGGCCAGCATCCGTGTCAGGCTGGAGAACTAACCCTAACCCCAAAGACATCTGTCTTGGTGACATGCACTTACTTTCTTTCTTTTATTCTGTTATATTTACATATTTGTATTTGTCTTAAAGCAATGCATACTCATTAAAGACTCTATTCTTACAGATAACACAACTCCGGATTAAAAGTGTCGCTAAATTTAAATGCACTTGAACAATAATTCCTAGTGATTTCTTGACTCAGAGTTGCCATATCTTAGTTTTGGAACATTGTGTCACCACTCATCCATCAAAACAAAGAACCTATCCAATAATAAGACATGAGTCAAAGATTATCAACTTAGTCCCACAGGGCGATACCAAAATAACACTTTTGGTAACTGATGGGGAGGTCGGGGGGAAAAAAGTCCTTTTCAAATGACACTTAGACAAGAGACTGCCACAAGGAAACACACTTCTTCTAAGCAGAAATGCCTTAGAGAGAACACATTTCACAATGTCTTAAGAATCATAATTTAGGTAAAAGTCAAGCATTACATATACAGAAAAAAACAACTGAGAAAACCCTCCTTCTTCAAAGAAAATAATTATGTCCTCCATGGTCCTTGCCAGAGAGTTGCTGAAATATTCAATTCCCAAATTATCCAGTGCCAGCCCTGGTGAGCAGCAAGAGACAAGGTACCTGTCTGAAGAACTCCTCCAGGAGAGACATGGTCCAGCGGTGGTGCAGGTCCCATGCTTTCGCGGGATGGCTGATGTCTGCTGTGTGCAGCATCAGGGATAAGGCTTTTGGCTTTTCAATTCTGCAAACCCAACACATGGAAGCACACAGTGACCACAGGCCTCAAACACTGGGAGTTGCAAAAATCTTTAAAATCACCTCTGCTTGTCCACAAAAAACCCAATTGACACCGATATAAGGAAAGGACAAATTGCCTATCAGTACTGCCACCACGCTGATTGAACGAACATTCAGTATTTACTGAAAAAGGTCCTTCTCATTTAACCAGTTTATAGAATGGCTGCATTTTTCAACCAGGCAACAAAAATCTAAACAATTCTTTCTTTCTTTAGTTACCTCTACATTCATCAGACCTTTGATTATTTAATTACTAACAGGGTAATGATAATAATTGCGGCTAACTAGTACTGTGTCTTGTATTTACTCCAACTCTGATTCTGATAAACCTCTAATTGTGAGATGCTGTATGATGTTCAAGCTCTTTGCTCCAGACATCATTACTTTCTGAGATAACCCAACCATTATCCTGAAGGTGATGTGTTTTAAATGCATAAAATATGCAAATTTTAGACTAAGCCCTATGACAACATGATGTCACAGGCTACTCACGCTTCTGGCTGCTGCAGGGCTGTCTTCATGGCTTTGATTTGCTGGAAATGACAGGACATATCCGTGGCCATTACCATCTCAATTACCAAGGTTCGAAACTCCCTTTTGGGGACACCCGTGAGGAAAGGGCATGAAAACAAAGAAAATGAAAATCCAACTTATTTTTTGCCACATTTAGTCAAAATCATTTAATTATTTCAGCATTTCAAATCTAATGTCAGTCTTTTTGGTGGAATTTTTATAAAGTGGGATATAAATGAAGGTTAAAGACAAAGGAACAATTAATTAAGAATATGATGGGGGGGAGTGTAGAGAGATTGCTCAGTAGTTAAGAGCATTTAATCCTCTTGCAGAGGTCCTGAGTTTGATTCTAAGCACCCACATCAGGTAGATCACCTCCCTGAGCACTTGCATTCATGTGAACATACCCATGCACAGACACACATACATGCATAGAATTTACAAATAAAATAAGTCTTTACAAAAGAACATGATATATCTGTCAGTTGGAAAAATAAACCTACAGGGAAAGTTACAGTGATGCTGAAGTATGAATTAAAGTGTTCACTTCACAGTTAAATCCATTTTTAAGATAAAACTAACTTGAAATAATCCTAGAAACTAGACTGATAATTTATTGGGTACATTGTGTAGTCCACATTTTAAAAACAGGCTTTATTTTTTTAAGGTACTTTTAATCTTACAGAAAAAATGGAGAAGGATAAATCATCCTCTCTGCTGTGGTTTCCCTAATCATAAACATTCTGTGCTTATGTGGGGTTCATGAGTTACAACTGATAAACCAATGTCAATACATTTATTAAATGAGCCAGACAATGGTGACACACACCTTTAATCCCAGCACTCGGGAGGCAGAGGCAGGCAGATCTCTGTGAGTTTGAAGTCAGCCTGGTCTATAGAGTGAGTTCCAGGACAGCCAGGATGACACAGAGAGACCTTGTCTTGAAAACCCAAAAACCAAACAAACATTTATTAAATGAAGTCCATAGCTTACTTAGGGCTCACTCATCATATTGCACAGTTCCACAGGACTTGACAAATGCCCTGCCATGTGTCTATATTTTAGCATCATATAGAATAATTTCTGAACTCCGAATTTTTCTGTTATTTCCCCCTCCCCTGAACTGCTGAAAGCTGCTAGATGCTATACTGAACTAACAACTGCACTGAGGTATAATTTAGCTCAGAATAAACTGCTCCTATAGGAACAGCATGATTCAACCGGTTTTAGCAGCTGAATAAACCTTTGAAAACACCATTACATTCATAACAAATACTTTCATTACTGTCAAGCAGTTCCACTTTCTACTTGTACATATGTATGTATATAATGTGTAGGCATGTATATATGCTTGTAATGTTCATGTATATGAATGTGCACTGAAATGACAAACATATAAGCATGTTATACATGTATACATATACACAATATTTTACAAGCATTATACCTATACATATATACATACTTACATGTATATAAAACAAAATTTTCTCTTTTTGTCTGAGTTCCTTTCCTAGGCATAAGGACTTGCCGCTTATGGTAGAGTGGGTCACCCATACTTCCTTGCTGTTTCCAGGTGAAAGGTATCCCAGCTACTGCAGTTTGTTATCCTGTTGTGTATTTGGTGTATTCTACATCAGTTTAGGGTGAATACAGACAAATTGTCCCTGGGTATCCGTGTGCAAGTCTTTATATGGACATGGCCTCATTGCTTTAGAGCAAATATCCAGAAACAGAAGGGCTGTTCTGTTAGGCACCTGAGCATTTAACTGTATAAAAATCCTGCCAAAGCCCTTGCAAAATGACTGTTTAAGTTCACATTTTTGACAAGCGTGTTAAAGTTCTAGTTTTTTTTTTTCTTGCCTTCTGTCAGCCTTTAATGCTAACCATCCAGTGGGTGGGAAGGGGTATCCTATTGTGGTTTTTATTTGCATTTCCTTGATCAGATACTGTTGCTGAGCACCTCTTGTGTGCTTTTACTGTGTGTGTATCATTTTTTAGGGAACCATGTTTCAATTAATTTTTACTTTTTAAAGGAGGGGTGTTTCTTTAAAAGCTCTCATTATTGAGCCGTCAAGGTACATTATGCTTCTGATACAAACCCCAATAGAATATGCACAGCATCCACGTTTCTCCAGTTTCGTGGCTTAGATCAATCCAGTACCTTCCAACAAGTTTAATTTTCATTAAATAATTTTTTTATTTAAAAAAAAAATGCCTCTCGCCTTTTGTGCTCTAAGAACTCCACATGTCCTGAAGACATTGCTGTGCTTGCCTGTGAAATCCTCACCACTATCATGGTTACTACCGAGCTGGGAGCAAACCCAGGATGCCTGCCACTGAGCTGCATTCTGAACTGAGTGACCATTTCACATGGTTTATTCCTCAATCTGCCGCTTCCCCCAGTTGAGCTATTTCAGCCTGTCTAGGTTTTATGCTCTATTTTATGGCAAAATTTGAGCTGATTTTTGAGTATGGTTTGAAGTAAGAGTCAAAGTTATCGCTTTCCATAGACACCCACTTGTTTTAACACCATTTGCTTAAAATAGTTTCCTTTCCCCACTGATTCAACTTAACACCTTTAACAAAAATCAAGTGGTGAGGGGTCTGAGGAGATACCTCAGTGGATACAGTGCTTGCCAGGCAAGCATAAGGACCTGAGTGTGGGGTGTAGCAGGACACATTTGTAACCTAGCACTGAGGGACAGGGATCAGGACAAGAGGATCTGCTGAGTTTGCTGTTCAGGCAGTACTACCAATAAGTGACCTCCAGGTTCAAGGTAGAGACACTGACTCAAAAAACAAGCTGGAGAGCAGTAGAGGAAGATATCCAACATTGACCTCTGACCTTCCCCCTAAAAGGTTTTAATTAGCATACAAAGTAATAGCTTTCAGTATAGCTGTATGTGCATAAGTATCTCTGCACTTAGATTGCTTTCACCCCTCACCCCTTCTTGCTCCTCCTCTTCCTGAGGAGTACTCATTCTACCTTTATGTCATATGTGTGTTTACCTAATCTAGATTCTGCAGACAAGAGAAAAGTTCAGTACCTTCTGAGTTTGGTTTATTTAATTTAACATGATGACCTCCAGTTCAACTGTTTTTCTATAAATGTCATAATTTCATTCTTCTTTGTGAATGAATAAAACCCCACCGTAGGGGCTGGCAAGATGGCTTAGTGCACTGGTCCTCACCCTTCCTAATGCTATGACCCTGAATACAGTTCCTCATGTTGAGGTGACCCCAACCATAAAGTTACTTCATTGCTACTTCACAACTGGAATTTTGCTATTGTTATGAATTATAGTGTAAATATCTGATATGCAGGATATGTGATATTTGACCCCTGTGAGAGGGTCATTCCATCCCCCAAGGCATTGTGACCCACCTGTGGAAAATCCCTGGCTCAGTGGGTAAAAGCACTTGCCACCAGATCTAACCACCTGAGTCTGATCCCACGTTGTGGAAGAAGAAAACATGGTGCATTGTGGCATGTAGGTACCCACCAACCTTTAACAAACTAATAAACATCATAAAAAGTCCACTGTGTACATGGACCATATTTTCTTTACTCATTCATCCAAGATGGGTGTCCAGGATGATTCATAGCTTGACTCTTGTGAACGCAGTCACAAATAAAGATGGGTGTGCAGGTGTCTCTGTGCTATTCTCACGTATTTCTTCAAGACTGCATCCCAGGAGTGGGAGAGATGAATCATATAGTTGTTCTATTCTTAGTCTTCTGAGATGTTTCCATGCTGATTTCAACAAATCTGATCCTTTATCTCCTACCTTGTGCAAGAATTTCAAATGTAATTTCCTAATGGCTAGCTGCTAGTCTATTATTTTTTACATTAACTTCATATTTAGTGGCCTCATTAAATTCATTATCAGTTTTAGTAGTCACCATAATAGTCTTAAGGCTTTATGTGCAATCAAATCTCTTTTGCTTACAGAAACACTTTATATTGTTCAATGTGGTGGTATTGTGTTCCCCAAAATATTGTGTACCCTAATAAACTTATCTGGGGTCAGAGAATAGAAAAGCCACTAGATACTTAGGATAGGCAGTGGTAGCACATGCCTTTAATCCTAGCATTCCAGAGGCAGAAATCCATCTGTTCAAGGATACAGCCAAGCATGGTGACTCATGTCTTTAATCCCAGAAAGCGAGCCTTTAATCCCAGGGAGTGATGGTAGAAAGCAAAAAGGTATATAAGGCGTGAGGACCAGAAACTAGAAGCATTTGGCTGGTTAAGCATTTGGCTGGTTAAGCTTTCAGGCTTTGGAGCAGCAGTTCAGCTGAGTTTCATTCTGGATGAGGACTCAAAGGTATCCAGTCTGAGGAAACAAGATCAGCTGAGGAACTGGCGAGATGAGGTAGCTGTGGCTTGTTCTGTCTCTCTGATCTTCCAGTGTTCACCCCAATACCTGGCTCTGGGTTTGATTTTATTAATAAGACCTTCTAAGATTAATGCTACAGTTCAATGTAAGATCAGGCATCCTAATCTTGTCCCCTGTCTTCAGTTGGAAGTGCTCAGCTTTCACCATGAAGGCTGACACCAGCTGTGGCTTTACACCGCTGCCTTATCCAACTGAGACGCTATAGGCTCCTCTTTGTTTCTCATTGCAAGAGAGTTTTTACTTGATAAGTAATGACTTTTGTCAAATGTTTGGATATCACTGTTGAAATGACCACATCGTTTGTTTGGGGGTTTTGTTGTTTATTTGTTTGTTTGTTTGAGTGGATGCCTCACTATATGGCTCTGGCTGGCCTGAAATATCTCAGTACGATTCCAACTCAGGATTCCAACTCCTCCTGCCTCAGTCTCCAGTGTGCTGGGATTACAGGCATGTATCAACAACATCTGGCTTTCTTTGCTTGCTTATTTGCTTTTAATATGGCAAATTTTTTAAATTTATTTTAGAGTCCCAAATTAACCGTGCATCTTGGAATAAAATCTCTGTAGTTATCAGGGTTATCCAATACAACACAAATACATTTATGTATATTTACATATAAACATTCATTATAAAATTTACATTTCTTTTTTTATGAGACAGGGTTTCCTATATCCAAGACTGGCTGTGACTTCTCTATGCAGGGGTAGATGACTTTATCCCCCTGTTTCCACTTTCCCAGTGCTGGGACTACAGGTAAGTACAACAAGTTCAATTTTATACAGTTCTAGGGATCAAATCCAGGGCTTCATTCATGATAGGCAAACACTCTACCAACTGACCTAAATCCCAAGCCACGGAACTAACCTACAGACTTATGAAGGTTGACAAGACCAAGGTCAGCTGGAGCAGTCAGCAAGCTAAAGACCTTTAGGGCCAATGATAAACTCCAGTCAAAAAACAACAGACTCAAGATTCAGGAAGAGGGTTTCAGTTCAAATCCAGGAGGTCAGAATTTGATCTTACTTGGGGAAGGGAGTGAACCTTTTATGTATTTAGTCTAACCCTCAGCTCCTTGTGTCAGGCCTCCTAATACTAGGAATGACAGTCTGCCTTACTGATTTATATGTTACTTATTTATATGCCTACTTATTTATATGTTAGCTTCAACTAAAAACAGACTCATGGAAAGAGCTTGAATGCTATTCAGAGAAATATCAAGGCTCACTATGGCCAACTTGAGTTGACGTAAAATTAACCACACTATCCAAATCAGGTTTTTTACATAACATTATTTTAAATGCTAATATTTAACAAGGATTGATGCACTTATGTTCATGGGGTTTACTAGTTCCCAAGATTCATTTTGTGATAGTTTTGTAAAAGTAAAGTGTTTAAAATTATGTCTCTGAGGCAAATTAGAAAGTAGCTTCTTCTTTCAATATTTTATAAATAATTTGCATAACATTGGGATGATCTCTTTTTTGTGTTTTCAAAGACTTCGTTAGAGAGAATATCCAAGGATGGAGGTTTCCTGGTGTGAAGATTTTTGATGGCAAACTCAATGGTTTTAATAGATACAGGAATATTAAAATTATCTATTTTATCTTTTGTGAGGTTTTGTAAATTGTATTTGCAGAGTATTTGTTTATTTAATCAAAGGTTTCAAACATGACGAAATAATATTATATTTTCGAAATATGTAGAATCTGACAATGACAATATATGTTCTATCTCAGTCAAGTTAGAAGCTTATAAATTTTGTTGTTCTTTTCAAAGAAATAGATTTTAGCTTTGTTAATTTTTTCTGTTGTTTGTAATTTTATGGATTTCTTCAGTAAGACTGCTATTTTTGCTTTTCTGTTTAGGCTGAGTGCTGTGCTTACTCTGGCTTCCCTCCATTGCTGTGTTTATATAAGATATTCCAACAAGATTTTCTGATACCTCAGATACATGATTATTTCTGTTCTCCTCAATGTTTTATTTTCTTTGCGGTAGCAGTGGCAAGAGGCACAGATATAAATGGTATGGTGGTTTGAAGGAAATGGCCCCAAAGAGAGTGGCACATTTAGGAGGTGTGGCCTTGTTGGAGTAAGTGTGGTTTTTTTGGAGGAAGTGTGTCAACTGTGGAGGCAGGCTTTGAGGTGTCATATATGCTCAAGCTGCATCCTGTGTCTCAGACCACTTCCTGTGACCTACAAGTCAAAATGTAGAACTCCCAGTTCCATCACTATGTCTCCTGCATGCTGCCATGCCCCACCATGCTGATAATGGACTAAACCTCTGAACTGTAAGCCACCCCATTAAATGTTTTCCTTTACAAAAGCCATGGTCATGGTGTCTCTTTGCAGCAATATGAATGCTAACTAAGACAGAAGTTGGTACCAGGGACCGAGGTGTTGCTGTGATAGGCCTGATCATTTTTAATTTGCAGTAATATGGACTTTGGTACTTTGGGTACCAAAAGCAGTGGAGTGCTTTAAGCACCACTTATTGGGCCATATTAGTAGGAGCATGGATGACGGTGGTCCTGAGAATTATTTGAACTATAGGGGACTGACTCAAGAGGTTTTAAAGGAGAAGAATTTTAGTATGTTCCCTAGAGATCATTCTTGTGATATTTTGATGAATTGGCTGCCTTTTGCCCTATCTGAAGAGTCTGCCTGAGGCTAAAGTGAAGAGTTTTGGATTAATTCCATTGACCAAGGAAATCTCAAAACAGCCTAGTAGAGATTATGTCATGTGGTTATTAGTGATGATAATCAAGATTTATAATGAAAAGCTGGGCAGGATAAATTACAAAATGTAAAATATGAGGAGAAAAAGAGCACCAGGAAGCAGAATGGAGCTACCTCACGTGTTCAAGAAGATAAACAGTAAAAAATGGAATAAAGGGAGTAATGACCTCAGGGCAAGATCCCACCCAGCTAAGTTTCCAACTTGTGAAAAGGGATGAAAGAAAAGTTTAGGCAGGGTGGTTGTGGCACATGCCTTTAATCCCAGCACTCCAGAGGCAGAGACTGGCAGATCTCTGAGTTTGAGGCCAGCCTGATCTACAGAACAAGTTCCAGGATAGCCAAGTTTAGTCAGTGAAGGAAACCCTGGAAAACAAAAAGCTGATTAAGATGTAATTGAATGAGGAGGCCATGATCCATCCCCATCAAGCAGCAGAACTTGGCAGCTTCAGCCATGTGGTTCTGGCTTTAAAGTCAAGGATAGAAGAAAGGGGCTATGGAGTTTGCCTTCATGATTAAGAAAAGCCACTGAGGTCAGGCACGTGTCAGGAGTGTCCCTGAATAGAGGTCTAGAGAGACCATTGTATGAAGCTGTGAAGTTGAAGCCTGGATTGCCTGGGAGATCCCACGATTTTGGTGATGCCAGAGTCCTGCCAAGGAAAGCTGCTAACAGCGAGCGGAACCAGTCCAAGGGAAAGTGTGTTGCAGAGACCAAAGCTGAAAGGAGTTGGAGATCTGAAGAGCACTTTGACATCAGACATGGAGATCCAGAGTTTGGAGTTTGGCCAGTTGGTTTTTGGTGTTGCTTTGGTCCAGTATTTCCTCACTATCCTCTCTTTCCTACGTTTTGGAATGGTAATATATATCCTGTGCTATTATATGTTGGAAGAATGTGATCTGTTTTATTATTTTGATTTTATAGGGGATTGCAGTTAAGAGATTACATGAATCTCAGATGAGACTTGAAACTTCAGACTTTGAAGTAAGTTTGAAACTGTTATAATCTATGGGGACTTTTGAAGTTGGACTGAAAGCATTTTTGCATTCTGATACAGCTA
This sequence comes from Peromyscus maniculatus bairdii, assembly GCF_049852395.1. Taxonomy (NCBI): domain Eukaryota; kingdom Metazoa; phylum Chordata; class Mammalia; order Rodentia; family Cricetidae; genus Peromyscus; species Peromyscus maniculatus. The sequence goes on from NC_134854.1 coordinate 79,228,728, forward strand.
CAACCCTTTGGAGGCCAGGGAGTGGAATGTGTGGTTTGAAAGAAAATGGCCCTCAAAGGGAGTGGCACTATTAAGAGGTGTGGCTTTATTGGAGTAGGTGTGGCCTTGTTGGAGCAAGTGCATCACTGTGGGGGTGGGCTTTCAGCTCTCATATAAGCTCAAGCCATGCCCAGTGTCTGAGACCACTTCCTGTTGCCTGTGCAAGATGTAGAACTCTCAGCTCCCTCTCCAGCACATGTCTGCCCACATGCTGACATGCTCCCTGCCATGATGATAATGGACTAAACTTCTGAAAATATAAGTTGCCACCTCAGTGAAATGTTTTCCTTTATAAGAGCTGCCATGGTCATGTTGTCTCTTCACAGTAATAGAAACCCTAACAAGACAGGCAATAAGTACATAGACTTCACTAAACTAATTTCAAGGGACTACATTGACTGTGTCTACATTAATTCACCTATGTGGTTTGAATCACTCCATTTTATAACGTATTAATCAGAGGCTATATCCAAATGGTTTAAGCCAATCCTATTATTTGTGTTACTTTGCACACGATCACCAACAATTCAGGGTTAAAGACAAACAAGGATGCCTGTGTTTGTGTGTTGATATGTTCCAGTGTTAACTGATAGGCCTGCCTTATTTCAGGTCCCAGAGGTTCAGACCCTGACTGGGTCAGCAGCTCGGACCAAGCTGGAGACAGGAAGAGCAAAGGAAGCTTAAGATCACACCAGAAAGGAAAAAGAGTACCACTTATCTTTTTCTGACAAAATTGTACCCAAACAAAATAAGAAAATACAAAACAAAAATGAAGATAGAAATGATATAGCCAATCTTTATAAAGATGTGAAAAGCCAAGTTAGCAAGCTTTGGGGCACTTATTGTGAGAGAGCAGAATGGAGTTTATGCAGGGTGTATTTCTTCAGTAGCAGCATGCCCCATCTGTCCACACTTCCCCCTCTGGCTTCCAAATCTGTCATTTCATATTACCTCCAGTCATCCTTTGAGAGGTTGACAAGAATATTCATCTCCTCGTCCTCCTGCAGAAGGCGGTAGGCTGCACTCAAGTGGTGATTCTCCAGGACAGATCTGTCATTGTACAGGATAGCTGGATCCGACCTGGGTGGAGAGACACATGAACTCCTTCAGGCTGGGCATAGCTGAGATCCCTTCTGCTCACTCGGACACGTTTTTGGTGTGCTGTCACCCTTTCCTGTTCTTAGAAATGGTCTTGTCCCCATGCCATTTGGGTCACCAACAGCTCAAACTAACATTACATTATGATAACATAACATTGTCAGTAGATACAAGAAAAGAACTTTACTATCAGTACGTGGGTGTGCCATGTGTGACATTCAGCCTTAGCATGCCAACACCTGCTTTATTTATAGCAAGACCTCAATTACCTGCACCAGTGGCAAAAGTGACTTTTAAAAATGTCAATGTGTTAAACTTTCTTAGGATTTCTAGAATAACTTTAATTTTTATGTAATCCAATCAATATCCTGGTTAATTTATTTTAGTTGTAATTCTCTAAGTACATATCACATGGTGGTTACTATCTGCAAGGTGACTCTATAACTTGATCTTAAATTGTTTTTTCATAGAAATGCCAAACATGGGTAGGTGAAAGCAGAGAATATAATTTGTATATATCCTCAAAGACTATTCTGTAGTTGAGTATTGCCTAACATAGGACTGTACATCATTCTAATATCTCAAGGTTAATTTAAGCTTGGATTATCAGAGCTCATTGTTTCTCAGCTAGGGTACCATCCTATAGATAGGAAGTGTCATCTCAGAGTCCCAGAACAACCAAGTCACAGGACTGTGATGGAAGTGAGGTCTTTTGACAACAGGACTGATATGTCCGAAGACAACACCTACCCATGCTGACCAAACTGGGGAGGAGTCTAGTACACCTTAAAAATCTTAGGCTTAACATTTGATCTATCAAGGAAGAAGGGTCTGGCCACACAGTTTTCTAAACGGGGATAACTTGTGCTCAGGTGAACTGGACAAAGCTTTGCTGAGGGCCAATGTGTCAATGCTTCAATTTAATTCCGAAGTTAGATATTGGTAGATGTGTGTACTTTGTGGCATTAAGCTCCTGTTTACCTCCTATGACTTACAGGTTTTCCAGTGGGTTGACTGAATTTGTTCTTGGTCTCTAAGCAAGCTCCATGCAGTTGCCCCACCCACCCCTCTTCCTTAGGCATCTGTGGGTCATGGCATTGTCCTCCAGGCAAAGCTTCCACCCAGACTTCTGGGGATCTGCCCATATTTAAAGGCCTTGGAACAATGACAAAAATATGCTCCCAGGAGTCCAGACCACTCTAGCTGGGGAGACGGAGTGAGAACTACAGAGAATAGCATAAGTACTTTCCTTTGCTTTCATCCCTTTCTGAACACAGAACAGAAAATACCATCTTCTTCTGTGTGCCACAGGGGAGGGAAGAGAGGAGAGCACAGAGAAAGAGAAGAATATCTCACCAGAAGCTCAGAGACCAGGGGGTGAGAAGGAGTCATATTGTTAGTTTAACGGGAGCCCTCCAATGATTAGCTGAACTCAGTGACGTCATTTACATGACATCTGGGACTCTATGCAACCTGTGCCACACCTATTAGAAACAGGTAGAGTAGGCACAGAACATACATAAATAACGAGTGAACATTACAATAGCGAAGAAAGGAGGACCCACTCCCTTTGGATCTGAATAAAATATGAGAAACAGCAGCAGGTGGTTTTTAAAATGCTGCGTGTTCAATGAAGCCACCCAGGTTCCTGTCTTGTTTACAAGTCAATCTTTTCAAAATTCCAAATAGAGCAACCTCAGAAGAGGAAATGACAAACACACAACTCACTGACATCTAAAATTCTATCCCTGCCTCCTCGTGCCTTTTCTGCACACATTTCGACCACCTCACCGGGTCTGAATGTGGAAATTGTTGGTAGTTCCAGTATGTTCATAGTCATGGATGGCAGCCGAGAAGATTATTGCAAAGATCTCCAGCTCCGTCAGCCAGTTCTGAAAGAGAGAGTCACAGCAAGCAGATAATGGGTCTCTTGCTCAGACAGTTCAGCATGCTGACAACATACCCCCCCCCCCACTGCCTTCTACCCTGCAGCTACTGACTATTGCCAAACAAGTTCTCTTACACATGGAAGTAACTGGGGCTTTTCCTCATTGAGGAGACTGCGGACTTGTAGTTTGAACACAACGTGCAAGGTTGCAAGAACTAGTACTCTGATCTGACATTCCAGAAAGGCAGCAACAGTCAATATGAAGAACTTTAAAAAGCCCTCATCAAATATCCCTCCAACTTGAAATAAAATTCTTGTTTCTCTTTCCTTTCCTCTTTCTGTCCATTCCCCTCCCCCCCCAAAAAAAAATCCAACACAATACCCTCTCTGATTTATACAGACCTCATTAAATTTTTAACACAATAGCAAGCACTAATAGCAAAACGCCTAATGTCTGATTATGGGAGAAATGTCTCTACAAGTTGGGGGAGACACATATACAGAAATAAATAAGACAGATATACAGAAACAGATGTTTAGAGGGACTGATTCCATTCATAACCCTGGTTCAGTAGTTTGTCAAGTCTGTCCAGGGGCCAGCAGAATTAGCAACACTTGAGATACAATACAAATATAAGCAAATTCTCTGGCTCTACCTAATCTCACTGAATCAGAAACTGTTCGTTGTGGCTCAGCAATCTGTACTCTATCAAGTGTTCCAGATAGTTCTGATGTACACCGGGGTTTAAGAATCACTGTGCTGCTGGAAGTTCCCTTAACTGAGTCCCACTGAATGGGCTCTGTGACTCACAGATACTTCCCATCCCTGTGTACCTGGGTACCTCTTGCTTACATCTCAGCAGCACACACAACGTATGTGACAACTGCAAATCCACAGAGAACTGTAAAAGTTGATAGTCTCCAATCAGTTCATTTCCTGTGGTGGTTTGAATGGCAATGGTCCCCAGAGGCTCATATATTTGCACTCTTGGGCTCCAGTTGGAGAGGTTTGGGAGGAGTGGCCTTGTGAGAGGAAGTCCATCCCTGAAGGCAGGCTCCGAGAGTTTGAAGACTTGCACCATTTCCAGCTGCTCTGAGACCTCTTGCCATGCCCTTACTCTGCTATCATGGACTCATCCCCTGGGAAACATCAGCCAAAACAAACCCTCTCTCTCTTCCTTAAGATGCTGCTGGTCATGGTGTTTTGTCAAAGAAACAGAAAAGTAACTAATACACTTGGTGAGTTTTTTTAAGTTCCCACTTCATTTTATTTAAACAAAAGGAAGTCACATTTTTTAATTTAATTAAATTTAATTTTACAATATAATTTAATTCTACATATCAGGCACGAATTCCCTTGTTCTCCCCCCTCCCACTCCCTCCCCTTCCCTCCAACACCCCCCCATTCCCATCTCCTCCAGGGCAAAGATTCACCCAAGGATTAAGATCAACCTGGTAGACTCAGTCCAGGCAGGTGCAGTCCCCTCCTCCCAGGCTGAGCCCCCACAATAGACTGCTGGCAATGGTCAAGGGAAGTCACGTTTTTATATATGGGGACAGGGCTGGTGGGGGAGAAAATGAGCACCCAAACCAGCCAACTCAGAAAAAAGACCACGGTCTCAGATTACAATGAGTACATGAGATATATGTGTATGACTGAAGTTCATACAAAGTGATTCATAATAATCATACACATTTTGTAGTTTTCCACTTAAGTATTTCTTTCAAATAATTGCTAATTTTGGCTATTAACAAAGGAAATTCCTGAGAATTAGACAATCTATGAAAAAGTGACTTCATATTAAAGAATAAAGATACTTTAAAAATTATTTCTAACAATTTGTAGCATGAAATTTAAAAAAAAAAAAAATCTCTCCCAATACTCAATAATGTGCCTGAAAGTTACAGACTGAGATTCAAGGAATGGAAAGGCAAAGAGAACAGACTAAGAGAAAAATTTCTGAAATGAGGTAGAAAAGAGATATGGATGGGCTGGTGAGGTGGCCTGTCAGGTGAAACTGCCCACTGCCACACCTACAACAGGAGTTCAGGCTCTGAGACCCACAAGAAGTCACACCCACCCCCCCACCCCCACACACACACACACGCATGCTCGCATGCACGCACGCAGGCACACACATGCACACACAGCAGCAGCAGCAGCACCAGCGGCAGCAGCACATGTCCTACTCCAAGTGAATAATAAGTAAATGTAATAACTACACTATAAATGAGGAAAGATTGTGGGAAAACTGAGGCTGTCTTTCCAAGGATGGTAAGAGCTCAGTCACCTCCTCACACAGGAAGGCTCAAGGTGCAGCAGAACCTGCCTTGGGCGCTTTTAAAAAATACTGTTTTTATTCTTTGAAAGTTTCAGGCATTTATACACTATATTTTGATTATATCCATCTACCAACACTTCTCCTTAATTCTCCCAGCTCCCTCCGCCTTGTCTTTCTCCTGCTATTATGTCCCTGTTTTTGTCACTGTTCTTTGTTTTTCTTTTAAAGATTTATTTATTTTTTACTATATGTATACAGGTGTTTTGCCTGCATGTGTGTCTGTACACTACATGCATGTACTGACCACAGAAGCCAGGCGAAGCCATTAGATCCCCTAGAACTGGGGTCACAGAAATTGTGAGCCATCATATTGGAACTGCTGGGAACTGAACCTGGGGCCTCTGCAAGAGCAGCTTGTTTTCTTAACCACTGAGGTTAGGCCCCCATGCCCTCTTTCTAAATGTAGAACCTCACATAACTTTCACATGTCCATAAAGGAGCTCCCTGTGCAGTTGTTATCCCCACTTTAAAAACTGAGAAAATGAGACCAGAGGAATCTCAGGATCCATCCAAAGTCACACAGTTGTTCACAGGACAAGCCATACAATCAATATGTTTCCAGAATTCTCACCTCTCATCTGTAGGTTAAATTTCCTTTGTTTATATTCTGTATTCATTTAATTTTGTGTAAACTTATGAATGAATAACATTATATGAGATCTCTTCTCGATATTGTCCATATATATAAATATATATTTTTTCCTTTTTTTTTTTTTTTTGATAAAAGGTCTCATAGACCACACCATTCAAAACTCTGTATGTGGTCCAGTCTGGCCGTGAACTTACAGAAATCCTTTTTTCTTAGCCTCCTGGGTGCTAGAATTACAGGCTTGCAACTCTGCATCTGGCTATATTGGTGTATTTTCTTCCCTAATATCATATTATCGCTAATATGCTTTTGAACCATTCCCTGTATATAAGTCTTGTTCTAGTCCTATATAAAGTCAATGCCATGTTTTAAAATAAGAGAGTAGATGGGAGTCAGCATAGAGCCTAAACAAATCCAAGTCATAAAACATCAGTAGTTTAAGCATCAGAAAGCCTGCAAAGGAAGAATTCCCACATTACAAATAACAGGCACACTTCCTTCTTGCCCAAACACACTAACTGCTATTCTTAGTTATCACTTACCTTCTAAAAAACTTAAACAGCAAAGGATCAAACAGGTATACAGCAAAATCTAAACTTTTCCTTTGAAACTCATTTTAAAACCCAAGCCTTGTGATGATCAGTGTGCATACTGGCTTAGGGATAAGAAAGGCAAAAAAGGATATCTGGGGAAAGAAAGGGGGAGCCTGAAACAATTTCACAGAGAATAGGCAATCAAAACAAGCCTTGGTGATGGTGACTGGGAGAGCATGGAGTGGAGGAGGGCATTTTTCAAAAGCACTGTCCATCTTGAGTAATGAAATGTGCCCCTGAACTAAAGCAGGAATTAGGGCAGACTGAGGCTTCAAACATCAGACATTAAAAGCCAGAGTGAGTGAGGAATGTAAACTGTCTCAACAGGCAGAGGTGTTTACATCCCAGAGAGGATCAGAGCCAGCCCAGCACTCCAGGAAGAACATTTGTCTGAATAAAGAGGAGGGATGAAAAGGTCTTCAGCACGTGTAAATACCATGGAGGTAGAAGCCATTGGACTTAGAACTGGATGTACTGTAGGTATGGATAAAAAGAAGTTATAGTCAAGAGAACAACAGATTACATTTGAAATCCAAACACTGAGCCAGTAACCAAACACTTCCCAGGTGGTATCAGATGGCATCCTTGGTAAAAGTAAAGATGGAGAAGGCAGAAGAAGCCATTGTGAGGAAAGCTGGGATTCATACTTTAATGTGGCTCCAATTTCCTTGCATTTTTCAACTTAATTACTGTGAATGCTGAGGTTTTATGTCAAAATATAAGCAACCAGAAATTTAAGCTACACAGGCATTTTGTTCTAGGATTATTTGACTGTGTTTTCCTGTCTTCCAAATTGGTGTGTCACAGCTCATTCACTGACAGAGCAGCTTTGACACCTGAAGGTGGTGTATTTCAGACTGTGACATCTGTGGCTCAGAAAAGCAAGCTGTGCACTTGGGTGTGTGGGTGGGTGATGGTAAGCGTACACAACAGAGGAAATCTGAAGGAAATGGACATGGGTCATTGTCCACTGCTACAGGATACATTACTCTAAGTAAGCTGTGACTTTGCTGTGTGAACAGCAGTTTCTACTTCTACATTATTGTCCTTCAGAAATCACCACAAAAAGATACATGTATGCACACACACACACACACACACACACACACACACACACACAAAGAAGGGGTGGGTCATGGGAAGATGGCTGAATAGATCAAGTGTTTGTCACACAAACACAAAGAACCGAGTTCCATTGCCAGCATCCATATAAAAAGCCAGGTTTGGTAGCTGTAATCCCAGGGCTAGAGAGATGGAAATGTGCAGGTCCCTGGGGTGCACTGACCAGCCAGTTTAGCCTAACTGGCAAGCTCTCAGCCAGTAAGAGAGTCCCTCTCAAAGACAAGGTAGAGGGGCCCAATGAAGGACACCTGAGGTTGTCTTCTGTCCTCCTCATGCTCATCATGCATATACATGTACCTACTTATAAACTTGTGCATACATGCATACACTGCAAATAACTGAGCATGATACATCTTTGGCTGCTAGACCATTGATGCTAATGATGACCTGCATTAGCAAAAATGTTTCAGCATTTTCCTTTAGAGCTGATGAAGCTGTTAGATTCATGTTTATATTGCACAGGATACTACACACAATAGGTACTAAAAATATGTTGACCAGAGCTCAGAGCACTAGGCTGCCTCTGCTTTAATCTGCTCTACATTACCATCAAGTATGCACCCCTGAGGATTCCCAGATACAAGGAGTTCTTTTTCACCAAAGATACTGCAGAATTACGGCCAAACACCTAAATGCATGGTCAGTGGATTCAGACCTGGGAGACTAGAGAGATTGGTTCACTGTTTAAGATTACTTTCCGCTTTTGTAGAGGACCTAGGTTCGTGCCAGGCATGAGCACCCATGTTCAGAGCCCAGCATGAGGACCCAGGTTCATGCTCCCCATCATAGTGACAATGGACTGAACCTCTGAACTGTAAACCACCCAATTAAATGTCTTCCTTTATAAGAGTTGCCATAGTCATGGTGTCTCTCCACACACAGCAAGTGAAAACCTTAACTAAGACATGTACTATGACAAGTATGTGAGATAAATCATATTATAAAGACAAAAGCTGATTTGGACTCATGAAGGTTCCAGTCCATGACTGATTGACAGTTGTTTTGAAGGTGGTAACACATCATGAAGCAAGACAAGCTGTATGCTTACACTTAATGGAATTGCAAAGGGCCAGGAAGGAAGAGGAGAGGAGTCCTGGTCTTCTTAAGGACACCAGTCCTATTTGTATGAGCTCTGCCTTTATTATCCCATTGCTTCTCTAAGTCCTTACCACCTCGTTCCATCACCATGGAGTAGTTTAACAAAGCACCCAGCTCATACATAATCAGTGCTCAATAAACCTTTGCGTATATGGTTTGAACTGAAAACTCCATTGATGTATTTGTCGTTTTCATCACCTATTCTGTTTCTATAGCTTTGTCAATAGTTTAGCATTAGTCAGATAAGAACTACCTTCTTGCTACATACTGTTCCTTTCCAAATCTACCATTTTTAACACAGAAAAACATACATTTTGTATGGCTTCCTGCTGTGGGATGGTCTATATGTTAAATTACTCTGATTGGTCAATAAATAAAACACTGATTGGCCAGTGGCCAGGCAGGAAGCAAAGGCGGGACTAACAGAGGAGAAAAGAAAGAACAGGAAGGCAGAAGGAGTCACTGCCAGCCGCCACCACCATGACAAGCACCATGTGAAGATGCTGGTAAGCCACGAGCCACGTGGCAAGGTATAGATTTATGGAAATGGATTAATTTAAGCTATAAGAACAGTTAGCAAGAAGCCTGACATGGCCATACAGTTTGTAAGCAATATAAGTCTCTGTGTTTACTTGGTTGGGTCTGAGCAGCTGTGGAACTGGCAGGTGACAAAGATTTGTCCTGACTGTGGGCAAGGCAGGAAAACTCTAGTTACAGCTTTCAGACTTATCAAGTTATACATTAAATTTTTTGGAACTGAATTAGTATTTATTGTTTTGAGAAAAATTTCCATCCATACAACCCAAAAGTTTCCCATTTAAAACACAGCACTCCACTCATTGAAACATCGGTTTTGAGTCCTTTGAGTTTTATAGTTTCCTGTTTACAGTTTTGAAGTTGCTTCTAGATAACCATACATTTTTTTTAACTGCTGAGAATGTACTTTTTACATCATATGTATTCATTTCCAGTGCATGAAAAGCTCTTGCAAATTTTCTCAGCATTTTATTCTTTTAAAATAGCATATTGCATTCCATGGGTTCTGTAGAAAAATGTTCAATAGTTATCTTAGTGTGTCAGTCCATGTCTTCATGAGTCTGTCTTAGCAGACACTTCTGCATCAGTCTAGGTCTTCATGGGTCTGTTTTGGTGTGGACAATTCTGTTTTACTCCATGTTTTCATGGATATTATTATTTAGTATGGCTTCTGGTCTCAGTTTTTTTTTATAGAAACTCTTCAATCTCATAAAATGAGTCCTCTCTGTAATATTTCTATAATTTTGAAATGGCTTCTTATATAGTATTTTTCCAAAACGAGCCTTTTAAACAAAAACTAAAACATGATCATAGATTTGGGGGAAATTCTACAATAATCTAGTAATAATATTTTCTAATTTGAAGGAAAGAGAATAGTCAATATTTTTGACATTTTATTCCTGGCCATCCTTTAGATAAAAGTTTTCTTACATTTCAGACCAGAGGAAATCTGGGCATAGAGACTCAATGTTTTATCACAGGCTATAATATCTATTAAGTAATTAAGGAGGGATTTATATGTAGTATATCTAGCTTCAAGGCTTACTCTTCCCACTGTATGCTAAATTTAATTCAGTGAGCTACTAGACTGAGCCAGTCAGCAAAAAAGACAAGAAACTACGTGCTGGCTTGTGGTTGATTTGCCATGCCCAAACAATTTCTGTCTCGCTCTTCCTGTAAGTGGCCTGGAGGGACCTGTGAAAATGGATTGCCACTCTCTTAACCCAGAAAATCATGCAAGCCAAGAGATCAAATCTTTGTTTTCACTTTAAAAACATGCCTGAATCTTCCCAGGCCATCAAGTGTGTGCATATCCAAAATGCTACCGGCATCTGAAAGATGTCATTCTGAAGGAGCTGTGCATGCCATTTCCATGATTGGTTTGCTTAGTTTTTCTAAGAACTGATTCTAATATTTCCAAACTTGCTCAGTATTTCGAACTTTTAAAACTGCATATTGCATTCCCTGAGATTCATAGGAAAATACTCCTTGTCAGTTCATAGTTCAAGCATCACATACTGGTGGCATCAGCACCTGTGCTCAAGTCCACACAGTGGGGCTGGACTTGTGGTCACTGACCCAAAAGCAGTGCTCAATTTTTGTTGCATGTACTTAAAAGAGCAGAGAGCACATTTGAGCTTCCAGGTTTAGATGCAGATTCCCTAGTTACTGAATATATCAAGGTCAACAAGATGTGAGCCAAAAATACAATGTTCATGCTCAGAATAACCCATGCCACACTAAGATGAGCCCCATGGAGAAGGAATAAACTGTTCCTAAGCCATAGGAGGGGCCATCACAGAAGAAAGAGATACCCCAGAGCAAACTGCAGAAACAAAACATATGGCATGGGGATGCGGTGGTATTGTGTTCCCCTAATAAACTTATCTGGGGTCAGAGACAGAACAGCCACTAGATACAAAAGTTAGAAAATGGTGGCACTCACACCTTTAATCCTAGCATTTCAGAAGTAGAAATCCCTCTGGATCTCTGTGCATTCAAAGTTGCATTGCAAACAGCCAAGCATGGTGACACACGCCTTTAATCCCAGAAAGCGAGCCTTTAATCCCAGGGAGTGATGGTAGAAAGGAAAGATACATAAAGCATGAAGACCAGAAACCAGAAGCATTTGGCTGGTTAAGCTTTTAGATGGTTAAGCTTCAGGCTCTCAAGCAGCAGTTCAGCTGAGAGCCACTGGGATGAGGACACAGAAGCATCCAGTCTGAGGAAACAAGACCAGCTGAGAAGTTGGCCAGCTGAGGTTAGCTTTGGCTTGTTCTGTCTCTCTGATCTTCCAGAATTCACCCCAATACCTGGTCCGGGTTTGATCTTATTAATAAGGACTTTTTAAGATTCATACTACATGGGGATAAATTCAGCACACAATAAATTCAAATAGAGGTTAAAATAAAATTCTATAGGTGTTCTGAAGGATATCTCAATGAAAGCTATTTCGGTTGTTCATTTGTTTTTGTTTTTTGTTTTACTTTGTTTTGCCACCATTTTCTATGAATATTAAAATTGATGGATTGTATGGAAGTAAATAAGGCAACGGGGCTTGTGGAATGATTCAGTTGACCAAGGTACTTCATGACGAACCAGAAAATCTGAGTTCAATCCATGGCCTCCACAAGGTAGAAGGAGAGAATTGACTGCTACAAATTGTCCTCTGTCATCTAAATGTGTTCTCTCCATACCCATACACAATAAACAAACAAACAAATAAATAAATAACAATGAAAAATTTAAAAGTCAAAGACACAATCAATTTGAACAAGCTAGTTAATCAAATGGATTAGAGAAAAGACATCTAAAACCATCTAAAGAACTGAAAAGCAGAACTATAATAATGATATTTCAAATGAATAGAAACCCTTAGCTATAAAAAATGTGTAAGATATGAATAACCAGAAAAAAAGACCTATCATGTTAAGCCAAATATGAGTTGGAGGAATGGTTGATGAATCTACTGAACATAATTTCAGAATAAGTGAATGTCATTGTTAATTGACTGTTGCCAAGGGTCAAGATAATCATTCTATATGTGGCAATATATATTTAGTTCTTGTAATATTCTTTAATTGGTCATTATCAATTTCATTGGGCCCAAGAAGAAGAAGAACATCTCAGAGAACCCCAAAGCTCTCCACAGTTATCAGAGGGATACTTCAGAGCACTCTCCATATAGATCAGGGGAGCACTCCAGAGAACCCCAAGGCTCTCCATGATGACTATGAGAACACTTCAGAACACCCCAAGCCTCTCCATAAGGATTGGGGGATGCTGGAAGATAGGGAGTTCACAAGGTATTCATTCACACTGGATGCTTCCTCATCACATCTGGAACACCCTCCAACAAACGAGAGCCTCTGCCTCTACTTACCGCTACTCCCGTCTTGTAGAGGAGGTAATGCACAGTCTGTGTGACGTCGGCAGCATGCATCAAGTTGTGGTAAGGATTTTTGTGCTTGCTGTACCCCACTTCCAGGGCCTCCACAAATGAGACAAGTGCAGAAATGGGGATCTGAAAGAGAACAGTAAGCTTCATTCACTGAAGGACAGACTTATCTTAAGAAAAACATTAAGGTCCCCACCTTGCTCATTTTGGGGGCCGTTGTGGATCACATGAGGAAGCAACAATGTTTAACAGTTAATTAAATTCCCTGGTGAAACTGTCAGAGACATTGAAAATCTTAATACCAAGTCCCTGGTTGAAGAACAGTCAGTCTTACAAATTCCTCAGTTCAGGCTGCTGTGGGAGGTTCTGTATGGCAAATATGGCCGCCAGGACAATCGAGATGTAAGGTACTGGTAAGCCACAAGCCACGTGACAAAGTATAGATTAATAGAAATGGGTTAATTTGTGATAGAAGTAGATAACAAGAAGCCTGCCATGGCCATACAGTTTATAAGTAACATAAGAGTCTGTGTATTTATTTTATAAGTGGGCTACAGGACTGCTGGGCTTGGTGGAACCTGGAGAGAAGCTTTCCAGCTAAATCAGGCAACCAAACTATACAGATTCATCTCAAAGACATTTTGTTTAAAATGTAAAACAGTGTTTTTTGATGTACACATAGGCAACCCCATTCGTTATTGGTGACTACTAAAATTCTGTATTTCTTTGTAGTTTATCTGTTCTTAGTCTTTTCCTCCAATCCCAAGAAGGAAGAGATGCTACGCAGGACTAATGTCATAAACCATATTGAGGAACTTACAAATTCCACTGGGAATTACTGTAGTTTATGAAATTTTTAACAATTTGTAACATTTCACCAGCAGAAGAAGACTTTCCAAACTGCAAGTCACTAATAATAGATCATTGGGGGGTAAAAAGACATATCCTGTTCATTTCTCATACACACTACTACACTGTGTTCCCCCATATTTCTAATGCATGCAATGACCCCTTTCAAAGAACATGGCTTCGAGGAAGTCACACCAGTGGCCACTTACATCTGTCACATCACAGTCATTTTCTAACTTAAGTTTTTTTGTGTTCTTTATGCTTTCTCGTGTTAAGTATGCTGCACAGTATATGTTAATTTTTCTCAAGTCATAAAGATGTGCACATTTTCTCAGAATCACCAGTCCATTGGGATAGCATTTTCAACTGATTGCTTTTTCAGTTCAAATATGTATAATACACACAGCTTGCTCTCCTGTATAGCAAAGATCTGCAAATGTTACATACAATTAAAGAGGACCTTCCAGATATTTATCATGCTAATTGTGAGATTATTGATACAGTTGAGGTAAAATCCCTAGTCCAAGGCTGGGGGTGAAGAAAAGGGTGTGTGTTCCTAGAGACTAACATATTCAAAAGGAAATTCAACTATAATAATCACAGCAAGCCTCTTAAATTCTAACCATTAGTGGATTCTTGAAATTTTAATTATGTTCTTTAGTTGTAGAATTCAGGAGGCAAGAGAAAGAAGGATTACTGCTAGTCCAAGGCCATCCAGGGTTACTTTGCAAGTTCCTTTCTTGTAAAATCAAAGTAAGTAGGTACGCAAGGAAATGTCTTTCAGAGGGCATAGATGAGCTTATCATTTTTTACAGTTAAGATCAAGGGAGCTTGGGTTTTGGGGCTGCTCTGGCAGTCTATGAGCCAGTGAGAAGCCAAGTAAAGGTGTTCACACAACTTTTGTTCCAAGAAAAGTGTCTCCAGTACCCATGGTTCCTTGCAGTTTCTGATGTAGGCACAACGAAGGACAAAGGACGTTGCCATAAGTGATTTGTGGTCATGTAGAAAGCATGTGCTTCAATACAGCTCTTAAGAAAGTGACAAAGACTTACTCTGTCCAGAGACATCAACATTTGTATGTAAAACAACCTACAACGTTCCAGAGATACATCACACTCATCTGATGAATGAAGTCTGAGGAAATAAACTGGACAGAGGTTCCCTTGAGGACCTGTCCTGATCTGAAAAGGCTGTGCAGGTTGGTGGCTGAGGGGCTGACCCTGGACATAATATATTCTCTTTATTTAAAGCAAGGAATTAATCTGAAGCATGGGTGGCTGGGAAACACCAATGATCTGTCATGGATAAGTGGGAGTGTTGTCTGAATGCGGCATGGGGTGGGGGGAAAGTTTATGGAAGTTGCTAAGCTCACGCTGTCTCCATTGCTACCTCTCAGCCAAGAGCGGTCAATAGGGCACATAGTCATGATGACGTGAGGTGGAGTGCCCATTGGTGGGCAGCACCTAGGGCAGACTCAGCTACTGTAGGCAGTGCTTCTCAGAAGACAGGTCTCCATACCACTTCTCTAGTCTGCTTTCCAGCAAGATCCACCAGTCAGCATGTAAAGAACAAAGACTTCCACAAGGAAGATAGCCCCATTGGAATGATGGCCACAGTTGCCCACAACAGTTTCCTATCTACTTAAAAGGATTCCCTTGGTCTTGACATAGAAATCATGTGAGGATAGAAATTTTTTTGCAGTTTATCTTTTTAATGGGGTACTGACCTTAAAACGGCTGATCAGGTCATAGCGTGTGAGTAATTCATAGAAAATGAATTTCAATGCATGATCTCCACTGGCCTCATTGAGCGAAAAGACGTCAAAGGACCACTTGTCCACATCCTGCAGGACAGGGCAGGGAGAAAGCACTATTAGTTCATATCACCTGTGCAACTGCTAATCTATCCACGTTTGAGTCTGCCGGTAGCCCACACCTGTGACTATATGGCTCAAGACTGAAGAACTCTCGGTAGCTTTCTAGTGTGGTAGCACAAGAACACTTACTGTTAAAACAAAACAAAAACAAAAACAAAGAACTTTATTATCCAGCAGCAATATTGACAGGCATCATGAGTGGTAAAAAATATGTAATTTATCAAACAATTCTTAGGTGGTATGACAAGTTACATTTTACAGATGAGAAAATGGATAGTTACCTAATTCCTCAAAGGCCTATTAGAAGTACAAGCTTGGGACACATGTGGGATGAGGACCCCTATGCCTTCCACACTAATGCCTCCTCTTGGGCTCCTTCCTTCAAGACCATCAACTAGCATTCTGGGTTCAAACCAGCTGGGGCACATCTCTAAATGCTCTCCAAGCCACTAACCTACTATGTAATGATATCCTCTGAGGCTAGAGTTGACACTGTAAAATCATTTAAAAGTGTGCAGAAGCATGTATGGTATAGAAGATAAAAATGGAATGCCACTTCAATATCCATGGCTAAGATGCACCCAAAGGGGAAAACCTTCACTTCAAGAACAGGAAAAATGCTCTCTGGAGCCACAAATCTGGTGACAAAGTTCTCCTATTGCTCTAACACTTTGGTGAAGGAAGGAAATGTAAAAACTGAACTGGACACACACCTTATATGAAGTACCTATTTGTTCACAAATACTGGCTCCAGAACACATGTAAACATTATCTTGTGTTCTTTTGACACAGCAACACCAGCCACTTGTGGACATAATAAACAAACATGTGTTTAAATCATAGTTAAATTGACAGGCATTTGGTGTCTTCATCACAGCATGGGTATTTCTCCGACACAGGCCTCATCCCCTAAGTACCCAGTGAGGACCCAGGACATAGATACCAAAATATACCCACAACTTGGAGTGTTGCTTGAGTTCTATAATTGGATCACTATGAGTCACAGTCACTGTCTGATACAGTCCTGAGGAGAAGGACACTAACAGCTCCAGGAAATGAGTAGCAGAGTGGGTATTCTGTCTGGGCCTTCATTTCAAGAAAATCTTAACTGTTATTCTTGAACTTCATTCTTCTCCCAAGCCACTTAGGGACTCTCTGAAAATACTAAGGATGCTGTAGGCCTCTGAATGATCCTGAGTCTGGAATTTGCATTTTAATGGGCACCCAGTTGAAGCACCTTAAACATGATTTCTCTTTTACCAAATTCTGCTCAGGGATAATTCCAGTCAAGAAAGGTGGAGAACATCCAGGTTAGCACAGCCTAAGAAAGCTGGAAACTGCTTATTTCCTCCCATTTTAAAACTATCCAAGGGGCTGGTCCTGAGCCACAGGACAACTGCTCTTCTCAAGAACAGATCACTTCTGCACCTCTAGAACCCCACCCCAAAGGCTAGAGATGAGATGAACTTAGAAGGTATTATGTACCCAGCGGAGAAAGCACCAAGAGTGACACACAACTCCCTTAAAATCTACAGCGAGCAGTGTTAATTACTCTCTTACTTAGATGTCATTTTATGCCACGTTCTTACATTAACTGAAAAGGTTAACATGACATGCCACAATGGTTATTTTAGTGAACTGAATTCTCTGTCTTTGAGAAATTTTTCTGTACTAGAGGAAATCAGTAGTGGTTTCCATATAAATGCCAGCAGCTCGGGGCAAATAACCTTTTCCCCAGCAGGTTCTAAAAAGGAAAAGCGACCCCATCTCTGTGCTGTCCAACCCACTTCAGTCCTCCGGCAATCAAAGGCAAGTGTGGAGATCTGGAAAGACACTACAGTGTCGAGAGGACTTGAACTTTCTCGATCAACAGGAATTGGGTCAAGGACAAAAGCTTTGACCTTAATATACACATCAGCAGACATGGGAAGGGCAGCCATTTGGAGGTAGCTGGTTCCTGCTCTGACCAATCCAAGTGTCTTTCTCTCAGAAGGCCACATGGACTTTTGAGGTTTCCTTTCCTTAAGCATCGAATAACACTTCGTTCACATAACGTGTTGTTCCACTTTTTGATTTTTAGCGATTTGTAGAAAAGAGACATTAATTTGGAAGATACACTCTCATAAACAGCCCAGTATCAGTGAGCCCAGTTGTATTTGTATGTATGACAAAGGCAGAAATAAAGGTTTAAGTAGGCTTCTAACGCTCCTAAGATTTACACTGAGTGTTTCAGTTCAATTATGAAAATCAATGGCAATTTCATTGTGTTGTTAGGAAACAGGTCTTATGAAGTGGTTCTGCTGGCGAGATGGGAAACATCATTGTAAACTACACTGATGGGTCAGCCATTAGTATGGGGGCGTGTTGCTCCTCACAGCATCCTTCCTGCTCTTAAGATGTGAGGAGGAGGAAAAAATGTAGACAGTGAAAAGAGAAATGTGAATCCTATATATACAGCCAGTGAATGTCTCTAAACAAAAGGGAAATCCATGAACATAATCAAAACTGTCCAATGGGGTGTGCTTTTTACGTTAAGCTATTCAAGAAGCACTCCCCCAAATGGGTAATTTATCTTCTGAAAGTATCACCAGGTTATACTTGTTGCATGTTTCAGAGAAAGACAATACTAGAAGCCAGAATTCCACAATGCCACTGTACAAAGGAATGGGTGTTAAGTGCAGACAGCACATATAATATCAACCAGCACAAGACACTGGACCCTAGCCAACCCCACCTGGCAACCAAGGAACACCAGGAACACTCCAGACCCCTGAATTTGACTCTCCCCTGCCTCAAGGAACATTTCTGTGTTGGGCCTTTTGAAGTCATCTACATAGTTTTCAGTATGTTTGATTGGGAGTTACCATGCAGGGTTCAGCGTGCTTAAGACAAAACCATATTTGAATGACTCCCCATGGAACACCTGGCTCAGTGCAGGTCCTAGGAAAACTGCAGGATGTCTCAAGGGGACAAGGGCTCTGGAGTAAACAATCATGCCATGAAATGTTACTGAGAACATGCCAAGTGCTGGGAACACTGTGACCAAGCCTCAATTCTAATCCCTGATTAACTCTGATTTTATTTTTCTTAAAATTTTCTGTTTTTTTTTTTTGTTGTTGTTGTTGTTGTTAATTTTCTGAATTGGACTTGGAGTAGGCAATTGAGTATTGATAGAATTACAACCAACAAATTGGACTTGGAGTAGGCAATTGAGTATTGATAGAATTACAACCAACAAATTTCTTCCTAAGTTCAAACACTTTTGCTATAATGCACCTATCTCTTGTGGCTATTGCTACATTAATCTCATCATGGCGATCACTGCAAAACCAAAATCCACATGGAGGTTAAAGATTGAGAACATAGTAATACTACTAGAACAGATAAGAAAACAATAATGACAGATTAGGGTAGGAATAACAGAAAAGTACAGAAATGAAATATTGTTTTCTGAGAACAAATTTAACTGTACTCTTCATTCATTTCCATGTACCCCATAAACCTTTTCAACAGCCTTACCTTTAATGCATCAATAACAGCTGGTGGATAGCTCAACCCAACCATGTTTGATGTTCTCCTGTACATTCTGGCAAAGATGGGGGAGAAAACAAAATGTGATACCTTACAACTGACTGTTACCACTTCATAGACCTGCACACACATGAACAATTCATGAGTACTCAGGTCATCTGGTGACCCAAGGAACTTTAAATTCCAAAGTTACTCTAGTGCCCTTAGAGATGAACTAAAAAGAGATCAAGGCAACCTCACACACACGTGTAGCAAGTGTTTTCTCCACTCCTGCCCAGATTGTACTTGTTGCTTAATAAGCACAGAGAGGCTTAATATTATTTATAACTGCTCAGCCATTAGCTCAGGCTAACTATTGACTAGCTCTTATACTTAAACTCAGCCCATTTCTGTTAATCTATATGTTGCCCCATGTTCCATGGCTTTACCTGTGTGCCATTACATGCTGCTCCCCGGGCTGGCATTTCCTCACTCAGCCTTTCTCTTCACAGAATTCTCCTTGTCTGCTTATCCTGCCTATACTTCCTGCCTGGCTACTGGCCAATCAGTGTTTTATTTATCAACCAATCAGAGCAATGCATTCATAGCATACAGAACATCCCACAGCACACACAAGCCACTGGAAACAAAATTAAATTAAGCTTATGTGCCCCATATTGGACACTAAATTATTAAAAGGGATGATGTGTTCTGCCAGCACTGGCTGCTGGATGAGAAGCAGGGTACATTCTTGTACTTAATGATGAAGGAAGAATCTGTATGGACAACCCACCAGAAATGCTTTTTCTCCAGAACTTCTAAAAGAAGCAAGTAAATGTTCCAGGTAAACTTTGAAATCACTACCATGAAATTTCCAAAATGTGTAACTGTAAAGTAGAGAATAGTAGAAGAAACGATTCTGTTTCTTGTAGGGAACAACTCAGTGTCAACAAGCTGGCAAACTATGTCACAGGGAACTCAGCTCTTAAACTGTCCTCCCTGGCTCAGCAACCTCAAAGCACTACTGGTCTATTCTGATGCTATCCATGTATTTGGAAAAACATGGGTCAGATGACTTCTGACTTTAAAAACAAGACTGAACTTGATCTAAATCCTTAGAAGATGAGGATTTGAGCAAAGGGAAAAGCTTGTCCTAAAGATGTCATGAAGATTAAAATACTTGTTTCGACTTAGAAATGTGAGTTTTTATAATAACGTATCAAAACTACACTAGAGGAAAGCTTAGAGCCATGGGACCTGGAGTTCCTCCTGTTGGTTTGGCCCTGGAGTCACAATGAGTTTCACCTTTACCTCTCCACAAATATCCCAGCTTGCACCGCATGGACGATGCTCTTGAACCTGGGCTTCTCATCACTTCTCCTAAGCATCATCCCCATCTGTCTCGTGAAGGTGGAGGCCAGCCAATCTCGGACCTCAGAAGGCACAGCATCTGACTGAATGTCACTAAGTTCATCCTCTGTATCCAGAAGTCTCCTGAAAATAAAACACATAACCAGAGACTGAATCTCAATCTAGAATTCTCTGAAGCAGCTGCCCCTCTCTACCCAACCTGAAACACAGGTACAAAAACATGATATAAAATGGGATACATACACACATGGGGTCAGGGGAGCAGTGTTTTGGCAAGGCCTGTGAAAGCTCACACTGATATATCTCCTTTGACTAAATTGGATCTGGCCTGCTCTCCAAAGACACAAGCATAAAAATGTGTAAAAAGCTAAGACCCAACCAGTGACAGTATTGGGAGAAATGCCTAATGACTGAAAACATTGCACAAATCCCAACAACCAAGTGCTCTGAAGCAATGATTTTAAGGGATACCAACTGATGCCCCTTTAATTCAACAGGAGATAATAGGAACATTATCTAAATTTAAGGAAACTTCCCCAAACAGAACAGTTCTTCATTTGAGCCCAGTGACTTAAGCCATCTGTGAATATGCTTTTCTGATTTGCCTAACTTATTTGGGCAGAGCACTAGAAAGGAAGAAAAGTAGTTATAATAGAACCAAAAATACTGAATGTCATCTATTTAAACCCTATTAAAAATAAGCAGTAAAAGTGCCCATCAATATAAAGATGCTTTTTATTGTTGTCATGTGTTTAGATATATTTATTTAGGTAAAGGAAAAAAAACTGTAGAATCAAATTCCTGAAATTAATAATGAATTGCATCATTAAAAAAATAAGCTCTTGGGTTGGGGATTTAGCTCAGAGGTAGAACGCTTGCCTAGCAAGCACAAGGCCCTGGGTTCGGTCCTCAGCTCTGGAAAAAAAAAATAAGCCCAACAACCCATAGAGTGTAGTGAAATCCTTTCAGATTTGAGTTTGGTGAATCAAGACATCACAAATACTGAGAAGTCTGTCTTACTAGAGACTTTCACAGTTGACATTTCAACAGTTTCCAAAAGGAAGCAGTTCTATTTCTTTCAAAATTGATTTCAGTGCCTACAATTGCTCTAGCACTTGTACAATTCAAGTGGAAATGTTTGCTGAAGGAGGAATACTGGGGACCTGATCACATTAGTTGCTGACTGAGATGATGGATTCAAACACACATTTTAGACTGACCTAATGAGTACGTCACAGCATAGTTCCATCACAGTGGGACTATACAGCTGGGAGAAACCTGGACAGGCTTCTAAGGATTGCCTTTTCTGCTCTGACACCATTTTATCGTCCATGCAGCAAGTTCTGTTGGTCATTTCATAGTTGAGAGAGCAACTGTTCTAGCTCTTTCCTATAGGTCAAAGGTCTTTCAGAATCAGTGATCTGAACCACACCCCAGACCTGACATTGGGGCTGGAGGACTATTAGACAGAAAATCTAGCATTGCTCTCTTAATCTCTTTACTAACTTACCTTGTTTCATCGATATATACAGATTCAAGTACTGTGGCTGCGTATTCCAGGTTCTTCTTAAGATCTACCACAGAAGCCTCCCCTCGCTCTAACTGCTTGACCAAAGACCGTAACCTATGGAGGACAAGATGACTTCATTAGAATAAAGGAATCAAGGAATAATTCTAAAACTATGATGACACATCTTCCTATAGTTTTGAACATTGTTTTTTACTCCAATATATCTGAATGAAAAAAAAAAGTCGCAGTGCTAGAGTAGCAAGTTATAAAATAACAAAAGGAGATCAATGTTCTCTAGCCAGGCCCTCACCACAGTCAACATTCTGTAGCATTCATTCATTGTTATGAAGGTTCTAAATTGCTGATAATTTTCTTTTTCTCAGATATGTCTCTTTTAGTCTCTAATTGGATATGGGAAAGACTGACCATCAGCAAACACCACCAGGCACCTCTGAGACTCTCCCTTGTTCAGGCACCTTGTTCAGCAGTGGCTGGAGAAAACCATAGCCCTATAGCCTACAGATGTTTCAAGACTTATGGGAAGGTATCTTGAACCACTATAGCCATAAAAGGCCATGGAAAACTTAGGTGCAAGCAAATTATGTTGGTAGACAGGAAGAATGCCCCTAAGAAGAATAGAGTTGTAAAAAAAAATGTGGCTGAGTGGTAAACTGAGGGTTCTAGATCATCCAAGAGAAATGAAGAGGCTCATTCTCCTTACACAGAAATCATTGGAACAGAGGACAGTGTGTGGGGTGGCAATACAATGCCTGCAGGTGATCAAGGAACAGTAACTGGAACTGTGGAGAATAAGTACCTTTTCAGGATGTTTGGTAGCCAACAGTACTAGTAGAAAACAGTACAGACCTGGAGTCAAATGTGGATTTGACTTTTGCCTCACAAAGTATCGTCTTTGCATATCGGGTAAGCTAGGTGGCTTCCCTGATGATTATAAAATAAAGCGCCATGCAACAAAGTTTGGAAGTTGATAGAAAGGTCAAATGCCAGCGATAATAGATAGAATGTGGAACTTGGGGTAATTCTGTAAGACGCTATTGATATAATTACAGTCATTATTGTTAATCAAAGACCTGGATCCTCACAGATACCCAGACAAGAAACGCCTTGACAGAATACTTAAGATCATTGTCACATCTCCATCGTAAATGGGTTTATGCAATCTGCCTCACCTTCCTGATTTCAAAGTACCTAGAAGCTTGCATTAGCAAGAGAGAATAGGTGGACTACTTGACCAAGTTTGCTCTTGAATCTGGAGTCGTAGGACATTTGGCTACCCCAAAACCTCAGTACTTGACAAGCTGTATGCTACTCTTCTGATGTTTATAAAAAGGACTCAAAATTAAGAAAAAAATTCCTAAATTAACCTTGAAAAGTGGGCAAAAGTATTGATTATCCAAGTATCAAGTATGCAAAAATTTCAGTATCGTAGAATACAGAGAAGAGTTAATTGAGGGTAGTCTCGATGGTACTGGCAATGTCCAACATACAGAGAGGACTCTGGAGGTCTCCATGGGTCTGGAGGTGACCAGCAGCCTCGTGAGCTACATCCCCAGCATTAGGAATGACACTGAATGGTTGGCACAAAATAAGATGTGGGCATGGGAGGTGCTGCCAGTCATTCACACTCAGGGGACAGCCTGTCTGCCAAGGAACAGAGACACTGCATCAGGGAACCTGGCTGCTCTTGACTAAGACCAGACACTCTTTACCAGAATACATTCTCAGCTAAGCCTGCTTCCAACTCTGACTCTCTCTCAGGAGCTCAGATACCAATGAACTGGGCTCTAGGTTGGCAAAGCAAATTGAGAAAAAAAAATTCAATTTTTAAAAACATTTTGCCTTATCTTGGAGATTAAAGATTCTACCAAAAATTTAGCATGAATGTTTGGTTAGGACCCATCTTAATCCTAAAACCTAAGAGCAAAGGACAAAATGGGGGAAAAATGAGGGGGACTATGACTAGAAAAACCATATGGTAGCACCTTCCTGTAACAGCTTCCAGGGGATAAATAAAAACAGCTTTAATCAAAATAAAAATGTTTGTAGACTGAAGAAAACCCAGATAAGCAAGTGAGGATAGATATTAAAAAATCAGACAAAAAAGTGAAAAGAAAAAAAATCCAACATACACCATTATAATTTTTTTATTCCAAAGAGTAAGGAAAGAAACCTGGGAAAGGCTTGAGAAAATAAAACATATTGTTTTAAAAGTAGCAAAAATTCAAGCTGGCCATGGACTTCTACCCTGTCACACACCAGAATGCAATTTAACAGTGGCATCAACTTTTTTGAGAACAATGTGGTATAATTAGAAAGACATCATTGTGCTTGGGTAGAAGGACTGCTGTACATATGTGTGGACAAGTGTAA
This sequence comes from Peromyscus maniculatus bairdii, assembly GCF_049852395.1. Taxonomy (NCBI): domain Eukaryota; kingdom Metazoa; phylum Chordata; class Mammalia; order Rodentia; family Cricetidae; genus Peromyscus; species Peromyscus maniculatus. The sequence goes on from NC_134854.1 coordinate 79,252,938, forward strand.
AATGTGGTAATTCATATGCTTCCCAGAAAAGAGACACAAGCGGCTTTAAGGCACACCCTAGAAAGTGCTCCACAAGCACAGTGTGCTCACTGTCTCTGGTTAAATGGCGTGTGGATGAGGGGTCTGGCTTTGAGTATCCACTTTAGCGAACAGATGACATCTGAAGGAGTGACCAATGAGACGGAAGTTCCAAACACATGGACAACTGAACAGGAAAGTGAGCAACACCTTTACTGCAACAAGCTCCCATCCATAAACACCGCCTATGCAGCCCTTGTGGCTAACATTTTCTAATCAAGACAACTGAAATGACTAGGAGTGCCTTATTCCACTATTTTTAACCACTCTTCCTTCCAGGAAGGCACAGTATCTAGAGAATCAAGTGCTTGCCAGGCCCTGGGAAGCAGCAGACCCCAGCTGAGGTCACACTTCACCTGAGAGAAAAAGCCCACTCAGAACCCCAAGCTCCCTGCCCCAGTCAGCAGGAAGTCAGCAACACAGGGGACCCGAAACTTCAGCAAACCCAGAGAAGAATTCACACACAGAGTACTTCTAGAACATGAAAAAGTACAAACATTTACATCTTCCCTAGTCTTCTAGCTTCTGAGCTAGACTGAAGATTCCACCAGCATCCTGGCAGACAACCCAGGGAACCTGGCAGAACCTGCCAATTTAAAAAAAAAAAATCACCCAGGTGATGTTCACCTCTCTTGATTTAAAGATGACAAACGCACAAGAATATCTGAGGAAGAGTCAGCAATGGAGATGAGGAATCGATAGCACACAGAAAGCAGAGAAGACGCTCGCTGCCAGAATCAAGAAAATTCACCAAAGGAACATCTGCACAGCACTCATCAAAGTTCAGGAAAGCATAGATTTATGGAGTAGAATTGATGCAATTAAAATTAGCATGTTGAGAGAAAAGGAAATTTAAAGGAACAAAGCAGGACGACAGAGAGACAAGAAGGTTTTGTTTTTGTTTAAAGAAAGGGCTAGCCACTTTCTAACCAGCTCCCATTTGACCCAACACCCAGGATGGAGAGACACCAGAGCTTCGGGGAACCTGACTCCCAATGGTGTTGAGCGGCAGCACGGTGTGCCGGCACTGCTGACTCATGTCCCCTCAGCCCACCTCCCTCTAGCTCAGTGGTCCCCAACTCTCCTAATGCTGTGTGAGACTCCCGTTAGCACAGCTCCTCATGTTGTGGTTTACTGCCCCAACCATAAAATTATTTTTGTTGCTACTTCATAAGTGTAATTCTGCTACTGTTATGAATCATAATGTAAAAAGCTGATATTTCTAATGGGCTTAGGTGACCCATGTGAAAGGGTTGTTCAACCCAAAGGGGTCTCAACCCATAAGGTGAGAACCGCTGCTCTAGCTCTTTATCCTTCTCACTTGAAATGGGCTACCAATCGATGAAGCTGTTGTTGTATTTTTAAAATGGCAGGAAGGAGTCACACCACACAACAGGGCCCACACGGGAGGTTTATTTTGGTGAGGGGAGTGAAGGGGCAGAGACTGGTCCCTGGGGGCCAGAGTGAAGGAAGAAAAAGAGATGAGAGCCAGGTAGGGCCCGCCTTTTATAAGGGAATGTAGCAAATGCACACAGTGGGTGCTCTTAGTGGCTGCAGCTGAGGATGTATCCTGTCAGGGCCCTAAGGGCAGGCCAGTACAGGTGCCTGAATGCTAACAGCTATTCTTTCTTAGGGAGAAAATCTTCAAAATCTTCAGCCACTGAACTAGTACCCACTACACTCAAAAACTGATAAAGCTGCTTAGAGTAAAGACCCTCCCATATTGCAGGTTTCCTCCAGACCTGAATCTATTTCATCACTGGCTGTCTCCAAAGTAGCTGGAATCTTTCATAGTCCCGTTTTAAAGTATTTCTACTAAACTTAGAGATAATTAACTGGGGTGGGAAGCCTGGGATAGCATCCTATGCTTTCCTAGTGAAGTGTATCTGGATATTTTCCCATGTAAACTCATTTCACAAAGTAGCTAAGGTCCAGGTCCCATTTTAAGTGGAAGCCTGTATGTTCAGAAAGATGGATATCCAGTCCATCTACTGGGGAATGGCTAATAAAAATGTGTCATATTTATACAGTGAAACATTGTTCTGCTGTTAAGAAAATGAAATCAGCTGGGCAGTGGTGGTGCACACCTTTAATCCCAGCATTCAAGAGGCAGAGGCAGTTGGATTTCTGAGTTCAAGGCCAGTCTGATCTACAGAACAAGTTCCAGGACTACACAGGGAAAACCTGTCTAGAAAATGAAAGAAAGAAAGAAAGAGAGAGAGAGAGAGAAAGGAAAGAAAGAGAGAGAGAGAAAGGAAAGAAAGAAAGAGAAAGAGAGAGAGAAAAAGAGAGAGAGAAAAGAGAGAGAAAAAGAGAGAGAGAGAAAGGAAAGAAAGAGAGAGAGAGAAAGGAAAGAAAGAAAGAGAAAGGAAAGAAGGAAAGAGAGAGAGAAAGGAAAGGAAAGAGAGAGAGATAAAGGAAAGAAAAGAAAAGGAAATGGAACTGTACGTAAATAGATAGGCTAGAAAAAAACATCCTAAGTGAGATAACTCAGACTCAAAATGACAAATATTGTGTGTTTTCTCTTACATGTGGATGTTGACTTGTAAGCTTGTAATATGTGTGCTAAAATCTAAATAACCACCACACTTAGGTCCATAGTAAAGGACCAGTGAGGAGTAGAGGGTGTCCCAAGGAAGAGGAAGTAGAATGCAGTGTTACTGAGGTAAAGGGACAACTAGAACGGGGGGGGGGGGGAGGGGGTTAATGAGGAGGTGGGTGGAGAATGGGAGAGAAAGGCAAAGGAGGGAATGTGGGGAGGGACAGATGACACAAAGGCTTTTCGAAAAACCAAATGGAACAGACTGCTGTAGAAACTTGGGTCTTAGTCAGGGTTTCTATTGCTCTGAAGAGACACAATGACCACTGACCACGGCAACTCTTACAAAGGAAAAACATTTCATTGGGGTGGCTTACAGTTTCAGAGGTTTAGTCTGTTATCATCATGGTGGGACATGGCGGCTGACATGGTACTGGAGAAGGAACTGAGAAATCTATAGATTGCAGGCCATAGGAAATGACACACTGGGTGTGGCTTCCGAATACAAGAGACCTCAAAGCCCACCTCCACAGCGACCCACTTCCTCCAACAAGGCCACACATCCTAATAGTGCCACTCCCTTTGGAAGCCATTTTCTCTCTAACCACAGCTTCCATATATATATAAATATGTATGTATGTATGTATGTATGTATATATATATGTGTGTGTGTGTGTGTGTGTGTGTGTGTACATGTAAGCTTCTACAGATATGAATTTAAATGAAGTCATATATAATGCAGGAGACAATGCCCTAACTAAACATCTAACGCTACCAGTGCCAGGAATAGGTGACATATGGTTGACTTATGGACCATGCAATCCCCTTCTCCAATACCACTGCTAAGGCTTCTGGCTGTTCTTCACAACCTGATGGTGAGGCCCTATTAGTGAAGACATTTACTGTGTCATTTAACACAGAAAAGTTGAGCTGATGCCCAACTAGAAGCTTCAGCCCTACTGACTAGCATTTGTGGTGCTGGAAGGGGGGTACTCCGCACACCATAGGGGGTGAAAGGTAATCATCAATATCACAAATCTACAAATCCTGAGACCTATAATAGCAATTCTCCTGCAAGATATACTGGTGCAATAGTGGCACAAACATTATAGGAGTAACCAACCACTTTTTTATTGGATTTAAGGCCCATTCCATGAGACAGAATCCATATCTGACACCACTAAAGTTGCCAAGGACCTAAGAGCAAACAGGTCATAGGCCCTGGGGAAAAACCTACTACTATTATTCAGCTAAAGGAACAAAGCAAGAAAATTACTCCTAATGACATATTGTTATATCCATAGATCAGTGTATCACTCAACCCTTGCTTTCTTTAGCAGTAGATTGGAATTAACACAAAAACCCACAACTTGACAATGTACACAGAAAGAGAGAGTCTTTGGACTAAATGAGATATCTTTATCAACCCCTTCCCCTCAAGGCTTAGGGATCTATGCAGAAAAGGAAGGAGAAAGATTGTTAGAGGTGATAGACAACTCCTAGGAAATAATGTCCTCTGGACATATCAGGACTGATGCACATATGAACTCACAGAAATTATAGCAGCATGCACAAGGTCTCTACAGGTTCAAGCCAGATGAGATCCCAGCAGTAAGAGGAAGAAGTAGACACAGGGTCCTACCCCCTAGCCATAAAGCTATTTGTAAATGATACATGGTACAATGGGAAAAAAATCAGTTTCCTACAATGGAATCTCATTAGGTATATTAACCACACTTCAGGCCATGCCCCATCCCCAGGAATAGTCAGTCAATACAAAATAAAGTGTGTGTGTGTGTGTGTGTGTGTGTGTGTGTGTGTGTGTGTGTGTGTGACAGAGAGAGAGAGAAAAGAGAGAGCGAAAGAGAGAGAGCTTTTGCTTCTTTTTGACTTTTTTAAATAATTTTTTGTTTTGATTTTGGTGTTTTAAAGAGAAAGAACAAAGCTAGATGGGGAGAGGCCTGGGGATAGTCAGAGGAGTGGACAAAAACTATCAAAATATATTGTATGAATGTAATTTAATTTTAAAAAAGAAATTCAAAGTGAGCCAGGAAAAAAAAAAGAAAGAAAAGAAAAACAAAACAAAAACTATTGCCCTGTACTAAATCAGCATAACAATCATGTTTGCCTGTCCTTTATGGTGGCATCCCTTTCTGCAGAACTGAATATCTGTGTATGAAAAAACTGTTCCATGAAGCAGAATAAATAGGAACAAAAAAAAAACCAATATAAGTAAGACAACATATTATGTTAAATAAAAAATTTGAGATGCAAAACTATATGTATACAACTTAAATTATATTGAAAGATGTACAGAAGCAAAATCTTGGAGACAGGAAATAGCTAAAGGTTGGAGTGCTGATTGCAAGTTGATAAGAGGCATATTTTGAAGTGATGAAAAAGTTGTACAATTTTTTTCATTGCTCATTTTTCTTCTTATATAATCCCTAAGGATTAAAAATATTTTGTGCAAAAAAAGGAAAAAAAAACTTCTGGCCTAGGTGTTCAATAGGAATTCACTTTATGAGTACCCAAAATAGGTTCATGAAGTAAGAAAAGAAGGAAGGGAGGGAGAAAGAGGGGAAGGGAAGATTGGAGGGAGGGAAAGAGAAAAGGAGGGCAAAGAAAATATACAACAATAAAAATAGTCTGTCAGTGTTCATAGTTTCCAGCACTTCATCCATTTCTGTCACTGTGGCTGCCAGTAAGAGTTCCAGGATAAACGTGTAACACCATTTTAGGAAGAGTTTGGGTTTTCAAGCCTTGGCAAAATGCCTCTGTGAGGTTGGGCATCGAGTCACTGAGGATGAGCCACTGCATCTTCACATGGGTTGCCCATTTCTTCAGAAACCCTCAGCTGGCTCTGAGCTGCTTTCCTGCAAAGCATTTGATAACTGGTAGCATCAGCTTAGCTCTCTACATATTCAAGTCCTGAGCAAATTATAGGACCCGAGTCCCCTGGACTGAGCCAGTATGGGCAATGCAGAAAGACACAGGAAGAGGTGAACTGAAGGAAACCCTGAATGCTGTATGTCAGAATTCAAAAAGTAGTTGAGATAAAACAGAGAAAGTCTTCCTCCCCTCCCCACCACCCCAAAGACAAGTTCTAAGACTTGTCCAGGAGATTTATCAAGAAGTCACTTATTCAACAACTTGAAGACAACCTGCTTGGGGAGGTATTAGGCATAGTGCTATTCCCAGATAAGCCCACTGAAACCCCCAACATCACTGCCTGGAGAGCAGATATGTTTGTTAAGCTTAATTCCCTTATAGTATGATATTCTCATGGGCTGGGAATATGGCTCAATGGTACAGTGCTTTTCTAGCATGAACATCCTAGGTTATGCAGCCCCCAGGAACAACACCACACACACACACACACACACACACACACACACACACACACACACACACACACAGGAAGAGAGAGACAGACAGAGAGAGAATCAGTAAATGTAAGCAAAAATACAATACTCTCATATCTGTCTTCTGCCCAAGGTTATTCCCCTCAAGGGTGGATAAATTGGATAAATAGCTCTTAAAATGCCTCTTAAGGTCCATAGAATCTACTGTCTGAAACTTGTTTGGTTTAGCTTTACAGAATATGTAAGGCAACTTGAATTCTTCCAGTACTTCCCCTACATGCACTAATAAATCATGAGCCCTTTGTTCTCATTTGAATAAAACCACTCTATTCCAGAGCATCACCTCCATGTATCGGCATCTCACACCCTGCCCTCTCTACATGGAGAGGTAATGTTCTCTGTTCTCTGTTACTTACCTAAATGTTATGGAAAATAAAACAACTCCTCTTAAAAAGGTATCCCACAGCAACTTCAAGGCTTATGCTTTAAAGTCAATTTGATGATAATACATAGGTATTACCTTTCTAGTGATTTGTTTGTTTCTACAGTTATTGCAACTGATTAGGATAGGTGTATTTGAAACATTCATTCAATATTTAGCATTATTCAGAATGCCTTCTCTGTGCAGACATAGTGATGGGATCCAGAAATAGAAAGGGGAAATAGATATCCTTCCAAGCTTGAACCACATCAAGGCAGTCCTGTAAACATGATGGCAAAGATATGATGAACCAAGAAAGAAGCGGAGTCTCCATCCAGCAACAGCTTCTCCAGAGAAGGGCAAAGTCAGAGCTGTCCAGCAGGTCCTAGGTGGTTCACAAGAGGCCAACCAGGGGCATAAGACGGGATGGAAAAATGGCAGACTCCAGCCTGGGAGAGCAGCCTGGAAAAGGCTATTTGTTTAGGGAATTCCATGCGGGTCTGGAACTCAGGAGCACACCAAGAGAGAAAACTTGGTCAGGAATCAGACCACAGTGGGCTCAACATGCCAAGCTATTGCAATCCAGCTTTCTTTAGCAATATTAGGGAGCCTATGGACATTTTCTTCAAGGGGAAGCAAGGTAGCATGAGAAAAATGATGTTTCAGAAAGATCAACCTCACATTAGACTGTACGTTGTGATACATTTTGCCGAAACCCAAATGCAGTTTTTTTTTTTTTTTTTTTTGGTTTTTCGAGACAGGGTTTCTCTGCGTAGCTTTGCGCCTTTCCTGGAGCTCACTTGGTAGCCCAGGCTGGCCTCGAACTCACAGAGATCCGCCTGGCTCTGCCTCCCGAGTGCTGGGATTAAAGGCGTGCGCCACCACCGCCCGGCTCCCAAATGCAGTTTTAAATAACAGCAAAATAAAATGACTAGAAATATTCTAATGTTTTGAGATTCAGGAATATATTTCTAACAAACTCATGGTAAAACCTATTATCTGAAATTAACTTTAATAAGTGAAAATGGAAATATAGTATATCAAAATATGTGACATGCAGGTAGTACTTCATTCAGAAGGATATACATAACCTAATGAGAATATTAGGACAGGAGAACCTCTCACAGTGAATGACATCACTATCTGTCTCAAGAAAAGGGGCAAGTCAACACAAAGGAACTAAAAGCAAACCTGAGAGTAAAACTTGAGCAGACAAGGAGTCCAGCAGCAGAAACAATTATCCAAGTCAAAAGCTGTCTTTGACTGAAGACAAAGTAGGAAAGGCACAAATAAACAGTATCAACAACAAAAAGAGAATCTAGCTGCAGAGTATGCAGGCATTCAAAGGGCTATCCTGAATACTTTTCTGTAAACATATTGAAAACCAAAGCAATACTGGAAAGTCCTACTAAAAACTTAATTTATCAAAACTGACACAGGAAAAATAAAATAGCAATTCTGTACCGATTAAGTAAGTTAAATCCATGACCACAACTTAATTTTACTAAAGAAAACTACAGTCCTCTATCACTTTACCACTGGATTCATCTACACCTTTTACCACAAGAAAGTCATAAGAACCTCCCAGAGAACTGTGACAAGGAAACAACCAAGCAAGGAAACTATGGACTTGACAGACAAATCTCTCTTGTGAACAGACACACACACACAAAAACAAACAAACAAACAAACAAACAAACAAAAACCAAATGTCTAATAAATTAAAACCAAGCACATAGGAAACAGAGCAAAAGGAAACATAGTTAGCTAAAAATGAAAAAATAATTGTAATTCACTAATTTAAAGGGACTAGAAAAGAAGCATCATGTGATCTGTACAATAAAGTGAGAAGTATCTGCTAGTGATTATAATGCAAAAAAGTAATCAAAGTGAACTTCCTAAATTTGATGTTGAATGTTTGACAACAAAATGCTACAGCACAATACTGAAATATGGAAAGCTTTCCTGTTGATCTAACTTAAAACTGAGTGTGCCTATTATCACGTCTTCAAGACTGTATCTGAGTGGTACAGTGCTTGTGCCACATGCAAAAGGCCCTGTGTCTAAATGCTAGCAAGATTATGTTAATCATAATGATGATAGTAATAGATTATATGCAAAGTCTTCACTAATTCAAATAATTAGTAAATTAGACCATCTACCAGACATGAATGTAAGAAAAATATGTGAGAAAGATTCTTGCAAAAGATTTAAAAGTCCCCAAAAAGGACCAGTAAGATGGTTCACCCACTGAAGATGGTTGCTACCAAGTCTAATTGAGGAAGAAGAAGAGGAGGAAGAAGAAAAAAGAGGAAAAGGACGAGTTTTATCCCATGGAGTTATCAGGTGGAAAGACAGAAATAATTTTCTCCAATTGTCCTCTCATTCCACATGTGTGTTATGACTTGCCCATGCACATACACACAAAAGAATAATTTATGATAAAAATGAATTGCAAGGAATTCTCAAAGAATTAATAAAACATTTTAAATATAAAATATTAAGTCCTACATCTATAGGAAATGTCTTACTAAAAGAATTTCGAATAGTCTAAATAAGTGGGGTGATAATCCATGTTTATAGAAATCTACCATTTTGGAAATAGGAAATCAGGCTGGAGAGATGGCTCAGCCATTAAAGGCTAGGCTCATAAACAAAACTAGACATAAGAAACCACTCTAAACTTGTCTCTAGATTCATTGTAATGCCAAGTAAAGTCCTTACAGATCATTTGGTTGGAACTGACAGTAATTTTAAAATTCATCAAAAAATGCAGAGAAGCAGACAATATGTTTTAAATTTAAAAAGAACAAAGTTGAAGGATTCATATTTGCAAATAGTAAGACTTATTACACATTATTTAATTCTGGGTCTGATCCCATTTGTTTTTATAGTAATCTAAGTGCAACATGAGTAGACAAAGATAAAGAAGAAAGAGAAAGGAGTGAAGGAGGGGAAGAAAGAGGAGAGTAGGAGAAAGAACAGGAGGAGGAAGAGGAGAGGAAAGGAGGGAAGATAAGAAGAGGTAAAGAGGAGGAAGGAAAGGTGAGGGGAGAAAAAGGAAGGGGGAAAAGGAGGCTGCCACCGTTAGCAAATATAAATTATTCTTCAGGTACCCTGTCCTAAAATGATGGTTTCATTCACTAGGGCAGTCCGCTCTTTGGTTGCTCAGTGGAGGCTATCATGGCAGACTCTCCTGGCTGTGTTCCTTTTAGATTTGTGAAACTATGGCTCAGGGAAGCCCTGCAGCCTGAGGCTCACTCAGTCCCCACAACAGAGTAAATCTTTCAGAATTTATCTGTGGGTGGGATAATGGGGTACACATGTGTGTCAGCTGGACACAAAGCACTGTTTGCTCCAAAAGCAGCCCCATCATCTTAGTTACCACAGCAGGTATTTCAAGCCACTTAAAATGTTAAGCCATTTTGAGTTCTTGGTGTTGATCCCATGCCTTTGAGCCTCTTGTGAAACACTGTTGTGATTTAGATGTAAACTACCACCAAGTCATTGCTGGCTTGATTTCGGTGGGGAGGAAGTATTCCAGACTGGCCTTGAAATCACAATCTCCCTTTCTCAGCCTTTAGTTTCAAGCTATTTACCACATCCTGATTCATTCCTGAACTTAGAAAGAGGGTTGGTTTTATTGTAGTGTTTTTAAAGTTCATCCTTAGGCTGTTTCTACTACCTGTTTTTACTTCTACTGAACTCACACATGTGTTTGAAGAAAATAGTGGGCTTTTGTTTTTGCTTTGTCTTTTAAGGCAAATTGCCCAGAGTCAGGAGAATCTTCTCTGAAGGAAACTGTTTCTTAGCTTTGGCTCTAGGTTCTAGGTGTATCAGTTTTACTAATATAATGCACTTCACTGATGACTGTTCTTCCAGAAACTGCAAGAAAGAAAGAAATAGGAAGGAAAAAACCCTAGAATACAGAAAACATCATCTGGGATCTGGCCTGTCATGCTGAGGACTGAGGAGGAAGGAGATAAATCCTGTAGAAGCCATTTCTTTCTGGTCACAGTTTGTGAGAAACTTCCCTGATGATGAGCAAGTCACATGACCAAAGACACAATGAGCAATGAAAACATCCTAGAAAGTGGAATGGACAGAAATGAGAAAGATTTCAGGAATACCCAATGATATAACAGATCCAAAGGGCTCTCCCGCCTTCTGAGTCAACCCAGCCCCATAAAGACCCTGAGAAGAGCTAGTATCACAACAGAAGAAATAATTGTAAGCACAGCACACAATATACCTAGGAAATTCTGTATATAGTGTGTGTGTGTGTGTGTGTGTGTGTGTGTGTGTGTGAGAGAGAGAGAGAGAGAGAGAGAGAGAGAGAGAGAGAGAGAGAGAGAGAGAGAGAGAGAGAGAGAGATCTGTTGGCTCTCCTAGGACAAGCCCTGATCACCCCTCAATGTTTGCAGGGCAAGGAGAGTACCACCCACCCAAGATGTTTCCCATTTGAAAAAGGGCATCAGGAAGGAAAAGAAAAGTGAAGAAGGTTTAAAAGTCACCCATTCCCCTCCACTCCCACAAAGGGCCTCACTGTAGACAGCACTGTGGGTAAGTGTGGTCTCCCCCCCACCCCCCCCCCACCCCCGGTGATGTCTATGTCTGCTTGTCCTCCCTGACTCTTGAGAGTTGACAGGAAACCAAGTAGGGAGAGCAGCTGAAGCCACTTCAGTTCACCTGGCACTTGGGTAGCAGGACCAAAGTGCCACTCCAGAAGCAGGAATACAGGACTTTAGTCTAGTAGGGCTTCCTTCTAAATGGCTGCATAATTGTGCCGGGCCAGAAAAAAAAAAATCCAAGAACCAGAGAGTATAGGGGCATCACTGCTGTGTGGAGGTATATGCAGGAAACGTAGTGGGTCTCCTCCCAGACCCCGGGAAGAATAGAAGGTTGGAAACAGAACCTTAGTCCTCAGCAGGGAATGGAAGAGGATGGGAGAGGTAGGGAAGGGTGGATAGCCAAGCCACGTTGCCATAGGGGGAAGGACCTTGATCTTGGGGCTCTGTGCTTTTGCTAGTTGTCTGGATCCAGGTGGGAAGGGTTTGTTCTCACTACTGTTGAGGAACAAGAGCAGCTCATAGGAACTGGATGGGAAACTCTCCAAAATACCCTCCTCAGCATGTGGGGGTTGACTGACCTCAAAGGTAACTAGTCACAGACAGGCACCAAGAAAAGAGTGAGAAGGGGAAAAGACCATATCCTCAAGAAGTGTGTGGAAAGCATCCTGACATTGTTCTAACTGAGGGTGGCACTTCCCAAAGTCAGCATCACATTCTATCTTAGATAGCTTAGGCCTGTCGTTAGACTCCATATGAAATGCCATGCACTGTTGATGGTTCTGACTTTGTAGAGTGGAATGGCAGTGTCAGCTACAGAGACTGAGCAGCTGATGCTCTCTTGTGAGGGTTTGAACTGACCAATGATTTTGAACCACCCTCCTTGAACACTGGGTGTTTACAGGCATCGTTAAGGTTTTCTGTGTACAAATACTTCAGAAATCTGGGTTAAGCAAAGTCAAACCATTTGCTTAGTCATTGCCTTCTCTAAGACCTTAACACTGGGAATCCCTGAGCTGAGGCCATGTTTAGCCCTGTCCTGCTGGATCATACAAGGCCCCCAAGGATTCAAGCTCTGTCTTATACGGGGTTTGCAAAGTGATACTCTTGCCACTGCTCAGGGCTCCACATCTTTAGGTCTCTCCTTTGAAAAGTATGAGAGAAGACTGCAAACAAAATTAATGTCTCACAAATAATGATCACTCCAGTGTTTCCTTTCATAGGCCTCCACTCAGTTTCCTTAAATTTTGAAAACTTTCATTTGTATTTCAAAAGGATCTATGTTTGGGCTGGAGAAATGTCTCAGCAATTAAGAGCACTAGACTCTCCTACAGTACACCTGGGTTCCAGTTCCAGCAGCCACACTGGGTGGCTCACAACCGCCTGTAACTCCAGTTTCAGGGGAACTGATACCCTCTTCTGACTCCCAAGGGCTCTACATGCATATGGTGCCCATACATACACTGTGACACACCCATATTTTAAGAAAGAATCTGTTTTATGAGAAATTTATAAAATACCCTTAGAACAGACAGAAAATAAAATAAAAATTGTATCTCTCAGAGACATTAATGACCAATGATTCATACATGAGCAGTTATGAACTTATCAGTAACACATATTTGTCTCCATCTGTATGTATGTTGTATATATAATGTTGTATATATAATATGTTACATATATTCATTTCTTTATATTTATTTTCTGTTTCTTGTATTTTCAATGGAAACTTTGGAAAAGTAGGGAAGGTTTGAAAGAGTTTGAAATAAGGTACCTTTTAACTTTCATCTCAAGCAGATTTTAGCTGGGGGCTATTATTTATGTGACCAACATGCCACAGTCACAGTCAGAGAGCAGCCTTCTCTCCTTCCTGCCTCTTCAATGGTTAACTCTGAAACTCCCCTTCTTCACAGAAGGCTAGCTCCCTGCCCCAAGGCTGAGCAAGCTTGCTCCTACTTGTAGCTCTTGCTGAGTTCACAAGTATTTACATGTACACCAGGCTGGACCATAGACAAAACAGAAGAGCGAGAGTACCAAATGACAATTGGAGTCCTAGGAGATGCCCAGTCGCCCAGTTATCATCACAAGTCCTTTAAAAAGAAAGAAGCTGCATGTAGTAGTGCAGCCTCTAGTCCCTGGACTTGGATGTAGGAGGCAAGAGGATCATAAGTTCAAGGTCACCCTCTGCTACGTAAGTTTGATGATAGCCAGAGCCACATGAGACCCTATCTCAAAAGAAAAGAATCACAAATTTTATATTGTGTGTGGGAAAAGTGTTCTAAGCCAAAGTAAGAAAAAGAAACAAGGTGAAAGAAAGGGGTTGAGGGGGACAAAACGGGAACACGGGAGAGATGGGGGCGGGGCTTCCAAGGAGATTAGGTTTTGTAAGTACTGGCAACATGGGGCACTCTACTAAGAAATCATGTCACAAAGGTAAAACAACCTGTGCTTCTTGGGCTTGTTTACTTGTTTGTTTTGTTCTAATCTATGCTTGGGGTTTTTAGTTTTTTGTTTTGTTGTTGTTTTTGTTTGTTTTTATTTTGTCTGTTTTTTCCTAAAAAGAGAAAGAAAGAAGGCATGGAGTTGATTGAGTGAGGAGATGGAGATGATGGGAGGAAGACTGTGATCAAAATATACTGCATAAAAAAAGGTATGTGCCTGAAATGGAGACATTATTCCATAGTGAGGTTTGTCCACACATTGCAGCCCCAGTCAAACAGGAAAATGCTTGGTCAGACTCGTTCATTATTATAATCTGGAGTTTTTACAGCTGCCTACAGGATGCCCAATAATCACATTTATAACTTTAATCAAAGGGACCAAATGAATGTTCATTCAATAAAATAATCAGTCATCTCTAGTTATGTCTGTCATGAAGATAAATATGATTGAGACAAGATAGATAATGGGCATTTCCATTTTAAACTTACGCTGACCTTCAGTCTTGGTTTTCCCTGGAAGAAATGTTAAGAGAGTTGTGACAGGAACCAGCAAAGAAAGCAGGCCCCACTGTGTCCAGATTCTGTAACCTACCCATTTCTCTCCCCTTAACATTATTCCTCTTCTATTTAATATGCATTATCAACTTAGCAAGTCAACTCTGTCCTGTTCTGATCTTAACCTATAGATAGCCACTTCTCCACTTTTTCATTTTGCATTTTCTTTTGATAGTTGGAAAAGAAACCCCAGGCTGACCTGATGTGTGGAGTCTCTGTACTTTAGTACCAGGAGAGCTGGAAGTTTTCAAGTGATCTCATTGCACTTCTTTACCCTTCTCTTTTTATTTTCCCTTTAACCGAAACTGCAACATCTCCCTGCCCTTGTCCTTAATGTTTCCCCTTAATATTAGTGAATCATTGTTCATAATGTTCTTATTTACTTTTCCCCTCCTCTGCTTTTTCTCCATTGACCTAATACCAACTACTAGGTTTTGTTTGGAACCACTCTGCTCTCCCCTCCCCCACTTCCATTCATGTAAACTGTACCATCAGTGTTTCTTCATGTCCTAATATGATTGAGGTTTAAGGTGTTCATTTGTTTGTTTGTTTTTTAATTTGGCTATTATTACTTTTTTTTTTTTTTTGAGATAGGGTTTCTCTGTGTAACTCCCCTGGCTGCCCTGGAGCTTGCTCTGTTGAACAGGCTGGCCTCAAACTCATAGGTCTACTTGCCTCTGCCTCCCAAATGCTGAGTTTATTACTTTATTTTCATAATGGACATTACCAGGAATACTGACAATATTTGCAGTATTCTATTTTTGGTGAAATAATGGTGACAAAGCCTAGTGCATTCAAAACCAGTCTAGCAAAGAAAAATCACACATGTCAGCACTATTATAACACAATCCCTCTTGAACACTATAAACTAGTGATTGAAAGAATAAGTATGATTTAAAAAGAATTCCAGCCATTGACATAACCCTAGCTCTCCAAGTCCCAATGCAAACCCAGAAGAAACATAAAAAAACAAAAGCAACAAGGATTCTTTAAAAAATTATTAATCTTATAGTAATGGCATCTAATAACATTAAATTAAATGAAATTTCAGACGAAGAATTCAAAAGAATTATTATAAGCATGCTCAAAGAAATAAAGCAGGAAAAAAAATCAATTCCAAAATGAATTCCCAGAGAACATAAATGGTCGAATGAAATAAGTCAAAATAGTATATTATAATACATGGAAGCTGAGTTCAATAAAGAAATACAAGTACTGGGAAAAATAAAACCATTTACTGTAATGAAAAATTCAATAAGGCAAACAGGTAAAGCCTCACTAAAATAATAAGTTATGGGTAGGACACAATATAAGGTTTGAGGGAAGAGATGAATTAATAAAGTACAAAGAGAATAGTCAAGATGCATGAAATACCAGGAAAAAAGTCAAATATATGAATCATGGATTCAAATCTAAAGATTAAAAATAAGCATTTCATGCTAAAGGCATAAAAAACACTTTCAATAAATCATATCAAAAAGTTGCTAAACCTAAGGAGATACTCATCTATGCACAGGATGCCATTAGAACACCCAGTGAGAAGAGAAAGAACCTCTTGATGTCACATTATAGTTAAAACACTGAACATACAAAACAAAGCACGTATATTGTAAATTATAAGAGAGACACACTACATCCCATATAAAGACAGGTCAATTACAATAACAGCAGGGTTCTCAACGGAAACATAAAGCCAGGAGGGCATTAATGAAGTATTGCAAACACTGAAGGACAAATGCTTCTTGTGTTTATGTAGTAAAACATCTGCCATAATTGAAGAAGAAGACACCCTTTCCACAACAAAAAGAGAGTAAAAGGATTCATGACACTGAGCCAGCTGTACAGACACACTGAAGGAATCCTTAGATTGAAGAGAAAGACAAACTCATCCCAGGAGGTACAGGAAAAAAATCACCCATACTAGAAAAGTTGTTAAACACAAGAGGAACCAGAAAACACTAAACACTATCAAACCAATGAAGTGACAAAAATCAATACATATCTCAGTAATAACTGAATAAAAATAGTCTAAATCTATCAATAAAAAATGCAGATTGAAATAAAAAATAGCCCCACTTGGTACCTCAAAGAAGGATACTTCACCATCAAAGATGCAAACTCAAAGTGAAAAGGATATTCTGAGCAAATTGAACTCCAAAGGAAGAAATATTGCTGTTCTAACATCTGAATAAAACAGAAATAAAGGTTATTTCATACTGATTAAGGGAATAATCCATCAAGAAGACATTATAGTTTTAAGTATATGTATAAAATATATGGGTACATTCAATTTCATAAAACAAATACTATCTGATATAACACAGATGAACACCAATACAAAAAGGGTGACTTTAATACCCCTCTATGATCAAAAGACATGACTTGCTGTCAAAAAAATAAGCAAATATCTCAGTTAAACGGCATCACAGAGCAAACAGTGCTAATAGTCATCTGTGGAACAGTCCATACAAACACAAAAGAATGCACATTCTTTCAATGTTGGAGCAAAATAAGTTTCAAATATACAATGAAATAAAACCAGAAATCCACAGCAGGAGAAAATTATAGAAAATACACAAAATCATAGAGATTAACTATATAGTGGACATGGAAAAAAATTAAAAGACATACAAAATTTCCTATAGATTCAGTCCATTTTC
Source organism: Peromyscus maniculatus bairdii (assembly GCF_049852395.1). Taxonomy (NCBI): domain Eukaryota; kingdom Metazoa; phylum Chordata; class Mammalia; order Rodentia; family Cricetidae; genus Peromyscus; species Peromyscus maniculatus. The sequence continues at coordinate 79,269,565 of NC_134854.1, forward strand.
TATAAAATTTCCAATGTGTTTCTTTGGTTGATGGTTGAAATAATTCTAAAATGCATACAAAAGCACAAGCACTTAGAATAGCCAAAACAATCCTGAGCCAAAAGAATGGTGCTGGGGGCATCATAATCACATTTGGTTTCAAGAATACAGAACCATGGTAACAAAAATAGCATAATAAAGGCACAGAGACACACATGTTGATCAATGGAACAGACAGATGTAAACACAAGCAAATACAACCACTAGAGTTTTCTTTTACACATATGCAAAAATACACATTGGGGAAAAGACAGTGTACTCAACAAATGATGCTGGCAAAATCGTGTATCCACATGTAGAAGAATGAGACTAGATCCCTATCTCTGAACTTGAAAAAAACAAGAATGTAAACTGAAAACTGATTAAAGATCGGAATATAAGACCTGAAACACTGAAGCTATTTATTGAAAAAAAAAAGGCTATTGCCATTTCTCTGGTTGCTTTCTAGAACTTGAAGGTAAGAATGTTTGCTGAAGACCCTACACATTAGCTCTCATAGTGTCAGCAGGTGCAGTGGAGATGAGTATTTGAAGTAACTGGGGTGCACATACACAGTGGCTCTCTCAGCAACATCGAATGTAGTTACGCCATCTGCATGAAAATATGTGCAACTGGAGGTAATTATATTAAGTGAATTAAGTCAGTCTCAGAAAGACAAATGCTGTATGTTTTTTATCATTTTAGGTATATCATTTAGGTAATCACATATGTTTATATGACATATAGAAGTAAAACTATCTAGTGGTTCTCAGCCTTCCTAATGCTGTGATCCTTTAATACAATTCCTCATGTTGTGGTGACTCTCAACCATAAAATGATTTTCATCGATACTTGATAACTGTGATTTTGCTACTGTTATGAATCATCATGCAAATATTTTTGGAGATAGAGGTTTGCCAAAGGGGTCATGACCCACAGGCTGAGAACCACTTGTCCAAGAGAACAAAGGAGACTACTGGCAGGGAATGGTGAAACAGGAGGTGTGAGGTAAGGGGAAAGTGTGTTCTGTGAACAATATATACTTGTGTAAAAATATCTAATGTACAATGAATAAACACAATAAAAATTTTAAGTTAAAATAAAAAGTGTATAGCTGCAGATTTGAAGATGAGTACATAATATGTGTAAACGTCTTCCCAGTGCTGTTAAGCCAGTCTTTCTCAGTCTGTGGATCACGACACCCACAGGGTTGCAGCATTAGGAAGGCTGAGAACCAGTGTTAAATCCTCAGTGGCTGCTCTGCGTGTGTACACGGGTAAAGACACCCACTGTATTAGGCACTTGGCTGCTGTATAAATAACCATGATGCAAAGCTGAACAAAAGTGAAAGGATTGACTGTGAAGAAAGAACAGATCTTAGACAGAGCCACAGACCTTGGTGTGTGTGTGTGTGTGTGTGTGTGTGTGTGTGTGTGTGTGTGTGTACACACGCACATATATGTTTATTATCTCAGGGCCAGAAGTAATTGTAGTGAATGACAAGTTCTGAGATTTCAGGTAGAAGGAAGATAAACTTGTTCAAAGAGGCAAACAATGTTAAAAAAAAAAAAGAAAAGGGGGGGTGAAGGGTTCACAACATGCCCCCATGGTCAGGCGTGTTTGCGAATGCCTGGCGGACCTGGATACCTCCGCCTAGCCAGTTCCAGGTCAAGATAGCCATTTCTGGGTCAAGGCGTCTCATGTGACCAGGATCCGTGACAGTTGTATGGTTACGTAAGAGGGCTCAGCGTAGCCATGTGATCTGCACAGGCGTGGAACGGTTACGTTGACCTGTGCATGCCACCCAGCCTTTATAAGCCGGCGCCATATTCCTGGCTCCTTCTTCTCCACACACATGTCTCTTCCACAGGCCTGTGCGCTTTCTGTCCCTTTTATCTTTAATAAAAACTCTTATTAGCGGATTCCGTCGTGTTTCATGACATTTCCTTGCAGGGTAAGAGCACAGCACCGCAAAATAACTAACAGGGGGTGCATCTAAGATAAGGTACAAGGAAATGCAGTCTTCATGACCAGAAAACTTCTGCATGGCTCTTTCCTTCCCCAGATTTGACGGGCTTCACCCCATAGGTCTGTCACGGAGAAAATCAACAAGCATTATCAGGACCAGCAAAACTTTATGGGAAGGTGTTTGGTCCATTTTATAATGAGCCCATGACACGGCTCTATGAAGCTGTTCTGAAAATTATGAGCTGATGGTCCCAACCTGGGAGGACTTGAAAAGACCAGTGGGCTCCAGTTCTTCCCTGTGTCTTCATGGAAATGGATTGGATCTTTTCCCCTTTTGACAAATGAATGTAGCTCCATGAATGAGGCTCCCATGATCTGGCTCTTGGGAGGAAGGAGAGAAAAGTCTAGAAGGTGACCTCCCTGCCATTTTGGAAAAGTGTTGTTATTTCATGGTCCATGTCCTTAGCTGGGGTTATTAGCACTGTAACCTTCCTCAGTGAGCAAGTTATAGGATCCTCGTGACAAGCGAAGAACATGTCTCAAGCCAAGAAAGCAGCTGGAAATAGTATGGGCATATTATACAGGTGTAGAAAGTAAGGTCTCAGAAGTCAAATCTACTGCTTTGGGACATAAAGTCAGTGAAAGTCAGGAACTAAAAACAGTTTTCCACTTCCAATGTAGGTTCTCCAGCCTAATTTCTTACTGTATTGCTTTTCTAAAATGGAAAACTAATGTATTTACTCTGAATTAAGTTTGTATTGAGTCAACTGAGCTCTGTGTAGGCATAAGCAGGGTAGGGGCGATTTGGCATTGTTTGTTCTTTCCTGTATTTATTGGTCAGTCCTGTGCCCGACTCTGTTTGAGATACAACAGAACCACAGTAAATCAGACAAAGCCCACTGCCACACAGAGCTTACATATGAAAGGCTTACACAACCATCAAAAGGCTGCCTTAGCCTAAATTGTAGAACTTAGGAAGCACGTGGCTGATGGAAGCAACCCGGGCTCTGGCCCCATCAATTCGCAGCCCTTCCTGTAGGAACTGGGCTGCTTTTCAATTTCGTTGTCAAGTTAGGTTCCAGATTTGAGGCTGAAGAGGGCCATGGACTGTGAATTGCTGCCAATTCCTGCATGGATGATGTATTCTCTACATCTTCTTGCAGGGAGACTCCCATGGAATTGAAGCAGCTCCAAGTGAGACAATCCCACTTGACAGAAAAGTCATCACTCCAGCCACAGGTAGGAAGACATGTTATCAGCAAGTGACTCCAGTCCTGACACAGCCCTCATGTCATATACAGCAAGCTCTGAGGGTGGCTAATTGTCATAGGGATCATTCTCCTCTTTAAGATGCAAGATGTATTTGATTTTGTGCTCTAAATTCCCAGAGGTTGGATTTGAGGAAAGTAAGATTTTAGTAGGCATTGATTGCATTTTAAAGGTTGTGAGTTCCTTTCAGGATTCAGTAACTTTTCACCAATGCAGTCATCAAATGAGTTTTGCTCTTTAAAACAAATTAATGTCAACTTAAGTATGAATGAGTCAGACCTGTGACTCTCCCAGCACCAGGCTTCATTATACCGCTGACATTAAGCCTTGGAGAACCAGTTTTAAGGCTTTGTGAATATACTGTGAACGAGCCTGCTGGAGAAATGGTTTTCTTAATGACTTAATGACATTTCTCAAGACTGTGTTAGAATAAGTTGTTTTTTCACATAATGAATAAAAGAAAAAGATCAAGACATGGGAAAATTACAGAACTTGGGCAATAATTTTTTCTTCCCCTAATTACTATATTGAACTTATATTAAAGACCTGGCAAGCTATCAATCCTGATCCACACTGCAATTCTCCATGTTCCTTCCTAGCAACCAGACTCTCCAGTAAAATATTCCCCTCCAGTTAGGAAACTGGGTGATTGACTTGTCTTATCAAGAGAGCTCTTAAGCACTTACCCCTGTGCTCTGGAAAAAAGTCCACCGAGAAGTGAAATAGTGAATAGCTCAGATTCAAATCATTGTCTGACTCAAAACCTATGGAAATAATGTAATAATGTTGAATGTCACCCACAGCCCCATTGATCAAAGGCTGTCAATGACATTTTGTATCGAAGGCATATCCAATACTAAGTCACAGAGGACTTACAAGAAGTCAAGCTGATTAGACTTCCATAATTAGAATGTAAATTCATTTATTGATTAATTATATCAAACAGATCTATTAGCAGCTACTGATTTTGCAACAAGCTCATTTTCTATTTCAATGACAGATACTAAATATTTAACAGAATTTAAATTTCTTATTTGCCCCCTACCTTATTTGCAGTTTCCCTGTGCTAAGCTCAAATGAAAGATGACAGACAGGGACAGCCTGGATCACAATTTCCTTTCCATCTGACTTCAAAGTTTTGGAAATGAAGTACCTTATATCAACCAAAATTTTCAACTAACTGCCAAATGGGGTAAAATATAATCTCTCTCTCTCTCTCTCTCTCTCTCTCTCTCTCTCTCTCTCTCTCTCTCTCTCTCTCTCTCTCTCTGTGTGTGTGTGTGTGTGTGTGTGTGTGTGTGTGTGTGTGTGTGTGTGTATTTGTATGTATGCATAGATGCACAGGGCAGTTCTGTAGGCCCATGAACACCCATTTGATTTCTCGTTCATCCTGTTGTGGAGTATGTGAGGCGGCAGACATGAGCAAGGAAAGGGAGGGGGAGAGAGGGAGAGGGAGAGGGAGAGGGAGAGGGAGAGGGAGAGGGAGAGGGAGAGGGAGAGGGAGAGGGAGAGGGAGAGGGAGAAGAAGAGAGAGAGAGAGAGAGAGAGAGAGAGAGAGAGAGAGAGAGAGAGAGAGAGAGAGAGAGAAGGAGGGAGGAAGGGAGGGAGGGATGGAGGGAGGCAGGGAGGGAGAGACTGAATTGAAAAACAGTTGTTCCAGCTGAGGTAAACAGCTGAAGACCTAAGTTGCTCTGAACCAAACATTCCCATTTTTTACACCTCCAACTCCCAAGGCTCCTTTCTCCAATCTGGGGAGTCATTCGGGTTAATGAACACCAGCCCATGTCATTTAGGCTTTCTAATTTCTGTTGACACCTCTTTCCTTCTGTCCTTTCCTCTGCTCCATTTTCTTATACATTGTTTTCTTTAATGCTTTATTGCCAACTAGAAAGTTTTGGGAGGCAAGCCCATAGGGTTAGTTTACCATATGTAAGCAAAGAGCTCCAGTACAGCATATAGGGACACTCCTGTTTCACCCGCACCCATCTGAGCCGAGACAGTTAACATCCAACTGGAGCACAGATGACATAAACTGGAATGGCATCACTCCTCTCCTTTCCTCTCCCTCTCTTTCTAGGACCAGGTTGTAAGCAAATAATAATAATGACGATAATTAGCAAAGACACAAATAAATTATGCTGATGTGAGACTGGAATTCAAAACTGAGTTTACATATACTGTTCACGGATGGGGTTGACAGGAACAGGCATCTCCTAAGATACAGTGCACTCTTGTAAACAAGCTCTGGTAGCAGTTTCCTGGTCTCTAGACTGCAACTCGCATGATGTGATCCAGAAGGTAGAAGTTATGACTGTGGCATTAGATTCCTCATCTTCAGTACAGCAAAGGGAGATGTTCCCTTGGCGGCCAGAGGTCTGGTGTGACCTCAGGGGTCACTCCTGGAAGCCAAGCGGAGAGCCCGCTCTTCCCATCCTTCCAACAAGTTTGTGAATGCCTAACACTGCCTATCCAATTCTCCTCTGCTTAAAAACCACAGGTTTTTCTGCTGCCTATAACTTAATTCTGAAGCAGATGTAAAGAGTGTGAAAGTGATAGAGTAAAGATCACTAAGCAAATATCAAGAGTATGTTCCACATACTGGAACACAAAACAGATCACATCCTGAAACATAAAACAAGTACCAACAAACATAGGGAAATTGAAATAACTCATTGTACTTTCTCTGACCATGGTGGGATAGAGCTAGACATCAACAGCAAGAGAAATCACAGAAAATACACACAGTCATAGAAATTAAAAGCACATTATTGAATGATGAATGAGTCATTGAAGAAATCAAAAGAAAATTAAAAATTCCTAACATTGAATGGAAATGAAAATACAACAAACTCAAATCTATGGCAAAGACACTCCTAGAAAGTTTATAGCTCTAAGTACTTACAAAAACAACAGAGAAAATTAAAATCCACAATTTAATGATATACCTTATAAAGCCCCCCCCAAAAAAACAAGACAAATCAAAACCCCAAAACAATAGATGGAGATAAAATAATTAAGATCAGAGATAAAATAAATATAATAGAAACAAGCAGCTCCCAAAAGAAAACAATCCAAAGAGCTAATGAAATGAAGATCTAGAGCTGGTTCTTTGCAAAGAAAAATAGGACTGACAAACCCTTGAGTAAATTAAAGTGAAATATAGAAGTAACAATAAAATTGGAGATGAAAGGGGAGAGTTTACAATCAGTTACCAATAGAAATCAGAAAACCATAATGATATACATTTTTAAAAGGCCTATATCCTACTAAACTGAAAAAAATTTAAATGTATGAATTTCTAGATGAATATGACCTACTGAAATTAAACCAAGATGGAATAAATAATTTAAACAGATCTATAACCAACAAAAAGATTGAAGCACTAATAAAAAGTCTTTCAGCCAAAATAGCCCAGGACCTGATGGATTCACTTCAGAACTCTACCAGAGCTTCAAAGAAGAGCTAACTAATACCCGTATTAATCAAACTATCTCATAAAAGAGGAGAAGAAGAAGGAGGAGGAGGAGGAGGAGGAGGAGGAGGAGGAGGAGGAAGAAGAAGAAGAAGAAGAAGAAGAAGAAGAAGAAGAAGAAGAAGAGGAGGAGGAGGAGGAGGAGGAGGAGGAGGAGGAATGTTTCCAGGCTCTTCTTACAAAGTCAGCTTTACCTTAATACTAAAGTCAGACAAGAAACAAAAAAAAAATGAAAATTACAAACTGGTCTTCCAGTTGCACACAGATGCAAAAGTTCTTAATAAAATACATGGAAGCAGAAGTCAAGACCACACCAAATGTTCGTTCATTATGACCAAGCTGGTTTTATTGGAGAGATGTGGGGAAGATTTTACATATGCAAATTAATAAATATAAGTCATCATATAAATGGATCCAAAGATGAAAATCACATGATGGTGTCAATAGACAATAATAAACATAATAGACATTAACAAAACCCACCAGCTATTCATAATAAAGTTATGGAAAAGAAAGAGATGAAAGGAACATACTCAACATAATAAAGACCATATATGACAAGTTTGTAGTTAATACCATGCTAAATGGAAAAAAATATTCAAAATATTCCCTCAGAGGTCAGCAAGGCAAGCATGGCCACTCTCTGCAGGCCTATTCACCACAGTGGTAGAAGCTTTAGCTAGAGTGATAAGAAGAGAAGGGGATAAAATTAAGACAAATAGTAAGGAAAGATGTGGAAGGACCCTGTTTGCAGGTGACATGGTTTTATATATAAGATGCCCTCAAAACTCCACAAAAAATAATAAAGAATATTTTTGAGCTGATAAACAGTTGCTGCAAAGTGGCAGGGTGTAAAACTAACTTACAAAAGTCAAAAGTCATCCTGGGGCCAGAGAGATGTCTCAGTGGTTAAGAGTACTTGCTACTCTTGTATAGGATCCCACAACACCCACAAGATGACTCACAACCAGCTGTAACTCTAATTCCAGGGCATCTGATGTCCTGTTCTGACCTCTGTGGGCACTAGGCATACATATTATAGTGCACATTCATACATGTAGTGTACATACATACATGCAAGCAAAATACTCCTACACATAAAATAAAATAAATGTAATCTAAAAGAAATTTTAAAAAATTAAGAAACATTATTTAAATCAGTAGCCTTCATACACACCAATGACAAACATACTAAACAAGAAATCAGGAAAACAATCCCATTTAGAATGGTCACAAAAATAAATAAATAAATATCTGGAAACCTAATCAAAGAAATGGAAGACCTTAATAATGAAAATTGTAAGACACTGAAGGAAGAAACTGAGGAAGACACTAAGAGACAGAAAGGCCTCTTATGCTCATGGATCAGAAGATTTACTATAGTAAAAATGAATATCCTACCAAAGCAACCTACAGGTTCAGTGCAATAGCAATCAAAACTCTAGTGCTATTTCTCGCAGACAGAAAAACAATGCAAAAATTTATATAACAGGAAAATGACCAAGGATAGCCCAAATAGTCCTAAATTAAAAAAAAAATACCATAGGAGGTATTGCCATACCCGATCTTGTTATAATGCAGAGCCATACTAATAAAAACAGTATGGTATTGGCAGAGAAGCAGATACATATATCAATAGTATAGAATAGAAGATCCACATAACTCAGCTACCCAATTTTTGACAAAAGATTTCAAAAATACATACAGGGGAAAAGACATCATCTTCAAAAATGATGCTGGGAAAATCTGATATCAACATGTAGAAGAATGAAACTAGATCCCTTTAAACAAAGTCAACTCCAACTGGATAAAGGATCCCAACAAAGACCAGAGATTTTGAAACAATATGTTTCAACTCATAGGAACAGACAAGGACTTTGTTTTTAGATTGGTTGCCTGTAGGAGGCCTACGCAAGACTGAATCAGTAAACATTCAGTTATACTTGAGTGTGGGGCTCTACATCACTCAAGGGGGTTAGTGGCAACCAAGACTGCTGGGTGAGAGGAGTCATTGTCTTCAGTGATTGATAGATCCACTAGTAGTGAGTGACTCCCGTTCTAGTGGACAGCACCCACGCCCATGTGAATCCCTAGTTAAATTCAGTATGTCACAGAGCAAAAGCAAAAAGGTATAAACACGGGCTGGGGACTTGGTAAGAAGGGGGCTGGTGGGAAGAAAAAGGGTAGAGAGGGGGAATGCGAGGCAGGAGGTAAGGAGGTGGGTGGGAATGAAAGGAGAATAAGGAGGGCAGAAGGACAAGTGTGCCTGGAATGTGTTGCAGACATTTACGAAACTTTCAAAGGACAAATTAACTTAAAAAATTAAAAACAACAACAACAAGAGAGTATGAAGGTTTTGCCATGAAGGCGAGCTGGGTTGTATCATGTATCTACTTGAAATAAAAGATTTAGTTACAATGTTGTACAGTGTTACTGATTGGCATTACTGTAATGATAGTAGTGACTTTAATTAACCATGCTCATTCCACATTGTGTCTTTTTATTTATTTATATGGGGCACTGTATGGAATAGTTTGTGTGAGTACCTCACTCGACATTCACAAGTGTCTAAGATACATACCATCAATCCCATGACAAATGAGAATTAAAGTACTTGAGTATTTTTCAAGGTTAAAAACCTGATGGGTGGTAGGGAAATTTGGAATCCTGTCAGCCCCCAAAGCTCACCTCTAAATGGCTTTATTATACTATCTCCCAAAGCTTATGAAATCCCACAAATGAAGGATATCTGATTTGACAATATTTTTTTCTTTAATTACCTCCTTATGTTATCTTCCAGGCCCCTTCTGAAAATCCTTCAGGTTATTTTGGACAGATTTGATTTACCAATCCTGACAGAATGCTCTGGAGGCACCAACAGAAGTGAACCATTAAAATATAAAATCCCCCAGATTTTGCTTCCAGTTTGTCCCCATCATTTGCAAAGTGACACAGTTTGTAGGGAGTTTTAATTCTGAATTTATACTGGAAAAATGTCAGCCATGAAGGTGCATTTTCACTAAATTTTATGAAAGCCTGTGTGTGTGTGTGTGTGTGTGTGTGTGTGTGTGTGTGTGTGTGTGTGTGTGTGCGCACGCATGTGCCTGTATGTGCCTGTGTGTGTATGTCCATGTGTGCATATATGCCTGTGTGTGCACACGTGTGCCTCTGTGTGTGTGTGCATATGCCTATGCATGGGTGTCTGTGTGTATGTGTATATGTTTGTATGTATATGTGTGAGCAAGTGTGTGTGCGCATGTGCCTGTGTGTGTGTCTATTTCTTTTAAGCAGCACATTGTATGATTAAAGTGTGTTCTGAAAAACTTCAATCTACAAAGTAGACTTTCTAGAACTTCCTTGGCATCTCTCTCTTACAGTTAACAAAATTGTATGTAGGTTTTGAAAATGAATAAGGACATAACAAAGCAATCTGGGTGGACAAAATGCATGAATTGCATCCTATTTCTGAAACAGTTTTGCAATTTTATAGCTGACAGCTCTGCTTAAAGAAACAGTTGAAGAGGAAAGTGAAATCACTCAGCGGTTTATAGTGAAAGAAAAAAGGATGTTAATCTTCACGATAAGAATACAGAGTGGTTTCTAAAACTAAGTCAGGGAAAATGATGTGAACCTCCAAGATAAGAGTTTAAAGTCCAGAATATGTTTTCTAAGAAACAATCCTTGTTATAAAAGTCTTTGAAAGAACAACTCAACCTAAAAGACTATTAGGGAAGGGGATCTACCACAGCATTGGAAGCCTGTATCTCTCTTTCTTCCCCCATCTCTATAAAAATGTTTCTCTTATATTGGGTACATTTTCATCAGATTAGAGGCATACATGGAGGAATCAAAGGCTGAGCACAGAGGGCTGGTATATGCTGGATCAACTTAGAAAGAGGGAGTCAAGGGACTCCGAGCGGCTACTGCTGATGCTATGGGGAAGCTACCAAAAAATATGCAGATTTTAAGGAAACAACAAATTTTAAGTAAAAATGCACCTTGGGGTTCTAGGTGCTCAGAAATCACTGCCCTCTGGATTTTGGATGAGTTTCTACTAACCTTGGGCCCACTGCATGCTTTAGGTGCAGCATGTCTCGGTTCTGGTCAGAGTCACTTGGAAAACACCTAAAGAATGTGGCAGAGCCCCACTGGACTCCACAGACTGTAATCTAGAAGGAAGGGTGGAAGATGAGGACAAGTGCTACCCAAGGCTCCTGCATCCTGAAAGTCCCCCAGGAGATTCTAAGGTTTCACCTGCATCAAGACCCACTGTTTCAGGTTGATAGCAGCCAAAATGCATTTAATCACAGTATTACATAACATCAGTGCAATTTTTTACTTATGAATAATTAAAAATATTTCATCTCAATATATTTATCTGTCCTACCGTATACTTGCAAGGTTAGGTACTGGAACATTTGAAATCTACAGGAGATTAGGAACTGTAGTTTGGTCTCAGCAAAGCATAGCCAAGTTCACCACTTAGGCCAGTACATCTTCTAGTAGCAGGAGTAACAGTGCCAATGTTATAAAGCATTTCCTATTATGTAGTGTCCCACTACTAAGTGGTTGTGCTTTGCTAACAGTAGAGATGAGTAAGTTTTCAACAGCAGAAGTGAAGATTTCTACCATCTTTGCTAGCATGATCTGTTTAGACCCCTGAGTACCTGAAGCAGAGGAAGACAGAAAAAGAATGAAGGGGCGGCGGGTAAGAAGAAAAGATATGAGAGGGGAGGGCAACCAGGTGAGCAGGAAGGGTAAAGGAGGCTGAGCTAGTTGGGAGCAAAGAAGACTGGAAGGTTCTGCTGAATGGACAAGCATGTCCCAACCTGTGTAATCAACAGTGATTCCAGCTAGGGCAACCTGAGAATCTTGCTTGTTGCCCACAGTCATTATGCCTGGCACTACTTCAACTCCTGCCTTGAATCACTTCAGGACATTTTGGCCAATAGCTCCATGAGAGCCACAGGCACTCTTTACATGAAGGACCTCTCCTGTGAGTGGCACCCCTCCACTCAGCAGCAGCTGCTTCTTACTTTTGGGAGCCCTGGAGTTTCACATAAGAGCTTAGAGGGGAGATGGTATTTTGCTCTGTGCTCCTTGTTCGGGATCATGACAGGGGCCTGTGCTCTGTCTGCTGAGAGTCTAAAGCATCACTCTAAACATGGTTGCCTTAGGAAGACCATATGGTACCACTATTAAAATAATTTTCAGAAGGCCAGAGTGTTAATGTCAAACACAGGATCACCAACAGTGATGGAGAAAAGCTTGAAGCTCTGTGAACTTCTTTTACACCAACAGGACCCTTTTAGAAATAACATTTATTTGAATTGCATTTGCTAGTTGAGATGATATACACCTTAGCCTAGTATAAAATGTGTTAAGGATCAGAGAGAAATGAATGAGACAGAAGTTGGTGCACTAAGGACCTGAGCAACCTTTGGGGCATGTGAGAGAGGGCAGTAAGGAGTCCAGTCAACCCCGACCAAACAGCAGTGGCCATTTTAGGACAAGCTTCTTTTTTTTTTTTTTTCAAATGTTTTTCTTTGTGTCTTTCATATCATGCGTCTCCATCCCAATCATTTTCCTGTTTCTTCGTATCCACCCTCTGCCCTTCCAAACCTCACCTTGCCAAAATAAAATAAAATAAAATATAAGAGAAAAAAAGAAAAAAGAGAGAAGGAAAAAAATCAACCTCATCGTGGGAGATGTAGTGTGACACAGTGAATCACACAGTAGGCCCTTTTGCCCATGTATCTTTATTTGCAAATGTTCATTGCAGAGAGTCATTGGTCTGGTTTGAGGCCTCTGGTTTCTGCTGCACTATCAATGCTGGGCCTTCACTGGAACTCCTCTTGCATATCCTGATTGTTGTCTTGTGTTGCGGAAATCCTGCGATTTTGTGTCTAAGGATCAGTGCCTTGACATGCTCCCGCAGATCATAGATGGGGTATCCACCATGGGTGGTCAATACATAACCCTGGTTCTGGGCCTGGGTAGTTGCAGGGTTGGTCGGCCTGCCAGCTCTCCCTTGTTCTCATGACCAGGGTGAGCTCTCCTGCATTGTCCTGGTGAGTTCACCCTTTGCAGCAATGACCAAGGGGTGGGCAGTTCTCCTGCTGTCATGTCCAAAGAGTCAGATCTCCCATACTGACAACTTCAGGGCCAGCTCTACTGTGTTGCCCATGTGTGACACAGGGGCCACTCTCCTGAGTGCTGCAGCAGTCAAGGGGTAGGGCCAGTTTTCCCACTCTTAAGACCCCAGGGCCAGCTCTCCTACCTGCCTCAGGCATTGATGAGCAGCTGGGTGAGCGCAACTCTCCCCTGCCCATGCCACACATGACAGATGAGTAATGGGGACAGCTCTCCCATGCTCACAACTACAGGGCTGGCTCACCCACACCTCTGTCAGCAGGATTGGCTCTACTGTGCTACACAGGCAAGGTTCAGGGCCTGCTCTTTGGAATGTTGCAGCTAGTGGTGGACAGTGGCAGTTCTCCTGAACTTATAACCTCAAGGCTAGCTCTCCCACCTGCATCAGGCATTAATGGGCAGTGGGGGACATCTCTCCCCACAACTCCCTTCTCTCGCCTACAGACATGCTTCTTTACTCACACAAAGTGAGAGCCAAGAAAAGAGATAATAGTTTAATCCAAATACTAATGTGAAATTTCCAAATATATGGATCAATATGCCAGATTTACAGAAATGATCTGGTAGAAAATTTATCACATCTGCTTAAAACATCTAGGAGCAACATTTCCTGCTGTATGTGTTTGTGTGTGTGTGTGTGTGTGTGTGTGTGTGTGTGTGTGTGTGTGTGAGAGAGAGAGAGAGAGAGAGAGAGAGAGAGAGAGAGAGAGAGAGAGAGAGAGAGAGAGAGAAAGGAAGAGATGTGATTCATATATCCATACCTATGTGTGCATATATTCACATGTGTGTGTATATGTGTATGTTCATATATATTGTACTTCATTATTTCTGAGACCAAGGCTAAAGAACTTCTTTAAACAGAGCAGATGTCAAATCAAAAGGGTTTCTAGAACCTCATTTAATTATACTCACTATAAACTCCATATTCCCTTGATTATGTCTTATTTTCAGTCAGATGCCTCTGCCCATCAGTAAGGGAAATATTTAACTTATTAAGTCAATAAATATTTATTATCTATTATGTGTAAGATACTAGTTAAGGGACTGGTTCATCATTACAATAAAATCCCATTCAGTCAGGAAAGAGAATGAGGAAAATTTCTACAGGCTGCTTGGAAAGTATTCCAAAAACATGCAAAGATGCCCATGTGTGTAATGGCTTGCATTCATGTTATTAAAATTATTTGTATTTGCATATATACATAATTACATGGAAAACATTTGGTACAATACCAAAGAACAACCAACAAACTAAGGGGTGTGATGGCTGTGGGGTGGGGGAGGAGGCTGCAGTCTTCCACCACGTGCATTTCCTATTTTAATTAGAAAGAAAGCATTCAAGGCACCAAGGCCATTTTTCTAGAGCAGAGAAATAATTTTCATTGAAAAATAAGTGTGACTCCAAAGAACCATGTGGAGACGCCATCATTTGTACCCAGCAATCAAACATTTCTAACCTTAGGCATGTACATTCTCAAACAAACTTAGTACTAATATAATAACTAGACATTTAGCAAACATGCAAGCAATCTGCCAATGTATTGACCCAGCCTCCATGCCCTCACATTCACACAGTCCTATCTGCCTAAAGTCTCTCTCTCCTCCTGCCCACACCAGCTCACCTCTGGACAAGGCCGCCATTCTTCTCAAAGTGGGAATAGTGTAGCACACAAGCACACCTGCTATTACACACTGTCATCTGTAAACTGAATATCAGGCCTTATACTCACAGTGGACTAACAGGAAACATCATATTTATCCTGCATAGATGCCTATGTGCATATATATAATCATTTATGTGCATTTTTCAATTATTTGTCTTCATATATTTTTCTTTCAGTAAGTCATTCACTAGCCTGTAATAGATTATAATGTTCATGTTCAAACTCACACATGACACAGTTGTGAAAACTAAGAAAATTGAAGTATAGAACAGTCACAAATATTTTCAGAATAAGTCTCCTCTGAATGCTTACATTACAGTGGGCACAAAACAATCTTATACCCACATGAAATAATAAATATTCAACTAGTTACTAGACAGTTTGGTCTGCATTAGTTAGAACACTGAAATATGTCAATATAGTATTTTCAATTTACCACATTTAAAATAGGGACAGAAGTAAGTACATTGCATTTGCTAGGAGAAAAGTAACAGGTTTCCTGCTTCAAAGAGGTTGTACAAGGAGCATGAATTAGTTTCTACGCAAAGCATGTTACATGGAGAAGATTGTCCTATGGGGACACATTTGAGGGCATAACATGTCACATGGAGAAGACTGCCACTGTTGGATTTGCTATGACAGAGTGTGTCATAAGAAGAAGATTGACACTGTCAGGGACACATGTGAAAGCAGAGCTTGTCTTACGGAGAATATTGCCACTGTTGGACACATGATAAGACTTAAATAAACTATGGTGCCATGTCTGCTATAATTAATAATAAAGGTGTTGATGAAATAAAGCCAAGAGTCTTACAAGTCCACAGCATAAACCCTTGATTCCAGAAGGTGTGTTAACAAAACAATGAGTCATTTTTGGAGTCTACCTACTTTTCACAGCAGAGATGTGCATCAAAAACAGGTGTTCTTTGTAAACATTTAAAATTTATTTATATTATTTATGTGCATGGGTGTTCTGCTCATATGTATATTCCCACACCACAAGTATTCTTGGTTCGCATCCCGTAGAACCAGTTATAAACAGTTGAGAGCTAATATATGGATTCTGGGATTCAAACTCAAGTCCTCTGCAAGAACAAGAAGTTGTCTTAACAACTGAGCTATCTCTCCAGCTCCTAAAGTTCTGTTCCTCCCACTGCCTGGGAGACCAGGCTCCAGCAGTGCAGGGCTCAAAGGGAATGTATAAAGTCAGCATTACTATGACATATTTTATCTAAGGGGTTTAAAAGGAAAAGACATCCACACACTCTCTTGATAGTTTCCTTCAGACCTTTTCTTTATTCTTCTTTTGCACTCTCTATTCTTTATTTTCCTGATGATTTCCTTCCCTCATTCTTGATGTTTTCCTGCTAACTCATTTTAATCCACCTTTATTAAATCCCTTACAGATTATATACCCAGAAAAATCTTTCAGGCAATATAAAAATTACAATGTGGGAACATTCTGTTTTTCAAATGAATGATTACAATGAATATAAGTAAAAAGGCAGCATGTTTCCCATATCCCTTACATGATTAAACATTTTACGTATTACAGGTGAAAAACAAATTATCCCAAGAACCCACAGATATTCATACCCAAGCAACTTGTTAAAGATTAACAGTGTGAAAACAGGCAAGATATCCTTTTACTTGCAGGCTGCATTTTGTGGTTACAAAGAAAGGACCAATCACTTTATTACTTATCTCAAAAGGTAAATCTTAAAAGAAATCTTAAAAGAATCACAAATCTAAACTTTTATATATGAAAAAGAATCAGTCAGCTCTACTTTAAATCCTTAGGGTGCATACCCACTCATCAATAGTTTTTTTTTTATATCAGGAGACTGAGGGCAAAAACGGGTACAAGGAATTAATCATCACCTTTGGTCATCAATCCATCCTAGCAAGAAAGGCATTTCAGTTAGTAATAATTGGGCTGCTTTGTTCTTGTTTCCTGACCTTAACAAGTTTCTCACTCAACTATGTGCCTTTCTAAAACTTTAGATTGTCTTCTGGGTTTTTCACCTCAAAGCTATTTTACAAAAACATCTTAGTCTAACTTTAAGTTATTTGCAAAACTTTGTTTCAGTTATAATGCACTCTGAAACCTATGAACACATCTCCCAACATTAAGATTAGAAGAATATAAACTAGCTAGGCTACAGGGACACAACTGTTTTTCTTAATCATTAACCTAAGCTACAGTCTATACAGCTCCTCAATAGAAACTCATGTGTTTTAGCTGTGCGACACTTCTTTATTTATATTTTTAATCATCAAAGCTCTATTTAAATTAACACTATTATTGATTAGACAGTGCAGCTTAGGGAGAAATCATCTTCATAATAGTCCACAGGTAAAATTGCCCAGTAGAATGGGATGTTTCCATGAGAAAAACACACTACATTAGAGGCAGGGGGGATCTCCCCAGCAAACATGTAAAGGCACAGCAGAAGCAAAAGACAGTCTGGAGTCTGCGGTTTAAGGGCCTTGCCTATCCAAGATTCACCCATCAGGGATTTGCCTCAGGATGGGCTATCACCCTGAAGTCAGCTGCCATCTGCTGATCCTGTGACATGGCCACTGGCATGTTCCTAAGTTGGAGAAACCTGCATTTGATGGTGTTTTAGGATTGTAACAGTTGGGCAATGTAAGGACATAGTGTCCCTTAGCAGAGACCTGGATATTGGTACTTGCTCTTCCCAGAACAGCTCTTTCTTTCTTTCCTTACCACCATTTGTTCACAGTATTGTAGGGGAAGCATAAAATGGAACAGTGCATATGCAAGTGGAACAAAGTAATACTCATCCTTAGATGCTGTTCTCTAGCATAACACCACACATCCGTTAGAGACTTCTTTAGCACAGTGGTCCTGATGTTTATTCTTAGTACTGAAATTTGATATTTAGATGGGAATTTTCTTCTGTTGGGATGTTTGGTGCTGAAGTTTAAAAAAAAAAAAAAACTCCTCATTTCTTGGAAACTTAATTAGAAACTGCTCTCAGCACCACCAAGTTTTTCAAAATCTTACTACCCTGAGTTGAAGCCAGTCTTGTTTACACAGAAAACACGTGACCTTGTCTAAACTTTAGAGTTTAGGTAACTGAAGTTCTCTGACTTGCATCACTGTGTTACATATGAGGAGATGCCATCTCTTCCTTTGCCACCGTCTTTCATCTCTTCCTTCTCTTCTTCTTATTCATCTCCTCCCCCTCTTCCTCCTATTTCTTCTTCTGTATCCCTAATGGTTTCCTTGTTTTATTAAACCAGAACATACATAAAAGTATGAATTAGTCAGCTAAACACATTCCTCATCACCGAATAATCTACCCTTAACTGCAAAAGCAACAAGACCCCATTCCCTTGTTCCATAGGAGCTTATGAATGGAGCTGCCATCCACACATGGGTTCACAAATCCTAGAAGACCTAGACACTAAATAATGAAGACCAGACTGCCTGTGTAGATGGAAAGCAAAGAGGTTTTACATATTGACCTAAAAGTTCTTAGTTTAATTGAAAGCAATGCTTTTACTAACTATTTGGCTGTCAACTGTGAGCCAAGGGTCATTCCTTAACAAATCAAGTTAGTTATTTCAGCTCTGCCTCTGCCCCAGGCTGTACTTCACTCCATTACAACCTCCATCTCACTGATTCATACTCATCTAGTTCTTGCTTCCTCAAGTTTATACCCCTGAAAAGAAAACCTATAAATCAGCTCTTGGGGCAAAAGAAAATCATCAGCAGAGCTGAGGTCAGAGAGTTCCTCCAAAGCTCCAAGGGCACTTCCATTTATTTCTTTATTCTCCAGCACCCACTCAGTGGCAGGCCCAGCACTTGGCCCTGGAGACAGATATGATAACTAAGACTCAGTCCCTTGACATAGAGATGGTTAAATCCAGTTGGGAATGAACAGGATAAATTAGTTAAGATGCATAGGTTAAGATGGGTACAAAAGAGGCTAAGGAGACCCGAGATGAAAACTAGGAGACTCTCTGCATTGAAACTTCATTGCTCCTTAGCTTCCTCTTTGAGGTCTAAAACCATCAAGAGGCCACTGCCATGGGATGGGCATAGAGTGGCAACTTCCCCAATGCTTGTTACACAGTATGTCTTGAGAAAGACTAGGGAGGATGACTACCTAACAGAGAGACTCTTACCTTCCTGTTTGGCAGAGGTTTTGTCTGCTTTCAACCATTTCACATTACCTGTCTCACGGTGATGATATTCAGTAAATAAAAATTAGAATGTATGTCTCACGAAAGATAAGATTTTTCAAGTGAAAAACTATATGGAACTTATTAACACCCACTTGCTTAGAAGTACAATGACTTTATCTGGCTTTTAATGGCTCATAGCAAATTAGAGATAACTTGTAAGGGGCAAACAGAAGAACTAGAGTTAAGACGCAAGCGGCATGGGCATACAGCAGGGATACAGTAAATATGTGTTCCGTGAGTGACAATGAATGAGAAAACAGCTAACCATCTTGAAATAAAAAGACAATGATATATTAAAAGCTGACCAAAAGATGTCCAAGATTACGTACACCCTTTAAAGTTTTCTAAAATTTAGCTAGGCTCACTACTGTTTACCAACACTAATGACACTAACCGTTAAGGAGCTCAAGTTTTAAAATAACAGTTATTAATTATTTGAGATTTCACACATGCACACAATATATTTTGATCATGTCCTGATCCCATTCTTCCTAACCTCCCTTGGATGTACTCCCCCTCGCTCCTCTCCTGATTTAATACTTTTTTAAATAAATAATTCACTGAGTCCAATTTGTATTGCCTATATATGCATGATAATGGAATCATCCAGTGGAGAATGGGTAACCTACCTGGGGCCACAGTCCCAAAGAAACTTAAATTTTATTCAGCATATTATACTTAAGAAGTTGCAGACATGAAATTAATACCTCCAAAATTTAACTCTACAAAACTTGGCAAAATTCATTAAAATAGGCCCTCTATTTCTAAATAAAGCAAGATATAAAGTTTATCTTTGTTCCTCAAAATCCTCTTTTCCAATTAATAAAGGTTATATACTCATTTAAAACAAACCTAAGACCTCTTTTAGTCCCTAACCACCCAAACTGAGATCTACTGATTGAGCACACCGCCTGTTACTCACCAGTCCATGTCAAGCCGTGAAGGCAAAGGCCCACAGCTACCAGAGGACATATGAGCAACTTTAAAATTCTTGCAAGGATGTGGTTTTGAAAGATGGATATATTTTAACTGAACGGTGGCTATCCAATATCCTAAAGAAAAAAATGGGCATCTAAGATCTGCTAAAACTGACTTTTGGGGATCTAAAATTCTTAGTTTCAAAAAAATTCATAAATCCATATAATTCCAAGTTATTTCTCCTTGGTGGCCTTTTTTTTAAGAGGAAAGTAGTTTTAGAATATTTGCATTTAAATTCTAAACATCTCTGATTCTTACTGTAATGTCAGCCACACAGAACTGGAAGCATGCAGATCATATGCTGTGATTCTTCTTCTGATATAACGCTCATGCAAAATTAGACTCACTTCCTGAGATGGAAGCGGACACAGTACAGTCACCCTGTGGTATTGGAGGTGACTGATCCTACAACCCCTGACAGATATCCAAATCCAAGGATGTTCAATTCTTTTATTTAAAAAAAAAATAGTGTATGGGAGTGGAGAAATGGTGCAATTGGTAAATTGCTTGCTACACAAGGACCCGAGTTCAGGTCCCCAGCACATAAATGCTTGACAAGGCAGTGAATGTCTAAACCTGGGCACCAGAGGTTAGAGATGGGAAGATCCCTGGAGCTCATTGGCCAGCTAGCCTATCTAACTGAATCAGTGACCTCCAAGTTCAGTGAGACTGTGTCTCTAAAAATAAGATTGACAGTAGTTGAGGAAGACATCCAATGCCAACTTCTGACCTCCACAGACATGTACATACACAAATCTACACATAAGTGCACCCCCATGTACACAATAGTGTAGGGTTTGTGTAACCTACATATACCTCCATGTATTTTAAAACATGTCTAGATCACTTACAATAGCCAATAAACTGCAAATACTATATAAAAACACGGTTGTTAAGGTTGTATTGGTTTGCAATAATTGAATGAAAAATATCTTCACAGTGGATTTTCAAAAATGTTTTCAATCTTTAGCTGGTCAAATTTGCAGCTGCTTCTGAGGCAGGTAAAGGGATGGAAGAATTGATATAACTGGGAGAGCAGGTAATTGCATGAGATGTTCCTCTGAACAATTCTCCAGTTTTCCCCATAGAACCGAGCTGATGAAGCACCACTGTCTTTGAGGGTAGAGAAAAACAGGTATAAGAGCCAGGCGTCAAAACAAAGAAGGAGTCCGTGAGAGGTGTGTGGAAGATCTAATGTCTAGTGAGCCTCTTCTACTTAGATTTTTGTTGTTGTCACCCACATAACTGAAAAAAAAAGTCTATTTCATCTCACAGATTTGAGGGTTCAGCATGTTCTAGAAGAGACAATGTGGCAAAGTGAGCAGTTTACATCCAGTGTCAGGAAGCAGAGAAAGGGGTATAAGAAGAGCCAGAAAAGACATAGCACCAAAGACACAAACAGTAATATACTACTTCAAAAGCTCCACCTCCCACTTCTCATATTTCCTATTGATGTGATCATATGAATAATCAAGGTATTAATGAACTTACTAAGCCAAATTTCTCATGATATAATTGTCACTGAGAATGTCCTCACAAATACATGTACAAATATGCTTTATTGATCTTCAGGCATTCCTTAATCCAATTGTACTGATATGAAGAACAACTCTAACATAGACTGAAGGGAGGGAGATGGATAGGGCTGGAGAAATGCCAGGGCAAGAAGTCTGAAGCCTCAATAAACTCCTGAGTCACTATGAAGAGAGATCATAACATTGTGTTCCCTCAGGCTACAGCAAAGCCATATCCAGTAGCCTTCATAGGAAAGTGCTACTGTCCACACTCCCTCCTCTGCCTGTTCTTCATGTACTGGGCACTCAGTCTGGCCAGACTTTGGACAACCATTCATAACTCCAGTTCCAGGGAATCTCTGACTCCCTCTTCATGTATGACACCTACTTCTCCTCTGTGGGCAGGTGAATTCTGAGTTTCATCTAGAACATACTAGCTGGGTCTTTATCTTTTAGCCACATAGACTCATCGGGTCCTTTACTTCTTTTTTCTCGATTCCTTTGCTTTATTCACCCCATTTCCCTATTAAAAACAGACCATAAATACCTCTTCCAACTCCCGCCTCTACACACAAGGTCATTGTTAATCTTGGGGAGAAAATATAGTCTAGCTAAATTTCATTTATGAACATGTCAGATAATAAGCGCACACGGGATATTTAAAACCAGAAATGGCATTTCAAACTCTAATTTCAAACCCTCCTACCTAGGCTGTCAACCACACAGAGAGCAGCCATCCACAGCACTACATTTCTGTTCACCTTGAAGCTTTAGGATGAAGCTCCTAAGATGTTCTATGATGATGCTCTGAACACATTGAGCACAACCCTAAAGAACAATGATGGTAAATAAGCAGAGATCCAGCCAACAAGAAAGGCCACTGGCTTCAAGGTCCTGGAAAACAGAGAGGACCTCATCATCATCACTGTCTCCACCCATGGTCAAGGCCACTCTCCCTTGAAAGGGCTAATCTTTCTGCAAAAGGCAGAAAAAAATATTCTAACGGACTAAAACCTACAGAAGTTACACTAGAAGAAGAAACATAATCTTTTTGTTGAAGCAACAGAAGTCTCTGTGTCGGGTCTAGGAGGGCCCCTCCTCTACTTAAATATTCTCCTGCATCCACTCCTGGTTGTAATCACTTCTCTAAAAACAGAATCGGTACGTCTGCTCCTTTCATCTTTGATGGACCCTGGGAGGAGGTACGGCGTAATGTCTGTGCCTTCATTCCTTCTTCTTTCTTTCTACCAGATTTCTCCTTCTCTATATTCTGTCTACTTGCCAGCCTCACCTACCCTTTTTCCTGCCTTGCTATTGGCCATTCATTTATTAGACCATCAGATGTTTTAGACAGGCACAGTAACACAAAGTTAAACAAAAGTAACACACGTTAAAATAATATTCCCCAACACAAAGCTCCCATTTAAAGATTTGAGCCTGCCTATGTGAGTGGTGCAGTACTGAACCAACGCACACACAGAACAAGCCCCAAGATCCATAGTTCCCTAAGGTATTCACAGTTGAAGAGAGCCAATAAACCACCATTGCTGTGGCCAGCTGTGTGCTGCCAGACTCTTCCTTTGCTCAGCATTCCCTCATAGGTCTTTCCCATGACGGAAGTTTTTAATCTTACTTGACCTTATCCCAAACTAAGTCTCCTCTTCCTCTTCTATAAGCCATCTCATCCTCAACCCTCTGTGTGAGGGACCTTGATCACCCCGTCACTGGATGCTCGTCCAACTTGTTCTGTGCCATGGGAAGGTGGCTCCGTTATCAACTCTCATCCTTTCTTTCTTTGATCTGCCACCAAGAGAAACCAACTTACAGCCTCACTTGCCCCACCTGTTAATGGAATCAGCAACAACTTGGAACATTACAATAAAATACTGGCCATGAGTGCTGACAGCCTGCTGGCCACTGGGCTGAGTGGTTTCATTATTCCACAAATCCTCTAAGCAAGCATGGGAGACTTGAGATCAGGGAGGATAATCATGCTCCCACAATTGTACTAGTGAGTAGCAGAGTTAACATACCAGTATCTGTTTCCAATACTCTTGTTTTACCTACTACTGTCTGTCAGGAAGCTGACTGAAGAAGGGTGGTGCTCAGCTCCGTTCTTCCTTTGTATTCCAGCTCCCAGACTATGGAGTGGTGCAGCCCATATTCAGGGTGGACTGTTCCATGTCACTTCAACCTCTCTAAAAGTGCCCTCAAAGACACACCCATGCCTCCTAGAGGATTCAAAGTCCTGACAACTTGCCAATCAAGTCTAGCTGCTACAGATGATCACCCACTGACTTTCCCATGAGAGAAAGAAGTAAATCTCCATTAAGGTAGTTAACTTTACCCTAACTAATCCAGTTTCATTAGTTTAGTTTTTAAAAATAATTTGTTTATTGTTATTTTATTTGCATTGGGGTTTTGCCTGCATGTATATCTGTGTGAGGGTGTTGGGTCCCCTGGAACTAGGGTTACAGACAGTTGAGGTTGTTAGCTGCCATGTGGGTGCTGGGAATTGAACCTGGGTCCTCTGGAAGAGTAGTTAGTGCTCTTAACCACTGAGCCACCTCTGCAGCCCCAACTGAGCCATCTCTCCGGCCTTGGCTTATACTTTTTTTAAGATGCAGCTTTTAATTCAGATATCTTTTAGTGACTATTCCTCTATTAATAACAAGTTGATTCTCTGAGTTAGTCTTGTGGTTTATATACTGTGAAGAATAACAAGAATTGGGCCTCTGGCTTGCTGAAATAATTATCCACCTGTTCTTTTCAAAAATATGTGTCACCACTGGGCTTAGAATCCAAGTCTTGACTCTTAGATGGAAGACATGAGAACAGCCCAGAGGAGTACCGTATAAACAAGTCGGAATGCTAGTTCTGCATAACCTTGGGCAAGTTGCTCACATCATCAAGCCCCAGTTTCCCCATTTGTAAAAAGACAGAGACACATGTAACTCTGCCTTGAGATTTCATCTTGGGCCTGGGTTGTGAAGTATTTTACTGAGTGACAGGAAGTTTTAGGCATATTTCACCTCACAGCTTGAATTTCTATCCTCAGCAGACCCTGTGCTGATTTGGTGGAAAGGAACCTTGTCTAGGGAGCCTCATCTCACAAGGGGATGAAAACTTCATGTGGAAGCTGCTGCAGTTGGTCAGGCATGAGGTGCTTGTCTTGGCAATCCTTTGGATTACATTTAGATTATGTTGTGTGTAACCTTTTGAGTCTGCTGGTTTGTTACCTATGGTTCATCAAGCTGATGTCTGTTGATGTCCACTTTATTAGATGCTTCTAGTAACCAGGGAAACAGGACTGGAGACTTTCCCTCACTGGTAAGCTGCCCACCTACTAATCAAAACAAAATACTAAAACCCCACCATGAGTCAGTCTGATACATAAGAAAGTTTGGCCTTCAGGAGGCAAATCCCAGAGAGAAGGCTTAAAGGCACACATTTTTCTTGTGTCCAAAATGCAGTGGGACAACATGAAGGATACTAACTAATTAACTTAAAACAAAAATGCCCAACTCCCAAGACATTACTGTACCACTCTACCCTGATGTCCAACTTACTGAAGGGCATCTAAAGAGCATTGCCAAGACCAGATGGGATATTGCTCAAATGTGTCACTTTGACAGAAAGAAATCAAAGGCTCAGGAGATCTTCATGACTCACTCCTATCACTGAAGCATCACAGTAATTTAACATGTGTGGGTCACAAGAGTCTTGTTATCTTGATGTTATCTCACTATGTCAGAAGTCAGTGTCTGCTCTTCTCCTCTACCACGTGCATGTCATCCTTGAAGGCTACACGACTTCCTTAAGAGCACTGGGACATGCAGCCCAGAGTTTATTGAAACACTGGGCCCTCAGGAATTCACAACAGTGCCCATGTCAAAGGCCTGCTGCAGGGAGCCCTGAGTCCTCTTGCCAAGTGTCCATGTTTCTACTATGGAGCATCTGGTCAGACACAAGATAGTAGTACATCAAGAACCTTCTTGCTGATGTATTCCTTTTTCCTTCTCTGGTTTTCTAAACCAGATCATTCTGGTTTAGAAAAACAATACTGAAACCTATATATAGAGGTTTCCATGGGCAAACAGGCAAAGAAATCCATTTGTAGAAAGAAACCCTTCTTCATACCTTTGGAAACTAGAATTTGGGCTGAAAAAAAAAAAACACTGACCTCTACATGAGTTAGTTAGAAAAATACCTGTGGTTTCGCTCTGCTCGTTCAAGATGAGGGTAATGAGCTCAGTTTCAGGAGTCAGTTGTAAAAAGAAATAATTTTGAGTTTTAAATAGTCATGCATTTAGAATCTGTTTCAAAGTATGTTAAAATTGGCTCAGCCAAAGATTTACCAACAAAATTAACTTCTGTGAGTGGGTACGGATGCTCTTTCTTGAACAATGCACTATATGATCCTCTCATATAATAGAGACAAGTTATAGGAAGTGAAAGTTTGTTGACTAGAAGATGCAATGAGCTCTCTGTAACTAGTAAGTAGCATACTCTCCTTCATCACAATGCCAACTTGTATGACCTTAGTTTGCCCTTTAGTGGTTCTTCTGTTTAACATTCTTGTCTATGTCTCTAGCAGTAACCAAAGGGGAAAAAATACAGATTTACAAACAAAGTAAAAACTCAAACTAAAACTTAACATGCAGTATTAATTATAATGACAGCATCTGCAGAGTACCCACACAGTGCCCTTCAATACTGAGAGTATCTGCAGAGTGCCCACACAGTGCCCTTCAATACTGAGAGTATCTGCAGAGTGCCCACACAGTGCCCTTCAATACTGAGAGTATCTACAGAGTCTCCACACAGTGCCCTTCAATATTGAGGGTATCTGCAGAGTGCCCACACAGTGCCCTTCAATACTGAGAGTATCTGCAGAGTGCCCACACAATGCCCTTCAATACTGAGAGTATCTACAGAGTGCCCACCAGAGTGCCCTTCAATACTGAGAGTATCTACAGAGTGCCCACACAGTGCCCTTCAATACTGAGAGTATCTAGAGTGCCCACACAGTGCCCTTCAATACTGAGAGTATCTGCAGAGTACCCACACAGTGCCCTTCAATACTGAGAGTATCTGCAGAGTGCCCACACAGTGCCCAGAAAACAGAGACATTCAAAAGTGTTCTTTCTAGGATTTTTTAAATTTTCCATTGGGGGCGCAGTGTTTTATTTAGCTTATACTTGTATATTACTGTTCATCACTGAAGGAAGTCAAGAGTTTGTAATTACTTCAAAATAAAAATTAATGAGCATATGAGAAATCCTTATAACAAATTCAAGTGCTGGAGTGACTACTTAATTTTCCCCAAATTGTATCAACTATATCAGTCAAAATGCTGCAAATATTGGAGTGCTGTCTCTCTCTCTCTCTCTCTCTCTCTCTCTCTCTCTCTCTCTCTCTCTCTCTCTCTCTCTCTCTCTCTCTCTCTCTCTCTCTCTCTCTGGGATACCTGCCAGTGATGCAGTCTTGGTTCCTTGAGTGTCTCCTATTCACACATTTCCCAGCAGCTAGATTAATGGGCTCAATTTTATCATTGCCTTCCTTGATTTGGCCCAACAAAATGGCACTTTGTGTCTGACACCCTTAAGAAATCATAAAATGCCACTTTCCCTTCGGAAATCATGAACCACTTTGTGTAAAGAAGCAATGAATGAATGAAGTTTAAAAATGGCCTATGATAAATGTAGACCAATTTACATTGTCAGCACGTGGCAAAAAGAAAAAAATGAATCCAATTATCCATAGCTATATCCATAACCAAATCATTTTTATTTGTATCCTGTACATACTATTACTATAAATTATATATTATAGATAGTATACATATACATGCACAGTTGAGTACCCTGAAAATATCTGGTAAAATACATAAAACATAATATTGAAATATCACTTCAAAATGAGGCAGGTCTAAGTGCATATTACGTGTTTATTTTATCTGTAGTCTCAGAGTGTATGTGATATTACACTTTATTTATTCCACTATTCTGAGAAAAAAGAGCCAATAGTCTCATTTGATGGATAAGGATGCTGGGCACAATGACACATGGATGAGGAGCTTGGTCAGGTGAAGTGAGAAATGGGCCAACTCATTCTGTCTGTCCATAGTTCTATCTTGGATCATGCTGGCTTTGGCTAGCACTTCCTCTCATATGTTGCTTCCAGCAGGCTAGGGGACATGGGATGCATTAGCCATGTGTCTCCCTGATCCCAGCCTATGCAGATAAACATGTGACTGTCACACCAAAACCTTAGAATGATATCTGAGTAAACGCTCCCAGGGGAAGCAATTCTGCTCCCATTGTGACCTTTCAAAGAGAAGATCCAGTTACATCCTGTCCCAACTCTCCAACTCCACACCCTTCTCCCAGGCCCGCATGCAGCTACCTGACATCCTGGACACACTCTGCCCCCAGTTTGTTTGTTGATTTGACAGAATGGGGTGAGAGGGGTGAGCATGATGATGTCTTTTCTAAGGGCATATCACCAGTGACTGATTTCCTTCTACTAATTCCACCTTCTCATGATTCCACTACCTCCAAGCAGTATGGCAGGCAGGCAACCAAGCCTTTAACACATGTCTAGATATAAGTATTTTATAATGTGTGTACACCCATTGTATATAAAAAATACTTATTTCTCTCAAACCCATTCAAGAATATTACCAATAATGCATCTCCAAAAGCATTTTCTTTATCTCTGCCTTCATTGATAATCAGCTAATGGAAACAGGAGTTATTTACAAAAACAAACCCGGCTTCATTTCTCTACCATGTTCTTCAAACTAGAGAGTTCAAACGTCAAACCTCAGAGACCAGTTTCCAGCTAGCAGTCTCCGTGAAATCTAGAGTAAATGTCAAAAACATTGCTGACCCACTATCTGCTTACAGTGCCCACAGCTTCATACCCAGATACCAGACTCCAGATACTCAATATCCGAGACACCCTCCGACATCTTTCCCATAAAAATAACACAAAATAAAGACACATTTTGTTCCCACTGATTTCTGAGGGCTCCTCCTGGAATCAAGCCAGTGGAGCCTGGATAATACAACGTGTTACTACTTCTAAAATCTACACCTCCGAAGCATCAGAGAGCAAACACCTTTCAAAGCAAGCTCACCTCGCCTGCTAAGTGACAACCCCAGAGAGACTGTTCTGAGAAATAAGTCCTTCAGTGCTGCTCGTAGCAGCTGAAACTCAAAGATTTCCAGTTCAACACATATCAGGCTGTCGATGCAGAACCTAAAGACTACTAGAGATGGAGAAGATGGGCACATTTCTACCCACAGAAAAGTGACTCACTTCTGTGTTTATTGCAACCCTCTGGGCCTAGAGCAGAGGAGGCATGGAATTGGAACTGAAGCAGAGTTGTCTGAATTCTCTGGTGAGAAACACTAAGGAAGAGTTCTGCAGAAAGAAGAGGAAAACACAGAAATTTCAGTAAGCTCCATCAGGGCAGATAACTCTGATATGGACACCAACAGCAAAGGCATTTAGACACCATTGGACTCTCCTTGGATTAGTCTGAATCACATAATCACACTCACACATTCAAGGGTCACAATCTAAGATACACTGTGCTTTCTGCAGTATAGTTCCACACAGAAATGTCAGGGCAGGCTAAAACAGAGATCCACAGGAATAGTAAGAATCAGGCCACTACCAGGGCACCAAGATACCAACAGACCCTGCAAGGATAGCTCTATCTGTCCTGGGATCAGAGCCCATGGCCTGTCAATTCTCTTATTTCTTTAAAAACTTCCCTGGTGCCTTTGGGTTCTCCCTTTTCCTAAAAGCAATGTTTTCTAATTTCTTAATAGACAAACAATTTTTTAGAAAAATAAAGAAAACACAGAGAAAAAAGTACTCACTTCAAAAATCGCTATTAACCTTTGGCATTTAAGGGTAATAAGAAAAAAAACTGTCAAGAGTTATTGAGCAATTGTTAAATGCCAGGCATCTCATTAGGCATTCTATAGATAATGCCTTATTACAACCCCTACAATAAAACTTGCTTTCTGAAAGGTATGAAGTATATTTTACAGATGTTTGACAACCATGTCATGTGTATTAGTAGGCTATTCTATGGATGCCCAGGGTCCTGGGGATTTTGCTACATCAAAGTATAGCCTTTAATACAAAGCTGAATCTCAATAATATCTTCTTGTGGCTCGCCACACTATATTGCTTTGAAACTATCTGATTGTTTGTCTATGTACTAGTCAATGTTTGTCAATGTGGCACAAGCTAGGGTCAACTTGAGAAAATGCTAGCATCAGATTGGCTTGCAGGGAAGTCTGTCAGTTTGCCCAGGCAATTTCTTGATTAATGATAGATGTGTGAGGCCTCATCACCCCTAGGCAGGTGGTCCTGGGTTTGTGGTTTAAAAAAAAAAGGCTTAGAAAAACATCTAGAGCAAGCCAGTAAGCATCATTCCTCCATGATCTGTGCTTCAGTTTCTGCCTCCAGGGTCCTGCCTTGAGTCCCTGTTCTGACTTGATTTTTATGATTGACAATAAGCTATAAGCTAAAATAAACCCTTTACTGTACAAGTTGCTTTTAATCAGTGTTTATTGCAGCAACAGAAAAGCAAACTAGTACCTTAATTGGTACCAGAGATCGGGCTGGGATAGATTTGCCCACATTGTTTTTGGAAAGGTTGTGTAGAGGGACTTTAGGGTGGAAAAACCACTTAGTCCTTGGAGATCAATAAGATCAATAAGATATGGGAGTTTGGAAGACGGGAATGCTAAGAGAAACAGATGAAGAAGGCCTGGCTTGTGAAATTCCAGGGGAAAGCAAAGAGTTTATGAGAGCAATTTATATGATATTTTGAATGAAGAGTCTGTGGTTTCTGGACAGCTAGGGCTGAAGATCGAGCTGGGTATAACGAGGAATTAGAATCACCGAGGAATTAGAATCACTGAAGTAAAACCCTTGCTTTGCTTCTATAACTGATACTGGTCAGCTGGGGCTGACAGATCAGCTGCAATTAAGAAGAGACCGGCATCACTGAGGTGAGTCTTCTGGGAAGAGTTTCCTCAGGGTCAGCGCACAGAAGCTATGGCCCAGACGTAGCCAAGGCTATCCCTCACGCTGGCAGCTGAACTTGATAATGTGTCAGTCTCCCGTGTGTTTTTAGTTTGAGTGGCATGAGAGGTGTAGGACCTGAGGATCATGGAGAGAAGCTTTGGCTTGGCACCATGGGAGGTCAGGAAAGACCAGTGATGAACCTGCGACTTCAGTTGTCATGGAGGTCCCAGGATTTGAAAGGGTTGTGGTGTTAAGCTGAGTCTTGGCACCATGAGGCAGGGCTAGAGCCTTTTAAGACAGTTCAGGACAGGCAATTGGGGAAGTGGTAGCCTAAATTTCAGTGGAGACTCCAGCATATTTGAGATGCCAGGATCATGGGACAACCACCAAGAATAGTAGCAGATATGGAGTGATCTGGCTTGAGCCTATGAGAGAAGCTACATGTGTGCTGTGGGGGACAGAGCCAGAAAAGTGGAGCTTCCAGTCCATTGGGAGGCAGAAGATCATGAGTCTCAGGCACTGAATACTGAATAACTTAAGCTGTTGGAGGTGGTTCTGCTTTTATTTGATCATGACTGTGTCCTGGTTCTTTCCTCTTAGAGTAAGAAAGTAATGGGTTTTTTTGTTTTGTTTTGTTTTGTTTTTTAAATTTACAGGAACCCACAGTTAACAGACTGGATTTTAAGGAGGATTTAGACTTTCATGTGTTGAAAATTTTAAAGACTGTGAGACTTCTGAAAGTTGGATTGTGTTTTATATTGTGATATTAACATGAGATCTTGAGCATACATATGCCAGAAAGAAAAGGTTATGGTTTAATAGTGATATGTTTATGTGTCAAGTTATCAAGGTGTCAAATGTGCTGGTTAGTATTTTGTCAACTTGATACAAGATAGAGTCATCTGGGAAGGAGAAGCCTCAATTAAGGAAGTGCCTCCATCAGACTGGCCTGTAGGTGAGTCTTTGGGGGCATTTTCCTGATTAATGATTGGTGTTGGAGGGTCCAGCCCATTCTGAGTGGTGCCACCCCTGGGCAGATGGTCCTGTGTTGTATTAGAAAGCAAGTTGGAAAAGCCAGGCTGAGAAAGCCAGTAAGCATCACTCCTCCATGGCCTCTTCATCAGTTTTTGCCTCTAGTTTCCTATTTGAGTTTTTGCCCTGATTTTCCTCCATGATGGATTTGAAGCTGTAAGATAAAATAAACTCCTTTCTCCCCAAGTTGCTTTTGATCATGGTGTTTACCATAGTAATAGAAAACAACCATCTAAGAAGATACTACTGATTTGTTCATTGATAAAATAATGATTATTATCTTAAGATTTGAAGTCTTCTAATTCAGAAATATGGAATATTTCCAAATTGATTCAGACATTCTTTATGCCCCTCAGTAAAGTAGTGAATTATAATGGTCTTCATTTTGAGGAAGTCAATCCTGGAGAGACCCAGAAAGTGAGAGGAGATAAGCTTCCATTTTCCCTTTTATGACTTAAATCTCATGGGACTAGAAAGAACAGTATTTTGTGCTTGATGCTCAAGATCAACCAGATCCTAAGGACTGTAAGACACGCTGTTAGGTGGTCTGTCCCTAGGTCTTCCTGGGCTCAGATGACTTCTGAGGACCTGATTATCACCCATGCTTGACAAACAAAAAGGAGTTAATTTTGACCACACATGGAAAGGATTATCAAAGATAAAGAATCTCTTAATGTAAGAACCCCATTTGTTGTGGAATATTAATTTAAGATGTGTTACATTTGTTTATGCTGTGGAATATTTGTTTAATGATGCAAAGATGTGTTTCATTCTTTTATGTTGCATTTATTTAACTCTGTAGAACTGTGTTACTCTGCCTGCCTAAAACACCTGTTTGATCTAATAAAGAGCTGAACAGCCAATAGCTAGGCATGAGAGAGAAATAGGTGGGGCTGGCAGGCAGAGATAACAAATAAGAGAAGAGTGAGAGAAGGAGAAGGAGAGGACACCAGGGGCCAGCCATCCAGGCACACAGACAAACACAGAGTAAAAAGAAAAGAAAGGTAGAAGGTGGATAGATAGCTCAGTGGTTAAGAGCACTAGCTGCTCTTCCAGAGGTCCTGAGTTCAATTCCAGCCATCTTATGGTGGCTTATAACCATCTGTAATGGGATCTAATGCCCTATTCTGGTGTGCATGGAGACAGAGCACTCATGTACATAAAATACATACATTTAAAAAAAGGAAAGAAAGGTATATCAAATAGAGAAAAGTAAAGGCCCAGGGGCAAAATGTACAGGAAGAGAAATGGGGTAGTTTAAGTTAAGAAAAGCTGATTAGAAA
Source organism: Peromyscus maniculatus bairdii (assembly GCF_049852395.1). Taxonomy (NCBI): domain Eukaryota; kingdom Metazoa; phylum Chordata; class Mammalia; order Rodentia; family Cricetidae; genus Peromyscus; species Peromyscus maniculatus. The sequence goes on from NC_134854.1 coordinate 79,302,191, forward strand.
CAAGCCAAGCTAAGGTTGGGCATCATAAGTAAGAATAAGTCTCTGTGTATTTATTTGGGAGCTGGGTGGTGGGCTCCCAGAGAGCAAAGAGTAAAAAATAAATAAATAAATAAATAAATAAATAAATAAATAAATAAATAAATAACTACACACATTCTTCCTGAGTCAATCTCTTGCTTGCTTATATTAGCCAGCCAGCCAAGTTCCAATGCATCCTATTAGAGGCATTTAGAAAAGGGGTCCATCTAGAGGGTTATCTTTCCTGCCTGGAGGATTCCTTCCAAATCTAGGTAATCGTATTAGAATTATGTATGCATCATACCTGGCTGAAACCTAGGAAAGATCATGGGACTCAGAGTACTTCTGAAAGCCAGTTCAGTAAACAATCTATCTCAGATAAGTAACTTTATGACCACTTCTCAGGCCACTGCAGCTTATATGGACATAGCACCTCTACCATCTGTAAGGGTTTCTTCCCGTATACGGACTGGAGCTAACTGTTCTTCTCTGCTAGCTTTTGGCCCTTGCCTCCCTAAACTTCTGGTGAAGTCTATATTCAACAGGACAGAGTATGAAAAGGCAGGTGGCCCTGCAAATGGAACTGTCAAGCAACTTCCTCAGTAGTTTCTACCAGGGACCCATGACTCTTGCTCCTCCCTGGCCTGACTCCTCTTCTGATTAGGAGGCCCTTTTGAAGACCCCCTAAGTATTCAGAAATGTCATCACCCTCTCCCAGGAGTTAGAAGAACCACTCAGATAGGGAAGAAAGGCTGTGGACCCCTAGGAAAGGAATGAATAGAGAGTAGAGAGTTTCCATTTCCACTTTTCTGTTTCAAATTTCTCTTTCCTAGTTGTTACAACACCAAAAAGTGAGGTCAATGTCCATCCTGATTGGTAAAGAAAACCCTTAACCAACCAGCAATCATTTCTGCACTTGTTCCCAATGTGGAAGACCCTATCAGCACGTAACATGTAGACAGAGACAGGAGGAGGCACAATCCTTGTGCCAGAACGATGGGCACCTTAGAACCAACAGAAGAGGAGAATCACCAGGAGGGTACCTAAACCAATTACATGCCAGTACATGAGAGAACCAGCCACCAATGTAACCCTTTGCCAACTTTATAAAGCACCCACTTGACCGTGGTAACCTAAATGGCAAAGGCAGTTTACAATCAAGTCCATTGAGTAACCATTCTTATTACAAAGGATAGAAGCACTGTAGACACAGAGCTGTCAAATTTGAAATGTGTTCCACCTCAGTGCAAGCACCCCACCTCTAACTACTCAGATTGGTCTAAATGGAATCTTGCAAGTAGCACTAACTACAACCCAGCTTCTCTGAGAAATGTCTATCTGAATTACTCTGAGGAAAATAAAAGAAAATAGAGATTCTTCACAGCAGTCTTTAGAGAACCCCCTTAAAGTGCAATAGCTCAGTTTTTCTCAGTTTTCCCGAAACTGTTTATCACCAACTCCCAAGATTCGCAAACAGCCATTATGAGAATACCACCAGAGCCATTTCATAAACCATCATGTTCCACCATGTTCAGTTAGGTCTGACCAAAGCCACTTGAGTGGGTCTCATTTTTTCCCAAGCAATTTCACATATAATTACTAATCAGCACTTGGGGCATGAAAAAACATGCAATTGCTAAGTTAAAGAGTAATTATATGGACATTTAGCATCATGCAAAAGGGGAGGGCTATGTGTTTTAATCTTTCAAATTCTTGTTTGCTTCAGTGTTTCCCTTTTTCCTTTACTACAGATTTCTTTTTTATATAATATATATAAAATATATATATATATATATATATATATATATATATATATATATATATATATATATATATATAGCTTTTGTTTTGGTGCACAGTTTTGCCCTTTGAAGCTTCAATGGAACACTCAGAGTGATGTGCCACAGTGGCTCCACATGACTGTGTAGACAGTTTCAATGATTTAAAGTAATACCGTAAGTGACCCCATTTTCTAGTGAGTCATTGCACATTTCCCATTTTGGAATGGAGCCATAAAACAGTAGTCTCTACAACTTCTCATCATCAAGAAATCTCAGGCTGGCAACTGGCACAAAGCATGCATTCTGAGAGCCTGGCAGCTGCCATTTTCAATAATTATGTTCTGCCCATCTTAATTCCCAGCTGCAGTGTCAGCTGGATGTACAACTCCTACCCACTTCCTGCCCGGAACCCTGTACCATACACCAACATAGCTGTTGAGTTCTGCCCCAGATGACAGACTGCTCCTCTGTGGAATAAGTGCTGCCCACTAAAGAGAAGTTTCCATAAGAATCTGTGTGATTACATAGGTCCCTGAAGAAAGAAGCAGTGACAGCATCATGCCATTGTCACCTAAGAGTCATGCATACTTAGAGCAGTATTTCCTCTATACTAAACATCATCTGCCCAGTTGTCAATCCTAGTTCTCTGGTCCTTACCTGACACATAGTAGGTTCAATATAAATATTTCAAAAATGAACTAAATGAACATTCAACTAATTCAATGAGAAAGTGACACCACTCCTACCCTCCATGAGAATTCCAACAGTCATTTCCCAGGTAATGAATGGCTCTCTCAATACTCCATACCAAATGTTATAGGCATCTTGCATACACCAGACCTACTTGGTCTACAAATAGCCTAAGAAGCCAGACTGTTGGTCCACTTAGCATTCTTGCCACTGGCACCAAGGCAACGAGCTTGGTCTCTGGCTTTTTTCCCCCAGTTTTACATCAGTTTAAGGTTGATTCTTGGTATCTTTCATTTCCCAGATCCATTGCAAACAGCTTCCACTGAAGGACCAATACCTGCCTTACAGTAAGAACCCAAGAAGTCCAATAAGTGTTCTCTATCATCAGTATGAACAACTTGACACACTGTGCCTTTGTCTGAGTGCTACAGTAGAGATTTAAGATGCCTCTGTTAACAATCCCATACAAATGTCACAAAAATCATTTGAATTTGGATAGAACAATAAAGTTAGATGATGGTGACAAGCCAAAATGTGAGGAGAAAAACAAAAGGCCAGCCATAGATAAGCCAATGAAATGGTGGAGTTTTTAGAAAATAAGTCTATGACATAAAGTCCTGTATCCTTGTTCTCTGTGGCTGAAAATCTGGGCCCACAGAGGACACACTCCTGAGCAGAGTCTGTACCACAAACTTCTGACTTTCTAGGCTAGTAGAAGGTAGAAAGACAAAGAACATAAGATGAACAAGATCAAAGTGAAGTTGGGTTGAATCACTCCATGGTGAAGGAAAACAAAAGCCAACAAAGTGCTCCCAACCAGTTCTATTTACAGAGCATCCCTTCATTGGTGACTGTGATGGCCAACAAGTCAGGCTTTGAAAAAAGTACAAGGTATGTCTCTATTATGAGATGTATTTTGCACCCTTAATACCTATGTCAAAGCCCCATTCTCTGTGTTTCAGAATGTGGCTATTCAAGAAGATCTCAATATAACCAGAGTCCTTTCAGACACCAGAAGATTGAGTGCTTAAAGGGATAGCCATAAAAACAGCAGCACAGATACCCACAAGCCAAGGAAAGAGACTCGAGAAGAGAGCAATCTTGATGGCTCCTTGGGCTTCTGGAACTGTTTGGAATGAAGGTGTAAGTTTAGAGCAAAGTCAAGTTCAACTGCAGCCCTGGGGGCTCAGTTTGGGGATAGAATGGAAAAAAAATATTAGGATGGCTTAGTTTTGAGCCACATAGACTCTTCTGTAGCAGGAGGGCTTCTCTCCAAGTTCCCCAAGCCCCGCAGTCCCACAATCCAGTTACAAAATAATCACTCAGACGCTTATATCACTTATAAACTGTATGGCCGTGGCAGGCTTCCCGCCAACTGCTCTTTCATCTCAAACTAACCCATTTCTATAAATCCATACCCTGCCACGTGGCTGGTGGCTTACTGGCATCCTCACAGGCTGCCTCTCCTCGCGGTGGCTGTAGTGTCTCTCCCCTCAGCCTTCTGCTTCCCAGAATTCTCCTCTCTCCTTGTCCCACCTACTTCCTGCCTGGCAACTGGCCATCAGTGTTTTATTTATATAGAGTGATATCCACAGCACTTCCCCTTTCTTCTTTTTTTAAAAAGGAAGGTTTTAACTTTAACATGGTAAAATTACATATAACAAAACAATTACTGAGCAAGAATTATAGTTACAATATTAAAGAAGATGTCCTATCTATCTTATATTTGTGAGTTTAAGGTTTTATAGCTATCTTATCTTTTATCATAACTGAGGAAATTACGACTATCTAGTCTTCAACCACATCAAAGACCTGAGAAGGAACATAATGGTACCTGAGAAATGGTAGACGGATGCAAGCAACTTTCGGGAATCTTGCAAGAGTAGACCAAGACGGCTGGCAGCCTGGACAGTCACCTAATAATGTTTCTCAGCATTGTTGGTGCATTCAAATTGGCTACAGGCCTAGAGTATATGACAGACCATTTTTAGAAGCAGGAATTCTGAAAGACCATCTTACCCTGTCTTGGCAGAGTACAGTGGTCGCTATCCTTGTGTCCCGCTTGTCCAGAAAGGACAGCATTGCATTCATACTGTTAGCCGTCAAGGCAAGGGCAGTTCTTTGCCCAGTAGGCCATTTTGTGCCAAAAAGACAAACTTCCAAATGGAAATGTCTTAGAAGCCCAACATTTTCTCGGGATCAATTGGTGCAGCCAGGAGCAATTGTGTCTCACGTCAACAGAATTCTAAGTTATTTAAATGCCATATTCTCTAGGTCTATGAAGTGTTTGAAGATTACCTATCTATCTGAAATATATCTATGTATACCTAGAAGACTTAACTAACATGGCTACAAATATGATTATCATAGATGACTAATTATTAATCTATTTTTAATTATCCATTACAATTTTAAATGAGTTACACAAACACAATACCTCAAACAAGAATAGAAACATATATATATGTATATATATATATATATATATATATATATATATATATATATATATATATACAGTAGAACAAAATTAACTTTAAGCCTGTATCAACAAACCAAAATCCATACCAATGCAAAACATTTTAAACATAAAATAAAATCTATACCAATGTAAAACATTTTAAACAAGTTGTTCTTTAAAAGTAGGTTCATTAATCTACCCTTTTATCTTATCATCTCTATATACTATATATCCATAACATATCCCCTTTTCTTTTTTAGAAAGAGATCACATTTATAATCAACCTGTTTTAAATAAAAATATTGGTTTTTCCCTGTCCCACACCAGAGGGCTCTTCTGATTTGGGACACAAGAATCTCTTAACCATTTTTTTTAAAGCAATATGTCTGGGTTTAGAGGGGGAGTGAGCCAATTCCACCTCTAAAGCCAGCTTGGTATATTTGGGAATTTGGGCGTAGCATCTCTTACTACTTCCTGCTGGAGGGGGGTGCTGTATCTTATGGGGACGCAAAGAAAATTTTAGGCCTATGGGGTAGTCCGTGAGGCTGTATTGTGTGAACCAGTTGCCTTGAAACCGCTCTGGATATTGGATCATCTGGGCCATGGTGTCATCGGAGACCTTTCAGGGGGTCTTGGCTGGTGAAACCTGATGTATCTTAATCTGGAACAAATCCACAGCCTCTGGCTTTCTGTGGAAACAAAAGCATAACCTCTTTTCCAAAGCAACATATCCTTAAATCCAAATTTTGAAGTCAAGGTACCTTTAAAATATACATTTTGGCATAACTCAACAGCTTTTGCAATCAAATGTTTTCCTTTAGTTACGAATATCAAAGACAACATAATCCAGATTCTCTGTGTGGTAGCCATCTTTACGTGGCTTATGTTTTATATTACCTTGAGCCTATTGCTTTAAACTGCACCATTCTAAGACTGAAACAGCACTGTGGCTGCTGGCTCCGCCCACTTCAGCTTCCCAACATGGCAGTGGTACGTTTTCTGCCAGCTCTGGGAGTCATCAAGTCTCAGAAATAGTGGGTCTAAGCTTTTATCAAAGCAGCGTGTAGCCCAGAAACCTTTTTTTTTTTTTAAATACTAGTAAAGACTAAATCTACTACACAGCGTTATGTGCCGCTGGCAGACGCCTCATTCCCGCCATACTGCCGGTCAAACGCACAAGCCAGGAACCCGCCAGTGTTCAAACCTGCGTTTTGCGGCGTCTAGCTGCCCATATGAGACAAGAAGCAGGAACCTGTTTTTGGCTCTGTTTAGAATTGGTTATTAAATATTCTCAGGTTTAAGGTGGAAACTCGAGCCGTTGGGCGCCATTTGTAGCAGGAGGGCTTCTCTCCAAGTTCCCCAAGCCCCGCAGTCCCACAATCCAGTTACAAAATAATCACTCAGACGCTTATATCACTTATAAACTGTATGGCCGTGGCAGGCTTCCCGCCAACTGCTCTTTCATCTCAAACTAACCCATTTCTATAAATCCATACCCTGCCACGTGGCTGGTGGCTTACTGGCATCCTCACAGGCTGCCTCTCCTCGAGGTGGCTGTAGTGTCTCTCCCCTCAGCCTTCTGCTTCCCAGAATTCTCCTCTCTCCTTGTCCCACCTACTTCCTGCCTGGCAACTGGCCATCAGTGTTTTATTTATATAGAGTGATATCCACAGCACTCTTCCCTCTTAAGAACAATTGTAAGCAATACAAGAAGCAGTTGCAAGAAGACTCTCCAAGTGAGAGGAAGGCAGACTAGCCTGAAACTTGAAGAACAGAATGGAGGACCAGATCTTCTTGACCACTTATACAGGGAAGGAGGATGACTCAGGTGGGTTCACCTTCCTCTGCAGGTAGAAACAGGAAAGACCAAGGCAAAGCTCAACCATCAGAAGTGTCAGTCTCTGCTCCTGGGGGCCTGGTATCTTCCAAACTTCCATCTGGCTATGCCAGCACACTGAGGAAGCACCTTCATCCTGTGAGGGTGGCATAGTCAGAAGTGAGCGCGCTGGTTAGTTTTTTGTCAACTTGACACAAGTTAGAGTGTTCTGGGAAGAACAGCCCTCAGCTGAGAAAATGCCTTCATCAGATGGCCTATAGGCAAGTCTGTGGGGCATTTTCAATCGATGGAATACAACCTTGATGGAAAGAAAGTGGGAAGAAAGGAATGAGACAGACCCTAGCCACTAAGCTTATGTCTTCTGAATCTCGTATTGGTGTTAATCCTAAGGTTCTTAACTGCAAAGCAAAAAAAGTAATGTTAAAACCTATGGTGGGAAATGGAGAGGCGGGGGATGTAGAAGAACTTTGGAGGGTGACGGAAGTCTTCTAAAGTGTTGCGGTGATGGCACCACAACTCTGTAAATGAACTAAAAACTACTGAATTGTGCACTTCTGTGAATTGTATGATCTATCAATTGCTCCTCTATAAAGTTACTTTTAAAGGAAAAGTCTTATAGGGTCTTCCTGATGTCTTGAGAATAAAGCTCAAACCCATAAAGATCACCGTGACCATTTACAACAGGTTCCTGCTTATCTCACACCTTTTCTTTGTTATCACTGTGCTCAGCCACTTCTCTGACCTAGGCTCCACTGTATTTTATCCAGTAAAAACCCTGGAGCTTCCAGAACTATGTGACCCACCCACCCCCCATCTCTCTTTGTTATCTTCTATGGAACATTCTTGACTACAGCTGCCTGCTAAACATCACAGGAGGGGTTCGATTTAACCTAACCTTTCTATTCCAAGAAGTTTTTCAAACCCATGGATAGGATGTTATTCCTTCTCGTATACCTCTAAAGCATTCAGTCATCTTCCCCCCCCCCCCCCCCCCGAGACAGGGTTTCTCTGTGTAGCTTTGCGCCTTTCCTGGGACTCACTTGGTAGCCCAGGCTGGCCTCAAACTCACAGAGATCCTCCTGGCTCTGCCTCCCGAGTGCTGGGATTAAAGGCGTGCTCCACCACCGCCCGGCGCATTCAGTCATCTTAATATCAATAAATTCCTTGAAGATACAAAGGGCATCTGCAGTTACATAAAAATGACCATTAGTACCAATTAGGTCTCAGATCTATTATGCAATAATTTTAGCAAGAATTTATTGAGACCAACAAGGGGGTAATTCACTATAGAAGAAAGGCAAGAAAAAAGGGTGTTGCCTCACTGGTACACACCAAAGAAATATGCTGACAGCAACAACAAGAGCTATTTTTACAGAGAATAGTAACCATATATGGAAGAATGACGATAAGCTTCACAGTCAAGAGACCTGAGTTCAGATCTTGCTCCACTACTTACTAGTTGCTTGACTATTCAAATTCCCTAACTTCCCTACTGGGGCTGTGCTTTTTTCATGTGTAGAGTGGAACTACATCTACTTTGGAGATTGTTATGTGGAATGGTTGAGATTGGCTACATAAAGCTGTGTCACTTGCATATTACTTCAATTCTACATCTTTCCCTGTTCCAATCATTAGTATTATTGAAAAGCAGATGTACAAAGAATAATATTACTGAATTATACTCTTTTTCACACAAAGGTAAACACCCAGAAACAAAGGTTAGCTGCCTTTAGCAGATAGTTTCTATTAAATACTCGTAATAAGAGGCCATCCTTGACCAGTACTTTTTTTCTCTTATCATATGAAAATAATGCAAGCTCAGTAAGTAGATACTGGTGCTTGACATTAATTCCAACAACTTGAGTTCAAACTTTGGAATACATGTGATGGAAGTAGAGAACTGACTCCCATGGGTTGTTCTTTGAACTCCACACTTTAAAAATACATACATACACATGTTAAAAATAAATAAATAATTCTCATCAGCAAATATTGTAAGACCCATCTCCAAAATTCATGTAGATTCTGTGTTTTCCCCTACCAGTAGGCCAGGCCAGGACACTAGTCCCTCAAAAGAATGATTCTAGCATCCTCTTGGCCAGTCTCTCCACAGCAGTGAGACAATTTAAAATAAAAAAAAAAAAAAACAAGAACAGTAACAAAAACTATCAAATCTTAAAACCAGTTAATATGAAGATGATAGAGGTCCTTAAAGAGGAAAAGAATAAATCCCTTAAAGAAATCCAGGAGAACAGAGACAAATAATGGAAGGAAATGAATGAATCCCTTAAAGAAAGCCACAAAAACACAGACAATGGGAGGAAATGAATAAATTCCTTACAGAAAGCCAAGAAAAACAAACAAACAATTTAAGGGAATTAATAAAGCTGTTGAAAGACTGAAAACAGAAACAGAATCAATAAAGAAAACACAAATTGAGGGAATTCTGGAAATGAAAAAAATTACAAATTTGAACAAGAACTACAGAGGCAAGCTTCACCAACAGAATACAAAAGATGGAAGAGAGATTTCCAGGCATTGAAGATACAATAGGAAAAAAATGGATACATGAGTAAAAGAAAATGTTAAATCTTAAAAAAAAAAAAAAAACTGACATAAAATAACCAGAAAATCTGGGACACTATGAAAAGACCACACACAAAAAAATAATAGGAATGGAAGGAGAAGATTCCCAGTTCAAAGGCACAGAAAATATTTTCAACAAAATCATAGAACAAATTTTTCCTAACTTAAAGAAGGAGAGGCCTATAAGGGTACATGAAGCATAGAGAACACCAAATAGCTTAGACCAGAAAAAGAAGGTCTCCCCTCACCACATAATAATCAAAACGCTAAATATACGGACCAAATAAAGAATATTTCTAAACAGAGAAATACTAGAGCTAACAGACCATATAAACCAAATGGAACTAACAGACATTTATAAAATATTTCACCAAAACACAAAAGACTATACCTTCTTCTCAGCACTTCAGGGAACTTTCTCCAAAATTGACCACATTTTTTGTTCACAAAGCAAGTCTCAACAGATACAAGAAAACTGAAATAATCCCCTGTAGCCTATCAGAACATTATGGATTAAAGTTGGATTTCAACAACAGAAAGCTACAAACTCATGGAAACTGAACAAATCTCTACTGAATGAAAAATGGGTGAAGACAGAAATAAAGAAAGCAAAGACTTTCTAGAATTCAGGTCAATGAACACACAACATACCCAAACTTGAGGAACACAATTAAAGCAGTAAGTGCCTACATTAAATATATATATATATATATATATATATATATATATATATATATATATATATATATATAATTGGAGAGATCTCATACTAGCAACTTAACAGTACAACTGAAAGCTCTAGAGCAAAAAGAAGTAGGCACACCCAAGAAGAGTTGATGGGAGGAAATAATCAAACCCTGGGCTGAAATCAATAAAATAGAAATAAAGAACAGTACAAAGAATCCATGAAACAAAGAGATGGTTCTTTGAAAAAATCAACTAGATAGACAAACCTTTATCCAAACTAAATAAAAGACACAGAGAGAACATCCAAATTAACAGAATCGGAAATGAAAAGGGGGACATAACGGACACCAAGGAAATCTAGAGATTCATAAGGACAGATTTTAAAAACCTGTATTCTACCAAGTTGGAAAATTCAAAAGAAACGGTTAATTTTCAAAATAGGTACCATTTACAAATTTACCACCACCACCCAGCCCTTCTTCACTCTCATCCAGGCTTCAGAAAGGAGGCACCAGCACTGTCAAATCTCCTCCCATCTGAAGACCGAGAGCCTTATAGTCATGCTCTGCTAGTTCCCCGAGGCTGGACAGGTCTACTTTGCTATTAAGTTCTAGGTGAGTCACAGGGAAAAAGTGAGTCTCAGACACTCAGAATGAGTAATACAGGAAGTCATTAATTCTTGTAAATCATATTTAATTTGAGGAAACACGGACCTTAAAGACTTAGCATGTGTAGATGATTTAAATTCTGATTCAATTTCTACCTATTAATATAGTTACAGTGACTAATATTCACACACATACTTTGAATCTGCCTGCCACCTCCAGGTGTTTGAATTTCCAAGAGATTCAACAAAAATTGCATAGCAAGATCACTGTATTTTTCCTACATTTCATGAGGCCTTAGTGTGAGAACTCTAGAAAATGATCTGCAAAAAATTTTTCACTCCTGATAGAAACCACAGTTCAACTTCCTGACAAACTTTATCCATTTGTTACAGTCTGTCTTTACTCCTTATTTCTCACATGGTGCAGTCAGCAAAGCCATCAGAGAATCTTTTAATCTCTTGTGTCCCTCATATTCTTATAACCCTCTTCTAAGTGCCCTTCAAATGATGGTGGGCCCATACAGAGAAACCAGGAGAGTTATCCCACCTCAAGATCTCTTTTAAGATGCAAAGTCCTTTTGGATACAGGGAGTCAGGGGTGGTGGGGTGAGATAACTTTCATGTGTTTCAGGAATTGGAATGTAGATAACTTTGGAAAGCCATATTGATTCTTAAAGCTTTAAATATTTATTTTTTCAGTGCTAGGGATTGAACCCAGGGTTTAATACATGCTGAGCATGAGCTCTACCACCAAGCCATATCCCCAAGCCAAGAGCATTAATTTTCAGTCTTTTCTGTCCTGAATGTCAGTAACACTGGAGACTTGAGGGAGAGTTTAGCTGGTAAGGTGCTCAGTGTGTAAGTACAATAACCTGAGTTTGATTCACAGGACTCATGTTAAAAGGGGAGTAGGGAGAGTGTCAGGCATGGGGCCATGAGCTTATAACCCTAGATCTGAGAGAGGAGACAGGTAGACCTAGGCTCACTGACCAAGCAGCCTGGGCTAGTCAGCAGCATCGGAGCCTGGAGCCAGGCCCTTTCTCCAAAGCCAAGGTGGCTGGCTGGCTCCTAAGAAACAACACCTGAGGTTGACGTCTCACTTCCACACATGTGCATACACAGACACACACATACACACTGTCCTACTTTCTTCTCTGTTGTGATAACACTCTAACCAAAAACAATGGGGCAGGGAGCTGGGTATCTGGTTTACAGGTCATATCATCAGTGGAAGCCAAGGCAGGAACTCAAGGCAGAAACTGAAGCAGAAGCCATGGGGAAATGTTAGATACTGTTTCACTTCCCCTAGCTTGCTCAGTTAGCTTTCTTATAAAGCCCAGGTCAACCAGAGTAGGGCTAGCCCCCACCTGCAAGGGCCAGGTCCCTTTTACTCCAGTTAACAATCATGACAGGACCACGAGCTAATCTGATGGAGGCAATGCCTCAACTAAGGTTCCTTCTTTCTAGGTGACTGTCATTTGTATAAGTTGACAAATCTAACTCATACGTGCACACACATACACAAACCCATTGATTATTAAGTTGGATTTGTAACTACATAAGGCTTTATGCTTATATACTAACGTATAATGAAAAGTTGTTCAGAGTACTGTGAGCATGGAAAATGATTTAAAATCTTAAATTTAGACAGACTTAGGGAATACGCCTGAGATCCTAGAACTTGGAAAACTGAGGCTAGAGAATTTATTTCACGGCCAGCCTGGGCCATATCCTAAACCCTAGGCCTGCCTAGGCTACAGAGCAAGACCCAGACCCCAAAAGGAAACATGCAAAAGTTACATTCACACTATGCATGTGAATATGCAGATTTGTGAATCATAGAATTTCACTTGGCACATAAGGCAATAAATAAAATTGGGTAACATTTATCACTCATCTTTAATTGGTTTGCTTTGTATCTTTGAATTATAAAAGTTGTTGCTCATAAAAGTTCAAATCAAGTTATTTTGTTTTCCACTGAACTATTTCAGTAGATCTGTGAGTTTAAAACAAGCCTCCCTGGATTTGAACCGTGGTGTTTTTAGTCAGTAAAAAGGAACAACCTTGAAACCACCATTTACAGCTCACCCTGCTGCCTAAAACGATGCCATTTTATCACTGTTGTAGCTTTTAAAGTACCTTGTTAAAACACTTCTTCTAGACAGTTCTGCCTGCTTGTTAGTTTAACAAACTGACATTATGTATACCTATATTGTCAGCATGTATCACCCAGGAGATATTAGGGAGTGTTCATCTGTGTGTGTGTGTGTGTGTGTGTGTGTGTGTATGTGTGTGTGTGTGTATGTGTGTATACATGCGCATATATATGCATTTATATATATATAATCTTTTGATAATAACAAAGCCATTTATAAAGTTTTATGACTAAAAGTAAACAAGATTTTAAAAAAGAAAAATACTTTATTTTACAAAAGAGATTCAACAGAACATTTATAGAGCACATGTCACGTGCAAACTTTTGTTCTGGGTCCCTCCCTTGAACAGCTACTCAAATACACCATCATTTTGTCAGTGCCTTAAGACTTGCCTATTATGCTACCAGGATGCCAGCTGCACGGTATAACTGTCACTAACTCGCCAGATGTTCCCCTGAAGTGTAAAATGGAGCTCTGGGCTTCTATTTGCCAATATCCTCATAATTACCTGGAGGCCAAGGGTCTCCTCCAGGGGAACCCAATATACCTGGGAATGATTCTCAATGAGACGCCTGACTGGGTGCCCTAGACAAGGGATGTGCCTCAAATTCTAGAGTATAAATGAGTAACCCAACAATGATAATTTAGAGTTCCCCCATCATGCATTAAGTAGATGTTTAACCCAAGGCCCACCTTGTACTCAGAACAATATTTGGTACTGAAGACTGAGCAATGGGAAGACAAGGACATTCAGTCATCCCACCAGTGTCCCCAGATAAGTAAGGAGAAGTAGGAGAGGTTAAGCTATGGAAGCTAACTCTGGTGTGCCCTACCTCAGGAAACTGCCCTTCCAGGCTGCAGAGTAAAAGGTTGGGTGTCCCTTATCTGAAATGCTTGGGACCGAAAGTGTTTCCAGTTTCAGACTTTTTAATTTCATATTTGCATAGACATAAGGCAATATCTCTGTGACTCATCCCAATTCTAGACATAAAATCCATCTGTATCTTAGGCATAGTTCCTGAAGGCAATTTTGTACCACACATTTTTAATGTTCTTTTATTCTGACTTGTCACATGAGGTTAGGTGTGGAATTTTCCAGTAGTGGTATCAGATCATCTCAAAATTAAGATTAAATTTTACAACACTCATGAATTCGGATTTTTAAATTCTATCTATAAACACACACAGGGCTTTCTAGGAGGGAATACTGGGAACACAATGGGAGATGGGAAAGTGGGAGAACAGAAAGAGATATCTAACTAAGTCCAGGCCACACTGGAGAGCCAATACGCAACTCCTGGGTGATCTGCATTGTCTCAAGAATATCTCAGTGTCCCTTACTCAGCCTGAGGATGCACAGAGGACCACTAAATGATTTTTTCAAGCAGGAGGTTGTGAAGACACCCCATGGAAGAGAGGAGAAACACAGTGGCCTGGAGGCAAGTCCCAGCCTCCCTCAGCTGACTCAGCCCTCTCCACATCATCCTTCCCCACCCCCCTCCTCCCTCTTCTGTTGTCTCCTTCCATGCTTTTATTTCTAGCCCTTTCCTCCCCTTATTTCTAACTTGTAAACAACCAGAAGCATGTCTGCTTTTCTGACCATCCCCTTTCCTAATTCATTATGAATCACTACCTTGGGATTGATTCAAGGGCTGGATCCAACAGCCTGGGCTCAAAAGAGTGTTTGCATTTAATACCAGCATGTGAGGGCTGGAGGGATGGCTCAGCAGTTAAGAGTGTGTGCTGCTTTTACAGTGGCTTTGAGCTCACTTCTCAGAACTATAAGGCAGCTCCCAACATGACTCCAGAGGACCCAATAACTTCTGTCCTCCATAAGCATCGCACTCATGAAAGCACACCCACATAGAACCTACACACATATACACAATTTAAAATAAATAAATCTTTGCAATACTGGCATATTGCCACCTTAAAATAATTAAATATTTATGGACAACCCAGATTTTCACTGCAGCATGGGGCTGTGAGTATTACAGGCAGCCTTGCCTAGATTTACCAGTCTAGATGGAGAATTTGGCATACCAAATCCACGTGTATCATATATTGATATTAATTAACATGCTAACCTTAAATTGGTATCCGAATATCTGTCTTCCACTCGGCCCTTCCTTATAGACACTATACAATGAGTTTTCACCTTTGATCTCGCGATTTTCACCATTTCAGAATTTTTTTTTATCCCTTTGAGAATTTCGTACATTGGATTTTAATAATTCGTCATGATATTGTCATTATTCTTTCAGGAAAAATCTGCTTCCTGGTTCTGTTTCCATTTTAATGAGGCCCCAGGATGTGGTCCCTCAGAGCAGCCACCAAACTCTGCTCTCCTGTGTCTCTTGCTTTCCGTGGTGTAAGGACCTCAGAAATCAGCATGCCTGTATCGCAGCCTTGCTCTAGCTGGTGCTACATGGATGGACCACAGAATCAGCACATCAGGTTGCCTGTCCAGTCACATTTCCTTCCCCAGCAAGGAAAAACCAAGAATGATTTAATTACTCACTGACTTGCTTACCTAATAACAACTTATTCCAGGCTGGGCACTGGCTGGTCAGAGGGAAGGGCTAAATCTGAAGCAGTCCCTCCCAGACAAAAGGTGCTTATCTTAAGGTAGTGTGGGAGGTGGACGAATAGAAAGACATCTGGGGTCAGGATGGTCTCAGCACACCAGGGTAGGTCAACGGAGCAGGGAATATTAAAAAGAGGTCAGACAAGACTTTCCAGAAAGGACCACTACCCCAATCCTTTATTCTGAGTTGGATTTATACAGATAAAGAAATTCCCTTGATGTTCAACGAATTTTGAGCAATATGGAAATAATACCAGTCATAATTGCCAACAACAGAGAGATGCTTTCCATGGCTGAACAAACACAGATTTGACTTGAATTCTACTACTCATAAGGAGAGATTATGTGCTTTGGTGAGTGTGACTATAGAACTTATTCAATTTCAAAATTAAATGATCCTCTGCTGGAGATTTTCACTGAGCAGCAAGATGTGGGGAAATGAATTTAAATTAAAACTGTGTTTAAAAATTGAACACATCACTGCGTCTTAGTATGACATCTATTTAAACTGAGACTACACAACTCTCTCCTCACACTCAGGAGCCTCTTGCATAGTTGTTGGATAGCCAGCAACTCCTAGTTCCCTCCAGACAGCTAGCCTGGCTTTCCACTCCTCAGTTCTCTCATTCCCTACAAATATTGCTTAAGGATTTGGATGGAAGCATGTTGATAACTTACTTTAAATATATGAATACCCATCTTCAAGTGTGCAAAATGTGTAACATATATATTTGACTATGTATTATTGTTGACTGTTTATCTGTGAACCATTTAATTTGACTGTGACAGGTATTTTTTTACAGACCTGATAGTATTGCTCAGAGTCTCAGACTCTTCTCAAGAGCCCATTTCATCACAGCATCTGATCACCACATAACACTTCTCCAAGAGGAACACATGAGCTAGATCTATGGTCATCATGCCCTGATCTGCAAAAGGGAAAGGCAAAGGGACACCATAAAGACCAAATACAAGAACCTGTGTAGTGTCCTCTATCATGCTTGATCCTCAGAGCAGACCCTCACAAGACAATGTTGTTGTAGAATATTATTTTAAGGTGTGTTACTTTTGTTTATGTTGCATTTGTTTAACTCTGTGAAGCTGTGTTACTGTACCTGTTTAAAACACCTGATGGGCTAATAAAGAACTGATCAATAGCAAGGCAGGAGAAAGGATAGGTGGAGCTGGCAGGCAGAGAGAATATATAGAAGGAGAAATCTGGGAGAGAAGAGATCTAGGAGCAAGAGAAGGAGGAGGACATTAGGGGTCAGCCAATCAGTTACACAGCAAGCCATGGAGTAAGAAACAATGAAAGGTATACAGGAATAGAAAAGAAAAAGCCCAGAGGCAAAAGATAGACAGGATAATTTAAGAAAAGCTGGCTAGAAACAAGACAAGTTAAGGCCAGGCATTCATAATTAAGAATAAGCCTCCATGTGTGATTTATTTGGGAGCTGGGTGGTGGGCCACCAAAAGAGATAAAAAGTAAGAAAACAACCAACAACACAATGTCTCCTTTCTCTTCTTCCCTTTTTATTTCTGCATTGATTACCCATTGTCGTGGTTGAATGAGAACAGCCCTCATAGGCTCAGTATGTTTGAGCCTGGGTCCCCAGTTGATGGAACTGTTTGAAAAGAATTAGGAGGTATGGCCTTGTTGAAGAAAATGTGTCACTGGGGTAGCCACTGAGGTTTCAAAAGGCCACAACACTCCCAGTTAACTCTCTCTCTCTCTGCCTCTGCCTTGTTCTTATGAATCAGGTGTGAGGCCTTAGTTACTGCTCCAGGACTATGCCTGCCTGAATATTGCCAGGCTCCCTGCAATGATGACCGTGGCCTCTAACCCTCTGAAACCATGAGCCTCAACACCAAATCTTTCTTTCATAAGTTGCCTTGGTCATGGAGTTTTGTCATAACAATAGAAAATATTTATAAGACCCATCTTGGACTGTGTTGTGTTGGGGGACAATACTATAATATTAAAAACTGAATTAAACCAAGTGTGTATGTCAATGTGTGCATTCACGATTGTGTATACAGTTATATATCAGTGATTTTTGCAGAAGTATAAAATTGATAAATACATGGCATGATACACAGAAAAAAGTCAGTAAGAGTTTGTTGTACTTTATTCTCCTATTTCCAAGCGCCATCCTGCTTAGCCTACTTCATTTTCCTCTGGTACAGCCTTTAAATTCTAGCTCACTATTTGGCCCCAGTCTTCTATGGTATGAGTCAAAAGATGTTCTCCAGCAAATATTGGGTTCTCATTTTTTATGGATATGGTGATATGTTAGATGGTTCTTAGTTCATTCTGGACCTATTTAGAACAGCATAGTATGGGCAGAGGCAGACTATCTGCAAACATGTTTCCTCTTAGATGATGAGTTTTATAAAAAGAAAAAGAAAAAAAAAAGCCCTGTGGTCAGGAATGAGTATGAGGAGAACACCATGATCTCTAGTGCTATCTTATATGAGCCTTGAGGCCCAGAGGAGAAGAGCAGATGGTAGAGGTCATAGGAGTGTCTCACAAGACTGTCCTAGGCACTAGTATGTGCAGGGGAGGAAGGCTTCCCATTAATGAACAGGACACTGGTGGCTTCAGGTTAAAGACTCCAAGAAAACACAGCAGGACTCCAGCCAGGTGAGAAAAGTAATGTTTCTTAAGAGGACAAGGTACTGGCCATGTTATCAGAATGCTTCCAACAGCAGGGAAGATTCGGATAGGAAAACCATAGGAATTGCTTCATATCAGACATACACACATGGCATCCCTGACAACTGCCAACAGATTTAGGAAAGACCTGATTTGGATACAGAAAGGCAGTGCTAATACCTCTACAGGTATGCAAGGGAAGAAAACGTGAATTCCTTTTATGGGTGACTCCTTGTGCCTCCACAGGCTGATGAGACCCTAGCAGACTGCAGGCAGAAAGCGTGTGCCCAGCATCCCTGTGTCAGGATGAATATGGTAATGGTTTCAGTCATTGGACTGAGCTGACTCTCAATGGCTTTAAGGCAGATCAGACTAAATGGCTTTAACTGTAGCTGTGAATATTATTTTTTTGAATACTTTGGCAGCAGTATGAGTAAGTGTGACTTTTAAGCAAGCGTACTGAATCCTTACTATTCACTGCCACAGAGAGATGAAAATTAAGGCTTGCCAGCACTCTTCAGGATCTAGATGCTGTATAAATATCAATTAGAGTCAGCTGAAGTTTTACTATCTTCTCTCTTGGCCTTTTATGTGGAACATAATGGTTTTATTCTCTGATCTTCACACCATACAGTCAGCATCTACTTGATGCGCCATCTATAATAATGATTCCTGATCAGCTTCTGACCATGGTTCTGAGAAATTTTATAAGGTTTTTTTTTCTTTTTTTAATTATCCAATAAATATGCTTCAGGGGGCTTCTAATACAAGTCAAAATGCACCAGGTCGTATGCAAATGGATTCACACTGAGATAATATGAAATGACTATAAATATCACAGATACAGAATTGTGTGTGTGTTTATATATGTACATATACATGATCCAGGGTCACCATCATTGCAATCATTGCAGGCATAAGGAACAGCTTACTTTTTGTCAGATTTCTTAATTTCATGTGTGGCCAGGAATCCTTCCCCATGACCTTCTGTTTTAGCCCCTGAGTTTCTTCTGCTCTTCTTGCTGACTGTTTTAAATGCCTATATTCCTCTTCTGTCTCATTGGTGCTTGTGGTGGTTTGAAAGAAAATGCCCCCCAAAGAGAGTGGCACTATTGGGAGGTGTGGCTTTGTTGGACTAGGTTTGGCCTTGTTGGAGGAAGTGCATCACTGTGGAGACAGGCTTTGAGGTATCATATATGCTCAAGCTTCACGCAATATGATACTGAGTCTACTTCCTGTTGCATTCTGATCAAAATGTAGCCAGCACCATGTCTGCCTGCATGCCACCATGCTCCCCACCATGATGATAATGGACTGAACCTCTGAAACTGTAAGCAAGCCACCCTAATTAAATGTTTCCTTATCAGAGTTGCTGTGGTCATGGTGTCTCTTCACAACAATCAAAACCCTAAGACAGCGCTTTAAAGATACATAGATAGATATACAGATATAGATATATAAATATAGATATACAATAGTGCATTTTTTCTATCATGGAATGCTTGAGAGTGGGTAATTTATAAAGAAGAAAAGTTTATTTCTTACCATTACAGTGGGTGGCTCAATATTAGGAAGCCCAATTGTGGCAAGGGCCTTCATGTTGTATCACCTACAGTAGAGAAGGAAAGACCCCAAGAGCAGATCAAAGAACAAGAGCTTGATCCACAGCCAGAAGCCCTTTCATAACTAACATGCATCTATCTGTTCATTCACTGTGGAGGACAGAGGCCTTTGTAAACCATGACAAACATGATCCTTCTGGACCATTTGATAAAAATGATTAACCCAAAATATAATTGCTATTTTCCAGACTGTCATTTGTGTTGGTTGATTTAAAGATAATTGGAGTGAAGAATTCAGGGATATACAAAGAATCAAAGGTTTAGTTAGATTGAGGAGGAGAACAAAGAATTTAAGATCTCCCTAGGTGTTAAGAACTATAAAGAGTTGGGATATATCTTGAACCTTCTAAATTATCAACTTTACATCAAGAGGGTGGATGTATGGCTCTATGTCAATTAATTTCCTATTATAAAATGTAATGGGTTAGACATATAAGTGCCTTGAATAATAGAAATTAAAAATGACATCTTGCCATGAGATTTTCATAAAATCTCAAAAAATTAAGAATTAGTATTGAATAACAAATATTTGAATAATAACAAATGCAAAAGATAGAATCAAGTAAGATGACAGGAACAGAAAATTAGAAGGCCAAGTTCTGCCATTAGAACTTATACTTCACGAGCTTGATGTATTGTTCAGTCTTTATTTATTTCTCCACAAACAGAAAGAAAATCAAGGACTAAAGTTTCTTTTATAAACAAATAAGAGTCTGGAAAAGGGGTAGAAAGCACCAAGGAGATGAAGGAGGAATACAGGCATTTATAACAGACAAAAGAGGAGCAGAAGACACTCGGGAGTCAAGGGGAAGAACTCCTGGTAACACATAAAATTAAGAAATCTGACAAAAAACATAACCTGTTCCTCACCCCTGTGATGATGGTGACCCTGCCTCCCATTCTTATTTAAACACCTGGATTTCCCACCATAATAGCTTTGGCCACCTGTAGCTAGAAGGTAGAATATAGTGTTGTCTTATAGCCTGTTGCACATTTAAATACACTTTTGTAAAAAGGAAGAAAGGAAGAAGGGGAGGAAAGACAGGAAGAAGGATGTGGGGTGGGGAAAGAAGGAAAACAAAAAGTTTTGTGTAACTGACAGTCATCCTTTTGGACCCATATACTTCATAGTTTGGATCCATATACTTCATCCTTTTGGGCCCCATATGCTTCATAAATTACACAATCCTGTTGTCAGTATACTTTCCAATTTCCTCGTGTAGAAGATAAAATAAATCACTAATATCCATGGAAGAAAAAAAAACTAGAAATTCCATGATGTGGCTGAATCAGTACTGCAACTGGGACACAAACTTGTCCAGCTCTGTTTCCTCCGTGTCAGCAAAAACCAGTGTTCCACACCCAAGAAGCCAATACACAAAGGCAGGAAGCAGTTATGAGATGCAGACTAAACACCACTGCTACACTGTTCTGTCCCTAATTCTGTGAGTAAGCACCCACAAATTCCCCTATGTGTCAGTTATCTTTCCTAACTACGTAACAGATAATATCTAACTATCTGTCATTAAAAAAAAAAGATAATGAAATTTTAAAAATTTCAGAACGTTACAGAACAAAAAATACAGAACTGCATTTTTAAAGCAAACAGAAAGTGCCCAATCTGAAATTTTACCACCATCTAGGCCAAACAAATGTCCTTGCATTTTCTCATGGTTTCTGGTTGGTTATCTTTGCTTGTATATGGTTCAATCTACCCAAACACAGATACCCTGAGCAGCCTGCATTATCCTGAGAAGGACATATGTTCAACAGGAAGGTCCCATCCTGTGCCAGGCTTCAAGCCATCTGCCTCTTTGTGCCTACACACACACACACACACACACACACACACACACACACACACACACACATGCATACGCACACGCACACACGCACGCATGCACTCACGCACGCACGCATGTGGACACACACACACTTAATCCCTACACAAGAGCATATATACAACTCATGCATTTACTGACTCTGAAATCCCAGCTGAGAGAGTGGAGATGGCAACATGAGACTTCTGTCCTGCAGAGGGGGAAGACCACATACTGAAAGCTGCCATGATTCCTAGGAGGGCTTTTTGTCCCTTACGTGAAGACATGCCCTCCTCGGGCCTCATTGCAATGCCAGCTCCATTCTGGAACAGTGGATCGGAGGACTGGAAGATCTTGCGCTACTGAATGTCACTAGAACTTGGCCATGGATCTGTGTCATAGCCATGGTCAGTTATAAAATCACCAAACATTTTTAAGGACTATTTTAAAACAGATTTAAGGCACATAAGGATTAGTACATCAATAACTCATTAAAGATTCCTCACACTAATGTCTTAAAGAAACCTCAGCAGGTTCACCAAAATGGGTCTCTGTCACATCAAGGAGTGAAAACAGAAATGTCCTTCTGGACTAGTTTGACACAGAACAAGCCCAAATTTGAATTCTCTGCTTCTCTCCCTGTTCCTTCCATCTGTCTGTGTTCTGTGGTCTGTGGCCTGTTTGTGTTGCCTGTCTGTGTGTTATGCCCTGCCCCTAACAAAGGGTTTTTCTCTGTGTTTATTGAACATCACAGAAATTGTGGTGTGGGGCAGGGGCAAGGACTTCCTTACAGACTTCAGAGTAGTTTACAAGGGCAGAAGTTACTTTACTGAACAGAACAGCAATCAAAATCACAAATAGATATTATCAACCTGCATGCACACGGTGCTTCAAACATTTATAGGATATTTGTTGATGAAGGTTGCTTTCAACCTGTTCAGCAAACAATTGCTACAATGCACATATATGCATGCATACATTATTCTGGGTCAAAGACAAAAATACATAACTTAAGTTTAAAGCAATGTGCGTAGCTTAGGTTATAAAAGCTGATTCCATTCGGAAATCTAAAGCATAGTAGGGTTAGCTACATTGTTCTCTTAAAGGCATGTTAAATAGGATGAGTACACAGTAGGAGAGCAGGTAAAGTACATAGCTGTTAATGATCTCAAGTGTATTATCAACTTGACTGCAAGCACAGCAGGTGTTCAGTGTCTTGGAATGCAAGAAGTATTTTCAGAAACTCCATCATCACAGGGAGTTTGGAGAAGCAAGAAGGAAAATGTCTTCCAGGTAGAGCAACTTTCATTGATAATCATATGATAGCCAAGTCATAGGCCAAGAGACTGGGGCACCTCCCTTCTAGGCACCTTCTACACACAAGTGGAAGGATGGGACAGAAAACTTCTGTTCAAAGATCAGAAGCTCTCTATTGCACATTGTTAGGATGATGTCCAAGGGGATCAATCTGTGTAACTGTTTGAAAAATATTATGATTTAACGATTGGTATTTTGCTTTAAAAAAATAATCAAGAAGCTTCAGAAGCAGTTAATGAAAGAACCTGGGAACCCCAGTTATTTTCTGGAGCCCCTTACCCACCTAGTTATTGTGTGTTTTATTTACTTTATATGTATTTTCATATGACATTGTTTTTTTAATTACATTTTTCTTTGGCAAATTCAGTCACATACATAATGCACACTGACTATTCTCACATCTCATCCTATTTTATCTCCCTCCAGCCCCTGTTAATCTCCTCCCTTCTCTACAAATCTCATTCCCACATTCATGCCATTTTGTTTTGTGACCCACTGAATTTAACCAGCCATCTGGTTTATAGATGAGGGAATGGAGAGAAGCTCAGGAGGCTAGCATGCTTGCCTTAGTCAGTAGTACCATTGAGTATACAATGGAAGACAAAGGTTCCCACTCTCCCAGAGCCTGTCAGTAGCTTAGCAGCTCAGCAGTAAGGGGTAGAGCCCCATGATACTCTCCCTAATGCATAGCTAACTGTTGACAGGGCTAGCCTGGTGCATATAAGTGCATATAAGAACAACCGCTGTGGGTAATGACTGCCATGGCTGTGTCATGTCTGAGGGAGTTCTATAGTCCTTCTCTCTACCTTTTGGCTCTTATGTTATTTTCTGCCTCCTCTTTTACAAAGTTCTCTGAGCCTTAGGGAGAAGGGTATAACCATCCTGTTTAGAATGGAGCCTTCAGTTGGCACTTACTCTCAGCATCATGGGTAACCATGAGACTGCATTTACTACCATTCATGGGGAAGAAAGCTTTCTCTGACTGGGGCCTACAGTAGCATTTGTATGCAGATACAAATGTAGATTTTTAGGAGGCAGTTTGACATTGTATCATCTGAGTTAAACAACAGTAGTAAGTTCCTCCCTAGGGCCTATGACTGCCTCAGGCATGAGTTACTGATTGGGTTTGAAGTATTAGGCGTGGATCACCTCTTCCGGTGGGGCAGACATGGAAATTAGTCAGACAGTTATTTGGTTAGCCCCAAAGCAGTCATGCCAGTATTGCACAGGTAGGCACATCTTGGCTGGCAGGTTAGTACAGTACAGTTGGCTTTTTCTCCCCCACATTCTGCACAGCACTTTCTGGCACTTAGAAAGCTGGTCAGCAAAAGAAGGTTCTCAGGTCGGCACCAGCTTGACTTCTATCTTGCAACTAAAGTGTGCAGTGGCTTCAGCACTGGAGTTTAATCATCTAGTTTGTGTGTGCAACCAAGAGGAATGGCAAGAACCTGTAGTATTTTTAGGATCTTAGGGGTGACAACGCCTATTGAGGTATCTAGTATCTGGCCCCAGGATTTTAGTTTAGTAACCATTGCTTCTGGGAGCAACATTATCTAGCCATTAAGGGCATCCCTGATTCTTCAAGAAAGTGTACTAATTTTTAAGATAAATGATAAGTTTGGAATTGATATTCTTCTTTGCGGGAGGGAGGTGGTGGGAGAGAGACAAATGAGAGAAACGTTGACATAGATTCAGAGAGTCAGAACTCTACGGGATAACATGATTACAACTGAGAACATAAGAAAGAGGAATATACTGCTAATAAATACAAATTCTTGATGGATACAAAGGAATTATTACAGTAATTTTTTCCATTGGGGGTATAGGACTAATAAATCTACAGTAGAAAGATTAACTTTTCACTTGGCATACTTTTGTATGGCTTAACTTTACATAACCTGACAGAAGTTGATTATTAAGTAAAAGAAATTCCAAATACATAGTGAGTTACTTGTCACCCGCATTTGCTTATAATGCAGATATTAGAATCTGTGTATTAAGGATGTTGCCCATCCACAACCCCAGTGAGAGTGTGAACTCCATGAGAAATTCACATTCAAACAACACAGTACACACACAGTGCCTTCCAAAGAGATCATCATGGCAGTGACCAAAACAGTACCCACAGGAATCAATGCCCTAGCCCATGGCAGAGGGAACAAATGAATCATTACCTCTGTTTTGTAGATGATGAAACAGGCTGTGTCATCATGCAGTTGGTCAAAGGTTTAAAAAAAAAGGGGGGGGGGGCAAATGGAATCTAAGTCCCCACTGCTCACAGGATGAGTATTCTCAGCAGCAGTAGGTACATAAAACACAGTTGATCTGACTCACTGCCAGACAGCAGTTCTGAGAATTCAGGGAAAACTGTAATGGCAATGACTAGAAAGTAAAATTCCTACCAAATTTTGACAGTCTGCTGTGGAATGGGGAGGGTCTCATGGCCTATCCCTTACTGCTGAGCTACTAAGCTACTGATAGGCTCTGGGAGAGTGGGAACCTTTGTCTTCCATTGTATAACCAATGGTACTACTGACTAAGGCAAGCATGCTAGCCTTCTGAGCTTCTCTCCATTCCCCATCTACAAACCAGATGGCTGGTTAAATTCAGTGGGTCACAAAACAAAATGGCATGAATGTGGGAATGAGATTTGTAGAGAAGGGAGGGGATTAACAGGGGCTGGAGGGAGGTAAGATAGCTTTGACATAAGAATAATCAGAACACCATTTCTTTTTATGCATATTTTTCTCCTAAGACTAGAAGGGATCTTAGAGACACAAACTTGAGTCCATACATTCCAAACAGGACAAAGCCTGTGGGAAAGGAACCATTCCTCAATATGCACAGGGAGCTCAGCTAACCAGCATGGAAACAGGAGGCCCAGCACTGCTAGACAGTTGAAGACTGACAGTCTTGGAGCTGATTATAGGCTCAACCACATGATCATGGCCCGATGATTGTTCCCCTGTGCACCTCAGTTTCGTACTTGTGAAAATAAGACTGCCCAGATGCTTACCAAAGGGGTCTGCTTCAAAGATCAAATGAATGTAATATAATTAGAATAGTAACCAGCATAAAGGTCAAATGAATGTAAAGTAATCAGAATAGTAACCGGTATAAACAGCAGTTGGCTCAATGACTATTAGTTGTATGTTTGGCATTTGCATGATTCTTAGAGATGAGAAGTCACAGAAGATAAACACACACACACACACACACACACACACACACACACACACACACACGGAATGATTTGATGCCTCTTAAAGATATTTTGCACACACTCCGACTATAGAATGTATCATGATATTTAACTTAGTTGTGTGCAAATCTATCTATTTTCCTTCTAAATGGGAGATTCCTGAAAGCAACACAGAGGTTGTTTTATACAATTTTGTGTCCTCAGTTCATAAGTACTTGGAAAGTGCTTATGTGTGATTGTTAAGACTATCAAAGTGGAATGACAAATTTTAAACCATTTAGACCCACAGAGTAGTAACTGCAGGCAATATTCTGAAAATTGAAATTCAGTTTCTTTTCATTTTGTTGATATCTTTTTAGATAGTTCTCCATAAACGCAATATCTATAAATAAAGCTAATGTATGCTTGGAGACTGGCTAATGTGCTAAACCATCAGCCCTGTAGCTTTGCTTGATAGTCATTCAACTTCATTTCTGAAAAAAAAAAAAATTTAAGCCTGCACATTCAACCAAATGAATTCAGCCTGTCAAGGTACCCAGCCTGCCACAGACTTATTCAGAACCAATCAACAGGTCTTCCTGGAATTGGGGATGTTCATCCCATTAGCAAGTGGGATCATTGGACTAAAACATTGCTGTGGGACAGAAAATGCACAGAGGAGATGGCACTGGAAACTCTTACTTGCAGGCACTGGGGCAAATTCCATAAATGGTGTAGTTGCTTTGATGTATCTGCCTGGAAGAGAGTGAAGTTCTGAGAGTGAATAACAGACTCTACTCTATTACAGTGTAACCTCATCTGTCCTCAGATGTGATTGTGTGGTTTAAGACAAAACACTCTACAGAACAGAGATTATTGTCTTTAAATGTAAGTTTCATTCATCATGGCAGTCAGACTTGTTTCTTGCCTAAAGCTAGCAATGTGTCTTTTGGATAAAGTACAAACTCTGGGTGTTAATAGCTCCATTGCACTGCATGGCCCATTCATTAAAGCACAGCCAATGGCTGTGTTCATCTATTGTCGTTAGTCACTCCAACTTTATTTATAAAGTACAGCGTGTGCCTGCAGAGGCAGTAGGAAAAAAAATGGTTCTAGAAGCCATTAGTTCATTCATTCATTCTTCTATTCATTCATTGTGTAATAGCTGTTTATTAACTGCCTACTATGTACTACGCATAGGTTCGATGGCCACTGAAGAAAACAAGACAGAAAAAAACTGCCCTTATTGCATTTACTATTGGGAACTGGTTAGTGAAAAGGGAGGGGGAAATCAATCTAATTTCAGATAATGTGCTGTTTCCAAGAATCAGAAAGATCTTTCTGAAGAGTATAAGATGGATAATGAGAAAAGGGTATCCATGCAAAGACTGCCCTCTACATAGAATTTTTAAAGTTTTTTAAATTATTTCTAAGTGTGTGTGTGTGTGTGTATGTGTGTGTGTGTGTGTGTGTGTGTGTACATACACATATGAGTACAGGTACCCTCAGAGGCCAGAGACAACAGATCCATCAGGAGCTATATAGTTACAGGTAGTTATGAACTACCAAACATGGGGACCAAACTCAGCTTCTCAGCAAAAATAATATATGCTCTTAACCACTGAGCCATGGCCCTCTACATAGAATTTAGTAGAAAACTGTGGATATCAAATCAATACGTTTGCCACTAAGTCGGGATGGCTGATAGGAACTTGAACTCAACTCCATGTATGTGAATACTTAGATCCTCAGATAGATCTACTCTCAAGTGTAGTTTAGACATTTGGAAGAAAAGTCTTAGTTGTTCAACTACTTGTGAATACCAGCGGCCCCTTGAGATGTCTGCAAACAAGGGATGGTGAGGGGGCTCAGCTGGTAAAGGTGCTTGCTATATAAGCCCAGAGACCTGAATCTGGTCTCCAGAAACCACATAAAGAAGGAAGGAGAGAAACAACTTCACAGTGGTGTTCTCTGGTCTCCACATACATACTAGAGCATGCATGAGACCACTACCTACAACTCTTGTCTGTCTGTCTCTGTCTCCGTCTCTGTCTCTGTCTCTCTCTGTCTCTCTCTGTCTCTCTCTGTATCTCTCTCTGTCTCTGTCTCTCTCTCTGTCTCTGTCTCTGTCTCTCTCTCTCCAAATAAGAACATAAAATACAGCTGAAAAGAAACTAGGACTAAAAGACTTTCTTTAAATAGACCGTTTGGGAGCTATAGATATTACTTAGTGGTTAAGAGCACTGGCTGTTCTCCTAAAGTACCTGGGTTTGATTCTTAGCATCCACATGACATCTCTGTAACTCAAGTCCCAGAAGATTTAGGGAATGGAACTCTCCTCTCTTCCAGTCTCAAATCATTTGCCTGGGGAAGACCCCACTTCCAGCTCCAAGAAGACTGCCTGACACAGACCTGGCCATAGTAAAGGTCTGGCACTGTCCCCTTCCATGAATGCTGGCAAGGAAAAAATGTTTTTTATTACTGCTGAATATAGACCTGGGTCATTTGGGGTCTCACTACAGCAAGTCAACCTGGCCAACAGAGGGACTTGGCCAGGCAGGAACAGAGAAGGTAAAATAAGATACTGGCACTCATCTGGGCATAGGCCATATTTAAATCCA
Source organism: Peromyscus maniculatus bairdii (assembly GCF_049852395.1). Taxonomy (NCBI): domain Eukaryota; kingdom Metazoa; phylum Chordata; class Mammalia; order Rodentia; family Cricetidae; genus Peromyscus; species Peromyscus maniculatus. The sequence continues at coordinate 79,330,818 of NC_134854.1, forward strand.
ATCTGCTTCCTGCTTCTAAGGAATTTGTTGACTCATTTTAAAGCAAATGATCTTTTCATTTCTTGTCCTAATACACAGTGGGTATTCTATTGTATGTCACAGAAAGGGTCCAAATATACACAATAAGTAAATTCTCCTTTAAAATTAAGGAGAGGATATTCCTCAGTATGTTTAGAGAACAATCCTAGATTCCTCAGAAAAAAAGAAGTGACATCTCCTGATTTCATTATCAACATGTATTTGATACACGCCATGTTTTCCACTCCACTGGAGCATCAAAATGTATAAAATTCTACTTCCCTGGCCTAAAAGTCAATGTCCTACAATCTGTCACTGTGACTTGTGTCTTGCTGGTCCATGAACTTTATAGGATTCAGAGCACTTCTAAAACATTTGGGTTTAGGACCACAGAATGAGAGCCATTCATCACAGTCCTTGGATCATGAACTGTCATCACTATTCCTGCCTTTATCCTTTATCCTTTTTTTATCATGTATCACACACTCCTCCTTGGATCAGATTTATTGAACCTTCACTGCTGAACAAAGATGTCAGGAGTCCAAGAAACCAAACGCATCCCAGTCTGTGAGCTGCAGTGTGTAATTGCACTCTAGACACGCCCCTCTCGTGTTTCTTCTCAGGTGTGTGTGAAAGAAGGAGTTCCTCCAGTCACACTAGTGCCTGTGTGTCTGACAGCTATAGGACACGGTAGCACTCAGCATAACATCTGAGTTCAGGAGGGTACAGATTTGGCATTTTTAATATGGTCATTCTAAAGAGACTTCAACGAGTTCAGTACCTGAATTTGATATCTCTTTCCCCATAACTCAAATTGGTACCTACAGACATACTGAAATATTTAAACTACATTCAAATTAGATTCTTTTTAGTCCAATAAAAACTGCTTAAGCTATGCATAATTTATATGATTCCTTGTGCATATTGTCTACACACTTAAAGACCAGAAGTCAACCTCAGGTGTCATTCTGCAAGAGTCATCCATTTGGCGTTTGTTTGTTTGTTTGTTTGTTTTGAGACTGGATGTCTCATTGTTTGGATTGGAGATCATTGGTTAAACAAGGCTGGATAGCCAGCAAGATGTGTCTTCCTGTCTCTACCTCCCCAGGCCCGTGTTCTTGTGTTTGTACACTGTCTTAGTTAAGGTTTCTATTGCTGTGATGAAACACCATGACCAAGAGCAAGTTGGGGTGAAAGGTGTTTATTTGGCTTACACTTCCACATTGTAATCCATCATTGAAGGAAATCAGGACAGGAACTCAAACAGGGCAGGAACCTGGAGACTGGAGCTAATGCAGAGGCCATGGAAGGGTGCTGCTTACTGACTTGCTCCTCATGGCTTGCTCAGCTGCTTTCTTATTTAGAATCCAGAATCACCAGCCCAGGGATCACACCACCCACAATGGGCTGTGCCCTCCCCCATCAATCACTAATTAAGAAAATACCCTATCGTCAGATCTTATGGAGGCATCTTCTCATTTGAGGTTCCCTCCTTTCAGATAATTCTAACTTTTGCCAAGTTGACATAAGACTACCCAGGACATGCAGCAGGCACTTTACCAAATGAGCCATCTCCTCATTACTTATTTTTATTAGTTTTAAGATATTTCTTTAAAATGTTATGAGTTCCCTTCACTAACTCCATTTTCTTTTATCTTTAACTGACACATAAGGTAGCATTTTCTTTTTGTAGATCAATAATAGGTCCATTGTGCTTTTCCTGATTCCACTAATTCTTGCCAAAGCTAGTCATGTAATAAAGAATACAAGTTTCATTATGCAATGGGAAAATAAAATCACCTAAGAAATTACTTTTCAGACTTTGTAGATCTTGACTTCTACTTCTTTGCCTGGAATTGTCTTTCTTCTTTGCCTGTCACATTCATTGTGGGAAGCAGCTTCACTTTTAGGGAACCATACTTTCTAGAAAAAAAAAATGTGATTTGCACTGGCCAACCACTTTGGAAAAATAGGCTCAATTCATCCGAAAATACAACATCTTCTCTCTCACTATACAGTGCAAGGAGGTCACAAAGAATGAAAGAAACAAAATGATTCTATAGTATTGGTGTTTACATAGGACATAAGCCATGGCTTAGATCCCAGATTCTTTACAAAGCACCAGTAGGCCTGGGCCAAAAGCTTTGAGCCTAGGCAGGGTCCCTCTGCCAGACCTGTCACTTACAGTTGGTTCCGGGAGTACAGGACAGATTGGTGCCATATTCCTTAAGGTGATAAAACTGCAATGTTGGAATAGTGTCCTCCTACTCACAGGCACAACATGAAGTAAAATTCTGTAAATGAGTAAGCTGAGCCTAAAAGAACACATATTGATGCTGAGAGGGTGAATTTATGGCCAGCAAAGATGACAAAGGAATAGAAACCGATGTACAGAAGCCCCAAGCAAAGTCAGCCAGCACTGATCACCTTTGCTCGGCCATTTGTCTGCTGTGTTGCTACAGTAAAACAAAAGGCCAAGAGCTTGTTGCCTGGCACATCAGTTCTCCAGGGAGAGTAGCTTCCCTTTCTCCCATCCAGACTTTCTTTCTATGATGGTCCTTGGTACATTTCTTCTGTGACTTATCTTAGGTTTGAATGAGAATGGTCCCCCTATAGGGTCTTTCATAAAAGATTTCAAGGCAGTCCAATATTGATTCTGCCAGTTGGTGGTTAGTAATTACTCTTATGTGGGTCTACAATGGAAAAAGAGCAAGTGGGGCAAAAATAAGTGCAAAATGTACACTTTAAAGAGAAAAGGAGGGGGCTGGAGAGATGGCTCAGAGGTTCAGAGCACTTCCAGAGGACCCAGGTTCAATTCCCAGCACCCACATGGCAGCTCACAACTGTCTGTAACTCTAGTTCCAGTGGATCTGACACCTTCACACAGACATACAAGCAGGCAAAACACCAATGCACATAAAATAAAAATAAATTAATTAATTAAAGAGAAAAGGAGGACCAGGAAATTTATCTGAGCCAAGACTTATGCTGAAAGAGACAAGAAGATTAGGGAAAGACCTGGCCTGAAATGGAACAAAATGAGGGTGCTCACAGGACAAGACCCCCACCCAGGTAAGCTCCCAACCAGTAAAAAAAAAAACGAAAGGCCTGAGGAATTTTCTGTTCCTAAAAAGCAACAACAAAGGAAAGCATCTGCAAAGGCAGATGGGCAGCCTCCATCCGCAGCAGGCAGCCATCCTTGGCAGTGTCCTTATCCTTTAATGAAGGATACATACACAGTAAAGGGATAGAAGAATCTTTCTCCCTGGTTAAGGAGCATCACTGAGGCCAGACACATGGCAAGGGAGTCTCTGTATGGAGGCCTTGAGAGGCCATTGTGCAAAGCTGTGAGAGTGGAGCCTGAACTGTATTGGAGATGCTAGAGGTGTGAGCCATTTTCCAAGGAGAGCTGAAAACAGGGAGTAGAACCAGCCCAAGAGAGAAATATGTTATAGGCAGCAAAGAAGAGTGTGGCCTTTAAGATTAGACTTGGAACTACACGATTTGCACATTCCCCTGCTGAGTTTCAGTCTTGTTTCGGGTCCATTATTATCTCACTGGGCCCTTTATCTTCCCTTTAGGAACAGTAATGTGTTTTCTGTGCCATCGCATGTTGGACGCCTGGAATTGGAATTTGCTTTCTGATTTTACAGGGGGTTACAATTAAGTGACTGCCTTGAGTCTAAGAAGAGACTTGGGAATTTTGAACTGTGTAGATGCTATGGAAGACTGTGAAGACATTGACGTTGGGCTAAATGCACTTGCATTATGATGTGGAGAAGAGCTTAATTGGTGGTACTGTTTGAGAAGGATTAGGAAGTGTGACCATGTTGGAAGAGGTGTGTCACTGGGGTTGAGCTTTGAGATTTCAAAAGACTTATGGAATTCCCAATGCTCTCTTTCTGCATCATAGTTGTGGATTAATATGTGATCTCTCAGTATTCATTCCTTCTTTCTGGCATAAGCCAAATTAGGCACTTTCTTTTATAAATTGCCTTGGTCACAGTGTTTTATCACAGCAATAGAAATGTAACTAAGACAGGCTTGATGATATTCAAGCACATGCAGAAGGACTAAACTACTGAACACAGACTTCTGACTGCCATAAACAACAGGTTTTTTTTTTATTAAATTAGTCTAATTAACTCTATTGTGATCCAGGGGCTATGGATGACAGGCCTTAGGGGTGGGGTGGGGCAGAGATAGTATCTAAAATTGTATATGGCACAGAGCAGATACTCAAAAATATTTGTGTGCTAAAAGGTCAGATTTATTTTTTTCTAACTATTTTCTCTTTTAAAATAATGTCACGCCGGGCGTTGGTGGCGCACGCCTTTAATCCCAGCACTCGGGAGGCAGAGGCAGGCGGATCTTTGTGAGTTCGAGGCCAGCCTGGGCTACCAAGTGAGTTCCAGGAAAGGCGCAAAGCTACACAGAGAAACCCTGTCTCGAAAAACCAAAAAAAAAAAAAAAAAAAAAAAAAAAAATAATGTCATAAAGAGTAAATAAATTAAAATGTAATAGGAAATTAATAATAAAAGGTTTCAGAGAAACTTTCAAAATAAGTGGTAGAAATTTATTGCTTAACTAATCATAAAGTGAGGAATGTCTGCACTCAACATATCATATAAAAATACTGTAGACCATCAGTTTTTGCCTAGGCTGTAAGAACAACTGGAGATCTGAGCCTGTGACTTCATGTGTATGTGACAGGGAACCAAAAGAACATGTTTATGTAGCTGTATCACTTAGATGCTAGTTTATTTCAACGTATCAATGACATTACAGAAGTTTTTTTTACATAATATATACACATATGCATGTATGTATGTATGTGTATATATAGACATTAAATGAGAGGTCCAAAATTGTTTTGATATCCTTAAGAATCCCTCCAAGGTCCTGTTGAAGAGAGGGGAGGGCAATTGTATGAGCCAGGAGGGTCAAGGTCATGACAGGGGAACCCACAGAGACAGCTGACCTGAGCTCCTGGAAGCTCACAACTCTGGACTGACAGCTGGTAGCCTGCATGGGACCGACCTAGGCCCTCTGCATGTATGTGACAATTGTGTAGCTTGGTCTGTTTGTGAGGCTCCTAGCATGGGATCAGAACCTGTCCTTGGCACTTGAGCTGGCTTTTGGGAGCCTATTCCCCACGCTGGGCTGCCTCACCCAGCCTTGATGCAGGGGGAGGGGCTTGGTCCTGCCTCAACTTGATGTGTCAGTGTTTGTTGACTCATGGGAAGCCTGCCCCTTTCTGAAGGGAGATGGAGGAGCAGGTGGGAAGGGGTAGATGTGAGGTGGGTAGAGGGAACAGGAAGAGAGGATGGAGGGGAAACTGTGGTCACTATGTAAAATAAATGAAAAAAAATACAAATAAATAAAAATATAACCTACTCAGTCTATACAATTTAACACTTTTAAGTAAACTATTCCTTTGTGTCTATACTTCGGACACCATGTGAAAAACAGTTCTGTTTGTCTTTCTATTGGTTCCCTCTTTAAGAGCTTAATTAAATTTGTCATGTAAGAAACAAACAAACAAAAAAGAATTTCTCCAAGTTAGGCAATGATGAATATATTCTTAACCAAGGTGTTATTTAATACAACATTATGGGGAAATAATATGTTTCCCTCCATTTCTCACTAGGATGGGAAATAATGGCAGGATTACTCCTTAAGAAATAATATAAAATATTCCAAATACATAAAATGATTCAAGACATTGGGCATTAGGCCACTAAGAACAGAAAGTAGTGTGTGTCTGAGACACATAAGGGGGGTACTGTGGCCACCACAACAGACTGCTGGAGAAAGTTCCCAGGGTTTAGTTCAGACAGAGTAGGATAGCCAAGGGAGACACTAATAGATTTCTAGTCAGGAGATAGCTGAACATTTTAAGCAGATGAAGGTTGCTAGAATTCCAGGACAGGGTCCCTAAGAAAAGAGAATGTCATGAAGAGAAAACAAGCATTAAATCAGAAAAACTTCTACTCAAATATATAACTATAAGTAGCAATCAGGAAGTGAGTGTGGAAGACCTGCCTACCTATGTTCTATAGCAACCAAGCTGAGCAGAAGCAGAGAACCTGAGCTCAAGCTAAATTGTATTTCTCTGCTCCTTACAGAAATACATGCTAACATCAGACTTATCAGTCTAATACTAACAGATTTCTTTGCAAATTCCAGAATAGGACAAGGATTCTATTCTTACATATGAAGAATGATGCACATTATTCTGAAGGTTGTATGCAGTGCAGGAAGACAACACAAAGAAACAAAGAGCATACATATTGAACGTCGGAAGTAAGCCTGTGTTTTATTTATAGTCAACATGCTCTTTTATATAAAGACTGATGGCACAAAAAGCTACTAGAACTAATCAACTCATTTAGCATACATAAAGGCTATGAGACCATCACATTAAAATAAATTTCATTTCTGTATACTATAAAGAATTATAAGTTTTAAAATAATTTCATTTACCCCTTCCCAGGCCCTCTTTATCTAGGTCACCCCAAAACCATTTGGTTGCTTCCCAGGGATCACCACCTCCTTGCAGCCCTTTTCTCTTCCTTTGGGACTCACCAGACCCCAGACCATTCCACCAGGGATCCTCCAGCTTGCCCAGATGTTGTGGGGGATACAAGTAGATGACCTGTGCTCTCCTTCCCAGCATTCAAATGGAGGCATTTGAATCACCTCCAAAGCTTCAAAGCTGCTTCCTAGGTACTGCCACCACCTTCCAGCAGCCATCTCCCTTCTCTGGGACTCACCAGTTCTCAGCTTGTTCCCCCACAAGAGTCTTTCTAGCCACCACACCTGGCTGGGAGAACCAGGCTTTGGGATTCAACAGAACTGTGCTGGCCTATGGCCCTCCAGCTGCCCTATCTGACACTGACATCCAGGACCACTACTAGGGAAAAAGTTTGTTCCAAGCTGCTTAACCAAGTCATACAGTTGCCAGACTGTAGCTGACAAGCAGAAAAGCTTAGCTATCACCTATAGCTCCAAATACTAGAAAAACAGAGGAAGTCATCATCCCAACCCTTCTATGAATTAGGCCCTTTATAAACATGGTAAAGAAACATGTTGCAAAAAAAAAAAAAAAACCCCGAAGGTGATTGGAACAAAAACGAAAATAAAACTCAATGAACAAACTAATTCTAGATGTACAAATCCCAATGCAGAAACGAAAACATCAAATAAATAAATAAATAAATAAATAAACAGATCTCCTCTAAAAAACCACAAATATCATAGTAATGTCCCCTATTGAAATTTTACTTAGGAGAACTTCAAGATAAAGAATGCAAAAGAATGATTATAACAATGTCCAAACAACTCAAGACAAAGTCAGAGACAAGAAAAAATAAGAGTCAATTCAATATATAAAAATGGACTTTGAATTTTTAAAGAAAACTGAAATGGAAACAATGCTGAAAATGAAAAACACATTTCGTTTTTCATTTTAGGCCAATTAAAAACCTCAGTGAAAAAAACTCACCAATAGAATGGATCATGTCAAAAAACAAAAACAAAAACAAAAACAAAAAACAGAGGTTTAGGGACAGAAGACAAAGTAGAGTATTTGTCTCATTCAGTAAAGCTCAATCAGAAGGGTTTTTGGTTGCTGTTGTTTTGTGGGTTTTTTTTTTGTTTGTTTTTGTTTTTGTTTTCTGAAACAGGGTTTCTTTGTATAGCCTTAGCTGTCATAGAACTAGCTGTATAGACCAGGCTGGCCTCAAAATCACCAAGATCTACCTGCCTCTGCTCTGCCTCCCAAGTGCACCACTATTGCCTGGTGGGTGTTTTTTATGTAAATAGAGTATGGGAGTTTGGGAACAGCACTGTGATGGCTAGCTTTATGTCAGCTTGACACAAGCTAGAGTTATCTGAAAGGAAGAAACCTCAATTGAAAATATGCTTCCATAAGATCTGGCTGCAGGGAATTTTCTCAATTAGTGATTAATGGAGGAGGGTCCAGTCTATTGTGGGTGGTGCTATTCCTGGACTGGTGGTCTTAGATTCTATAAGAAAACAGGCTGAGCATGTTATCATTGAACTTCCATCAACAATGAACTAAGACATAAAAGTGTAAGCCAAGTGAAACCTTCTTCTTTCACTTGCTTTTGATTATGATGTTTCATCAAAGCTATAGGAACCCTAACTAAGATAAAAGACTTAACCTCCAAATTATGGGCACAGAAGAAGGAGAATACCGCAGCCAAGGACTGGAAAGCATCGTCAGTAAAATCATAGAAGAAAATTCCCCAAACATAGAAAAAGAGTTGTCCATCCAGGTACAAGAGGCCTACAGAACACCAAACGGAAAGATCAGAAAAGAAAATCTTCACAAAATATTATAGCTAAAATATTTAAAACACAGAATAAAGAATGGGTGCAAATGCTGCAAAAGAGAAAAGCTGAGTCACATACAAAGGCAGGCCCCATAGAATAACACCACACTGACCAACAGAAACTGTGAAAACTTGATGGGGCTGGCAAGGTGTACTCCAACTCCCAAAAGATATCATGAATCAATACTATATACCCAGCAAAGTATCTACTAAAATCAAAGTAAAATAGAAATAAATTAAAAGATTTATGACTACTAAGCCAGTTCTACATAGAACACTAAAGGGAATGATTCAATTGGTTTACTGCAATATTGACAAACCTTTAGCCAAATTAACAAAAAGAGAAAATTCATTTTTTTAAAAAAATAGGGATAAAAGAGAGACATTACACCCAACAGTGAGGAAACTCAGATAATCATAAGGTCATACTTCAAAATTCTATTTTCTACCAAACTTAAAAACATAAAAGAAATGGATGAATTTCTACATATCTAAGCTTGTCAAACTGAACCAAGATGAAATAAATAATTTAAATAGGCCCATATATCCAATAAGATAAAAGTAATAATAATCTCTCAGCTAAAAGAGACCAGGGTCAGAAGAATTCTATGTAGAACACTACCAGACATTCCAAGAACTAACAGTAATACTCATTATTCCATAAAATAGAAACAGAAGGAGGAGTCCTAATTTTGTTTTATGAAACCTGTGTTACCCTGATGCCTAAAGCTAGACAAAGACTCAACCAAAAAAAAGAAAATTATAGGCCAATATCTTTGATAAAGATGGATGCAAAAATTCTATATAAAATATTTGCAAACCAAATTCAAAAACATGCTTGGAAGTTTATCCAGCATTATCAAATCAGCTTTATCTAAGAAATCCAGGGATGATTCAACATATATAAATCAATAAACATAATCTACCAAATAAATAGACTTAAGGACAGAAAACATATGATTATTTCATTATATCCGGAAAAGACCTTTGGCAAAATCCAAAATTCCTTTATGATAAAAGTTCTGGTGATTTTAGGGATATGGAGGTGTCCTGGCTAGTTTTTTGTCAACTTGACACAAGCCTAATGTCAACTGAGAAGAAGGAATCTCAATTGAGATTTCTCCATAAGATTGAGCTGTGGGCAAGTCGATAAGGCATTTCTTTAATTAATGACTGAAGTGGGAGGGCCCAGCCTATTGTTGGTGGTGCTACCCCTAGGCTAGTGCTCCAGGGTTCTGTAAGAAAGCAGGCTGATCAAGTCACATAAAACAAGCCAGTGAGCATCAGCCCCTGCCTCCAGGCTCCTGCCCTGCTTGACTTGCTGCCCTGGCTTCCCTCAGTGATGGACTACTATTACCTGAAAGTGTAAAGGAAATAAAGCCAATTTACAAAGCCCACAGCCAACATCATTCTAAATGAAGAGAACCTCAAAGACTTTCCATTAAGATCAAGAACATAATAAAGATATATGCTTTCCCCTGCTTATTCAATATTGTACTTGAGGTCTTATCCAGAGCAATCGTCAGACAAGTAAAGGAAATTAAAAGAGATATAAATAGGAAAGGAAGAAGTCAACACATTGTAGCACAAATCGGTTTTTTTGTTTGGTTTTGGTTTTGGTTTTTGGTTTTTTGTTTTTTGAGACAAGGTTTCTCTGTGTAGCTTTGCGCCTTTCCTGGATCTCGCTCTCTAGACCAGGCTGGCCTCGAACTCACAAAGATCCATCTGGCTCTGCCTCCTGAGCGCTGGGATAAAAGGAATGCGCCACCACCGCTTATTAATAAAAAAAACTCAGGAGGCAGGTATTGGAGTAAATTCTGAAAGATCAGAGAGACGGAACAAACTACAGCCAACATCACCTCAGCAACTTCTCAGCTGATCTTGTTTCCTCAAACTGGAAGCCTCTGAGTCCTCACCCAAATGTATCTCAGCTGAACAGCTGCTAACAGCATAAAAGCCTAAAAAGCTTCTAGTTCCTGGTCCTCATGCCTTATATACCTTTCTGCTTTCTACCATCAATTCCTGGGATTAAAGGCATGTGTCTTTCCCAAGCAAGACATGACATCTGAAGTGCTGGGATTAAAAGTGTGTGCCACCACTGCCTGGCTGTTTCTAGTGTGGCCTTGAACTCACAGAGATCGGGATGGATCTCTGACTCCAGAATGCTAGGATTAAAGGTGTGTGCTACCACTGCCAAACCTCTATGTTTAAAATAGTGGCTGTTCTGTTCTCTAACCCCCAGATAAGTTTATTAGGGTACACAATATATCACCCACATTTCCCCTTTTTTTGTTTAAAATTTTAAAAAAAGTTATAACTAATATAAGAAAAAGTATATACAATAAGTATATACAATATATGCAGGCAAGAATTACATTAACAATGTCTAGTCCATTAACATTTGACAGATTCAGACCAAAAACTCCATTATATGCATTAACAATGTCTAGTCCATTAACATTTGACAAATTCAGACAAAAAAAAATCATTATTTATCCTATTTTGGTGAGTCCAATACAAAATTTGTATACAATATACAAAAATCCAATCCAATGTAAAATATTTAAAACAAGTAGTTCCTTTTTAAAAGTAGATTCAATAATCTACCTTTTAATCTTATCATATCCAACACATCTTTATTTGAGGATAATATTATTCCATACATAAACGACCCTAAAGGCTCTACCAGAAAACTCCTACTGCTGATAAATCCATTCAGCAAAGTAGCCAAACACAAAATTAACACATAATCTGTAGTCTTCCTATAAACAAATGTCAAAGACACCAAGAAAGAAATGAAGAAAACAATAACATTCACAATAGCCTCAAAAATACATAAAGCATCCTAGACTAGATATAGCCAAGGAAGTGAAAGATTTTTAAAGACACTTACAAAAGAAGTTGAAAAATATATCAGAAAATGGAAAGACCTCCCATGCTCATGGTTTAGTAGGATTAATATTGTGGAAAAAGCCATTCAACTGAAAGCAATCTACACGTTCAACTCAATCCTCATCAAAATTCCAACATAATTCTTCACAGAAATGGAAATAAAAATCTTAAATTTCATATGGAAACACAAAAAGCCCTGGATATCCAAAACAATCCCTATAATGAAAGAGCAGATGCAGGTATCACTATTCATGATTTTATACTACAGAACTAAAGTAGTAGAAATAATGTGTGGTACTGGCATAAAAACAGATTCACTGATCAGTGGAATAGAACTGAACACTGTATTAATCAGGTTCTATAGAGGTCCAAACTCATAGCATGAACACACACACACACACACACACACACACACACACACACACACACACAGATGGATTTATTAAAGTGGCTTACAGACTGTGGATCTGCTAGTCCAACGATGACTGTCTGTCAATAGAAAGTCCAAGAATCCAGTAGTTGTTCAGTCCATGAGACTGGTTTTCAGTATACATTGGAATCCTAAAGAACTAGGTTCTAGTATCAGTGAAGGAAGCTTCAGCAGCAGAATAGTTGAACTTGTAGCAACAATGAGGTAAACAGGCAAAGACCAAAGGCTTCCTTCTTCCATATCTTTTTATAGAGGATGACCTCAAAGGTGTGGCACAGATTTAGGGCAGGCATTCCCACCTCACATGATCCAGATTTGGGGTAGGTCTCCATATCTCAAATCATCCAAACCAAAAAAAAAAAAAAAAATCCTTCACAAGATGCCTAACTACTTGGGTTTTAGTTTGTTCTAGATGTAGTCAAGTTGACAGCCAAGATCAGCCATCACAATTACCCACACGTAAGTCCACACTCCTACACCCACCTGGTTTTTAAGAAAGAGACTAACAATACACATTGTAGGATAAACAGAATCTTCAACAACAAATGGTGCTGGTCAAGCTGAAGAGCTACATGTAGAAGAACAAAACTGGATCCTTATCTCTCACCTTGTAAAAATCTCAACTCCACTGGAGTGTTTTGGAGTTGTTGGCCAGTGCAGAGCCTTGGGCTCCCAAACATTTACAGGCTATTGCCAATGTTCCTGGTTTCCCTCCAGAAGTTGATAGGAAGAGCATATTGCTAAAGACACCACATACTGAATTCTTAGAACATAGAGAAATCAACTGGTACTCACCTGGAAGCTTCATCTCTACTAGATATCTAATGCTGGAAGGTACTATTCCTATTACCAGAGGAGAAATGCAGTTATCAATCTTACCTAGCTGTGAAGCCTGAGAGCTACAGTCATGACTGTCCTAGCAAGACATTCTCACTAGTGCAATGGTGGCACGAATGTCTTTAGAAGAGCTAACCACTTTCTGATTTGGATTAAAGTCCCATTCCACAAGATGAAACCCATATCTGGAATCATTACCAGGATGAGAACTTATGGCTAGACAGGTCGTAGGTCATAGGGTAGAACCTACTACTATTTATGCTGCTAAATGGGCATGGTATCACACTAACTCTAAATAACTTGATCATTACACCCAAAGATTAATACATCTCTCAACCCATACCAGAGACACGTCTATTTGCACTAGTTATCAATTGGCACAAAGACCCATAACTGATCAATGTGTCAGAGAATAAGAGACTGCAGAATGTTTAACCCTAAATGGGACATCTATGTCACACCCTCTCTTCTCAAGACTTGAGGATTATTGTGGAAGAGGAAACAGAAAAACAGAAGAGCAGTAGGTGGTAGGTGACTACAAGAAAAATGTCTTTTGGACACAGCAGGGCAGCTGTATGTATGAACTCACAGCAGTTGGCACAGCTTGTATAAAACCAGTGAAGGCCTAACCATATCAAATGCCATCATGAAGAGAGAAGGTAGACACAAAATCCCACCCCTAGCAGAGGAGCTGCTGGCAACTGACAGCTGCTGCAAGAGGGTCAGTTCTCTTTGAGGATGTCCCCTGGTAGATCAACCAAGCTCCAGTAAAAGGCCACATATCCAAGAATGGATGGGTGTACAAACTACATTCACCAGGCTTCAAAAGAGGAGGTGCACAAAACTGAATGGGTTAGTGGGGACAAATTTGTGAGGAGTAGAGGGAAGGTGTGAAAAATGGTCAAAACATATCGTACAAAATTCTCAAAGATCTAATATTTTTTAATTAAAGTTTAAAAGAAGAAGACCCATCTAAAATCCAGGAAGTTTTGAGAAGAATTTAAAATGACAATTATACTAATAATTATACCAGATTGGGAAAAGCAGGGAAGTAAATTGGTGAATTTTACAAAAAGTTCAAGAAAAATCTTTCAATGTAAAAAGAAATCCAATAATAAAATCAAAATATGAAACGTTAAACAAGAAATCTAACAAAAGCTCCTCCAGATCTATTTACTAAAAAATCCTGCTGAAAGAAATAAGAATGTATATACAGTGATTAGAATGGCTAAGAAGGAAAACTCTGACCATGCCAAGCACCGACAGTGACAAGGGGCAACTATAGCTTGCAGGGACATAAAAGGGCATTTGGGGCTGGGGGTAAAGTTCAGCAAGGGCTTATGTATTTTATTTGAGTTGTTTGTTCATTTGCTTATTTGACCTTGCTGGAGATTGAACCAAAAGCATCAGGCATGCTAAGGAAATGTCTAATCACGGAGCAATATCCCCAGCCTGGGGTTTCTTAAAATGTTAAACAAACATGCAGTTGCTATAGGAGCTGTCTATTCTACTTTTATGAGTTTACTTCAGAGAAGTTAACATTTATATCCATACAAAGATTTTCACATGTTTTTTTAGTAATCTTATTCATTTTAATACCAAAGTAAAATAACCCAAATGTCCAGCAATAATAAGTGAATCAAGACACATAGTCTGTGGGATAGAACAGTATTCAATACGATAAGAAGTGAATCATTGATTCAGGGAATACCACAAATGACTCTTGAAACAGCTACACTAGATGAGTAATGGCAGCAAGAAGGTAGCACCTACTGAGTGAATCTATTCTTGTGAAATCCTATAAAACACAAGTAGTCTTTACTGCTAAGAAGCACATAGTTGTCTTCCTGGAATGAGCATATGAGAAAGGTGGCTCTTTAGAAAGGGCCAGTGGGAGTTGGGGAGATGCTCAGTGGGTAAGAGCACAAGCTGCACAAACATAAAGACCCAGAACCCACAAAAAGATAGGTATGGCTAGGTATATACGTGTAACTCTAGCACTGGACAGAGAGGGCAAGATCAGCGGGGCTTACTGGCCATAAGCTTAGCTCCAGGTTCAGTGAGAGACACTGTCTCAAGGGCATGCAGCACAGAATGAAAGAGCAGGACACCCAGTGGCCTACCCTGAGTAGTGAATGTGTGCATGAATGTACATGTGTGTGCACAGATGAGGATGGAGGTATAAGGAGGGTACAAAGAGAAAATCTTTGGAGGTGATGGATATCTTGAATGCAACAATGGTTTTGGTACATGTATATATCAGAACTGATCATATGGCACATCATGTTCAATGTACTTATACACACTCAACACAACTTTTCTAATTTTTGGGTAAGTTATCTTGTTTTAAGATAAGGTTACACTATGTAGTTCCAGCTGATCTGGAACTATCAAATTGGCCTCAAATGTGTTGTTATCTTCCCAGCCTCTACCTCCTGAGTGCTGGGCATACAGATTTGACCTTCCACAGTAAGACTGACTAAATCCCCATTTCACACCCAGATGGACTAGAGGTTCAAGCCCAGGTTCTACCTTTTTCTAGTTTTGTTGTGTTAAGCAGATTATCCCTGAGTCTCAGTTTTCCAGCTATAAAGGGTAATTCAGACCATTCATTTCATGTTCTATTAAATGATAATTAATTCAGAGCCTGAAACCTAGACCCAGTAAATTAGAGTTATTACTAATAAAACAAATAATAAAGCATTCATTCCAACTTCCTATACTCATAATGTGAAACAAATATCAGCTCATATTGTGGGATCTAGAAAGCTGACTATCTGCCCTGTCTGAAGCCATATACCTCTATTGCCAGCACTGAAAAGGGCGAGGCCAGAGTTTAAAGCCAGTTTCAGCTACATGATGAGTTATAAGAGACCCTGAACTCTTATAAGAGACAACTGAACATCAATAACCTGCCTCCCCCACAAAAAAAAAGAGAGAAAGAAAAGAAAAAAACAAAGCTGAGTGCTGTCCACTCTCTCAATGTTCCAGACAGTGCTAATTTAAATGAATTGTGCTAAATCAAAGGTCCATGGGCAGAAAGGCAAAAACTTTTAGTTTGAAATATTTTTATTTATTTTAGTCTGAAATATTTTCAAATGTCAGTAGAGACTTCCCTTGACTACAAATGTGCTTTCACAGTTATGCATTCTCAGGAATCTTGCTCCTTACATGCTACAAACTTTCTCCTCCTCCTCTTCCTCCACCTCTTCCTCCCCTTCTTCCTCCTCCTTCTTCTTTTGACAAAAATCAAATTTCCAGCTATGATAGATAGTTTGAATAAGAATGATCCCCATAAGCTCATGTATTTGAATGCTTAGGGAGTGGCACTATTGTTGGAGTAGGTGTGGCCTTGTCGAAGGAAGTATGTCACTGGGGTTGGGTTTTGGGGTTTCAGAAGCCCAAATCAGGCCCAGGGGCTTCTTGTTCTCTTCCTGCTGCCTGCAGAACCAGATGTAGAACTCTCAGTATCTTTTCCAGCACCATGTCTCCTTGCCTGACACCATGTTTCCCTGCCACAAGGACAATGGACTGAACCTCAGAAACTGTAAGCAAGCCTCAATTAAATGTTTTCTATTATAAGAGTTGCTGTGGTCATGGTGTCTCTTCACAACAACAGAACATTGACCAAGTCATCCGCCTTGATAAATATACACATATATATATATATGAACTCTTTCAGCATAAAAGTCTACTTTTTTAAAATTTAACTTCTTTAGGAGTGTGTGTTGATGGGTTTGTAGCACTACACACAAGTGGGAGTCAGAGGGCAAGCAGCAGGAGTTGGTGGTCTCCTTCTACCATGTGGGTCTCAGGGATCAAACTCAAGTAAGTCATCATGCTTGACTGCAGCCATCTTGGAGGCCCCATTAAAGTTCTATTTTATACGAAATTTAGTTTAGACCCTGACCAAAGAATGCAAGAAAGTGCTAATTTCTCTTCCTCCAGTACTTGATGTAGGTGGACAGTACTCTGTGCAGAGAAGTGCCAGCCTGGCAGCACCCTTATATGTGGGTAGATGGAAGCCACACCTGGAAAGCTTCACCAATGCTCTGCAACAATTAGCAAAACAAGAAGACCCACTGCTCCTGCATTCCACCTCTATTTTGAAAAGTGGAACTGGGGAAACTGCCATACAGAAAATGTTAAACATCAAGTTAGTAAGAAGGCAACTTGAAATATTGAAAAGCTATACAGCCAACACAACAACAGCTTTCCAGTATAATCTGATGCCAGAGTGGGTTCTGAAGTAGCACTGTTTTAAAGCTCACAAACATGGTTTATTTGCTAGCAAACACCTTTAAGTCCTGTCATTTACAGTGATGTCTTTAGAAACACATTAAAATCCTTTTTAACTATGGCATTATCAAGTGTCCTTCATCCCTATTACATATACTTTGGTGTGGGGAGTGTCAGAGTCGTAACATTGTGAACACAAGCTGATCTAGAACTCATTATAGAAGCTGGTCTCAAACTCACAGTAATCCTCCTGCCTCAGCACTCCTAAGTGCTGAGATTCCAGGCATTAGGCTCCACATGGGGCTCTCGAACACATATTTCCCAGATTCAATGACAGAGAAACAAAATCTGCACATCTATTTAGAAACCTCAATTGCCACACATGCTGCTTAAACCTTGGCATATCCATGCATGCACTTACAGTTTCTGAGTCTAATTATACCTGAAGTAACCAAAAATAGACATATCTTATTATTCTGCATTTTTATTCATTGTCTTTTATATGTAGACAAAAATAGAGATACGTTAAATTTATAAATTCTGAATTCATTCTAAAGGCTTCCAAAATGCCTACAAATTTTATAAGTCCTCTCAAAATTGGACACTTATTAGAATCCCATTGAACCAAATTACAGAAGAGTGGAGATGCTTTAAAATTAGGAAAGTAAAAAGCACAGATACTTGTTTTACAAAATAAAAATACTTCGTGTAAAATTTTGGTTCTGTTTCTGCAAAGCACATGAGAGCCTCAAGCCCTGGAAACTTGACAGCCGTAAGCTGTACTCAAAACAAGGCCCGGAAGAGTTCAGTGTGTGTCAGACTAATTTCACACAAATCTAAATTTTACTCTGGGGAAGAAATCCAAGCCTTCCGGATGACACACAGATCCTACAGAAGCCATTTGTTGTTTTCATTGCAATTGCCAGGAACACCGAATGCATGCCTGCATTGCCCTGCAGAGCCCTTCAGACCTCTGTCAAAACTCTTGACAGGCAGGCAGCGTGTCTCCTTGTTGCCAGATGCTCCACTACAGAAATGACAGGAAGGAGGGAGGATGCAGGAGAGCAAGGGAGTGCTGTGTGCTTACACCTCGGTCTCTTTTCCCAGCTTGTAGTTTCTCTGAGGCTAGGTGTGCAGTTTTACTCTCCCAAGGAAGCCTATCACTAAGGCTGTCTGGCTCCCAAGATCCCCTACCCCACCCCAGTCTCACATTCACAGTTCTAAATGCTTTCTTCCATTATGTTACAAAGAACATTTCCCATAGATTTTGCTGGATGGAAATGACTCAGACTGGATGGAAACTCTCTCAGACTGATTTTTGCACTAAGACTCAGGACACTGAGCTTCCAATGGAAAATTCCCATCTGGATGACTCTTCTTTTCACAAGAACTTTTTCTGAGAGGAGAGCAGACATGAATTAAGGGTGTATGTGTTAGATACGCCATTTTTTCATGTCCCTCTGCTGTATTCCAAGCCACAGATTTACATATGTCCCAGGTAAATGAGCAGCAAACGAGCGCTTATTCTCTGCTTCTGCTCACTGCTTACAGTACGTTTTTATAATGGGAGACTCTCTTGGCCAAAGCACTGTGCACACCGATCATTAATTACTTGGATGGATAATTGAATTGGAGCCCATCTCACTGCTCTCCGTTTATATTATGCTGACAACCGTATCTGTCAACACAACTTGGAAGACCATTTTTTGTGGGTTTGAAGAATCGTAGATCAGAAGCAAAAAATGAACCCTTTCTAGTCTGTAGCCACTGGGGTAGACAGTGTTTATATAGCCCTGCCTTGAGAAAGAAGGGTAGTTTAACCTCCTTTAAATTTTTTAAAGAATATTCAATATAATTTCTGGAGATGTCCTTCATTTCCCAATCTAACAGTCTGGAAGATTTGTTTTAATTCCTCGTGCTCAACTTAAATATTAGATCAAAGCATCTCAGAGACCTAATGCATGATTAGTTCCTTCTACGCAAACCTCTGGTCATAGTGTGTGATGTGTGGCAGGCACTGGGGTAGGGGGGCAGTGTGAAGAGGGGGAGAAACAAGAAAAGGCTCAAGATAGAGTGAAAACAAGGAAGGAAGAGAGGGAAGAAGAAGTGAAAACAAATATTGCCAAGAACCAAACATGAATCTGGCATTCAAGAAGCCAACCATGGAGTAACAAAGACATAAGTGTGACTCACCATCACATGGAGATATATATATATATATATATATATATATATATATATAGATAGATAGATAGATAGATAGATATAGATATAGATATAGATATAGATAGATATAGATAGATATAGATATATAGATAGATAGATATATATTATATCTACACACACACACACACACACACACACACACACACACACACACACACGGAACACAGAGCCCATGTTTGGGACAACCAGAACATAGCTATGTAATTTCCATGTGGGAAATAACTGGAGCCTGTTAGTAGAGGAGATGATAATGAGGAGAGCTTTGAAGACAGGTAGACTTTGGGCAGGCAATCCTGGGAGACAATGGTAAGTTCATGAAGAAACGGTGAGTATGGGAACAAAGTGGCCTAAGAGAAGAATAGGATAAGGGATGGGGATTGAATAAGATCCAGACTAAAGTAGGGGTACTAGTAACTATCCAAAACATTACCTCAAGAAGTAAATGAATGGGGACAAAAGAGCAAAGAAATGGCTTAGCACAGGCCTGGCCCTTTAAAGGTAAAAGAGGATCTTGAATAGTGTCCCACCACCACCACCACCACCACCACCATCAGCTAACACCACCACCACCACCACCATCACCATCACCACCACCACCACCACCACCACCACCACCACCACCACCACCACCACCATCTAACACCAATTGTGAATCACACCTTTATCTTTGTAAAGAGCCTCCTGGACAAAAAAAAAATCTTCTTTCTTCAAAATAGATGTGTTTGAAAAGCAAAATTAATGCTGCATTTCAATCTGTTTCAACATTTGCATATCCTTTTACAATCTTTTTGATTTTGCTTTTGTGCTTCTATTACCAAAAAGTAA
This sequence comes from Peromyscus maniculatus bairdii, assembly GCF_049852395.1. Classification (NCBI taxonomy): domain Eukaryota; kingdom Metazoa; phylum Chordata; class Mammalia; order Rodentia; family Cricetidae; genus Peromyscus; species Peromyscus maniculatus. The sequence continues at coordinate 79,350,645 of NC_134854.1, forward strand.
GTAATCAGCGTAATTTTGTTTTCTTTGCCTTTCTTCCTATTTCTGATAGTTTTAACATCTAAAAGCAAATGAAACCAGAACTACCCCCGACCTTTCCTGTTTCTTACTTGTTCCATGGACTATTACTCAATGATAAACTAGAAAGGAAGTATGAATATGCATCCTTTGATGGATCCTTTAATAGCTTCAGAGACCACACAGCACACTGGCCAAGCAAAGAGCCAGGAAACAGGACACACTGCAACACAGCTGGATCTGGCAGAACTGTCAGCTCCGGAACAGGACAGACATAGAGTCAATACAATAGGCAGTGGGATAGGTGAAGACCTTGACATAGAGTTTGCAGCTGAAATCTCCTGTGACCTGTTTTGTTACACATTATACTTGATGTAAAATATTTCAGCTATTGGCCTTTCATTTTGCTTCCTCTCTACAACTCTCCATCTTTCTCCACAAAGGATTGTGGCAGGATATATGATAACACCGTAAACCCGGAGTTTGTGTTTGTGTTAACTATATAAAATGAACCTTGGGTCAGGAGGTGGAGCCAGCAACTAGTTGACAGAAAGCAATCATAGATTGATTAAGAATCAAAGGTAGTTTGGAAGATGGATAGAGAGATGCATAGGAAGTAGTAGGGAGGGACTTCGAGTATGGCCATCTCTTTTGGTTTGGCAGAGCGGAAGGAAACTCAGAGACATCAGTGAAGAGGGAAATTCAGCTAGTTGTTCCTCAACCTCTCTGAGCTAGCAGGTTTTCACCCCAGCCTCTGACTCCTGCATCTTATTGATAAATAGAATGATAGAGATTTAGTAAAAACTACATTTAGTGACAGAAGCAGTAGGCTGACCAAGGCTACAAAGCCACAATTGCTAGCTGAAACAGCAGTAGATTCAGTTGTAGCCATTGTACTGGAGATAAAACAACAAAGGATGATTCTTCTCATGCATAAGCACAAATAAGTGTCAAGACCTAAGCCAAAAAAAATGTAATCATTTTTTATACAAGAGCTTGTGCACAAATGTTCTTATAAGTCTTGTCTGTAATTAGCTCCAAACTGAAAACAATCCAAATGTCCCTTAATGAGTGAGTGATTAAACAAAGCAATATGCCCATACCATTGAGTACTACTCAGTAATATACAATAAGCAAGGTGTTAGAATGCATAAAAATTTAAAGTCATAAAGAAATTGTGCAAAATAGCTAAAAAGAATCTTAAATGATATATCACACAACTTTATGTAACACACATGAATTTTGAAAGTATGAATGAAGAAAAAAGTGGTTTCCAGAGGTTAAAGATGAGCAGAAAGCATGGATGAGGCTATAAAGGAGTAAAATGAGTGAACTGTTAGATGATGCTGGCATAGTGGTCCTTGACTGTGGAGTGGCTATACAAGGCTACACACATGTGACAAAATTCCACAGAGTTATGCACACTCCAGTGAGCATATGAATAACCAAGGAAATATGCATAAGATTTTTGAAGTATACCAATGCTAATTCATTGGCTTTGAGACTGCACTAGAGTTATATGATATGAAAACTCTTAGGGAGCCAAACAATGCGGAGAATTTCCCCATGCCTTTCTTGATAAGCTCTACAATACATCATCATTTAAAGGTAAAATATCCCCAAAATACATCACTAATTAGTTTCATGATCTGTGAGATTTCTCTGTCCTGAGCTATAGAATGATCATTTACTATAAAACTGACTATAGAATAAGGGCCAAATTAATCATTTTCTGAAGGAAATAGGGGAAGGGGAGGGGGAAAGTATATCATTATATGGCAAATAAAGTCAGTGAAAACCTGGTTTAGGTAACAACTCCTCCCTTCTTTACTTTGTCTTTCATTTCCTTGGCCTTCAGCAGCTACCAGACAGTACAGATTAAACACAAGCCAGCACTGTCATCTAGGTTCCTCTGCAGCAGGCCTGTGCATAACCACAGAGTTCTCAGGATCACAGAGCCCATGTGCATATCAGACATGGGTCTGTAATGCTGTGGCACTCTAACGATACCCATATTTGAACATTTACCCAATGAACTCTGTTTCCTGGAAACTTTAACTCTACTTCACTTAGTGAATGCAATGTCCCATCCAGCCCTGTCTCATGCATGGGTGCTTGGCCTGCATTGCTACACTTCAGTTTACCAGAAGACAGAAGGTGAAGGCCACTTTGGAAGACTCCTTGGACGATTTCTTCAAAACTAGATTTACATTTAACATATGATGAAGAAATTACACATCTTGGTATCTACACAAACTGAAGACTCGGATGCATACAAAACCCTGAACACATGTGTTTATAAAAGCTATGTTCATAAATGACAAAGCTGCCGGGCGGTGGTGGCGCATGCCTTTAATCCCAGCACTTGGGAGGCAGAGCCAGGTGGATCTCTGTGAGTTCGAGGCCAGCCTGGGCTACCAAGTGAGTCCCAGGAAAGGTGCAAAGCTACACAGAGAAACCCTGTCTCGAAAAACAAAAAAAAAAATAATAAATAAATGACAAAGCTTGGGATCAAGTAAAATGTCCTACAGCCAGTGAGATGATGATTCAACTAGCATCAAGGCTTTGCTACCGAGTCTCAGGCCCTGGGCGCCTTTCTTAGGACCCACACAGAAGGAGGAGGCAGCCAACACCCACTAGTTGTCCTCTCACTTGCACCTGTGTGTTATGACATGTGTGCACATACATGCACACATACACATACACTCCCAAGATAAACAAACATGTAAAGATGTCCTCCAGTAAGTAATTAAACTATAATCATCCAGACAATATAATAAGACACAGCATCAAAGAAAAGACCTTTCAAGCCATGAAGGCACAGAGAAAAATTCATTTACATGTTACTGAGTAAAAGAAGCCAATTTGAAAGGTAGAACCATAAAACTCCAACTGTACAACATTCTGGAAGAGGCAAAACTACGGAGCCAGAAAGAGCACAGTAGTTACCAGGGGTTACAAGGAAGGAAAGACAGAAGACACCACACAGCAGTTTGGGGGCAGTGAAGTGATCCCATATGATGCTGCACACATCAGTGGGTCCAGGCCACCATGCAAGTGTCCAAATCCAGAGAATGGGCAGAACAGAGTGATCTGTAACTTAACAGCAGCACAGGTTCGTCGGTGTAGTGATCATGCCCTCTGGAGCGAGGTGGTGCTGTGTGGATAGTCAGCCTTCACTGACTGTAATTACTGCTGTCATTCTCCCTGGTTTCTGCCCTTATAATAGTGGGGGTTTTCATTACTTTGATTGTGTATTGACTGTTTGTAACTCTGTGTGTGTGTGTGTGTATGTGTGTGTGTGTGTGTGTGTTTGCGCGCGTGCGCGCAAATGCTATGATCTTATGATGTATGAACACAATTCAGAATAACTAAAGCAAGCTTGTTAATAGACTTATCACCTAAAATGCTCAGTTATTTCCATGTTAAGAACATTTCAAATATGTTCTGCTGGCACTTTTGTCAATAGACTGTTTTTATTACTATTGTCATTTCTTTAAATTTTGATGTGTTTTTGTTTTGTTTTGTTTTGTTTTGTTTTGAGACAAGGTCTTTCTATTGTGGCCTCAAGATGGCCTTGACCTCCAGCCCATACCCTGTGGTAACCCACCACTATACTTTGTGGATACATACTAGTGCTCAATGCTGCCAGAATGCTGTGCCACAGGCTGCCAACGTGAGAAAAACTCAATTTCAAACACAATTTTATACTGAATGCACATTGCTTCTATCACAGTAAAGGCAAACTTTGTCTTAGTCAAGGACCATCTGCATGTGAATGTATGGTTGTATACATAAAAGTATTTCTTGGAACCCAATATTTGGAGGGGAAAAAAGAAAAACTTCAGAAGAGACCAGGAATGCCAGAAGACAGTTCTGAGTTCTGGTTCCTGGTTGCTTCTTATCCAGTGAAAACAATACTGGGGGAAAAAAAGTACCTGGCTCCCTGCGGGTCAGCAAACTGGACTGACCATCTCCCTATGTCTAGTACCCTTTTGGGACAAGCCCTATAAAAAGCCCCAGACTTGTGTGTGAATGGCACACCATGTCCTAAGACTCGGTCCTGCTACACAGGAACTCTACCTTCTCTCTCTGTTAAGCTCTATAATAAACTTCTCCCTAAAATTAACCCTCTGTGCTCCATTTATTTCATTCTTTGAATTTGTAAGACAAGAATCCAGAGGCTGCTGAATTGGTGGGAGTGTGGTAGGAGTGTGAGTATCCTAAGTTAGAGGTCAGCAGAGACAAGAAGAAAGGGCTCTGGACAACTCTGAGACATCCACATTTCCCAGGTCACGTGGGACATTTTAACCTCAAAGAGTGTGGAAACCAGCATGCACAGAAAGAACTTTCTGAGCTCCCTAAGACAGGCTGCAAGATCTGGAAAGGACTTAAAGCCTGACCCTAAAGCAGGCTAGGACTCCTCATGTGAAGGATGCCTTCTACACAACAGGAAGAAAGGTGCAGTCTTACTCCGAAATATGGAGAGGCAGAGGAAAATGCCTCAAGTCATGGCTTGTTCCCCAGTTCATTACACCACTCAGCCCTTTATCCTGCAGGGACTCCAAAATGTCCCAGCCCTTATCAACCTCAAAGCGGTCATGTAAAATCATTCTTTCAGCTCTTCATTTTCTCATGAAAGCTCCCATGTTATATAAAACATATTTCAGGTAAATCTGTACATTTTTCTCTTGTTAATCTGCCTTTTGATACAGTCGCCCCAGCTGTGATATATAAAAAGAAAGAAAACATCTTTCCTCCTTACACTATACATAAACCAGATCTTGCAAATGTCATAAAATAAAAGGTCAGTTCCCTTTTTTCCAACTGAGGCACAGCTTATTTATGAATGGAATGAGGAATACAGTGCTTCTACCCTCAGTCTGGAATCGTGGGTTCAAGGAGAAAGTTGACACGAATTAAGGACCTGGTGAAAATACAGAATCAACATACTGTCAGGATTCACTTCAGTCTTCAGGAGGCATGCAGAAGTATGTGCCTCCAACACAAGGTCCCAGGCATTTGTACAGCAAACAGGAGGAGAGCATGCAGAGTGAGAACAAGATGCCTGTGTAGATATATGAGAAACACTGGGCAGTGGATGGTCCTGTGGAGGCATACTGCTGAGTGAAGGAATTCCAAGCAGTGAAATAAGTTCTCTTGTCTCCTAGATGTCCACAGACTGGGTCCTATTTGAGCTCATTGTTTCCCCTAAGATGAACAAGCTGGTATCTAAGACTCCTAGGCCCAATAACTACAGGAAAGTCAAAACAGTAAGACATACTTTTTTGTATTATGATTGTGCTAGTGTGGGATATAACCCCAGTTATAACAAAAACTCAGAATATGACAAGTTTAAAAAGCCCATGGGCAGCTGCAAAGAGCAGAGCACATCAAGGGCATTTCAGAGAAACATTTCAGGTTATATAGAGTTATATATATAAACACCTCACAGACTAAAAAGAAAATAAAGCACTTGCCATCACCTGCAGATCTCAAGAAATGCCCCATCAGTGAGAACAAAGCACCAGTTTTGTTTATTTTTGTTTGTTTGTTTGTTTGTTTCTGCTTAGAAGATGTACTCTGTAGTTAGAATTTTCTTTAGGCCACCAACCAGCTCCCAAATAAAGACATGGAGACTTATTATTAATTATGAATGTTTGGTCTTAGTTTAGGCTTGTCCCACTAGTTTTTAACTTAATGTAATCTGTTTCTTTTCATCCATGTTTTGCCTTGGGGCTTTTTACCTTTCTTTCATTCTATATGCTCTACTTTCCTGCTTCTTCCATGTCTGTCTGTCTGACCCCTGGTGTCTCCCTGGCATCTCTTTTTCTTTCTTTCCTGAGCCTAAATTCCTCCTCCTCATTACTCTCCCTGCCCAGAAGTTCTACATATTACACACACACACACACACACACACACACACACACACACACACACATTGCGGTTTTTTGGCCATTCAGCTTTTTATTAGACTAATCAGGTGCTTTAGGCAGGCAAGGTAAAACAGCAATGCATCTTTACATAATTAAACAAATGCAACACATCTTTGCATAGTTAAGCAAATATTCTGCAACAGTACCCCTGTCAAGAATTCCTCCCACCCTGAGAGTTTTTCCAACTCTCCCACCTTGGCCATGCCCTGCTGCTCATAATTTCAAGACAAAGAATCAAGTTCCTAGTGAATCTGTCCTCTACTGAGGGTGGGTGGAAAAGGCCATTGATGGGAAACAGTAACATTTATTCCCAACACAAACATACAAAATAAAAAATGAATGTATAAGAAGAGTGATCAGATTAGGAAGTATAGGCCAACACCTAGAAGGAACCATGATTCCTGATCCCTTGCTGTAGATAGAAGCTAACATGCATGTGCATACCAAGTATCCTTAAGCAGACAAGGAGCTCTCAACATCTCCATACAAACTCAGGGGGTTGGGGGAAAATCTCCACTCAAAGAATAGCCAAGGACCAGTGACATCAGCATCACTAATTTGAAATGCAGAAACCCAACACTCCAAGCCTAGAGGGTCAGGACCTCCACTTCCAAACCTGAAAAGTACTGTTTATAAAAGTCTCAGGAGCAACACAACAGCCAAGTGCTGTATACAAAGGAAGCCTAACAAAGGAGCAGAGAGCTGGAGATGGGGCAGAATCTATGAGCTGCAAAACACAAACTTGGTTACCAACAGGGCCATTTGAAGGCTACTCCTCAAAACACATCTTCCACTGAGGTCAGCAGGCACCAAATATTCCTCAGGATGAAGAGTCCTGAATCCCCAGATGGGGAGAAGTGGGAAAGAACAGCGAACCCATTTGATAGCATCATCAAAGGATTAAATGTCGACTCTGGCTCCCAGAGCTGTCCTGGGATGTGTGATTCTCTGTGGTGGATTTACTGCTTGTGACTCACCCACAATGAATGAGCTTACAGAAAAGGGAGAAGTGACCCATGAGGTATAGTCAATTACAGCTTAATCTTCCTCACCCTGGAATCCACTCAATAGCTTTAATAAACATACTAGAAGGCAGGGTAAAGAATGCATAAGAGATACAACTCACGCCATCCTGGCACCATGGAAGCCCGGTGGTTCCCTTTGGTATTAAGGAATAAGTACTAAGTACTTTGGAATACTTAATAAGTACTTTGTAAGTACTTTCAGTAAGTACTTTGGAAAAGGGAAAATACAAACCCCTGTTTTCCATTATCATTGTCACCTGTTACAAAGCTCCAAAGAATGCATATTAGTCTGGGCAGCTTATCATGGCTTACAGCACCACAGTGAGCTTGTTGACTCTGTGTCCACCCTGCAGTACGGAGAGAGCTGCCCTGGTTTGCCTTTTGATGTTTCTGTAACACTGACCAAAACCAACTTTGGGGAGAAAGAGATTTATCCATCTTACATTTGCACATCAAAGTCCCCCACTGAGGAAGGCCAGTGCAGGAATGCAAGGCAGAAACCTGAAGGAGGAATTGAAGGACAGACAATAAAGGAATGGCTGTTCACTGGCTTGCTTCCCTGGCTTCCGCAGCTACCTTTCGGTCCACCTTCCCTGGAGTGACAGCCCTCACAGTGGGCTACACCTTCCTACATCAATTAGTAACTGTGAAAATTCCCCCATAGACCAATACGATGGAGGTGATTCCTCAGTTGAGGTTCCCTCTTGCCGGATGACTCTAGTTCGTTCCAAGTGACAAAGACTAACCTGAATAACAGGCAAAGACAGAAGCCCTTAACCATGACTGTGACACCATAATGGGTTCTCTTCTCTGTGGGAAACCCCCTTTGACTAGACACACAGACTCATTCAAATGACTTTCTTCTAATTCAGGTTAGATGAAAACAAAAATAAAATAAAATAAAATAAAATAAAATAAAATAATAACTCCAAGAAGGGTATGAGTTAGCCTTAAAAAGGAAACCATGATACTTGGCTTCATTAGTACATTTATATGCATCAGCATACATCTAGGCTGGACTTAATCTACGGAAGAATCCACTGTATGTTCCAACACTCAATACCAATACATCATTATCAATCAGTATTTTTAAATTGTAGGTTGTTTCCCACTAGAGGATAGTAAATTCGGGTTACCAGGTCAGAGCCAACATTTTTATGTTTAAAAAAATACAATAGAACAGGAAATAGTAGACTTGGTTACCACTAGTAGAATAAGTATTCTTTCACCGAAGTTTTACTGTGGTGTGTGTATGCTTGTAAATGAACCTGGTGTAAAGTCATTTCCTACCATAGGTTACCCTGCAGTATAAAAGCCACTTGCTGCCCAATAGCATTTGGAGATCAGCCACTGTGGCTTGTGAACTGTCATCAGAAAGCTTGGCCCCCAGCTGGTGGTATTGTGTGGGAAAGTGGTGGGAATTTTAGAGGTAGAGCCTCACTGGAGAGAGTGGACCACTGGAGGTGGGCCTTGAGGCTTTATAGACCAGCTCCCTCCCCTTCCCCTCCCCTTACCACTTCATATTCTTCCTGTTATGTCTGCCCCAACAGGACAACCCATACCACCTTGGAACTGAAAGCCAGAATAAACTCTCTGGCTTAAGTTTCTTTAGTCAGACATTTTTGCCCAGCCATAAGTAAAGTTTAATTAAGACACAGTCCCTCAGTAGAAAGGGAATGTTGGCTAGTGTAAGAAAGAGCTAGAAAATCAAGATGTTCTACGGGTTGCTAAAAGCAGAAGAGAAAGAACTCAAGTCTGCATGTGAACCCACAGAAGAGGCTGGAGTGTCTGGATACCCTTCCTCCTCTTCGCCTTGCCCCAGCTAGGACTCAACCAGGAGCCATGGTTTTGTATCAACATGCACATCTGCCTCAATAGAAATGCTAATCTGGTACAAGATTAAACTCTGCTTAGCATCGGAAGAAATGGTTGAGCAATTTGTCAAACTTTTCCTTGATGCTGTTTCCACTGAGATTCTAATTATCACAAAAAGTGTTTGCCTCCCCTCCCTCCAACAATCATATGTAGCAGGCTCCTGTCATGCAGGGCTTAAGCAGATGCCCAAATGACCCTCATCAAAATGAGCATATTCACACTGATGGATTTCAGTGTAAACATAGAGTTACAGCCACACGCTTGCTATCTTCTCTCAGTATCTCCAAAGTTAAAGGGAGAGTCAACATGTCATAAGAATTAATAGTTGGGGTTCAAAAGCAAACCAGCCTCCAGTGAAGCAGATCCCATCATTGCCTGACCCTAGAATACTACCCAAGCTTTCTCAGACTCGGGATTTCTTAGTCATAACCAAAGAACAATAATGATACCCACCTCAGAGGTGGTAGGAAAAATGAAATGAGGTAATTAAGTAAGTCATTTAGCCAGTGACAGGAACACAATGGTCAGTAGCTGCTAGGATTATCACGGCCATAGTTATTGGTATTTCAAAGAAAAGTTTAATTTCTCACCAGGCTAATTTATTTAATTATTTTGCATGTTTTGCAATCAATATTACTGGTATAGATTTAAAAGTGGAATAACTTAAAAAAAAAAAGAAAGAAAAAGTCTATTCTGTTCCAAATGTTTGTTGTGAATGACTTGCAAACTAATAGATCCCCAAAATAAAATTTCCAGGGAACTCTCTATTTCCTCTGGAGGAGTAAGTATTATAACTCTTCTCCCTTTAAATGGGCTGCCAAAAGCCCAAACCAAAAATTAATAATCATAATAACAAAGATTTTTTAAAAATCCACACATGTAAGAGTTTTCATCTCTAAAGACCTAGAAACTCAAGAGACAATAAGGAACCTGGGTGTTCTGGTGTGTGGAGCATGTGCCAGGGACAATAGTGGTTGCAGCTGGGCTGGGAAAAGAAAACACAAGCCCATGCCTCAGCTGCACGTACCTGGTCAGTTGTGACAGCCCAATGCTAGGCAGCCAAGGTGCATCTTGGCCTCTGTGCTAATGAGCACAAAGGGCAGTCTGGCCTCCCAAAAAACACTCCAGAGGGAACAGTTCAGAGCAAATTCAATGCTAATCCATATGTAGAACTCTCAGCTACCTCTCCAGCATCTTGTCTGCCTGCATGCTGTCATGCTTCCCATAATGATAAAAATGGACTAAACCTCTGAACTGTAAGTCAGTCCAAATTAAAAGCTTCCCTTTATAAGTGTTGCCATGGTCATGGTGCCTCTTCACAGCAATAGAAACTGTAACTAAGACAATACTTGTATGAAATTCTCAAAACATAAAATAAATACTTTTTTAGATTAGTAAAGGTACTGTATTGACTTTATAACTCTATAAACTTTAAACCATTTCAAAATGATTAATTTAAAAATATAATAATACTAAAAGATCAACTACTTTTATTATTTCTTCAAAATGAAATTCTCATCCCATAGTTTCACATCTGGCTGATGTTCTTACATATATTTATTTACATATTTTTTTCTGTAGCATGGAGGGTACATGTTTGTCATGTTAGGAGACAATTTGTGGGAGTCAGTTCTCTCCGTCCACCCTATGGGTCCTGGAGATAGAACTGAGGTTGTAGCAAATGCCTTTAACCCACTGAGCCGCCTCATGGCCTACTAGGTGACATTTCTTGTTTATCCTTTTGTCTCAGATGCCCTCTTGAGAAAGCCTTTTCTAGACCCCTAAGCTAAGCAAAGTTATGCCTTTGATATCTGACAAAGACTCTATGGTGAAATTAAATAACCTATAGGTGTGTGGGTATAGGTGCATCTCTCTCCCTCTTGCTCTCTATCTCTCTCCCTCCCTCTCTTCCTCTCTTTCCCTTCCTCCCTCCCCCTTCTCTATCTCTCTCTCTCCATCCCTCCTACCCTCTCCCACCCTCTCCTTCCCTCTCTCTCTTTCTCCCTCTCCCTCTCTCTCCCTTTCTCTCTCCTTACCCCCCTTTTGCTCCCAGAACATAAGAAGCACTCTTTGTTCTTTGTGGGGTTGATTGTTCAATGTCTCTGGCTTTGTGGCCATACAGGGTTGCACTCAGCACCCATCCCATCGTGTAAGTGAAGTAAGAGTCTGGGAGTGGAGTCTGACAAGTCAAATTTTGCATCAATAATTGTATTGGTATTCTTGGTAAAACTCACTTTTAAAAAGAAACACTACACTTCAATTTTTTTCTTCATCTACCTTTTCAGAAGCACTGTTAATGAGAAGCATGCTGATTGACTTTCATCCTACAGATCTTAAATCTGTATCTAGGGTAAACCTGTTAGGTCTCCCACAGACCCACATAACCCAATACTGTAAAAGGATGAATACAGGGACCAGAGGAGTGTCAATGAAGAAATGCCAACTGGCATTTCCAGTTCAAATGATCAGATTTGGGGTCACCTTTCTGAAGCCCTGTACTTTATTTTCCACTCCTTGGGGGATCAGTGTGAAGCATGAGACAGCAGCTTTTCCCACCCTGGAATATAATTTGCTGGCACTTTTTCCAATGAATCCTGATGGATGAGAATCTGAGGGACTGCACGGAGCAAAGGGAGTCCCAGAAAGGATCAAGTTTTGCAGGGAGTTCATAAGATCTTGCTATGAAGTATGATGGGGGATGGTATTCTATGGCCATTAACTGCTATTGGGAGGCAGTACAGTGAATTAGCAGCTAATGTTTATTAAGCCCTTACTCTATGCCTGGAACTGGCCACATACCATATATACATTATCTTGCTTATTTTACAGCCCATGCACTGGATACTGTGAGCAGCCATTCCCCTGAGAATATTATGTACATAACTATTTGAAGAATCCCAGAGCTAAAGAGGAAGGGAAACCTGATTTGAGCTTGGATCTCAGACCTGCAATTCACTGTTCTGAATGCCCCCGTGCAATGCCTTGCTTGTGGACTCCTGGTGTAACGATGCTGCTCCAATGCCGCACATGAGCCAGTGACACACGCAGGCCACCGGTGCCAAGGTTGGGAACTCATCTGTCCTCTCAATCTAAAACCACAAGCCTCCTTTAAACAGGATTCACTCTTTACACAAGGGACGAATTTGAGGAAATTTTCTTTTTATTCAAAATAATGATGCTAAATGGGGAGCAATCTAAGCTTCACAATGGCTTCATCAGACCTCCTCCTGAAGTCCCCAAATCACACCCCAGGAGCACATTTCCTGCTGTGGTGAAATCAGCAGGAGAGGCAGATGCAAAGCAGACAGGTGAAAGCATGGCATTAGCATACCCTGTTGGGCACAAAACAGTTTTAGTGGAGGGCTGTGCTCAGAGGCCTCCACAGCACCAGCCTACTGTCAGGAGCACAGCATCCTTATAAGGATCTTTCATTTCTGCAAGAGGGGCAGCTGTCTCCTGAAGGAATGATGCTTCTGTTTACCTAACAGTTGGGCAGGGTTAACTTTACCCAAAGGGTTCATTTTCTCCCGCTCCCTGCCACCTTTTTCTTAATAATGGTCCATGAGCGAGCATCACTAACTATTAAAGAGCGCGTTGTTACTAACAGCATGGCACGCTAGTAGTTAATAGCATCCTCTTGGCACCGTGACAAAGGAACTACTGTGGGTCTGGCCTAAGAGCAGGAGGAGAGGATCTTACAGTGTACACTGCAGTCATCATCATCCAGTTCTCTTAAGTTCTTTAGTTGCTATGTGAATCCTACAGAGCCCTTGATAATGATCTGATGATAGACACATCCTGCAGAGTAAGGGGATGATTACAGAAGTCAATCCACAAGACTTCCATTTACACTTAGGCAAAAAGACAGCCAGTGGTGGGGGATCTGGTCCCCTAGTGGCAGAACATGGTGATAGTGGATCTCAAAGCCAAGAACAGCTTGCAGGATTCCCTAGTTAGCCTGTTTTCCAAGGGACCCATCTTGCTATTGGGCTAGCACTAATTTCAGTGGATAATTCTGTAGCCTGGGTATACTAAGGAGGAATCGACTCGGTTTATTTTTTGGCTTGCTTTGCAGCTACTAATTTTTGCTGAAAGTATTTTGGTAATTTCCTTTCTGTACCCCACATGCATAGGATACTTTATTTTATTGCCTCCTTGGTGAATATGCAATAATACCAACTGTTTCTATTAAGATCTGTAATTTTATGCTTTGGGGGAACAAGCAGACTAGCATATGGAACTCGGGATTTCTTATTTTTTTCAGGACAGAGTATGCTGAATGTACGTAAACCAAACATTATCCCTCCAAATTACTTGAAAATCCCCTTTTGTGCATTACAAAAAGCATTTAGGATGTTTTTCTTGGAAAATTTAAGTGCACTTACCGCACATGTAAAATCTTATATTCAGCTACATATGCTGTGGAATATAATCTATCAATGTGATGCATTGAGCAAATTATAAGCTAAAATGGAACAATTAATAATAGCTAAAATAATGTCCATTTATTGAGTCATGAAAGTACACATAGTTTTTTATCTTTATTCATTTAAACTCACAACAGTTTCATAAGGTAAATACTTCTCTCTCCCTTGTGGTGATATTTTGTGTATCAGAGTGCAGAGCTAAGCCACTAATTAACTATCGAGGCCAGGCAGTGGTGGCACACACCTTTGATCCCAACTCTTGGGATCTCACACCTTTAATCCCAGCACTAGAAAGGTAGAGACAGGATGTGGTCTGACTGGATGGGGAGAGGAATACAAGGCAGGAGGAGACAGGAGCTCAGTCTCTTTCAGGCTGAGGCGCTGGCGAAGTAAAAGGTGGTAGCTGTGGCTTGCTCCTTTGTCTCTCTGATCTTTCAGCATTTGCCCCTGTATCTGACTCCTGGTTTCTATTATTAAGACCAATTAGAATTCATGCTTCTCTCTCTCTCTCTCTCTCTCTCTCTCTCTCTCTCTCTCTCTCTCTCTCTCTCTCTCTCTCTCTCTCTCTCTTCCCTCCCTCCCTCCCTCTCTCTCTCTCATCTCTCATGTGTGTGTGTGTGTGTCTGTCTGTCTCTCTCCCTCCCTCCCCTCTGCCCTCCCTCTTTCCCTCTTTGTCCCTCTCTCTCCCCCACCTCCTCCTGTTTTTTTTTTTTCCCATGTTGAGGTTCTTGCTGTTTTGAGACAAGGTCCTCCATATTGCCCAGGCTGGCCTCAATTTCCAGGCTCAAACAATCCTCCTACCTCTGCCTCCTAAGGAAGTGGGACAACAGACATGCACCACCATGTCCAATTATTATTGTTTTTAAATTATTAAAAAGTGAAGCTTCACTTTCACATATGTGTATGTGTAGGTATACCTACAGTGTGTGCCTATATGTGTGGAAGTCAGGGGGTGACTCTGGGTGCCTTCTTCAGCTGTTCTCCACCCTACATACTGAAATAGGGTCTACCACTTGAACCTAGGATTCCATGATCCGGCTAGTCTAGCTAGCCAGTTTGCTCTGGGGATCCTTTGTATCCACCGCCAGAGTTAGTGGGGTTATTGGTGAGCCAGCAAGCTACCATTGATGTGGGTGCTAGGAATCTGGACACTGCTCCTCGTGTTTGCTTAGTAGATGCTTTGCCCGATGAGCCATCTCCCTAGTTCCAAAGAGAAGCTTTAATCAAGGTTTTCAACCTCAGCACTAGTAATATTTTGGATAATTCTTGATTATTTTCTCAGCCAGGGTGTCAATCCACTATATGCCAGTAGTAAGCCTCAGAAACAACAGATAGAGTGTCTGATTGTTCTCTGACCTCCACATGTGTGTCATGATGCTGGTGACCACATACACATAATAACAGTAAGTGGGGCTTTAAAGAAAAGTGACCAGAAATGTCTTTACACGTTGACAAAGTCCTTTGGGGTGACTTTCTCCACTCAGTTGAAAATTACTAACTTAGAAAAAGCAAGTAATCTGTAAAGGCCATGTGCTTTAACAAACATAGGTCCAGTAGCTGGGCATGCTGAGTCTAGAATGCATGTGTGGATCACAGAAATACAGTGCTGTTTACACTGTGATGGTTTAGAGAAAATAATTTTTAATTAAAAAAAAAAATAGAAACTTATCAGAGAATATGGAGAGTAAGTGCCTTCCCATGTGGAGAAATCCCAGAGCCACACTAACCAGGGCCCTGGAAAACTTCGTTCCTACTTTAGGGCCATGTAACTTGCTCTCCTGCCCTCTTCTTAGCCCTCTTTCAGTGCTGTTCCATGTACCCTGGGCAATTTATTGATGCTAATTTATCCGTTTTGTAAATAGGACTGGCCCTGCTCTCACAGAACCACTGAAGTTCAAGGCCTATTAATCTCAGCAGCTGTCTTGGATGACCTGAGACATAACAGAGCATTGCCTACCAGCTCCTGAACCCTGATGGCCTCTCTGAGGAATGGCCCAAGCAGTCAGTGACTAACTGCTACCCAAACACCAACAATTCTTATGTAATTTATACGTGCTATTTCTATTTCATTCTGGGCTCATAAGAACCCTAGAAAGAACCAGCCTGGTCTATAGAGCAAGTTCCAGGATAGCCATGGCTACACAGAGAGACCCTGTGTTAAAATACCAAGAGAAAAAAAAAAAAAAAAAAAAAAAAAACCTAGAAAGCAATTCCATTTGTAGATGAGAGAGAAGAGATTCCAGTGGTTAAAGGGAACGATACACACCCCTGATCATCATACAGGGATACTGCCAGGACTCGAAATTCAGACCAAGTACCCAAAACTCCAACCGTTTGCTCTTGACCCCAAACTTCTACCCCAATAACTCTTTAGCTGAACAACACCACAGATGTGATTTTTTTCAAAGCACATCCTCTACTTACTCGACTCTATCCAGCTTACTTGCAATTCTTCATTCTGATTCCCTTTCCCTAGCCTCCAAAAACTAAAGGAATAAATGGCCCAAATTCCACTTGGTGAGGGAATGGGAAAAATTCAAGCAATGATCTGATGAATGCTGAAAGGTGGTAACACATCAACCAGAGGATAGGAAACGTGGCATGAATTTCCTTTTCTCTGTTTCTATTTTTATGAACAAAGAGCTACGGATTTCTGGATGACTGGTCACGTGGCTTCAGGATGCTTGAAGATGTTAAGCACAAAATAGATGATTTGTAAAATTGAAGAAGAAGCAGGTGGCGAGGGAGGATTTCCTTCACTTGAATCACTTTGTATAAATATAGCTCTTTAAAAAACATGCCATCATTAAACTCTCCCGGGGGCTTCAACTTTTAGGTTAAGAACAGATACAAAAAAGGTTTCAAACAGAAAATGTCCTCTTAAGGAAGGAACAGAAGTGGCATGCAAGAGGTCCTGGGTTCAACCCTGGTTGCCATATCAATTAGGCATGGTGGTAAACGCTTGTACTCCCAGCACTCCCTAGGTTGGTGCAAGAGGAGCAGAAATCTTCATCTACCTGAAAGAACTGAGGCCAGCCTGGGCCACTTGAGACCCCATCTTATAAAAATGGAAAGAACGACAGGCAGAGGAGGGAAACAAAGTCTCATGGGTGCATCCTTCTGAACTTTTCACTCTGTAGACTTAATCATTTGAGGAAGGGAAAAATAGTGTCCTGTCTAGGATTACCACTGCTGTACTGAAACACCATGGCTAAAACAACTTGGAGAGGAAAGGTTTCATTTGGCTTAAGCTTCCACACCACAGTTCACCATTGATAAAATTCAGGGCGGGAACTCAAACAAGGCAGGAACCTGGAGGCAGGAGCTGATCCAGAGGCCATGGCGGGGATGCTGCTCACTGGCTTGCCCTTCATGAATTGCTCAGCCCGCTTTCTTAGAGAACCTAGGGCCACTAGTCCAGGGGTGGCATCACCCACCATGGCCTTTTACCTTCCCAAATCAATTGCTAATTATAAAAATGCCCTACAGGCTTGCCTATAGCCCATTCTTAAGGAAGCATTTTCTCAGTTGAGCTTGCTTCTCTCTGATGACCCTAGTTTGTATCAAGTTGACATTAAACTACCCAATATAAATAGCATCTCCACATCTGCAAGAAGTTATAAAACCACAGGGATGGAACATTCAAGGAAATTTCCACACCTAAAAGATATGAATTTAGACTCTGATTGGAACATGTTTTCTGTGTTGAAATCTCAAGCTAGTGTCTTATTTCCTTTAAGTTCTCTGTGCAAAGGATGCTCATTGTAATGATGCAATAAGATGATAATGATGTGTGTGGAGTACCTTACACACAATAAACTCACCAGATAATGGATTTTCTTGCCAAAGTCTGTAGTTTAACAACTATCCTTTTGACATTCTTCCCATGGCTAGGTCTTCCTAGCGAGGCAAAATGATAAGCATCTAAACCGAAGGTAATGTGATTGATGGCCAAAAGGCCATCATTCTGGGCACAGATCCTCTTACCTACCCAGTGACCTTCATGCTATTTGGAAATCATGCTACTTCTGGTAATTTCATTGCATAGTACAGAGTACCCAACAATCCGGCAAGACCCCAAAAATTAGAGCCAGAAAATGCTGGGTTTTGGCCTAAAGGAACAATGTATATCCTCATCTCAATATCAAGTGAAGACACTGTGGCAGGGAAAGGACAACGTGGCACAGTCAACCACACTAAGACAAAGCCAAAACCTTGTTACTAATCTTTAAGCTAGTCATATAGTTCTACACCACAAGTAAATTTGATTCCCAGAGATCCTTTTTTGATTACCACAACTAAGGGATAGCAAAGAGTAGCGAGTGATCCGTGGTGGGTAGGCAGAGATGCCTGAGATATACCCGCAGGCCAGTTGCCACATCAACAGTATCAAAATCAAGAACACTGATCTACACTGATCAACTCAGTGTCTCCAGAGGCTCTGAAAGCTGCTTGCTATGCAGCTGCTGGTGGAGGTTGAATTTGGTCTCAGCTTGAAGGCTTCGGCAATTATTGTATCAAACTGGATGATTCCACCCTTTCATATCTCAGGCACTGACATTAGGATGGTTCTAGAGACACGCTTCCCTTGGAAACTTAAACTCTGGGCATAGCCTGAGAAGCACATTGATCTCCCCTCTTCGGAGCTGCTGACACTCTTAGAGATGCACTTGGGCCTCATTATGCAACCTAAGAAAATGATTCTGAAACCCACTCTGCAAAACATCACAGAAGAGCCAAGCAATAAATAGTCAGTCACGTGTTCCAACATTCAAAAGAATCCTCCTCAAATATGAGAGACACTGCCCTGAACATGCCCCAGCTTGGTGGTCAGAATGAGAGAAAATAAAGCTGGAAGCATTGAGTAGAGCAAAAGGACTATGAGTTTCCACCCAAAGCTACAGGCCCACAGTGGAGAAACTGAAAGAGAAAAGAAAGGCAATGATCCAAGCAAGGATACACTTTCACATTCTTGCCATGCATGCCATCTGTCTTGCTGACCTCACGGGCCACCATGCTGGCCAGTGTGAGAGCCAAATGGGAGTCTGGATGTAGGATTCTGCAGGGAAGTGCAAAACCATTTGCAAGCATGAGTCATTTGTCAACCAGAGCTTATGTAGACACAGAAGCACTGACTTCAGTTCTCACCCATGCTAACAATAGCTGAGGGTCCCATTCTCACCCTTCATAAACTCAGACAACATTTAAGAAATAACCCCAGGGGCAGTGAGATAGCACGGCAGGTATTGTTGCTGATCCTAATGACCTGAGTTCAACCTCCAGGATCAGCACGGTGAAAGGAGAGAACCAATTGTTACAAGCTGTCCTTTGGCTTGCCCATGTACACCACAGCACATATACATGCAGGCTTATGTGCTCTCTCTCTCTCTCTCTCTCTCTCTCTCTCTCTCTCTCTCTCTCTCACACACACACACACACACACACACACACACACACACACACACACACACACAGACCACCACCACCCAAAACAACAGCAAGCAAATAAATAAAATATAATGAATTTTTAAGAATAAATACTTGCAATACCCGCCATATTTCAGCAGAGTACATTCTTCACTCAAAAAATTCAAACCCCACAATTGTTCCAAGAACAACAAACATCTAACTCCTGTACACAGGAGTCAATGAGTAAGAACTGAGAGAGCAGGGTACATTTTAGGTGGAAGTATCTAAGAAGACAAACGAAAGACCGTGCTTTTAAATTGAGTCTTGGAGAAAATTATGATTTAAGCAGCTAAAATTTTAAAAATCAAAATTCTATAAGGAAGGAAGACAACAACACATTAATCTAGAAACTCAATACTTACTCCCACCATGAAAATTATTCAGTCCTTAGAATAGGCCCCAAAAGACTTTTATACAACTTCTAGAGGGCTGGGCAACTGACTGATAGTTTCCCTCTCTCATTCGGATCCTGTTGCCTTCGGATCAAGATGTAGCCAGCACCATGTCTGCCTGCAGGCCACCATGCTCCCTGACATGACGATAATTGACTGAACCTCTGAAACTGTAAACCACCACCTCAATTAAATGTTTTCCTTTATAAGAGTTGCATGGTCATGGTGTCTCTTCACAGCAATAGAAATCCTACTAAGACACTGCTCTTCTTCAAATTCATGGCCTCTTTTCCTTACTAATTGTTGTTGTATGCATGTATGTATGTTTGTTGTTTTTAAACGCAATCAGAGAAGCTGTAGAGAAAACAGTCAGACATGGGTATGCAGGAGTGAGACAATAAAGACACCCAAAGACAGGAATGATTAGGGAGACTTCCAATACACTAAGCAAAGGATGATGTATCTGGATTGTGGAAATAAAGACCAGACCATGGGAAGCAAAGGCACACAGTCTGTTACTAAGCCAGATGAGAAGGAAGAAAACCAGGGTAATGCTGAAGAAACACGCAAGGACATATCAAAAGACTCAGGGTTTGACCCTAGATGAGCACAAGAAGGCCAGCAATTATCAGTCATAAAGACATTGCATTGCGCCCAGTTGTTCCTCTTAACTAAGAAAATGACAGCTCAGTGCCAAAATCCTTCCTGTGACCAGTAGCTAGACATATCCCCAAGAGTTATCACTTGACCTGCCACAGTCCTGGATCCTCTCTCCCTCCCTGCCTAGTTCTCATCTCCCGCTAACCAGCTTCTCTGGCTCCACACTCTAAGACTCCTACTAATGCTTTAGAGGAGCCACAGAGTGAGCGGTAGTTGCCTGCTACTCAGAACTGTGACCAAAGCTATCTATGCAGACTCTCCACCCTTCCCTTTTCTCCCACAGTCTGTTTCATCCAAAATTATAAAGCTTGTAGCAGTTCTTCCTATGCTAAGTATCATGTGCATCCCTGATCTGTACACTAACCAGGACCACCCCCTGCTCTCTCTGATGTACCTTTACCTATCTACAGTTGCTGCAAAATCACCCTAATTCTGCTGGCAACTGGAAATGTAAACTAGAGACGCCATTACGGATAACACATCAGTTCATACTACTTTGAGAGTTTATTTATCATCCTGAATATAGGAAAATATTTGAAAGGGTTTTACCTCTCAGAAGATCCTTTTGCCCCTAGTGTCTTCATTAATTCTTAGGTTCTAAATAGCAGTACTGCTAAATAGACCACAGAATGCATGGTTAATTGTGAATTTATGGAGAAACACGTGCCTTAATAAATCCTATGTCGCCTCTGTTAACTTAATCTCAGATGTTCACTGACAATTTTATTTGCAAAAACAGGGTACAAAAGTCCACCAAACCTTTTTAAGATATCTAAAGAACTTCAGCATTTACTGAAGGATCATATTATACCTGGAGAAGGATATGAGAGGCAGAGTTGAGATGCACCTGCTAACATAAGGACATAACTGCTTAGCAGGTAGCCTTCCCAAAGACTGCCAGACACTCACCTCTCCACTTCTCAAACCTGGCACTCTATTATTAGCAGTGAGGGTAGCAGATGAGTAGATGACTCACGGAAGAAGTGAATCCATGAAGGCAGACATGGGGACCTGACAAAGGGCACTATTCCCTGGATGAGATCATTTACTGAACTCATCAAATGTGATTACAGGGCCTCATTAAAGTCCAAAAGAAGGGAAAGTACAGGATAATTGGAGTGGGGGACTCCTCCATCAGCCTTGCAGCAGACAGAGGCCCCTCTTCAGGGAGAGGCTTCCCTACTTACTACAACATCCACTTCGACAGTATTTATACAGATGTCAATATCCAGGGCATTCTTGTGTCCAGAATGTTTTTTGAGCCATTTGTTTCTTTGAAAAAAAGATCCAAAGAATCAAGGAACATACATTTTAAATGTAACTGAAAACAGGAAGAAAAAGAAAAGATTCTGAGCCATCCTACTAGACTGCACCGTGCCTACACTTTGAAGGCCCATGCAGAGCAAGCAGCACTGTGTTTTGTTGGCGATCTAGTCAGAGAAATGTATGACATCACAAGCCCCCACCCAGACCCAGCTGTCTGATGGCCTTCAAGCCTTAGACCCACCGTATTCTATTTTAATTCTTTTGTTTACCTGGGTCTCATCTACAAAGCACACAGATATGTCTGCAAAAGCATTTTTACTTCTCATTTTATTTCCAGTTTTTAGTAAGTTAACAGAAATACAATTCTTTCATTGGAAAATTTTTATAAAGAACTATATATGTGACTCAATGTAATATAATTGTCAAAAACAAACTTAGAAGCTCATTAATTGTTCCAATTTATAACTCAATTATAGTTAGAAACAGAACTTCTTTCTAAACTAAGTAGAGATACAATTAATAACAAACAAGCAAAACTATTATGCTAAACATTACAGGCCTTCATTATCTAGCAAGGCTTAACACTCCAAATCTAATACATCTTGATCAATACCTGAACTGCCACAGTGTAGACATGAAGGCTGGCCATGTAGCTGCTGAGTTCACTCAGGTTTTATTCATGCCTCTCCCCTTGACATGCTGACCAATCACAGATTAGATAGTAGCTGACATACAAATCTTAAACGGGAAATGATACTCATCAGAAAGGTGAGATTAAAATGGCTATCTAAAAACGTTCCCATTGAGCCGGGCGTTGGTGGCGCACGCCTTTAATCCCAGCACTCGGGAGGCAGAGCCAGGCGGATCTCTGTGAGTTCGAGGCCAGCCTGGGCTACCAAGTGAGCTCCAGGAAAGGCGCAAAGCTACACAGAGAAACCCTGTCTCGAAAAACCAAAAAAAAAAAAACAAAAAACAAAAAACAAAAAAAAAAAAAAAAAAAAAAACGTTCCCATTGAAAACTTCTGGAAAATTGTAATTTCATTAGTAATTTTTATCAAGGGGGCTGGAGATATGGCTCAGCAGTTAAGAGTACTGGATGCTTTTCCAGAGGACCTGAGTTCAATTCCCAGAACCCACATGGCAGCTCACAACTGTCTTTAACTCCAGTTCCAGGGGATCTGATACCCTCATACAGACATGCATACAGGCAAAACATCAATGTACATAAAATAAAAATAAATAATCTCTTAAAAAATTACTTTTTATCTAAATGTAACTATTTAAATATGTATCAGTAAAATTAAATATCATGAAAATCAGACATTGATCCAGATTGTTTCATCATCTTGGATAGAAATCTCATTCTTGAAGAGCAGCCTAGGAGTACCAGATGATTTCTAGGTCTCTGTGAGTCTCCTCTAATGATCTGGCATGCTTCCTCAAAGACCTAAAGTTCTCTGAGCCCAGCCTGATGACTTGAGGCTGATTTTGTATTGAGAACAACCTGATGAGAATTTTTCTGGGAAGCAGGTGTACTCAATAGTCCTTTCCAGATGTCAAAACACCATTTCAACATCCTTGGAATTACAGGGCCTCTTGGACAAGCCTGATCCCAACAGCAAAAGCAGGGGGTGGAAGGGAGGTCCCCTGAATGCTGTTCAGTTAAAATCCAGTCCAGTGAGGTGTTCTATACAGAAAGATGCTTGCCACCAACCTATTGTGCCCTTGCTGGCCCAGAAGGAACACACCTAACACCATGCCTTCTACTGGGATTCTGGTGTTGGAAGAAATGAGTATCTTTCCACTGATGCTAAAAATGAGACTCCGAACATTCCCTTGAACTAAAATCTGACTTATACTTTATGAATTACTTCAAGAAAGATAACTCCTTCTGTTGAGCTAGAGTAAGGTGATAATTATTTGAAAGCAGGTGTGTGATTTTTCTTTAAGATAACTTTGAACACTAAATAACTGTGTAAGTGAAATGAAACAGCAAGAAAATTCTAAACAACAAAAAAAAAGATCATTCATGTATTCTTGGCTATCTTCTCATTGACGTCCAAATCAAACCTACACAATAGAAAACTTGTAAATCATGCATACCATTTAGTTTTCTTACACCAGCAGCTTTATTTGACTAAATAATGCAGTGATGGAAAGGAGCCAGGGCTGAAAAGACAGCTCACAGAGTAAAGATATGCCTGACAACCTAAGATTGAACCCCATCATGGAAGATCAGCTCTTACTGTCTTCTGACCTCCACATGAGCACCATGGATGTATGCATCCCCACACATGCGCTCACAAATAAATAAATAATAAGTTAACTAACTACATTTAGAATTCAACAAGCCACTGTCACTCACAACGATACACTTGTCCCTAACGTGAAAAACAATTCTCAGCTATTTCCACCCCAAAGGAATCTTGTTGGAGAACACACAGTCAAGCACAATAGTGCCTAACTAGACAATTAAGTGGACAATACATTTAATTACCTATACCATTCATCTAGTGAAGGTGATCCAGAGCTTCTAGAAAAGTCTCAGGCAAAGTCATTCTGAAAAAGGCTGAAGGTCAGCTAGATGGGTTAAAGAAGGCCACAGATTCTTAAGCATCTAGGTGTGCTGGTAGGACTGCTCAGTAAGACACGGCCGAAGTGGCTCTGTATCAGAGTCTCAACCCAGGCAGGTCACAATCGAGAGACAAGCAGCTTCTGCTGCTGCCACTGAGGCCAGCCAGCTCCAGAAGCCACAAGAGAAGCATAAACCCCCTGAGACTGCCATGCTGGAGGCAGCTACATGGAAGCATTTGGGGAACGAAAGCTCCGTGGAGAGATGGGGGGGAGGCTGGACAGGCAGGCACAGACAAGGAGCGCCAAAGCTCCTGCTAGGAATGAAGGGGCTCTCTTCACAGCAGAAGCTCCACATCCAGCAACCCCAGCTGACACCAGTTAGATCACATGCAAACCATGAAGCTAAATCCCACCTGAATCTCCTAGCCCACGAAACCATGAACAAAATGAAATGACTGTTTTAAGTCACTATGCTGAGAACAGTTTGTTGTTTATAATATATCAGTAGGGCAGAGATCTATTTAATATGAAAAATATTAAAAGTAGAAAAGTTCAAACTGATCCTTTTATTAATGTGCATTTCAGTACCAATAAAGGTGGTACAAAGCAATCTATATTTTTGTAACACAATAAAAAAATGTAATAGCATTCAAATTAGCTATACAAAAATACACTTTCCTAAATAGTCACTATAGTAATTTGAACATTTACAGGTTTGAGTGGCTCTTTCTTAAGACTCCCACCCACCTGTCTGTCTCCCTTTAATATAAAATTGAGGTAATGCTGACTAACCCATGTAAAAAATGATAATCACATTTTACTACTGAAGACTATGGTACCCTCCAACCTGAGTGATTAACTTATCTCATGCTCAGTGGTTCTCATGCAATTACTACCATGAACCCAACCATCCTAAACAAGACAGAAGTGTGTAGTCAGCTGTGTAAGCCAATGGCATTTCTAACAGGATAGCAACCTCCAGGAAGCCTTCAAATTGTAGCCAGTTTTCCCCTCACTAGCTCACATAGCCCAGTTGCATATATGTGTCTTTGGACTGCAGACTTTATCTGGAAACCACAGAACACAGGAATCTCTACTAGATGATACTGATTAGAAAAGTGGATAATAAATGGCTGTTTAAAAATGTTTTGTTGAAAACTACTGGCAAATCTTGTTTGCACTAATAGTTTTTATCTTGATGTAATCCACTTAAATCTGTAATACTGAACTCAAACACCATGAAAAGCCAACCCTAGTCTTCTAGACTGAACTGAGGACTACAAAGGCTTGGCAAATAAAAGGCCGGCGCATGCCTATTTCTTTGAAATGGACTTTCCAAATTCAGTATCATAGGGTATTTTGGCAGTTGTGCTAATTATATCCCTAATTATTCTGCTTACTGAAGGCCACTAAGACAGGAATAGTTGATGACATTATTTGTACAAAGTATATTTGTTGTAAATGATAGCACTCTTGTTCTGACTTGCATTCCACCATGACATCCCAAGCCTGGCCCTTCCAAAATTAATTCACCTTTCCTGGAAAAGGCCTGGGAAGATCCTATGACATTATTTAGTATATAAAACATTGAGCCTATACGCTATGAGAAAATAATTTCTGTTTCTACTTTAATCAACTCAAGGTCAAAGTGCATAGGATACCATGGGACCCCTCCCCCTGGTGCCATCACCAATAGTCTTGGGTGGGGGGAAATCAACTTAAAGGTTTAGTCTGTTAGAACAGTTAGCAATACTTCATTCAACAATGTTTGCTAGGAGGCAACAACATTTCAGGCATGTGGCAGATGAAAGCAAAATACCAGAAGGTGTAATACACTAGAGAAAGGAAAAAAGACGAAGCAGCTATGCGACACACAGAAGGCAGAAATCTCAGAGCATGAACTGCCAGAGGGACCAAGTTTTAGCCAGAGAGGAAGGAGTAGCATAAGCTAGACCCAAAGGAAAATGTCAGCACAGTATGTGCAGCACAGGTACTGTCACTACAGGTAGTATCTACAACTCTCTTCATTCGTTTCCTGGGCAAATTGAAATTAATCCATTTTGTCCGGCATCATTCCAGAGCTCCCTGATGCACATGTGGTCTGTGCCCTTAAGGAAGCCTCAAATATATATATATGAATGAAAAGATGATCAAAGTTCTTCCTAAGAAGAGCTACCCACCCCCAAGCAGTGAAGGTCACTTTTAGAATTACAACTAGAAAGCCATAGTGAAAGTTTAGAGAGTAAGGAAAAAATATTGGAAGTAGCAAAAAATGTTGCTGGAGAACTTAAAAGAGGCCGTAGGTTGTATGTGCCATCATTTTCAAATAGGTTTATGAAAATGAAACAATAAAATATATGCTAGATGAACCAATCTGGCACAGTAGCTCAAATCTGTAATCCTGGCACTCGGAAAGCTGAACAGCAGGAGGATTGCCATTAGTTTAGGGTAACTTCCACTGCAGAGGGAATTGCAGGTCAACTTAGGATACAGAGTGAGACCTTGCCTCAAACAAAATATGATGAACCAATGAATGGAGTATTCTGTATGTGAAGTAAATGATATGCTAATTTTCTTCACTATAGTAATTCTTTTACTATGCATTCCTATATCAAAACATCATATTGTACACTTTAAACATTTATCATAGAAAATGTGAATTAGTGAATCAATTCAACCACGGCGCACATAAAATTTCCTAAATTCACTTTATTATTCCATTATTGAGAGGTTCCACTCACTTTCCCTGTGTTCCCCACTTGTATACATGCACAAATACCCATGCCCCTCTGTACCAGCAACCACCATCTGCTGCAGGGCACTTCAGTGGGAGACACCCCACTCTTCAAAGACTGATAAGCCATGCTGGAACCACGAATGCAAAGTATGCATGTTGGAGTGTTGCATCCACATGAGGCAGGGCCAGTGTGCACAAAATAGTTTCAAGGTTCCTTACCAGAGTTCCTGCAAAGCATAGCCCAGAGCCAGGCCAGGCCCTTGGGCATGCAGTAGGTACTTGGAGAATGTGACAGATTCTTCTTCAATTACCCTTTTGACAGTCAAATCAAAAGGCGACCATTACTCTAAGGCTCTTTATGCATGTGCATGTAGCTAAGCAGCATTTCCTCAGTGACTCTAGTGACAGAGAATCTAAAGTACATTTAAAGCCTTTGTGCCTGTCCCCAGGAAACATCACCTCTCATCTGCCCACACAGTCCTGTCCTTTATTGGTCAAGGTTCTGGCAAAATCACTAGACAACACATCAGTAACAAGCTTCCAAATCCACAGGATCTGCTCGCATGAGCGGTCTACCCACTGAGTTACACTACACCTTACAATCAATTTCAATTTAGAGCAGCAGCGGCGACTGGGGGATGAATAAAGCAGGCGACTCACTGAAGAGGACTCAGGAACTGTTTATTACAATTCCAGTGCAGCACAAGCCGAACCTGTGAAGAGCTGTATCACATCTCAGCCAACCACAGCCCAGAAGGTTCTCCTTTCCCAGAAAGATGCACTTACCTCTGGGACGTTTTCTTATATTTCCTCCTGTAGAAAAAGAAGCATAAACTCATGTCAGAAAGATCCTGTAGCAGGCAATTCGGGGAGGGGATTATTTTAGCAGGGGCAGGCATGTGTGTCAACAGTTCTAGGGTTTCCTTCTGTGTTGTCATTCCAGGGTCCAGCTGCTAGTCTGTGGTTGTTATGTCGTATTTTGGACAGGCAGAAACACACGTAGACTTCACAATGAAAAGCAGCATTCCAAGAGCTCAAGGACTCTGCTCCCATGTGTTCCCCCCCTTCTTCCCTTGGAAGGTAGTATGAGATCCCAGTTGAGCTCAGGCTTAAAGATGGCAAAATCAAAGTTCAAGCCTCAGCCTTTACAAGATCATTGGATTAGAGCACAGAGAGTAGAGGTTATAAAAGCCTTTTTTCTGGTACACTTAATGGCCAATAATTATTAGTTATTTGTACAGTAAGAGTCCTTTAGTGGTGTGTGTGTGTGTGTGTGTGTGTGTGTGTGTGTGTGTGTGTGTGTGTGTACACATGCACCCGTGTGCATTGGCAGTCACACATAGGACCTCAAGCATAATAAGCATATGTCTATTACTGAACTGTACCCCAAAGCTAAGAAGTCCTATATGTTCCTTTTAAAAATGTAGATATGTTACATTGCTAAACCATGAGATCAGATAGATTTTTCAAAGGAGGATGAAATGGGAAATGAGGCTATGAGAAAACTTAGAAGCAAATGGTAGAAGCAGCATCTACACGTGCTACAAGTTTGGTTGAGAACTTTCCTGGAAAGCAGGAAAGGCCAGTTACAGTGTATCTCTGTGACTTCTTTGTCAGTTGGCCCTGGACAAATCTCATGTGTCTTAGGACTCCTGATCTATCAAGTAGAGATGTGACACCTGCTCTGACTATTCCACCTAGGTCATAGTGACACTCAAGAGGAAAATGGCCTTTAAAATGTGTTGACCCAGTACCTCAGTGTTATTCACAATTGTGTCAGTTTTGTGTTAGCTCCTAAGATCCTCAGCAGAGTTTGAGCAGATTCTTCAATGGAGAGAATTAGAGGAAAGGAAAAACCTTGGGAGGAAGATCTGTCTCCTCACAGCATCTCTAAGTTTTTTTTTCTTTTCTCATCTGTTTAGACCCTTTCCCAAATCAAGGCAAATCCCACGCAAATAACCTCATGGCGTGTGAAAGTCAGCTTTTAAAGCACATGAAAACACTCAAGTTCATGGAAGAACTAAGGAAAGGCTGAAAAGTCACCCAAAGGCAAATAATAATAATCAGAGGGGCACCCGTGGCCGCTGCTTAGAATCCCAACTAATTCATCGGAAATGAGCCCCCGCAGAGGCTGTCTCGGGAAATCTGAAGAAGGCAGCCCATGCTACTGGTTTCAGCACCTACTCATAATAACCACTTGTGTCTTATTAATCTCCCATAGCTTTCCGAATGAATTTGTTCTAGAAAGAAAATAAGGCATGCACTTAAAGTGGCATTTTATAATAGCAACTGTAAGACATAGTTTAAGGGATTTAAATCTAATTTAATAACTTCATTGGCTAGGAGGCCTCGAATTCAGCTCTGTTGCAACTCATGCTTTAGTGTCCATATCAATGAAAAGGAGAGAATAATCCCAGCTGGAAATCAAGTATTTAGTTCACCAGGTGTTGCCCCTGCCATGTGCTGGGCATTCCAAGGATTTGGCTTCCTCTGCCACTGGATTTGAGCTTGTGAGATTAGCAAGCTTGTCACATGGACTTCTGCATCTGTCCCAAAGGCTTGTACATCAACTGGCACAGGGTCAGAAGATTGCAAATAGCCATTGGCCAAGCAAAGGGAGTCCTTGCAGCTGTCATCCACGCAGGACCAAATATGGCCTCTGCATCTGTTAGACCTAGGGAAAGGGAGACTGGGTACTACTCCATTCCTGACACTTCTTAACTCCAGAGAATTGTTCTTGGCTGTAAAGAGAGTAAGGTTTTCCTTAAGAGTCTCGTCTATTTAGACACTTCCACAAATCAAGGTGAATCCCACACAAATAATGTCATGGTATTTTAAAGTTGGCATTTAAAACATATGAAAACTCTCAAGTCCATGGAAAATACTCAAGGTTCAATATTCAGGTCTTCTTGACAGCACAGGTGGTACCCAGACACTGATTCCTGCTCATCCTTCAGGTCTCAGTTGAGGTATCATCTCCTCACAGGGCCTCCCAAGCTCAATAAGCCTCCAGCTGTATTTTAAGGAGGTCCGTGCTCCTAATACAGTTGCGTATGACTCCAACTGGTCCTGATGTATTACCATGATGGCAAGAATCTGTTCACTGTCTGCCAGCATCCTTCCTTGCCTAACGTGGCAGCTGTCTACAATGTTCTAGTAAAATGAATGCACCTAGCAAGAAATACAAATGCTTTTATTTTACTCCTTCCATTTAGTGCGGACTTATTAGGAAAGTAGGGATATCTCCTATAGCCATGGTTTCCTACAAATAGGAGAAATGTAAGGAGGAGTCTGGGGAGCTAGCTCACAGTTGGGGAGCTCCATTTTTTCCATTCCATTCCTGGAACTGCAAGTAACTCATTCAGATGTCCTACAAACCCTAGAGAGTTTGAACCTACTTCATACTTCATTGAAAGTGAGGCTCAAAAAATAAAATAAAATAAAATAAAATAAAATAAAATAAAACAACTAAGTAATTAAGTTACTAAATAACCAGGTGAAATAACTAGTTCTAAGAATATAGAGGCTTAAAGAGTCTGAGACAGCAAATAAAATTCTGAAGGCTTCA
Organism: Peromyscus maniculatus bairdii; assembly: GCF_049852395.1. Lineage (NCBI taxonomy): Eukaryota > Metazoa > Chordata > Mammalia > Rodentia > Cricetidae > Peromyscus > Peromyscus maniculatus. The sequence continues at coordinate 79,380,589 of NC_134854.1, forward strand.
AAGAGTGTTGAGGAGAATTATGCAAAGAGGTTAAAAGATTCCAGCAGGAAGCTTAGATGCTGGAAGAAAACAAACCCAATGGCAGCAAAACACACAAGGGTCTTTCCATTCAAATGCAGGAAATGAGCTGGAAAAGAAACCCAGGTTATTCCTGGCCTTTTGTTTCTGAAGAACTTCAGCAGAATTCGTCCCTGACTCACTGCTTGTAGGAATGCTATTGTTTTGGTTGATTGAGTTTACTTTAAATATGAGCTGTGGAAACTTGAAACAATACAGCGAAATCTGGCAGTTCACATTGCTAGACTGGGCTGCTGTAGAAGGGAGAGAAGAGCAGGAGCCCCTTGCTCTGGAATCTGGATAAGCTGACAGCAGTGTGGGAGATGCAGAGCCCAAAAAGCAGCAGGGTCATCTTCACGAGGCCAGGCTGGGAAAGGACTCAACTTCAAAAAAGTCCCAAAGGTGGTTATTATGCAAACTCTGCCCCCTGGAATAGGTTCCACTGTTCACACCTCCCAACACACACACACACACACACACACACACACACACACACACACACACACACACATGCACGCACATTAGGTAGACATTCATACATGAATGCTTGCACACAAGTTAGGCTTCATTTGTGAGCATGCTGGTTTTTTCTTTAAGTGGCATTACAGGTAATACTAATGACCTTGTATCTACAGACAAATCCTTTTTTAAACTAAATGAGTTCAACAGTTTATATCATTTCCTACTACCAATTTCTTTCTCCTCTGAAAAATATAGGTAATATTAATAATGCTTATTTTGCTGCGTGGCAGAAAGTTTAATGTAACAAGTCCCACTAAGCAGGTGGCACCGAGCTATCCATCCAGTAAATGCTCAAGAATGGGTCGGCTGCTGCAGTAATAGCAGTAACAGTGCAAAAATAATAACAGAATCATAATGCAATGTGTTTTCAAATTTTGTTCTTGGGAAGATTGTTCAGGGGTTAAAAAAAGTCAAGAAAAAAGTTGAAAATTACTTTTCTGGAATGGAAAAACTAACTTCTTAGTTCTAATCTTGGGATACTAGGCCCACAAAGAAAGCAAGGTGCTAATCTCAGTCCCTCTTGGAACTAGAAGTTTGCCTGGATTTCCAGCATGCTGAAAGGACCCGACAGCCTGTACACCAGCTCTGACACTGTACTGGCTAGCCCAGCAGAGCCACACACCTCCCTCTGATCTCAAAGTCAGGCCATTCCTCAGAGGCAGGGGAAAAAAGAGAACAAAACTAGACGTTTCTAATATCAAAAGATAGTTTTAACAAACATTTGTATTATCAATAATTCCCCAGACACTGAGCTTAGCATCTTGCCTACACAGCAACCTTAGGTGTTCTCAGGAAGCTGTCATTCGATGCACAGTTACCCATGCACTACAAAAATGACTGACAGATACATACCCCCTTTACCTCTTACACAAAGTGAAAAACCACTGATCTTCATCAAAGAATAGTGTTTACTTAAGTCATGTTTCAATGATACTGTGGCTTGTATTACCAAATGGTAGTGGTGGTGATGGTGGTGGTGGTGGTGGTGGTGGTGGTGGTGGTGGTGGTGGTGTGTGTGTGTGTGTGTGTACATAAGTGCAAGTGTACGAAACAGCAGAAGTGACCCCCAAAAGTTCATCTTGAAGGCTTTATTCCATTTGCATCCAGCTGGATGCAGTCATTTCAATAGTTCTGAAGGTTCCCCAAAGCTTTTCATGGTTACATCAACTAGCAAGGCCTTCTGGACCCTAAGTTTCATTTTCCCTCTCCTGGCCACAATCAAGGAAATAGATGATGAAAATGAACAAGTTGAAGGTGTCCTTCTGGTCATAGTCAGAATGTGCCTTCCCAGGGACCCAATAGAGATAAGCATTCAAAGATGCTGTGGATATTGCTCTGTATAAATAAAATGCTGATTGGCCAGTAGCCAGGCAAGAAGTATAGGTGGGACAATCAGAGAAGAGAATTCTGGGAAGTGGAAGGCTGAGGCAGAGAGACGCTGCCAGCCACTGCCATGACAAGCAAGATGTAAGGTACCAGTAAGCCACGAGCCACGTGGCAAAGTATAGACTAATAGAAATGGGTTAATTTAAGATGTAAGAACTAGATAGCTAGAAGCCTCAGCCAATAGGCCAAACAGTTTAAATAATATAAGAGTCTGTGTGTTTATTTTATAAGTGGGCTGCAGGACTGCCGGGGCTTGGTGAGAGCTGGACTCTCCAGCTACACAAAGAGCAAGAAATAACAGCTGTGACAAGGACCAAAGAAGATCTAAAATGACTTCGTTTGTTTGCATTTTGATAGCTAGGAGTTTCCAAAGCAATAGGTACAGCTTCAGGAGAAATTAAGTAGCAAATATTCCAATGTCAAGCATACGATTTGAGAATGTTTTTTCTAATGCCCTGGGTAAGTGAGAATGATTAAACATTGATGTTAAATTATGGAGTGTCTGGTAGCACCTTTCACTCTGCTAAAGTGTGTATCTGAGCAGAAGCCATATGGGTACCTCAATAATGAGGTTTATAAATAAGCTTAATATTCCAACATGCTGAGTTTGAAAAACCAAAATGTTCAGATTTTACTTTAGGTTGCCAGCAAGACACCACCCATTTGGGCACAGTAATGTTGAGGGCATGAGAAATTGAATACACAGCCAGACACATAGTAAGAAGTCAAAACTCTGCCTGCCGTGTACCGAGGTTTTCTGGGAGAGTGACTACTAGTGGAGACAGCCATGTCTTCATCTTTCCCTATGGAGACCATAGCACAGAGGACAGACAGATGCAGATATCTACTTCCCAGTCCTTGGTTCCCCCAAGAGGGTGGAAAGTCAGACTTAGAGAAAACAAAGTACTAGTATAACTAACTACATGTTCTCACAAGGCCAGATGGCATGTGTGTCACTGTGGGAAAGTGAACTGAGATGCCACAAATGGCTGTGCAATGAGCCAGGACCAGACTGGCCATCTGATCCTTTGTTTTTGTTTTGTGTTGGTATGCCTGGTGCAGACAGGAAAGAAATGGCTATAACCAGATACTTTACTGATTTCATGAACCATTTGTATGAACTGTCTCCAGGTTTCTGATGACAGAGAGCCTCTGTGCATTTCTTTTTCCTCTTAGTAGTTCATTTCCACAATACACACATTAAAACCTAGGTTTTTACAACTACATATACTGATCGTCTTCTGGCCTTGCCACATTTTGAGTATCAAAATGCTGGTGAGAACACAAGTGAATTCTGCTTTCTCACACTTTCACTAAGTGCCTGGAGGTGAGAGGGAAGATAATAAAGAGCATCTCTTCTTCTTCTTGTGCAAATGACTCTTTTTAGTTTTTATTATCTTTATTTATTTATTCATATGTATGTATGTGGGAAATGCACCCATGCAACAGCGCATGTGTGGAAGTCAGAGGAAAACTGGTGAGAATCAGGTCTCTCCTCCTATCATGTGAGTCTCAGAGAAGAGCTACAAAATGAAATTCTATGTGCCCAAAGACCCAGAGCAGGACACAAGTATAAATAATTAAATGGCATAGGTTCACTTTAGCCTGAAGTAGTCCAATTGTTAGTAAAGAGTCTTGGGCTTTGTTAATAGATTCTAGATTTTTTTCTAGTGAGTTTTCTGTGGGGGAAAAATGTTTTTAGAACTCATGCCTTCTAACTGAGTCCACTTTAAAAAGGGGAGAGGGTATTCCTGTTCAGGACAGACATCTCTCTCATATATAAAGTTCTAACATGATTAGTCAAGTGAGATCAAATTCAAATGAAGGAAGCCTTTGCTCTTGTGGCTTGAGGTTGAAGAAGGTTGAAATGATGAATAGAAGGCTTATCTCAAAGGAGACTGCAAATAAGACAATCTATTCTCTACTGATCCTGGGAGCAGGTCCTCTGGCTAGTACTGGGAAGAGGGTAGATAATAACCTTTGAGGAGAACCTAATATATTTCAAGTTAAAGAGTCACTCAGGAAGCTGATGTGTAACTTTCAACTCACACAGTGACTCCACTGTGGCCCTGCTGCATCTGCAGCATTCTACAAACAAGCCAATCTCTTTATTGTTCGCCCCCAACAGACCCTCATCTGTCTGCAGACAGCTGGCGAGACAGAAATCCAACACCATTATTCATGCCTGCTTCTTTCCTGATCCTGGGTCAAAAATTCAAGCTCTTGGATTACGAGGAGTCCCCAAATGAGACCTCTCCTCATAGAAAGTTGAGAACTCCCCATGTTTGGAAGCAAGGCTTTTCAACTAGTAAAGGCTAAAAACTATAGTTAAGATCTCATTGCTTAAATCTGGGCAGAGAGCTAATGAGTGGCACCAAGGATAAGAACGGAAGGGTTTTTAACTGGGGAAATAGAAAGTAAATGTCACACTTGTAGAAATCTGGTAGTGTGGCTTTTTTCATAAATGATTCATATCTCTATCATATATTTACAAAACTTGCTGGGTAGTAACTGCAGCAGAGTCGTGAGGAAGGAAATATATTTCTGTGACCTCCTCCCTGGGAACCTGGCTCCTACTTAAGTAACTGTCAGTGAGAAAGGTGAAAAATCTCTTTAATTTCTCTCACAGCACAAATGGAGACAAATCCACAGGATTAAGACCAAGTCCCACTCTTCACAGACACATCCCTCTAATAAGGGAAGGGGTAGGTTTGGTTTGATTGAACCATCTGGAGCTTCTGCTTCCAACTTTGACTTTGTTTTTCTCCCAGGTAGACTGAGCCACAATAAAGGCTGCATGTTCTGACTTTAGTCACAGACTAATTTCCCTAAGACTTTCCTGGCCACCCACTGGTATGTCTGTCTCCCCACCCTTCCTCACAGTCTTCATTAAAACCTGCTCCTGGTTCACATCCATTTCTGAGTAAATTCCAGCCAATCCCATAGCTTCTTGGAAACAGAGGGCCTTCCAATTTCCTCTAAGATATTTGCATCTCTCTGGACACAATTCTGTAAATCTCGGGTTTAAAAAAAAATGGCAAAATGAAGTGATTGTCTAAAACATAGGGAACTAGCAGATGGATTCCTTGGGCACATCCAACTTCTTCTACCAAGTGAAATTAGTAGAGCCCTGGAACCAAGTAGCTTTGGATTCTGATTTCTCTGAAACCATGCCAACCAGTAGCCTGAAAGTTCTGTCATTTTTGGAAACTGCTCATTTCATACAGTGGTTTTAAAGACAAGTTGAGGGGCCTAAACAATGTTCATGATGATCAGTATCTGATAAATGATTCTTGTATTTCAAACTGAGTACACAAGACTAAAGTAATGGGAGTGTATCTAGTTCCTCATAAGTAGAAGTCAGGATCTATAACAACAATCATTTGGGATTGTATACATTACTGGATAAAATCTATTTCATTGAGCTTAAGTTGAAGGCATTACAGAAGCCTTCAGAGTCATCCTAATGATAGAGTCAGAGGAGATGGAGTGAGTTGCATGACATCATTCAGACCTTCAGAGACAGATATAAGGGTATTGCTCATAGATCAACTCTCATGTAAAATGTTGAATTAGTGAGCCATAACTCAAGATGAATTCACATTTGGTGCAGGAAAGATGGTCACATTCAAATATGAAATCAGTTGGGAAAAAAATCACCATTTCTGAGAGTACAAAATACATAGATTAATTGAGAAGAATGGAGGACTGGACTGATCTATACAATCTGCCTACATTAGAATCCACTCAGAAAAATATATATTAGACTGCATTAAAAGCCATAAAGCACCACAGAATGAATTGTAAAAATTCACAACCAACTTTTGGTTGTTTTTTCACATAAAAAAACAAGCAAACAAAACAACAGCAACAAAAAAAAAAGATGAACAGAGAAGGTATCGGGATATTAGTCTAAATTTGAACTCCTCTTAAGACATATCTGGAAGCAGTAGCTTTCAAAGATTAATCTTTCACAACCATATTTGCTAGAAGTGTCTCCAGAATATAGGAAGTGTCCTGGTTATTTAAGATTTTGCACTGACTGGATTCTGGATAAATTAGATTACTCAGAGTCTACTGGACTTATAAACCACCAGACCTTTTCACAGTGTGCTGGGCTCTGGGTTTCAGGCCTCAGTTGCCTGGGTTTTGCCCTGTACTTCCCAGGAGGTCCCTGATAAGAGTCTCCTCCTTTCACTTCCCAGGTCAAAATCACTTTCTGCCCTTAGAATACTAGAAAGGACCCCACCTTCCTCCAGGCTTCTGTCTCCATTCCAAAGCTATGTTTGGGTGGGTATTATATCAAATGGTCAGTAGAAGATTGTCAAACAAGGCTATGTGTTGTGGTTACTGCTTATGTTTTCACATTATTTTGGACAAGAAAATGTCAATGAGAAATTATATAGAAACCTTGATTTCCTGTCTCCTATGTTAGACTAGCTAAGCTATTAATCTTCAGTGTATCAACTCTTATTGTGACATGTACAGAAATATTAATTGAGCATCACTCAGACACAGATAGTTTTTCTTCTTACCTTATTGGGTCGTACATGATATAACCAATCTAGTTCTTTCTTTCCATCTGCAGACTCACTTATCAACTCTTCATGCTCCCACTATCACTCCCTCCAGTGATGGTCTCAAATTGCCTCATATTCAGTATATCCAAAAGTGACAGCATAACTTTTTTTTTTCCGCTTATAAGAGTTTATTAGAGTTAAAGGGACAGAGAGTGCACAGGCCTGTGGGAGAGACACGTGCGTGGAGAAGAAGAGGAAGAGGAGAGAAGAAAAAGAGAGACAGCATAACTTTTTCCACCTACAAACAAGCCTGAAAGCATGCACAAGTTCTCAGAGATTCTTCTCTAAGTGAAAAGCACCTAGAGATCAAGATAAAAACCTGGCTTTGTCCTTATCCCCATATCCAAGTCGTGTGGGGCAAAATGCCCCCAAAGTCCTCTGATCTCTCTGTATAGACAATAGCTTCCTATGTTAACACTGGAAGATAAAGCTGGATCTGGCTGCTGGTGGTGGCCAGCCTGCAGCTCCTTGTCCCTTATTTCCTTTTCTTGGAAGTGTCCATTTCTAAGAAACTGGGCTTGAATTCCTTCGCATCCTCTTCCCTGAAACTTTTACTCAACTAATGTTTGCTTCATTATTTCTTATATTGAATTTCACTTCTTCAGAGAAGTCTTCTCTGAGTCTTAGACCTGGTTTGGATCCTCTTAATCATTTTCATAGCATCCATTCTCTCTTTGCGGCACTCATCAGTGTAAATTGCTATTTCTGGAAATGTTGCTAACATTGTTCTCTACCTTTAGACAGAACATCCACTCAGAGAGAAAGCCTTTGTCTCATTTCCTAGTAGATCTCTGTGACCTGTTAGGCACACAGAGATGAGGAAATGTTTTCTAAGTGAATGAGTGACCTCTGAGTTCTCTGCAGATAGATGAATGAAAGCCGTTGTCTACAACTTTCAGTTTCACGTCTTGGTTGAATGACTCTCAAACATTTTCATAATTTTACTATGTAGAAAAACTTCACATTGTGCTCATGAAGGTTCATTAGTTTTGTTTAATCACAGCTGTCAAGAAGACTTTAAATAAAGAACACTCTCCAATAAAAGCCTGAAGAATGTGAATTCCTTACATAGATTCAATATTCTTTCTCCAAAAATGTGTTCATTTGTTGCAGAATTCACCTTTTACTACTAATGTCAAATGGTGGTAGCCATCTTCAAAGTTGTTGCAAACTATTTTATATGCCTCATATTGATCAATGACCTTAGTCAGTTCTCAAAAAGCCATAATGGAGGTCTTAAATGCCCTCTCCTTCCATATAGAGGAACCAAAGAAAGCATTTTTCTACACACACACACACACACACACACACACACACACACACACACACACACAAATCAAGACAGAAAACTAGAACTGGAATACAGGAACCTCTCTGCTTAGGGATGTTTCCCAACTAACAGAGTCATGTGCAAGTCTTGGCCAAAATAATAAGCACACAGCTGCCAAATATTGGGCTATAATTAGCTAATAAGTCAGCACAAATAACATATGATAAGAAGCAATGGTATCCTGTTAAATAGTATTAGTATTCAAGTGAAAAAAATGCAGTCTAAATGTGAGACCCTAGCCTCATACTTAATATTCACCACTTTCTTCTCTGGTATACAAGGAGACTTCTTCTCCAAGTCCTTGCTTTATTAATGAGAGGAAGTCTACTCTGAACCTGGCATTCAGCATCAGTATCATTCACTTAGCACCTAGCTATTGCCCTCTCTTTTAGTGTTGTTGTTTTTTAACATTTTGCATATGTAAGAACCCTCTGGAACTTGAACAAGGTATCTCAGACCTATAATCCCAGCACTTTGAAGGCAGAAACAGAAAGATAAGGAGTTCATAGACAGTTTCAGCTATGTATCAAGTTCTAGGCCATCCTAGGCTATATGAGACCTTTTATTTTTTTAAAAATCCTTTCTGGTCACCCTCACCAGAAACTTAAGTTTCATGAGGACAAGGCTTTCCTTCTGACATCGTCACACCACCTTTCTAAACTGGTGTAGAGGTCAGGCCAAGTAAAAATGTGCTGAACCACCTGACACTTTCAGTTAAGTAAAATACTTGGAGGACCCATTCATACACTGAATGCATGATCTGGGAAAATAAACAACACATTTTAAAATAATTCTAGAATGGCTTCTCTGATGACATTTGGAACAGGGCTCTCTCCCCTGGGTCACTTACTTGAGTGACTTTGACACAGAGCCAAGACTCTCAGAAACACAGCTCCAAGCCAAAGTTCCCTCCATATATACTTCACGCTGTAGTCACCAACAGCTACTGGAACATTCCAGAGACTAACAGGTCAACATATCCACACTCAAAGTGAGAATTCTTATCTAAGTGCATCCCAAGGCATTGGCACCAAATTCCCTAACATAACCAAGCCAGAAAAGGCTCAGGATTTCTGCTTCTCTTTCTCTGCTCTGAATCTAAGTTTTGTCAATTCTCACTTTCAATGTATGCCTCTGGCAGACATCATCCCCAGATGCTCTCTTGACCTCCAGTCTCACCTCTAAGCTCTCTCCTGTACTTCACCCAGAGTTACCAACCTGAATTTCAGATCTCATTGTATTACTCGGAAGCTTCAAATACATCAACAATTCCTTATAACTGAGAAGATAAAATATGAACTCCTTTCAAAACAGACAAAAAGGATTTCTCTATATGGTATTAAAGTGGTAAGAACACAGCTTCTTATTAAGTAGTGCAATGGATTCAAACACTCACTTCCTTGAAGCATAATTACGTCTAATAAAAAGTAATACTTTAATTTCCATGTTGCTCGCTGGTCCATGTCTTCTTCTCTGGCATCATTTCTCACTCCTTGGTGTGCCTGTAACTTTTATGCACAATAAGCATGCCATTCCTAATTCTCCCTATCCCTCACTATTCCAAGAGCCACAAGAGGATGGCTCCCTTTTAAAGAAAATAATAAGGCTTTTGAGGATCAATATGTGGAAGAACTTAACTATATTCTCTTCTCCAGTGACCTGAGAGCTTTCTCTTCAGTATTAATAACAACAAAGAGATCCCACCGTGACCAGTGTTCTGAAAATTACCAATGGAAGATAAGCAAAGAAGATCTCACCATGTTTCACACCTAACTCTCTAACTAATACATGTAGCTTTGCCAGAAGTCCATGGAAACAATTGAAAACTCAGAACAAGCTTATTCTGGGCCAAACTGATAGCTTCTTGTGTGCCCCACATTTTGCAAAGGGCTTCTTCTCTGAATTGTCCTCAAAAGGCTGACATCAATGAAAGGAGTTTTCCTTGTGTTTTTAAAGGCCTCCCCAATCTGAAAGATCTCTCTGGCCTCCAGGGCAGAGGTACTCTCCCTGTGTCCCCCTCTAGTTACAACCATCAGTCTGGGTGTTAGTGCCAGTCTCTCCAGGACCTGTTAAGGTCAGATAGGAATCTTATCCACTTTTGCATACCAGAGCAGCGTGACAAAAGAGCTGGCACATAGCAGATCCTCAGTAAATGTTAGCTTGGCAGCTTCACAGTTCCAAAACACTAATTACACTGTTTAAAAATGCAGATGAGTACAAGGAAAAAGTGCTAACACCAATCTGCAAATGCAAACACCTAGCTGTCTTTGCCCTGGGCTTGCTCCCCCCTCTTCCAAAGATCTGTAAGGTGTCAGTGAAGAACCTTTTAGAAAAAGAAAACTCAAAACAACAGAAGCCAAACAGAAGGCAACTATTCCATGTGCAGCTGGGACAGCCAACAGCATCAGAAAAATAGCTGCAGGGATGGATCAGGGGTCCCCACCTTACCTTTCCATCCCTGCATCTCCCTGAAGCTTGGCTCTTTGTTTTCTAGCATAAGAAAGTCCTTTTCACAAGATAAGAGGAAATGAATCATGGTAGTGACCAGAAAGTCCAGAGGGGGACAGTATTGATCTCCCGGGGCCAATATGGAAAGTCAGCAAGGGACTCCATGTTCCTGTTTGAGATTTATGCTTATCGAGACCTACTGATCATAGAGACAGAAGATCCTAGGATTTACAACTCATGCTACAGGAGCCCAACACTGTGATGGGGTTCAGGGGACAGAGTGGGAAGCAATCCCTGTTACCAGGGTATGGGAGTGGAAATTTGTACTGGAGAGAAAAAAGCAATAGCTCCCCTAATCTACTAACATGGGAGCCACGTAATCCTACCTTTATATCCATAAGGTACTTTAAACAATGCAAGAACCACAACATAGGGCATTGCATAATCATAAAATTTATTATATTGCCTCATGGTTGAGCAAGATGAATGAGAAGCTAGAACTTTATACTTATGACAGCAAATGCCAAGGAATACGTGAAATGTGTCCTCTTCCACTCAGTCAGACAAAGTACAGCATAGGAACACCTTCTTGTCATTGTGTGGCAATTTGGCAACAGAAAAACTTTTGGTCAGGACCCAAGGTACTAGTCATGACTCACTTACTCAAACTCAAGCAGCCACGAGGTCTCTCGTATCATCATGGCATAAAGATATCCTACACTTACCAATGGCAGAGCTGTTGTCAACAAGGTTACTCCAAGTAGTGTGTTAAAAGTCCCCGTCTACTCCTACAGAGGGAGGAAATGTACCAACAGCCCTGTGTACAACTGAAGTTGATGGAGAAGTGACGGGGGTGGGGGGCTACTCTCAGAAGAATACGCAGACAACAACTGCAGACATACTGACTTATGAACACTCGAGTGTGCAACATGTATGCCTTCTGGCTTAGAGCACTGAGAACCTTTGTGTAAGAGATGATAGAACTGCAGAAGGAGGCTAAGGGACATGAATCACTGTGGACCTCTCTGCATTTGCATGCATCCCTTTACTCTAGGACAGAGTCAACCAGAGCAGTAAATGCCTCCATTGCTATAATCGAAGCCAGGGTAAATGATGTTTAAGGTAGTTTCTAAAGTTCCATGAATTGTTTTTGTATTGACAATACTATAAGGCTGGGCTAAGAATTTTGTCTAATTCTCTTCTTGAGAAACAAACAAAATTATTCTAGGTTTCATGAGAGTGCAGATAATTTACCACGTACCAGGATAAGCCAGTAAGCAAAATGGACAAAAGAAAAAAAATCTCCTTTGTAGAGCTTATATTCTAGATTGAGAGGCAGACAATAAACATATCAAATGAGTAAACACTATTCAGATGGAAATGAGGGGTAGGGAGATGTAGCTAAGGGGCTGGTGTAGTTGAAATGGAAAGAGGATTATCCTCTGGATTGCCTGCATGGTGGCATCTTGCAGACAGTAGACTCAGCAACCTTTTTGCTGTTGGTAAAGACCACTCCTCAGCAGTACAGAAGAGGGTGGTATATAGGGACAGAAAGAGAGAACATTGGAAAACACAAGCATGGGACTCATCCCTGGGTCATAGCTTTGCACATCTTACGGAGTTCTGACCCAAGTTTAGACAATGATGCTCATTAAACCTGTGTCATGCTAACTCAAAAGACAGTATGTTGAAGGCTGGGTCAAGTACATATTTGCCTTCACTTTGCATATTAAAATGTGCACATTGCAGCCTTTCTGCTTTTGACATCTATTGATTGGACACATCTATGTACACTGGAGGAACAGCAAGGACAAGACAAGGTATCTGTCCTCGTGAATCTCGAACCCTAATGAAGGAGAAAAAATTCACCCACAAATCAAATAGGGGAGAAAGTGTCATGGAGATGAGAGAGCACTAGATAATCCAGAGCTCACAGAGCTCTCAGACCAGTCAAGATAACTCTCTGACCACCTGTGGTCACTTATAAAGCCCTATCTGTAAGAGTGTCAAGGTGATAAAGTGATATGAAAATCCAACTATGGCTATTGGCTTTTTCTAAAATGTTTTAAAAAAAAAAAGAAGTTTCCTTTCTCTTGCTGACAGTCCACTATGTGGACACATACACACACACAGTCTCCAGGGATTTCCATGGTATAGATTGTAAGGTATTATCCAGAGTTGTTGGAATGAGTATGTGCTTTGGTTGTAAGAGTCTTAGCAACTCTCCCAGAAACTGCTGCTTTGTTGAAATAAATAAATAGATACACAAATAAGTAAATAAATATGGTAGGATGGATGGTAATAGAATCAACATAGAGGGTTTTTTAAAGTATATTATAGTAACAAATACCTTTTAAATCATAAAGTAAAACTAAAAGTTCAGAGGGTTGCTGTTGAGCAAAAGAGTCTCCTCAGGAAAGGTGGGAAGAAGAATTAGAAAAGGCACACTGGGTGAAAAACCAGTTCACACTTTCTAAGGCACCCCAAGGTCTGAGCAGATTAAAAAGAAATCTAGAAAGCTAGAAAATCCAGCTGTGGCTATATCACACATCACACTTAAACACTTTTGAGGAGTGAAAGCTCTCTGATAGGAAGCTGAGAAAGCTACAAGACGGTGTGGTGTAAAGCTAAATGCTTCTCACACAAGTTCTCACCTGAGCTATGCTGATCTAGCCAAATGCTGTCTCTAGCCTCCGTTGCTTTGTAGAATTGCTTTAGCTCATGAAGCAGCTAGAGAAACAGTTCTGGAGAAGTGGTCACGAGTCCCTCTGGCTGGGAAGGCAAGAACACCAGCCTAACTCTGCTTTCACTGTGCACACCTCAGCCTCCGGTTTTGTGGACACAACAAACATTCTGTGTGTGGCACAGTATGACAAGCTTATCACTCAGAAGCTGAACATAAGCTTTCGGTAAACACAGCTCTGAAAAGGGCTTCCACATAAGTCGCCTAAGCTGTCAAAAGATCCTGCCAGCCAGGGACCAGCTATCCAGGTAAGCTTGCAGTCTCCACTGATATTGGCTACACCAGTCAAAAAAGCAAATTCCTTGGCATGGTGTCCTACAAAATCAATGACAATGGATTGGCTTCCATTCTAGGTAGAATGCTTTTTATAAAGTATACCCCTAGATAGGAACCCTTTAAAGAAATGAACACTTTACTGTCTCCCCTTGGTAATTCTGAGTACCCTGTCAGGATGTGTCTCTCCTAAGATGAACTCAGATCAGTACCTTCTTGATTTGTTTGGTTTTGCTTCTTGAATGTGTGTGCAGGCTTTCAAGAGCGATAATGGCAGACGCATGGCAAGGAACTGTTTTCTCTCACTGTCCTTATAAGTTCAGAAAACCTACAGAGGGCTTTTAAAATTATACCAGGTCACTGAAGTCAAACATCTGATACAATGAGCATTCTATCCGCTGTGAACAGCATCAATGGGAGCTGTGTGTCCGCTGAGGAGAAATCACTGCAGCTCCAGGCTGAAATGGCCAGCCTCACTCACTGTTTATGAATGTTTAAGAAAAGGAAAATGTACTCTAAAGTCACTTCTGTCCTCAGCAACTACACCAGAAAGCATGCAGCAAGTGACAGATGTCCAGAGCTCTCATTGTATCTGTCCAGGTAGAATCCTAGACACTGGGTTAAGAATAAACACCCCTTTGTGCTGTTCCAATGCATATCTGATGTGCGCTTTCTCCCAAACAGCCCACCCTTCTCATAAACATATTCTGTCAGGAAGATTCCTAAGAAAATATCAGAACCAAGAGCTCACCAGGAGTTCGCTAGGGAGAGGGCAAAGAGAATTATCAACAAGAGTGCATGTTGAATCTAAGCAGTTACTAAGTCGTTAGACGATCCACCAACATGTTTGCAGTCTACAAAGAAAATTTCTAATTAAAAGTCCCTCACCAAAGTCCCCCAACTTTTCTTCCTGGGCAAATGGAAAAGAAACACCTACTTGCTGCTTGTACTACAAGTGTCTATCTACTCTTGAGGGTATGGCCATTCCCTTCCCAAAGGAAACATGACTTAGAGACAGCAAAGCAGCCCTCCCTGCCTTAGAAGGCATGATCCCTGCTTGTAGTTCACAGAGACAGCTGTGGAACTTAACCTGCTCAGTTCAAGGGGCATGCAATAGGGGTAAGAAGGGACGGCTGTGGACGTGCACTAAAACAGGGATGAGAACTGGAAAGAGGGCAAGGGGGGGTCAGGAGGTTTACTTACAGCCCGCGGAGCCGAAGCCAGATCTTCTCAATCTGCTCAGGTTGCAGGTGTTTCAGAGAGTTGCTCTCAAATTCTTCAATCTCCTTGGTGGGAGACTCCATGGCTGCAGGTTCTCACTGGGGGTGAGGTGGAGAGAGTTTGTGTAGTTCCTTCCCGGCCTCCTCTCTTCTCTGGGTCCAGCCCAGCAAGTCTTTCAGTCACTTTGTCACTTCCCCCGCAGCGTCCCCTGAGACAGCTCAGAGAGGGCTAGGATCACAGGGGACTCCAGCCCCAGGTGCGCCCTGGAGGCAGCCGCGGAAACCAGCCATGATGCCGGCTGCCGCCAGGAGCAGGGATAGGGACCGAGCTGTGCGTCGGTCCGGGATTGAAAGCACCTCGGGTCTGTTCTTTTTCCCCTTAAACAAAGCCACGGAAGCTCCCCTGGAGGATTTGGAGGCAAAGGGAGAGCTGCGTAGTAAGGAGAGTGGGGAGAAAGTGAGGAGTCCGGTGGAGTAGACTGAGCCTGGGCAGCAGGATGAGCCACGGGGCGCTTAGACCCCTGCCCGGCTCCACCCTGCGCCCCGCCTGCCCCGCCTTAGTGCCCCTCTGTCGCCTCTCACTTACCAGCAGCCCTGCTGACAAGCAAGAACTGACAAGTGAGAAAAGTCGTCTGTCAGCGCCAGGCTAGCGACAGGGCTGGCACCCCGGGTGAGGAGGGAGGGGACACCATTGTGAGCAGGGCAGGAGCTCCACACCTGCCCCCGCAGGCAGCCCTCAGCCACCCAGCCCTATGCCCAGCAATGATGGCTTCCCGGCCGCACTGCATAAAGAACAGGGCTCCGAGCCCCAAGGAAAGGAAGTCTGGAGCTTCCCCACACAAAGCCCTGGTGTTTTCTTACTAATGGGATTGATTCATATTCATCTTCTCTCTCTCTCTCTCTCTCTCTCTCTCTCTCTCTCTCTCTCTCTCTCTCTCTCTCTCTCTCTCTCTCTCTCTCTTTCCCTCCCTCCCTCCCTCCCTCAAAAACACAAATATGACAACAGAAGAGTTTCTTCAAATAATGCCACACGCCTCCTCGGCGTCTCTGCTGGGCGCTGGCTAGGCAGCTGTTGACTTTGGCCGTCTGTCAGCTCCACACAGCTGCACCACACTGCTAGATGGTCCCCTTGGTCATGCACAATGTCAATAACATAATTGCCCAGCAGAAAAAGGCCAGGCTGAGAAGCACAAAGGACCTAGGGTTAAGGGATCAACTTAAAGCTAAGAACAACTTTTCATTGGTCAAATAAAGTCCCCTTCATGTGACATTGGCAAAGGAATAAAATGATGTTGTCCACCATCTCCTTGCTCATCCATTTGCTAATTAGCAGTCATTTTCCAGTCATTGGCCATATACTCTAGCAACTAGCTAGATAAGAAAAAACTTGCCCCCTCCCCCCCACCCCGGTCACGGATTCAAAAAAATCACTCCATTAGTCCATCCTTAAAGGTGTTCAGAAGTGCATCTTCACTGAGTCAAAGCATTATTACTAGGCAAAGATAACATTAAAAAGCTACTATACATTACTGTGGAGGTCATTTACCTGCAAAATACAATTACTTATTCAAACTCTCCCAGCGGAGAACAGTGACTTGGGAAATGATATGCCAAAAGGGGAAATATTTTGGCAACTTGCTTGGAGCTAGGAGACAGAAGTGTGGTCCTCAAATATGGTATTTCCATTAGCTCGTGTGCCTCGAGTGGCCAGCTGTCCAAATTCAGGTATGCTATAACTATACCAGCAGCACGCACTATGCTAAGCGCAGGGAAACTTCCTCTGGCTCAAGTACTGTGCTAAGTACAGGAAACTTCCTCTGGTCTGAGTACTGTGCTAAGTATGGAAAACTTCCTCTGGTCCGAGTACTGTACCAAGTACAGGAAACTTCCTCTGGTCTGAGTACTGTGCTAAATACAGGAAACTTCCTCTGGTCTGAGTACTGTGCTAAATATGGAAAACTTCCTCTGGTCTGAGTACTGTGCTAAATACGGAAAACTTCCTCTGGTCTGAGTACTGTACTAAGTACAGGAAACTTCCTCTGGTCCGAGTACTGTGCTAAGGGCTCTCAGCTCACACAACAGCTCTGTGGATCAAATATTATCACCCCTTTACAACAAGAAAATGGAAACAGCAGAAAATCACCTGCTAGAAAGAGACCCAAACAGCCAGAGTTGATCCTTATCCTCACAGATGTGTCCCGGTCACAAGATCACATTTCCTGCCTGTTCAGTGACAAATTTAAGCAAGAAGATTACCTGTGTCCCTTCCACCTGTATAGTCCTTTGAAATCATGTAGAGGGATTTGGAAAAAGGCAGGAAGATATTACTGGATTTGATTAGGTCAAAGAAAGTCAGCTTTAGAAGGGAAATGAACATGCTTTGATTACAATCTAGTAAATTAGAGAAAAGACAAGAAAGGCTTCCAAGACAAGATTTTGTGTCATGTTAGATATTTTTAAAATTACATGTATATTAGAAAGTTGGTAAAATGTATAAATTTGCCTTATTTTAGGCCAATGATGATTTTTAAAACTAGAAGTGTCCTGAAAGATAATTTCATATTCTCAAAGATTTTTAACCAATAGAATATTTCAAGTAGCATCTGTCTTACAGGAGATGCCAATGTATTCCTTAACTTCCAAACATGAAGATGGAGCCGCTCTTGTCTAGGAGCAAAGAGTCCATAGTTCTTGGGATTCTGTTCATTCTGTCTCTTGTCTCTCAGCTTGTTCCCTCGCCTGCCACTTCACAGATGTGGACACAACAAAAAGGCAGAATATGCTGGATAGTTGCAGCAACATTGTGAATCACAATTTCTAGTGGCATTCTATTTGGAAGTAAGCAAATAAATAGATACAAACTGACTCAGAAACAAAGGTTTGGAAGCCAAAGTGCTGCTCACAACTTTACATTGTTGGCTACTTTCTGTTGTGACTTCCTAACTCAGCTTTTTAGTCAGACTCTAGAAAAGGCTTACATAAGCAAATATTACTAAATACACTCACACAAGCATCCATGTACAAATATATATGAATGTATATCATACACATTCATACCTATATATACTTGCAGAGAGCCAATACATCCCCCTCGGTATTCATGCAGTAACCCAGTCCAAGTACGACCAACACTTGCACTAACAGCATGCAGTACCACAAAAGTTTAGAAAGCTACCAAACTTTTTTTGTCCCAAACAGAGTTCAAATTTTTTGAATTGTTGTCAGGTGGGAAACCAAACTTTTGTAGGCATGTGGGAATGACCTCTCCGAATCCTCTCGTCTCTAAGATTTGGTAATCATGAGCACAGCTCCTATCAGTTATTGAGAAATACCATTGTCAAGCAGCTTGCTCAGCATGTCACAGGCTGGTTCAGATACTCATTAAAACATACTTCTATATAAAATTAAAACTACATTGAGATTCCATCTTCAGCCCTGTTGGGATGGCAATTATTAAGAAAATAAATAAAAGCAAAGGATAACAAGGAAGAAGGGAAAGAAGAACCTTAGTATACAGCCACCGGGGAACTCAGTATGGAGGTCCCTCAACAGGAACTGCTCCAGGAGTCAGCTGCACTGTTTCTGAGCATTTACCTGAAAGACTGAAGACAGCATGTCACATAGATATTGCACGTCTTTTTACTGCAGAACTATCCATAAGAGCTAAATACATGACCAACCAAGGCGTCCGTCAGCAGAGGAACAGATGAAGAAAATGTGAGGTGCATACACAGCAGAATGTCATCTGCAGGGAAAATGGATGTAGTAATTGGAGATTATCATATTAAACGAATTAAGCCAGACTCACAAAGACAAAGGCCATGTTGTGTCTCATTCGTGGATGATAGATTTCATATAGAAACAGAATTTGTATGTAAGTGTAAAATGGAAGGAAAAGCAAAACTGTCTATGAAGTGGACTAATAAGAGGGTGAGTGAAAGGAGGGGGTGGAGAGGAACATGGACAACTGAAATGGGGAACCTGGCAATGTCCCTTGGAAGCCCAGCAATGCGTACAATGAATATATGTCAATAAAATGCTTCTGCGTGGCTTCCTTGTGCCCACTGACAACAAAGGGGTGTCAAAGCTTTTGGAAAGGTCGCAGCCAAGAATTCGAAGACCCAGACTAGATGGCAAAGCCCGTGCTCTATTCTCCAAGCCCAGTCTACCTCCTTGGGGATATATAAAGAGGCCAGTAGAAAGATGCATACCAGAGAATGTAGGGCTTCGGCAGGAGCACGGATGAGTGGGATCCTACCTATGGAGAGAAGAGAGAGCTACATGGTGCGGATGACATTTGAACTGATCTTGAATGTAGATGCATAAAAGCTGTTTTCGGCCGGGCGGTGGTGGCGCACGCCTTTAATCCCAGCACTCGGGAGGCAGAGCCAGGTGGATCTCTGTGAGTTTGAGGCCAGCCTGGGGTACCAAGTGAGTCCCAGGCGCAAAGCTACACAGAGAAACCCTGTCTTGAAAAACCAAAAAGTTGTTTTCATGGAAGGGGGTTGAAGGCAGATGACTCCATAAAGAGAACACATCATGAGATTAGGTGTGAGTAGCTGTCCATGTAACTAGGGACACTAGCATAAAATGTTGAGAGGAGTCCGTCAGCCCCTTGCAGCCAAGATGCTTGGAAGACTTGAGAAACCAAGGGTGGTTCTCAGAAAAAGTGTCATATCACATGTGGAGGGTCTCAGCTAGCCACAAAGTGCCTCCTTCATCGTGAACTGAGCTTAGTTCTCTAGGAACTTCTACAGCATATGCAACAGCCTCAGAGCAAATGATAGCCAGAGCTCCGTGTTGAGGATTCCATCTATGAGATAGAAGCAAGATCTTCAGCTAATGGTCATCCTTGAAAACATACATACAAGTATCATTGTACAGACTGAGCAGCCTATAGTTAGGAATATATATGTATATACATACATACATACATACATGTAACAGCAATTGATGAAAAAAGAGGCCATAAACTTGAAAAAGTGCAAGAAGGGGGTATATAGAAGGGTTTGGAGGGAAGAAAAGGAAGAGAGAGATCATGTCATTAAATTATAATCTCAAAACAAAAGAAAAATGAAAACAACAAATGTCAAAAAGAAAGAAGAGCGAGACAGAGCAACAACTACCAGCCACAAGACGGTGCCTGCCTGCTTAGACCTCCTGAAGCCAGCCTGAGTCCTTGACCCATTTTCACAATTAGCCGGTGGCTTTACCAAGAGTGTTGAGGAGAGAATTCGGAAGACATTTGGGCTGTTGAAATGACAGCAGGCTGTTGAAATGAAAGCAACAGCCCTCCTTTCTACCCACACCAGATGTGAGCCTCATTCCAGAGGCTCTTCTCTCCAGTGGCCCCCTTCAGGCAGGGCCTATGAAAGAAACCCTGTCACACAGGCTTCCCCTGTGACATCTTTTCTGTCTGAAAACCAGGTAGAAAGCTGGTTCCCCTAGCCTCGCCCTCGTCTGAAATGCAGCTCTGAACAGCTAGCATCAAGATCACAGGCACTGAGAGTGGACCAGAGTACGCCGGGCGGTGGTGGCGCACGCCTTTAATCCCAGCACTCAGGAGGCAGAGGCAGGCGGACCTCTGTGAGTTCGAGGCCAGCCTGGTCTACAAAGCAAGTTCCAGGAAAGGCGCAAAGCTACACAGAGAAACCCTGTCTCGAAAAACCAAGAGAGAGAGAAAGAGAGAGAGAGAGAGAGAGAGAGAGAGAGAGAGAGAGAGAGAGAGAGAGAGAGAGACCCAGAGCATCTGGGAAAAGAGACAGGGTTGGAGCTGTGGTGATGGAGCAATATGTAAAGTGCTTCCCACACAAGCATTAAGACCTGAGTTTGAATCCCCAACATCCATGTTGAAAAGAAAGGAAAAAGACAGGTGTAGCAATATGTGCCTATGATCTCAGCACTGGAGGGGGAAAACCCTACCTCAAGGTTAAGATAGAGAAGCAACTGAGTAATAAACCCATCATCAACTTCTGATCTATACATACACATACATGCACACATGCACACACAAAGAAAATCACTCTAGGGCCATGTTCAAATAACACCATGCCACTTCATGAGTGATGTTAGTAACTTATAAGAGCAAAATGTATCCTAATTCTTTCCTCTCATTTTTAAAAGAAGAAAACGGGGTGAAGTGTGGCATGTGACCCACACATTTTCTCTTCTCTGACAAGATCCTGCATTAGTTGTGATGGGAGATCACATCCCTCAACAGCCTGCATGGGCACATCACTACATCACTGTGCTACAAAGACAAAATGCTCCTCTCTGGCTTTAGCCAGACTGAGCTAGTGGAGTCTGGGTTCTTATCCAGTGCTCACTTGCCCTGATGGAAAAGCCACAGCCTAGCCTGTGCTAACCAGGCTTCTTTTTATTAAAGCTCAAAACAGCTGCAAGAAATGCTACATGTGAACTCACCGTGTTGGACATGACCTTAGGAATCACATCCTTGGCTACTCAGGTCATGAACTCCATTCCTCCGAGCAAAGTGGTTAGCTAGAGGTGACACATGACCTCAATAGACCCAATCAGCTCCTTTGGGGGGAGAGGTGATGTGATTAGGTGAGGAAAAAGGAAAGTTTGGTTCTCTTTTCTTTGAGATAAGATGTAGGCTTGAAGTTGTCTTAGCCTTGCCATTATTGGTTCCACCATGTGGAAATAATATAAATATATATATAAAAATGACAACCTAGAGAACCAGAAAGAAGGACTGAGACCCCCAAAAAAGTGAAAGGTGTTTTGAGAGTCTTGATCCTGTTATACCTAAATCCAGAATACCCATGGACTTTGAAGTTTTATGAACCAACTACAGCCCCTTCCCTATTGTTTTACATTTACTAGTTCCTGTCAGATTTATAGCATTCCTCCTATAAAGGACAATCATAAGAATTAAAAACAATGACTGACGGACCAATGTCTTGAACACTCAGGCTCCTCCAAACAGTTCCACCAGAGAAGTGCACTCAAGGCAAAGAAACCTAAGGACCCTTTATTATGCAGGTGGTAAGATGCATCTGGAATTTTGTCTCTTGATAAGGCCCTATCAAGTCATTGCCATGGAACACTGGCTTCTCAAAACTGAATGAGTCATTTATGACTATCATCCCTGTTTTAAAGTGCAGTGGCAGAGACAAGCACCCACCCCACCGCACCTACCCCCAACTGAGACCCTGGCTTCCAACCTGCCAGCCTCTGATCCTCCAGCTACTGGCAGGCAGTGTGTTAGTGCCCTGTGGCCACTCTGCCTCTTGGAATACACTGCTAAGACAGCAGAATTAGCTTGGCTGTGCTAATGAAATTGTAATTTTTGTTCATGTAAAAGTGCTGATGCTACTACAGTCAGCCGAATTCTGGTCCAAACATACATAAATCAGCCAGTTTTTTGGTTTTTGTGTTTTTGTTTTTTTTTTTATACAGTATGGGAGTCTGGCTCCCACTCTTTGAAGGGTTCTTAGGTGGAGGAAAGAGGAATTAAGAAACAATAGAGAGAAAGAAAGAGAGATCTAGACGATGAGAAGAAAGACAGAAACACAGGATAGCTTTGGGAGGGCCTGGGTCAATACCCAATAGCCTCGTCCTTTACTGAAAATGGCTCTTTATAACATGCCAAGGGGAGAGGCAAAAGACCTCCCCCTTGCAAAATCAAAGCACACCATACAGCCAAGTATAGACCCTTCCAAACACCTGGTAACCATGTCCATGGTCAAATCATCCCATTATGTAGCCCTGCTGAATAAAGCACGCTCAGACTCTCTGACCCTGAGTAAGTTCTCACTAGGAAGCCTCTGTGGGCTCCCACAGTACAGCTGTATCGCCAGTCTGAACGTGCATTATTCAAATGCTTTAATGGGTACAATACTGAATTTGCTGTCACTGTCATATCTGGTGCCTTGATGGAGACAGCCAGAAGACTTATCTCTCCCTTCTCCTCCCCTCTCTCCTTCCTCCTTCCCCTCTTCCAGGCATAGTTCCTGTATGTGCTGTAAGGATGTGCCTAGTTTAGACTTCCTTACCTGGCAGCTTGATTGGAAGGAGGAGGCAGATGCTGCCAGGCCTCTTTAAAGTCTAGGCTCCAAAATGGCACAGCATCCTTTCAGCTGCATTTGGTTAGTTGAAGTAATCAGGAAGCTAGCTCTGATTTTCTAGAAGATAAATACACCCCACTTCTTGGTGAAGAAATAAGAAATCACTGGATTTTTTTTTTCAGGCCTCTTTGATCTATCCGGTGTCAAGGATGCCCTCCATGAAAGAGTAACATCCAAAAAACTTGGAGTAGGCAGAATAACAGAAAATCTAAAACAAACAAACAAACAAAACCAGCATGCACAAGGATCCTGAAGCAGAAAGGAGCCTGATGAACTCAGGACCTGATCAAGGCAAACTGTATGCAAGAATGTTGCAAGTAGACTGTAAGCCCCACCAGAGAAGAGCCTTGAGAACAAGCTTAAGGTCTATTTGCCAGAGGTCTCTGGAGAGCAGGGGTCATGAAGAGCCAGCACATCACACTCCTCCAGGGACTTCTCAGAGAATGACTGTGAAATCCATTCCCTTTAAAGTCAAAGGTTTCGTTTATAGCTCAGGTTGACACATAAGAGGTCTGGTAACAAAAATACCGACTCTTCCACCTGGGCCTCGAGCTGCTGCCGGGCTAACCAAGGAGAGACAATGAGTGACCTGTGCCCGAGTCATCTTCCAAGGCACAAGGAGGTCATTTTCAGCTATCTGGCAAAGGATGATCAGTCCGTAAGCCCTCCGAGGAAATTAAACCTTATTCTTCACGTGACTCAGCACTCAGGGAAATGGGAGATAGATAGTAACTGCTCATGACTGTTTTTGTTTTTTTTTTTTCAAAATTGTCCTTGGGGACCTATTGATGTCTAAACTGGACTCCAAGAATCTCAAAAGTGAATGGATTTTAAGACTCAGAATAAAGGGATTCAATCTTGTTAATCTCTTCCACCTGCATGCTTTTGAAACCTTTGTATAGTAATAATAATAATAATAATAATAATAATAATAATAATAATAATAATAAAAAAGACCCAAAAGGCACCTTAAATGTCCATAATCCTCAACACATATAGACTGCTGAAGTTGGTATTTGTGCCTATTCCTCCTTCTGAGAAATGATGTTGTTCCAGTAAACAGGGACTGGGACTTGATTTGGAGGAGGGGGATGAAAAGTTATGGGAGCAATTAAAAGTAATTTGCATACAAAGCAAATCTCAGGCAAAGGCTCTGACGTTGTTCACACCACCAACACCAGCAGGAGACCAGGAGGCCTCTGGATACTGTTGCATCGCTTTCCACCACCTCAGCTAGATGTCAGGGAGGAATCAAGTCTCTACAGTGAGATTTAGGAGGCAGCTAGGGATTCCAACCAAAGCACCGAAGGGAAAGACTGCTGAGCACTTAAAAGAAGTTCATATCAAGTCAATGAAGACCCTGCCAGAAAGCATTCTGCTCTTACTGGGCAAAGCAAGAGGAGCCTCTAAATCACCCAAGAGATTTCAGTTAACGCTTCTTCTCCCCTCCCCAGGCACAAAGAACACTTCTCAAAAAGAACAACTCCTCACGTATCACCCATTCAAATAACATAGTCAAAAGCCCTCTGCAAACTCTGTGGAAGCTGGCCCCATCAACATAAGGGTTCCTACTAATGGTTAAATATTTCCCATACACACTTATTTCATATGTAACTCAGTCCATCAGAAACCAACCAGAACATTCTGCCAGATAGATTCTAAGGGATCCCTAAGGCTGCTGCTATTACCTTGGACTTCTGGCCCCATTTCCTGTTCACTGGTTGCAGCTTTATCTCAGACAACAACTAGCTGGCCAGAGACGAAATTTTAATGTATAATTGCTCTAAAGCCCCTGCAGTAGTTAACAGTAGAAAACAAACTCCATAAAATAACAAAGGGTTGGTCGTGGCTTAGGAACCACACTTGATAACCTTGGCTCTTAGGAACAGCCTTCCCATCAAACTGAAAAAGTGCTCTGTCAGAATATTGGCAGGGAGACTTATATCACTGACTCTGTTCATGAGTTTGATTAGCATGTCACTGTGAGCCTGCTTTCCGTGGTTGCTAGCTAGGTCTCGAAGCCATATGTATGAAAGTGTCATCATAAACTGCTTAAAACATAAAGAAAAAAAATGGAAAGAAGGAAAACTTCTAAAAGTTTCCTAAAAATCTGTGGAATATTTCACAGTGTGAAGGTTTCAGGAGATGACTGGGTTTCTCTCTTTCTTAAACCAATTAAGTAGGTGCTTAAACCTGAGAGCTTATCATCAGGGTTTGCTCTCCAAAGTAGCAATGAATGCATGCTTCCAGGCCCCAGGCAGTGCCTCACGCCACATCATCTCAAACTTCCAGAAAGACAGATTTGCTGGCTGAGGCCCCTTGCTTGGCATTTTTTTGCAAGCACTTGGGGCCAGGTTTTCTAATCAGCAGGGTACATATGCCCTGGCAGCTGGAACCCCTAAGCAGCAAGGAGGCCTCATTTGTCCCAGCTGCGGCTAACCATGGCACCAAATCAATATCCTGTCAGAGGGCGCTTTCTTGGCAGCAACTGCAATTGCTAGCACTCCAGTGACTCTGTGACGTTGCCAGGTATTTGCACAGCAGAGGAAAATCCCTCTTTGTACCACTAGCTCTGACCTCACTCCCAGAGAGAGCACTCACCCATCTTTAATCACCCGTGAAATACTGCAGAAAAGAAGTAAGGGGTGCCCAGGACAGGCTTGGAAGAAGCAGCCCAGGGGGATGACCAAATGTGACTCGTCTCTTCACATTTCAAGAAAAGCTGGATCACAGGATGGCTTGCCTCCAAGGGAAACAGAAGACAGAGAATACCTTTCCTGTTCCTGTCGGACAAAGACAGAGCAATGCAGCAGGAGGAAGATTGCCAATATCAATAATGCATCGGGACCCACGGCTGACATATTTTTCAGCTATCTCAGTAACTGGGCAGTTGTCAAAATATAGCTCTAAAAGGCCATGTGTGGACAGAGCCTCTACTGTTACTGAAAGGGCAGGTTAACCCTGGATAGCATCCAGAAGGCACCTCTGTCCCGTCCTGTCCTCAAGCATAAATGCTGTGACAAACACAAGTGGCGACAGTGAGAACCACGGTAATAATCACCATAGCCAGTTTTTATATCAGGTGCATTGTATATACTGCTCTTTCTGCAAGCCAACTGCCCACGATATCCTCACACTGAACTTTCTGAAACAGTCTCAAGGTCATAGACACAGTGGTGGAACTGCATGTAAACCAAAGGCTGCCATTGACCTACAGAACACGGGTGCCTCTCAGAAGCAGGCCATTTGAGAAGTAAGTTCACAAGCTGATCTGATCACCTAGGTTCTCGAACCATAATGCTCTGGCTTTGCAATCACTGACCACTGCAGGCCACTTTTCAACAGCTTCCTGAACAAGAGCGAAGAGACTCAGGACAACCACCAGCCCAAGGCTCCCACTGGGCTAGCTACAAGGCTGAAATTAAAAGGCAGCCGAAGTTCCTGCTGTGGAGACCATTTCAGTCCTTTGGCTGAGGCTCTCCAAATAGGCCCTGGGACTCAGAACTCCACAGAGCATCTGTGATGGTGCAAGGGACCCAGGGGATGTAGACTGCACAGCTCCCACAGGGACGTAACACTCTCGTCCCCACAGTTTCCAATAACATAAAGAATACATAAGCATGGAAACCCTGAGTGAACCCCTGGAAGTATAGTCGGGAACCTGGGCTTTAAAAAAACAAAAAACAAACAAACAAACAAACAGAAAAGCCATATATCATTTACCCAAGACATCCTCTATCACCGCAATTCACTTCCCTACTCTTGCCTCAAAGCATTATTCTTCCTCTCCCAAGAGGTGTGTGTATGTGAGGTGGAGGACCACACAGAAATTTTTGCCGGCTTTTATAAGGCCAAACAAAATAGTTTCTTATTACTGTCTTTTCAACTCCTCCCAATCAATCCATCTGCTTTTTCTCTCTTGATGCTCACCAGAGGTTGGAGACATCAAGAGGAAACATGTTCCTAGAATGACACATGGAAATGGAGACAAATGAGGAGGGCTGGATTAAATGCTACAGGGCTGAAAATAGCACGGAGCCTCACTGTTGATAACATTAACAGCAGCACCAGCAAATTATCTCCCTTTGGGACAGCGCTGTTCACAGGCTTCCCAAGTCAGGACACAGAATTACACTGAGTTCCCAAGGGCTCTAGCCTCTGTGATCCAGGCTCTCAGCAGATTAATGAAACACTCCCTACACCTGTCTCTGCACTTTTGGTCCTGTCATTCTAGTCATGGGGGGGGGTGTTGTTCATTCACACAGTGACAAGCTTTTATTCCAGGGATCCAGATGATAACAACCTTGACGTGTGCAGGCTTTCCTCTCACCACCCAAAAGCTGAGGGGCCCCAGAGCCACCGCCTTCTGTGTGCTGGTTTCATTCCCTTTGGGTATACACCCAGGAGCAGGATGGTAGATCACACAGTAGTTCTAATTTTAGATATCTGAGGAATGTCCATACTGTTTCCTCTAGTTGCTGTAATGAAACATTCCTACCAACAGTGTGTAAGAGTTTCTTTACTGCACAGCCTTACCAGCATTTCATGTATATTTTCTAATAGTAGCTATTCTGGCTGAGGTGAGATAAAATGTAGTTTTGTTTGGCCTTTTGCTGATGGTTAAAGATATGGAACAAGTGTTTTCACATTGGTCCTTTGTACTACATCTTTAGAGAAGGGTCTGTTCAGAACACTTACCCACTTCTTTTTTGGTTACTTGTTTTGTTAAGGTTTTTCAAAAGTCCCTTGTGAAGTCTGGGTGTTAATATTCTGTCAGACAAATAGCTGGCAAAGATTATGTCCTACTCTGTGGGCTATGTCTTCAATCCAGTGTTCCCTTTACTGTCCAGAAGCTTTTAATTTTGTTTGATCCACTTATCGATGCTTGCTTTTGTTTCCTGATCTACTGAGTTTTCACTTAGAAAATCTTTACCTGTTCTACTATCTTGACATGTGCCTTTTCTAGTCATGCCTGCCATTAAGGTCTTCAGACCATTCTTCACTGGTGTTAATACAGGGTAAGAGATAGGAATCTAGTTTCAGTTTTCACTTGGATATCCAGTTCAGGGTACCACTTGCTGAAGACATTTAATCTTCTTTACAATGTATAGCAACAAGGACTATGATCTTCACTTCTAGCCCCACTGCCTTTCCTATAACTTGTCTTACTGAACAGTCAACTAGGAAACTTCCTTCGTTGTTTATAGATAAGGAAGCTGTGGGCAGCTAACAGTAAAGCTGGGATTTGAACTCAGTGAACCTTGATGAATAGTTGATTAGATAATCTGAGAACACAGACACAAACAAAACAAATTCTATGCTACTTTGGTACCCAGCGCTGTGGGGGAAAGTGCAAAGTAAATCAGGGACTCAGAATGTATGAAGGTGGAATACAGTCAGGGTCAGCCTCAAGGAAAAGGTAAGATGTGAGCAAAGGCTTGAAAGAAATTTGAGAGTGAGCAGAAGAGCATGACAGGTGTAAGGAAGAACTAGGTGTGTGTAACAGTTCACAGAACCAAGTGACATACAAAGCTGGATCTAGAAGAGCCAGGATTGACTACAAGAAATAAGATGGAGAAAAAAGGTAGAAGAGGGCCATGATCCTGTGTCAGTCATTGCCAAGACTTGGGCTTTCACTCGGAATGAAATGGGGACTCCTTGCAAGATCAGAAGCAGAGCAGGCATGGAATGCAACTTGGTTTTAATTAAGGACACATTGAGAGTTACCAGCAACCAATGGCTGTTGAGAAAGGAAGAATCAGTTTTCACCAAGGAAACGCCCCCCTGGTAGGTTATCCAAATGGTCAACCGTAAACACACCTAGAACAATACTAAATGGACTCAGAAGGCTGTGTGTATACATATATACGCATATGTGTATGATACAAATTTGAGGGGAGTGTGAGACAATTGAAAGAGGGAGAGGAAGTAATGGAAATGGTAAAAACACAGTACTCATGTATGAAATACTAAAAAACAGTAAACATTGCTTATTGAGAAGGGCCCATGGCAGAGGCACAGGGAGTAAGTGAGCAGATAGGATAGAGGTGACATCCGGTCAGTCAATGGCAATGGAGACCCAGCTAGGGTGGTAGACACGGAGATGAGCAGTAGTATATCCATATATGTATGCGAATGGAGGAGAAAGGAATCCAAGAGATAGACCCAGAGTCTGTTTTGGCTCGCCTCTACATTCTGATGAGGCAAGCCTGGAAGCTGCTGATTCACTGGTAAGACCCTGAAACAATGGGAGAGAAACAGCATGATGCATTAATTTCCAGGCTTCATTTCTTACATGAGAGAGATGTTTGATTCTTACTCTGGGCAGCTGTGAGAAGTGAGGGGCTCCTTTAAAAGCCCACATGCTTCACTTGACTTCATTTATGTAAAGCAAGCTTTGGGAAGTCTTCCCTTAATGATGCCCCCAACCATGCTGCCCTCCATGACACATTCTTCTCTCCTGCTCACCTGGTTGATGGGTTACCTGGTATCACTCTGTTTGTTGCTATACAATGTGGCTTCTGCTGCACTTTCTAAAGCCAGGAACACTAGGAAGACACTGAAATCCAGATGGCAAGTGTCAGAAGCCTAGGCTGTTCCTTCTCTAGTCATTAACAAGTCCAGCATTTTTGGATAACCTAGACTGCCATACAAGTGCAAGCCATCAGCTCTGAGCCTAGTAAAGTACAACTGTAAAGCTCCCAGACAGACCTCACTGGGAGACAGCTTGTAGAGGGAAAGCAGAAATCACGAGGCTTTACAGATGGTAGCTCTCTATTTACCTTACTTCTAGAAATATTAAAGTGAAAAGTTAAAGGTGATAGAAAACATATTTTTATAAAAGAAAATTTTATGATGCACCTACTATATTCAAGGCACTATGCTGAGGATTTTTGAAAACATCGCTTTGCACAATCTGAGAAACCAGCATCATTTTCTCTATTTCTCTGTAAAGCTGAGAAAGCCAAGTACTTCCCCCAAAGAGAGCCAGATGTCTGACTTCAAAGTCCAATTTTTTGCCAGCTGCCTTTACAATGACCAACTGTCCCTGTCTCCAGCTCTAAGTGGTTCCTGGGACTTTTGTTTTTAAACACATAGAAGTCATAGGAAATGCAGACAAGACAGTCACCTCACTGCCTCTTAGCACTTGAAGTATATGTGCAGAAAAATGAAGCCACTTCAACTGTGCCTGGAAGGTGATAGAGAATAAGTACCCAATGGGCTTGCCTTTCAGAAGAGCATGTTACTTCCAATCCCATTCACATCCATGTTCTGAAATCCCAAGAGTTGAGTCCCTAAAATGAAACCTGATACAAGGAATTAACCCTTGCTTCCCACACCATGATCCTCCAACTGATCTCTGCCAGCAAGCTTGCCAGCTGTGAGTCAACAGGCTCTCTTGCTTTGATCATAATTTGTGCTTCTGTTGAATTGACTCCAGCCCAGGAGTCTGGCCTGTATCTCACTGAAGAGGTTTAGTAGCTCAGGATCAGACTCAGCTATTTGGAGTAGTATTTTACTTCCTCAGAATCTGGTTTGCACTATGGCCTAGGACTACTTACTCATTCATTCCACAGACACTGATGTCTACTTTGTGCCACAGCTGGGGTCTTCACATGACCTCTGCTACATAGCTTCCTAGGGCAAGTCTAGGTTTATTATCTGAAGTCTACAAAAGGACATCAATAATTTGCCCCCAGATCACCTTTATCTCCTCTCTACTTAGCATTAAACTTTCTGATCCAAGCCAGTACATTGTTGTGGGAATTAAAAATATCTTCTTCCTGTTATAAACATTTTAAACTCAGGACAAAGTACGCACACTGGAGTACCCAAATGAAGATGCTGGAGTCTACAATATTCTTTTAAATACATCAGAAAACAATATGGACTGATAGATAATAGAAGAGTGGATTTATGTGACTATATAAATCAACTTAATTATATACTTGAAACTTTTCATTCAGTGTTAGATAGGCACTGAAGATGATAAGTGAGACGCTGCCCATCCCCTGCCCACTCCACTGTAGTGGGACAGGTCCATAGGGTTGAGGAAATTGGCTCAGACCAATCACATACTTCCTTATGAGCCAACCTGGAGTCTGCCTGAGGGCCTAGCAACAGGTGCTGTCGGAGTTCCTGGTCTCTGTCAGAGTTCTTGATCATACCCAGCCAATGAGGGATGACCATGAAATGTCACCAGATTGCAACACAGATTGGGTGTTGGGAGGAGGGTATATAAGGCCTTCTCTGTTATTAAATAAATGACTTTGTTGTTTGCCTTCAACTGACTCCCAGTGTCTGTACATTGACACTGCACATTCTCAGCCCCTCCCCTGAGGGAGCCGTTAGGATCCAGCAACACTCCCCCACTCCAAAATGTCAGTGCATCTGACATCCCAGAGGCAGGGATTCCAGGGTTGGAGTGGTATACTTTGTATCAAGTACATTTTTCCACAACAAAAACAAGTAAATAAAATAATTTTAAATGTTGAGGGAAACAGTCCATTATTGAGAAATTTGCTCTAGCCACAGAGGCCATTCTTGATGATCCAGAGACTGGATAGAAAATTTATAAATAGGTTACAGAAACACAGAAAAAACTTAAGTAAAATTTACTAAGAAGGATAAAAGAAAAAAATGAAAGTTTGACTCTCTAGAAGTGAAAGTTCTACATAGATAATTTGTTTTGAATAGAATAAAGTATTTGAGAGGGGAAATACTATCTTCAGATGATGAACTCTGGACTGAATGATAAAATCTCACATCCATTCTAAGCAGTTCTTCTACCTAGCTGTGCTTTTTCACACCACAGTGTACTCACTGGGTCTTGCTCCACTCTATACGTGTCATTTTAAAAAACAGTGTCGGATTAAGTGTTACGTCAAGTCCTTTCCAAGCAAATATTTTGTACTTTTTTTGGGAAGTACTTTATGTTTGGAGTAAGCTCTTGTACACTACAGTTAAAGTAACTCATTTAGCCGGGCGGTGGTGGCGCACGCCTTTAATCCCAGCACTCGGGAGGCAGAGGCAGGCGGATCTCTGTGAGTTCGAGGCCAGCCTGGGCTACCAAGTGAGCTCCAGGAAAGGCGCAAAGCTACACAGAGAAACCCTGTCTCGAAAAACCAAAAAAAAAAAAAAAAAAAAGTAACTCATTTAAACTCATCAAACCTGCTAGAGCTTGACTATTACTGTGCACAGCAGTCAGCCCCCCAAACCCATTCCAACCTCTCATCAAGTACTGTGACCTTCTAGAGGTGCACACACTCCTCTTTCCTCAAGTGCAAAACCACCCACGATGCTTTTCCATGTTGTTCCAGAGCCACAGCCCTGCCTCCCCTCCCCTGCATCCTTCCAGCGCAGATTGCCTGGGTCCACTCTGACCCTTCCTATAATCCACTCAACCACTACCTCTGGGGCAGAGGAGGGCTTCTCTGGCCTTCACCTTCCTTCCCATGCCCTTTATCACAACCACCAACGTGAAAACAGTTACTTTACCTCTTGCATCCCCCTTTACTACATCCCATTCTCAGACATACATCGACAGGTTTGGTTCGGTTTGACTTCTTGTAGTATGCTGTCTGCTCAGCAAGAGAATCTTAACAGAGAACATTCCCTTTAGCCCTGTCCTTCTTCAGGTGCCGAACATTATAGAAGCTACTCAGTCATCTCTATAACTTTAGAGGAAAGAAGCAATCAGGGAGGGAAGGAGGAGGTGAGTCAACATTTCTCTTTGTTCCATCAAACCTCAGGGTGTTTTCTATGTCATTCCTAAAGAAAAAAAAAAGTCCCATTTGAAGAAATAAGTGGTATAAATTCTACTGTGTTTGACAGGAAAATAAATCCATTGTTCTGGCTGCTGCCATTAGTCATCCAGTGCCATAATTTAAGCTGCTGCACAGTGGTGCATTAATCTCCCCCACCTTAAAATACACACAGCCCATAGGCTTTGAGCTGCTAATCTCAGCAGCACTAGGGAAAGAGTTAAGATGGTGTTTTACAGAATTTTTCAGAAGGCCACATGAGTTTGCCAGTCTTGGCTGGGGTGGTGCATAACTCCTTGAGGAGTCAGTGTGACCCTTTCCTCCTTTCCTCTGCACAGACCCATCTGTATTTCACATCCTTACCAGCATAAGAAAGGAAAGGCGCAAATGCTAAGCAGTGAACGCACAGACCTACTTGTTTTTCTGCACCCAGCTTTCTCTTTGTTGTCCCAACCTCTATTCCTACCCTGGGCCAGATGCGACAATCTTCCGACCTCCCCAGAACTTGAACAAATACACTGGAGGAAAAGAAAGAATTGAACAAACACGCTTCTGATCTGGGCTCTGAATCACCATGCCTTGTTCTAACTAATGAAATCCCAGGTGGCACAGCAGACTGAACCAACTAGTGTTTTAGTCATAGTTGGTGTCACTTCTCACCTGAGACACCAATCTAGTAAGACCCTAGTGTTGGGAACCAAGAAGCAAGACCTCCAGCTGAATGATCTCACCGGCTAAACAACTTAACTAAGCTGGTTTCTTCCTTCTTGATGAAACATTCTTTTATTCTTTCAAGAGTTATCACAAACTGCTTCTCAAATACAGATTTAATATTAGCCAGAAAAGTTTTTCATAATGGACTTACACACATGATGAAAATTTAACTTGGGCATTATTAGAAACTCAATATATAGCTCTTGGCCAAAGGCAATGGAAATTTGATTAAATATTCACATTTCTGGATTTGAAAAGTAGATATCTATGAGTCCAGGTATGGCTGGTGATATAAAAATAGGGGAGAAAAGACAGTCCTTCTTCATCACAGGTTCAGTGAGTCACACTTAGTAAGCACCTGCTGGATACACTTAGCACAGAGCATGTTCCCTTTGAGGGTTCCTGGGACAGAAGTGCCACATCCAGCACATCTGGGACCTGACTAGGGTACCTAAGGAATGAAGAAAAGACAAACAGACCTACAAATGGACACATGGGCACATAGAAAGCCAGGGTTAGGTTTCTCTAGGCTCTCAACTAGAGAAAACACAGAACCTCAGAAGCTCAGCATGGTTATTATATAGAGTTGAACTAAGAGGCAGAGTATTTCATAGAGCTGAACAAGGAGGCAGAGTTGTTACATACAGAAAAAAAGGGGGAAGAGTTTATGGTGTGCAGCTGAATCAAGGACACTGGTTTAGCTAATCTTGGTAGGAGCACTCTCTGTGGTGCAGCAGTCTTCAGGCTGTAAATACCCAAGGGGAGAAAGCTGTGGTGGATTTTCTGCACACACTGTCAACACTCACACTCAGTTCTCTGAGGAAGACTTTGCCACCTCTCCAAGCCTGAGGGTATGGAGTTCTTAATATGGTCATGACTATGTAAAAAACACATTCACTCAGGACTTCATTCACTTGGGGCTGCCTCTACTCCCTATATATTGTTCTTCCTCACCCGGAGTGGTCTAGTGAAGACCAGCTCATCTCAAGGCTACACATTCTTGGGTAGAATTTCTCATTCTTCCATTTTCCAACCATCTCCTTGGCAATAAGGTTATTAACACTATCCTCGAAGGGTTGTTTTAAGAATGAGGTTAGCAAACCTTTGTAAAGCATTTGGCATGATGCCTACCTCATTAAATGTCAATTCCTTCCTCTGTTTAGTGCCCATCTAGGAAGAGGCAACTGTCTAAGAGAGATAAGACACACTCCTGAGGGGTCCGGAGTGGGAAATGCTTCTGCACTGTGGCATGCTACGCAAGGGAGGCAAAGGGGCCAAGGTGACTTTGAGGTGATCGCTGTTTGGCCTTTGTGTTTCCTGTGCTGTCTCCTGGAAAGTGCAGGCCGAGACACTGCTGGGGCAGGCCACAGAGAATCCGGTTCATTACGGGCAAATGCACTCCGCGTGAACACAAAGACCACTCTGCTCTCCCTGGGCCTCTGCAGGTTGCTTCCGATAATCAAAGAAGTCAGGTGGAAGGTTCTCACTGGAAACCGAGAAGCAGGATGAGGCACACAAAGCCATGTCCTGTTCAATAAAGGGAGGGGGGAACCTATCCAGCTAGGTGGCAAGCCAGAGAATTGCTTTGCACTCGAAGCAGAGGCCCCAGGGATCCTGGTTAAAAATAATCAAGTCATTGCAGGGCCATTTCACTTAATCTCTTTCACCCAAAAGCCCTCAAGAATAAAAATGGACAAAAGGACGTGGAGACATCAAAAAGTGAGTGATTCCAACAGGTTCTTGGAAGCAGAAAACGGAAAGAAGCAGAAAGTAAACTTTGGCCTCCTACCGGCAAAGAGAATGCCGCAGGCTAAATGTGGATACCTCAGCAGACAGGGTGGAAGTCGCTGCACAGTCCCCAGGAGGAGCCAAAGCTAGTGGAGACCTGGGTGACCTTGAGCTGAGGAGGGGTCTCAGCCTGCTTACTGCTCCCATGATGCTGGTAGCCAGCAAGGATGTCTCCCACGTGTTCTGCTAAATAGAAGACCAGAAGACTCCTCCCTGAGAAACTGAACCACACCAGTGAAAAATGCCAAAATGTGGTGTGATCCTCCAAAAGGAGACCAGCTAAAAATGCTGACAAGCCCCGCCCACAAGGAAAGTGCTTGCAATTAGCTTTTAGTGCCCTTCAGCATGAATGGACAATGAGTGTCATGTACTAAGAAAATTATTCAACATGTCAAAAACCAAAAAAAAATGTAAAAAAAAAAAAAAAACCTAGGAAGGAAAAAAAACAATATAATGTAAGAAGAGAAAAAAAAAAAGCCTTTACAGAAAAACAATAAGGTAAGTGAAAATATTTCAGACAAGAAGCAAGAGAATTAAATAAAAGGAAAAGTAAATTCTAAAACTGAAAGATATAGTAAACAAAATAAAAAAGGATCAGCATAATGAACAGAGATAAGGTTTAGAAATCTAATCTAAAGAAAAACAAGCATAGACAATAGTACAAATGAACTCAGGGCTTCCAACATCTGACTGAGAGGTGTCCTGAGCAGACATGGAAAGGAGAAATTGTCAGAGGAACCCAATAAGGGCACGTGTCCTAGAACCAGCCTTGAGGACCAGACAAAAGAGCCTTCAGTACGCCTGCCCGACATAAGAAATAGGCCACCCTTCAGGTACATCATAAAAGTTCAGAACACCAGAGTAAGAGGGGGAAAAAAAAGAAAGAAAATACACTAAACCTTTTCTAAAGAAAAGAGGGAAAGGTTTCAATTTTAAAACAGCAGGAGTCAGAAAGTGACATAGTTCTCAACCATACCGAAACCTTAGAGACAATAAAGCAAAGACTAATTGTTTTGAGAGAAAAAAAAAATCTTTCTCAACCTAATACTCTGTGCCTAGTGAAGATATGAAACAAGTATTTGGGTAGAATAAAGACATTTCCATACATAAAAAGCTCCAAAATTTGTATTGGGGTCCCATGAGATGGCTCAGTGGGTACAGGAGCTTGCCAGGCAACCTGGTTGAATTCCCAGAATGTATACAAAACGGGAAGGGGCTAACCATCTCAACAAAGTTGTCCTCTGACTTCCACGTGGGCACCATGGCATGCATGTCATAGCATGTGCACCCCCACAGACACTCGCATCACATACAGACACAGTAACAATACCTACTTTAAAGCTATTCCTAAATGTGTTCTTCTTCCTAGGTAGCTATAGCGGAAACACTCACCCCTGAGTTGGATTTCCCATCTCGTAGGTGCTGTGTTGAGGTAATAGAAACACACAAAATACTAACAATGGGGTGAGGAGGATAATGCAGTTGTATTCTAGAACACTGATCCTCATCAAACAAGATGCCAACAGAAGATATACAACCTTAGGAAAATAAGAATTCTATGCCTGCGTTATTTTGATGAAAAAAAAAAAAAAAAAAAGAAGTACCTGAATTTCAGCAGCCCCGGCAGTGCCAAAGCTCTCAGCACCTGCTCAGACACCCCATGGCTGCTGGGTCAGAGGACAGCAGGACACAGAGAAAGAAGCATGTCTAGGCAAACATACACACTATTCTTGCTTCCAAATTTCTAATGAAAAATGGACATAATGCATTTCCTTCTTCTTAAGGTATAAGGAGGCCATGCCAATATGAATGAGTAAAGATACAGTAGCAGCAGCCTCGGAAAGCTGATGAACAGACATGAGCAGTAGCTGACTCTCAATTCCTCCAAAGGTTCAGTAAAGCAACCACTGATTTGTCTCTGAGAATTCAAAAGCCGTACAAGAAAAACAGCCAAATATACTGCTATCAGAAATTCTGCCCCAAACCAAGCTAATACAAAAAAAAAAGACACAAAGTGTTGTGATTGCCTGGGGATTGTTAGTATATTTTGGAATATGTGTATTTGCACAATGAGATATCTTAAAAACAAGATGGAAGTCAAAACACAAAATTCACTTATATTTCACATACAGCTTACACATGTGACCTAAAGACAGTTTTATAGAATATTTTTAGTGTGCCTGTGTTTCATCCATGACCCGCCACACGAGGTCATATGTAGAATTTCCCACATACAAATCAGATCCATGTTCAAAAGTTTCAGATTTCAGAGCATTTCCATTTCAGATTTTGGGGCTGGAGTACTGAATCTGACAACACAGTAAAGCTCCCTGTCATTGGGCATCCTCCATAATTCCCTCTCCTCTGGTGTTCAGTGCAGACAACTGAAATTTTAGTGTTCTTCCCTTAAATTTGAGAGCCAGTCAAGGGAAAACTGGTGAGAGAGAGGGAAGAAGAGAGAAAGGAAGGGCAGGGCAGGAAAGAGAACTCCTAGGAGATGGAAACGTCTAAAATCTATCACCCTGTATACCCTACTACTTCATTAACAGGACTCCTACATAATAGCAGGAAATCATGTCTAAAAGAACCACAAGGCTCAAACCCATTTAGTAAGTGCCCAAGAAAACCCAAGAACAATGTGAGAAACACAAACAAAGACATTAGAGCAAAGTTTAGCCATAAGATCGCAGCTGCAATAATCACATCCAACTCCGGAAGACTCGTCCATAGAATTAAAACACACCACAGTTCCTTTAACCCAGTACATCGTGCATTGCTCTCAAGAAAACAATTGCAGGCTGAACTGAAAGGTGAGGAACACAAACTGCAGCAACAAAGAACTATTAGAGCCTGACTCAGATAATTCAGAGATCTTGGAAATAGCAGATGAGGGAATAAAATACCTAATATCAATGCTGTAAGGGGTATAATAGCTTAGTACTATTAGTATAGAATGGCCAATACAATATATTGTATTCCTACTATAAAGTATCTAAGAATAAATGGAAAATGGAAACTCAGACAAAGAATCAAAAGGAAATACTAAAAGTCAAAAACACCCCAAGGAGTGAGAGGATACTTCAAAGGACTTGCCAGTAGACAGGTGAGGCCAAGAAGAGAATTGCTCAGCCTGAATATGTACTTGTTAGTAGACTCCCTAAAATGTAA
The DNA here is from genome assembly GCF_049852395.1 of Peromyscus maniculatus bairdii. Classification (NCBI taxonomy): domain Eukaryota; kingdom Metazoa; phylum Chordata; class Mammalia; order Rodentia; family Cricetidae; genus Peromyscus; species Peromyscus maniculatus. The sequence continues at coordinate 79,418,672 of NC_134854.1, forward strand.
AATGAAAGAAATGAAGAGAATGAGACAGAACTGTGGGACAATTACAAAGGGTACAGGGTGTAATTAATGGTGACGTAAGAAGAGGAGGAGAAGGAGGAGGGGGAAGAGAAAGAGGGAGAGGAGGAAGAGGAGGAAGAGGAGGGGGAAAGCAAAAGTATATTTGAGTTAATAATAGTTGAAAGTTATGCAAAGTTAATAGCAGACACCAAACCTTGGAGTCAGAAAGCTCAGAACATGAAGCAAGATAACTACAAAAACCCATTCCTGGGCATGTCATAGTCGGGTGCTGAAGACCAAAGGCACAGAGGAAAACCTGGAAGGAAACAAGGAGGGACAATGTCTTTACTTTACAAGAATGGGAATTAAAACTGCATTGATTCTCTTCTACTCATAGGCAAGAAGAGGATGGAGGGAAATATTTAAAGCACTGAGTGAAAAGGAAAAATGGGGAAGCAACAACCTAGAACTCAATAGCCAGAAACTGCACTGCCTAAAAATAAAGGAGGGATGATGATTTATTGATACCAGTCACAGCGGTTTGTAGATTGAGGTTAGTCCTCCCCTTACAAGAAACACTGAAAGAAGTCTTCAAAAAGAAATGATGGAGTTCAGAAACCCAGACCTTCAGACCTGCCTAAGAAGATGGAGGAACACTAGAAATAAATAAATGCAGATAGAACAATAACTTCGTTCTTATTCTGAATTGATCTAACAGGTAAAATTGTTCCTAAATAATAACAGTGATCCTACATATGGTACCTCCAGCTTGTGGGTAATGGAAACGATGACAGCAACGTGAGGCAGGGGCAGGGAGGCAGAGCTGGGTCAAGGCATCTACAGAACCCATGAAGAAGTATAGTGTCATTTTGAAAGGGGGCTTGGATTAGTTGCACAGAGACAGACAATGGCCAGTCAACCGAATTGATGAGCTACAAGTTCAGTGAGAAGCTCTGTCATCTTATACTGTCAGACATCAATCAACCTGGGCTCCCTCTGGTCTGGTCCACAGGATTGAGCTGGGCCTGCAAAAGGTGCCAGATAAATGGCATCTGAGCCACTTGATACAGCATTTGGGCAAACTCAGGCTCCGGCCTTCTTCCCTTGGGTCCAACCTCATCCCTGGTGCATGTATCTTCTGATTCACCTGGCCTTGACTCCATGACCTGAGATAAATTAAGAATCCTTGGGCAAAGAAACATGCAAAGGATTGGCCACAAATACTGCCAGAGCAGAGGAGTAAAGAGATGGAAGCTCAACTAAAGATACATTTCTTCTGGGCCACGTGAGTCGGTGAAGTGCAAAACTAAGAAAATACACAAATATTTATGCATCAGGCATCTCTTCACAAACTTGGTTGTAACAGGAAAAAAAGAGAGAAAACAAAAAGATACCCCAAAAAGTCTTATTTAAACCATGGTACATATACATGACCAAAGAGTTAACACAATGTTTGACTTGAAACAGGGGTAGAATTTATATGAAGGGGCAAGTGTTTATCAGAGAATGGGAAAAAGACTGGAAAAAAAGCTGTCTACTGTTCTTTATATTTAAAAGCACCTACTCCCCACTTACAAGTTCTAAACCAGGGTTTCTCAATTCCTGTAAACATTTGTAACTAGATAATTGAATTCTGAAAGCTGCACTGAACTGTGCATTGAAGAATTTTTAACATCACCCTTGGTCCCTACATAGTAGTTTGTCAGAGGTGACTCCCCACTTAAGATGATTCTAAATGTCTTGACAGAGTCAAATATCTCTGAAAGGCAAAGCTGTGTGCTAAGGGGAGTTCGTGTATTTTGTCAAACAGATGTTGCTATACAGCATCCAGCTGAGCCATAAGGGTGCTAATATCAAAGAAGACTTGTCTTTTCTTCTCTTTGGAAGGAGAGCCTCTGAAGTGTCTCTTTACACAATTAACAATATAAAAATATTTCTTGAGAAATATTTTTGTTATTGATATATTAATTGCATAAATAGGTTTCATTGCAATCCTATATATTCACATATATATACTCAGATATTCATATATGTAAATGAATTTGCCTTCCTGAAACAATGCATGCAGAGCCACTTTGGCTGGAAAGTAAGTGTGTCTTCTCGAGAAGACACACTGATATGTTCAACAAAACACATTCCTTTCTGTTTAACTCTGCCTGGTCCACACTTGATCTACAAAAAGAGAGTGATAGAGAACAGGCCACTGCCCTCTGGAAGTCTTTATATTTAAACACTAGAACTTGCAAAAGAACAGAGAAGCAGTCATACAGAATCATGAGACCATTGCATTGAAAGGGCAGACACAGCTGTCAGTCACACATAAAGTGAAAACATCTGAAAAGGGGCCACACAAAAATGTATGTGGAACTGAGAGGGCACATCCAGGCCCGCCCAGGTCAAAATGGGTCAGCGGGGATACTGAAACAAAACTAAGATCAAACACCTACTGTGAGCCAGTGTGTGGGAAGCTCTATTCCTACCACTCAGAAAATGGTTGTAGATGAAGAAACAGAGGTTTAGAAAAGCAGCTCACCCATGATCACAATTTCAAAGCGATAGACCCAAGTGTGGCCATCTTTAAATCATTCTGCTTAGTGACACAGGCGTGTATTGTATATGAACAATGTGTATACGCACACACTCAAATGTCTACACATAGATGAAAGTACACAAATATCTCAGGTCTGTATGAGAGAGGGAGTGCTTAGAACAGGACCTAGTATGTAGGATGTATGTATCAGTACCATTTCCACTAGGAAGCCCTGCTGCCTCCCATGTGAACTGATTACGGCTAAAGAATGGATGCTCCTTTTTGCTGGAAAAGGGGAGACTGGAGCTCCACCTTTGTCCACAACTATCCTCCCCTGACTCTTTTGATCCTGACTTCTTTATCTCCCCACCCCCTACCTCTACCTAATTTAAAGTGAAGGACTAACCTCAATCTACAAACCACTATGATTGCTATCAAGAAATCATCATCCCTCAAGATGCTGCCAAACCAACCACCTTTCAGAGACATCTACTTAAACCCCTGAGACAGTGGAGGTTTCTGAATAGCTCGACTTTCAGAAGCAGATGGGGATGTAACAAGAGCACATTAAAAGATGCCTTAAGTTGACTTTAAAGAAACTAGAAATCCTGAACTCCCCAGAGCAACTGCAGAAACTACAAAGTAGTATCAAGTGCAACTACATATTGGTTACAAATGGAATATCCTGTAGACTCCATAGAGGAGGGAGGTGTTATAGGATCCAAGAGGCAGCAGACTGACAGAAAATAATTTCCATAGAGAGACCTTGCACACCCACGACAGCAGAGAGAAGGGTTTGTAACCGGATTGCATAACAGGGCTCCACGGGTAATGAGCTCGGCCTACCCTTCAAGATATGGCTCTCCCTAATGCTGGCAAGAGAAAATTCAAAGACATCTTTGAATTAGTCTCAAAAGGAAACATTTCTCAAAAGCCCCTAAGACCATATGAAAATGAAATTAATCAGAACATGTTCGAAGCACATATCACCACTCTCCCACACTCTGGATTTTCCAGCTTTGAGTAGAGGGTCAAGCATGAAGTGAGAACAAAGATACACATCTGAGACACCAAAGCCTGTAAGTGTGAACTCATATCCCCTGACCTTCTAGAGAACAGCTCCACATTCAAAGCATTTGTGTGAGTTTATAATTGAGTGTATTAAACTTGATGGAGCCCCTGTGATGTCATAGGAAATGATGCAGGAAGTGGGGACAAGGTAAGAGGCTGACCAGAACAGCCTGATCACAACCAATTAATCTGAATGAGAATGCATTCTTGGCAGTTGGGTTCTTCTGGATCCACAGAGACACTGGAAGTCGGCAACACAACAAGTCAAATCTCTTGAGGAGACTGAAGCTGCAGCTAAAACTTTGGGGGAAAGTTTGTAGTTCACGAAACAAAAATGACAGGCAAAGCAGCCTGGGAATTAAGGTAATGTGCATGCTCACTTGATTACCCAGCACAGGGGTGAGGCAAGAGTACGTCACAGTGGCTTAAAGGTCAGAGGAAGGCTGGGTGGTGGTGGTGCACACCTTTAGTCCCAGCACTTGGGAGGCAGAGCCAGGCAGATCTCTGTGAGTTCGAGGTCAGCCTGGACTACCAAGTGAGTTCCAGGGAAGGCGCAAAGCTACACAGAGAAACCCTGTCTCAAAAAAACAAAACAAAACAAACAAACAAACAAAAAAAAGGTCAGAGGAAGGATAGACAAAACAAGAGTCAGTGTTAAACGCCAATAGCATATCTAACTGCCATAATAATAGCATACCTAACATTATAGGATAGGATGTATGGTAAAATAAATGAAAATGCTTTTCAGTTAATGTGTTCCAAGCCTTACAGTGGTACCTTCCATAAATGAGAGCCATTTACACTATTACATTAGCTCAGAGAAGGGAGCAACAGTCTCCTTTGAGACACACTGGGCATGTGAAGGGCATCTCTGCACCATAGGAGTCTCCCTTGAGCATCTGCAGGATTTCCCATGACTTTGGGTGCTCCCTCGGATGCTGGGAGCACCATCATCCAGCCATTTTCACATCCAAAAGGAAGTTTTTCTCCTTGGATTATTTTCCTTTACCTAGTTGTCATCCTTCTTATTTTTTTTTTTGGGGGGGGGATGCTGCTCTTCTTTGTACTTTTTTCTTCTAAAGTTTTCTATGCAAATGACATAAATGGTCCAATCTCATTTTTTTGTAGACATTTTGTCTATAGCTCCTAAAACATTTTGTTGAATTATCTATCCTTTCTTTATAAAGAACTAATCTTTATTGCATATAATGCTGTTATACATACTTGGTCAATTTTGGAACTTTTCACTTGGTTTTATTCATCCCTTATCTGTCTATACCTGTGTATGTAGTTTTAATTATTACGCTTTTATAATACATTTTCCCAGTAACAAAAACTTCTCCCTTATTTTCCCATCTAGTTCTACCTTCTTAAGAGATCCCTGCAAAAAAAAAAATTGATCATTTTTTCAGTTAACTTATTTAGTAACTCACAATTCTAGCATGAATTGTGCTTGCTCTCATTCCTGCTACATTTACTTTAGTAGTGATTTTCTAAACGTTACACAAGACATGTAAAGTGGAAGGAAAGAGGACAGGAAGACAGGGACAAAGGGGAAGAGGAAGGCAGGGAAGGAAGGACAAACTATGCTACACCTCCCAGAGGCCTTTGCCCAACAGAAGCAAAGCTGTGCATGCCTAAGGCAGCCAGATGGCAGGGATGAACTGGGATGGAGGAGAAAAGTCCCTGGATAATGGAATTCCAAGAAGAGATAAATGAGCAATTCGAGAGTTTCCTTCAGTCAAGAAAGAACCTGGACCATGAAAAAAAAAAGCGTTCAGGACTGAGTGCACCCATAAACGTGACCAAGTGTGCTTGAAACATCAATTTGTTTCGATTAGCACACTTTAGACAGCCCAAATCCCTTGTAATTTCTGCATCCATATCTTTGAAGGGAAGCTCAGACGCTATTCAATTTGTAGAACATTTTATGTGCTTTTCATCCTCTAGCACAGAGCTAATCCCGTGTCATTGCCAAAGGCTGCTCCTAACCTTCTAACTGCGTGGCAAATCCCGTAAGCACCCCACTGCTCTTCTCAGGGGGATGAACAGGAGGCAGGCAGGAGCCCTTGCTGCCTCTGATGAAAACAGATGCATAGTAACCACAAGGCTGGTGGGGATTGTCAGATTTATGCTTAGTAAACACCTTAATGGCCTCCTCGAATGGCAGAGGGGCTGCTGATTCTCATATACATATGTAAAACAGCAAAAAGAAAATGCCAGAATGTTTCCTTTCCTCTCTTGATTCCACCACCTGGGGTGAGCTGTTGAAAATGCAGAAGGTATAGTAACTTTGGAAAGCTGGAAAATGAGGAAATGGTGAGCTAGACAGTGAGAAGTCAGGATAGGCAAGTTCATTTGAAAACTTTTTAAGGCCATATTTCATCTTATGTGACTTTTGTCCCATGGAGCCACTGCTTAGGAGTGGCTCCTCCACCCATGTTTAGTGGAGGGCTGGTGCCCCCTATAACCAGATAGCCATGACCTCATAGAGCTTCAGTTATATCTCTGGACAGGTTCAATCAACAGCATCTTATAGAATATTTCTTGGCAATAAACTAAGCATTTCAACAAAATGTTACCTCCTGTCCTCTCACTGTGACTTCTTAGACTACATAGGAATGATCACTTTCATTTTCAAGTTTTGCTCAACTATGGCACTGAAAAAAATCTTTGCTTCTTGGCTCCCCTAAGTAGGTAAATGCAAAAGACAGGAATCAAATCTCTTTCTTGGTATGTATCCAAATTCCCATCTGTGAGAAACACCCTTCAAATGTACTATTTGCACCTCCCTTGACATAGTCAAAATTTTCTCTCTATCCAACCCATCTATGAACATATAGATGGATGGTGGCAGCTGTAGACACAAATCCAGCTTATTCTACTGTCCAGGAAACAGTGATTAGAATCATGACCCCTTTGTGATAATATAGCAGTGTGGCCTACTTATCTACCCAGAACTCTTTTTAGAAGCTTTCTTCCAGGATGTGTGCGTAATAAATGCCATGTCAGGCAGTGTGCATGTGAATCCTGGGGAGACAAAGGTACTAACCTCAATGGGGAACTGGAAGTGACCATTTTATTTTGTGCTTTCTCCTCTTATAGTTAATCCCTGCGTTTCACAGTGAGTACAGATATCTTTGGACATCTTCCTTTTATATTTAAATTCCAACTCTACAAAAATAAAAACTCAAGGGGACTCTCAGAAAACTGGAAGCAAAGAAGGGAGACTGAAAACACTCCAATTACAGAGCCAAAACTGTCAGTTGGAAACATACAGAGTGACGCTGAAATTCCCCACATTAAGCCAATGTCCTAAGTACAACTCCAGATTTGCCTCATTTTAGGCCCTACTGCAACAGACAGAGAGGTCTCAGAAAAGACACAGCTTCATGGGAACTGTCACAGTTTCCATAACAGCCTAAAACTAAATAAAAACAAGTCTAGTAAACTTTCCAAATATTGAAAGCATCAAGTCGTTAGGCAATTCAAAATATAAAATGTTCAAACAATTAAGAAACAAGGAGTTGCTTAGTGTCCTGCTGATAATCTTTCTCATGACCCTGAACCCACCACTTGTGGGAGACCTACTAGATGCAGAATCAGAACTATACTTGCCCCAGAATGATAGAGAAAAGTGTTCTAATGAGAAATACTGAAGAATAGAATGGGTGTCATAGTAAGTTTTCCATTTGCCCATACTTTGATTGATGGGAACTATGCCTTCTGAGTACACCAAAGAACTAAAAGGACTTGTGAACCCCAGAGCTCCCCACCCCACAAATACACTATTGTGGTTATGTGTGAGTAGGTATGTGTAACTATAATTACTGCAATTAGTTCTATGATTGTTACCTTTCCATAGATGGAAAATAGATAGGGAAAATAAAGTAACTTACCCAAGGAAACAGGATTCTTTTTTAATACAACATTTGTATTAATCTTTGAGAATTTTATGCAAGGTATTTTTAAAATATTTGTATACCATCCCTCTGCCCAACTCCTCCCAGATACACCCCATCTCCCCACTCTACCCCCCAACTTCCTGCCTACCCTCTTTTATTTTTTTTTAAATAAATAACCCACCAAGTCTTATTTGGGCTTGCTCATATGGGGCTACCAAATGGTGTGTAGCAGCTAACCTATAATAGGAACTATATCCTTAAAGAAAATTGACTCTCCCTCCCCCAAATACCACCCACAGCCAATAGCTTATCAGCCAAGGGTTGGGACTCAACCTCTTCTCCATCCTAGAATGTTGATTGTCTTGATCTTAGACAGCTCTTCTGCAGGAAACCACTACTGCTGTGACTTCATGAGAACAGTGGTCCTGTCATGTCCAGACATACTTTGTCTCTGGTCCTCCCTGGCTTCTGGCTCTTATCATCTCCTACCCCTTCTTCTGCAAAGGTCCTTCAGCCTTGACAGAACAATATTAAAATGTCCCATTTGTAGATGAACACTCCACAAATTCTTATTCTCTGCGCTTGGAGAATTAGTAACCATCCACTACACAGAAAACTACTCTGATAAGGTCTGAGCTGCACTAATCAACAGGTAGAGAAATACAAATTTAGAAAGATATTTGATATTATGTCCATTTAGAAAAGTGATAGTAGTAGATTCATCCCCTGAACCTGTGAGGCTTCCAAACATGGGTTCTTGGGCAGATTTATACTACCAGGCACGCATTTCCTCCTGTGAACCAGGTCTCAAATCCATAACTTTATACTACTATTACTGTAGATCACAAGGTTCACAGCTGGGTAAGACTGCTCATGACTTCTTCCTCCAGCACCCCGCATAAGCCCTTTTGATACTATAAAGCTGGCCAACCGAAACTAATCAGTACCAACTTGATTTCCCCATGTCCCGTGACCAGTGTGTATGGTGTCTTCAGCAACAAAATCTTGCCATCAAGTTCAGATGGATAACCAAGAACAATGATAACAGTCTGTATTTGGGGATGAGGGGTTGGGATTCTAAGCCAGGGGGTTTGACTAGGAGCTAGTCCTAGTGTGAACATGGCTCAGACATGCAATTTTGACTTCATGAATCTCTCTCTTGCTTCTCAACTTCAAGATAATCTCAACAGTCCTTTACTTTCCCTAGCTTCCTGTGGTCCCCATCAAAAACTTCTCTGGTCCCATGGCACCCTCCAAAAATCCAGCCAGTAGGAAATAGACTCCTTTGTACCTCTTTCTTTTCTCCTTTCACCTCTGGTACAGGAGATAATGTAAAACTTTCATAGCATTATCATGCACATTATCTGGAGGAAAAAAGGAGAGAAGCAATAATTCCCCAAATGATCGCTTCTTAGCCATTCAAAACTCCCTCAGCGGAAGTGGTGACAATAAGCATGAGGACATCACCTCGACTGGCCTCCTTCAGTGCCCACTGTAATGAGAACTATAATAAGGACACTATTGTTGCTGGCTTTGGTTGGACATTTAGCAACTGTTTTATAGTCTGAATTCTCTTCCAGTCGAGAAGGTCAAAGAATAAATCTATGTAAATCAAAACCACCGCATTCCCTCCAGGGTGCTAGGATTTTCCTTCATGAAGGTTCTTCTATGTGGATCAGGACATGTGCCTTTGCCTTAGCACCTGTGGAGATACAATCATCCTTCCACTGTCACAACTCAATAGTCCTCTGTCATAGTGGTCCTGAAACTTTTACACCCACACTGGCTGTGAAAACACATGTCACACTCCATCCCCCACCAGCATATTTATCATGCCAGTGGCACTAAATGCAAGACAGGTATTTTTGCTAAATAAACAACAACTTTGCTATCCAAATATGCAAGAGAGACTTATCTTTTAAAGATTTATTGGTGTATTTTTATGTGTATGTGTGTGTCCATCCCTGAATGTATTATTTGAGTAGAAGTCAGAAGAGGGCAGTGGATGCCCTGGAACTAAACTTACTGGTAGTTGTGGGGTGCCTGATGTGTGAGCTGGGAACCACACCCTGGTGCTCAGCCAAGTAGTAAATGCCCTTAATGGCAGAGCCATCTCTCAAACCCCAAAGAAAAGATTTAAACATTTGTTTGCGCTCTCTCTCTCTCTCTCTCTCTCTCTCTCTCTCTCTCTCTCTCTCTCTCTCTGTGTGTGTGTGTGTGTGTGTGTGTGTGTAAGTCAGAGGACAAATTGTGGTAGTTGGTTCTTTCCTTCTAGCTACTACACCAATTTCAGAGATTGGATTAAACTCAGGTCATCAGGCTTGGCATTGAGTAACTTTACTCACTGAGTCATCCAGCCAGGGCCCAACAAACACACTTTTGTATATGACTCAAGACCCTGTTAGTGGCAAGCTTTCAGTGAATGTTTTTTTCTTGTTTGGATATGTGGAAAGATGGAAAGAAGGATGGATAAAGTGGTTGAAATTTTTAAGACCTCAAGTACTTATAAAAAAAAAAGCATGTGTTATTGAATAATAAAGCTGAGCCTTGAGTTCTCATTAGCAAATCGACCAGGAGACCAAGTGATTCCTTTAAATTCAGTGAGGGCTAATTCATTCACTCTTTGCCTTAGAATAACCCATTTACTTGAATTTCACTCATGATTCGCTCTGCTGCTTATCTTATCTTTTCTCTGGACCCTCAGTGTCCTACTTTAGTTTCTTCTCACCTCGCCTCTATACCATACACATTGTGTTCTAAATGGTTTCACAGCCATGTCTTCATTCATTCAACAATTTTACAGCGAGCAAAGAATATGTATTACCCCATTTGTTGAAATTGTCTATAAGTACTTCTTGAAGTGTTCAACCTAGCCATCAGAGAAATGAACATCAAAACTACTTTCAGATTCCATCTCACTCCATTCAGAATGCCTATCATCAGGAAAAGAAAACAACAAATGCTTGAGAGCATGTGGAGAAAAGGAGCACTTATTCACTGCTGCTGGGAGGGAAACCTATCACAGCCATTATGGAAATCTGGTATGTGAGATATACAGCTGGGGAAATGAGTTTGGAATGTTCTTTATTTCAGAGTTTCAATGTGAAATGACTAACCAGGGTTGCTTCACAAGAAGCCATTCAGCCATGCTTTATGGAGAAGTGTCTATATCTTGGTGGAAATTCAACAAGAAGACATTCATCGTTCCGTGGGCATACTTTAGCAAGACCTTCAAATTCTAAGGCTCTACAGTGTTAAAGAATGCGCCAAAGAAAAAGTAGCTATATTTTAATCCATGGTGCTGAGCCTCATTAATTTCCTCAGAAAACTTACCCACTGAATATGAAAAAGGCTTAGATGCTCCTACTTCTTAGCAAAATCCAGATTATTTTTTAGGTAAAGGTACATTGCTTCAGATGTGTATTCTTATTGGCATAATCTACCAATGGCACCCCAGGGTCTACTGCTTCATGATGTCCTGAAATACTAATTAATGAAACATAAGGACTAGCCAGATGTGGAAGGAGGGATGAGGTGTAACTGCTTTGAAAATAGCTCGCTTTCCTCTGGAGCTTGTCACCTGTGAATGTGGTGCCCTACTGTGACCATGAGAACTAGTTTGAATATTAACCCATCCTGCTGAATATGGCAGAGTGAAAAGCTGGGAAGAACCTGGGCTTTTCCAACAGTATTGAGCCTCTGGGCCAACCATTCCTGGAGTCATCTATTATTCTTATGTTTATATTAAATGATACAAATATTCTTTTGATCCTTTTGGCCACTTGGGGTTGGGTTTTCTGTTACTTGTACCAAAAGCATTCTGACGTGGCTACTATCGATTAATTGTCAGGCAAGCACTTAGTAGGAATTGTCTCATTTAACCCTTGGAGCAGCCACTGAAATCGACCAGAAATCTGAGGCTAAAAGCAGATGAGGTTAAAGCAGTCACTTGACAGGCCCAGGGAGCTTCCTGTCCTCTGCATAACAGAAAAAAGGCAATGGAGCATTGAATTCCCATCCTTGCTGCCATGTGCAGCACACACTAGGTACTTTCCCATCCCTGCCACCATGCCTAGCACACACACACACACACACACACACACACACACACACACACACACACGAGCTGCTTATCAGATGCTGGCTGAATAAGCAAATGAATGAAAAACGAGGGAAAAAAAGAAAAGAGTAGTGTGATTCTTTATTTTGATCTTGAATGATAAAATATGGGACGTAGGAGGACAAATGCGATGTTACTGCTTTGAAAATGTTTCCTTCATGCATCCCTCATGGAGTTTTATGCAAATGTAGATATAGTAAGAAAAGAAAAACTGCAATCAGAGGAAGTAAAGATCTATCATAAAAATACTACCTTTAAAATGTTATCTACTAAATATATGTAAGTAGTAAGGAAGTTATTTTCATTTTAAGGGGCGAGGGGAAAGGTCATTTGACTACCAAGTAAGTATTACGGTTTAAACTCCCATGTGCCTGGTGACAAATCCCAGGACCTCTGTGACCTCTTCCAGCCCCTGCCTCTGTCAGTGAGTATATCACTTGGTAAATGAGTTGGAAGGTGGCCTGTTTCCTGCATTCAGCAGCTCCTTTCACATCATCTGAAGAATAAAGTGATCTGCCTAGATGATCTCACCCAACATGATTATAAATGGAAAACAATTAAAGCCATGACTCATCGCAACTTTTAGTTCGGAAGCATTCCCTTCACACTTCATCTGATAGATAAGAAAGCAGGCTTGGAAGCCGGAAACTCCATCCCCATCATCCCCGGGCCTCCTGCTGACTTGCTTGATAGAATAAGCTGGCTGGGAAAGGTGGGCTTGGACTACTATAGGAAAAAACAGACCTCCTAGGCCCCTTTCTATCCAAACAATACAGAATCTGCACATCTTGACATGCTCACCACATCCACCTAGAGCTTCGTGACTAATGGCAGCGGGAACCAACCCAGCACCGTTCTGCTATTCCCAGAAACTCTAAGCTGGGGCACCTTAGAGAATGGCTAATTTGCTTGCTGTGTCTTGACGCTCTGGGTCAATTCCCTCTCTTACTCTCTTATAAAATAAAATTTTATAAGGCATTCATTTAGATGTCAAGGAGATAGCTTAAAGTCTGAAAGTCTGAATACACATTTTCAACTCAAGACTATTTCAAATCATTAGAAGTGGGACATCTAAGTATGAACATCTAAGTGGGAAAGGGGAAACAATAAGATATTCCCATTACTATAGAGTAGCATAGATATCTCCCATTCCAGGAGGTAAATCTTAGGGATACTGAGACATGGAAAGTGATAATAGCAGATAAAGGGAATCCAAAGACACTATGCACACTCTCCTTAACTTTTCTATGTAAATCCCTAGCTAAATATTTAGCCTGCTCACCACCACACACAGGGGAGCAGAAAGAACTGGGTCATAAACATACCTTTCTGCCAGTCTGTGAGCACTCACATCCCCACCCCTGGTTCTCTGTACCGTGCCTTCTCCAGTTGGCATTCAGATGCAAAAGAAAGCTAAGTTAAGAGAAGACCGAAGGGATAGAAAAATGGATGAAAGGGGAACATAGAAGAAGAGGAAAGGGAATTGCAGGAGCAGGGGGATGAAGAAGAAGAGGGTAAGAAGGAACAGAAGGCATAATGATGGTCAGAGGTACTCAAGAAGTTTGTCCCTTCTTAAGAGCAACTAAGCAACTTTAAAATGGAAAATGATAGTAAGCTCAGTGCTCCCTGCACAGGTACTCGGGTACCAATTTCATTGCTGCCTGAGAAGTTTAGGGTACTTTGGTCAGAACTTCAGAAATGATCCAACAAAATTCTCCAATAGCAGAGGGAAAGTAGAAGTCAGATACTCATCAATGCCATTTCCTCACCCAGAGCCCACCAGAAAACTGAATTTTCCACCCATCCTTGCTCCCAAACTGGCACCATATGACTCAACTCTGGCCACTGACATGTGCACATGTGGAAAGAACACACACCATTTCTTGGTCTAGTCTCTAAAACATTCCATGCCTCCTATCATCTCTCCTATCTCCTGTTCTCAAGAGGCAGCTAAGGGTTCCAAGGTGGCAAAGACAATGTTCAAAAGACACTCAAATTCCAGAGTCCCTGCTCACAAGGAGCCACAGGGACAAGAAGCTCAAGCCACATGAATGGTAAAGAAGTATGAAATAAGGTTTCAGTATTAGGTCAATGGATTTTGACAGCTCTTTTATATCAGCAAGCTTATCCTAAAACAGAATACAGACAGACAGAAATATGACAGATTAATGATGATGATGACAACGAAGAAGTAGGAGGAAGAGGGATGGATGGATGGATGGATGGATGGATGGATGGATGGATGGATGGATGGATGGATGGATAGATGCATAGATATTCATATGATCAACATAAATTCAGGGCTGTAGTGAGAGCTGCAAGGTCAATTTAACTGACAGTCTCAGGGAGGGAGTGACACTAGTCTTTGGTCTCAAAAGATAGCAGCTTTTATACCTGCACAAATGGGAAGTGAATGTTCCTGGTATAAACATCTCACTAAAGAACTATCCAGGCCTGAACCTGGAAACAACCTAGATGCCCCTCAACTGAAGAATGAATAAAGAAGATGTAGTTCATCTACTCAATGGAGAATTAGTTGTAAAAGAACAGAGACAGCATGAAAATTTGCAGGCAAATGGATGGAACTAGAAAATCATCCTGAGTGTGGTAACCCAGACCCAGAAAGATAAACATAGTATGTACTCACTCATAAGTGGAAATCAGCTGTAAAGGATAATCATGCTACAATCCACAGCCCCAGGTAAGAAGGAGGGCTCAAAGAGGGACACATGGATCTCCCTGGGAAGGGGAAATAGAAGAGATCTCCTGGGTAAACTGGAGGCGGGGCGGGGGGGGGGGGGGGCGCAGGAGGAGTTGAGGGGCAGACATGAGGGATCTGGTTGGGAAGGTTGGAGGCAAGACTTAGGGGGAAAGTAATGGAAGTGATGTTTCAATAGGGGGGCATTTCAGGGTCAGGGTGAAACCTGGTGCCAGGGAAACATCCAGGAATCCACCACAAAGATGACCCCAGCTAAGACTCCTAGCAATAGTGGAGAGGATGCCTGAGCTGGCCATTTCCTATAATCAGATTGGTGACTACCCTAATTGTCATCAGAGAGCCTTCATCTAGCAACTGATGGAAACAGATGCAGAGATCCACAGGCGAGCACTGGGCCAAGCTCCTGGAATCCTGTTGAAGAGAGGGAGGAGGGGTTGTACAAGCCAGGGGGTTCAAGGTCATCACAAGGGAACCCACAGAAACAATTAACCTGGGCTCACAGGAGCTCCCAGCCTCTGGACTAACAGCTAGGGAGGCTGCATGGGACTGACCTCGGCCTTCTACATATGTGTGAGAGTTGTGTAGCTTGGTCTATATGTGGGACTCCTAGCAGTGGGATCCTAATCCTGTCCCTGATGCTTGGGCTGCCTTTTGGGAACCTATTCCCCATACTGGGTTGCCTCACCCAGCCTTGATACAAAGGGAGGAGCTTAGTCCTACCTCAATGTGATATGCCATGCTTTGTTGACACCCATGGGAGGCCTGCCCCTTTCTGAACAGAAACAGAGGAGGAGTGGATGGGGAGGGGAAGGGAAGTGGGAAAGAAACGAGAGGAGAGGAGGGAGGGGAAACTATGGTAGGGGTATAAAACAAAGGAAAATTTTAATTAAAAGAAAAATAACTATCCAGAGTGCAGGATATGGTCAGCATCAGGATCAGCACCTGAAACAGTCCTACAAGAAAGAATACAAGTACTGAAAATAGAGGGTGTCCAAGCTAGAGTGTAGAGAATCCTATAGGAAAACTCTTTTAAAGATTTATTTCTATTGGTGTGTGTGTGTGTGTGTGTGTGTGTGTGTGTGTGTGTCTGTCTGTCTGTCTGTCTGTCTACCTGCCTGTCTGTCTGTCTGGATGCTCTGAGAGTCCAGAAGAGGATCTCAGAACCCCTGGAACTAGAATTACAGGTAGTTATAAGCTGCCCACCATGGGTGCTGGGCACCAAACGCAGGTTCTGGAAGATCAGCAAGCCCACTTAACTGCTAAGCCATCTCTCTAGCTGCTCTTTTTTTAAAAGATATTTGTTTATTTGTTTTACATCCTGACCACAGTTTCCCCTCCCTCCTCTCCTCCCAATCTCTCTCCCTCACCTGCCCTCTGTTCCCCCCACCCACTCCTCCTCCTTTCTCTTCAGAAAAGAGCAGGCCTCCCAGGGATATCGACAAAACATGGCATATAAAGTTGCAGTAAGATTAAGCACCTCATCTTGTATTAAGGTTGGGTGAGGCAACCCAGTGTGAGGAATAGGGCCCCCAAAACGAGCAAAAGAGTCAGGGACAGCCCTGTTTCCACTATCAGGAGTCCCACAGGGAGACCAAGCTACACAACTGTGACATATATGCAGAGTGCCTAGGTCAGTCCCCTGCAGGCTCCCTGGTTGTCAGGTCAGGCTCTGTGAGTTCCTATGAGCCCAGGTTAGCTGATTCTA
This sequence comes from Peromyscus maniculatus bairdii, assembly GCF_049852395.1. Classification (NCBI taxonomy): domain Eukaryota; kingdom Metazoa; phylum Chordata; class Mammalia; order Rodentia; family Cricetidae; genus Peromyscus; species Peromyscus maniculatus. Next base: position 79,434,719 of record NC_134854.1, read on the forward strand.
TGGATCTTATTGGTGTTCTTGGCCCCTCTGCCTCCTCCAAGCCTTTCTCCCTCTCTTCTGCAGGATTCTCTGAGCTCAGGCTAATGTCTGGCTGTGAGTCTCTGCATCTGTTTCCATCAGTGACTAGAGGAAGCCTCTCTGAAGACTAAAGGGCTAGGCACCACTCTATGAGTATAGCAGAATATCATTAGGCATCATCACATTGATGTTTTTTTCTCCAGTGGTGTTTGCTTCTGTCCTAGGTCTCTGGGCCATCTAGCCTTTGGGTTCTAGTGCTCCAGGCAGTGCCATGGGTAGGCTCACTCTTGTGGCATAGGTCTCAGGCTTCTCCAGCCCCTCTTAAGTGAGACTTTAAAGACATGCCTTGGGAGGTATAGCATCGAGATGCCTTCTAAATACCTGTCTGTACAGCCATAGACAATGGCTACTTTCAGCCCCAAGCATAAAAGGCTTTCTTGGTGGTGAACAGTGGTGAATACAGGGATGCATGGCTGTCGAGGATGCAGAGAATAAGTAGTGGTTGAGGAGTCAGTGCTGATTGTGTCATTTGTACCAGTCACTCTAGAGCTCAGGAAACACTGTGGAAGAGAAGCTGGGAAGGAATGTGCTGTGGGATGTTCTGTATGGCAAACGTGTTGCTCTGATTGGTTAGTAAATAAAACACTGATTGGCCAGTAGTCAGGCAGGAAGAAGTATAGGCGGGACAAGGAGGAGAAGAATTCTAGGAAGTAAGGCTGAGTCAGAGACACTGCCAGCCGCCACCATGACAAGCCACATGTGAAGATGCTGGTAAGCCACGAGCCACATGGCAAGGTATAGATTTATAGAAGTGGATTAATTTAAGATATAAGAACAGTTAGCAAGAAGCCTGACATGGCCATACAGTTTGTAAGCAATATAAGTCTCTGTATTTACTTGGTTGGGTCTGAGCACCTGTGGGACTGGCAGGTGAGAGAGATTTGTCCTGACTGTGGGCAAGGCAGGAAAACTAGCTACAGGAATGCAAGAGCAGGAGATAAGACAAAGGGCTGAGGAATCCTGTCTCTAGATGTGGCAGAGAGACACAGGAATATAAAAATCATTGCAACTGTGGCTACTTACACAAGGACTGCACTCAACTGGCCCTGTCAATTTAGCCACGGGTGGGGGAAGGGCTCATAATGCCTTCACTTATTTCTGAACTGCCAGCTACTGAGAGACTCTGGGAGACAGGGAGCCACTGCCTTCAGTTATACACCCTCTGGTGAACTCACCAGGCTCCAATAAAAACTTCTAATCCCATAGTCACCCAGAGGACACAAACAAAAACAAAAGATAAGAATGCAGGGGAGAGATTAGTAAGTAAGAGGGGGAGCAGGCGAGTGAAAGAGGAAATAAGAGAATATGGGGTGACAGCAGCATACATTATATACATGTACAAAACTGCCAGAGAACAAGTTTAGCTAACAAAAAATTTAAGTGAAAAAGAAACCCAACATACCTTGGGTAACTATGGTTTGTAAGCAAGGGATGACAGGTTAGAGCTGAACTTCTGAATCATTCTAACCTGACATACAGGATTAGTGGGAGGAACCCTAGAAGATCAATGAGGCAGTCTTGCAGATGTCCTGACCTAGAGGATGGCAGTCAGAGAAGCAACCTGAGAGATGCACAGAAGCTGACATTCTATCTACTCTGCAAGACGCACTGTCACTGACCATGGCTTGGTGTGACTCAGAAGCAATCATGGCTTGAGGCTTCTTCCTGCCATTCTCAAGGACTGTGCTAAAATCTTCCTGTCTAGGGACTACTGTATATTTTACAGCTGTAAAGCACAAACAGTTCCCAGGAAAAGATTAAATAGGTTTAATGTGTTGTTCAGCAAGCTGTTCCCATCTTCCTTTACCCATTGTCCAAGTTCAGGACACATTTAAAGAGCAAAATGTACATTTTTCATTTTTATCTTAGTCTCCTTCATTACCTCTCTTTTTCTACCAAATTGAAACAGTGAATTGCTATGGAACACTCTTGTTGTACACTGTAAAGATTTGTCACTCTAATTGGTTTAATAAAACACTGATTGGCCAATAGCCAAGCAAAAATTATAGGCGAGAAAGCCAAACTGAGAATGATGGGAACAGGAAGGGCAGAGTCAGAGGAGATGCCAGCCAGCCAGCTGCTAAGGAAGCAGGATGTGTAGAAAATGAGGTAACAAGCCATGAGCCACATGGCAAAGCATAAATAAAAAAATAATGGGTTAATTTAAATGTAAGAATTAGGTAGTAACAAGCCTGAGTTATCTGCCATGCATTTTTAACTAATATAAGCCTCAGAGTGGTTATTTGGAACTGGGCAGTTGGGGCAGAAAACCTCTGCCAACAATTACTATTTATTGTCTTTTACAGAAACTGTGAAGCAAGTTAGGTCTATACACTTAACTAAGAAAGTAGCTGGCCATGGCGGCACACGCTTTTGCTCTCAGCACTCAAGAGGCAAAAGCAGGTGGATCTCTGCGAGTTTGAGAACACCTTGTTCTCTTAGGGAGTTCTAGTCTAGCCAGACTAGCATGTGAGACCCTTTCTAAAACCAGAAGAGGAGGAGTCTGAAATTGTCTTCCAAACTGTAAGATGCAGAATGATGAGCTTTGTGACTCTGGGCTACAGGAACAGAGAGAAGAGAGATATTCTGCCCAGGTAGGATGGAAAGGTACTAAATATCTTACCAGGGCTTAAGACCATAAATAAAATTTTCTGGGTTGAGAAACAGAGATGAGTATTCTATACTCTAAATATAAACACATGAACATAAAGAGATTGGGGCATGCTAAGAAGTCCATTATTAGTCAGAGGTCTTGGTTCAAAGTGGCAGAAAATGAACCCATACTTCCTTAAGTAAGAGAGTCAGACAAACATTATACTGTCTCATAAAACCAAGCTGTAGCTTTAAGTGAATCCTGGGAGTCAAATGATGGAATCAAGACTTTATATCCAATTGTCTTCCAACACTCCCTTCTTCTGTGTTAGCTTCACACTTGGTAGGCTTTTCCCAGAGTGTAACAGGGTCCCAGCCACACCAGGTGTATATCTTACCTACTTGGCACCTTACTGGACACATAGCACTTCTTTCCCAGTCATTCCTATAAAACTACGGGCCACATCTGATTGGCTCAGCTGGAAGTGCCTGCCTATCTGCAACCAGTCACCATGGCTGACAGAATCTCATACTTCTACTGTCCCATCATGGGATGCAGGACTCAACCCAAGGGATGGGGTTGAAGCCAACCTCACCCAAATCCTGTGGGCTGGAAGCAAGTGAACTGCACTTCCCCAATGGGAAGCCAGGCTGCTGTTAACATATAGGAAAGGTAAATTCTGGGTAGGAAATGAATGTCTGAGAAATAGCACGGGGTGGAGTTGGGAGAAGGGATAAAAGGTAGAATAGAATGATGGAAACAAACTGGGCAGTAGATCCTTAATCCCTTTAAATGATGCTCCAAAAAGCATGGATTTCATTCTTCTGACTCTTGGTTCTCAAGACTTTTCCCTACACTATAAATGATGAATGGCATCGTGTATGGGATTATACAGGGTTATTCACCACTGTCTGTCTTACCTCCCACACTAGACAGCAATGTGCACAATGAACATCGCTCTAATTGGGTTTTAAAGAGTAAAACAGAAAGAGAATAAATTATTCACAGACTTGTGCTCTCTAATTATTAGGAGTAACAAATTATTTCAATTCCACACTGCCTCTCTTGGTAACAGATGTTTCAGGTGATGGGGAGCCAGTGATGGTTTTTAAATAGTAGGATCTGTTTGTTAAAAATAAAGATAACCCGTGGTAATGACATGTAGCCTGACTGGACAAGAACATTCTCAAGGCAGAAAGGTCAGTGAGGAGGCTGCTGAAGCAGGAACGTGGGGATGCCAAGGACCTGAGTGAAACAGATAGCTGGAGAGAGTGGATGGAGAGGGGCTAATTACAGAGGCATCGCATGGGTGGTAACTGCTTATTGAGTAAAGAACAGCAGTGATGCTTAGGTTTAGCCAACAGCTTCCAAAACATCCATCCTCAGCCCCTCTCCCACTCACTGCTTCCCTTGCCTACACGCTCCAAAGAGAAAATGAGGGAATCAAAGATGAGGACTCCATCTAAGCAGTATTTATGCTGATGTTGAAGGAGTGCTTCTTCACATCTGCTTATTAATTATACTTTAAAATGCATTTCAAAACAGTTTATGATGATAATTACTGATCATTTAGGTTCTGGTCCCGTGAGCATTATCGGTATACTTATCATTGTAATTATAACTGAATTATTATACTATTACTAATAACTTCACAATAGTGCCTTCCATTCAATAGCACTTTCTTCTAGCTCCTTTCATTTTATTTTCACAATAATTCTGAAGAAAGTATTACTGCCCCATTCACAAACTACATCAAGACTGAACTGCTCAATTTGTACAACATAAACATGGCCAAGGCAGGCTTCTGACCAATAGAACCATAATATTTCCAGTTTTGTTTTAGTGCTGCCTATTTACAGTGAAAACCATCCAGGTCTTCATGTAAGAACTGGTTTGTCATCTGGCTTCCACACAGTAACTACTGCTGGGAGCAAGTGAGCTGTGTGCTTGGTCACGTATAACAGGGCCCTCATTCTCAGTCTGTTTCCCAGTAGGGACTGGATTGAAGCAGAAACAACAAAAGTTTGAAGACACATGACAGAGATTTAACCCTTGGTTCTGCAACTTATTTATTTATTTATCTATCTATTTATTTATTTATTTATTTATTTATTTATTTATTTATTTATTTATTTATTTATTTCGAGATAGTGTCTTACTGTGTAACCCTGGATGGACTAGAACTCTCCTAGTAAACCAGGCTGGCCTTCAAGATGGACCTCACAGAGCTCCACCTACATTTGCCTTTCAAGTTCAGGATTAAAGGCATGTGCCACCATACTCAGCCTCTGTGGTTTCTTAACTGGGCGTCCTTGGGCAGGTTGTGTAATGCTTCTGAGCCTTGTCTTGCTAGAATGTAAGGAATGACACCAATCCTTACCAGGAACAAAGTGAAACGTCAGCATGCCAATAAGGCACACACAAGACCAGCAGAGGCACAGTTTGCTTTAGGAAAACAGCAGCCTATCAAAACCATCATAAAAAGAGTCCACTCCAGCAGCAGAGGATAAGCACCAGCCTTCAAAACCCAAGGAGCACAAGTGAGTCCTCCCGAGAGGCTGCCCTCTGACCTTTTGGTATCACAGAGGTAGGTTTTGTTTGGGATAATATGGTTGTTTATGAATCATTGCTCATTTTTGTAGCATCCTTTTCTAGAAGCCAAGTGCCCTTCAATCCAATGTTTCTATTATCTACCACTAGGATGCTGTGTTAAATTATCTATACACACAGAGATTTTTATCGTAGCATAATTCATAATCATGGAAAACTCAAAACCAACTAAATGTCCAACAACAGTGATTGGGGAAATCAAAGGCACACACACACACAAACACACAATGTGGCAACATGGAAAAATACTTAAAATAAAACCTTCAGTAAAAGTGTTTGGATCCAGTGTCTTCATATCATAATTACAAGAATAGGCACAGACCGTAAAACTTTGGGAATGAGGCTAGAATGACAACAGAGGTCATATGCAAGACTTTCCCTCAATTTACCAAGTGTTCTACAAAGGTAAGACTATTGTTTTAGAACAAAATACTATTTTGGAATAGATAAACGAAAAGACTTGTGAAGCCATGCCTCCAGTCAGCTTACCCACAGAATGACAAGATGCAGCAGCCATTACACTGTAAATAAAAACAGTCAATGTCTCACAGGCTTTTGAAAACACCCACATAGCACATTCCCGAAAGAAAACATGATTTGCCTGCATTCTGTTTAATTGGCTTTTGGAGAAAGGTGACATAAGGGACATTTGGTAACACTTCAGATATCTAAAATGTTATGGACATATGGCATCTCAAGAGGTGGGAGAGTCATTCTGTGACCTTTCCAAAACCCCAGACACCTGCCCCAGATATATACTGTGCCCTGTGAGAAGTAGGCAGTGGGCTCTGTATCTGGTGATCGTGATTAGGAAAGGCTTTTGTGGTCCTTTAAAGAGTGGTGCCTAATGACAACAGGGCACATCACGAAGGAGACAGGAAAGCCAGAGGAGGCCAAAGGAGAGCCTGCTACAGCCTCAGTCCTGCCATATAGCACCTGGAGCAAAGAATCTTGTAATTCACACAGGATGGGTTCCAGCAGGGTGCTGGTTGAAATGCTCGTGAGTTTGTTGTGCCTGGGTTAAGAACCACTGAAACAGATGGAAGAAAATAAATCTGAACAGATAGACACCACAAGGTACAGGCAAGGTTTCTAAGAGGGAGAAGACAAAATTGCATTCACTGGTGACTGCTAGTGGTGTGAAGAATGCAGTTCAGAGAGAGCAAATTATTTGGTCTTCTCTCTCTCTCTCTCTCTCTCTCTCTCTCTCTCTCTCTCTCTCTCTCTCTCTCCCTCTCTCTTTCTCTCTCTCTTTGAGACAGGGTTTCTCTGTGTAGCTTTGAGGCCTTTTCTGGAACTCATTCTATAGACCAGCCTGACCTCGAACTCACAGAGATCTGCCTGCCTCTTCCTCCCGAGTGCTGTGATTAAAGAAAGGCGTGCACCACCACCACCACTGGCCTGGTCTGCTGTCTCTTAAAGGTCTCTCTCTCTCTCTCTCTCTCTCTCTCTCTCTCTCTCTCTCTCTCTCTCTCTCTCTCTCTCTCTCTCTCTCCTCTCTCTCCCTCCCTCCCTTTCCTTCTCCCTCTCTCTCTCATACACACACACACACACACACACACACACACACACACACACACACACACACACAATGAACACCCTGAAAAGCCAAACTTGAGCCAATTAGCAGCAAAAAACTTTAATTAATGGAGATGAGGCACTACACTAGATGCTACTTTGTAACCTTCATTGAAGTGATTAGAACCACCTTCTTCTCATGTGTCACTGTGTCTCACAACGTGACCAGTAGAGTCTCAGCATTGCGGAGAAAGGGCTCTGGCCAGACAGTAGTGTAGGGAAGGCCCATGGGTAGGAGACAGGCGCTCACTGCGCCTGGGGGCAGTGCATCTTCAGGATGCACTAACTGTATCCCCACAGCTGAGCTTGCATCCCTAAGCTAGCAGCCAGGGATATTGGGCATCAGGGACTGAGGTTCCAGGCACCCTGTCACCAGTGCTGCAGTATCGCCGGGCTCTCAGAAATGACAGGAAACAAGGCAAGCAGACTGATCCTGGTAGCCAACATTAAATGGAGTTGTGAGGAAGAAGGCAGGAAGCAAGAACTCCAGCTGAAGATCTGGCCCACGACAACCACAAAACCACAACACCAACCACTGTCTTAATAGACTACCAGGGAAGCAGTGTGATCCCATGACCAAACATGGTTCTAGAGCCAGACTACCTGGCTTTGAATCCAAGATCAATGGGTTAGTAGCATGAGAAATGAATGTCTTTGTGCCTCATTACCCATTAAAGGAAGTTACAAAGATTAAAAAGCTGGTTATAACATATTAAACAAGTAGAAAAATGCTTAACTGACAACACCCAGTCAAGTCAGCTGGGACTGTCATCCTATGTAATGTAATCTCCATGAGTTAAGATGAAAAGGATAGGAAATGGAGACGAAAAGGTCAATAGTACTGGAGGGTCTGCTCGTTGTTGAGGAATACCTAAGCATGGATGGCTAGCCAGAACAAAGCTAATCCCCTCACACAACACAGATCCCAAACACACCTGTGCATCTTCCAAGAGCATTAAGCAGGATGCTAGTGCTGAATCACATCGTCTACTAATTACACAGAGCCTGTAGAAGCCACACATGGTACCCACACTCACCAAAGCCACAGGTGGTACCCACACTTTTCAAAGATACTCACCTCCCTCTGCTTATTCCCTACAGACTTTACAAATAGCCACCTGGACTCCAGAAGGGATAAATTTACAAAGTAAAGAGAAATGAAAGAGCCAGAGTCTATACTGATACTAAAATGAAGAGGAGAAGGAGAAAATGGAAACCTCTTTTATGCAGCCTAAGGTCCTCTCATATATGAGAGCAAATAGACAGAATGGTAGAAATTGACATTGATTCCAACAGGACTCATCAATTTCTACTAGAACCCTTGTATAATCTTATTGAAAAAAGGGTTGGAGCCTCAAATACTTCCTCAAAGATAATTTAGTTATGAATGAGGGAAGGTTAGGTACAGCAGTGAGGATACCTTAATCAACAATTGAAGTCAGTGTCATGAGTACCAGGACAATGAACTATTTCCTCCCAGGTGCTGTGCTAACAAATACACAGCATCACATATGCAGAGTTCCTGATGAAAGGGATGATCGTGACCAGACAAACCCAACCTGAGGAACATTCTGGACAAGAAACATGTAGCTAGGTTGCTTCAATATGCCAATGTCATGGGACTGGAAAGACGACTCACCAGTTAAGAGCACTTGCTGGTCTTTCCAGAGGATCTGAGTTCAGTTACCAGCACCCACATCAGGTGGCTCACAGCCATCTGCATTCACCTACACATGGTCACCTATGGACACACACACATATACACAATAAAAATAATAAAAATAAATCAATGATTAAAATGTTGGTGTCATGAGAGACAAAGAAAGATGAACGACTGTTTCAAGGACTAAAGGATTCAAAAGAGACACAGCTGAGGTGATGGAGGCATCCAGAAGGGAGCCTGGATCGAAGGAAAGCAAGATTGCTTTACAAGATATTACTGGGGCATTTGGCAAAATAAATGTGGACTGACTGTGAGGAACTAATATCTTATCAATATTAAGGTTCCTGAATAGGGAATTTTCCTTTAAGATGCAAGTTTTCGCCGGGCGGTGGTGGCGCACGCCTTTAATCCCAGCACTCGGGAGGCAGAGCCAGGCGGATCTCTGTGAGTTCGAGGCCAGCCTGGGCTACCAAGTGAGTTCCAGGAAAGGTGCAAAACTACGCAGAGAAACCCTGTCTCGAAAAAACCAAAAAAAAAAAAAAAAAAAAAAAGATGCAAGTTTTCTTCTGAAGAGATAAAGTTAAAACTGAAAATACTGTCTACAGGCTAGCATCAACTGGTCCAGGGACCAGAGAAAGAGAAACAGAAGATGATGGATCTAAAACAAACTCAGGATGATAAAAGTAGTTCCAAGTGGAACATAGACAACAGTTGATTTCATCAGTCTCATGGTATTCATAGAATTTTAAACCTTGCCAAAAGCAGTTTGCTTTTTTTGTTTGTTTGTTTTTTTGAGAAACAATATATGAAGCATTTCTTATACATAAGTTGACCCAGAGTTAAATTCTATCACTAGATTACACATTGCTCTGGGAAACTCAGCAACTCAGAGAACACAACCCAGCCTGGGGCACACACAATGCAAGCTCCTGTCAATCCTCTTGGCTGCCCACCATCACTAGAGGATGAGATCATATTACGGAAGGCACCACACACCTTGGCTGTCAGCTACGGAGAAAGCAGACTGGCACTGAGCTAGAAACTCCTCCCAAGCTGGCTGGCAGTCAAAGGACCAGAGGGTGCTGAGTGTGCTGCCTGGGGAGAAAAGGCACCATCAATCTTGTCCATTCAAGGAGTGAACTCTATGACCGAGGGGTCCCACCTTCCAGGCAAGATGTGACACCTGCACAATACTGGCTCGATTGTGGTAGAGGTAACCAACTGCTCTCACATTGGATCTGAGAGAGACACCATGGGGGAGGTTGAAAAAAAAAAAAAGGATGATCCATGCTTTGGCAATGTAAGCCAGACCAACAGCTCAAGTCTGGGGAGGTTGTTGACCCAAGCAGAGAGCTGATTTCTGATGCTGAACTAAACTGACAAAGCAGAGAACTGCCTTATAAATAACTATGTTTGTGCCCATAGCTCCTAGTGTTTGTCAGAGAAGCCTTGACCTACAAAGAACGGTGGTGAATGAAGTGATTCATGGCTACAAGATGCAGAGAACAAGTAGTGATTGTGGGCCCAGCCCTGCACAGCACTTGTATACAACCCTCTCTAAGGCTCAGGGAACATTGTGGAAGGGGGGTCAGGAAATATGTCTTAGTGTGTACTCACTGCTGAGCCCACAAGGCTCCAGCAAATAGTTCCAAACCCATGGTCACACAGACAGTCCTAGTGAATCTCAGTGAATCATAAAACAAAAGGAACAGTCATAAACTTGAGAGGGAGAAGGGGATCGGACAAGGTGGTAGGGTGGTGGGGTCGAGAGTAGTCAGTCTGTGTTATACACAAGTGCAAAATTGTTTAAAAGCAAATTTAATTTTTAAAAATATAGCAAAACACTATACAAATGCATAATTAAACAATTAAAGTTCACAACCCCACACATACTATTCTTATTCAAAACCTGAGCTGTTTTTCATTACATGAGAACAATGAACTAATCCACACCTACAATCTTGGGTCCTTGGCCAAGTTGGCTCTCTGAGTCACACCTTCTTCTTTGCGCCTTTGGGAAGAACACAACTCATTCTTTGGAGATGTTTATGAATTGTCTGCCTTCAAGTACTTGGTCTTTACTACCTGAGCCTAGTGGGTGCTTCTAGATGGACCTATGTGTTTGCAGCTCCGGAGCAAACAGCAGTGCTCCTGAACCCAACCCAATGTTCCTGAAGCCTGGAGATGACTCAGCCCTGCAAATTCATTTCTTGTTACACTTAACAGTCATCAATAAGCAGGGAACCACAGCAAGATAAGTTACAGGGAGGTCTAGTTGATGACTGTTAACTACCATTGGGTTTAGAAGGAATTCAAAATATGGACTATGCTCTGATCTCAGAGGGAAACATTTTTTCACTGGTTTCTACCTAAACCTGCCCCTGCATCTCTTTTAGGTACCAGTGAACCCACAGGTGACCAGACCCTAGGGCCACTCTGCAGCTCCATTCTTGCCTAGGAAACCTTTATTTTGAGGCTACAGGTATAGGATAAATTTAATTCCTAAGTCTGTAACCTAGGAAAAATTACAGTCTCCTTTCTGCCTCCCCAGTGTGATATCAATAGAAAACAAAGATCTCTGCCCATGGAATAAACCTGAAAGTCCTTTGCTGCATCCCTCGACGCCTGATCCTGAAACGCTGACTGGGGCGGCAAGGAAAACAGGGCTCTTGACGCATGGACACAGAAAATCCAGAGTCAGGTGCGCTGTGCCCACTCTGCTGGGGCCAAAACAACTAACAAAACCAACAGGAACCTCTGCATGTTATACGCAGCACTGGGGAGGGGGCGGCTGGTCTCAGTAGGAGGCATCTGTCGGCAAACACACTCACGCTGTAAACATTTGCGAGGGGGAAGCTACAATTGATAGTTTTCGTACACACTGGTCACTTGTTCCCACTTAGATCCTCAAGGAAGGCTTCACCATCTCTCTGAGCCTGACCCAATGAAGGCTTTTCCATTCCCATATGGCTGAGGAAATGGGAGTTCTTGACATGGCTTTGCCCATGTCAACAATATACATTCATTCAAGACTTCACTCACTCGGGGCTTCCTCTGCTCTCTACACTCTTTCCCTGGTACCACAGGGCCCTCCTAACCTCAGTGCTGACTTTACCTTCCCTTTAGCTGTCTCCAAACTTTCCAGGCTACGCTTTCATAAACCTTAGACACAAAGCAAACAGCTCCTTCAAACTGTTTTCCTGCCTCCTGACTCTGGTCCAAACTATTTGTCTTGCTCCCACCTTCATGACAACCATAATCCAAAGTGGAATCCACGGACCTACCAAGGGCAGTTCACCCTGTTCACAGATCCACGCAAGGCTGGTAGAGAGGGGCACACACTGACACCAGTCCAGTTCACTGTGTAGTGCCTGGCTAAGACGGGATGCTCCTGTGGAGGAGGCCCTGAGCACATGCATGGGGAAAAGCACAATTGTTGCAGAAAGACCTAAGAGGGAGCCTGCTTCTTTCTTCAGGCTCGTCAGAGCTTGCCATGATGCTGTAAGTGGGAACCAACATTGCTACTACACAAGGCATTTGACCACATTAGTACAAGGCTAACAACATGACCAGGTCTCCTGATGATGACCAGCCGGTCAAGTGATAGCCACATTTTCATTATCACGGGAACAGATTTAAGGGGGTTTGTTTTCTTAATTAGGAAATCTTAATTTCAGCACACACACACAAAATGCAGAAAGCTGCTAGCACTAATATATGGTATTTTTGAGGCATTTCCAGAGTCAGGGTCCCAAATCATTAGGCCATTTACCCATCCACCATTGTGACTTAGCTCCAGACCTGGTGGTAGAAAGGGAAAGGCAGTGATATGGGAGAAGTGGAAAGGCGGAGCCACAGCTTCCGTCTGAGGGGCTCAGGGGGAAGGAAAACCTGACTGAAGAGGAGAGGATGACAGTTGCCGTCTTCCTACCTTCTCTGGAGAGATACCTGCCCAGACTGGAAGCCCCACACCAAAGGAAGTGCAGCGGCTGGTAAGTGAGCTAAGGGGGCAGGGGTTTAGCTTTCCCAGGTTGTCCCTTCAGCTTGGTGTAGTGGGAACAGGTCCCAGCATAGCCTGACATCATCGGCCAGACCCATCAGGCTCCTGAATGGGGAGTCAGCAAGGGAGGTGGACATGAGAACAACTGTAGCCAGGGCTGAAGACTAGACCATCCATATGGTCTGGAACCATAGGAGAATAGCAACCAGACCCTCTAGTGGAGTTCAAAACACTTGAGCATTTTACTTCAAGAATCTAATGCTAACCGGATGTGGTAGTACACACCTATGGTCCCGGCACTCACAAACATGAGGTCAGAAACTTAAGGCCAACATAGTGAGTCCCGAGAAAGACCAAAACTTACTACTGATTTAATTCACTACAGACTGAAACTTAGCAAGACCTCATCTCAAAGTAAAGGGAGGGAATGGAGAGAGGAAACTAAATCAGTGTGTGTGTGTATGTGGGGGAGGGGGGACACTATTCAAATGTGAAACTCACGGAGGCTTCAAATGAAAGGGGTCCCCCTTGGTACCCAGTAAAGTAAGGGACTCTAGCGGAAGGTCAGGCCAATTAAAAGGAAAACCTGAAAGCAACGTTTTCTGCACATTCTGGGGTGCTAACAAAGCTGTAACCTTGCTACAGAGGTTCCCATCCCCTATGAACAAGCGAGAATCAATATTCTATCCTTTAATAGATGACATCAAAAATGTTTAGCAAGAAAGGAATCTGGGGTGAGCCTTGGCGAGCTGAGCACTGAGAAGCACCTCTGTGTTGGAGGCTTCCACTGTCTGCGGGAGATTTCCAACAGCATTGGTGCCACTCTCTTCTCTGAACGTCTTGACCAGGGCGTTCCCTGACGACAGAGAGGTAATGAATTCTTCTTCCAGAGCCTAAAATTATACAGTCCTTCTTATAGCAGGGCAGGAAAATAAACCAATAAAGGTGTGTGTGGAGGGACTACCCCATGAGTTAGCTCCATTTCTGTAGCTCAAGGAGAAGGTGTCCTGGCTTGAGAAAGAACACACACTGCAGGGCAAGTGAGTCTCAGAGACAGGTCCACTGGCTGGGGTCAAGAGTTTGTACAGAATCTAGTTTTATGTGTGGTATTCAGTATCTTTCCCCTGGGTATGGCAATATTCATTCCTTCAGTATAACTTAAAATTCTCCCCCTTTGTGTTGTTCTTTTGTTTTTTAATCCAATGCTTCAAAAGTCTCCTGTAGGCAATAGAAGTACAAGAAATTGAAGGAAGTTTCAGTCTAGTAATAATACTACCACCAATGGGAAGCAGCAGTCTCAGATAAAATATAAAAGTAAATACACAGCCTGGCCCAGGATTCCTAGGATCATGACCTTGGAGCTGTGCCAAGGCACTGAGCTACAGGTGGCAAAGTACCCAGCCGAGGATCACAGTATGGCTGGATAATTTGTAAAGTCAGGATTAAACACACAAGAAACGTATCGGGGAGAAAATGCGAAAGAAGCTGGAAGAGCCTGGGAGAAGACGAGAAGTAGGTTTGACTCCCATCAAAGGGAGAAGGAAGGATGGATGGACGACCTAACTGAAGTGCTATTCTAAAGGGGCCTCCCCAAGCTCCCCAGCGAGGCCTTAAACCAAGCCCTCATCATAAGGGTTGGCATCTACCAGGAGCAGCTAGATTCAGCCTCTCTGCCATGCCTTGGAACAATAGCCTTAGCTATCATGGAGCCAACTGTCCCCAACAGAACAGGGTCACAGTCCAAGCATGTGCCTGTGGTGAAAGATATGACAGCCAAATTCATTGCCATGATAGACAAGGTCCTCTTTTTTTTTTTTTTTTTTTTTTCAAAATTCCCAGTGAAAAGACCAAGAAGAATACACAGGGCAGTGATTGCTTTACCCACACCTTTCCAACTTCTAACTGGAAAATCAATCTCTGAAAAGTGTCCTTAGAAAAAAGAGTCCTAAATAATGCTTTCCCGGGAAACCAACATCACTGTAAAAGCTTCTCTGGCTTTTATAAGGCTCTCCCATGGGGAACCTAGATTTAAAATTGTGTATGTGCAGGTGTGTGTATACATGTGTGTATACACTAGCATGCACTCACAGGTTACAAAAGTAAAAAGGAGGTTCTTAAGGGAGGTGGGAAATAGAGAGGGTAATGGGATAGACTAACTGGAGGCAGAAGGAGGGGTGACTAATTGGGGGGAAAGGGGAACGAGCTAGAGGAGGGGATGGCAGTGGTGGGAGAGGAAGATGAGAATGGAGTCTAACAACCCATATGCAAAGAAGTCATAAGTGCAAAAATGCTAACCAAAATAACGCAAAAATGAGACAATTTTACAGATGAATAGAAATGTTAACACCCTCAAGTCCATTCTTTCATATCCTCTCTTGGCAAACTTGGGGAAGACCCTTCTGCTTAGGGAAGAACAGAGAGAAACATTGACATTCCTTGAAGGCAACAGTAAATCAGGAAAGTAAATGTCCCCCCAAGTCCCTATACATAGCCAACACAAGATGATAGAGAAATTTGCACAGCTAGACTTCCCATGAACTAACTGGGCACACTAACCCATGACTCATCCCAGGATGGGGTCAGAAGCCCCAGGAACTCAGCCGCATGCCATGCCCACCATCAACCAGACTGCACATTTCCTGAAAGTAATCAAGTCAGAAACTGACTTTTTGGCAGGAATCCCTAGTGGGAAATTGACTGCCAAATGCAAAAACAAGGGGTTCAGTGATTTAATTCAGCGTGGAAAACACAACCCATCCAATGGCAACCGACAAGGCCTTAAGCTCCTCCCAGGCTGAAGTGTTGGCTCCATGGGGCTCTGCTCTTGGGAACAATAATAAACGATGTATATAATCTAAGAGGTAATTGTCAGAACTCAAATGCATCCATTCTGAGTGGGAAGAGGAGGTCAGCAAGCCCCTGGTGCCTCTGGGGAGGGAAGTGTGCTCCTCTTCCAAAAGCAAAGCCATCAAAACCTGGCAACTCGACCCACACAAGGAGTCACACAGTGCAAGGTAAGCAACTGAGATTGCTACACACCAGGTAGCTTCAGAATTTCCACTACAGCCCACGAGGTTGGGTCAGTGTCCAGCCTTACTCAAAAAGCACCCCCCACACCCATATCCCCAGGGCCCACTAACAGAAGAAAGAGCTTGGGTCAATTTAACCTTAAACAGTGTTTAGAACTCTGGGGAAAAAGAAAATGGAGGTTGTTGGCCTCTTTAGCCCACTTAATCCTACCAGGAATCTCAGACGCTTATGTTTCCATTTAGAAAACAGGATAAAAAGACTCCATGTAGGTTTAAAAACCACACTTTACAAATTCATGCTGATATTCCAGGCCTTACCACTGAAAAGATGGTCCTCAAACTTCCCCATCTCCTGGAGTTTGCTAGGATCTCAGATGCACACGCTAAATCAGGGTCTTCACAGAACAAAACTCTTCAAAGAATTCTTTTAGACATAATGTTTGAGGAGCAGTACCTGAAAAAACACTTCTATCCGAGTAGAGAAGGTGTGTTGAAAGCATAAACTGAAACTAGAAAAATACTTCATGTGATGGAACAGGGCAGGGTCTGCATTACAGGACATTTGGGATTTCAAAGTATATATTCAAAGATCACACTCAGACTAGTACAGCCAATCACATGGCCCTCATTCACAAGCGTTCTAGGGACTTGAGTGTCAAGGTGGTGTGGTGGTGGCAGGAAATGGCAGAGGGACCCTGACCCAAGCAGATCGAGCTATTTCAATTCTCTAGCTCTGCCACTGCTGGTAATCTGGTACACACGGTTTGCTCTCTCCATGTCTTGACCTGTACAGCCTGGATAATGACACTCACCTTGCTAAGGCCCTCAGATGAGCAAATGACTGCCCAGCAGCAGGTAGGTGACAGATCAGACTCTCACCAGGGATGTTTTCCTGTTCTTTTGGGTCCTCTAGTGGCAGGTACTGAGAAGTTTATTCATAGCCAGACTGCCTAGACTTAGCCTCTTAGCCCCAGGTTCCATCTCTTCTCCATTCTCCTTGACAAACAGCGTGGGCAGAGCATCAGACTCCAAGGGAGAGGACATGAGGAACAAGGAAGGCAGGATGTCAGGCGGTTCCCAGGGGAATGTTGTGTTTCTTTTTCCTGCTTTTGTCCTTTTAGGAGAATTGGGTCTTGAAGGCAGACTTCTGTTGAGTGCTCACTGAGCTTTCAGGGCCCACAGTAATCCAAAGCTGAAGCCACAGCCTCACCCTTAATCCATTACCATGTGTGCTGTACACTCAAGGGTATGCAAGGGGTCCAGGAACTACTGAGCAGAAACAGGAATTGGGCTTCCTGAGTACATATTAGCTGCCACACACAACTTGTCCCCTTTGTGTGCTTACTTAAGTCCTCACACCAACCCTGAAAGTGAGTTTCTCTGTCCCCAGAGCAAAAAATGAACAACTAAGGCCAAATTAGGTCAGCGACCTACTCTATAACAGTGAACTATTTCCAAATTCAAGAGGCTAGGAACTCGCACCTTGCCCCATAGTTCTGAAGAGGGTGCCCCCAACTACCAGCATTAGCATCCTTGAAGCTTGTTAAAAAAGTACATGTTGGGCCCCAGTTCCCTCCACCCTGTGGGGTAAGCCCACCGTCCACTTTAACAAGCCCTACAGGTATTTGCAATGTCCAGTCAAAGCAGCTACTCTAATCCAGCTTCAATTGTTATGGTTAAGACAATAAGGTTCACCACACACAAAAATGCCTTTGTAATGGGTATGTTAAGTGACTTGATTTAATCATTTTCAATGTTACATATCAAAATCTGTTCTGTTTTTTTGTTTTCCAAATATGCCATCATATAAAACTGAAAGGAAAGAAAAAACTCAAAGGAGAGAAAACAGAGGCTAAAAAAGATGAAATCAGCCACTGGTAAGAGAATTGGAACTAAAATCCAATACAGATATGCCTAATATTTAACCTGCCTAACTAGGTACCTGACAGTGCCTGTTTTGAGATGATGGAGACTACATCCCTCAGCACAAGTAAGAGATAAACCATGGCACTTACCAGAGACAGTTAGGACCTGGATTTGAACAAGACAGAACACTGCTTCCCTTCAAGCCCTGGCACTTTCTACACAAGACTATGCTGAACTGTCTGCCCCAAGACTCTGAGCATCTGTCCTTCAGCATCCAGCAGAGAAGGATAAGAGGAGGGTGCCAGGGATGGATTTAGACCTGAGATGGCTTTTGCACACCTCAGCTAGTAATATACAATCTAGAGGGAGGAAGGCTGGTCCATTCATATTCCAGAATCTTACTTTCTAAGTCTGAATGTCAAAGTCTTACTTTCAGCCCGACACATTCTGTCATTACTGTTAACTGATCATGTTGACCTTCAGAGGCAGTCCCTGGCTGTTTGCAGGAAAGGCTTGAAGTGGTAGTTCTAGGAACTTTTCTTGAAGCTGAATTGCAATTATGAGCATCCTTTCAATGATCTAGTTATTTAAGATGAGATTCCAAGGACTTATAATCAATAAGGCCTACTACCTTATAATCAATAGGACCTGCCTACTACCATTAGTGATAGCCAACTCCCAAACAAGCATTCCTACTAGTTTGTATTTGAATTCAGTCCAAATCATAGGCCCCACCTCTCTGGGACAGTTTCTTCTCCTCTGCAATAGTGTCATTGTTACTTTTCTATTGGTGTGATAAAATACCATGACCAAGGCAACTTACAAAAGACAGCATTTAATTTGGCTTATGGATTCAGAGGGTTAGAGTCCATGATGGTGGAATAAAGGGAAAGCTGAGACCTCACATATTAATTCACAACCATAGGATAGAGAGACCATAGGAATGGCATGTCTTTTTAAACCTTAAAACCCACCCCCAATGACACACCTCCTCCAGCAAGGCCACACCTCCTCCAACAAGACCATATCTCCTAATCTTTCCCAAACAGTTCCACCCACTGGGAACCAAGTATTCAAATAAATGATCCTATTGGGTCTATTCTCATTCAAACCACCACAAGTGGGCAGCATCTTTTGGGTTGTAAGCTTAAAGCAGAAATATGTCCCCTCTCTAGTGAGAATTCACTCTACACACTCGGGAAAAATAAGGGAAAAGCTCTTCCATAATAGCACCATCTGGCTCTGGCCAATGACCAAAGGGAAGATTTCAAAGATCTCACCAACTTCTATACACCATAGGCTTATGATTCCACATATGCAAATCTGGCCACTTAAGTAGATAAGAAATTTACACACAAAAGGTGTTGCCAGAATTGTTTTTAAATATACCAGTGTTGCTCTTTTTTGAATAGTTATTACCAAGGATCATCTTACCCACCTGGCAGAATTATGCCTTTCTTAAAAAGAGCACCAGGGGCTTTATTGCAGAGCAGGGCTTAACATGGTTGTCTCCCTGCACTGCCCCCTTGAGTTGTCTATTATAGGCATGTTCTCTGATAGAGAAATGGATCTAATGGCTGGTTATAAGTCAGGACATAGCCTAATGGCTGGTTAATCCTGATGAAAATTTATATCCTAGTAGCCTAAATATTGCTTATCTCTAACAGGTCTGGTTAGCAAACTAGTATCTTCGGGGTATTTTGGAGACAGAGCTTCCTTAGCTAAATTCTACTTGGTGTGGCTTAATGTCTTCTAAGCAAGTCTATCAAGAAATCCTTTGTAACATTAATTCTGTGTTTTAAGTTTCCTCTTCACCAGAGTCATGGTGACAGTATGTGCATATTTGTTATTGTAACAGCAAGCCTGGGAGAAACTAAAACATATGAACTTTTCTGAAATAATTCCTACTATTCATAAATGCATGAATTCATCCTATCTTGGAAATGAAATATAGAATCTGACTTTACACCACACCATCCTGTCTGTCTAGAAAGAATTATTTGAATGAACATATTATGCAAATATTAAGCGGGCACTCACTCTCTTATTTGCTCCTTTTCAGCAAATAAGACCTTCCAGAACCTCAGGTAAGAACTCTCAACTGTGTGTGTTTCCCTGAAGGTTAAAATTATATGAATAAGCTGGGCAGTGGTGGTACACACCTTTAATCCCATCACTCAGGAGGCAGAGCCAGGCAGATCTCTGTGAGTTTGAGGCCAGCCTGGTCTACAGACACCAAAACTACACACTGAGAAACCCTATCTTGAAAAAAAAAAAACTATATGAATAAAGGAGCCCACAGAGATTGAACGGACAACCAGGGAGAGTGCATGATGGAACTGACCTAGGCCCTCTGCATATGTTACAGTTGTGTAGCTTGGTCTTCTTGTGGGACTCCTAACAGTGAGAGCAGGGGCTGTCTCTGACTCTGTTGCCTGCTTGTGGACCCATTCCGCCTACCAGATTGCCTCACCCAGCCTTAATAGAAGAGGAGGTGCCTAGTCTCAGTGCAACTTGATATGCCATGGCTGGATGATATCCATAGGAGGCCCCCTCTTTTCTGAAGAGAAACAGAGGAGGAATGGAAGGGGAAAGAGTGGAGGTGGAGAGATACTGGGAGAAGAGGAGGGAGGGGAACTTTGGTTGGAATATAAAAACAAACAAATAACTATGTGAAGATAAGCCACATTTTCTCCTAGGTCACAGACATTGTGAAGGAACAAGTCTCAGGTTTCCAAGGCATGAATACTCCTACAAGCATTATTTAAAATATATCTATAGTTCCTTCTTTTCTTTGAAATTCAAAAATCATTTAAAAAAAGTGGAGTGGCATTATCAACAGGATAACATGATACTGCCTAATTACTAATTGATAAATAAGCTGAGTATTTTGAGTATGCTTGATAATTTATGTGCAAAAAAACTGATCCTGATGCCCCCAGGTAACAACTGCACAAGGGAGTATGTTCCACGTAACATCATCACAGCAGTCAACCATCTTTTGAAGAATTGTTGTAGAATAGCATACAGGGCACCAATAAATGATTGGCTAATGCCGGTGGCTTTCTAGCCTCAACTGATACAAAGGTGCAATATTGTGTCCTCCAGTCCTTTGCTACTGTGCCAAGTTTCACAAAGTACCAGAAAGAAGTCCCAACCTTAATAATTTATCACCAATCTCTTTCAGGAATGAAGACATTGGCACAGACTACAACCAGCAAATCAAGCAAAGGAGCCGTCAACCAATAGACACTCCCTATTTCAAAGCTCTGCAGGAACTACATTTATTTAAAAGGAATGACAAGAAGAATGGCTGATGAAGATGGACACACAGATCAGATGGACCTTCTGGGAGAGTAACCCTTCAGCTGGTAAGGAAAGAAGCAATAAGCCTGTTGTGAGATGGAGGACGTGGTTATGATATACCATATATGAGCAAATAGACTCCAAGGCAAGACCACATGATCAAAGGAAGCCAATCAATGTCCGCTCTTTATTGCTGTCATTTGCAGAGAAATGCAGTCTCACAGGGAGAGTTTCTCCTTCATTCCAAACCTCAGGACGCAATAACCAAACCCTCTATTTGGAATAAGACAATCATTTGCCCGCGGTTCTTGTCTCTGCTGTGTAGCCATCGTGCTGCAGAAAGAAATCCAAACAAAACCTCTATTCACACTTCTGTTCAGACTCATCTATAATTCAGTCTACATAAGACCCTGCACACAATGAACCGGCTCTAAGCCATCACACACACTACCTCTATGCAAAAGACAGCTCGTTTAAAAACCATCTCATGGAGTCTAAAAGTTGCCTGGAGTGAAGTTCATGTGTTCCACTCGCTTTTTGGAGAACAGGACAATTTATGGTGACAAGAAAAGTGGGACCAGAAAAGTTACTGTAACAGAAAGGAGGTGGGGAAAGGGAGCTGGAAGAATTAAGAAATCTCAATTTCTGACACTAGTAGCACTGGACGTTTCAAGGCCCATTCATAAAAAAGGAAATCCTTTTTTCATAACACATTCATACCCAGATTAACTTTTATTAAAATGGATGAGAAGATAAGAGATAGCATTGTAATAAAAAAAAACGGAGCATACAGTTAAAAGAAAATGAAACAAGCCTTTCCAGGGAGATGCCAGGCGAAGGGAACAGGAGCAGAGCAGCCAGCCATCAGGAGGAACAACGCAAGATTGCATGTCATTTCCCTCTCACAAGTAGAAACTTCCCCCAAGCAAGAAACAGCAAAGACACGAGGCTGAATGAATCCCACCACACGCTTTATCTCTGTGCATTTATCTGGATGCATTACTGTCCTTTGAAGCAAAAGCATCATTAACTCAATTCAAGCTACCGACATCACTGAGTCCCAAGCGTCAGCACTGAAATGCTGACTACCAGCAAAATGAATTACCAGCAGAAATGAACCACATTTGGGCAATCTACCTAGAAGTCCAGCTAGCATTCCAACAATCCTTCATCAATGCTAATTTATACAGCACAGAGAAACAGTCATTTGCTGCCCCCAGAGTGGCCATCCAAGTGGACTGAGACAACTCTCAAAACCATTAAAAAGGAACAAACTGGATTCTCATCCACCAAACCTGAAGGATGTTTTCACCAAAGCTTCTGGGCTATCCAGCTGTGGCAATTCATCTGCCAGAATTTCCTCTGGGGGTCGAGTGTCCTGAACAATTGTTGGCCGTGGCTTCTCCTTGACATTCCCAGTGAGCCCATCAATGAGAGAGTTCCACAGACAGTTTTGTGACTTAGACCCTAAGGATGAAAGAGAAATGCACAAGTGAGTCACAGCTAACTGTGTTTCCTTCATCCCCACTCAATATGCAAAGGCAGAGCAGGAGATTTAGACATCTCTTATCATCACCTACATCACAGGGCTGCATAAGATACCTGGCAGGCCCTTGACCTTGATATCCTCTCTATGCTAATTCCCTGCCGGATTCCACCCTCCTGAATGCTTAAGGGAAGTTCCTTGTCTGTGTATCCTGCATAATGGGCATTGACAGCTTAGATGCAAGATTGTAAAACATCAGTAACGAACTTCTGCCCTCTGGGGTTCTCTCATTGCACTGTAAGCCTATATTTAAGACCTCCTCCCTCCTTCAATAAACGACATTCAGAAAAAAAAAACTGGCAGGCAATCTGTGGATAAATCAGAGATATTTCTCATTGATATGCATAAAACAGGCTAGCAATAGATATACAGAATTACAGTCAGCCATCATGGGCATCCTGTCTCAGTGCAGAGGGATCAGCTTCACATGTTGGGTAGTATCACATGTATCATGAAGATGTCTACTCAATAATAGTACTACCATTTAGAGAACACAAAAATATCCAGATACAATCTCCTCTGTGAGATCAACTTGCCTGAAACCAAGTTTTGACACACCATTCTAAGGAAATACCCATCCTGAGAACAGCCATGTCTAGGGACTACAACTCACAATCAAGCTGTATGATTCTTCTGCAACATCAAGATTTGAGAAAGGCTATTTTGCATATTTATTGACATGTCAGACATGTAAGCTAAGTGTAAAAGGTGAGCATCAGATGGAAATGATGTTGCAATTGTAGAGTTGGAGTAGCCAAAAGATTAAGGTCAATATCAACATGCCAGTGTGTGACAATACATTATGATAAAAATATCTCTTACATTCAAAGAGACTGGAACTTTCTGACCTCATAGTCAGAATTAATAATACATCTTGAGGCCACTTAAGATTGATTTACTGGTATACCTAGCCTGTTGTTTAACTTGCCTTTGAGAGAAAAAAAATATAATAACCAACCTTACTTGCCTTGGATTTCCCATGTAATCAACTTTTCCAGCCTAAAGCATGATTGTGATCTTAAGTTAGCTACTCTTTCACGCCCCTGTCTCAGAGCATTATATATATATATATATATATATATATGTCATGATAATCATTTTCTGGAAACAGAAAATAAAATTAAAGCAACCTTATAAAATTAATATCCATCATAAATGTTGGCTGCAGCATAAGAATATTGCCAGATAAACAAATGATATTTATAATACTATTTGTTATCTGGGTCATTTGGGGTCAATTAGAGTCAGTGACCGAATCTTTTGCAAAATTCTATTAAAGATTTCTCTAAACTATTCTTTATTCCTTCCCTGATGTGATAACTTTTTGTGCTGTTTAATTTAAGAGAAAACAAAACCCTTTGCTAGAGACACACACATGGGTACACTCAGGCACAAACAGACCCAGAGCCAGGAACAGATAGATCCACAAGATAGCATTGAGGCAGGCATAGATTCAGACTTATACAATGGAACAACAGAACACACACACACACACACACACACACACACACACACACACACGCGCGCGCGCGCGCGTGGGCGGGCGAGTGGGGGGGGGGAGGGGGGAGATGGGGGAGTCAAATCTGGGTTCACTCTTGGTTAAATTATACCAAAGGGAAGTGCTTAATCATTTCTTTTCAATAATGCAACAGTGACACGTTATTTGTGACTGAGTTTATTATTAATGCATTCAACCCAATGCACTAACAGAGCATAGCCCTGGGAGGATATGATAAAAATGTTTCTCTGAGTCTTCTAGATCTTCCAAAACAACATGGAATCCCTCCCTATTAAGCATGAATGTAGCTTCTGGAAACTGTGCTTTGACATCTGCTCAACTTGCGCATGCTCAACCCAGCTAACTTTATTATGTTCCTTGGCCTCCTGCCCCTTTCTCATTCCTGAGCACCAAGGATCACCCAACTCCTTCTTTATTGGGCTTTCACATTCCTGAACTCTATTCACTGTCCTAATAACCCCAAGTCCCTAATGACCCAGGGGATGGGTCACATGGAGTTAAATCTAAGCAACCTTCTTCTCCAAAGACCATAGAAATCATTCAGTCTGGTCAACCCTGTGTCTGCTTCCCTGATCTCCCTTGTTCCTCCATTGAAACTCAAATCATGTCTCCTACTCAGAACCCCCTCCTTCTGTCCCATTATCCATTGCTTCTCCATATGGCCACACTAGGATCTATAACAACTGTCTTTACAATGGCAGTTCTCTCCTAATCTGTTGATTGCATCATTCTGAAACAATAAATAAAAACTGTTGAAACACATAGTCTAGTCATAGGGTAAACATCGGACATCTGAGTTGAGGAGGCTTTTTACAAAATACCTGAGTAGTACTCTTTAAAACTATCATAGCTGTATAGCACAGAAATTACCATTGCCAAAAGGAGCCTAAGAGACATAGTTAAGTGCAATGTAATGCTGTTAAGACATGTAATGCTGTGTCCCAAATGGGATCTGGAAGCTTCAGATATAATACTATGCAAAAGCCAAAGTAAATTGAGCACTATTTGGACTTCAGTTAATAATACATGTCAATATTGATTCATTGTTTTTAACAAATATATATCATACTAATGTAAGAGGCTAATAGCAGATGAAGCTCATAGTGGGTTCTTTCTGCAAATTTAAAACTGTTTTAAGATTAAAATTATTATAAAACAAAGAGTAAATAATTAAAATAATAACTTCATGAAAGAAACCTTTCAGGAAATTTAGATTTTCTTCATTTATTTTATCTGAGAGCAGGGCCCTTACAAAATGACCACTGGCTCATACTGGTTATTCTCTTCCCAGAAGAAAGATTTTTTATTTTTGCACCAAGACACTGTGAGGTAGTATAGCCTTGCTTCAGTGGAATTGCATTTATCTGAGGAGGCTTGGCTTTTAACACTGCACCCATGCAGAGGGAATGCCTCTCTAATTCAACAAAGGCTCTTGATGAAGCATGGGTAATGTACAGGGACAAGTCTGAGATAACACCAGCTACACCCATATATGTGACAGGAAGGTAGAGAATAGGCATGTATGCACATAGAGATACTTAATTTTTCGAAGACCCAGTCACCTGCAGCTCATCACAGAAGAAATACTGGCTTGCTATGCCTGAAGGATGGTTCTGCATGAAGGTCAAAAGAATGTCACCCATTTGAGGGAAAGCGCCTCATAAGGCTCCCTGAACCTTCATCAAGGACACCCGTGACAGCAAACAGCTCTATTAATGACCATCGCCATCCATGACGTTCCCCTTGGATTGTTCATCCAAACTGCTTTTACATCAATCAAGAGCACATTAGGAACAGGAAACAGACTCACAAGCCCCTGAACACAGGACAGTTTTGAAGCCCTAACCATATAGTTTAATATGATCTGGTCTTATTAATGAAGTCTGGTTCTATGTTAATTATATGTTAATGAAGTTCTGGTTCCAGGAGAAAAAACAAGAACAGCAGCTGCTACATAAAGGTCTTACAATCAACTTCCTGGGCATTTCTCTCCATTCCTTCATTTTCTCATTCAATAAACATGCATTAAATTTCATCAGTGTGCCAGGTCCCATTCCAGATCCTAACATGGAGAGATGAATGAGGAGTTAGGGATGTGGAAGGAATCATCTCTGTAGCTCTGACTACTAACAATAGACAGCAATATACCATAGCTAGGGAGAAAACCAGGTGTGACAGGAGCCCAAAGAAGGCTCACCCACTCAGCCTCCGGGACCTGGGGAGAGGCATACATAGGATAGGACATGAGTCTAAAGCCAGCCAATAGGAAAGAACACTTACAACAGCTCAAAGACACAACAGAGCCACCCACTGGGGCAGGAACAGTGACAGAGGAGTACTTTCTAGAAGAAAATCCCAAGCTTACTGGACCAACTGAAGAGGGATTTGTGCCTGTGCCCCCGGTACTTTGACACTGTGCTGAAACATGTCAGAGTTCTGTGACGGATGCTTCAGAACACACGGAAAACCTCAGGTTCTCCCCCGCCGTCAAGACAATGTGAAAATGCTAGAACACAAGGCAGCTACATCTGGTTCAGGCGTCAGCCAGTCTTGGGAAAGGTGAGTTGGCTTTCCCCTGGTCTTCATTTCCATCCCCTCCACAAACACTGTCAGGGAAAACTATTAGTCTTTGAAATGAGCAGTTTTGTGGGTATCCTGTGTAGCTCACCCAGCCCAAGTTATCACCGTTTTCATCATCTTGAGCCTACTTTATAGCCCTGAAATTAAAGAAAACAGATGGGGAACATGATTTTTTTGCCTACAGAAAAAGAACCTTATCAAGTGAAATACAACTAATTACTTCCTTGCAGATACTGACAAGTCTTGACAGTTTTATGTTATTAAGCAAATTCATTTCTGCTTTCCTGGTGGCCTTAATTATCTGTCTGCCTTAGGATTCTTCTCTGTGCTGGATACTTACCTCATTACTATGACAGAATGCCTGATATAAAGAACTTAAGGTAGAAAAGACTGATTTTGGCTCATGGTATTGTAGGTCTCATTCATCGTGGCACGGAAGGTGTGGGAAAAAAGAATTTATGTCAGACAGAAAGATGAGAAGGTGAGATATAGGAAGAGACCAGGGCAAGATCTCAGGGACATATGCCTAGTGGCTAATTCCTCCAACAAAGGCCCACCTTCTTTCATATGTTGAATAATGCCATCATATTATCTATCAGAAGATCCATTGCCTCAAATCCCTATGGTTTAATTGTTTCTGGAAACACCCCACAGGCACACCCAGAAGTGTATTTCACTCATGTTCTAGGCGTCTATCAATCTGATCAAATTGACAATCAAGATGAAGCTTTGCATCTTCCAAACTATTGTAATGTTTTCCTGGTTTCTTTAACAATTAAATAAACCCATCGATGCATGCTTACTATATATATATCTTAAGAAATTAGCCTTGAGCAACTCCAAGGAGCCATGTTATCCGTGGCTAACATCTGCTGCCCCACCTTGAGGAATTCTTCTCTGATTAGGCTAACACCACCTACTGGCCACTTGGATTACCTGCAATAGTTCATATACTAGACATCTATGCTACAGAATAATATCCCCCAAAAGAAATAACTCTATATGCTGGTAAGGAATAAATTTCAAAATATATTTAAGAAGGGGCAGTGTGCATTAAAATTTATATGCTATTCTTTCTCTAGTAAGAAACAAAAAGAAATATTTTTACAAAAAGCCCCCCCAAAAAAGGACAAAAACTATGAAAATTACTATCTATAGTGGATGGAATAGGAATAGGGAGATTAGGCTAGATATGAGGAAATGACTTCACATTTGTAAATATTTTACACTGTTGGACTGTGTAAATGTTTAATATTAAAAATAAATGAAAATGTAAAGTATATAAACAGAAACATGAATCTAACTATATGTCAAATTAATGATAGTTATAATCGAATATAGAGTGAACTATTATCTTCTGAAAATTATAGAACTATGCATCTTTAAAGGAATTTTAAAGTCTTTGTGGCACTGGGAATTGAACCCAAGACTTTATACATGCTAGGCCAGAAGCCTACTACTAGGTTACTCCACCAGGCCTAAGAGATCAGTTCTAAGGATATGTGCCCACACACACACTGGAAAAAATTCTTAGACTTGGTGGTACTCATAAGACAATAATCTTAAATTACATCACATGTAGGCTACAGAAAATTAGCAACTCCAATGAGGATGTTGGAAATCAGAGCTTTTATTTAGGAAGGAAAATCACATTAAAAAAAAAATTGGTGAAGGAAGAGAAGAGGCACATGGCTCTCCGTATGAATACATGATCATATTCAGTAGAAACTGAGAACATGTTTGATGAATGAACTATTATTCCAAACTGGGAAAAACATGAAAATAAAAAGTGAGAAATGTGAGCAAAATTGGTTTCAATTTTTTAAGTAAAAAAAAATGTACCACAGGCAACAGAGTGGAAAAGAATCAGAGATGGTCAGATACAATACAAGAAAGACAGTAAGAAAAGGACCAAGGATGGCAAATTACTTCCAGCACAGCAAGAGTAGAACCTGTGATGGCCAGATGCAGGAGGACTCCAGGGCAGAATCCTACCTCATACAAAGAAATAAGGCCTTTTGAGTCCACTCATATAGGCCTATGGGATGGTTTCCACAGGACCAAAGAATCCCTAGGGTAGAAATAGGGCCCTGAGGCAGCATACAAATCTTGAATTGCTTCTAACATGTGACTTAGGTCCAGTTTCCTTTTTAGAAAGTGGATGGGCAGGAGCAGCTTCTTGGGAAGTGATCTCAGGAAGCAGCAGAAGGCAGTGAGAATAAACCATGGAATGAGAATGAAGCAAAGACAGATGCATCAGGGAGTTGCCATCATTGTGGGAATTTTCAACAGGCTTGTAGTTTTCAAAAACAATATTTTAACATCTGCCCTATATTCATGTATCGGATATGTCTCTTCCAGACAACTCAATAATATCCCTGAGTTGCCCTATCTTAGTCTACTGCCTCAGTTGTTACCTAACCCTGAAAGAGAAGTCCTCCTATCTGGGTGTGCTTTTCAAACAGAAGCCAAGAAATCCAGAACTGGTATTCCCCAACCAACTCCCATATTAGTCTCATACAGTCAGGGTAACTATTATCTAGCCCTATTCAAAGGCCAGATACTGAACAGCTAGGAGCATCTTTGATATCCTAGAACCCATTTCAGACAGGCCAGTCTAAGTCTGTTTTTCCTGCCTTGCCTGTTCCTTCCCAGCAAAGCACAATGACACTCTTATGCCAGGATCTGCATCTTCCTTGGCCACATGACCAACCCCAACACTCCCTGAGTGGTCCCAGACAACGAGATCCCCTCCTGTCTTCTCATGGTATCTGTGTGCCTAGCTACCTTCGATGTCAGTCCTCTGCTGACCTCTTGAGTTAAACAATAACATATTCAAATGTAGAAAAATAGGACAAGTAGGGCTAGATTCTAGAAAGATCTTCAGAGGAGCTGTCATTAATTTTCTGAATTATTTCAGTGAGAAACGGGAGAAGCAGCATCTTCCTCCAGGCTGCCATTGCCTGTGGGCAGGGGAGCCACTTGGGTAATTCCCTGGCTTTCTTGGTTCTGTCCACACGTGAGCATGGGATAACTCCTTCATGGGTCAAGAATCTCTAGAGCAAACACCGAAAGACAAATGCAGGCAGAGATTAAAACCAGGGCCCAGCAGAAGCAAAGCCAGGCCTAGTACAGAGTGTCCACAGTTTTGCATCCCAGAATATAGTCAGAATCCCCTGTCCCCTGATCTTCCCTAGGAGCACAGTGGGTCTCTGCACTGCTTCATCCCAGCTCAAGCTGGTGGGAACCTTTTGGATGACTGAGAAAGTGGACACGAACTGCTCCTCAGTCACGAACGTGGACAGAATAGTCTCCAGGGGCACTGCACAGCCTTCTCTGACGAAATGAAAACTAAAACTTCCCCCACTCTGATTTATTTTTAAACTGATTTTGAAAGCATGAAATGCTTCTGACTAAATAGAGACAAAATACAGAAACAGAATCACATGGGTCTTTTCCAATAATATCAAAAGCCCCATGAGGGAAATCATAGGTAAACTAAACCTTCAGGATACCAAAAATAATGTGGCTCAGGTGCAGGAGGCAAGCAGCTCTGCTGGGCCCACTCCATCTCATCTGCTCCTCCTGCCTCCGAAGCCAGCTGTGTGCTCCTCCGACCTGTCCAACTCAGGACCTACCCATTCTCCTGCTCTCTCCTCTCTGTCCCTGCTATAAATCCTTTCCCTTACTTCACAATGACAATTTTTTGTCTATCCCATAACCCTTCCAGACTAATTGTAAATCCACTTGATTCATAAACTCCATTAGCAGTTGTCTGTAGCCTTAAGCACAGCATGAGAAGGAGCAGTCACATTCCAATGTGACACCATCCAGTACTCACTATACACTGAGAAGTGCTATGATATCTGATGAGAACGGCCTTAGTAACTATTGGACTAATGTGTCTTCAAGTCCCGTTGAACATTAGCACATTAAGTCTCCAGGAGATTGAATAACATGGATCATAGAGTGAGGGGAAAAAAAAGCAGATCACTTTAACCAAAATTCTCACTTTCCTCATTCCGGGTTCTGGGTGATACATCACGCTCTTTATACTTTCACATAAGAGCAAACACAGATACACAATGTAGCTTAAGAAGAATGGTCCGTGTTCCAGAAAGTCTTTTACACAGGAAACAAGATTCACTGGGGGAGATCCTGGTCTCGGGCCTTGAGGAAGCAGTTTGTAGCTTTAGGGAAGGGAGCTCAGCTACCAGGAGGAGGAACCACGCAAGGTAAGTTTAATGGGCTGAGGAAAGACAAGGGTACAAGCAAATGAGAGGAATGTAAATCAGAAGTCAGCGCAGATTCCTTTTGTACTGTGCCTCAGGGAGGCAGCCTAATAAACTGTCGGCAGGAGGAGCCCAAGGTGATATGGTGATTCTATTTCACCCTGACAAGTGACTTATCAACTTGTTCTGGGTTTTTAAAAAAAATGTATAAAATCTTGGCTGGCAGAGGCTGAGAATTTAGAGTCTTGCAAAGCAGGGAGCAGGGAGGAGATTTAATTCTCCAGAAAGAGAGCGAAAAATGTCTCAGTGGTTCCCAGAGTGTCTGCGGCATGATTTTGTATCCATCCTTCCCCTGAGATGAGGTTCTTCTCTGGGATTTTACTCGCTAAGATTAAAGGGATGGTGCAGAGAGAAGGGAAAAGGAACAGTATGACAGAGTTGAGCCACTGACGCTATTAAATTCCTACGGGTCTGTCTAGAAGTCTATAACACCTGGAATATCCCCCCAGCAAATTCCCTACTGGGCTTTATTTTTTTTTTAAATCAATTTAAGTAAGTATACAAAGAAAAGAGCTTTCTATGGCGTCTGCATGTTTTGTTCTCATCTGTCCCCCTCCCCACTGACCTCCCCATCCCCTGCACCCCTCTTGCTGGGACCTTGCCTTACTCCCTAATCAGCTTCCTCCGCTGTCCCCTCACACATATCCCAGCATTCCATTACCTCCCTGTACAGCCCTTGCCCTTAAGATCTCTTCATCCCTTGTTATATTCTCCTTTTTAGTTTCATGACATCCCCCCAACACACATGTATGCACACACACTAAAATCTAGGCTCCATATGACAGAAACATATGGCATTTGTCTTTCAGTATGAATTTTTTTATTATAATAATGACTTCTAGTTCCATTATACTTTTTAAAGAATGAGGATTTTGTTTTTCTTTACATTTTCATAAAATCCTAGTGTGTATAGATTCCACACTTTATCCATTTTCTATTGATGGACATCTAGAAGGAACCATATACAACTATAGGGTGGTTCTGTTTACCAGTTATAGTGGATCTTGCAACAATCAACATGGATACACAAATATCTCTGGAGCGGGGAGCAGTGGGACACGGGTGCTATGAAAGAAGGGAGCAGGAAGAGCAGAGATGGAGTGTTATAAAGCATAGCCTCATGGCCATGCAGAGCTCCTACATTGTCCTCAAAGTCTATTTACAGATTAATCTGATGCAGCAGATCATTAGACAGTGAGCCCATCAGTTCTAAGAGGAAAATTCGTGATGGTTCTTTATCCATATAAAAACAATGAGCCTATTCAACAGAGTAGTGATGCAGACAAGATTAAAGGGCCATTGTTTCCAATAGCATTCTAAAACTCTATTGGACAGACATCTGATGATGTTAGTGAATTAATATGAGGGCATTGGTTAGATGAATAGTTGAGAGTTACATGAGAGCATTTTAAAAGTTTTCTACAGTTTATATTTTCACTAATTCAGACACTCATACCCCCAACATTTAGGGAAATTTTTTTTAATGCATAACTACCTTGAAACAAGTTAGTGTCTGCAAAGCATGCAGATATTCATGATTCACCATCTGCTAGATGACTCATATGTAAATCTACCTACTATTCCTTTGGGACATTTCAGGGTTGATGTTTAACTTCGTTATAAAAACTTGGTGGGAATGAATTCAGAGCTAAAGTACATACAAAAGAACTGTGAATACTCAGAAAAATATGACACACTAACCTTTAACCTTAAACAATGTGTGTTCTGTGGTCAAAAATAAATGTGTTAGAAACCAATTGCTTGGAAATACACTAGAATAGAGAACTTTTTCCCCTTTGCGCCCAAATTATACATTACTGGTAATAAAATAAATAGAGTAGGTCATCCGCTGGCAATAAGCTACTTAGGGAAAAGAATTGTGACTTACTCATCTTTACTACCTCTAAGCCCAAGGTTGACTCTCAAGGTTAAGTTTTTATCTGTTTCTAAGCTGCCTGCTGCATCTCAGATTGTAGGCACCACATGAAAATTTTGTATGAACGTCTCATTAGCCTTGTCTTTCTCCCCAGCAGCTTCCATTATGTTGGGTGTGCTTCTAATTTCCGACTCATGTAGCTCCCCCCTTGTCCTGCTTTCCTACCTGCTCTGTTGGATTAGGAAACCGACCTCCACAAGATTTTGGAAACCGACCTCCACAAGATTTATTGACTTGGAAGACAGACCATTTGTGGTGGTTTGAAATAAAATGGCCCCCAAAGTGAGTGGCACTGTTAAGAGGTGTGGCCTTGTTGGAGTAGGTGTGGCCTTATTGGAGGAAGTGTGTCACGGTGGGGGGGGGTGGGCTTTGAGGTCTCCCAGTGAGACAGTGCACATCCTATTGCTTGTGGATCAAAATATACAACTCTCAGCTCCTTCTCCAGCACCATGTCTGCTTACATAGCACCATGTCCCACCATGAAGATAATGGACTAAACCTCTGAAATTGTAAGCTCCATTCCCCAATTAAATGTTTCCCTTTATAAGAGTTGCTGTGGTCATGATATTTCTTCACAGCAATAGAAAACCTAACTAAGACACTGTTCCTTAAGAACCCTAAGAGCTGCACCTGCAAATATAAGGATTTCAACAGATCCCTCAACCCCATGAGATGGCCAAGGAGCTGTTCACAGCTCAGTCTATGCAAGATGGGGCAACTCTGCCACTGGGCTCCAATGCAAGTTTAGCCAAGACCTAATATATACCAATGACTTACAGCAATAAGTCATGCGGTTGTTTTATTGCTGTGTCCATGTAGCTTGTCTACAGATACCCAATAGTCCAGTACAACTTGTTGAAAAGGCCATATTCCCTCCACTGAATTGCTCTTGCAGTGTTGTTGAAAATGTTAGGTGTGTCCCTATGAGTCCATTTCTGGCTTTGCCATTCTATTTGGCTGACTTGTGGATTTCACCACTCGGTCTTGATTATTATGTCTTGAAATCAAATAGACTAGTCCTTAAGTCATTTTCAAAATTGTTTGACTTTCTGGTTTTGTTTATTTTTCTATATACATCACAGAATATATAAAACTCTATATTTATATAAAATCTTGATAGTATTTTGGTGGGAACTGTGTTAAATCTGGATATCAATACAGAAACAGCTAATGTTTTTAATATGTTGTATCTTTCCATCTATAAGCACATCATGGTAATGAACCATGTAACAGTTTGGTGAACAACAGACTGTATATACAACGGCAGTCCCAGGATGTCATACCATAATGGCATCATTGTGTACATATCTCCCAGGTACGTGTTCACACGAAGACAAATCACCTAGCAGTGTGTTTCTAGACTATGTCCCCATAATTAAGAGGTGAATTATCTGATGTCTTGCACTTTGCATTGCTAGGATTCCTCTCATGAGTACTGCAGTGTCGGTATAAGTCTTGGGTCTACATCTTTGCATCTGACCTAGTTAGAGTACTTATAAACATCATTGTCTCATTTTTTCTATCTAGTATACAGTAATACAATGAGTTTGCATGTTTATCTTGTACAATACAACATTACTGAACTCACTTTTTAGCTGTTGAACTTTGGATAGATTCTTTGGTGTTTTCTACATAGAAGCAATAGTGTCATTTGTAAGTGGGAGATTTCTATTTCTTCCTTTCTGATAGGCTTTCTAAATTTGTTATACATCCATTGAGGCACCAGCTAGAACTTTTAAAAGAATTTTGAACAGTGATGGTATGATATGACATACTTGCTTTGTTCCCAGTTGTAGGGGAAAGCATCCATCTTTTTTTTCTTCAGTTAACTGTAGAGGTTCTCTTTCTACATACTCTTTATCTAACCAATAGACCACCCTAAAATCTGAGATTATGTTTACTACGGGGAGTTGCTGAGTGGTTCTCAGTGTTCTTTCTGCATCAATGGTAAGATATTGTATGATTTCCCTACTCAATCCTATTAGTATAGTGAGCTATATTGACTGATTTTTAGAATTGTCAGTGATCTTGCTATCCCTAGAGTTAACACCAACTGGTTGAAATCTATTACTCAAATATACACATATCACATATTATTAGGGACTATTTGCTAATACTCTGCTGGGGATATTTGCATCTATAATTATAAGACTTTGGTCCGTAGTCTCTTCTGGTGCTATCTTTGTCTGCTATTGCCATCAAGACAATGATAGCTTCGTAAATTAGCCTTCAGTTTTCTCAAAGAAATGGTAAAAAGCTGATGTTCATTTGCTTTGGTTTACAGCTTTCAGCCACACCATGTGAACCTTAAATTTATATTAGTGAGGTTTCTAATCACATAATAGTGATAGTATTGTTGAATGTATTTCAATTTGGATAAGTTGTGTATTTTTGTAAGAGTGAAGTATATTTCATCTAAGCCCTGGAATGTATCTACTGCAGAGATATTGTCTCTCTGATACCTGCTGGCCATGATATTATGTTTCATTTTTTATATTTGTGATTTGCTAGAAGTCTCCCAATCTTACGGATCTTTCAAAGACCAATCTCTTTGTTGTCTTTATTTTTTTACTCACCGTCAAGTGTGGTTTAATACTTGGGGATTTATTTTTAGAAATACAATTAGTCTGTTTCTTCACTGTGCCAGCATCATAAAGTACATGAAGGCAGCTACATTGTCACTCAGTTTCAAGTACAGAAGCTTTACACCTTCTGGGACTGCCATCATAGACGTAGTCAATCCTTATACAGCACATCCATGTATCTTGGTTTTTAATGTCACTAATTATTGCTCTTGACTTTATTATTTACTTCATGGTGATTGATTTTGGTTTGTTTAGCTCTTTTTCAAAGTTCTGAAGATTGATTTTGGACTTCTTTTTAATACATGCATACATTCAGGTGCAACAAACTTTCCCCTCAATCCTGTTTGAGCAAAGTATAAATTTTGAGTACCATAAACTTTGACAAACTGCATCTTTATTCTGACTCAATACAGCATGATTTTATTCCTCTTAAGACCTTATCTTCATGACTGAAGTGTGGTGTTAACTTCCAGTTGTCTGAAGGTCTGCCTCTAAGGGTTTTCTTATTGGTTCCATTATAGCTTAGAGATCACATTCTGCACAATTTCTATTCTTTTAAATTTCTTAAGATTGTTTAGTGACCTGGGGTCAGACGAACTTGGGATGTACCCTTTGCACACTTTGGAAGGAAATGCATACTTGACAGTTACTGAATGAAGTATTCACTTAACAACAATTAATACTGCTGATTGTTGGTGGTTTTGAGTTCTGTAACCTTTCTTCTGTATGTTCTATGTACGATTGGAGAAGGTGTGCTGAAACCTCTAATTGTGTAGCTAGCTATCTGTTTATCATTTTAGCTCTGTCAGATTCTGCTTTATGGCTCAGTCACCGGTAAATAGACATCAAAGATTTGTGTCTTCCTGGTGAGCTGATCACTACCATGGCACAATGTTCCTGACTCTTAATTGCATGGTCTCTAACATGTCTTTGATCTGAGGATATACTGGAGATTTCCATTGATTAATGCTAATATGCCCTCTTTTTCCATTCTTTAACTTTCAACTTGCTTAAATGGTGATATTTGTTTCTTATAGGCAATACATAGCTGGTCATGTTTTATAATCGACTATGAAAATCTGCCCATTAATTGCTATACTTAGATCATTTTAATGTAATGCATTTATACTGGGGACTTACATTTGCTTTGTTTGTTTTTTCATCCCTCTATTCCTCCTGAGACTTACTTGAATGATTTTAGAAATCCATTTTATCTATAGGGTACCTCTGTAGCTTTCTAAGTAGGTATACTGGATATGGAATTATAAATTGGATAAATAATATAATAATAAATACTATAAAATGTCTTATAGAGTGACTGTTTGCCAATTCAAGTATAGAACCATTAATATTCACTTATATCCCTTTGTTTTCCCAATATGAAATATAATTATATTTTTAATAGTATACATACTAGTTATGATATTTGCTTTATGTACAGTTAGAACAACATCAGGTAATTTTGTGATTTGTCTTCAAATACCGTAAGTAATTTAGAAAACTCAGAGATGAAACTTTATTTCCTTGTATTTGGTCTTTGCTGTCCTTCCCTTCCTGGTCTTGCAAGGCTCTTCATTTTAAGTTTCCTTTTGTTTAATAACTTCCTTCAGCCTGATTTTTGTCTTCATCTTCTAATGTGTAGATTGTTGCTTCGTTCCAGGGGAACATCCCGCTGGTTGAAAGTTTCTGGGTTGGCAATTCTTTTAACACTTGAAAATATTGTGTTTCTATGGCTTCCGGTGAGGAATCTGCCCTGTTCACATTGCTTTCCCTCTACCAGCCAGTTGTCTGTTTTCTCTGGCTGTTTTCAAGATTCCACTTGAACTTTTTTAGGAGATGGAGTAAGTGTGTCTTGGCATGGATTTTATTCGTCTTACTCTCTGACACACAAGCAGAGAAAGATGGGATGCTACCTCATTACTGTAAAGTGAATGTACACAAGGTCCCCACTAGGCTGCCACTGTTCCAATGATACCCAGAAAACAGAAAGAGAGGTAATATTCCTTGTTCCATGTGTGATCTCTACTGATACACTGATAAGGATGGCACCATGGTGGCTGGCAATGATATAATAGCTCGTCACCAAGACCCTCTGGTAGCACCCATTAGGAAGGCAGAGGGATGCTCAGCTCCTGGCAGATACAACTAAAATGCGGAGGAAAACCATAGCTCCCCCAGCTGATCTATTCTGAGGCTACCCTCACAAGGGTGTTGTTCCACCTTAATACAGCTTTGTAAGGCTAAGCATCCAAGTTTTCCAATCAGCATTTTTTTTGACATGGGTTGAAATAAGATGTGTTTGTGTGTGTGTGTGTGTGTGTGTGTGTGTGTGTGTGTGTGTGTGTGTGTGTTATTTGACTAGAATAGTGATTATTTTCTCAAACATATTCTATATCAGTAGACTTCCTCTTTCCCACTCTTCACAGCACAGTAGCCATCCTAAGTACATCCCAGCTTGCAGCAGGTGGAAGCCACATTGTCTTTGATGATATAACTTACCAAGACACAGCATATTATTTCTGCTACATTTATAGTAGAAGATGCAGGCTTAGGTCTCAGTATGAGGTTTAGTGGTCTCACACTCTAAAAAGAACATGTGGGATCGGAAAGATGCAAACACTTTTGGAAAATAAAATCTGCCGTGTTTTAAATCCAATTTAGGTTTCAGATAGAGTTCCCCATAGTGCATAATCCAAATTCTATCATTAGATAGGCATTAAAACATGGTACCAATGGCTATGGAAAAGATATGGAATCAGTGTGAATATGGCTAGCTACACTGATATTAAATTCTTCTTTCGTTGCTAGAACCCATGAGGTTCTTTCTTTTTATTATAAATCATTTTTAAATGTTTTATTCAGTATTTCTTTATGCATTTAAAAAATGAAGGTGTTTTCAAGTTATCCAAATGTATCTTTTGCTGGAACTTAAAACACCATCCTAATATTTTACACACCAAGAGAGTAAAAAGAAGACGAATTAGGAGTGGAATCGTCAGATCATGTCTTCCTTGCTTTCTCTGGAGCCATATGGCACACTCAAAACCTCCTAATCTTATTTTTTTTTAATTACTTAAGTTTCACATGTGGACCTAGGAGCAGATACTGTTATCTCCTCTTGGGGGATCAGACACTGGTCTGCAGTTAGACAAAAAGCATACTCTGTTCTGCATCCTGGATCTGTCTCCAACTCCACCAGTATTTTTAGTCCTTCCAGTAACATCACTGGCTCTCAAGTTCTGGTGTGACAAAATTTGCTAAAACACAGGTAATGAGGACCCACCCCAACACTCTCCACATCAGCGGAAAGTAGAATGCGATCTGAGAATCTGCATTTCTATAAAGATCCTGGGACTCCACATGAGAACCATGGACCTGCCATGTCCATCACCTGTAGACATTCTAGAGCCACCATTGGATGTGTAGGAGATAGAGAAGCTCAGACCCTGCAGAGTGTTCAGGAGAGACCTAGAGGAGGAGCTAAAGTATTCAGAAATACTTTGGAGTACATATAAGAAACCAAAAGAAATTCTCAAATCCAGCCTCTGCTTTTTTTTAGTTTTATTGAGAAATAATCAATATCTGAAAGTACGCTGATTTAATGTGTACATTTTGACCTTGAGTCATAAGCATATACCCATGATGCCATCACCACCATCAGGGTACTACTAAGCACATCCATCCTTCACCTCCAAAGTGGCCTCTTGTCCATCTGGGTTTTTGTTGTTGTTGTTGTTGTTGTTCTGGTTTCTTGGGGCTTGTGGTTTGAGGATGTAGTAGAAGCTATCCCTTAACATGCTTTACATTGTGAACAGCAGATCTCAAAGATTTGCTCATCTTTTGTAACTGAAACTTCACACCCACTGAAAACAACTTCCCACCCTCTACTTACTCCATCGCCCAGTAGTCACTTTCTCATCTCTGTTTCTATGAGTTTGCCATTTCAGCCTTCAAAAAACCTTGCATGCTGCTGAGGCCATCTTCCCTGGGTTCTTTACACCTCTTCCACAACACACACCCCTAAGAATACTGACAGCCCAGTCACTAGCTGCAGCCCACAGCCCAGTTCTTCCTTCTCATTATCCTGGTTCCAGAATCCATCCCTTCCAAACTCAGGCTCCCATTGTTTGTGAGAGCCCTTCCTAATGGTGACAATCTAGAAAAACTTCTCTGGACCCAAGCATTCCCTGTCACAACTCAAGCATCACCAGCAGAATGTGCTGTCTTGGTCTCTGTCTCAACCCTGCCACAGTGCTTAGCCCTGTGCACATCATTGCTTCTCCTACCCACTGCTGCTGGGGAAGGGAAATTATTCATTCAGAGCAAAGACCCTAGCTTCATTAGCCATCTTCCCTAATCGCCAGAGCTCTTCAACAGGAGACCTATCTCCATCAGCATCTATACTTTTCCCTCCCAAATAAGATGGGCCAAATCTAAAGGCATTAATAGTCAGCTTCAATTTTTCCTGCTGCTTCTGAAATCACAATTTTCTTTTATTTTTGTTTTATGTGGAAAGGTGTTTTGCTTGCATGTATGTGTGTGTGTGGCCAGAAGAGGGCATAGGGTCCCCTAGAACTGGAGTTATGGCAGGTCTGAGCCACTGTGTGGGTTCTGGAAATGAACATAGGTCTTCTGGAAGGTCAACCAGTGCTTTCTTAACCACTGACCGATAAACCAATCCAAATCCACTATTTTTTTTCAATGATTGCTCATCTCAGGGAGAAATCATTCTCCCATCTTCTAGAGAAGCAATGAGAACTTCAGAATAAAACTGTGTGACTATGTAAACTATGGGACCACTGTGTCCTCTGCATGTCTCTTGAGTGCCCTGGACCTCCTTTCACAGGACTAGTCCAAAGCAGCATGGAACATCTTGGGGCTCTTGGAGTGCAGAAGTACAGCACAGTCTGAACTTGTCCTGCCACACTGTGGCTGGGCCCGAACACTACACGTGGCTCTTATTCCCTGACAAGGGGAATAGCTTTTCTAAGATTAGAAACCACTTTCTCTACATATCAACCCTTCTGACCCCTCCATACACAGGAGTATAGGGCCACAGTGATGTTGATAGGGCTCCAGTCTCAGGATAGCTACCCTCACAATAGGTGCCCTTTTCAAACAATGACCTCTGCACTACTATCTGCCCATAGTTCTTAGGTAGATGTTCTGATTGAAGCCAGGCTGATCAAAAGTCAAAGCTCTAAAGCTTGAAATGAAGGAGAAGATAGACCTGAAGTCCCCCAGGACCCGTTCCTCACCCTGGTGCTTCTTCCTTCTCCCGGCTGGGTCCAGGCCTCATAGCAAAGGCTCCTGATTGTCATTGCACTGGATAACATACCCTCGCTGGGCTTTCCACCTATCTCTGTCTTGTTAAAAGCAAAAGATGGAAAGACACGGTCCTTTATCTTCCCATCTCCAGAGTATCATCCGGGTTCTGGCCCTCTTTCCACGTTGAATGCATCATCCTACGGTTCTTCCAGTATGGCACATGAATAGTGGCAACTCAACAATGGTACAAAGAGAATATTCTTCCCTTACTAAATTCCATCAACTCGCCCTCTCTCTAGCACTTACTACCAAGAGAGACAGCACCTAACACCCCTCTGGCGTTCTCCCAGGGTACTGCACTCTGTCAAGACACTTTCCTTTCCTGCCCTGAGTTGGCCTTGCCTGGAAGGATTGCTGTGAACCATTTTTCCTGTACAGACTTTCGCCCCTGCTGTCCTCATTGACCTCTAGCTAATACACTGTCATGTGACATGCCATCCTTTCAAATCAATCACATAACTTAGAAGCTGTAGAAGTTACCTACAAGAGAAATCACCTTTTCCATCCATAAAGGGACTTACTGCTCCAAGCCTCCTGGTTTCATGGTACAAGGACCCCTTTCTCCTCCCACACCTGTGATGTGTCAGGAATTCCCATCAAGGTAAATCCTGCACGTGGCATGATCAAGTTACCACTCTAGATTGTACATCCTTCTGACTGTTGCTCAAGAGATGAAGAATAAAAATAAAAGGGATAAAAGCATATCCATCATCCTTACTGACATACTTATTTTGGAGATCATGGTTCCAAGTAGGAGGACAGTGAAAAATCGGGCCCATGAGGAGTGTTCATTGTAGTGTCTACAAGGCAAGCACTTAGTGCTCTGTCATTAAGCAGACATCATTACAGTTCTATAAAAACCATATCTGGTGAAATCAACCCGAAAAGTTGAAACTTTCTGAAAACAATGACAGCAGCATTTAGAGGAATCCCTATAAATAGAAAAATTATGCTTTTAACTTGATGTGTTACGATCACTCTGGTCATGTCACACTCAGGAATCGTCAACCCCACGTGGGGTAAAACAATGATGGGATGGGATGGGATGTCAACAATCCCGTAAAAGTTATTAATGCCATTTTTCAGATTGGAAATCCAGGGCCCAGAAAAGCATAAATAAAATTAAGGAAAAGCAAGTAAGGCAAGGGGAATCTCCATCTGCTTTTATTTAAGAGCCAACCACTTCTCCACTTGAAGCAGAGCAGGTTTCCAGGGCATCCTGCCCGGCCCTTCTCTGGCTCCAGCATCCCCACTGCCTTCCCTGGAACCCATTCATTCCAGGGCATCCACAAACTTGCTATGTAATGTACTGATCACATAGGCATGGAAGCCTTTGAGAAGCTTTTGGTGGCTACGTTCTTATCAAGATCAAGACCTGGACAGATTTGGTGGGAAACAACAGCCTGGCTGCAGCCTTGGGAATATTCCTGAGCCCAACGGTCAATCCATCTGAGCTGCAAAGTGTCACCAAGACGGTGGTGTACGTGCACACGTCCACAGTGGGTTGCAATGATGCTGTACACACGGATAGGCCGAGTAGTGAGTGAAGCTTCCTCCCCTCAGCACCACTAAACCCTCTCCCTGTAGTGCACTCGGAGGATATGCCTTAAATAGCACCTCTCCAGCTGTGCTGTGAACAAGAAACAGCTAGGGATGTCTTCCAATACAGGCCCCGTGTCACGAGGTTTGGAGTGGGAGCCCAGGGCTCTACATTTCTCAAAAGCAAGTGTAAGACTGATTCAGCTACTCTAGAAACCAAGCTTCAAAACACAAAGGCCCAGAGAACAGCTTGGAGACCACAGTTCCAAGGACCAAAAAGCCCATGGCCAGGAGTAGCTCACGCATGGTGCAGCTGAAGTGCAATGTTAACCAGCAGGAGACATTTCCTACACCACTGTTTGAGTAACACCTCACAGAATCATAGAGGTAAATCACGTGAACAAAGGCCCTTAGTGAACATGTTCTAAAGGAGCCCAGGAAGAGAGAAGCAAAATTTACTCACGGGAGAAGCGGGCAAGTGGACGGGCATTCTTATCTCCTGCTTCATTTGCAACTGGGGGAAAAAAAAACAGAGGACATAGTAAACAACAAGACACATGAAAGGAGACCATATACATCCCCCCCCCACACACACACACACAAATCACAAGCTATTGTCAATGCTATTTATTGGTTACCCTCTACAACCTGAAGGTGAAGCCCTTATTGCTAAAACACCACTTTCTTATTTCATCGAGCATGTAGAGAGAAATCTAGCTGGTCCCCAACTAGAAGCTATTCCCTACTGACTGGCATTCAGGATGCTCGAAGGTCCTTTGCACACTACTGGAAGAGAAAAGTGATCATTAATATTACCCAGCTATAAACCCTGAAACTTACAACAGCAGCCTGCCTTCAAGACAGACTGATATGATAGGGGTACAAATGTTGTAGGGATAACCAGCCACTTTTTTATTGGATTTAAGGTCCACTCCGTGAGATATAATCCATACCCGACATTAGTTATGAGACCAAGAACTGGAGACTAGATCAGTCATAGGACCTAGTGGAAAACCTCCTACTATTGTTCTAGTAAATGAACACAGCAATCAAATGACTCTTAATGGTGTGTGTTACACCCATGGATCAGCGCTCTACTCAACCCTCATCAGAGAAGTTCTTCTTGCAGTAGACGGCTACTAACAAAGAGATCCACAACTGGACAATG
This sequence comes from Peromyscus maniculatus bairdii, assembly GCF_049852395.1. Classification (NCBI taxonomy): domain Eukaryota; kingdom Metazoa; phylum Chordata; class Mammalia; order Rodentia; family Cricetidae; genus Peromyscus; species Peromyscus maniculatus. The sequence goes on from NC_134854.1 coordinate 79,477,935, forward strand.
GGCACACAGCCAGAGACTTGGAGCACTCAGCCCTAACTGGGATGCCTTCATCAAACCTCTTCCTCAAGGGATCTATGTGGAGGAGGGGCCAGGGAGATTGTAAGAGCTAAAGGTGAGGGATAATGTCAAGGAAACACCAGTCTTTCTGGCACAACAGCCCTGAGGCACATAGGGACTCACTGAGACTGTGACAATGAGCACAGGGCCATCACACATTCCAGACAGACAAAATCCCAGCAAGAGAAGTGAAAGTGGACACACCCCTCACCGAGAAGCTACTTGCAAATGATAGCTGTCAGGAGAGGAAAAATCGGTTTCCTATAATGAAGTACACAGGGTGTATCAGCCACACTCCAGGGCAGGCCTCCTTCTCAGGAGTAGTTCGCTGAGACAGACTCCAGGTTTTTGTATGCTTGCTCATTTTTGTTTGCTTGGTTGGCTAGTTTGGTTTGACTTTTTTTGTCCTTTTGGCTTTTGTTTTGTGTGAGGGAGAACATGAAGTTGGATGGTAGAGAGCTGGAAAGAACTTGGGGTCAGGGAAAGAATATGATCAAAATATACTGTATGAAAAAAAATTGTTTTGTTTTTCAAGACAGGGTTCTCTGTATAACAGCCCTGCTGTCCTGAAACTCTCTTTATAAATCAGGCTGGCCTTGAACTCACAGAGATCCACCTGCTTTTGCCTCCTGAGTGTTGGAATTTAAGGCGTGCGCCACCACGCCCAGCTAAGTTCATTTGTTTTAATCTAATTTTTAAAAAGAACAAGGCACGTGTGCTCCAGAGTATGTCCATGCTACCACTAACAGTCTGGACACTCTTCCCGTCAGCTACATTTGAGTCTTAAGTGGGAGAAAGCAACCTCCCTTTTCTGGGTTTCCACGGCTGCATCAACACCTAAGTGAGGCTGACGCCTCCGTCACCTTCATTAGAATATCTGGATAAACTGGCAAGAACTAGAACCTCAGCCTGGCATGTTTGGAGAGGTTAACCAGGCTACATCGAACAGATTCCCACACAACTGGCCATCCTTGGGCCCCAAACTTCCTCTAAAGGGTTGTCCTCCAACACATGAGTCCACACCAAGCTGCTAAAACAGGGAATGTTCTCAGAGCCCAGGTTGGGCATCTCAGAAGAGGATGGCAAAGTTGGGCTTTGTTAGAACTGACATTGAATTCAGATGTTAACAAATATGAGAGTTCACAAAGGGGAGGCCTGGTGAAGCCCTTTAGAAAACCTCTCTAAAAGTCCCAGGGCAGAAAGCTCCAAGGGTGTTTTACCTCCCCAACCTCCTCTCCATGATTTATAATAGAGCACACGAAACCACAGTCACTAACTCTACAATTTATATCCCTGTCACTTCAAACAAAACGAAGGTACATGTTCTCCTGTAGAAATACAAGTTTCACTTGCCTTTTTATTTTATTTATTTTAATTTTGTATGTGTGTGTGCATGCATGTATTATAGTGTGTGTAAGTATGTATTACTAGAACATTTGTGCGTGTGAATGCAGGCGCACACATGCCCCAGCACATGTATGGAGGTTAGTGGAAAACCTCGGGTATCATCCTTCACCTTCCACCTTGTTTGAGACAAAGTCTCTGCTGTTTTCCCACTGTGTATGCAAAGACAACTGGCCCAGGAACTCCTGGGATTCTCCTGTCTCTGCTGCCCATCTCCTTGTTGAAGAAGGGCTGGGATTATGATGTTCCTGCTAGGCATCTGGCTTTTATGTGGGTCCTGGGGGTGCGATCTCAGGTCCTCACACTTGCTTGCACTGCAGGCACTTTTAACACTGAGCCATCTTCCAGCCATTGCTAGATTTAAATATTTTTTTGTTTCCATTAAGATTGATATGTGTTGTTTTGTATATCCATAAAAGACAGACATAAATATTTGTGATCTGTTTGCATGACACACAGTCCAACCAACAATAAAATCCTGTTCATTTTAATTTAAAAAAAAAACTGCCAACAGCAGACAGAAGAGATTGCTAGTGAAATCATCGCTGCATATGAAGTTGACATAGCGGGACAGGAGACTCAGGAATATCATTTTACAGAACCATTCTACAAATGGTGAACGGAGTCGTACCTTTCTCTAGGACTCCTACAAGGTAAACAATTAAAAGTTCACGGCATTTGTACATTCAATCTTAGTCTCTTGTGTTTCTGGCTTTGGAGTCATCCGACGGTGTTTCCACTTTTGCTGCGTTATACAAAATGACCAGCAGGGGGCGGTGCTACTGCACACATATCACAGCATTTAAAAAATAGAAACGGAATTACTACTTCCATACCAAGGGCACTTCAAAGAAACAAGATTCTCATCTCAGAAAAGGGCCCGGGGGCTCTCCTAGCATTCTTATGACTTTTGTCTTCTACAGCTTCTGGTAAAATCACTACTGAACATAAGTAGTTTGCACTTACATTCTTCCTCAGGCAGAGCAGGCCTGAGGGCAGAGCAGTCCCTAACCTCTGGAGGACTCCCCGGCCACACTTCAGACCCTTACAGGAACCTGACTGCAGCTAGACATGAAAAGCATTATTTCTGTGAGCACTTGGTAAACTTGGTCAATTCTCTAGAGTTTTCTAGAAGAAAGTTCGGGTTACATCAATAAAAAGAGGGGCTAGGGATGAAGAAGAAAGAAGAAGCGGACTGGTTGTGTGCTTCTCCAGTCCTCGTGTTCAAACGTTTCCTCTTTAGACACTGTATACCTCTGAAAAATAGAACCAACTTTTCCCACCAATGAAACAAAACCCACCCTTACTGAAGAAACTGATGGGCTACGTGTAGAGCAAGCAGGATGACTGTGTCTGTGACTGTGACTGTGAACACAAGGACTAGCTGCTAGCCTTGGGAAGGCACATTCTCCCAGGGTTGCTATTTCAGACCAAGCCTTGGGCCTCCCCTCCCAGCTACCCTAGCCAAAGATGGGAATTGTTGACCCAGATCCAAGTTATACCAGGAGAGGCAGGCATCGAAATCTAGGCCAGTGAGGTACCAGGAGAGTTGCCTCTACCCAGAAGTAATGTGACAGCCCAAAATGACTGTCCTCCATGAAGTGCAGACACCACGCTCCCCTGCTGAATGGTTTTCAGTGATAGCTTACACTATCTGATCCAACTCCCTTGGCCCGGACTCAAAGCCCTGACACTGACTTAACCTTCCACTACAGCGTTAGTCAGCTCTCTGTCACTATAACAACTACCAGAGGTGATTCATTTACAAAGAGTAAAGATCTGTTTTGTTCATTCTTGAGCTTCCAGACCACAATCCAGTGGACCCACCTGCAATTTATGCCTCTAGTGCCAGATGGTATTGGTAGGGGGTCTTGGTAAATCACAACTAAGGCACATCATAACCACGAAGCAAGAGAGAATTTGGAAGGGGCTGGGATCCTATAGTCCCTTCAAGATCATGCCTCCAGAGACCAAAGGCTGGCCAGCAGGGTCCACCTCTAAAGGTCTCACCCTCCCCAGCAGTGCCACTCTGAGCACAAAGCCTTAGGCACATAGGCTTTTGGGGGTACATTTCCAAACTATGATGATCACAGTTCCCACAGCATCTTTCAGTACAACACCATTCGCATGCTCTCTCGGAAACGCCCTCCCGGGTCTTCACCGGACCCACCCCTGCTTATCCTTTGGGTTGATGTGCATTTCACGGTACATCCCAGAGATGTCTGCCTGTTCCACTTCATTCCCCTTCAAAACCAGCTCTCCAACTGCAGCAGACTTCAGAACCACACAGAAGGTTTTCCGAAATGCAGACCACAAGTGCAGAGCTCAAACACAGTGAGAATGGTGTGTGTCCAAGAAAATGTCTTTCTGAGAAATTCCCAAGTGACTTGGTGGCTCCTGGTCTGAGATGAATTTTTCAGAAAAGCTGGCATAAGCTGTAACCTGCTCTACCCAAGGCAAGATCTTTAACTTTTAATTTTCATATTTCTATTCTTTCGACCAATGATGGCCACTGTGAATAATGTGGTCAGTTGATGTTTCTAGAACAAAAGCAGACCGAATAGATACAAAAATGCCATAGACAGCATCAAGACCAGACATCTCAGACAGGCTTCCAGTCACTCTGTATGAAGGTTTGGTTCATTTGGGCCCACATGCTTATACGTTTTAAATAATTAGCTGCCTGTACTGATAAAAAGTTTATATATATATATATATATATATATATATATATATATATATATATATATATATATGCTACTGACTTCTTTAGGGATATAAGATCCCAGACCCACCAGACAGAAATGCATGTCCCCAACAATGGACAGCTCTGCCTCCTGTCTGAGATAGAGCTCTTTTCTTATTGTTACTGCAATTTACATGCTACCCTCATAGTCCAGAGATTAGTGTCAGCAGGATCTTGTAAAGGGCTTAAACAATGGAATAATGCTACCACAGAGGAAAATACTACAAAGAGTGATCATACCCAGCTTGACTAAGCCCTTCCATTTCCAGACCACACACTTTTTTTTTTTTTTTTTTTTTTTTTTTTGGTTTTGGTTTTTCGAGACAGGGTTTCTCTGTGTAGCTTTGCGCCTTTCCTGGAGCTCACTTGGTAGACCAGGCTGGCCTCGAACTCACAGAGATCCGCCTGGCTCTGCCTCCCAAGTGCTGGGATTAAAGGCGTGCGCCACCACCGCCCGGCCCAGACCACACACTTTTAGATAGGTTTGATGGCCCATTGTCTGCTGGCTTGGACATAGCCAAGCTCCTTCACCAGCACAAGAGCCTTCATGCATTATTTGTTTTGCATTTTACACACACACACACACACACACACCACTCACACCACACATCACACATATACATACACACACCACGCCACATACATATACATACTACACGCACAAATACAACATGCACATCATACACACATGTACACACCACACACATAAATATAACATACATACTACACACATAAATACACCATACACAGCACACCACACACACACACACACACACACACACACACACACACATACACACACACAAAGCTTTAATAGTAGTTCCATTTATCAGGTTAATCAGAGCTTGAATTTGACAAAGGGTATACAGATGACTGCAGATGTATGGAAAGGTATCTATGCTACACTGTTATCAAAAAACCCACAGATTCTAGTCATGTCTATATGCAATAGATTCTGTCAGTCTTGACCTGCCTGACAAGCATGCATGTGTATATAAGCATGGAGAGACAAAAATAAAATATATACTGCCAGATATGGGAATAATTGGTTTTTTTTGTGGCATAGTTGAGAAAATTTGTTACCTTTTTTATGTTTATGAATAAGGGCAATAATTCAGATTGTTACTTTTTTATATTCTGCATCAGGGCAATAATTTAGGATACACATGTGCCATGTTTATATTCAGTAGAAGTATTTTATCAAAGGGATAGAGAAAAGTTGGCTATTGTTTTGCATACTATGATTGTGGATACACACACACACCATGTTTTAGATCCAGATCTAAGACCAGCCTCCAATCATATGTTACCCTTGCCTCGTGTGATCTTCAGAGCACTCCCCTTAGACTCAAGCGGTGCAGGTCTGCTCTTCTCAGCAAGTTGTCCCCAACCCTCAACATTAGTGAACTGCACCTGGCAGAATGTTAGACTCACTTGGGGAACTTCTCAAGTTCCTGCGCCCAGACAACAGCTTAGACCAATCCAACAGTGCTTTTGAGAGAGGACCCACCACTCCCTACATCTTTATTAAAGTAACATTCACAAAGCATGTATCTCAGAGTAGTGCCCCTATTCTGTTCTTCTTAAGACGTTACTGTTTTGTCACTGTATCATAAGCTGAAGTATGCCTCTGCTTAAGTAAGATTCAGCTGCTAAGGCCGCAGACGTGATTTGTGAGAATCAGCTGACAGGCAGCTCTTCTTATGGTGCAGGATTATGGAAAAGAGGATTTGGCTCACATTGCTGCCAACTCCCCATGCACACCATGTGTCCTGAGCACTGCCCAGGGGCTGGGCCACAGAACTTGATTCTTGGAGGAAGGCAACAGCCTTGACACACAGGCCATCCAGGGAGGTGGCTATGTCTCTCCATCTACGTTGATACAAGTATAGTCAGTAGGAAACCAATGCGATGGTCACATTGATCTTGGTGGCATCCCAGATCCACTGAATTAGAGTCCCATCGAAGAGGGAAGGCAACATCTGGACTGTGGTGGCACACCTGGGAGGCAGAGGTGGCAGATCTCTGTGAATTCGAGGCCAGCCTGGTCTACAGAGTGAGTTCCAGGACAATCAGAGCTACACAAAGAAACCCCGTCTTAAAGGAAAAAAAAAAAAAAGAGGGAAGGCAATGAGGTGTGCTAGGATCTCAGATTTAGCAGCATTCTAAAATTACATTCACCTCCATCCCTGGTGGTTTTGCTACATGTTTTCCCTAAAATATATAAATCAATAAAATTGTCTATAAACAAATTTCTGAGTAAGGACTTTCCATGGAGTCCAAGGCCAGGGAGACGGTGGGAAAATGAACTCAGAGCATCCCAACCCCAAACACCGAAAGGAACTTTGATGTCTCAGCCAAGCCCCAAACAATCCAGGCCACTGGGAAGGACAGCAGAGTGCATGGGAAGCTTCGGAAGGCCGAACAGTTGTGGCGGTGAAGCAGGCAGGTGCACACTGCTTTGTAACCAAAACTAGAACCCAAAACACTGCCGCCCATGTTTTGGAAGCCCTGACACCTGGGTAAGTGTAAAGGCAGCTGAGATGCCAGCCACCGGCTACAGGGGGCAAATACACAGTGGGTGGCAGCCCAAGGCAGAGCCTGGCTTCCTGCGGGGGCATCTGCCCAGGCCCTGGGGTTTGCCTCAAGCTCTGGGAGTGGCCTGGGAACCCTCTGCAGGTGAGCTCCCTTGGGAAGCCTCATGGGGGAAATGCCAGACACGGTGGACCTCCCAGAGAAGTTGGAATGAGTGTCCAGGGACCCTCTAAGCACTGGATTATAGAAAGCTCAGAACTACCCACAAGAGCTTGACTTTACCTCCCCTTCAACTTGCAAAGACCCAAACAGCATCAGAAAAACAGGATGGTGTGCTGGGGGAAAGATTCCTTCAAAGATCACAGGTAACTACCTTGTTTCGATGGCGCTTTCTAAGTAGAGACTTCCATCAGTCCCTCTTTCCCTGACCCCTCCCCCCACACCTTTCTAGCTTTATTCCCTCCTGCAGCACCGATTGCCTACATGTAAGGCTTGTCTTTCTCCTTCCATTTCAACCCGAGACCCACATAAGCATAGATTCTCTGTCAAATGGGAAAAAAATGCTGTTCTACTCAGAGGCTAAAGCCCAGGACCAATATTTAGTTAATGATCAGTGGCCAGGCTCCCACAGTGCACCATGTGGAGTGTGTCAAGCCGAGAATATTTGGAAAAGCACAGGAAGACAGAAAGATACAAAGACATCAATATCCTTGAATAGCTATATGTGCTCCAAAGATCCATTCTTCACTTCAAAAAGATGTAGCAAGCATTGAATGAATGGCAAACTCCAGATGAACGTGTACACCCCTTCACATTATATAGGACTACCATTCCTCGGAAAGGGTGGGTAGTTTTTCAAAGACCACATAGTTGAGCAACACACCCTCCAACCAAATTTTGGGAGCCAAATTCCATGTCTTTCCACATAGCTCATTTGCCTTCCAGAAGAAAAGATGGGACTTTGATCTGGTAGCACAGGTCTGTAATCCCCACCAACTCAGGTGGCCAAGTCAAAAGGATCACAAGTTCAAGGCCTGCCAGGGCTACAGAGTAAGCTCAAGTTCAGACTAGATAACTTAACGACACTCTGTCTTTGTCTCAAAACATTTTTTTTTAAATTGGAGGAACAAGGTCTTGAGAATATAGCTCAGTGGTGGAGCACCTGCCTAACATGCACAAAGTCTTAGATTCACTCTAATACTAACAACACAGAGGAGGGAGAGATAAACAAGCACCACAGGGAAGGCCGCTCTGAGAGAAGAGCCAGGCTGCAGGCTGACCCTCTCCTCTATCATCCCTAGACTCAGTGAAAGACAGGTAAGTAGCAGATGGACAAGTGGGGAAGGTCATTTGCCTGGCACATGATGCCTGGAATACGCCCAGGAGACTATCAGTAGTAACAGCACCTTCACTGATAGGAACAGGGTGACCAGGAATCATCCCAACAGGACTGAGAACTAGGGGAAGCCTCCTGCAAAGGAGTATCAGTGTGGTGTTCGTTCAACAGCCCCAGTTCCCAGGTGTCTCCAGAAGTGCAGAGTGAGCCTTCCACAGTAGAAAACAGCAATTAGGAGAGGGAAGCAGGAATCAGACCCTTCTCAGCATGAATCAGTAGTGCTCACCAAAGCAAGTCCATTCCCTCCCACAGGTGGAGAGAGTGGCATGGCAAGAGATCATGTGGCCCATCCAAAACCAGACCAAGCAAAGCTGAGAATCAAATCTAACCCCCGTGTCTCCTGATCCAGCTCCTGTCTAGTGTTCTTGGAGAAGGGAATGTGCCCATTCCTCTAAGATCCACCACCATCATTTTTCAGATACAAAGGGAAAGTTGGGATCCCTTTGCCCCACTTGGTTGAAATAATCCTGAGGTTTGACAAGCATGGGGTCTGTTCACGCTGATGGGAGATAGCTGAACCCAATGCAGGGTAAAGAGTTCTGAAGCACAGACAGGTTGGTGAGGCATGTCTGTGACAGTCACCAAAGCCTGCCATTGCTGAGATATAGAAGGTGAGGGAGGAGGCAGTTTGGGTAAGTGGGGAAATCCCTGCCAGGTTAGACTTAACATAGAAGCATTGACCATAAATGGATAATGAACAAAGATTTATTTTCTTCAAGTACATTTTAATGGTCGTTTAAAGTAAAAAAATACTATGTAATATGACTATGAGCCAATTTACATAGTTGGTTACCTCTTTCTTTTTTCTCTACAAAGCATTCTATGATTGTTGCTATTTATTTATTTACCTGCTTTTTAGATGTGGAAACTGAGTCTTTGAGATCAATATTACCAAAGACAAAGTAACTAGTAATGCAGAACTGAAAAATGAATTCAGTATCATGTTATACCAGAGCCATGAGCCATGACATCCATCAATGTTCAACATCTAACGATCAATGAGCCTCACTGACACACAATCCATGTTGACAGGAATACCCTATCTATTCTAACTCAAGCTGGACACATGGCAGAGAAGAGTCCTGTGTTCACCTGTTCCCTGCAGAAGCAGAGCTTAGGCATCCTACTGCGTAGTCTCTCCCCAGAGACATAAAGGGCATCACGCCCCTCCATGTGATTCCTTCCCACTGCTGCATTCAGAAGTTCTGGGCATTGCCTCATTATACCCTCCAGGCCAGTTTGGTTGTCAAGCCAACTATGAATCAGCCTCTTGTATAGATGACTCATCATTTGAGAGTAATGAGACGGTGCACCTTCCAGGCGCTTCTCTTTGAGAGCACTGGCAAAGTCTTTCAGAAGGTAGGACAGCTTTCCTGCTTGCTCAGCCTGGCTTAAAATGAAGCATGGACAGGAAAAATAAAATCAAAGGAGCCCTTGCCAACCTGAGAAGATGACTTAAAAAGATGCTTCTGTCACTATTTGAGGAAACTGAGTCGTCGTATGGAAAGAACTGTGTGAACTTTCATTCTTCCCTGGTCCTGATTTCAGGCTTGCTTGTTTGTCCATGTCCTACCATAGTCCACAAACTGTATTTTGTTTGTCTATGTCCTACCATAGTCCACAAACTGCATTTTGTTTGTCCATGTCCTACCATAGTCCACAAACTGCATTTTGTTTGTCTATGTCCTACCATAGTCCACAAACTGCATTTTGTTTGTTTTGCTCTATGTCCCCATAGCCTATAGAACAAAGTAAGATGTTAATGAAAAGTGAAACTGACTTAGTTTGACCACTTCTTGGCTCCCTTCCCCTGGCTACTCTTCCTTCGTTTTTATGGACGTTCATGGCTCTGATACTCAGATACAGCCATCAGTTACCCTCTGTTGCCCCTTCCTGACTCTCCTCCACCTGAACTGTGCTAGATGAGAGTGTGGACACAACCTTAAACCCATCTGAGATCCAAGACCGGGCCCTGAGCTTCCTGCACTCCAGTGCAAGTTGCTGTTGTAGGAAGTGTTTAGTATTTCAGGGTAGAACTCCTGACCACACTACCAGGACCTCACCTCAGGGGACCCAGGGCTCACTGGCAAAACCAATTTTTAATACTATTATTAGTAATGTTCTCCAAACTGTCAAGTGCTAAGGGTTCCTGTAGCCTGCAATGAGTAGTGGTAGGAGGCTTCCAGGAAGACAGGAATGCATGAGAATCTGACACTTCAGTCTAATGCCTTGCAGCCACCATAGATGCAGGAATGCAAGGATTCTACACATCTGCTCATTAAAACATCCTAGTTACTAAACCAGGGAACAGCCAACCATTTTCAGTTAACAAGAACCAAAAGTATGGGTGGAATTAAGACATGCCAATCTGGCTGTTCAAATGGATAGCTCATTACACTCCACCCAGACAAAACAAAAAATTGTAAAGAAGACAAAGAGAGACACTGACGTTTATCAATTTTTCACTGTATGCCAGGCACTGGTAGCAACTTCACTCCTGTAATTTCGATTTCATTTTTACACTATCTCTTGAGATCAATAGTATTCCTGTTTTCAGTAGAGGAAGAGCTAAATGATTTGGTCTTAGCGGGACTAGTGAATGGGCATGCTGGGACTGGAGTCTGGCTCTGCAAATCCTGCTCCTCTCTTTTCTCTGTAGTGGGCTTCATTGCAGACCACATGAAGAGTGGGCTGGTTCAACTAAGAATCACATGCTTAGGCTCTGGTGGCATCTCAAACAATTGGGCCTCCAGCTCCTCCTGCACTGCCAAGGCTCCTCCCAACCCCCAAGTTGACCCCCTGTCCCAGCCTCAGGAAGCCTTTCTCCTCCGTGATGCCATCTTCACGGGGGCCTTCATTCTGTCCCTCACCTAGTCTCCGACGCTCTTCTCAGACTGGATGGCAGCTGTCATGGACTCAAGCCCCTGAGCTGTTTCTTTTCCGACAGGCAAACCCAGCTGTCCCTCACGAGACAAAAATATCCTACTCCTCTACCAATGAAAGTCAAGTCACCTAAACTGCTGGCAAAGGAGAAGAATGTTTTATTTTTAATAAACCTGTGCAACATGTTGCTAAATGCTGCTCATTTCTCCACCATGATCTTTATGTTAGGCTAAATTAAGTTCTGCAGTCTTTTTTCTGTGGGCTTCTTAGGAACACTACAGTACACGAGGGACCACCACCAGGGACCACCTTCTACATCATATGTCAATAGCCCCCAAAATAGTCAGACTTGACCAAGCATAGGACCATCTGTGGAACTTGTTAAAATGTAGGTCATGTTCAATCTACCTGGGCCTGGGTCTGAGAGTCTTCACTTCAAAACAAGCTCCCATTTCATTTCCTAGGAATCACACTTTGAGTCCCAAAAGGCCAAAGGACATGACCAACTTTGAGAAGGAAAAACCAGCGCACATCCTAAGAGCACACTGGAAAGCCCTGGATGGCTTTGAAAATGCATGCTGCAGAATTCAATATCCAATCCTGCTGGTTTGCTTCAGCAATTTTTTGAAGCGAGGGGAACAATTTTATTAGAGTTTAAAATGAAAAGAAAAATCCTAGCTAGAGTGGTAAGTTAAAAAAAAATATATCTTGGCATTTGTGCAGAGGATGAAGAAGAGAAAAAGAAAGACATGTTCTTTGAGCTAAGCGAGCACGAAGAGCAGCCACAGATGGACAAGCAGCCACATGGTGGGGAGAGAGCTTTAAAGAAAGAATGAAGCCCACAGTATTAGGAAAAGCATGCCCAGAAAAGAGATAGAAGGAAGAAAAGGACAAGTTGCGAGTTCCTGAGTCATCGAGAAAAGCAGGCACTTATGTTCAGGGCTGCTGCTCTGTAAGCAGCTAGTCCAGCAATCTCATGAGAAAAAAATAAAAAATGCTATGGGCACAATGTTCAGGACCACCGAAGCATAGATACTGGTGTGTGGAAGCAGGAAGGATTGCCTGAGGTAGAGCATGAGATGGGTAGTGAAATTTGCCCACTTCACACACAGGATAGAAAAGAGCTGGGCTGCAGGATCACTGCTTGCCTAAGCAGGCCACTAGCAAGATGCAAAGTTTCATGCGCAGGAGGAGACCCTCTGATCTGAGATTAGAACTCAATTTCACAGGCCTTATTCAGCTTGATCCCAGCTCCTTCTAAAGCCCTCAGTTAGTGAGAGCTAGTACGTGTCCACACACACACACACACACACACACACACACACACACACACACCCCTCAGACATCAGCTCAGGCATGTGCTGCCAGCACTGTTGTGTCCAGAAGCATAAATCACCACATCATTACCAACAGGCCGTGGGCTGAACAGGTCAAACTGCATCAAACAAATGAAGCTAGGCACAGAACATCATGCCCTTGGGCAGGAACTCAGTGCCCACTAGACAGAGCCGCCCTTGGCACAGACATGCCTTTTCATACTCTCCCTCCAGTCTAGCACTGGCTTGGCACACATGAGTCACTAAGTAAAGGGCTGCTGAACAGGAAGAGGAAGCCAGGCCTGGGCATAACGTCTCAAAGCGAGGATGGAGATGGCCCCTGCTGCTAGGACTTTTCCTTCTCTGTCCACAAGTCAAAGCTTTCCTAGGGCACAGTTTAAGGCTCGCTCTCAGCTTGACACTTTATCTTCCGGCCAGATGGAAGATTGGGGACCATCTAGAAGCAGGTATTTGGTTTGGCAAGCAGGGCATTTAAAAATAAAGGGCATGAATTTGCTTGGGAAGACTTCCTCAGGGTATCATGAACCCCTATTGTTCACACCTGCTCTATTCTAGCCCCCTGCTAAAGACCCAGGAACAGGCATTAGAGCTCTAATAAAAAAACAAGCCACACTTCCCACAAACCTGCTCTTCTCCAGGTTTTCCATCTCAGTAAAGGGCCCCATTTTCTCCTTCCTCCCATTCCTGTCCAGCAAAGATGACAGGATACAATGAGATGTTACTCTTTTTCTCTTCTTTCTTTCACAGCTAGACTCTACCTAAGTCCCACCAGCTTCACGTGTTAAATAGAGCGTTATCTCTCAGCCCTTCTTCTGGCTTGTCTTCCGACCCAAGTCCAAGAATGCCAGTCCAGAGGTTACATGGAGCACATGTCTCCCCGCTGTAAGCCTCCAACACTTTTCACTAGGTGGCTGCTGCCCCTGGACCCCTTCCTGCTCGGTGACACTCACCCTCCATTCATCCATTGCTTCAATAGGCCCTAGCCACACTGGTCAACTTTCCATCTCCTGCATTTGCCTAATGCAGCCACTGTTATTTCCTCCACCACTGGTGTAAAGTGTTTCAGGAGCAGTGGCCTCTTGTACCAGCCACTTCCTGGCTCCCTGGGTCAGGCATCCATCTAAGCATGCGCTGAGTCTGACACTCTTACCGACAACCCCGAGAGCGTGGCTGTTAATATTGCCACTTCTCAGACGAGGTAACTGAGGAACAGAGAGACTAGATGACCTGCTTAAAGCCACACAGCTGGAAAGCAGCTGAGCTGGATTGCAGTGTAGACAGTCTAGCCCAGAGTGACTCTATGCCTCTGACATGATGCCTTTTACAGTTCATGTCTTGAGCAGAAGCCTTCTTCTCACTTTCGAGGACTCAAACAGCCTCCAGAGGAATTTTTCTGACCACTCTGTCTCAGTTATTACCAGTGTCTAAAATTAGCCTCTTTGCTTATTTGCATACATTTTTTCTGTTCCAAACATGCAACCTGAGGATATACACTCCCTGAAGGCAGCTTCCTGCAGTCTCTACATCCCAAGAATTAACAGCCATGCCCGGCACAAAGACCTGCCCAACAACTATTAATCTACCTACTGCATAAATTGTGCTACAGCCTGGCTGCCTGAGTTTGTAGTCCTCTATAAAGTCCAATCCTGAGGCATAGTTTATGGCAAGCCAAAGCCTGTATGACAATTCCCTTTCAGGAATCCACAAGGTTGACCCCACCTTACTCTCCTGGCAGTGGTCCAAAGGGTGCCTGGATCGGTCTACTCTAGTGATCAGCCTAGCAAATAACCTAGCTGTCATCATAGAGCTTTTATCCAGTGACAGATGGAAGCAGATACAGAGATCCATGGCCAGGCACCAAGCTGAGCTCCGGGAATCCAATTGATGAGAGAGGAGAGATACTGCAGGCGAGGGACATTGAGATCATGATGTGAAGACATTCAGAGATGACTGGCCACACTAGTGGAAACCCATGAACTGTGGACTGGTGGCTGTGGAGCCCCCATGGGACTGGACTAGGCCCTCTGGATACAGAAGACGGTTGTTTGGCTTGAACTGTTTGGGAGGCACCCAGGCAGGGGGATTGGAATCTGTCCCTGGTCTATGGGCAGGCTTCTGGACCCCGGTGCCTATGGTGTGACACCTTGCACAGCATTGGTGCAGTGGGAAGGGGCTTGGACCTGCCTAGGCTCAGTGAGCTGGGCTCTGCTGACTCCCCTTGGGAGACCTCGATTTGGGGGATGTGGGGATGTGGAGTGGCTTGGGAAAGAGGGCTGGGGGGTGGGAGGAAGGAGGAGGGAGGAGGGGGGATCTGTGGATAGTTTGTGGAGTGAGTAGAAAATTTCTTAATAAAGAAAAATGAAAGGGTGAAAAAAGGAAGACTTCACCCCACCTCCCAGCCTTGTCCCCAAGTCCTGGACCTCCTCTTCACATGCTTGCATGCAGTCCTGAGCTGTTCTTCCCTGAAACATGCTGAGCACCCACCTTTGCTGCCCATGCCTTGTTCAAGCCCTTCCCGTCACCTTCCTGCCGTCTTCCACTTCCCCAGCTAACTAATGCCTGCGCATGCATCAGAGTCCAAATGCGGTTGTCCCAGAAGAGAGGATCCCTCTGCCATTGTGCCCCTATCCTCTGAAGCCACCTTCCATCACAGTAATGCAAAGACTGTGGGCTTCAGAGTCAGATAGCCTGACCTAGAGTCCTGATTCTTCTACTGCATTGCTGGGCCTCTGTGGGTCTCCCTTTTTGGATATAGAATTAAATCACAATACTTCACTACTGGGGAGGTGCGGCGCAGATGGAGAGAAACATGGGAACTCGTGGCGTCGCTGCTGCATTCATTTTGATGAGACGTGCAGAAGAAGATGAGTGTTCCACGTGTTTCATGACCGTGGGACCCTTTCACAGCACTCTTGTATCTCACCACGGCTGACACTTGCGACACACAAACCCCAGCAACCATGCACCACAGTGGGTGCAGCGTGCCTTAGACTCTAGTTCCAGGGCCCTCCAGGACCCAGGAAGTCCAGCCCTGTGGATTTTGTCCTAATATCAACAAAAGGGAAGTGGGGAGTGGGGGCTAAATTGAGATAATTTTTATGTCAATTTGACACAGGCTAGGGTCATTTTGGAAGAGGGAAACCCGAATGAGAAAATATGCACCCGTCTATGATTGATATGGGTAGGCCCATCCCACAGAGGGTGACACCACTTCTGGGCCAGTGATCCTGGATGGTATAGGAAAGCAGGCTGAGCAAACCATGAAGAACAAGCTGGTAAGCAGCACCTCTCTGTGGCCTCTGTATCTGCCCCTGCCTCCAGGTTCCTGCCCTGCTTGAGTTCCTACCCTAATTCCCCTCAGTAATGGACTGTGATAGAGAACTGTAAACTGAAATAAACCCTTTCCTCCCCAGGTTACTTTTGGTTGTGATGTTCTATCAGAGCAACAGACACCCTAACTAAGCCAGAGAGGTTTGTCATCCACGCATAGGCTGGCCTGTGAAATAAGACAAAGACAGTCTCATGGCCAGCACCTTTAACTTTATGTTGGGAAAATCAACTTAGAACAAAAAAGCCTGGCGGGGGGGGGGAAATAACTCTGGTCATGGGGAGCAGACAGGACACGGGGACCTCCAGGGCCTCTAACCCGGAGGTCCTCCGCCTTCCTAATGCTGTGACGCTTTAATACAGTTCCTCATGTGGCTCCAACTATAACATTAGCTTCAGTGCTGCTTCACAACTGTAATTTTGCTACTGCTATGAATCATAAATACCTGTGTTTTCTGACAATCTTAATCAGCCCCTGTGAAAGGGTCATTTAACCCCCCAAAGGGGTTTCAAACCACAGGTTGAGAACCACGGCTCTAATTGAAACATTGGAATCAACTTTGCTCTTCAAAGCATCTTTTTTTGTCATTTTTCATGTGTGTATGTGCCGTGTGTGTGCATGTTTTACATGTGTGTGGGCACATATGTGAGTTAACATGAAGACTTGAGGTCAATGGTGAGAATCGTCCTCCACTGCTCCTCCACTTTATGCATCGAGACACAGTCTGTCAATCAAACCAGAGGTTGATGCTATGGCTCGTCTGGCTAGCCAGCTTGCCCTGGGTGTCTTCCGTGTCCTCCTTCCCAACCTGAAAGTACAGGTAGGCTATCACACCCTCCTGGCATTCACACGGGGATCCAAACTCCAGTCCTAACTCTTCCAGGGCAAGCGCTTTCAGCAGCGAGTAAGCCCTCTCTCTGGCCCCAACTTGGTTAGCTTTTAAAATTCTATCAAAATGCATTAGTGTGTATTTGTGAACCAGAAAAGCTGAGGGAATGGTCAGTATGAAAGGCCTGAGGTAGGACACAGTGTGTGTGTGTGGGGGCGGGGGAATATGCCCTGTGGTGCCTAATGAAGCGTGAATGGCAGCCAGCAAAAGCTGAGGTGACAAAGACTGTCCTCAGCAGTGTATCCTCACAGTTACAACCACGGCTGAGCCCAGGCCACGGAACCCCAATCTCTCACCCAGAATAGCTGAGGCTATTCCAGACTGTGGCTTTTGGCTGAGGATTGAGGGTAGGATTTCTCCCAGTGCTGCTTTGGAAACCCACTCACAGTGAGCAGAGGCCACTAGGAACAGGCTCAGGAAGACAGCAAAAAACAAGCCCTGTTCCACTGCCCACTGCAATCTGCCTCCTCCATGTTCGCCCTCCCTCCCAAGCATAGCGGAGGAAAGCAGGTCCCCACCAGTGGCAGATCACACAGTCACTCAGCTCACACTGGATTACAGCACAGACCTGCAGCTAGGTGGGGCCTCTCTCCAGAGCGGTCCACAGTTTGAGGAGGGGACATGAGTGAAGGAGCAGACGGACATTCTAGTTTCAAGTCTGTTGCTTCCGTAAAATGCCCTGACCAAAAGCAACTTAGGGAAGGAAGGTTTATTGGCTCACAATTCCAGGTACAGTTCACAGCAGGAAAGTCAAGTTGGGAACTTAAGCACCAAATCTACCCTCAGGAGCAGAGAGAAACAAGTGTACCCATGCTGCCCACCTGTCCAGCTTTCTCCTGCGCCTATAGAGTCCCACACCCTCTGCCTAGAGAATGGTGCAGCCCACAATGGGCTGGGTCTTTCCACATTAATTAACAATCAAGACAATCCCCCAAAGACATGCCCATGTGACAATCTGATCTACATAATTCCTCAACTGAGACTCTTCTAGTGATTCTAGACTGTAGCAAGTTGACATTTAAAACTAACCATTAAAATGGTCACAGTTAGGCTCACCAGATCGGAGGCTTGTTAGTGTGATCAGAGAAACAAATATCTTCTGGAAGCCACACTTGGACTATATCCTTATTTTTACTTATTGTTCACACTTCTCTGTCCCTTTAACGGTTCCCATGAAAACTGTAAATGAATAAGGACTTATGGGGTGGGCTGTTTAATGTCTATGTCCCTAATGGACTATGGACTCTGCAACACAGGGATGTGTCTTTCTTCATTCCACTCACATTCCTAGCTCCTAGCATGAAGCTGGCATATAGGAAGGCCACAGTAAGACACCATAAATAACTGTATCTGTCGCCGAACAGATACTTTAGGCAGAACTTTATGCTGTTAAAGTTATAAAGTTACAAAGACATATAACATCCACCTCCAAGATGGCCCCCAGTAAGCCTGACCCGATGGTCTTCACAGCTTGTAAAACTCCTTTTCCAAATTCAGATGGTCCTGCTTGACTGGCCAAACAATGGGGAATGATTGATGCACAACTCCCAAAACTCTTAATGAACCATTTCTGCTCCCACCTCACTGTCTCTGATCACTTGCTCTCAAGCTCCAGGAAGCCATGCCAACAATCACCATAGCAACTGCTGGGGCAGCCGTGCGGACTGTCCAGAGGGTGAAGAACTGCCAAGGAGTGGCCATCTATGAGAGTGAGCCACTTAGGAACCAGGTCCTCCAGCCCGATCCAGCCTCGTGCAGCCTATTGAATGGAGCCCTTGTGATATCCTCGAAGCAGCCTCAGACAGACCCTAGACAAAACCTAGCTCCCAGATTTCTGCCCCACAGCGACTACACACATCTTTGTTCTAAGCTATTAGGCTTTAACAAGAGAAAACAACACAGGAACAGATATAAACCATCACCAATAGGGTTGTTCTCCAGGCCCAGAGAGGCAAATACTGTGTTTTCAGGGGAGGGGAGCCTAAGGAAGGCTCATGGTGGGGGTACATCTCAGATGACTGGAGTACATGGTATCCAAAGGACAATTATTCAAAGGATCAGAGCTTTTAGAGATGGGGATGCTTGCTTATTCCATAAGTAAGACAACTAAAACTCAGAGCAGTTGTCCATGGTACCCAGCTAGCAAAGAGGCAGTCAGGAAGTTCCAGTGCAGGGTGTTGGGAGAGCTGGTGCCTATTCCAGTGTTGCGAGATGGAAAGCCTGTGGACCCTCCCAGGGGCCCAAAACACCCCCCACGTCTCCCTCAAAGCCAGACCCAGAGTGACCAGGTACTTTGGTTCCATCTGTGGGTGGAGCAGGACTAGGCATAGACACCCCAGGGACCTGTGTGGAGGGTTCCTCAGGTCACCTATTCCAAACAAGATCTTCACTCAGCTTGTGCTGCTCTTCCTTCCTGGTCCCCAAACTCCTGGGCCTTCCCATTGCCTGGCAACCACGATGCCTCTCTGAGCCACAAATGATTGTCTACATCCCTAGGGCTCTCCCTTCCACTCTGCAGGGCAAGCAGAGGCCACATTCCAAGGCAGCTTGGAATGAACTCCCGGGTTAGCAGAAGATACAGGGAAGGGCTGTTAGATGGACTCCCAAGCAACAAGCCCACCACAGAAGCACCTGGACACTATCTGGTGCCCTGGCCCTGAGCCTACATCCCAGGAAAAGAACTCCTGGAAAAAGAGAGTGAAAGTGCCCATTTCTGTGGTTACAACTGTCTGAGCCTCGTGCCTTGTCCTTATCTTCATTCTCACCACCACCCTGCACCGCCCAGTGAGACAGCCATCGCTATTCTCTTTGGAGATGAGTAAATGGAAATCTAAAGAGGTCAAGCAACTTCCTGAGGGGTGCAGACAGCTATTGTGTGCAAGTAATCAGGCTGAACCCAGCAGAGGTGAAGTCATAGTAGCCGAAGTTTATGCATTGGCCATTGAAACTTCCCAGGAGAAAGGGACTTCAGAAGAGGCTCTACTTTTACATAGTCCATAGAGAACCTTGTCACGCAGCTTGATTTGACCCCACAACTGTCTGACTCCAAAGTCCTTGTCCTTCAAACAGACCTTTCCTAGACCTTAGCTCCGAGACAAACTCTAAGCCTTTCTTTCTGGATCCAATTATTCACAATTTAGTCAAGAGAGACAGAAGCATAGAACTAAGGGCCATCCCACTGGAATGTGTGTTGGCACTCACTAACATCCCTCACATCTTCTCAGGCCACACAGCAGGTGTGACACAGTCGGAGCTTGCCTCCTGTGTGACTTTCAGGCTGGTTTGGCCCTGATAGGAGACTATCCAAAGTACAGCCACAGACGCACAGAGCTAAGATAGATGATCCAGGCTCACGGTTTCCCAGGAAAACCCCCTTTTTGATTGTGGGTAGGGACAGTGAAAGAAGGGTTCCTAAGAACATTGTCCCCCCACTAAAAACTTCCTGAAGCTCAAGCTTTTATGAAGGCAAGGGAGGTTGGCACAAAGGGAGAGCTGGAAGGGCCCAGAAGAATCTCCAGTGGTGAAGAGCGTTACTCAGTCAGTTTCTCAGGTCCTAGGAGGAAACTTGTTGCTAAGGAAGCTTCTAAATCCTCCCCTGGGTGCTTAGGGCAATCAGTACCCACCTTTGAGAAGATTCAGACTGCACAGGCCTCCCTGGGAGCACCAAAAGAAAAAAAAAAACATGGCAACAGCCCGCCAGTGGCAACTCAGCTCTGTCTAGGCTCCAGCCAGGTTACAGGAGCCAAGGGAGAGAATACTGGGAGGAAATCTGAGTACTTCATTTGCTATTGCGTGGAAGATGCCAGTGAGAATGTGTTGACTTTCTGAAGCTGCCCATCATCCTTGCTCCTGTTCTGCTGCTCCCTTGACCACTCCTTCTGGGTCTCAAGAGGTTCAACTTCCTTTCTGGACAGTGAGACTCAAGCATGCCCAAGTTAGACTTTAAGATTCTAAAACACAGAGACTGCCTAAGTCTCATAAGTTCAGTGACTTCCCCCAGATCCTTCAGCTGGTCCTTCCTGGCCTGACGGCATGGGTGAGTGGATATTTTAGACATCACCAGCTTTGCATGAACTCAGTCTAACCACTTCCTGCCCAAGGCCTTGACCAGGACCCTGCACACAGTAGAAATCAAGCAAGAAGCAGATCCAGAAGACCAAGGCTCTTGACTCCAAGGCATACAGCTCACCTGAAATTAACAATGAAAAGGCCTTTCAGGCAACTCTTGGAAGGCTTAAAGATCCTTGTGTGGCTGTTTTCCAAGATGGCATTCTTCATTTACACTGGGAGCTGACTTCTTAAAAAGTGGAAAGATCAACTTAACCACTGAACAGGCACAAAGCAAACCTTTAAGCCAGCATGAGGGGCATGCAGGGGCATGTAGGGGCAATTCTTTAAAAGAGATACTCACTGTACTTAATCTTTTCTTGATTTACTAATAATTTTTAGCCTCATTTTACACATGAATAAGGAGGATATGCAACATTTTGGTCTCCAGAACACAAATAACATTGCAGATGTTCCACTGGATTCAGAACCACAAGATAGATAACCCTCTTTTCAACTGTGGGTAGAAACAATGAGTGAAAGGTTCTCATGGACAATGTGCCTCAGGTGACAATTTTCTGAAGCCAAGGCTTTTCTAAGGGCAAGGGAAACGAGCAAGGAAGATGCTCAGAACATCTGCAAGATGTCACCGAAGAGACTCTAGCCAGCCCGGGCCTGAGAAGCATGCCTCTGGCAGGCTTTGCCCTTCTCCCCCATCCCCTCTGCCTTGCTAAATACTGTTAGGTTAAAGCTAGCCACCAAGATCTATTCCCTTACTTGGCCATTTCCTCCTCCTAAGGCTGACTACCAAGATCCAGCTATCAAAGTGTTGAAGTCCAGCAATCAAAAGCCCCCTTTGGCTCACCTAATGAACATGCCCAATTAAAATGAAACACCTCATCCTAACACAGGGTTTCCCCTTGTGCCTTCATAAACTGCCATTTCCCTATGTGCCACACCTGTCTCTCTATCCAGTGGCAGTCCTGTGTCCCTCCAGGACAAATATTCCTGCCCCCTTTGTTCTCTTTCCCTTCTCCCTTGTCCTCTATCTCCTGTCCTTGTCTCTTATTCCTTGACTTCTGTCCCTCTGGAGTTAATAAATCTCATTTGTGCTGAGAACTTGGTCTTGGGGGTCCAGAGCTGATACTTTTCCTTTCAGTTACCAACTGAGAGTGGACTAAGAACTTAACATAGAATGCCAACACACACACACACACACACACACACACAGAGAGAGAGAGAGAGAGAGAGAGAGAGAGAGAGAGAGAGAGAGAGAGAGAGAGAGAGAGAGAGAAGAAAGCAGCTACATTACATACTATGGTATTACAGTCAACTTCTGTCAAGTATTCAAGGAACAAATCAATCAATAAGTCAATCAATACATACAAACTAGACTCAGACAGAACCATCCTCATAACTGAAAAAGACAACACAGAAAAGAAAAATGACAATCTTAACTATAAATAAAATAATATTAAGTAAAATATTAGAAAACCACTTTTTAAAAAGTTACTTTTCAAGTGACAGCAAATTTTGGCATGAGGCAGAGAAAAGCCTTTACACACTGCTGGTGGGAGTATAAACTGGTACAGCCACTGTGGGAACCAGCATGGAAGAGCCTCAGAATAACAAAAGTGGGGCTGCTGTACAAACCAGGGACACCTCTCCTTAGTCTACAGCCAACAGATTCTAAACCAGAGCAGATACCTGCTCTCCCTGTTTACCGCTGCACTATCTAAAATAGCCACATGATGTAATGAGCCTGGGTATTTGTCAATACATAAATGAAGAAGACGTAGGACAAACACCAAAAAGAATTATAATCTGCTGCAGAAAAGAACGAGATTGTGATGTTTGCAGGGAACGGGAAGGAACTGGAGATTAGTGTGTCGTGTTAAATAAACCAGACCCAAAGAGACAAATATGACCTTTCCCTCATATCCAGAAGGAAGAACAGTGGTTCCCAACCTGTGGGTTGCAATACCTTTGGGGTCAAAGGACCCTTTCATAGGGGTTGCTTAAGACCATCAGAAAACACAGATATTTACATTACAATCCATAACCATAGTAAAATTGCAGTTTTGAAATAGCAACAAAAGTAATTTTATGGTTGGGGGTCACCACAACACGAGGAGCTGTACTAAAGGGTGGCAGCATCAGGAAGGTTGAGAACGCTGATCTAGCGTGTGG
The DNA here is from genome assembly GCF_049852395.1 of Peromyscus maniculatus bairdii. NCBI lineage: Eukaryota > Metazoa > Chordata > Mammalia > Rodentia > Cricetidae > Peromyscus > Peromyscus maniculatus. The sequence goes on from NC_134854.1 coordinate 79,500,747, forward strand.
AGGGGGTGTGACATGAAAGCAGGAAGTAGAAAGGGTACAAGGAAAGGGAAGGAAAATGCCTAATGGGAAAGAGAAGTCATGAGGAAAGCAATGGACGTAGCAGGACTGTTTGGGGACAGGAAGGGGACCGGCTAGGGGAGGTAGAGGATTAAGAGGCCCCAGGGTGATAAGAACAAGGTACAGTGATATTCATGGATGAAAATACCACAGTGAAACCCATTGCTTTGTATGCTAACCCAAAAATTAAATTTTCAAATATTAGTTATATACATCATAAACAAATGGCCACAGAAATATAAGACTAATACAACCAAATATTAATCTAGATATAATTTATCATACAAAGAAGAAAGAAGGATAATTTCAATAGAGACAGGAAACATTTTTGAAGACATTCAAGACCCACTCATCACTAAAAGAAATAAATTAAACAAAATGCAAGAAAAAAAGCTCTGTTTCAAGGTGAGCTAAAGTAAGTACATCCATCGTTCCACTGGTTTTTTCTATCCCACTGAGAACAGCTGTACACTGGCTTTGTCTCTCCCACTGAGAACAGCTGTACACTGGCTTTGTCTCTCCCACTGAGAACAGCTATACACTGGCTTTGTCTCTCCCACTGAGAACAGCTGTACACTGGCTTTGTCTCTCCCACTGAGAACAGCTGTACACTGGCTTTGTCTCTCCCGCTGAGAACAGCTGTACACTGGCTTTGTCTCTCCCATTGAGAGATAAGGAGCAGCTATAAAATCTAGAAGGAAAGCATGGAACATGTATTTGAAGATGCTGTGTACAAGTAACAGGTAGATGCAGGGGAAAGACCAGAATTCAAAGTACCAGGAAGTCAGTGGTGGCTATTCCATGTCTTCCTGTAGTGGAATCTAGCCTTATCTCAGGATGGCTGCCTAAGACATCAGCATGAACAGAGTTCCTCGCTAATCCTTTCAGTTCTGGCACAAGAAACCTCAGGCCAGGGGAAATCTCTCACATATTCATTTCCTTTTGGTGCAACTCCACCGTCTTTCAGTCCCTTAGGCCCCTAAGACTCTGAGAAAGGAGCTACAGTCCCAAGGAATGGAGTAAAGCCACTCTGAGTTTTCTCCATGTGTGTCTGCCTGCCCCTCAGCCAGGCATTCAGGTCACCTTAGAAAGTGTAGGCACATAAAGCTCCAGCTCTCTGGTAAGTGAGCTACATGGAGGTCCTTGGGGGAGCTAAAAAGTCTGACTGGTGTTAAGGGAAAGAGAGAACCATGGAGAAGCAAACCCCTGTCCTGTGCTCACAGCTGCACATGAGTGACCTGACTCTGAGTAGCACACTGAGACTTCAGGACCTGAACTAATAGATGGGTAGGACTCATTCCAGGTGGCACCAAGAGGTGCATATGAGACAGAGCCTGTAAAAAGGTTCTGCAAATGAGGCTAGCATTTGACTCAAAACTTTTCATCTGTACTCGGGCTCACAACCTCCCAAACAAAAGCATCAATATCTTGCACATGATTCAAGTAAGTGTCTCACTAAATAATATTTTAAATGTTAAAGATAACGTTCAAAAAACTTGCATATAAAAGAGAGGAAGATCACTCTTGAGGTGCAATGAAAAAGATAATTAGCACTGATGCTGAGTTGTCACAGTTGACAGAATTATCTGACAAAGACCTTGAAACACTTTTCCAAAGATATCCCAAAAATGAAGTGCAAACACTCTTGAAATGGGGGGAGACCAACCTCCATAAACCACTACAGATAAAGCAAACGAAATAAAACAGTCTTTTAAATGTTTCAGCAAACTGTGTGAGGCAAGAAAAGGAAAATACAGAAATAAATGTCTTATTAGGAATAAATAAAGTTCTCTGATTAGCAATATAAGCTTTAAAAGCCGGGAAAGTGAAAAGCAAATTAAAGCCAAATGTGAAAAAAGAATGAAGTGATAATAAGCAAAAACCAATAGAACTGCAGACAGAAATACAAGAGAAAACCATTAAACTAAAACCGGATTCTTGAAAAGATCAACAAAACTAACAAACATACAATAAAAGCTTATGGTGTTGTAACAAATAGGGTAGGAGACACAACTGCTAATATCAGGAATAAAATAGGGGCTATCAGCACAGGCCCTGTACACATTTGAAGATGATAGGCCACCACTGTGAACATTTACTGTGAAATAAATCTCAAAGTCTCAATGAAACGGACTAGCTCACAAAATCAAATCACCACAATTAAACCAAGGTGTGACATCTAACTGAAACTGTCCCATTGCTATTAAAGAAGTTGAATATTTTTGGTTAAAATCTTATGAAATGAATACCATAAGTTGAAAAAAAGCCTCACTGGCAAATTCTAGAAAAATCGATCATAAAGAAGAATGAACATCAACTAGGCAGAAACACCTTGTGGAACACAGAAGGAAAGAAGACGTTTCCCAGTGCAGCCCCCAGACCACAAAATCAGAGCAAGGAAAAGAACTTAAGGTGCAATGTCTCTCAGGTACAGAGATTTAAAAACGTGAATAAAACACCAGCAAATTAAATGTGCCAGCATGTAAACACAATACGCACATACATAGTTAGAGATAAATTTTAAAAAACAAGGGCTAGAAAAATGGCTCAGTGATTAAGAGCACTTGTTGCTATTCCAGAGGACCCGGGTTTAATTCCCAGCTCCAGAAGATCCATTACTCTCAGTCTCCACCAGCACCCACACACATGGCTATAGGCACACACATAAACATGCACATGTACATCAAGGTAAAAATAAAATATTAATAAAAATAAGTCTTGTAATTTTCTCAGTAAACTGGCAATGAAAAGGTATATCCTCTAATTGACATAAGGTATCAACAAATGCCCACAACAAAAAGAATACTTAACAATTCTGAGACTGAACATTTCCCCCAAGACTGGAAATAGGGTAGAAATGTGCACTAATTCCTACATATCGTGTTAAAAGTCTCAGCCGGGGGCTGGAGAAATGACTCTAGGGTTAAAGGTGTTTGCACTCTCATAGAAGACCCAAGTAGAAACCCCAGCACCCAAGTCAGGAGGCCCACAATCACCTGACGTCCAACCCAGGGGATCTGAAGCCCTTTTCTGGGTTCCATGAAACTGGCACACACATGTCACACACACACACACACACACACACAGAGAGAGAGAGAGAGAGAGAGAGAGAGAGAGAGAGAGAGAGAGAGAGAGAGAGAGAGATCTTTAAGAACAGAACTGATACTTTTTTAGTCAATTCAATAAGACAGAAACAGAGAAGTAGGGGGCAGGAAGAAAAAGAAAGGTGAGAGGAAGGAAAGAGGAAAGAAAGAAGCAGTTGTCTTGGAAAGGATAAGTTAAAATTGTCCCTGATGATAGTCAATGCAAGTGTCTGAGAAGACAATCTCAAAGAATCCGTTTTAAAATCCTCCTGGAACTAACAAGCAAGGTTAGCAAAAGTATGGAACACAAAAACACAAAATCAATCATTTTCTAAATACTAACAATGAACAAGTGGGACACAAAGTATCAAATCCATGCCACTCACAACAGCCCTTTCCTAAATGAAATACTCCACTACACATCCACTAGAGCCCATAAAACATGAGAGTCCAAAATGAAAACACCTAAGAACACACAGCCAACGAAAGAGCAGCCTATCCTCCGTAGACTGAACTACTGATGTAACACAAATCAAGCCGAATTCCAGGACCAATGTCAGCAAACAAACGCAAGCCGATTGAAACACCCATAGAGAAATGAACAAATCAGAACATCCAAATCAAGACAGAAGAAGTGGCAGCGGGTGGAATTGTGTAGCCTGCTTGAAGACTTAAGACACAGGAACCAACAATATGGATTATCAAAGAAAATCACAGAGCTGAACACAGGTGCTAGAAAAAGAACCACACTACTATACTACTATAACCCAGTTGATTCTTAACAAGTTAAAACTCATTTCAACTATCTGGGAAGGATTAGGGGGTATGTCCTTATTGGAAGAGGTGTGTCACTGGGAGTGAACTTGGGAGATTCAAAAGCCCATACTTGACCCAGTTTTACTCTCTCTGCCTGCTACATGAGGGTAAGATGTAAGATCTCAGCCAGTGCTCCTGTGTCGCACCTGCCTGCCTGCTACCATGATCTCCTTCATAATGGTCATGGACTCACTCTCTGCAACTATAAACACGACCCCAATTAAGTGCTTTCTTTTATAAGTTGCTTTGGTTATGGTGTCTCTTCACAGAAATCAATAAGTAACTAAGACACTGGCATATGAAGAATCTTTAAAAAGCTACTGGAAAAGTGGGGCGATGGCTAAGCTTAATTGGAGCAAAAAGGTAAAGGATTGGTTATTCAGAGAAAGAATTGAGGAAAAGAGATATTTGGCTGGTGCGGCAATAGGAGTGTTTGTAGCAAAAGAAAAAAGTTGAGCCAGACTGAAAGATACAAAGTGACATAGGCGTGAGTGTCCATAAGATAGAGGCTGATAGATCTGGGCTTGTAGGATACAGTGTTTTGAATGAGAATGGTCCCCATAGGCTCATATGTTTGAACACTTGGTACCCAGTTAGTGGAACTGTTTGAGATGGATTAGGGGGCGTAGCTTGTTGAAGGAGATGTGTCACTAGAGGTAGGCTTCGAGATTTCAAAAGCCCATGTCACTTCCTGTTAGTGTGTTCTTTCTCTTTCCCTCTCCCCTTCCCCTTCCCCTCCCCCTCTCCCTTTTTTCTCTCCCTCCTCCTCTCCATCTCAGCTATTATCATGATGACCCACGGGCTCTGAAACTGTGAGCCCAAAATGAAATACTTTCTTTTATAAGTTGTTTTAGTCATGATATTTTGTCATAGCAATAGAAAAGTAACTAAGACACTGGGACTCCTGACACAATGAGTTAGTTCTAGTAGACCATAGGCAGAGATGTTCTTGTAGGCAGATTAGGGCAGGGAACCCCAACTGGTAGGAGGCAGGAGGGCATGATTTGTTTGAACCACACAGGTACGGCACCCTCTTGCACTATGAACATATAGGTGTTTGTTTTTTTGGTTTTTTGGTTGTTTTTTTTTTTAAGACAATGCTTCTGAAACCAAGAACTTTCCACAAATGAGTACCTGTGAATTAGCTCCCCACACAAAGAATAACAGTCTTTCTGTATCACGAGTGTGTGTGTGTGTGTGTGTGTGTGTGTGCGCGCATACACACACATACACACACACACACACACTTCATAAGGCAGAGAGAAAGAAGAGTACTCAAATTAGTCCTTTGATTCCTTCAAGATCAGAAGGGGAAAACCACTGACAATGCCTAAAAAATATCTGTAGTTTCCAGTGAATGACAAATTCTTCAACCCAGAGGACTGCATCTGGCTGGACTCAAAATGGTTCACATTGCATACTGGTCCTGGGAGTGTAAGTTTCCCTCTCCATCACACAGACCTGAAGATCACCTACAGGCATGTCAAACAAGTCTACATTGAAATCATGCTTCTCCCAGAAAAAGTCCTTTTTTCCCAGCTTTAGTCTCACGTCACATAAATGGGGAAATGTCTAAATTTAAGGGTCATTGTGGGAAGCAGTCTATTGAGTTCTTAGTATCCAATTGGTGCTAATTTTATCAGTTTTTAATTTTTATTTATTTATTTACTTTGTGTGTGTGTGCGCGCGTGCGCACACGCGCGCGCGCGCATTCTCTAACTGCATGTATGCCAGAAGAGGGCATCAGACCCCACTATAGATGATTGTGATCCACCATGTGGGTGCTGGGAATTGAACTCAGGACCTCTGGAAAAGCAGCCAGTGCTCTTAACCACTGAGCCATCGCTCCAGCCCCTAGTTTTATCACCTTTAAATATAGCTTGAGTCTAGAACATCCCCTAATGGCCCGTGTGGTGAAGGCTTGCTTGATTCCCAGAGTGGAGTCCTGAGTGGGAGCGGCACCTTTAAGGGATGGGACCTAGTGGGAAATCTTCAAGTCCATGCAAGTATGCCCTAAGAAGACTGTGGGACCCTGATACATTCTTTGACTTCACTTTTAATTTAGTTTGATTTTTATACATTTTTTAACTGAATTAGAATTATATCACTTTCCTCTCTTCTCCTTCCAGCCCTTCCCAGGTCCCCTTCTTCCAACCCCTGAGAGCCCCCACTCACTCTCAAATTGATAGCCCCTTTTCCTTTCATTATTACTGTTACATGCATACATACATACATACATACATACATACATACATACATGTGTGTGAATACACAAACACATATAAACACAACATGCTGAATTTATTATTATTGTTTGTGTATAAGGTTTCAAGGTTGACCATTCTGCACTGGACAACCAATAAGGGAGTTCATAGCTAGGAGAGGCTAATTCTCTTTTTCCCAGCAGTCATTAGTTTCCTGTAGTTCATTGTCTAGGGGTAGGATCCTGTAAAAAAAAAAAAAATTCCCCTTCCACATTGGCTTGTCCTTTGATAGGAGAGGTCATTTTGCAGCATATTTCCTGTCTCTTACAATCATTCAGCCCTTCTTCTGCCATGTTCCCTGAGTCATAGAGCAGGAACTATGCTGGAGATGTATCCAATGGAGCTGGGCCCCTCATGAGCTACTGATCTGTGCCTTGTGTCCAGTTCTCATGTTTGGAATGAAACATGAAAAGGACGGTTTTGCTTCACCACACACTCCAAGCCAGAGGCCCCAAAGCAATTAATTGGTCCACTTGGTTATGGAGTGGAACCTCTAAAACCATGAGACCCCCCTCTTCCAAAAGAAAAAAATCTTTCCTCCTTGTAAGTTATCTCAGATATTTGTCATAGTAGTAGAAAGCTGACTAACGCACCTTCTCTTCTGCAAAAGATAACTGAAATCTGGGTCATAGAGACCTGAGAAAGAGAGGAAAATTTTCGTACTCCTGCTCAGGAAGGACACTTATGCATGGCAGTTTCTGAGCTGACTCTAGGAAGAATGAGAAATGTCTCAGTCTCAAACGCCTTTTGAGATGAGGAATTATGTGTAAGTGGGTTTCCAAGGAGACCATTTTTACAAAAGCTACTACGAGACACAGAGAAAGTTAAACCTGCTCCTGCTGTCAACAAGCTCCTTCTGCATTCTGACAGGTGATGGAAATGTAGGAGGGAAAGGCCCAAAACCAGGTATGAAGGCAGTACCCTCACACACGGTTGTGGAATGAATAACTAAATGAAAAGGCAAACAATGCCGTGCTTTCCTCGATGGAGATTGGGAACCGTGGGGAAATGGCCATATGGACCTCAAGCAAGGAACATACAGGCACCAGGAATGCATTGCTGAGCCTGAGACAAGAGTAGGTACAAGATGACAAGGAAAAGGGCAAGCTCTGGACTTGAACTCTTCTACTTTCTGTAGAAACAAGAACCTTGCAGCCAAAACCACACACGAAAACTCTCAAGATCCCAGAACCAGCCACTTTACCAGGGCTGGTCCTGCTCCCAGGCAGCATTTGCCATAGCGATTAGGGAAATAGAAAGCCTTTTGCTCTCCATCTTTGTGAGTACTTGCTCTTTCCCCCAATCCATGGATCCTTCTACTAGACACCATTTCTCAATGAGTGCTCCGTGGGACACAAGCACAAGGTTACCCATGGGGAAAGGCACTGTATCTGATTATGGTGCTCAGTTATGAACAAATCTAATGGCAAAGGGTTTTAAAGCACATGGACTAGAAACTCCTTTTTTTCACCAAGACATGAAACAGCAGGCTGGAAGGGATATTCTGCCAATCACTGCCATGGATCTAATTCTTAGCAATGGGGTTCAGCAGTGCCATCAGTTGGCAGTGTGTACCCAGCTACCCACAAAGGAGACCCTGAATTAACGGTCTAGACTCTGAGAATGTAAGGAGATCTGCATTCTTTAGGTCCACAAAACAAGGAAAACACAAATTATAAAAGACAAACTTCTGCAAATTCAAGAAGGGAGAGATAGGCATGCTTGCCAAATGAAGGACTTCAGACAGCAAAGGCAATATGGAGATTACCTGGGTTAGACCAGGGGCATCTTCTCAATGACAGGATATGACAAGAATGGAAAGAGAGACACCTCCTTAAACACCAGACTGAATCAAGATACAGGTTGTCTGTGACTCTGGCAGGAAGACACGAGACATCCCTGACCAGTCTCTGGACATTGACACAGAAAGCGCATCGCACCACAGTAGTAACTATCATTGACACGTCTACTTTACCATAAATCCAAACTTTTTCCACTTAAACTTTTACAACTGTGAGCTCATGTATCCACCCAACAGCCCATAATATGTCATTACTTCAATTTTGAAGATTAAAAAAAAAAACCCAAGGCACAAAAATAAGTCAATCATCATGTCTTAAGTATAGTGGAGTCACACCTTCTGTGGGGGTGAGGATGAGCTTCTAAAGATAGCTTGAAAGGCAAACATTGTATGTGTTTCAGGGTTGCCTTTGAAAAATCCTTTAACTCAAGTGTAAGGAGTAGGTGCCTTTGCATCACTTATCCAATCCTAAGATATATGCATGATAAACACTTAAAACAGAGCATTTAATAACGGATCTAAATGCTCAATTTAAGTTTTCAGACTTCTAAATTATGTCGAAAATCGAAAACGAGGGGATATAGTTAAAGATCTGTGAATCAAATAGACATGTGGTATTGCCCACCTCAGCCCAATCATCTCAGCCTGCACTCTGGGAGGACTGGTGGCCTGCCCAAGACCAGCTGGCCAGCTGAGCTCAAGCCAGAGGTCAGTCATTTAAAACGATGGCCTTCGGGAAACAGTTCTCCAATGAGCTATGCAGCAGAATGACATGAGGAGAAGCTGTTAAAAGTAGAGTCTGAACCAAAATCAGCCTCCCTTCCCAGGCAACTGATTCAGCAGAAGGCCCTCAAAGCACGCTTTGAGAAACCCTACTGTCAGCTCTAATGCCTGGTCTAGTACACTGTCTCCTAACCCTGCTGCCATCTGCCCGGTGCTCTGAGGCTATAAATACACCCAGTGTTGGTCACTGATAATGCCGTAGCCACATCCTCTTACCCACAGCTCAGAAGCAACATGCCCACAGCCCCTCTGTAAGTATCCCCAGATGCTTTGGGTCAATTTTAATGATTCAGGACAGAGCAAAGCCCTTGAAATTGTAGGACACTTCCCTGCAAGAATTCTGTTTCCTCATTAATCCCCCAAAGCCTTTTACCTAAACATACCCAAGGGCTGGGTACAAGTGCAGATTTGGCTGTAACAAGCCATGAAGGCATCCAGTCACAGGTTCACATTTCTGAATAGACTTATTCTCCTCCCTTTGATTGAAAGAGCACATGACCCAGGGCCAGATGGCGACATGCGTACAAATCAAGCTGGATTAAATCAAGAGCTTTAGTGAAGCATGATGCAGATAAAGAAGATAACAGATGAGAGAGAGAGAGAGAGAGAGAGAGAGAGAGAGAGAGAGAGAGAGAGAGAGAGAGGGAGCACAAATGCCGAATTGTTTAAACTATAGCAGTGGATTCTCAGCATGTAGCCTGTCCTTGTTCCCAAGCCTCTGGACCACATCTCTCACATCTGGGTATGCTCCCAACATTCCCACATATAGCTGACCAGATCTAAGCCTAAATCAGGCAGCCCAGGACTAAGGCCCTTATTCCTTTTCTCACCCTACTTGCTACATTGTAGCATTGAAGCTGGTGCTATGGTTCAGATCTTAAACATCACTCAAAGGTCCATCTGGTAATGGCTTGGATTTCAGGAAAGTGTTATTTGGCGGTAGCAGAGCCTAGAGGAAGAGCTGCCAGACTTCAAAGAGATGCTCTCGAAGAGGCTAGTGAGACCCTTGCCTCTTACTCTCTCTTTGCTTCCCAACCATGCAATGAGCGACTTCCCTTGCTCAGATTCTCCGACCATTATGTAGTATTACAGGCCTAAAGCTGAGGGGCCACCAGGTATGGCCTGAAGACGCTAAGGCTGTGGGCCAAAATAAACCTTGTCTCTCTATATGCTGCTATCTCTAGGGTTCAGTTATATTCTCTCGAGAATTTCTTAATTATCTCAAAAATTTGTTGTAACATTTTCCCAGGAATTTTTTTTTGCTGTATTATAGGCATTTGCTTCTAGAAACAAGAAGTCAACCAAAAAGGCTGGATTTGCCTTTTTCAATATGGCATGAACAGGCTAAAGCTTTAGATCAAAATCAGGAGCACCACTATCTACTCAGGTTTCCTAACCAGACACCTGGGCACCCACCATCCTCCACTCCTTTGATCTCACCTCCCATCCCTAACCCATCATGACAGCCTGTCAGTCTGATGTCTAGCCCATCTGTGCCCCTCCAGACAACACCATCAGAGCCATTCTGGTCTTCATCCTGGCCACCATGTATCTCTTCCAAATGGCAGGAGCAGTCTCCTAACTGAATCTTGCCCCAAGATGCTTCCATGTTTGCTCAGCTGCCGTAACCAGCCCTGCACCCTGGCACCTGCACAATGCCCAGCTCAGGGGAGAGTTCAAAGCACACTGGCTACTAGTCTACAAACAATAAGGTCTAACTTAAATATGTGCAACTCCTTGGCCTTTCTTTGCTCTCCACTTCCACCCCGGCTGCCTGCATACCTTTGTGGCTACCCCTTATTATTAAAGCAAAGTCCAAGTTCCTTATGACTACTTACAAAGATTGTTCTTGGCATTGAGCCAGGTATGTCACGAGCTATTTCCTTCATCATGACCTCCATTCCAACTCAGCCAATGTGAAGTTGTTGTAGTTGAGATTTTGCTGACTGACTATATCATAATGTAGAGGTAGCCCAACTGATGGGATGCCTTCAGAGAGAACGCCATGGCACCTTTCCCCTTGGAGTCAGGACACATAGCAGTTACAAATATTTTAGGCAAATTCTAGGTTTTGTGTGTGTGTGTGGTTAGTTGGTTGGTTGGTTGTTTGGTTTGTTTTTTTTTTTTTTTTTTTTGGTGTGTGTGTGTGTGTGTGTGTGTGTGTTTGAGACAGTGTCTCCTGTTGCCCACACTGACTTGGAATTTACCGCAGTGGGTTTGAATAGGAATGCCCCCCATAGACTCATGTGTTTGAAAACTTGATTCATAGGGAGTGGCACTATTAGGAGATGTGGCCTCATTGGAGGAGGTATGACCTTGTTGGAGGAAATGTGTCACTGGGGGATAGGCTTTGAGGTCTCAGAAGCTCAAGCCTGTCACTTCCTGCCACCTTCTGATCCAGATGTAGAGCTCTCAGCTACCTCTCCAGCACCATGTCTGCCTGCATGCCCCTATGCTTCCCACCATGATAATAATGGAATAAACCTCTGAACTGTAAGCCAGCTCCAATGAAACGTTTTCCTTGATAAGAGTTGCTGTGGTCATGGTGTCTTCACAGCAATAAAACCCTAAGACACACACTATGTGGCTGAGTCTGGCCTTGGACTCTTGGTATGTCCCCACACTTGGATTTTCAGGGAGTGATGATCTAACTGTATATTTCACAGACCACTTATGTCCCTCTTTTGTGACTTGTCTTCTCTTAGTCAACTCTTGTCTTATTGTTTCTTGTTTATTTGTCTTTAATTTTTATTTCATGTGCATGGGTATTTTGCCTGCATGTATGTCTATGCACCACATGTTTTTCTGTTGCCCGTAGAAGCCCAGAGAGGACATCAGATTCCCTGGAAATGGAGGTATATACTGTTCTGAGCTGCCATGTGGATACTAAGAATCAAATCCAAGTGCTCTTAACTGCTGAGATATCTCTCCGGCCCCAGAAAACCAGGCTTTTAAGATAAACTATCTTAAGTTCTAAAGTTTCAGTCGAGCAAGAAGTAGAAGCTCTAGAAATCTGATCTTCAGTATTGCAGATACAGCAGCTCAACAGTTCTTTTTCGGTGTTAATGACTGAACCCAAGGCCCTCAAATTGTCTGGTTTTTTTAATTATAACCAGTTTAAGAATATAAACATACATATTCATAAAGTAGAAAAAAGAATTTATTAGGAGATTGAAATTAAATACCATATTAAGTGAAAGTTATATTTTTAACCACTAATTTTAGCAGAGAGAAGCTTCTCAGATGGGGGCTGAAAGATGCATTGATCTATGGATATGACAGGAAGTCATTAGGATTTGTTTAATGCCATGTCCATTTAGCAGCATATAATAGTAGGTTCTCCCCTATCTAGCCATATGTTCTTAGGAGAATGATAGCAACACATATGGGCTTCTTGTGGAGCTGGACTTAAGTCCAAGCAGATGTAGCTGGTTTCTCCCAAGGTGTTCATGCCACTATTGCATCAGTGGACATGTCTGGCCAGGCTGGTCATTACAGTAGGTGGAAGGACTCACAGCCGGATATAATTAATGATTACTTTTCTCCTCCAGTAGTTTGCATAGCATCTCTAGCACTGTGAAAGCTAGCCAGTAGAAATGAAGCTTCCAGGTTGGTCCTAACTTGATTTGATCACGTTCTATGACTCAGGAATACGGTGTCTTCAGCAATAGAGTCTTACCATTACATTCTGGAGCATAACCAAGAGCAGTGACAATAGCCTGTAATGTTTGGGGCACTGTGGGACCTCACTGGCCAACAACTAAATGATGATTAATACAGAGACCCACAACAGCCCAAGGTTCAGAAAATAGGAGACTGCATATATAAATATTAATAAACAAACAAATGAATGAATTTTAAATATGTTAACAAACACAATATTAGTCTGGTAGTCGGCATTAGCTTTTGAATGGCTGGACCCAGTCTGTGTCTCTTCCAGCTCCTTAGATCACAACTTACACAGCACAGGGAATGAAAACTGTCAATGGTCATTCAGCATTTTAAGTGACAAATTTTGAGTAGAGAATGGTTCTGGGGAGGTGGGAGAAGTTGGGGCTATCACAAGTACCTTGGTGAAAGATGATATATCTTGGAGAGAGTGAAGAAATTAACAAATGCAACAACCTATGGGCTGAGCACCAGCATTCACTACTGAAGACGGTATTAATTAAGATCAGCTCCAGAAAGAGTTCCTAGTTCCGGAAAACTGGAAAATCCAAACATTTTGAGGCTTTACGTAAACAGAGCCCTCAGGGGCGCCTTCTTGGTCCCTGTATGAGATGCTTTTGGCTGCTTTTATAAACAGCCTTTCTATGCTGTCCACAGCCAAAGTGGCCTTTGCTGAAACCCCTGATAGAGACTCATCAGCCCTGTCAGCCTTTCAGAGAACCCAGCTGTCCTACTCAGTGCAGATGCCTTGCAACAAATGAAACCCAAGTCAGAAGTAGAGTTTGCTTGATGATTGTTCTCTGTACCATTTCCTCACCTCTCCCAAACTAGTGGCTTTCTAAAGGGTCTGGTAGACACGCAATTAAGTTTATGCAGCTGAGGAGAAACGTAGATTCCGGAAAGGCTGAAGACAGCCTAGATGAGGAGAAGATGCAGTGGCCTGTGCTTTTAGAGACAAAAACCCGCCTCACTCATGTCTACCAAACCTCAGTGCTTGCCACATAACCTCTGAGCTCAGTTTCCTCATCTACAGGATTGAGCCAATAATACCTGCTCACATGAGTATTGAAGTAAAAAATTACTTCAGTTTAGTTGAAGCAAACATATTTGTGTTACAAGCAATGTGTTGGGCATTGAGCTAGCACTGAAGTCCCAGGCCTGGGAAGCAAAAGCAACATCATTTGGTAATGCATGGACACACTCAGAGGACAGCCCAGGAGTGTCCACCCTGGAGGGTGGAGACAGAGATCAGAGAGTGTCTTGGATGAGCATTAGAGGAAAACACGTTCCAAACAGAGCAATCTAAGAATTCCAAGCTAGGGAGAAGGAACAACATGATACATTGGATATAACAGACAGCTCCCTGCCGAGGAGGGAATGGAGCAAGCAAGGACAGGGACAGAGACAGCATAACCTTCCATCCTTCCTGAGAGAACAGGAAAAAAAAAAGAAAGAAACACTCCTCCATCCACTCCAACTCTAAAACGTAGCCAAAAAGCTCAACAGTATCCTTCATTGACATCACAAACCAACAAAAAATGTTATTTTCTAGGCAGATGGTAAAGAAAGATGTTTTCTCTATTTGTTAGAAATGTCACCAATTGGAACAGTCCATCCAAAGCAAGAGTGGAGTGTATGAGTATGTGTGTGAATGTGTGAGTACATGACAGGCACACACGAGTTTGTGTGTATGTGTGTGTACACTCATGTACATATATGCAAGTAAGAGAGGGAAAGACCTCTGCAGAAGAGCTGCCCACTCCAACAAAGACTTCATGAGATGGGTTTAGTGCCAGCCCCATGCCTCCCACAAGGTCCCTAACTACAGAGGGCTAGTGGATCCTCCAGAAAATCAGTACACACCATTGTGTCTGATTCAGGAATAAACTCAGAAAAGCAGCTGTGTGTGTGTGTGTGTGTGTGTGTGTGTGTGTGTGTGTGTGTGTGTGTGTGTGTGTGCTCTTAAGAATCTGCCCAAAGCAGCCAGTCTAAAGCAACTGATATATCTAACCCTCCCCACTGCCAAATATTCCCCAAAGGGCTCTGAAACCCATTGATAACAAAAGGTCCCAGAGGTTAACAGGAGCACCAGGGTATGGTGGCTGATGTCACCTTGCAAGCTATTAGGAGCACTAATGAGTTCATGGGGTCAAAGCCACTGGGATGGGAGCTACTAGGATAAACCACCTAAGCCAGAGGGGTCCTGCCTCCCTCTTTCTAGTGTTCAATGAGATAGCAGTGCACACAGGAGGGACAATGATCGGAGCCTTGTGAGTGTGCAGACATCAGTCTGAATATAGTTGAGCTATACTCAGGTTCTTTCAAAGGCAGGAACCTCCTAGAAAGTCTATTTTACAGTTCCTCATTTGATGTGACTGGTCCTGAGAATTTGCATTTTTCCCAAGCTTTAGGAGATACTGAAGCAGCTGGCCCATGGACTGCCTTCTGAGCAGCCCTGGGCTACCACTCACTACTGCTAAGACCTCTGCTGACGTCCTGGAAGGCCCTTGGCCTGTTTCCTCATCTTTAAAAAGAAAATTGCATTATTATTTTTATATTTAATATGTTTTTAATTGGAATAGAATTATATGACTTTCTTCTCTCCCTTTAGCCCCCCCCAGCTCCCCTCCCTCTAACCGCCCATGTCCCCCAACTCTCTCTTTGACTATTATTATTGCATACATACATATGTATGTGTATGCATATAACATGCTGAGTCCATTTTTGTTGTTTGTGAATATAAGGTTTTCATTCTGCACTGGACCATTCTCCTCCCAGCAGTCATTAGTTCTTTGTCTAGGAGTGGGATTCGATGAAATTTTCCCCCTTCCATATCAACATGTCCACTGGCATTGACATTGCTTCAGTCTTGTTGGTACAGCCATTTCTAGGAGACTGTTTTCACAGCAGACTTCCTGGTATTCTTGTCTTACCATCTTTCCACCTCCCACTTTCATGACATTCCCTGAACCACAAATGTGTTTCGCCTGCATGTATGCATGTGTACCACGTGCATGTGGTGCCTATGGAGGCCGGAAGACAGTGTCAGATCCTCTAGAACTGGAGTTAGAGAAGGTCGGGCACCAGCATGTGATGCTGAGAACCAAACCTAGGTCCTATGCAAGAGCAGCCAGTGCTCCTGACCTGAGCCATCTCTCTAGACTCCTGCTTCCTTGCCTTTTAAGTGGGCATAACACCTGCTGCCTTCAATCCCTTGGGCACTGCATGAGAGGACCTGTTTTTCAGGATCTTACATAAAAGAGGCATTTGATCCATGGAATCTACAACTGTTACTGGGAGAAAAAAAGAAAAGAAAACAATCACACAGTAGAAACCAGGGGCCATGGAGAAAGGATTACCCTCTCTGTCTCTGTCTCTGTCTCTCTCTCTCTCTCTCTCTCTCTCTCTCACACACACACACACACACACACACACACTTCGTTTCTTAAAAATCTTATGAGAACACTAAACTCTGCCCTTGAAAACTTGCTTGTCCTGAGGAACAGAGAAGCAGCAGCTGCGGAGATCTGTGTGGCTGCCCTGCGGCCTCCAGTGCCACTGTTAATTAGTCACAAAAATCTTCACTAGACAGAGCCATAGTTTTGTTCTGGGCACCAGGAACTGGGCTGAAAAGACCCCACTCCAGTCCCTGAAAACAACCTGGGAGTCCGACATAAGCTGGTGACTGACACTCGTGGTTCTGAGCGCCACACTAGAAACTATCAAACACAGGGGGCGGGGGAAAGACATCAATGCGAGGAGGCCCGGGACTGAGAAACACTCGCCGACAACTGTGTGTTTGTGCTGGACTGTGAAAGAGATATAGGAAGAGGAGAGAGGACCGTCAACAGAAACAAAATCAGGGAAGCAGGACCATCGGGCAGCGAGCCCCTCCTGTACTGTGCAGAATCATGCATGCGTGTGCAGGACTGGGTGAGGTTGGTTCAGAGACGGGAAGGGCTGGGTAGATGGTGGTGAGAAATTCCTCATGAGGGAGAAAGGGAGACGTGGCATGTTTACACATAACCACTTCTGTTTGGGGTTAGGCACTGTGGCAACTATGTGGGTGGGTCAGAGAGCCAAGGTTAGAGAAACCCTGCAAGAGACATAGGGGACAAGAGATGGGAAAAGCCTGACCCAGAGTGAAGACATAGGAAAGGGGATGAGACAGAAGTCAAAGGCATTTCACAAGAATCCCCTCCACTGGTTTCATTGGGTTTTACCACCTCACAAGGCAGAGCTCCCAGGAGCTAACCCTGAGGGTCTAAGCACATGGACTTACACAAGCAAATGTCTCCCCAGGAGATTTTGCTGATATTGGTGTAAGATACAGGAAGGTTATTTGATGGGGTTCTCTAAAAGCTGAGAACAGCCAGCTTCTTTGGAGCTGAACTAATAGGCGTCCCTGTGGCATCCTGAGTCTGGACTCTCCTGTCAGGTGCTGGTGGTGAGAGCCCAGAAGAACCATGGCTGACTTCTGTCCAGTGGCAAAAGTCTGAGCAGCCACACCCACTGTTCCTCATTCAATGCCGGAGCGTGGGAATTAATGTCAGAAATTCACCAAGAGGCCAGGATCCCTGCTGCAAGCAGCCAGTTCCCTCTGCCCTGCCAGTCCTGCCCAGGGCTTCTATTACTCACTTAGTCCATCCTAGTTACAGGCTACTCTGTGATTCATCTTGCTCCCTCACCCTGGTGAGTCCAAGGCCTGTGGGGTAACGGGAGGGCTATTAGATACAGAGAAAATCTTCCCCTCTTCCCCTCAGTTTCCTCCCCTCCTATAAAGTGGAGCATTCATCTGCTACGCCTATAGCATGTCAGCCTGAAGATTCAGTGCAGAAAAGTACATAAAAATGTCCTGTCCCACAGCTGGAGAGATACTCGGCAGTTTAAAGCACATGCTGTTCTTGCAGAAGACCCAAGTTCAGGTCCCAGAACCCATGCCAGGCTACTTAAAACCACCTGTAACTCTAGCTCCAGGAGGTCCAATGCCTACTTCCACTCTCTGTGGGCACCTGCACTCATGCGGACACGCACCCACGCAGACTTGTGGGAATAGACATAATGAAAAAAATTTTAATGCCCTATGGGCTGCAAATCAATATATGATGCTGTTGCTCCAACTTCCAATCCAGACTCATGTTTTCAGCTTCTTGCTGGCTTGCCTTTGTTCTCAAGCCAGCCAGCCCTGAAAGGTCATTTAGAGGTTGACCGCTGGGGCACAGGGCTGAAATTCATTGGTTCATCTGTGCATCCACGTTCTGACCCACATACATGTACAGTACAGTCTGTGCACGAGCTTTGTGTGGCTGCTGTGGTTCACAGGTACACACAGTCCCTGACCTCACCAGCTCACAGACAAGCTTCTCCGCCACTGCCTGATTACCAGCTACTGAGCACCAAAGTAAGAAATAAGCAAAGATGAAGGGAGAGATGCAAAAAATAAGTATAAGTTTTTGGATAAGTTACAGGAAGACAGGGAATGAGGAATGACAGGGACTAACAATGAGAAAAGACAGCTTTTTGGCTATTGCCCCAAAACTGTTGTGGCTGGCTGAGTCAGGTCAAATCCATTCCAGGAGTAGGCACAGGCACAGAGGAAAGTCAGGACTCAGGGAAGACTGACTTATGCCAGATACCAACTCCATAAGTTCAAGTCCCAACTCCTCTTTTACTGTGTGACAATGGAAAAATGATGACTTGTGGCAGATATCAACTCCATAAAGTCTCAGCTCCTCACTTATTGTGTGACAATGGGAAAAGCCCTCGACTTCTTTGTGCCTTGGTTTCTTCATCTATAAAATGGGTAGATGGTAATTGACTTATTTTAAAGTGTTGTGAAAATTAGAATGAATGAATGTTTGTTTGTAAAATGCTTGAAGGGGTATCTAGGATCCTGCCAGGAGTACCTGCCATCATTATAATTCTTAACCGCTGTCAGCATCGAACAACTGAAGACTTGTGACAGCTGTGGTTGGGTAGCAGGAAGACAGAGCCATCCAAGTCCACATCTTGCTTAGAGGCTGAAACCTAGCACAGACTCCTGGTGAGGCTGGAGACCCAACAGAGGGGGCTGTTCCAAGCCCACCACACCCCAGCTAGGGCTCTGCCAGCTGTCTGCTGACTCTGTGTGGCCACAATTAGATCTCTGGAAACTGACACATATATCCTCATTACAACCTGACAATGAGTCCAGAAGAGAAGCAGAGAGCAGCCCTCCAGGAAGCCCTCTTTGCAGCCAGGGACAGGGGTCCATCAGGTTACACACTGTCCATCCCATCTACGTGCTCAGGCAAGCCGGATATTCTCCAGTGAGCCAGGAAGGCAAGCTCAGAACTACAGAGCCCTACATAGTTTCAGGGGTAGCAGATGAATGGAGCACTCACTCAAAGATGAGGAGCAAATGTCCCCATGCCTTGACATGCCCACCAAGCACGTCTCTAAGAACAACTGGATTCAAAATCAGTTTCTGCCTCCCACCAGTTGGAGAAACATGAACAAATTCCCTAATCTCTTAGAGACTACGTGTCTATTTAACGAAAACAAAACCCACTTCTCAAGATTAAGTCATATCCTAACACAAGGCAGAGCCTACCCTAGGCATTCAAAGCTGAGACGAACCAGACCAGACAGGATCTGATAATGCTGTCCCCTCTTAACCTGCCTCATCAGAACGGCAAAGTCTTACAATGACTCACTCATCAGTCCATTTTCCACATGCGTCCCTCCTTGCCCATGAGAGCCCTGCACGTGGCATAACCCGGGGCCTGCTGGTGTGCAGAGGGACAAGGGAAAGGTTATGCCCCTGGTGAATTCTCAGTTAACAAGCTGTCTGCAGGCCCAGCGAAGCCTGTGCCAGCCAGGAGAGTTCAAGACTTCAAGGTCCCTATGGAATGATAATGTTTTTTTTTAAAGCTAGGGCACTGATGAGCATTGCCTTGATTTGGGAACCGGCTTACATGTGGAAACGCGGGAAATCTGACAGCCACCAGTTTCCTGAAACTGTTTTGGATAGGCTTGCATCCTTCTATGATTTTTTCCCCTCAAGCCAAGTATTTTTCACTCACGGGTAGCACACCCTCCAAGAATCCTTTACAAGCCAAAGCTCTTCCAGTGTTGCCAGACCCCAGTCACTTACTCTCTCAAGTCTTAGTCTTTTCACCCATGAAAAGGAGACAACAGGACCCAACCCTCAGAGGAACGAGGTGGACTGAGGGAAGTGTGTCTTTGATCTGCCCTGCACGCGGCAGGGGAGAGGTCCTTAGTAGATGCCCTACCACATCTCTACTGTCTCACTTCATGGTGTGGACTTCAGTGAGTTATACACAAGGGAGAAAGCTGAGGGTGGCCTTGAACTCCTGATCCTCCTGCCTGCACCTCCCAAGTACTGGGACTACAGTTATATACTACCATACCTATTATGTTATGATGGGGATCAAACCCAGAGCTGTGTGAGGTAGGCAAATTCTCTTCCAGCTGAGCCATACTCCCAGCCTCAAAGACAAATTTTGACACAGTTTTCCAGGATTCCAGCCAGGGAGAAAGAGAGGGCCCATGCTGGGGGAACACTGCTACCCAGACTCGGGACCTTCTGTGCCCTCCCTCTCTTCTCTCTCTCTCCCTTCATCAGCACTTTGTTAAATTTTACCCATGTGCTAGCACCACGGGACACAGGGTTTGCGGTAGCCCAAGCCCCACAAGTCTATAGGAAAGCTATTGACTTGACCCATCATCCAACTAGGGTCAATGTACCTCCGTCTCCTGCCAGCTGGGGTCCCTCAACAACCTTTGACATCTCTGAACTCCCCGAAGAGAAGGCTTTCCACACTCACTCCTAGTCTCACAGAAGATCTCGTCATTTGCTCACTGCCCTGTGCTGAAAGTTTAAAAAGCTAAATCATACAAAATATTTTTCTTATGGAAACCTTTATTTTTTCCTCACCCACCCACCCAGCGGAAATCCCTCGAGCAAACATCATCACAACACTACACTATGATGTCATCTACCAAAACGGACCCAACTGATCCATAGAAAGAGAGCACCGTCCCGGCCAGCTTCTCCTTCCGGGAAGCCCTCGGGTCTCTGTTCTGCACGCTCACTTCTCTGCCCTGCCACTAGATCAACACACAACAAATGAGAAGGGTGTTTTCTTCTGCCCAGCCATGGATCAGTGCCCAGAAACTCTCCTTTCTACCTGACTGCTCGGCTGTTCCCCCAGGAAGTGCTGCCAGACTTTGTGGACAAGGCCAAAACCCAGCCCCAGAACCACGATGTGCCTGTGTCCCACTGACTCGACCAACCAGCTCAGCAAAGAGGACTTGGGTACTTAGGATGATGTAAGTAGGAAATCTGCGAAAATAAGAGCCAGGCGTGGCAGGGAAGGAAGGAACAGCAGCGGAGCCCAAACCAACCAGAAGCAAAGGCACAAATCCACGACCAAGGAAACCTGACTGCAGCTCTCATTATCGGGTGACCCTGGGAAAACTATTAGGATCTCAGTTTCCCCGTTTGGAAAATGACCCCATGTAACCAACTATTTTCAGAACCGTGGCAAAGACCAGGGCGGTGCACATGCCACACACAGGATGCAGAGTTGGAAAATCATGACTTACATGGTCTGTCTTCCATGTGACCCGCCCAGGTCTTTGTTTCCTGTGACAGTGGCCAGTCCACGGAGAGCAGTCAGGGGTGGGCTCTCTCTGTGGACAGACTTCATCTTCCTCCCACCTCAGAGACCCAGGGATGCTCAGAGTTGCTCACTGTTGGCCTCTTTGATCAGAAGTAAGAAATGACAGTCATTTTGATTTCCATTAACCTTCCTGAGAAGTCTGTCAGTGTTACATCTGGAATAGTGGGAATCAAAACAGCTGGACCAACATTCTCCTGACAAGAAACATCAAGAGAACATTAATTCCCTGGGTAGTATCACCTCAATGTCATAGATTTGTAGGTTTTTCTTTTAACAGGCCATCAGGTTTAAAGTATTTTTCTTTAGGTAGAAAAATGCAGAAACACTGTTGTTTTAATGTTACCTTTCCACTCAAGGAAGCAAGATATTTACAACTGTTTTGTGCTGACCCTGGGATGCGTGACTCACCTGTGGCTACTTTGGGATTTCTAGATATGACAACCACTAGCTAGTGAGGAAATGGCTACCATAGACAAGGGACTCCTGCTCTGGATGCAAATATTATTTTAAATTCTAAATTGAACTATAAATGGGACATGAACGTGTCAGGTTAATTTTTGACATTAATTTGTACTTCGTTTTCTTTGGTCCCTACCTCCCCTTTTACTCAGTTCTAAACAAGAAACCAGATGAAGAGTCTGTGTCCCCACTGATCTCTTGTAAAATCTTATACTCTCTGAAAAATTATGCTGATGGGGGCCAGGGTTGGGGAGAGAATTGTATTCACAGGTGGCTTTAAGAAGTCCCTGATATCAGACTCTGTAACACACACAGTCCCTGAGCACTTTATTGGGAAAGAAGCGGGGACTTGAACTAGAGACCCGGTCCGTGTGTCATGCACCTTCCCGTCTCTCTCACCCACCTTGGGCTGCTGTGGTTCCTAGCAGAGGAAGAGAGGCTCCAGTAATGGTCTCTTTTTGAATTTGCTGCCAACCATAGGATGGGAATTTAGACCAAGGTTTAAATTAAGTTTTGGAAAATTGAGAAGTCTGACATGACAAGGCTGCTGGGTTCATGAACTCAACACCAGCTGTGGTTACTTCACAAGACTGGTAGGATCACGCAGTCGAGGCTGGAAACGCACCCAGAAACTTCGTCAGCACGCACCTGTTCATCATCACCACCTCAACACCCTGGTAACAGAGGCTCTCTCTGGAGTTGATACTGTATTTGACTTTTTACAAAAGTTTCAAATTTATTTTTAAAAAGCTATTAAAAATAGTACGGAGAAATTCATATAGACATTACCCAGATTCATCTAACATTTTGTTCCACTCTCCTCCCACATCTCTCTCTCTCTTTCCCCTCCCTACTCCATCCCCTCTCATCCATTCTTTCTGCCTCTCTTCCCGCCCTCCTGTGTGTGTGTGTGTGTGTGTGTGTGTGTGTGTGTGTGTGTGTGTGTGTGTACACGCGCACAGGCGTGCGTGCACAAGTGTGTATGCCTGTATATAGTAAATTACACATGTTACTGTGTCTAAACCCAAAATGCCTGTGTGTATACTTCCTAAGAAATGAGTCAATCACAGTACAGATATCTACACTGACACAGTGCCTTTATCTAACTTACCATCCACATTCCCATTTGGCCAGATGATCTAATAATACCCTTTATAGACTTTCTCCTCTGGACAAGATCCATTCTGAACTCTATCACTCATTTGAGTGTCAGAAAGATCTAGAACTGGAACATTTCCAAAATCTCCCCTTGTTTTGTTCTGACGTTCACTTTTTCTTTTCTATATCCAGCCCCGAGCGCATGTCATATACATGCACATAAGAATGTTCCTTGTTTCGTGGATGTCTGGTATGCCCTTGTGGTTAGACTGAGGTTTTGTGTCCTCAGATAGTATTCTACATGGACATTATTGTTTCCTTCTCAAAGTCCCACATCTGTAAATACGCCATGTTCATCTGTCCATCATAAATTATTACAGTTTTAATCTTGTGATCAAGTGGCTGCTGGATCATCTCACAATATCCCTATCATCTTGCTTCTTCCCTTGCAAGATGCGAGACACAGTAGACCACACAAATACTCTGTTCTTCTTTGAAATCCCATACATGCTAATCTTGTAGCCGTGGGCGGTTCTTGCCTGACTGCATCTTTACCGTGATGGTTGCCCTCCTCCTACAGTACCTTTATATCCCAAAATTGAGAATTGCTAGATAAAGAAGCCTTAGTTTCCATCCAACAGCCATGCAAGTCATCCAGCTGACTCAAAATCCCTTTCCACTCTCTACTCTAGTGGATAACTTGTGATTTGCTCCTCTGCAGTTTAGTCTGTTAAGTGGACGTCCACTGAGCTCAGACACTTCGTGTAAAATATCTGTACATAGAATCTGGTGCAGCACAGCCTGTGCACAATGCTTGGAGAATGGTAGGAAAAGGCCTGGCGACTACCCAGATGGAGCCAGTGGTTTCCGTGCCCATGGTGACACTGGTCTTTACCATCCTGAGGTGGATGAGTCTCCATGCTCTGTGACCCACATTCCTGAGCCTGCCATAAAGCCATCCAACAGCCAAGTTGTGGTAACTACAAATGTTCTGCTTGGGCTCCTTCCCCACACCTCCCTTGCTTTTCCAAAGTCCTCAACAGACGCTTGTCTGTTCCCGGGGTTTCACACCACAATGTCCCCTATTATTCTTTCAACCAAATTACAGTTCCCTCGGGATCAGGAAGGGTTGTGCCAAGAAACAAGGCAGTAATCCAGTTTAGAGTGGATCCCACTCAGATATATAAAATTAACACTAGCAATGTTTCTTAAGGCTGCTAACAAAGGAAACAGAGTACACCATTCAGGGTGCGAGGCTGGATGGGAAGAAACAAAACTGAATTCATTTCATGGGACCTCGTGCCATCTCACTCCCCGTAGCCTGTTAAGTAGAAGATATGGACAGGCAACCTCTCTCGG
This sequence comes from Peromyscus maniculatus bairdii, assembly GCF_049852395.1. Taxonomy (NCBI): domain Eukaryota; kingdom Metazoa; phylum Chordata; class Mammalia; order Rodentia; family Cricetidae; genus Peromyscus; species Peromyscus maniculatus. The sequence goes on from NC_134854.1 coordinate 79,524,823, forward strand.
CTGGTGAGGTCTAAGGGAAGCTGGTGCCACCCTTCGGCTCCAGGGGTAGACACCTGCCTTCTACTTGGCTAGTCAGTGCACCCAGCTGGCCCCCAGCCATGGTGTTTGGCTCGGCATCAGGCACATAATCCAATCCAGACCAACAGGACTTGGTCCAGGACTTGATGAAGGAATAAGTGAGTTCTTTTTCTTTCTCTTACACACCGTGGAACAGAAGCCACCCCACAGACAGGGTTTACCTAAGAGTGAAACTAAAACAAGTGCAAATAAAGCCAAGAGACAGGGCTGTGGGAAGAACTAGGTAACCGGAGGATAAAAGTGGTTCACTGAATCCAGCTGTGGCTGCATTGAGGCTATCTTTTGGGTTTTCCTGTTTTGTGACTCTCAACATTAGGTTTCATGCTGGAATCGGCTGAGTTGAGTCTTTGGCTTATGCAACCTAAGAAATCCTGACCAAAAAAGAAAGCAGGAGAGAGAATGTCTGAAAACTTTAAAATGAATTCAGATGGGTGGCTGTCAGAAATGAAGAACACATGGTATAAAATGTATTTGCAAGCCGGGCGTTGGTGGCGCACGCCTTTAATCCCAGCACTCGGGAGGCAGAGCCAGGCGGATCTCTGTGAGTTCGAGGCCAGCCTGGGCTACCAAGTGAGCTCCAGGAAAGGCGCAAAGCTACACAGAGAAACCCTGTCTCGAAAAACCAAAAAAAAAAAAAATGTATTTGCAAGAGAACAACATCACTTCCAATAGAGCAATCAGAGAAGGTGGTGTCACAAATTCCTAATAAAGGTGTAGAAACATCTGGGAGACTTCTCCTCCAGCATGGGGTAGGGGGATGACATTAAGGAAGAAGGCAGGCAAAAGCAATCAAAAAAGAACAAAAAATGGCAAAGGTATGCGCATTTCAAGTTAAGCTAGAGACACTGTTGTGTTGATAGACTTTCCTCCAATAGTTAAAGACATTAACAACACAAGACCATCATTACACCTCCCCTGAAAAATAATATCTCAATAAATTCTAATCCCCAGTCTGTCCCATTTCCCAATGTTATGCAAAATGTCTTTTTACATTTGTTTCAGTAAAATTAGGATCAAGCCGACACCAGGGAACAGGAATAGTCAGACTAGGATTTGTGGAAGACAGACAACTTGAGAGGTAAGAGCTGCACCTTGACAATAAACAGGTAGTGGGCAGCTATGGAGACAGGGGAGAGAAGATGGGCTTGAAACTATGAAGGGGATAACACTCCAAAGGAAGAATCCAGGAAAATGACCAATTGTCTGATTGAGATGAAAAAGACTGATCAGTGATGTCATCAGCAGAAACAGAAAACAGATCTTGGGGCTGGGGAGATGGCCCATGGGTAAAATACTTACCACATCAGCACAAGGACCGAGTTTGAATCTCTAGGACCCATATAAACCTGAGCATGCTAGCATGTCCCTATAACCCCATCTCGTACAGGGAGCTGGGCAAGAGTATCCCCAGAAGCTTGGGCACCAGCTAGCCTGGAGTGCACAGCATCCAGCAGCCATTAAGAGACGATCAGAAATGAGGTCCAAAGCAAGGACCAATACCTGAGGTTGTCCTCTGTCCTCCACATGTGTGCCATGGCACACATGTATTCACATATTACACACACATCATATACATGCAGATTGTCCACACTCACACAGCACATGCGCACATCATACACACAAATGCTGTGGGAGAAAAGAAAAGAGGATTAGAGAAAAACGAATTAATCACTTCACAAAGAATGTCTGAGAACCTGCCACATGCCAGGCACAGGGCTCTGCCCACAAAAGCATCTGAGAGCATGCGCTGTGGCCAAGCGATGGGTGATGAGAGAAAGCCACAAAGTATGAGCTTAGCCAACGAAACAATCCCTGTTTGCTATGAAGAAATTAAAATCCATGCTGTGAGAGGTGAACGTGGAATCACAAACGGCAAGACATCAAGCACATGGGCATTCCTGTCACGCTCCCTTTTTTTTCCCCTGATCACTCTTAGGTGTTGAGATTGTTCTTTCTGTTCTACAGAAATGCAAAGTGAGTCCCAGAGAGGCTTAACAGTGATGATTGTACTAAAGGTCACAGCATACGACCTTCAGGAAAGGAAATATCAGATTGGCAGCTCTTCTAGAATGATGGGATGAGACACCAGGCTCCTGAGTGGGTTGTCTGCTCTCCTTCACCACGTGGGTGTCACCAGGCACAGATTTAAAACTGTGAGGGCCCCTTCCTTGTGCTGGCCCTGAGTCAGGAATTTAAGTTCAGTTCAGTCTTGAAGTTCCTAAATGTTCCTAACCCATTCCAAAAAAAAAAGAGTTGGGCGGGGGAAGGGGGCCTGTGTCTTGCTTTTCTAGGTCTGCACCAGCAGGGGTAGGGCTGGGGTGGGATTGGAGACAGACCTGCATTTACGTGCAGGCTCTGCCACTCTCTGAGAACCTTGGCCGTTAGCTTCAGCTGCTTTCCTAGAAATGGAGACATAGGATGCCTCTCCTGACAGAAGAAGCAAAAGCACCTGTGAGTGTGTAGGAGCCACAAGAAATGTTACAGTGAGGACCAAGTTGGAGCTCTTATGGGGTGTGGTGATGCACGCCTGTGATCCCAGCACTCAACATGCTGAAACGGAAGGATCCTAAATTTGAGGATTACTTGGACTAGTTACCAAATATCAGCACAGCCTTGGCTACATGGTGAAATTGTCTCAAAACAAAAACAAAACAAAAAGTTGTGTCTTTATATTTATTTCTTCTTTGCTTTGCTCCTAACAACAGCAACAATAATAATAATAATTCAAGGCATCACAGTAAATATTTTGACTGGATCCTCAAAATACAGAATAAAGAACTGAGCTCCCACAGATAAAGAAGAAATGAGGGAAAACTGTCTATAGTGAAATTCTTTAGGTTAGGTTTAAAATCAATTATTTGAGTTTGAGTTTCAGCCTTTCCTTGGAAGGAGGAGCTTGAAAATGCAGTTAGAACAGTGGATGCTTCTTGGTAATGAATAGCACTGAACTAGCCATCCCCATTCCTTCGCTTTTCTGACCCCTCACAAGTCTATGCATGAAAGGGTCCTAAGTACTGGCTCGAGATGGCATAAGAGACACTAGGGACCAGTTAGAACATGCAAAGATAACTACAAGCTACTGCTTTGTCAACCTGACACAATCTCGGGTCATTGGAGAAGAGGGGACTTCAGGTGAGAAGATGCCCCCACCAGATGGCCTGTATGCAAACCTGTGGGGCATTTTCTTAATTAGTAATTGATGTGGGAGGGCCCAGCCCATAGTGGGTGTGCCACCCCTGGGCAGTAGTGCTAAGTGGTATAAGAAAGCTGGCTAAGCAAGCCACGGGGAGCAAGCAGTACATTCCTTCTACAAAGGCAACTCCATTAGAAGAGCCCTCAGGACAATCTAATCAACTTGTCAGGTGCTGCCTTGGTTATTTTTGTAATTGCTGTGAAGTGACATCATGACCAAGACAACTTATAAAAGATAGCCTTTAACTGGGGACTTGCTTATAGTTCAGAGGATGGTTCCATGACCATCACGGTGGATAGCATAGCAACAGCAGGTATGGTGCTGCAGCAGTAGCTAAAAGTTTACATCTGGTCCACAGGCACAAGATTGAGAAGGAAGTGGGGTTATCTTTTGAAATCTTAAAGCCAACACAAAATGACACACCTCCAACAAAACTGTACCTCCTAATCCTTCCCAAACAGTTCCACCAACTGCAGATTGAGTGTTCAAATATATGAGCCTATGGGGGCCATTCTCTTTAAAACTACCACAGGTGCACAAAAGTTCTCAACAAAACACTTACAAACCAAATGTAACAGCACTTTAAAAAGCTTGTATATCATGACTGACCTATTTTCACTCCAGAGATGCAGAGATAGTTCAACACACACAAATCAATTAATGAAACATATCACATGCAGGGGCAGAATCACATGATCATCTTATCATAGATAAAGAAAGGCCTCTAACAAAATCCATATCTCTTTCTGGTATTGAAGAAACTAAGAATGGAAGAAATATAGGTTAACTAAGAAAATCTATTGCTAACATTAGTCATATATAACCAAGCAGGGAGGAATTGGTAGCATTTATGCTAAATCAAAAATGTCTCCTCTTCTTTGGTGTAATGCTTGAATTAGCCACAGCAATAAGGCCAGAGGAAGAAATAAAGGGCATGCAAGTAGGAAAAAAGGAAGTCAAATTATCCCTATTTGTATAAGGTATGATCCTATATTTAAAATACAATACAAATTCCACAAGCCAAGCAGAGTAGAAACTATGTTGAAGGAAGAGGTCTAAAGTGTGGAAAAAGAGAGACCAAGAGAGGATAATGTAAGGAAATGAAAGATAAATACCACATGCTATTGTCACATGGCATAGAGATTTAACAACATATCATCAACTACATACATAGATATGATATGAAAAGACAACCGGTACTATTTGGGGGAAGGAGGTGAGTCCTACATAATGGAGCAGATAAGAAATGGTGACAGGGTGCAGTAAATATAAGCAAATTACAATGGTATCTGTATATGAAACAGTGATAATGTAACCTATTACTTAGTATGTTGATGAAAATCAATCAACCAATCAATAAAAGTGTCTCAACTGGGACTGGAAAACTAGCTCAGTTGATAAAGTACCTACCATGCAAGCATGAAGTCCCGAGTCAGATCCCTAGCACCCATGTAAAAGCCTGACCTCTAACCCTAGCCCTTCAGGGATGAAGACAGGTGGTTCTCAGAGTTGAACAGCCAGTCAACTGGTGAGCTCCAGATTCAATGAGCAATCCTGGCTCAAGTGAGAAAGGAAGACACCAGGCATCAACCTCTGCCCTCCACATCCATGTATACCCATCCTACACATGCACGCACGCACACAGGTGTACCAACCAATAAGAAAAGATAATCCTTTCTACTAAGCCAGTAATTGGCCTAGAAGTATACCTGCGACTAATTTTTAGCCAATGAAATTTATAAGAGTAATTGCTGAATCAACCATTTTGCCAACATTAAATGGGGAACTACAGAACAAAAACTGAGAACTGAAGTCCATTTTCAAAGCCAACACAAAATGACACACCTCTAACAAAGCTGTACCTCCTTCCCAAACAGTTCCACCAACTGCAGACAATGTGAAAAAGATACACTGGACAAGTAAGTCTGTGCTAGATATATTTTTTTCCAAGTCTGAGTTTTGTATGCTCAGGCTGATATTGAACTGGAGATTAAGCTTGGACTGCTGAACCTCTTGTCTCCTGCTCTCAAATACTGGAATTACAAGCATGCACCGTTATGCCTGGTTGTTCTGTGCTGTAGTTTTAACAAGTATTTATTAAGCATCTTCCATATGCTTGGCTAATCCTATGACAATGGATATGGGACAATTAGTAACCTCTATAGAACTGTCTTGGAGATGGAGATGGAGTTTTCCAGGTCATTAAAGAAGTGTCATTTCACCTGGCAATAGAGAAACCTGATCCCAGTTGGCATACCCAAGAAATGACTCTTCTCACTAAGCATTCAAATAATTCCAAAGAACAGCAGCTCCTGTTGCAGCCATGACAGACACAGGACAAGAGCCCTAGCCAGGAGCAGATCACATGCATCCTCTGACAGTTTCATAAACCAGAGAATAGCAGCTAGCAATTTGCAAAGCACATTAAGGAAAACCAAAGCTGTTCATAAAATTCAATTGATAAATACTTGGTCCTCTGCCTCAAGCACATATATCAACGTAAGCCAAGAACTTCCTGTAATTATAAGCCTTCTTAAGCAAAAGTATGACAGTACTACAGTAAAGTACAGAGGCGCCATCCCACTGCTTCTTCTGCAGCCACAACACCTAAGGTTGCTCCAGTGAGGAGCACGGAAGCTGATTCCATGTAGTTAGGGTGACTACTGCTGTGGTGAAACATCATGACCAAAGCAACTTGGGAGGGAAAGGGTTTATGTGGCTTACATTTCCAATCATAGTCCATCACTGAAGGAAGTCAAAACAGAAACTCAAACAGGGCAGGAACCTAGAGGCAGGAGCTGATATAAAGGCTATGGAGGGGTGTTGCTTATTGGCTTCTTCCTTATGAGTTGCTCAGCCTGCTTTCTTATAGAACCAAGACCACCAGCCCGGGGATGGCACCAACCACACTGGAGTGGGCCCTCCCCCATTAATCACTAATTTAAAAAATTCCCTACAGGCTTGCCTACAGCCTCATCTTATGGTGGCATTTTCTTAATTGAGGTTCCCTCCTCTCAGATGACTCTAGCTTGTGTCGAGTTGACATAAAACTACCCAACATACATGCATTGCTTTGTTAGTATGATGACAGACACTCCAAGGCTCAGACATTAGTACAGCTGAGCATGGCGACTGTCAGAGGGGATATGTGGGAATCACCTTCAGTTCCAGGTGTCACTAGGGGTCTTGGAACATAGTTCCCATAGATGGTTAGGGGCTACTATAGTTGCACAGTAAGCAAGAAGCCAAATGATTCATTAAGAAGATCAATTGCATTCATACCATAGTTGTGGTGTCAGCCTAGTCCAAAGAAGTCAAAAAGTAAAATGTCTCAAGTCTAAAGTCACCGATCCCAGCATCCCCATGTAATGCCTGCTGTTGCCTCATTTCCAGAAGAAAGATGTGAGTACCACTCTCATTACAGAAGATGGGAGAATCACTAGGCAAAAGTGGATAAGCTCGAAGCAGCAGGAAGGCTCAGTGTACAGTTAAATCTCAGCAGACTTCAAGGACCAGCCCCCTCAGCAACACCTACAATGCTACACACATTTTCAGCAGTAGAACATCTTATTCAAATGAAATTTTACACAGAACCCTAAAATGAATATATTAGCATAGTTTATTTTTAAAGTGAAAACTGTCATATTTATTATAAAGTAAAGTGAATTACAAACTGTTCTGCTGAACATAAAACTTTCAGTTATGGGTAAATATAATAGTGTTTATTACAGGAGTAAGGCAGCCACTGCATTCCTGTCAGGTATCAGTTATGCATAATTGAGAAAATGCCTATTAGTGATTCTAGGAAGGGAAGGATTTATAAGCAGGGAATTGGCACTGTTGCTCACCCTGTGATCTCAGAACACTTTTCAAAAATTGAAATAATAACTGGGCACAGTGGCTAACATCTGTCAGCTCAGCACTCAGGAAGCCAAAACAAGAGGGTCACAAAGCTGAGGCCAGCCTGAGCTACATAGTAAAATCTTGTCCCAAAAGAAAAAAAAATAAATTGTAGCATTATTCCAACTTCTACTATAGCTCACCTTAAAACATAAATTGATGTTTACAATTGCCAATGTTTTTAAAAAATGGTATATCCATAAGCAAATATACATATATTGTGAAGTTTTAAAAGTTAAATATATTTTATATCTGATGCTTATATCTCAATCATTTTTTAATTTTTTAGTTACTTTTATTTAGGGGGGGAGCACATGTAAGTGCCATGGCGCATGTGTGAAAGTCAAAGAAGAAGTTGAAGAAGTCAATCCTTCCTTCCACCATGGGTCCTAGGTCATCAAGTCATCAGGCTTAGCAGCTAGTGTCTTTACCCTATGAGCTATCTCACTGGTCCCACAATTTTCACAATTGTCCAAGCATCTTGATAAAGCCCTAATACTCTATAGAACCATTTAAAAATTAATGCTCAAATTACATCCCTTCCTTTTATGGATGAAGAATTCAAACCTCAAGTGGGAGATTGTTGTTTCTGTCACAGATTTGGAGATGCAGATATAGATGTTATATATAGCCTTTATTATGATGACGTATGTTCCTTCCATTTCTACTCACTCTAGAAGACATGTTAAATTTGTCAATAGCTTTTCTTGCATCTCTTGAGATGGTCATGTGATTTTTGTCTTTAAGTATATTTATATGATTTATTATATTTAATGTCTTAAATATGTTGAACTATCCTTGCATCTCCAGGAAAAAGTCAACTTGACTATGGTAGATGAAATTTACCATTATACCCACAGATAACATATAGCTCTCACCCCACATCAAAGAGGCTTCTCTCTTTGCAGCAAATGGAGACCATTACAGAAAAACACAACTTGTCATAATGTAGACATAAACTGATTTGAAGGAGCCCACCTCTAGTAGATACAGCTACAATAAAACTCCTTCCCTGAAGGCCCATAAAAGAGAGAGAAGAAAAACTGTCAGAGCCATTGGATCAGGAAGTCTGCTGTGAGATTTTTCTCCATAGGAAAACTTCACCCGTGATAGTTTGGCTGCTAAACAAGACCTGAAAAATGACAATACCAATAGACATGCTAATGAGAAAGGGAGAAATCATGGGATTCTACCACTAGATATAGAACTACAGACAATTAATGATTTGGGGGGAAGAGAGAATTAGTCTCTCCCAGAGATGAGCCCCGTAATTAGTTATGAAATACAAAGTGATCAGTCCAGAAATCATATACACACAAGTAATGCTGAATAGACTTAGTAGATTGTATTGATATATTTATGAATATAAATGGATACATTTGTAACAATAATAGAGTCCATCAGTTCAAGAGGAAGTAGAGCAGGATGGAAGGGGCTAGAGACCGAGGACATGGGAGAAACTGGAGGAAGGAAAGAGGAGTAAAGTGATCTAATTACATTTTCATTAACATTATAATTTTTTAAAACTAGTGTTTCTAAAGCAAATAGGATAGGAGCAAAAGAACGAGAAACTTAAGTTCTTGGTCTGATGAAGCAACTAAATATTTCCAACCAAAAGTTCATTTAAAATGACTGTTGATGTTTTATGCAAAAAAAAAAATGACCATCACATTTCAGTGGGAAACAAATGTTGATTATACAACAGCATGCATAAAAAATCCATACCAGATGGAGAGTGTGTATGTTCTACACATGTAGACACCCACTGGGTGTCCAAAAAGAGGTTAGCCAAATTTGAGGAGATTTTAATGTTTTGGTTTGAATGAGTTTTTAGTAATAAGTCTATTTTAGAAATAAAATGGTAATACCATTTTATATTGAAAAAGTAAAATTATAATAAATATATAATTTCTATGAATGCTAACAAAATAAATTGCAGTGTGCCAAACTATACATAAAATTGAAACTGAAATGCAAGGTGAAATTTTTAGAAAAAAATACAACAGAAATCTCTAGTAAGCAAGTGATTTCCTTCAGCGCCAACAGCCCACACAGTCGAGAAGGACCTGGATAGTAGTGCTATATAACTACTACTTTGTATAACTGTTATAGATTAGAATATGTTTAAGTTAGAATTTAAATCAGAATGTATTTAAATTAAGAAGTTTTGAAACTAGATTCTTTTTACTACCCCTAGAATATTTACAGAAAAGAAAAGAAGAAGGGGGAGGAGGAAGAAGAAGAAACTAAAAAGTTACAAACTCTTGCTCTTTGCGGGTAGATGAAGTTTTTTGGCTTTTTGAGACAGGGTTTGTCTGTGTAGTCTTGGCTGTCGTCCTGGAACTCACTTTGTAGACCAGGCTGGCCTCAAACTCACAGAGATCCGCCACCCCTGCCTCCTGAGTGCTGGGATTAAAGGCGTGTGCCACTGCTGCCCGGCAGATGAAGTTTAATGACATATATTCATTGTACACAGTGCTGAGTGTCACAAAGTTAATTTCTTTCAGCTACACAATATACTTTGGTCATCTCCATCAGTCCTCCCAGTCTGTCCCTCTCATTCTTTTCCTAAGAAAAGACCTACTGATGCATGAACAGAACAGGCCTTCCAAACTGAGGTCACATGTGAGTGTCCGTGTGTCTGAGTGCAACTTTATTATCATGACAGCGCTTTAAAGCAATGAGAAATAAATTGGGGTGAAAACATTAAATCTCTAACTCATTACAAGATAAACTTATCCCAAAGATTTCAACATAAAAATGCAAGTACTTGAAGAAAATACTAATGTGTGTTTTGTTTTATATTTTTATGTATGTACAATGTCTGTATATATGTTTGTATGTGTGCGTGTGTGTGCACATACATGTAGAAGCCAGACCCTCTCTCTCTCTCTCTCTCTCTCTCTCTCTCTCTCTCTCTCTCTCACACACACACACACACACACACACACACACACACACACAACAAGGTGTTTATATAAATCAGAAAAAGGCACCCTAATTAAAAAAAAAACTACTAAGAGCAAAATATACTATATAAGTTGGATACGATGGTGTAGGCCTGCAATCCCAGGATTTGGGACACTAAGGCAGGGCTTTATAAGGCTGAGGATAGTCTGGGGCTCACAGCAAAACCCTGTCTTAAAGGAAGAAAAGAACTAAAGTAAAAGAAAAGACATGTACCACTTCTAAAAGAAATACAAATGATAAATCAGCACATGGGATTCACCTTCAGAAAATTAACAGAACAGTTATACACTATTTGGTAATTCTCAAGTTGCCAACTCCTAATGACTCATTGGTATACCCACAGATTAGCGCATCTTAACCCTCATCAGAGAAGTTTCTATTTGCAGTAGATGATGATTACCAACAAGACCCACAACTGGCCAAGGTGCAAAGAATAAAAGGCTCCAGAAAGATCAGCCCTATTGGGAACATACTCACTACACCCACTCTTCCAAAAGCCTGACAATCACTGGGGAAGATGGGGTAGAAAGATTGTAAGAGCCACAGGTAGTGGATGACTCCAAAGAAACAGTGTCCTCTGCACAGAGCAGGGTTCATGGTGCTTGGGACAGCATGCACAACATCTGTGCAAGTCCAAGCCAGACCAAATCTCAGCGTGGAGAGGGGAGTTGGCTGGGAAATCTCACCCCCTTGCCATGGAGCTTTGGCAACTGATAGCTGCTGGGAGAGGTAGAAAAGTTTTCTCTCTGAATATAGTCCCTGGTAAGTCAGCCACTCTCCAATGGAAAGCCACACGTGTAAAGAATATTGGATAAACAAATTGTACTTGGTCATGTTTTAAAATATTTTTTAGAAATGACACAAAGCTGGGGAAGCAGGAAAGAGAATGTAGTTCCGGGAGGAGCTTGGGGAGGCTTAAAAATTATCAAAACACATATAAAAATTTAAAGAACCAATAAAAATATATATTAAAAAATAATTGATCTCCTTAAGGTTCAGGGATCAATGCAGAAGAGGAGGAGGAAAGATAACAAGAGCCAGAAGTATTCATAACTTCAAAGAAACATCATTTACCGGACCCAAGAGGGCAGGTGCACTTTTGGACTCACAGAGATATGACAGGATGTGCAGACCTGCACAAGCTCAAGCCAGACACAAGTCCCAGGATGGAGGAGAAGTGATACAAAGTTCCACTCCTGGCTAACAGTGAGTCGCAACTGACACCCGCTGGGAGAGGGAAACCAGTTTTGGTCAATGGAGTGTCATGGGACATGTCAACCACACTCCAGGGCAGGTCTCATGCCCAGGAGTGGTTGGACAACACAAACCGGACTCTGTGTTTGGGGTATAGGAGCGGTTTGTTGTTTGGTTGTTGGATTTTTTTCTTTTTTGAAAGAGAGAACATGAAGATGGGTGGCTAGGAAGATGGGGGAGGATCTGGGAAGAGTTGGGGGAAGGGGAATGAGTATGAATAAAATATATGAAATTCTCAGATAATAAATAAAAACATTAATAAAAATGAAAAGAAATGAACTGTTTATAAAAGAAGTACAAATGATCAGATGATACATTGGAAAAATGGGTTTAAGTCACAAAATTAACTTTTAAAACTTAAATCCAGCATTCGTAACATAAATAGAAAAAAGTGCCTTCTGTGGAGAATTACAACATGATACAACACTGGAGAGGTAGATGGCATAAACCGTGTATTTCAAAGGAAATGTACCCCTATAATGTAACTTGATAGCGTAGATTCAACTCTCACCACCCAGCAACTTTGTTTCTAGGAATTTATCTGAAGGCAAAAAGAAGTCATAAAGATGTGGGGACCATGATGTGTCCTGTAACTTTGCTGGTGACTCTTGGAAAGCAGAAGAGATTTAAACACCCAATGGTACAGAATCTAGGTGAACCATCACACCTTAGCAACTCTTAAAATACTGATATAAAAAACACTAATTACACATTGTGGAGATAAAAGTAAACAATAGTAATGATAGCACATTTGAAAAAATAACAATGAATGTACATGTTCATTAAAAACATTTTTGTTCAGGCAAATGTTTAACAAAATGTTCACATTTTGATGTTGTGGATAGGATCCTGTATCTTCCCTGCCAATCTTTATAATTTTTTTCTTTAATCAAGGGCAGCAGCATAATCATTGTTAAGATAATGAGAGTCGTTGTAATGATACACTGACATGAAGCTTTTCCTTCTCCTAAAGAGCTCAGGCATGCTAGTTCTCTCCTCACTGTGGAAGGAAGCACCGTGGTCCCCATAAGTGGAAAAAAGATGTGGCTTGCCAGCACCCTGAGGGACTCTTTCAGTAAGATGATTATAGCTGCTATGACAACAGGGGAGGATGTGACGTCACAGAATCATCCAGTGACTTCGGTATTCCTGTCCCAGTGCAGAGCTCTTGAAGCCAGCTGGAAATCCAGCAGAGACCTCATTAAGGGCATCTGCTCAGTAATTACTACAAGTTTCCCCTCATCACACATCCAGCTCTGAAAACAGCCCTGCTGTGGAACTCCAAGGCCTGGTTCGTAGGGCCCCCAACCTTGCCCTCTGTAAGCTTAAACTGACAGTCAGCAGAGATGTCAAGTTCCAGCCATCACTACAAACACCCTTAATCAACAGGGACCAGGAGGCAGGAGGCAGAGGACACAATACACTAACAAACACATTTCACATTGCATGTCCACGGCACATTTAGATAGTGTTTCCATTAAGGGAAATCTAATATGCCTCTAACATACTGGAAAAGAAGGACAAACGGCAATAACTGCACAACCCAGCCGAGAGTCTGCTGCAATGTCGGAATGTATAATGAATTCTCCTACAAGGAGTGTGAAGTCCCAAGACCCTAGTCACACAGCACCAGCACAGGGCCCTGCATAGAGACAGGCAAACGGTTACAGGGGAGGTGAACAGACAGAAAGGCTTTCAAGTCCCAGCCTTATTACTAAATCTCCTGAGCCTTAGCTCCCATACCTGTAAACTCAGAATAATAATGAGCCAAAGGTTTGTTGAAAATGTGTGCCTAGGACTCAAACAAAAAGCTTCCTCAGGAAACCTTTATGGGAAAAATTAGATGGACAGGTCAGTGAATGATTTGGTCCTTTATGAAATTTTAACTCTCAAAGTTGTCCTGCAAATAAAAACCCCAGTGCCAGGAATGGGTAAAGTCATTGTTAGCCAGCGAGGTCCCATAGATCCCCAAGTATTAAAGGCTATTGCCACTTCACTTGGTTACCCCTCAGAACATTATGGTAAGACACTATTGTTCAAGACACCACATACTAGAGTCATAGAACATGAAGACATCAAAGTGGTACTGACCTGGAAGCTTCATCCCTACTGGGTAGCTTTTATAGTACTAAAAGGCACTGTGCAGCTCCCAGAGGAGAAAACAAGTAGCTACAACAATGACTGACCTGGCAAGACATGCCCACTGGTGGAATAATTACACGAACATCATAGGAATAACTAACCATTTTCTGATTGGATTTAAGCCCTGCTCCACAAATGAACCCCAGACCTATTACCAATATTAGGCCAAGAACCTATGAATGAACAGGACATATGCCCTACCAGAGAAACTACTACTATATACTGCTAAATGAGCACAGTGTTAAACCAAATCCTAGTCACTTATCGTTAAACCCATAAATCAATGCATTTCTCAACACTCATTAATTTGCAATAGACTATGGCTAACACAGATACCCCAAACTGGCCAAGTGCAGAGGATACGAGACTACATAGTGCTCATCCCTAAAGGAAACATATATACCACAAAGTCCCCCCCACACACACACACACACCAAGGCTCAGGGATCATTGCAGAAGAGGAAGTGGACAGAGAATGAGTCAAAGGCCGTGAACAACCATAAGGAAAGATCCAGACACAGGAGGGCAGCTTCACATTGGGAACTCACATGACAAAACCTGTGCAAATCTAAGATAGACCAAATTCCAGCCTGGAGAAGGGATCCGGGCACACAATCCCACCTGGCAGTGGAGCACACAGAATGTTAGCCAGGAGAGCACACTCTAAGAGCATAGCCCATGGGAAGCTGAGCGTGTTGCAGGGGAAGGGCACACATCCAAGAATATTTGGGCAGCATAAATTGGACTTGAAGGGTTTTTAAAATTTAAAAAAAGGACACAAAGTTGGATGAGTATGGAAGAGGAGTTCATTTAGGAAGAGTTGGAGAAGCGGGAGTAAATGTGATCCAAACATAGGAAACTCAAAACACTTGTAGAACTAATTGTTTGTTTGTTTCTCTGTCTGTCTGTCTGTCTGTTTGTTTGTTTTCATGGCAGGGTTTCTCTATGTTAACAGTCCTAGTTGTCCTGGAACTCACTTTGTAGAACTCACAAAGATCTGTCTGCCTCTGTCTCCAGAGTGCTGGGATTAAGGGTGTACAACACCACACCCAGCAAGAACTAAATTTTTTTTAAGTTTCATATATCCATTCTCTCTCTGACACTCTCTCTCTTCCTTTCCCTCTCCCCCTGTCCCTGATCCATGGGGTATGTATGTGTGTGTATGTGTGTGCACACACGGGTCTTTGTCTCTTACAGACTGCTAACTATTATGATGCTAACATATTATACTGTTCATGATATATCCCTGACCAGCCCAGAATGTTGCCTAAATTTCTTCTTGACCATCCTATTCCCACCCTCCTTAGCTCAGTGATTCCTAAACAAAGCTGAACATCCAAGTCACCCCCAAGATCCTCCTGAAAGAGAGGTGTCTAGACCCCAACTGTAACACAGAGCTGATGGCTGCTACCCTCCATCCCCATGCTGAACATCCAAGTCACCCCAAGATCCTCCTGAAAGAGAGGTGTCTAGACCCCAACTGTAACACAGAGCTGATGGCTGCTACCCTCCATCCCCATCCCTGTAAGCACTTGAGATGCAGCTCATTCTTAATTCTACAAAGCTCAGTTCAAGAACTCTCTGATATTGCTGGGAGGGTTGAAAAATAATGTAGATACTTTGACAGCTTCCTAAAAGATACATTGAATTTACCACACAACCTAGCAATTCTACTCCTGTAGATTGTAGCTGGAGAGTTTCTCTCCAGCTCCCGCCAAGACCCCCCCCCCCACAGCCCACTTATAAAATAAATACATAGACGCTTATATTATTTAAACTGTTTGGCCTAATGGCTCAGGCTTCTTGCTATCTAGTTCCTATATCTCAAATTAACCCATATCTATTAGTCTATAAGTTACCACGTGTCTCATGGCTTACCAGTACCTTATATCTCGCTTGTCATGGTGGCGGCTGGCAGCCTCTCTCTTCCTCAGCCTTCCACCTCCCAGAATTCTTCTCCTCCTTGTCCTGCCTACCCTATCCTTCCTGCCTGGCTACTGGCCAATCAGCATTTTATTTATCAATCAATCATAGCAACATATATTTACAGCATACACATCATCCCACAGCACTGATTCATCCAAAAAAACTAGACACAGATGTCCAAAATCTTGTACGTAAATGTGTATTACAATATTGTTCATAATCGCCCCAAACTGGACTCAACTGTGCCCACTGGATCAGTCCTGTGATCATGGGAACCTAGGATAAGACATTAGCAGAGGTCATCTCTGGATAATGAGGGTTTTTTTTTCCTGATCTACTAAAATTAATATGGATCTACTAAAATAAAATGAAATTAATATGCTATCTTTATTTTGTTAAGAAATGAATTAAGTAGTTAGGAAAATTGACCACCTACTGAGCTAGGAGCCTAAGACTTCTACATTGTTCCAAAGAGGGAATTAATGTTCAGAAGGACACAGGAAAGTCCAGAAATGAAGAGGGTAGGCTAAACATGTGGGAAGAGCTGGCTGTTATGTGATAGTAAGACCTTTCAACAAACACCCACTGATTCTCCATGGAGCATGGGGAAAGTACATGTTTATAAACACAACTCTGGTCTTATCATTTCCCCCTTAAAATGGTTCATTGACTTTCATTGCTCTTGGAAAAAAAATATTTACAATGAGGCCTTTAATTGGACCTCTGCGTACCTTTCCAACCTCTTCCTGAGCCAGCTGTTTCTGCTACCAACGCAACAGATCATCCCACCCTCCAGCCAGGGCATCTGGTAAGTCCACTGAGAGCCACAGATGTATTTATCACACGCTGCTGCACCCCACATAGCACCCAGACCTTTCCATCATACCACAATACACAGGTGGACCACACTGGACAGAAAATGCCAAGTCAGGGCTGGTTCTTTTTATCATATTGTATCTCTACCACCTACTTTGGTCTTTTGTACCCCTGGTACCTACCAGGATAGCTGGTATGTAGTAGGAACTCCATAAAGACTGGCTCAGGGCATAATTGCGAACCATGGCCATGGAGGGGCACTATAAAGTGTGGGCCCAGGCACAGTATCATGGAAAGCCAGTGAACTCTACCTTCGAGGACAGACTTGATCCCTCTGGCAATGGGGGAAGCCATTAGAGGTTTTGAGACTGGCAGATCAGAAAATCTACTTGAGTGTAACTAGATGAGGTGGAGGCAAAGGCACTGGGGGGAAAAAGGTAGGGTAGCTAAAGGGTCTCTGGTTTAAACAGCCTAAGTTTCAGAACTGTAAGGACAAGATTCATTTGGCTTCCCTCCCCGACCCCCGGCCCCACCCCTGCCAAGCACCCTCCTCCTGGGGAGGACTCAGGGCCCGCCTATTCAGGAGGCAACAATGGCACAGATTTCCTCACCCAGCCAGCATGCACACATCTATAAGATGGAGCTAACTGGGGTTTTTGCAGGTCCTGATGGAATGGGATCATGCATAAGCAACTGCACAGTCACCCCAAAACAGGCCTCTCAAAAGAGTCACTAAGTCCAGGCTTATGGTCTTACACGGGAGGACTAAAATGTGCATCTTTTAAACTTCTTCAAGGTCTTTGGCCTCGTAAATGAGAAGGGAAGAAAATGCTCTGTGTTAGAACGCTGGATCTCTCTGGGGCCCTGCACATGGCTAGGAGCATACTTAGCTCAGAACACAGCAAGCTCTGTCTCCCTCAGGATGCTAGAGTCCCCTTCAATACTGACCGGCTTGATCGAAAATTTTAAGTCTAAAGTAACTTCCAACCGTTAGAGAATCATGAGTCATTAGACACAGTGGGGCTCTCTGGGAGATTCTAAACTAAATTCTGGGACTTTAAAATAGAAATCCATTCCCTCTCTCACCACTGCCTAAATCCTCTAGTTTGATTTGGGCTATTTGGGTCCAAAGTGGAAGTAAGACAATGCTAGCCCTCTCTGAGGGCCACACAGAGATCCAAAGACTCAAAGAGCTAGGAGGATCTCACACCCTGATGACAGGACCAACACCTAAGCCCACAGAAATTCTCCCAGATTTGCAATGAACTAAGGAGAGAAGATGGGAATAGTTTCTCCATCATACATGCCCCAATAATTTCTCAAATGATCTCTAATAGCCAAAATATATGAATAACGAGATCTACAACTCAGCAGGCCCAATGTAGGGTTCCAACCCAGAATGCAAGATGGGAAGGAGGAGCTGAGCTGCACTGAGCCCCACTTATTGGTGTGACCTTGGGCAGGTCACTCACTCCTCCTGAAAGCTGTCTGCTTTCAGCTTGGGGAACTAAATCTAACTACCTCTAAACAGCTCTCTCCCATGCTGTGGTCACTAGTCCAGAACAGGAGAACCCTCTGTCTCTTGAACAGCATCTCTGGAATTCTTCCTGAGTCACTCTGCCATGTATCGGGGAAAGGAAGCAGCGCCAGTTGGAGAGACAAAAACAGGAGTTAGAGACTCAACATAATTTGCTCTCACACAACCTCAGCAGCAGCATGTGTGGCCTGATTCTCATGGACAGAGGCTTGAGTGGTTTGGGCCGTTTTCCAACAGCGACTGCCCTCCACCAAGTGAAAAGCCATCTCCCAGCAGTTCTGCCTCCAAGCCACCTGGGCCCCTTGGGGGAAGGACTGGTAGTCAGGCCAAGCCCTGGCTACAATCCAGAGCCCACCTGCCAACAGCCCAGGAAGTGCCAAGGAGCGCTCCCCCAAGCAGCTGGCACCAATTACCCAGAACCAGCTGGAAGCACTTGGCTGGGGAGAGCCAGGCCCCCAGATTCCTGGCCTGGGTGGAAATCTTCCTTACAGCCTTACCAGCACTTGACATGAGTGGCTGGCTTGGGGCTTGGGAGACAGCTGTGGGAAGCACCATCAGGAAGGAGACGCATGTGGGTCTGGGAGTCTTGCCTGCTTCCTGGTTTCGGGGTTTCTCCATCATCATCACCAAGAGCCTCCCATAACCAGACCCTGGAACTGTGCTTGTTTCCCTCATTGTTGGCCCTGTGGTAACCTCCCAACAACAGAACAGAGAAGTAGCTGTTATCCCCATTACTAATGAGAGGCCTGAGGCCACAGAGCAAAGGAAGCCAGGGCTACGTCTAGAGCTCAGGTCTTTAAAGTCACTTCTTGCTCCACCTGGTATCCCAACATAGGTGAGTTCACCACCGCTGGCCTGGTGATTTAGGGTCTCACTTGGCAAAACTATCACAAGTGGCCTATCTTCGAAGGTGGTTAGCCAATGGGAGTTCTTAGAGGCCCTCCAGGAATCCAGCATATTGAGAACAGGGGGAGAACATCAATACCCGTGGGCACCGAGATGAGTGCCTTTTGGAGGAAAATGCCAATATCAATACTCAAGGCAACTTTTCAAGCAACAGTTTATATGAGCATCTGGTCAAAGAGGACTCAGAGCTGGTTATTATCATTTTCCTACTATGAATAAGAAACAATTGGGGACTGAGGATAGGGCATGATGGCATGGCATCCACCTGGCTTGTACAGGGCCCTGGGTTCAATCCTCAACACTGGAAAAACCTGTTGAGCTACTACATATATAATACTGAATAGCAGATTTCCTAGAGCCTGACTGAAACTTCAGGCATTAAGATATTTTATTTAACTTAAAAGTCTGTTTTTCTGGAGAGATGGCTCATCAGCTAAGAGTCCCCTGGGCCGGCGTGAAATGGTTTCCTTTCTCACAGAATGGCCTCTGTGTGAGAAGTAGAGAGAGGGAGGGAGGGAGGGAGGACAGGCTGGCTTCTGTCTGGTTGGGAGTCTCAGGGCAGCCAGAATCCTCAGCTAAGAAGCAAAGCTCCAGGCAAACTCCTTCACCTTTCTGAGCCTCAGTTTCCTCTTGTGTCAAATGGGGAGCTATATATGATAAACCCACAGCTAACATCCTAAATGGGAAAGGCTTGAAGCATCCCACTGACGTCAGGAATGAGACAGGGCTGTCCACTTTCCCAGCTCCTGTTCAGTGTTGTGTCAAAGTCCTAGCTGCAGGAGTGAGGCAAAGAGGGAACCAAAGGGTACAGGCAGGGGAAGAAGGAATCAACTAGCCCTATGTGCAGACAACACGACACTATGCATTAGAGATCCTTACACACACACACACACACACACACACACACACACACACACACACACACTATACACAATAAGCAAGTTCAGCAACCTGCCAGGATAAAAAATCAAGTTGTGAAACATCAGTAGCTTTTCTACACACCGACAACAGACACGCAGAGAAGAAGAATGGAACACATTCCCATTCACGGTGGTCACGGTGAAAATGAACTATCTGGGAATAAACCTAACCAAGGAAGCAAATGGCGTCTACAATGAGAACATTAAACCTCTGAAGAAAGAGATAAAGACACCCAGAAAATGGAAAGACATCTCCTGATGGATTGGTAGAAAAAAATGACCATCCTACCAAAAATTTACAGATTCAATACAATACCAATCAGAATCTCTACCTCATTCTTCACAGAAATAGAAAAAAAAAAACCTAACCTAAAGTTCTTTTGGAAGCACAAAAGACCCAAGATAGGCAAAGCAATGCTGAGCAAAAAGAACAATGCTGGGGGAATCAGCATTCAGGTTTTCAGGCATACCCTAGAGCCGTAGTCATAAAAACAGGATGGTGCAAGCACAGAACAGACATGTAGGACCAATAGAACAAAATTGAATGTCCAAACATGTCTGCATGTAACTTCAGCCATTTAGAATTTGACAAAGATGCCATACGCATACACTGAGGAAAAGACAGCATCTTTAACAAATGGTGCTGGGAAAAACTGGATGTCCCCATGTTAAAGAATGTATTTAAACCCTTCTCTATCATCTTGCACAAAAACTAACTCTAAATAGAACAAAGACCTAAACATGAAACACTGAAACTGCTAGAAGAAAACACAGGCAGACCCTCCAGGACAAAGGTGAGGCAAAAGCAATCAGTCCCAATACGATGAAGAGGAAGCCCGTAGAATCTTTGCCAGCTACACATCTGACAGAGAATTACTAACCAGAATGTACACAGAATATAAAAAGAACAAAAACAAATGGGGAGGGAAACTCATTCAAAGATAAAGTTCTCAAGAGGAAAAATAGATGGCTAAGAAATAACTCAAAAACTTCTTTCCAGCAATAAAGAAAGACATTACAGAAAATAAAACCAATCAAAATATAGAGATATGGAGTCCAGATCCAAATGATAAATCTACATCACAATCTCTGCACCTAAGACTCAGGGATCTTTGTGCAAAAGAGATGTAAATATTGAAAGAGCCAGAGGAACCGGGAGTTTTCTGTGCAGTAGTGTCTCCTAATAAAGTCAGAAGCTACACCCATAAAGTCCCACCAATGCTACAGCCTAAACATGAGCTGATCAAAGAGGACACCAGTAGACATGCTAAAATGGATGGGAGAGAGCTCAGGAGGCCTCAACTCTACACACACACACACACACACACACACACACACACACACAAAACCTGCAGGCAATTAACACAACTAAGGACTGCTGAGAGCAGGAGAAACAGTCTTCCCTCAGGAAGAGCACACCCATTGGTTGCCTGGTACCAAATGGTCAGCTCTGAAAACATACACACAAATAACATTACACAGACTGAGCAGGTTGTGTTTGTGTACTTCAGAATACATATGTAACTACACATACACACACAACAACAACAACAATAATAATAATTAATGAAAAAAAGAGAATGAGCAATGAGAAGTATCTGGGAGGGTTTGGAGGAAGGACAGGGAAGGAGGAAGTTATAATCTCAAAAGTAAATATTTTTTAAAGAAAAAATAATGTAGACATAGGATCTGGAAGTTGTCACAGGTTCAGGCTTCCCCTGAGGATCTTGAAATGCATACCCTGTAGACAAGAGATGATTCTGCCTGTGTTGACTACCCAAGGTAGGCCTTACTCCCTATGAGAAGGGGATGGGGGTGGGATGGGGGAGGTGGGGGGAACAGAAGGGGATGGAGAGGGGACAGAGGTTGGTACGTAAAAGGAAAAAAACTTTAAATAAAAAAAGAAAGTCATAAAAAAGAGATGATTCTTTATTTTAGTTTCTAACTTCCCTGGGGTTTTTTTGTCATCCATGCTTACAAAGCTAGCCCAAAGGCCCTGGGATGGATTAGACAGACAGACAGACAGACAGACAGACACACACACACACACACACACACACACACACACACACACACTTGCACAACTAGAAAGTAGACAAGGCCAAGAGAGAGCACAGAGCTCAATCTAGGCTGAGAAAGACCTGAGCCACACGCACCACACAAGGCTGAGGATCCTCTCAACCCGTGCAGGGGGTGAGAACTCTACCCCCAGTGTAAGCAACCAAGTCACCCTAATATCCTGCTGCCCTTTGTCCCTCCTGGGTGGGGGATCTACCAACAGACCTCTCCCCTCAGCTCTGGCTCACAGACCCACAATCCAAAGGTGAAACAGCGTCTCTCATGCCCTGCCTCTTGGGCCTCAGATTGCCATCTAAGGACTCCTTGCTTTTCTTCCTGAAGAACAATACAAGGAAGAAATCAAGGGCTGGGGGCCCAGCAGCAGTTGCTATAGGAAGCATCCCTCTCTTGACTATACCTCAGTACACAGCTACAATTTCCACACCACCATCTTTGATGGAAGCAGCTTCTTTGCTGCAGGTGCTCCAGGTTCACATCCTCCTACCTACACTTGAACTGGATCCTTCCGAAAATGAGAAGAAACTCCCATTTTCTCATCTGAAAAATGAGCTGTGGGCATTATCGAAAGGGATCAAGTGAGCCACACAGGATGCTTTAACAAGAAAAGGTGTCTCTGTGTTTTTGCAGACAAAGCTCTTTCGCAGGAAGAAGGCTCTGTTTGCATTGCAGGAGAGAGTAAGGATCTAGAAATGCACTTAACACCAACCCAAAAGATACGCAAACTCCAGAAGACAAGAAAAATCTGTCCTTGGCCGGGCGGTGGTGGTGCACACCTTTAATCCCAGCACTCGGGAGGCAGAGGCAGGCGGATCTCTGTGAGTTCGAGGCCAGTCTGGGCTACCAAGTGAGTCCCAGGAAAGGTGCAAAGCTACACAGAGAAACCCTGTCTCGAAAAACCAAAAAAAGAAAAAGAAAAGAAAAGAAAAATCTGTCCAAATAATGATCCTGTTCCACCCCACACACCCTCCCACTCATTTTACATTCAAATGCTCATTCCCAAGTGCAGCACCAGAGCCAACCACACATGGACTTCTGCGCATGGCTTTCAGTCAAGTTTAATCAAGTCCATCACAGGCTTTAGTCACAGGCCCAACTGTGTCCCACAGGTGGAAGACAAGTTGATAGTGCTTCCTACATATGCCACTTGTTGTCATGTCCAGACCCTCTCAACCATGCACCCATTCCCACGACCTGAGCAAATCATAGAAGAGAACACAAAGTCATTTACCTGAGAACCCAGGAACCAGACTAGAAACCTAATGGCAGGCAGGCTTGCAAGCCCTAGTCTTTCACATGATCTTCTAGAGAGTAAGGGAGTATACTACCTAAGCCCCTGGCTCTTTCTGGTCTTACTGGAGTCTGAGTTGGTTCAACAGGCCTAACAACCCCCTGGATCTCTCTTCATTAAAATGGTAGGCTAGCCTCAAGGCCAGGCAGAAATCACCTCCAGTGTGGGAGGCAGCATAAAGTGTAGAGGAGAGCCTGGTGGGAGAGGGAGGGCATGAATGGTTTCATCTCAACCTTGTCATTTCCTTCCTACGTGACTTCTAGACAATCACCTCACCTCAAAATTTCTTTTTGTAGAACTGGGACCATACGAGCTATCATCTTTCAGAGTTGTGGAAAGTGATGGAGTCCATCAAGTGAAGTACTAGTGGAGAGCCTAGCCCGCACCCCACAACTACTCTGTCTAAACAGAGCCCATTTTCATTCAGATCTGACATCAGTTTCTAAGAACATCTGCAATATGAGTACAGGGTACTCAGGGGCTCTAAGAGTCCAACCCTCTGATCCTTGCTCATGCGAATATTACCAGTGTTTAAGACCAGCCCCTACTCTTCAGGGCTGTCCTTTACCACAGAATATTCAACTCTTCTGGCCTCTCTTCACTATCTTAGTTAGGGTTTCTATTGCTGTGGTAAACACCATGATCAAAAACAACTGGGGAGCGGGCTGTTTCATCTTATACCACTAAGTAACTGTCCATCACTAGACTATCAGGACATGAATTCAAATAGATCAGGAACCTAGAGGCAGAAATTGAAGCAGACACCATGGAGGAACGTTGATTACTGGTTTGTTTCCTGTAGCTTGCTCAGCTTGGTTTATACCACTCAGGACCACTTGCCCAGGGGTAATACCACCCATATGGGGCTGGACTTCCCATATCAATATTTAATTGAGAAAATGCCCCTTACAGATTGGCATTTTCTCAATAGTGGTTTTCTCTTCTCAGATGACTAACTTGTATCAAGTTGACAAATATCTAACCAGGATACTATCCATTCCCTGGGCAATTCCACTTCTGAAAGTGCCATGTCTGTCTAGATTCCCCTGGGACATATCTCTCCTGAGAGAGTCATAGGCCCAGTGAGAACCAGGAGGGAAGTAAGCCTTCCCCCAGAGAAAGGACAGGGATCTTCTGGGGGTGAGAGGTGTTCCCAACATTGTCACAGGGGTGGCTCATGCCTCACATCTACAGTGACCCCAAAATTCCCTTATCCCTAAAGGTTTTCCTAGAAGAATCTCTTAAGTCTTCGGGGGCCATATAAACTCCTTTAGCATAATGATTGGACCCAATTTTTTTTTCACATTAATAGACTAGAGGAAGAGGCAGTTCCTATGACAGACAGGTCAGATGCCCAAAAGAAGGAGTGATCTGGAGCCACCAGATCGCCTCAGGATTCTCTACTATGGTTGGGGTGGGAGTGGGGGGTGCCCTGACCCATCCCGCTGAAGCACAAGGTAAGCCAGCAGCGTTTTCAGCAGATATCCTGACTGACATATACTGAGGCTGCAAGGAAAAGGGCCAGGCTTGGAAAAAATAACGTATCTGACAAAATGCACTTGAAAGGCTTTCACACATATATGACAACGCACACATACATAATATATACACATACATAATGTATGTGTGAATATAATATATATTAGTTCGTATCAATTATATAATTGTTATATGATTAACACATGTTATATCAAAGTAATTAACATATAATAATATGGTATGTATAATTAATACTGCATTAATTAATGGGTTTTAAATTAGTAAGTGATAACTTCCCCCAAGGTAAATGAAAAAGCAATTTCACAAAATAGTAAAACTTGTTGAATTGAGGTGCCACATTCCACCTCTCAGACTAGAACCCTTTCTAAGCTATGATGTCCAGCATTCACGAGAGCATGTAAAGACTTTGATACACTAGTAGTGGGAACATAAATAGTAACTCTTTCCAGACAGCAGTTGAGCAAAACATTTTAAAGTCCCAAAAAAGTGCAAAATCAAGCAATTGCACTTCTAGAAGCGTAACCATAAAAAGTACACAAAAACCAAAGTGGATTCGTTATCGTTAATGCTCACTCGGCAGATGAGATTATTTCTTTATTCCTTCAGTATTTTGCATACTCTATCACCTTGAAAACACTCATGTTTAAATAGAGCACCTTCTAATAAGGGGAAGTATCCCTAGATATCTTCAAGGGTTTTGTTTTTATCATTGCCCATAATGAAGAAAAGTGAGAGCTTAAGTAGCCCACAACAGGAGATTGGTTAAGGGAATAGAGCAGAAAGAAAAACTAATAAGATATTATTAAATATGAGATTTCCAAACACTATGTTAAAAATGTGTCTATGTAAAAAACAAAGCATTGGAAAGTATAAACAAGGAATATTAACATTTAGCAGTGAATGATATAATAGGTGAATTTCTTTTTTTCCTTTTTTAATATCTGCATTGTCTATATTGGCCTAAAAATCTAAAATGTTTTTATCACACTTACTACTTTTTACTTTATAACATGTTTTTGTGGACACAGCATATAACGCTGAGTGTAAAATCCCTGAATACAGGTCCAAAGTCTATATATCTTCATAAACTACTCGTATATTAGTTTAATATCTTGAATAAGTGCAACAATTATTGCTTATTGAATTTTTGTCATGTGGCAGGCACTGTGCTAAATCATATCATTTAATACAGTAAAATCCAATAAACATTTGTTGATAGGAGGGAATGACAGAGGGAGAGACGAGAAAGCTAGAAACCCCAGCAATATGAACGAGGTTTATAGCTCTCATCTCACAGAGGCTGCTGGTTCACTTTGGGGACCTACTGACTAACAGACTATTGGGCTCTGCTAGACCATCCCCCCTAATGGGAAGGAAAGGAGGGGGATCATACCAAGATCCTACATCTTAGTAAGACACGGTTGTTTGAAGGATAAGATCTGATGGCAACTACCAGGTAAAATTTAAAACTTGCTTTTAAAAGTTTTCCTACTGGAGTCAAGAAAACTGAAATTTACATGACCTTTAAATGAGACCATTTTGACCTTGGAAACTTTTGATTCATTTCTAAGAACCTTCCCTGAGCACAGACCATGGCCTCTAGAGAGAGAAAAGCAAATAAGCAGCATCCTCGGAGTATAGAGTACAGTGAGGACTACCCACAGGCTCCCACCCGCTGATTAGAAGCTGGCCAGCTCTGGGGATGAACTCCTGGGTCTAAGGTGGGAGGGGGGGTGTCTTTCCATGGAGATGGAGAGAGGAGGCAGCAAGAGAAGCAAGCTTCTAAAAGATGGGCATGATTTCTCCATGCCCTCTTGGGGGAAAGGCAGTCCTGGCTGCAGGAAGAACCTGGGGAAAATGTGTGACTGGTGTGACATGGTATGTCTGGGGGAAGAGCGAATGTTTATCCTGTTCCACAAACTCTGGAGCACTTCATTGGGAGCACAGGTGACCCAGAGACAAGCTCCTCATCACTGGTCTCTTCCTGGCTCCAGCACTTCCCCAATGTATCTCCAAGCAGGTGGAGTCAAAAGCATAATAGCATATATAATCTCATTCTCAAAGATGTTGTGGGGTCAAGATCAGGTTGAAGGTCATGTTCACTTGCGCGCTTGCTTAAATAAGAACCTTTGAAGAGCATCTGCGAACCTGCCTCAGGCCTGCTGCTAGCCAAAGCTAACATTCCGACAGGAAGCTGCCCCATAAGCTATCTCCACCTCCCAGGTGGGCCCAGCTCCCACGAGGATAAAGATGCTAGACCTTGAAAGTTGTTTGAAAACAGAAACTCAGTAAAACTATGGAGGCTGGACCTCTTCCAATGCTGGCCTCTTAACGAGTGAACTCTGTGGTCAGCAACCTGAGGATACTCTCAGCTCCTTCTGTCTCGCTCCTCTTGGTGAACAATTTGGAGCAGGAGAAAAACAGAAATCACTGGGAGTTCCCAACATACAGCTCCCGGACATCCCAGTGTTTTCTGAAACATTCGTGTCATAGTATACATCATCCCTACCTGCCTGTCTGTCTCCAACCAGCCTCTAAGCGCTCAGGACTTGGAAAGGACCTCGCTCTAGGTCTCTCTAGTGTGCTCTCCTCTCCTCTTTTGTCCTCATATCTCAGTCCCTGAACTTCTGACTGGGTGGTCTATGCCTTTGTCTCCATGTCTGCCCACTTCCTTTGGTCTTTTCTGACTCCTCTTCCTCCTCATTCTTATCTCCAGCTCTGTCTCCATCCATCTCTATCCATCCTCTTCTACACCTTGTTACCCAAATCTCAGCGTGGAATGAGCCATTCAGAGACGCGTAATTGAAAATCGACTCCAGCGGGATGCTAGCTAGAGCGATGGAGTAGCAGGGACAGCTGGATCTAGGCTTCCCCCACAGATCACAATTCCCAAGCGCTCCCTCCAGCCAGCACCCTCGACCCAGATTCCCATGCCCACCTCCTCCCGGCTTAGAACTGGCCACTGCCACCAAAAAAAAAAAAAAAAAAAAAAAAAAAAAAAAAAAAACCGGCCCGAGTGCAAAGTTCTCACCGATGGTGAAGCTGTACCCATCAATGCTGAAAGTGGCGCTCCTACATTTCTTGAAGCCCTCCTTCTTGTGGCTGGCGTCCGTCATGGCTTGTGCCTCCGGGGTCCCAGCTTGAGCCGGTGCCCAGCCTCCACTGCACTGTCACCGCAGACCCACGCTGGCTATGAGCTGCTCACGCCGGCTGCAGGCACCTAGACCTGAAAGCTAACAACCAAGGCTCCCGGTAGAGCCCCTGCGTCCCCGCCACTGCCCCATACCCAACCCGCTGCAGCTGCGACGGCAGGGGACTGGCAGGGCTGCTTACAGCCGGTTGTGGGCTGGCCGGGGCTGCCGCGCCCCTTGCGCGCTTCGCTCTCTGGAGGCTTGGGGGGAGGTTGGGGGACCCCGAGGGAATGGCAGGGATTGACGTCGTGCTTTTTCTAGGTGTGTTTTCTCTGGCAGAGTGGAGAGCTCCCCCAAAGCACACAAGAGATGGAGAAGCCAACACCTCAGCCGTCAGACGCCCAAGTTTACTCCAAACAAGGAAGTAGAGCGATTGCCACGCCCACTTCCTCCCACAGCTGTCCCCCGGACTAGACCCGAGCCCCAATAATAGTACTTCTCAGCAGTTCCTGGCCAGAAGATAATTACCCAAGTAACTAACTCATTTGTGGGTGATCATTTCAACAGGAAAGCCTTAAGATATGCAATTTACAACCTAATTTAAACAATCCTTATCCAACCGCTTACCTCCCCACCCCCTTCAAATTTGAGTTTGTCACGTGTGATGGACTCCCGGGATTTGTGGAGGTGGAGATCTCAAGGATCCTTATAGCTAAGGCTCTAGTGACAGAAGAGGGAACCGGGGCACCGGAAGGCTTGAGAAAGATGTAGACTTGGGACTCGGGAGGTTCTCTTTATGAACCCACAGCATGTGTCGCTGGGTTTTCCAAATGTCTAAAACGATCACGTTTACCAGACACATGCTGGAGATACACAAAGACCACAGCTGAGTCCCACGGAAGGACCCTCTCCCACACCCACGCTATCACAAAACTAGGGTTAATTCAGCCTCATTTGCTGAGCAGGAATGTGTCACCATTAACAAATTCTCACCAAGATTAAGAATCCAGCAAGTGTGTTGCTAGGTAGTTTCAGTTGACTTCAGAGGACAGTAGATCAGGGACCCAATAAACCCCTTGAGCCCAGGCTAATCACACCTCGCAAATTTAGTCTTTCTTGATTCACCATGTACTTTTAAAGAAACCAGTTTGTCGTGTCAGATCCTAGCTGGGACTTGAGTACCAAGTTCTCTCAGTGAAGACCTGGAGCCACACTCACTCTGATAGTTTGATGGCAAGATGAATTAGTCGTAAAGACAACGGGGGCACAAACCTTAGTTTTCATAGAATTTGTCCATCCCTTCACCAGAACCAGGGGTGCATTAGAGTCATGGCACAAACCTTATTGTGTGACAGTCATGTCTGGAAGAAGGAAGTGTGAAAGAAGCATGCAGACGGACCTGAGTGTGGCATCTAGCTCTACCACAAGCGAAATGATCTAAAGATGTTCAGAGTTCCCAGACTCACTGTCCATTTCTTCCAGTGAAGATAAGTGAGGAGGCAGATCAGACCTCGAACAGCATGGGCATCCAGCCAAGGTCACGCAGACACTGAGAAAAATTCTTCTGCCTGACAATAACTATTGTTTCAGCCACTAATTTTATAAGAGGATTTTTTATGTATTAAGTATATTGCATGCATTTTACACAGTAACCAGTTAAAGTTTCTAATCGCTCTCATTTTCGACACTTGGAACTTTTAAGTGAAACATTTGCCTGCTTTCATGCCAATAAAAGTCCTGAAGTAAGGAGCCAGGATACCTGAGTTAGTGTCTCCCATAGTAAATTATCTAGGGGGGAGAAAATGCCTAAAGTGATGGAAATTTTTCCCTGAGTGAATGGAATTCAAATGATATTTAATCACACTTAACAGAAAAGCTTCTTGAAATATAATCTATCAAAAATAACAACATGATCATTTACCTAAGTGTGGTTAAAAATAACTTGCCTGAACAATTAGAACTGTTTGAAAACTTTTTATCCCCAGAATCATTCTCTTTCTCTGGTTTTAGAGATTGCACACCTACAGAATTACTAATCCATTGTCTTCGATCCGAAAGCAGCCTTCTTGGAACAGGGTTCTCACACCAATGAAACCAGACAAAGCCCAATGCTGCCGTAGTCAGGAAAGGATGCGCTCGAGTCTGAGAGCAAAAGAAGCTTGGGCTTGCTCCCTCCAGAAAGACTCTACAGCAAGCAAACCAAGCCAAAGCAACCCAGCAAATGCAATAATCCTCTACCCTTTCACTTGGGGCAGGTGTCGCCAGATAACTGTCTGAAAGCCAAGTCCACCCTGTTCTGTTTCTATAAAGGCTGCAAGCTAAAGATGGCTATTACATTTTTAAAGGGTGTGGCACATTGACCTTATAAAGAACTCAAAAGTTGGAAGTAGTGGTGTACACCTGAAATCCCAGCCTGCGGAGGCAGGAGGATTACAAATTCAAGGCCAACATAATATATATATATATATATATATATATATATATATATATATATATATATATATATATATATATATATATATATCAAGACATTGACTCAAGAAAAAAATTATTAAACAGATAAATACTTTTTTAAAAAAGATACATAGAAAGACACTCAAAAAAAGCCACTCAAAGCTCATCTTGAAATGGCAATCCTCCTGCCTCATCTACCTTAATGCTGGGATTTACAGATATGCATCATCATGTCTGAGTTGCTCATTGGTTTTTAATTTTATATTTCTAGAAAAGGATGAAGCATAGCATTTAGGAAATGTTCTCTGGACTTCCAGAGCTCAGCTTGTCCTTGGCTTTCTTTCTGTTCACAGACAATTCATTTTCTATTGACCAGGAATCAGCTGTCTTCAAACATGGCTCTCTTTGCTCTGAACAGTGCTCTCTTGCTGGCTTTCACACACCTATCTTCAGCCTAGACCACCTTCCTTAGCAGCAGATACCTTGAAGTGGAACTCTCTATCTTCCCGTTCCTCCACCAGAGTTTTTTGGGATACAAAGTAGGGAGAAAGCTTTCATAGACTTTCTTGGACCAGCCCAGCCTTTACCACCTGCACCCCAGCTGTCCCCAAGGGAGGAGACTCTATCACCTGACTGGTTGGAGTTCCCAAGCATTCCTTGGGTCAAACTCAGCACGGCAAAAGTCTCTGCAGGGCCAGTCTGGCACCTCTGTGAAGGCTGGAAAAGGGGCCCTTCTTTGTCCCACTTCAGGACAAACTCAGAGCTCAATGATTGGACTCCTGACTCCAGGTTTCACACAATAGCTCTCTATAATAGGTCAGTTCTGGGTTTCAGAATAGCACCAAAGCCACATTCCACCTCTGCTGGTGCCACTCCCATACACCCTGCTGTCCACATTGGACATCATTCTCATAGAACATCCATGAAGTCCTGTCAGAACCTCTGTCTCAGGTTACCTGACATCTCTCCATACCTTTCCTGTCTTCTTCCCTGGGTCCAGGCTACCACTGACTCTTAGAGAAACTGTGACAATAACTTCTACCCAGCTAGTATTCCTACTCCCAAGCTATTAACCAGAAGCTAAGGAGATCCTCTAAATAGAAAATTTTAGTACTGTCCTTTCTCTACTTAAAATACACCAATGGACTCTTCCCATCATTCAGAACAAAATTTTAGAATCAAGAAAAAACTTCTATTGCCCCATGAAGCCGTACAGCATCTTAGGAAAGCTGGAAAACATTTGCAACCTAGGCTTTCTCTCAGGAGTGGGAGGCAGAAGGTGCCTTTGATGGAAAATATAAACTATTGGAAGTCAGGGAAGGGAAAGCTAGTGTAATGGGTACATGGCACTTCCTCACCTGGTCTAATGCACTGGGCTTCCACATCTGATTCCTGGCTTGTTCAAGGGCTTATCTTAGACAAGCCCCATAAACTCTTCCCATTGTCAACAGCCTGGAGAGGATTCAGGCATTGCTTCCTGGGAACCCAAAGAAAAAGTGCTAGCATCTATTGAGGACCTCCAATTGCAAATCCTTTGTTATTCTTTTCCATTAACCTCTATAGCAAGCATTCAAAGTCTCAGTGGCCCAATCCTCCTTATCACAAAGTCAGAGTGGAATGGAGAAAGCTTTATGCTACCCCCTAGGGGCTGGGTATCCTTGCCTCCCTGGATCCTCTACAGCTAGCTGGTAGAAGGAAGGGAGAAAAGAGGTGAATGGCCATGTGGAAGGCTTTAGGGTCTAGGCATGAAAGAATCATGTTCATCACCGCTGCATTCCCATAACCAGAAATTAGTCACATCACCTCTTGTATAATATTAGAGGGACCAGCCTTAATATTATACATCCCAGGGGCTCAGGAGAGAGAACTACTAACGGCGAGGACTATTTTCTGTAAATTGAATCTCAGCACACCAAGTTCTATAGTCCACTTGCTTTAATTCCTCTGGCATAACATCCTTTATACACAGCTTCAGTTCTGTTCTTATGTCTAGCTCCTTTCTTGTCTGATTTCTCTCTATATTTATCTACTGTCCCCTCTAGGTTCTATCTTAATTCCTTCATCTAGTTCTGCCCCTTCTAGGTTCTCATCCATCTTGTTCCTTCCCATATCATCTCCTCTCCCGTCTCCTTCTCCCTCATCTGGCTCTTCCTCATCTTCCATCTCGTTCCTGTCGTACTATCCTGTAGCCCTTCAATCTACTTCTTCCCCATCTCAGTTCGTTCCTCTCCAGTTCTTACCCATCTCGTTCTTCCATTTTCTTCTCCCTTCCTCTCCTCCTGTCCTCTGCTTTACAGTTATATATCTCCCCAAAATCACAATCCTCCCCTCCACCCAGGACACTCAGCCTGAACTTCCTCAGGCAGTGATTGTCCGCTATCAGGATCAAATGGAGGGTTGATAAGAATTACAAAGAGGGGCACTAGTTGTTAATTACCATTTGTGACCCAAAGGGGAAGTGACTAATGAATTAACTAAAGGCTAAATATGGGTAACATCTAAGAAGAGGGATCTTACGTGCACAGCTATAACCTTAAATGTGTTTGGTAAAGGATGTTAAAAATCTATAAGTTGCTAGGTCAATGGGAGAAAATAAAACTGTCTTCTTTTTTCCTGTGGCTCCTATCTGTCCAAGCTGTCTGCCGTTTTTCTGCAGGGTGGGGGAAAGTGTGCTCAGTCTCTAGGCAACCTGTGTACAGCTAGATGCCCCTGGTGATAGTTAAAGGGAGATCTGGAACTGGAGGTAAGGTTTGGGAAAGGAGGAAGTTAAGCTTAATTAGCACATCCACCAGGCCTTCTCAAACAGGTAGCCTGGATGCTTAAGTCTGTTCTTAGAGAGTACAAAGGTATCTCTGATAAGGTACTTTCCTCCATCCAGTGATGGACCTGGCCGGATGCTACCAATAATGATAATTACAGGGAGGCTTGAACTGGGAGTTCTGACTGAGCATAGCTGTTAGCACAGAAGTTTAATAAATATTCCTAGAAGTGGTTAGGTAAGTAGTTAGAGGTCTATAAAGTTAGTAAGGCTGTAAGAAAGGAGGGCCTAAGCTAAATTGTGTAAAACTATTACTTAGTGTCCACCTGGCCTAGGCGGCGTCCTCTTGTGAATTTACTGTAAGTCAGGAGACTTGTACGTGGGCTGCTATCACTTGTTAGTCCTTGGAAGTTGGGCGCCCCCCTGGGTGGTGTCTCCTTGTGGAATTTAAGTCAGGAGACTTTCAGGTGGGCTGTTATCATTGTTAGTCTTTGGCAGTTGGGCGTCCACCTGGGTGGTGTTTCCTGTAGTCCTTGAAAGTGGCTAAGGGAGATAACTGGTTCCAGAGAAAGCCTTTCCTGAGGCTGTTCTCCAAATACCTGGAATGTGTATGTCCAGAGAGTGATCAGTCTACACTGTTAGTCCTTCTTAGGGGAAAGTCAATTGGGAAAACTATGAAGGCACACATGATTTTCATAACAGAATACAGCTGATATATAACAAGCCAAGTAACACCAAAAACTCCTTGGGATTTGGCTTCCTCTGGAGGAATTCCCTGATCCCTCCAGGTAGTGACTTTGCCATAACCAGCTGAGTTCTTATGATATATTTCTGCGGCCCGCAAGAATCACCCCATAAAACCACAAGTTGTTCCAGGAAATTTAGGTTGGGGGAAAAGGTTTTGTAAACACACCTTTTGAAACCCTATCCCTTCCACCCTGTTGACTGAATTTGACTTTTAACTCACCAGGTGGAGAGGTGGGTTTTAACCTAAGTGTTGAAATAATAATGTGACCTCCGAACCAGAGTTTAAACTTTCAATTTTAACTCCAAGCCCCCCAAACCAAAGCACCTGACCCCATCACTTTAACACAAATTAATTCTTATTTGTAAAGAACAGGACTTTTATATGTGTCCTATTACTAGTTAATCATATAAAGAGTTTTAATACTGCATTATACCCTTGACCTTAGAAAGAAAGCCAAAACTGTAATGGCTGTATATTGCATCAAATGGCTGTATATTTTATGCCATAGAGCTCTCTTTTCTGTAACTAGAACACACAGATATATAGAAATACCAAAGTGTCAGGCTGTGAAAAGGCAAGGAGAACAGGAGAGAGAAGTTCAGTATATAACCTTTAGTAGGCCAGGGAAATTCTCCAAAGATGCTTGTCAAAAATCTGGGGAACAGGGGGTTGGAACACAGAGCGTCCAAGTTTGCAACCCACATGGTCCCAGGTGGATGACAGAGCGGGCCAAGCCAATAAACATTTGCACTCAGTCCCAGGGGACAGAATGTGCTTTCTCAAATGTCCAGCCTTGGTCAAGCCGCTTGTACCAGGCTCGGTGCCTAACAGCACCTGGGTCTCATTTCAGGCCTCTCGTTACAAAGAAGGGGGATCTTGCCATGAGATTTTCCCAGTGTGGTGCTGAAATCTCTGGAGAAAGTAACTCACTTCGGTGGCAACCTTAGGAACAGAATTATCAAGGGCACCACGAAGACTGGAAACCAAAGAGCAGAGGTGAGCAGGCAGTCCAAAGGGGGATTGCTGTCACGGAGGAGACATTGATATTAGCCAGAATGACTTCTAACAGATACATTCTCCGGTATCAGCTGTTCACTGGCAACCAAATTGATCTCAAAGAACTTTGATCTAAAATTGATCTCAAAAGAAAATTGATCTCAAAGAACTTTATTCCAAGCTAGTGATTCATCTCAAAGCAGATAGCAAATGTGTTCCTTAATTACCAACTTTTCTACACTGGGTGTGGTTTCTGATGACGACGGCAATAATAGGAGTGCTGGTATTTGGAAGAAAATGTCAGAACAAAATGTGAAGGAAAAAGAACAAACTATGAAATAACTTACAGTAATTTCTACTATTTTAAAAATGCATTTAAGAAAAATAGGAAGGTGATTAAAAAGTCACCTGGCAAGTGAGAGTTGTAAGCCAGAGAGAAAAACTTTGCCAATTCCGCTTCCCCTGGATCAAATGTAGCAGATGGGCAGCGGGTTTTGTGTATGTGTACCTGCTTGGTACTTCAAAAATATTTAAATTGCAAATTTAAAACATGAGAGCCGCCCCCCCCCATCAACACCTAGGGCAGGTGGGAGAGCTGGCCTTGGGGTCATAAGAGTGGAAGAGTTGTTTGTCCCTGACTCCCACCAGCTACAACACTCAGGAGAGCAGGCCCTGCACCTCGCCAGGGCAGCACAACAAAGCCAACATGGTTAGCACAGGTGTAGGAAAACCAGCTCTGAAATTCTGACCATGGGAGAGCTGTCCCCATTTCCCATCTGATGGACCAACCCTACAACTGCCCAGGCCCAGACCCAGGGTTATGACTCGGCCTGTCCCATCATCTACCCCTTCTGGGGCATGTGAAGGGACCTAACCCAAAGACCCAAAGCTACAGGATCTCCACAACTCAGGGTATCAGTGGGATGTCCAGGAAGAGTCCTGGTGGGGGCCCAGCATCAAACGTATAGTGGAAACCAGGGGCCTCGAAGCAGACCAGTGACTCCTTGCAATGAACACTTGCAAGTAGAAATGTATGGACAAAGGGGTGTACAGCATGACTTTTGGGCCACACTGAAGCTTCCATGACAAGATTTTTAATTCCTTCCTTTTTTAAAAAACTTTTCTCGTTTTATTTTCTTCATTTTTTTTTTCTCTTGAATTTTGTTTTATTGGGGAGGGCAGTGTAGGAGCAGAGGGCAGAAGCGAAGGGATGAGGAATGAATGGGATCAAGATACATGATGTAAAAAGCACAGAATACATAAATTTTATTAAAAATATAAATAAATAAAAATTAATTAAAAAGGAGATGGGGCTGGAGGGAAGGGGAAGAAATGAAATCAGAGTGGAGCTAGTAACTACTGTCTGGGGTTGGAACCGTAGCTGACTTGGATTCTGAGAGCCAGAGAGTTCAAGCTTGTCCTAATTCCTACAAACACGATCACACCGTGCTCCAGTGGCTCCCCACCCAGAAACATTAGCTGGAGTTTGATTTCTTCTTTGATGTATTGTTTTGGCTTGAATCTCAAATGTCCTCCACAGGTTCCTGTTTCATCTTGTGAGCCACTGGTTCCCAGCTCGTGGCATTATTTTGGTGGCTGCAGAGCATTTGGGAGGTGGCCCCTCACTGGCTTCACTGGTTCTACTAGGAGGAGCCTTTGAAGGTTAAACTCACCCCTGATTCTAGCCTCCTTTCTCTGCTTCCTGGCCGGTCATGATGAGACTCTGCCCCACGTTCCGGCTACCACGATGAAAGGAAATGCCCCTAAAACCGAGTCAAAATAAGCCCTTTCTCCCTGAAGTTGCTCCTGTGGAGTATTTGGTCATGATGACAGAAAAGTAACTAACACATGTGTCCTACTATGCTCAAAGAAACATCTTAAAAGTTAGCTATCAACTCAGACACAGATACTTAATTACTTCTTCTATTGGTTTTTCTTTAAGGAAAATCTATTCCCTCACAATTTTATACATGTAGATGATGTAGTCTGACCACTCATATTCCATACCCTCTCCTATCTACCTCCCTTCCTCCCCTGTCAGCTCCCACTCCTCCCTACAAGTCCCTTCCCCATGATCTCATCATTTTGCTTTGCATTATGACCTACTGAGTCTGCCCAAGGCTGTTTACATGGTGGGCTTACCGGTGGGTATACAGTTGAAGACCATGACTACACCTCCCCAGCATCCACCACTAGCCCCTCCTCCATCCTCCATGATTGACCATTCACAGGCCCAGTCATGGGATTCCCAGTAGAGGCAGCTGAGGATGCCATGAGTTTGTGAAGTCCAGAAGAGAGCACTTCACAGCCCATCACTCTACCAGGCAGCTTTTATATTGTTTCCACCCACTCTTCTGCAATGTTCCCTAAGCCTCAGAAGCAGTGATCTAATTGTCCTGCTTAGGAATGAGCACACAACACTCACTTATTCTCGGCCCCTTTAGCTCAAATTCTCTTCATTTACCATCACTATTGCAAAGAAAGGCTTCTCCAATTAAGGCTGAGAGAAGCATTTGTCTCTAGATATAAAGATAAATACTAAGAAGACGTTTTGATCCCGTGTTAAAATAGCCAAAATAAAAGTGGTAAGTTCCATTCTAGCATCTATGACCTCCCAGGCATGAACTTTTGAGCAGGTTTGTTTGAAGTACCAGGCATGAATCCCCTCCTGTGAAGCAGGCCTCAAATCCAATCAGAGAACGTGATTGGTTACCCCATAACATTCATGCCACTGTTGCACCATCTTGCCTGGCACACTGGTCTATAGCTTTCAGGAGTCACAGGTACATAAGATGGTTGGTGATTTTCTACTCCTGCAGCCTGCACAGAAGCTCTGTCATATGTATGCTACCCAAGAGAGAGGAAGCTTATAGTTCAGCTCTACCTTGATTTCTCTAGGTCCTGCAACCAATGTACACAGTGCCTCCTGCAATAGGGTCTTATCATCCATTTCTAGTGTGCAACCAAGAGCAATAGCAACAGTCTGTGTTGGGGGGGGCACAGGGTCTTTGGGGTCTTTCTAACCAACAATCCATAAGGATGTGAGTAACTCACCTCAGACACCAATAGTTTCATTCAATTATCCATGGCTCTGAGATGGGTATTATCCACCCGTGTAAGATATCTTGTATCACACCCTTTCAAAATCTTGTTTTATTTATAAACAAGTAAAATTTATTTATTTAATGTATAAAATAAATAGAAGGTCAGAGTCACAGGTCAGAGGACAACTTGCCGGACTCTGTTCTCTCCCTCCACCATGGGATCTGGGAACTGAACTCAGGTTGTCAGGCCTGCACATATCTGTGTGGCAAGTACTACCTGCCGAACAATCTCACTGGACCTTAAATATTATTTTTACTTAGCATATAGAGTAGTAGTGTATGTCTTCTTTTATATCCTTAGTGTTGGTTACACACCCCAAACCTCCTCCTTTCTGTTATCTTCCCATCCCCTTCACCATTTCAACCTTACCATCCCAGTATTTCCCCACTCGGCTTTCATTCCATATGAGTATTGGCTTTTGTTCTTAAACATTTTATAACATAAACTAAATATTGAAATAACCCATCTTAAGCCAGATCAAAGCATATTCTCACTAGACTATGTAAGTTTCTTGGCACTTATAATTATTTTGTTCATTTGTGTATTTCAGATATGTAGAAAGATCCATAGCCCCATATAGATGGTGAATCAATGCTTACTGAATGAATGAATGAATGAATGAATACATGAATGAATACATGAATGAATGAATACATGAATACATGAATATCCTGTTTCTGGCATTGGCTTTAGAGAGACATTGGAGGGCTAACAATATAGCTCAGTGGTGAAATGCTTGCCTAGCATTTACCAGGCCTCAGGTCCAATCCCTAGCATTATGAAAAGGAAGACATACAGAAATTAGTATGCCAGTGTTCCCTGTCAAATATGTACTCTAACTATCCTCCGTGCCTCAGGATAAGACTGTCCTTGGTTATCACATTTGTCATCTCAACGCTCTAGGCTCCTGATTTTTTTTTGGGGGGGGGAGGCTTCATTCTTGCGCATTATGTCACTACCTAGTGGAGATGTTTGCTGCCACATCAACACACCTGACACTTTGCATCAGTAATTAACAAGCCATTAGGTGTGCGTGCTCCTCATACAAAGTAAGCTGGTACTAAAAGACCTGTGGGACTTATAGACTTGTGTGACTAAAGTTCTAAATTATGATCACGAATTACAAATTCTTACTGTGTGGGGAAATCACAGTCTCTACACTGACAAATGACTGAAGTCTCAGAATCACAAGCAAATTTTTCCAGATGTTGATTACACTTCTGCCCAAAAAACTTTGCCAGAGAGTCGGAGAATGTATTATCATGATAAAAGAGAGTAGTTATAGTTGGCAGCAGGTGGGAGTCTCGACGGTGTAGTCCTGAGATGCATTTGTCAGGTATTTAAGTTGCCAGAATGTACTTTTCCCACTGCGCTAAGCGCTTGCACATACATCTGGGGACCAACTTTCCTTCACAGTGCCTCTCAAGCCAACAGAAAGAAGAAGTGGAAGTGGATGGTGAGGTAGTTCCTTTTATCCTCCTGTGATTTCAGGGCCGTCCTTCACAACAATGGGGTTTACACACAGCTAGCACTAGGCACACACACTTAAGGAACTGACTCAAACACACTCGGCAATTAGCATGTGCTTATGGGATTGATTCAAACACTCGGCAGCTCAAGCAAACCGCCGGTCAATAGACCTGTGTGGCATATGGAAATGTAAGGCACGTTTTGGAAAGAATACAGAGCAGAAAAGGGTAAAGGGGTATTAATTCAATCAGGAGTTAAATGAAATAAGACAAACCAGTGGTCTCTTGTGAGATTTTTCTTCAGTGTCAATTGCTTCCTGTTAAGGTCTGTACTGTGGTCCCGTTTGGAGCCATTGGATGAAGCGGTTTCTGTCTGTTTCTGGTCGGTCAGGCACCATGTAACCTCCTTGAGTAGAGATACCGGAAGCAGTTCTCTGCCTCGCAATTTCCTGTCTCTCACCTTGCACTCCTTTGATAGTCACAGGAACTAGGATTCCTCTTCCTCAGAATTGATCATGGAAACCAGGAGTCCTTTCCCCCAAGGGCTACTAATACAACCTAAGAATCAGTACCCGAACTTTCCCTGGATTTTCTGTGCAAGGGTTGACCAAAAATTCTGACTTTCTAGTCTGATACTGTCATATGACCCTGATTACAGAAGAATCCTGCCTCTACCAGGAAGGAAGGGAGGGAGGGAGGGAGGGAGGGAGGGAGAGAGGGAGGGAGGGAGGCTGCACAAAATGGCCTCAAAACATCTAAACCAGTGATTCTCAACCTTCCTAATGCTGTAACCGTTTGTGGTGACTCCCAATATAAAATTATTTTTGTTGCTACTTCATAGCTGTAATTTTGCTACTGTTGTGTATCTTAACATAAATATCTGATATGTAGGATATGATATGTGACCCCCTGTGAAAGGGTCATTTGAACCCCCAAAGGGGTCACTATGCACAGGCTGAGAACCACTGATCGAGACGAACAGTCTGAGCAGCGTCTACTGTTAGATTAGGTGTCCGGCCACATTTCTACATGATTTCCTATGCATCAGCCAGCCTATGCATAGAAAATGAGTAACTGACCCTGTGTCTCTGGATCCTTGAGGTAAAGTCTCTTGTGTTCTGTGGTTTTCCTTGTTATCTGTCTGTTGTCATTTTATTTCAGCGGATAAAGACTAAAGTCTGAACTTCCTTCATTAGCCATGATGCCAGACTCTTCTACCTGGAGAGCATCATTTAGTCCTCACAACATTCCCAGAGCATACATAGGGAACCCCAGGCCAGCTTCCCTAAGGTGGAAGTAAGTTCTCCACACAGCCAGGTCCGTGTCCTCCCTGGCTCCATCACTATACACTCTTGCCTTTTGTCTTCTGAGATGGTGTAAGGTTTCAAACATCCTCAGCAAAACGGCCCTTCCACCCACTCTTATTTTTCTCAATTCCCTCCTTTTAAAATAAAGCAAAGAAGAAAGAGATGGGTCCTCGTGAGAGACCAGAAGCTCGCTCTCAATCCTTCTCCACCCACTTCTACCTAGAAGACAGAATGGCACCCCCGAATTTGGCTGCCTTTCCGTCCCTGAAAGGAAGAAGGCCTGAGGCACCCCCAAGCCTCCCTGCTACTCATCTTCCCAAGCGCGTGAGGTGGGTTTGCTCACATCTCCAGGATGACACAGAACCCTGGCAATGGTCACTGTCAGCGCCCTGCTACAAAGAGACGAGGAAACCTAAAGAATTAGGAGATGACTCACCCAGAAGCCAGCAGCCACGCAGGAGACCTTCCCTGGTAGCCATGTGAAGCTCCCAGGCCTCACAAAAGGGTTTCTTCTAAGGAAATGGGATAGAGATACAACTGTCTAGAAGAATTGAAATCAAAGACAAGGAGAACAGACCAAGGTACCCAGAGGCCCAGAGTGAAAGCTACAGGTCAACCTGCTGGGCTCAGGCAGGGTCAGAATCAAAGAGGACTCTTTCTTCTCTGCTTTTGGTGGCTCCTAATCCTGATGGGCCAGCCCACAGGCAGAGTTCTGAGAAGACAGTGCTCAGGATGTGGCTGGAGCCTGGCCCAGGGGTGGGAGGGGTGGGGGGAGGGGGGTTGGGGGGGGTGGAGTGGTCCAGCCAGGGCCACTTCCTGACACAAAGATAACATTTGCATTTTTCTCCCTTGCAGATAAGAGTGGTAAGAGGCAGAAGAAAGCTGCGGCTCTTTTCTTTTTCTGTTGTGTTTTGTTTTGTTTTTCCTCTTTGGTTTAATTAATGCCACTTCCTCCTCAGCCAAGTTCAAGTCATTTTCGTCTCATTCATATGGGGATGCTATCAGGAGATCACAAATATTCTTCAAGCAGCCTGCTAATTCATGACATTGGACTCTGCCTGCACCCTCATGGGAACGAACCATCCTTCATGGGGCTGTTGTGAGCACTAAATGAACTCAGTGTGATTGGTATTTAGGACAATGTTTGGCACATGGTGACCGCTCAATAAAAAAAAAATTAAAAAGAAAAAAAAGAAAGAAAAATCAGCAGTGACCATGCCAGACACAGCCCTGCTGTTTTCACACAATCCTCACTGCAGAAAACTTCCATGCAACTCATTTGACAGCGTAGCCTGTAAGAGTGGAAAATTTTACATGAAAAAAAAGATAGGGTCAGAAGGAGAAACAGATAACCCTAGTGGTTACAACTAGATAATGTAGTCTGTAGCAGCATTCAACAGAGCCCAGGCATCAGATCTACGACTAAATTGTGCATAGTGTACTGATCAAGGAACCAAATCTCTTGACTCCGTGCTCCAAATGCAGTCACCCAGTTCTCCCTGCAAACATTCCCTGAGCCATCTCTGCCTCACAGCATCAAGATCCTCTGCTGGAAAACACAGGCTCGTCCCTCCCATCTCCCACCCACTGGCCAGAGCACCCCCAGCTGAGCTTACAGCGGTACCACTGGGGTGGGTGGTGAGTGACAGACACCTGACAGCAAAAGTCCACAGCACACAACTCATAGGACAGTGACTTCCCAGAAAGGCAGCAGAAAGGCACAGAAGGGCGTGTCAGGAACAGCGAGCAAGTGGAAGTTGATACGCCTCAGGGGCATGAATGTAGCCCGGAAACCAGGATGCAATTGGCCATGAGGGCATTGAGATGTCCCACCGTGGATAGATATCATCCCACAAAAAGGGGCCTCAAAGAGCGCCTTGATGAGGCGCCCTGTGTTGCCCAAAAGCTGGCCGGGAGAGCAACACTACTCAGTCCCAGGAGCTTGAGAACCCATGAAGGACAGGGAAGGTCCTCAGGACCCTGCTTGACCAGCACCAGGGACCAGAGACTGAGGCTCAGGAATGAGGACCCCCGTCATTCCTTTGCAGTGCCCGCAGTCGGCGCCGGTACACCTCGTCTCTAGTTTTCATCCCTCCAAGGGCTGCTTCAGGTTCAGACTTAGGAAGAATACCTAGGGAATTTGGAAACATGGCTTACTTACCTTGTTCTCCGGCACCTGCCTGTTTCTCTGCGGTTTCTAGCTGGGTATTCCCCTCCTCTGCCTTCCCAGTGCCAGTCTCTATGGCAAAGAAAAGAAACAGGGTTTGTGGGCATCTGTGATTAGCCAGAGCACCCCTCAGGGTAGTTCTTCTCCAGTGTCTAATATAGCTGACTAGTCTCTGCCTAACTCTCACCTTCCTGGGCTTCCTTGGCTCCTTCATAGCAGGCCTTCTACAACCCCTTTGCCCTTGTACCCAGTGCGCCTAAGGCAGTGGCATCTGTCCCTTTGGTGCTACAGACCCTTGTCTGCCTGTATAGCATGTGAGAGGACTGTTAGCAACTGGGCAAGAAAGCAAGCCATCCCTGAAAAGCAAACAGGTAGGAAAGTCAAGGGAGCCTCCTCCAGAGTTCTGAAATGGTCCCACATGACGCAGATTCCTACGTCCCGAGGGCACTGGTCCAGAGGAGAAGAGTAGAAATGCAGGCCAAACTCTGTCATGGAAACTCCTTTGCCACAACTTGGTGAGTAGATATGAGGGACTGTCATTTTCCAAGTGGACAAACAATTTTAAAGAGGGTAAGTTATATGACCAAGCTTCCAAGGCCAAGAGGTCATGAACAGCAGGAACTGAACACAGCCTTCAGCAAGCCTAGCATATGGGCTTCCTCCCCACAATGACCTCTCTGTGTGTATAGTCAGAAAGTGAAGAAAGGAATTCTAAACTGGACGTGTTCCAACAGACATGTTTCTGGAGTCAGTGTGGAGTGTACTAATTTTATGTGAGTTAAAATGCATGGGGGTTTGAATGAGAAGGGACCCCAAAGGTCCATATATTTGGATATTTGGTTCCCAGTTGGTGGACTGTTTAGGAAGGATAATGAGGTGTGGCCTTGTTGGAAGAGGTGTATCACTGGGCGGGTGGGCTTTGAGGTTTCAAAAATCCATACCACGCCCAATCTCTCTCTCTCTCTCTCTCTCTCTCTCTCTCTCTCTCTCTCTCTCTCTCTCTCCTCCCCCTCTCCCTCTCTCCTTCCTCTCCCTCTCTCTCTCCTCCCCCTCCCTCTCCCTCCCTCCCTCTCCCTCTCTCTCCCCCCCCTCTCTCCCTCCCTCTCCTTCCCTCCCTCCCTCTCCCTCCTTCTCTCTCTCTCTCTCCCCCTCACTCCCTCTCCCTCCCTCCCTCTCCTTCCTTCTCTCTCTCTCTCCCTCCCTCTCCCTCCTTCTCTCTCTCTCTCCCCCTCCCTCCCTCTCCCTCCCTCCCTCTCCCTCCTCCTCTCTCCCTCTCTCCCTCCCTCCCTCTCCCTCCCCCTCTCCCCCTCTCCCTCTCTTTCCCTCTTCCTCTCTCCCTCTCTCTCCCTTTCCCTCTCTCCTCCCCTCCCTCTCCCTCTCTCTCCTTCCCTCC
Source organism: Peromyscus maniculatus bairdii (assembly GCF_049852395.1). Taxonomy (NCBI): domain Eukaryota; kingdom Metazoa; phylum Chordata; class Mammalia; order Rodentia; family Cricetidae; genus Peromyscus; species Peromyscus maniculatus. The sequence continues at coordinate 79,568,860 of NC_134854.1, forward strand.
CTCCCCCTCCCTCCTGATTGTGGATCTGATGTAAGTTCTTAGCTACTGCTCCCATGCCATGTCTATCTGTCTGCTGCCATGTTCTCCACCATCACAGACTCATGCTCTGAAACAGTAAGCAAGCCCCAGTTAAATGCCTTTTTTCATAAGTTTTCTTTGGTCATGGTGTTCTTTTACTACACTAGAAAAGTAACTAAGACAAAACTATTCTCTCATCATTTTGTAGATTTTATGTCACCTTAAACATGGATAAGGGGAAAATCAATCATGCATTCTATTACCACAAAGTCCAAAAATAAATGGGAGAAGTAATGACTCCCTAGCATGCTGTGGCATACAGCAAACTCCCTCCTCATCACCAGGCCAGAATAGGAAAGGTCCAAGAGAGTTGATTTGAGGCCAGTTGGATAAAGATGAATTTGCTAAATAGCAGTTCACTGGCCTACCAGCTGACAGATTTTTTGGCTTGCTAAATTCTTATTGTAGTAACATTCTGTAACATTTGCAAAGGTTTGTGTCTCGTTGAAGCCACCCAATCTATATTTTTAGCGTGCTTAAATTGCATATATATTTTGAATTTCAAATATCAAAAAATGTCTCTCACAAATATCAGAGGTTTTATAAAAAGAGGATTTTCTTGTATACTTTGTTGTATATTTACTTGACTTGCCCAACCCTCCCCACATAAACACACAATCTCATTCTCACACACATGCATAAAAGCATCTCAGCTATATTCTAACTTTCACACATTCAACTCAATTTAAGTAAGTTTAAGGAACATCTCACCCTCCATATAACACACTGAGCATCTCAGACGAACAACTTGGAACAGCCAGGGCAGAGAATGAAGCATTTCCAGAGCACATACTAAGCACAGTGGTCTGCTGAGTGGGCACCAGAGCTCTATCCCCCATGGGCTCATCACCATGGGTGAATTCAGTATCACAATCTCTGTTTATAGTGAATGCCAAAAACCAAAGGTCTGCCACAGGCCCAGGCCACACACTACAGAGTGGCAGTTCTAATTCAAGCCAGATTTGTCTTGCCCTGGAGGCCGTGTTTAGAGTGAAGAGGGAGAATCAAGGGTAAGTTTCACAGTCCAATTCTGATTCCTCTTCTCTGGGAAACCCTAGCTCCTGTCAGCCAAGGAACAATTGATCAATGACAGAAGAATAAAAATTTCCAAGAAATTATGGCAATTCTGATCATGATCCAGATTCTTATTTTAAAAATATTAATGAATAAAACTAATACCCATACTTTTTAAAAAAATCACAGGTCAGAGTCATGCATGGTTACCTTTGATTCACCAAAAGACAGTGCAGGTGCATTCCAAAAGGAAGAATGAATGACTCACAAAGGGAAAAGTAACACTGGATGGGGATGGGTATCAAGGGGTTACAATCATTAATCCTCCCCCCATTACTGCTGGAATGTCGTCAGATGGTGTCGATTTCTCCAGGAAGCATAGAATAGATGCCCAGGAGTCACAGAACATTTTTTTACTTCTTCCTGCTTTCTCTTCAAGTGCACCTTTCAATAATTAAAATCTATTAAAGTCCTAAAGCAAAACACTTAGTAACACTTCAGAAGGTACGAGGAAGGAGAGAAATGGAATTTTGATAGAAAGCCTGTTACTAACTTGAGAGGGAATCAGCTTAATGCTAATTACTTTTAACATTCAGCTTCTATATTTAGTAAATGGTCTAACTTTCAGAGAACAAGGTTCTTTCTTTGAATGCTTGCTGAAGTACCCACCCATCTATCCATATGCTACTAACTCTACAAGGCCCATTTAAGATCCCATCAGTTGTTAAAATACCTTTCCTGCAGCCCACAAGGCCTCCTCCTTACTCTGCCTCCATCTAGACCTTCACTCCCACAATCAGCCTTTCCTGTGTGTATATCAGATGGATCAAGTGTGTATTGTGTGGCATGCATCTGACAAAGTGAAGGAAAGGAAGACAGGAATATTAGTGGTGATAGCCGGATTCGCTGAATGCTCACTCGAGGCGGGTGCTTTTGTGTGTTCTAACCTACTTCATCCTTACTTTCTATGGAAGAATGTCTTAGTACTAGCCCCATTCCTCAGAAGGGGTAAACTGAATTGTCTACTGTCATGGTCTGCTTTCTGATGCTGTGATAAACATCACGACCAAAGCAACTTGAGGAGGAAATTGTTTGTTCAACTTACAGCTCTCAAGTCACACTCCATCACTGAGGGGAGTCAAGGCAGAAACTCAAGGCAGGAGCTGATACAGAGGCCATGGAGGACTACTGCTCACTGGCTTGCTGCCCATGGCTTGCTCAGTTTACTTTCTCTTATCATTCAGGATCACCTGTCCAGGGTGGCAATGCCCCCAGAAGACTGGGCCTGCCACATCAATCATTAATGAAGAAAGTACCCCCCTAGACATGCCTTCTGACCAATCTGTACTGTCTAACTGATAATAATAATGTTAGTTTATACAGAGTTTTGATGAATAAAAATAAATACAAGGAAGTGTCACACAGCTAGAACACATGAGTTTCTATTGAGGGGCCATACAGACAGTGTCTTAGGTTAATGATTAAGAAAATCAATTGAGTCCCAGTAGCCCAGCTAGTTTAAATTCTTTTAACCTTAATGTTGGGTGATGTGTTCACAGGTTTCGGAGTGCATAATAGCTGAAAAAAAAGCCTTATAATAACTTAAAGTAAGATTAGATGTTTTGATAATAGCTTTGAGGTGAAAAACCCAAGGAGACAATCCAAAGTTTCAAAAGGCACATGGTTGAATGAGGACCTCCTAAGGTCAGGGAACAAGAACAAAGCAGCCCAATTATTACTAGCTGACAAGACTCTCTTGCTAGAATTAGTTAATGACCAAAGGTGATGATTAATTCCTTGTACCCATTTTTGCCCTCAACCTCCTGATATAATAACTATTGATGAGTGGGTATGCACCCTAAAGATTTAAAGTAGAGCTGACTGATTCTTTTTCATATACAAAGTTTGTGATTACTTTAAGATTCCTTATAAGATTACCTTTCAAGGTAAGTCATAAAATAATTGACCCTTTCTTTGTAACTGCAAAACACAGCCTGACAGCAAAAGACCTGACTGAGAAGAATATCATGCTAGCCTGCACAATTAATCTATAACAAGTTCTTTGGATATGAATGTATGTGGGTTTTTCAACTGTAATACGTAAAATGTTTAATCATGTAAGGGATATGGAAAACATGTTGTTTTTTACTTGATTGTATTGGTTGTAATCAGTCACTTGAAAAACAGAATGTAAACACATAGTAATTTTTACAGTGCCTGAAAGATTTTGCTGGTGTATATAAGCTATAAGGAGAAAAAATAAAGATAGAGTTAAAATGGGTTCGAAGGAAAACAAACACATAGAAGACCACATACCATAGGCCTCAGTAATACCTGTAGAGGTAGCCACTGATCCACCTTCCAATGTTTGACCCGCTGGTTTTGACTCAGGGTCTAAGAGGTTATATTAGGGTTCCCCAGGCAAATAGAACCAACAGAATACATCTATATGTACTACACAAATTTATAAAAGAAAATCTATTACATTGGCTTGTACTATTAGAGGCTGACAGTCCACACTGGAACTGGAAATTCAGAGAAGTGAGTGACTGTTCAGTGCAAGAAGCTGGAAGCTTCAGAATAAGAAGAACAAGGGATCCATCTCCAGTCTAGAGCTGGTGGCCTGACAGCGCCCTGGAGAGTCAGTTGTGCAAGTCCACATTCCAAAGCTGAAGAATCTGGAGTCTGATGTCCACTGGCAATGGTGATAGTATAAAGAGGAAAATAAAACCAGAGTTGTCCAAGAGTTGTCGAGCAAGCTCTCCATCTGGTTTCTTCTGCATTTGGGCTGCCCGCATTCAAAGCAGGTCTTCCCCATTTCCCACTCATGCCAATTATCTCCAGAAACAACCAAATGTATGATGACCAGTTTCCTGGGTGCACTCAATCCAAGTTGATAATCCAGATCCACTTGCATGGAGGCAACCCAGGAGGAGACAGAATACACAGCTGTGCAAGTCTTCCTTCACTCTTGGTGAAATGGGGAAACCCTGAAGGGTTTGGAGCCCCAAGGACAGAAAACATGACTTAGCAGGCTGCTTGGTCAAGAACTGATCATTTACAAATGACTATAATAACTCAAACAAGATCAGAGTGGCAGAGCTGAGATGGAGGGAGGTAATTAGACTGTCATTGTAATTGACGATGTCAGGCATGGGGTATGGCCATAGACTGTAATTGAAATTGAAAGGAAGAGGCAACAGAATATACTCATAGGTCAGATACGGCTAGGAGAGAAAAAAGAGAGATCAAGGATGACTTCAAAACTTTTGGCCTGAGAATGTAGAAGGGTGGAATTGCCAAAACTAAACTGGAGAAAACCGTGGAGTAAGCAGGCTCTGGGAGTGAGAAACAAAAGTTCTGCTTAGTCCAAAGTCAAGGAAAGCAGTCATTTAGACATTCATACATCAAATATTGTCCAATGTTTAACAGAAAGCTGCGTACACAAAACTGGGTACAGGAAAGAGCTCTGGGCTAGAGATATAAATATAGAGTCACTAGAAGAGATAGCCAGACAGCAGTCAGACAGACAGACATACTTATAGATGAATGGATGGAGAGAGAGTTAGATGATAGATACATAGATAGGTATGTAGGTAGATGATAGATAGATAGATAGATAGATAGATAGATAGATAGATAGATAGACAGATAGATGATAGATAGATAATTTTTAAAGTCATGATACTAAGTGAAATGATCAATAGAACTAAACAGAGACAGAACAAAGGACCAAAGTCTAGGGGCTGAGGTGATGGCTCTGTTGGTAAAGCACCTGCTGTACAAGCATAAGGGCCCGTGTTCAGACCCTCAGTACCCACATAAAAAACTGAGTATGGCAGCACACATCCACAACCCTGGGACTATGGGAGCAGAGGCAAAAGTGGATCCCCTGAAGCTTAATGGCTCACCAATCAATCAGAGGAATATGAGTTTGAGATACCCTGCCACCAAAGAGAGAGAGAGAGAGAGAGAGAGAGAGAGAGAGAGAGAGAGAGAGAGAGAGAGAGAGAGAGAGAGAGAATGGAGAGTAACAGAGGAAGACTCCCAATATCAACCTCTGCCCTTCACATATATGTGCACAAAGGTACATGTGCACCCATACCCATGTATGCACACAGTTGCACTTATACATATCCCAAAACAAGCAAAGACCAAAGTCTAAACTCTAGAACAATGGTTCTCAACCTTCCTAATGCTTAGACCCTTCAATGCAATTCCTCATGCTGTAGTGGCCCCCAACCATAAAATTATTTCATTGCTATTTCATAACTGTAGTTTTGCTACTGTTATGAATTGTAATGTAAATATCTAATATTCAAGATATCTGATATGTGACCCCCAAAAGGGTCTCAACTCACAAATTGAGAACCACTGCTCTAGGACATATGACCACGACTACTAGATCTGGAGAAGATCTAGAAGAGGAATGATGTGATAAGAAGACTGTAAGCAGCCAGGGAAGAACCAAGTGACCAAGTGAGGGAGAGAAGTGGGTCAACTATATCCAACATCTGTCAGATCAAATAGCAAGAGGATTAATAATTGCCTACTGGATACAGCAACAGTCAGGTCATCTGGTACTGTAGCAAGTATAATTTCTGCAAAAATAAAAAGGCAAAACCTCAAGCAGAGTAAATTTAAGAGGAAACAGAGAGAGGAGAGACCCTGGAAGTGGAGCATAGAGTACTACTGGGCCCACATTGCTACACATAGGCACAGAACAACATGGTGGGCAGCTGTAGATAAAAGGCACCAAGAGAACACCTGATAACACAGATGCAATATCATCCCGTGTCCTGCTGATGTGAAGAATATAGAGGAAAAAATGAGACAGATGATACTCAAGTGATGATCTCAACTGGGCAACAGAGGTCTAGTGCACTAGTCTAGTGCCCCATGCACCAGTGAGATCTGTTATAAGCATAGATATCTCACAAATGTACCCTAATGATATGGGGGAAATATAGTGGGAGTCATCTTATTCCCACTTACCTCACCTCACCCATTCATGAGACACACATGTGCATACATGTGCACACAGGCACACATGACTCATCAATCAGCCTTCCCTCTGCAAGGAAGATTGGTACCAGGAAAAGAAAACCCATAGATATTCAAGTTCCTTGAGTAAAATGCTATATAGGTGTTTGCATTTAACCTATAGATGTCCTCTCAGTGCTTTAAATCAGCTCTAGATACAGGCCTGCTATCCCAGCTCCTGGGGAGACTGAGACAGGAGGATCACAAGGTTAAGATCTGCCTGGGTTATATAGTGAGTGAAAAAGAGGCTGGGACATGGCTCAGTGGAAGAGCACTTCCTAGTGTGTGTGAAGCTCTGAGTTATGTGGCTCAGCGGAAGAGCTCTTTGCTTGTGTGTGTGAAGTTCTGAGTTATGTGGCTCAGTGGAAGAGCTCTTTGCTTGTGTGTGAAGTTCTGAGTTAAATCCAGGTGCTTGAAAGAGAACAGTAAAGGACATGCAAATAATATTATATTATTTAGAGAATGATGATGAGTAAAGTCTGCACACATTCGATAATAAGTCATACAATTTTTAAAAGGTACTTTCCAGGCGTGGTTAACTGTCTTTACATACAAAACCCACAGGAACAGTGGGCTGACAGGTTCTGACTGCTCCTGCTACTATTGTCTTTGCCCAAGACAAATTTATTTCTCTATGGACTACTGCCAGTCTCTTACTCTTTATTTTGTCTTTTTTTTTTCTCTAAGAAACTTCTTGTTGAAGCCTAACAAATATATGTAAAAGTCCCTGAGTCCTAAGTGCCAGCTTGGTTCATATTCACAACCCAAACCACACATAGCTCAAGTCCAACACCCATAACCCCTGCCTCAGACCCTCATCATCACCCCAAAGCTAACATTGCCTGGTTTTCTAATCTCTTATACCCATTTTCTCTGTTTTGAAATAATATAAGTGGAGTCATGTAATGTGGCTTCTTTGGTGCCTACCTTTGTCACTCAAAATTATGTTTGTGAGACACATCCATATTTTAAAAACAGTTCATTCCTTTCTAGGATTGCTCTCCTATGGGTGAATATACCACCAATTATTTCTTCACCCAATGGTGACTATTTATGTTGGTTCTGGTTTGAGCTTATGCTGGCTAGTTTTCTGTCAACTTGATACAAGCTGGACAGAATGGCAAGTTTAGGAAGAGGGACTCTCAATCAAGAAAAGGAATCCATAAGACACAGCTGTAAGCAGAACTACAGGGCATTTTCCTAATTAGTGATTATAAGGGAGGCCTCAGCTCATTGTGAGAGTGGGGCCACCCCTTGGCAGGTGATCATGAGTCCTATTAGAAACCAAACCAAGATATCTGGGTGGCATATCCCAGCACTCAGAGTCAGAGGCAGGTGAATCTCTACGAGTTCAAGGCCAGCCTGGTCTACAGAGCTAGTTCCAGGACAGCTAGAGCTATACAGAGAAACCCTGTCTTAAAGAAAATAAAGAAAAGGAAGGAAAGAATGGAGGGAGGGAGGGAGGGAGGGAGGGAGGGAGGGAGGGAGGGAGGGAGAGAGGGAGGGAAGGAGAGAGGGAGGGAGAGAGAAAGAGAGAAAGAGGAGGGAGGGAGGGAGGGAGGGAGGGAGAGAGAGAGGGAGGGAGGGAGAGAGGGAGGGAGGGAGAGAGGGAGGGAGAGAGAAAGAGAGAAAGAAAGAAAGAAAGAAAGAAAGAGAGAGAGAGAGAGAGAGAGAGAGAAAGAAAGAAAGAAAGAAAGAAAGAAAGAAAGAAAGAAAGAAAGAAAGAAAGAAAGAAAGAAAGAAAGAAAGGAAGAAAGAAAGAAAGGAGGAAGACAGACAGAAAGAAAACAAACTGAGTAAGCTATGAGGAGTAATAAGCAGTATTCCTTCCTCTATGGCCTCTGCATCTTCTGCCCTGTTTGAGTTCCTACCCTGACTTAACCTCAGTGATGGAGTGTGACCTGAGAGTTCTAAGCTGTAATAAACCCTTTCCTCCCCAGGTTCCTTTTAACCACATTGCTTATCACAGCAATGGCAACCCTAACTAAGGCAGAGCTACTGTAAATAGACCATGCACACTTCCTGACCCATCTATTGGTGCACACATGCAGGCGTGTGTCTTGGACATATTCTCAGGAGTGGAACTGTCCACTTGCTGTACACATCATCTTCAGCAGACGCTGTAGAGTTCTCTGGCTCTCTTCACAGCTATAGCAGCTCTGAGGCTCACAACCTCATGCTCACTTGGTGCTGTACTTTTGGATCCTTTTCCCTTTGTGGCCACTCTGATGGCAAGCCTTGCTGTCTTAGGGAGGCTCTAGTTTAATCCCTTGCTTCCCCTTTTGTCTCCCTCTAATCCACTCTCTGAATAAAGCCAGAGACATCTCCAAACACAAAACTAAGTCCATTGTTCCCTCTTAAGACATTCCAATGTCTCCCAGCTGTTCTCAGAATAAACCCAAACTCACGATCACAGCCTCCAGGTGTCCACAGATCCTGTCCTCTACCTTCTGTGTGATTTCATCCTACTACCTATACTCCATTCATTATGTTGTGACCAGACCAGTCTTCTCCCTCTCCCACAACAAGCCAAGCTCTCTGCCTCTTCAGGGTCTTTTGTATGTTGTTCTTTCTGATGGGACATACCCATTCTCCATCTCCACCCTGCCTGCCTAGTTACTATTAATTCTCCAGGTCTCGAATCACATGTAAGAATTCTCACTGCCTCAAGACTTACTTTCCTTTAGAAACACAACACACATGTATGTTCTTTTCTTTATTTATTTGTTCAAGCCCTACTTTTCCCCACTACATTGTGAGATCCATGAGGGCAAGGCCATGGATCTATTGGTCACTATTGCATACTCAATATCTGCACATAATAGGATCACAATAAATTTTTGGTTGCTAAGAAAACTGAATAAATAGTGTCATAGTCTTGAAGAATCTAAGCTAAGGGAAGAGCTAAGCCCTTGCATACTGAAGAAAAAAATTAACAAATAAAAATATTCTGAAATCCTCTGGGGCAATATATCATGTATACATTAGTCATTTTCCACGAAGCACCTGCTGTATGAGGTATGCCTTGTGCTCTGCAACAAAAACCCCTCAGTGCCTGCTTTCAATTATGCATGAGCTTATTATCTAGTATGTTCCACCTTGGAAGGACCTTGAGAGGCCCACACCCTACTTTGGCTTCTTTGTGTCAATGCACTTTTTCTTCAGAGGGACTGCAATATTTAACTTAATTTGCTGGTTTATTACTCCATACAGTTTGTGAGGCCTTTTATCTACTGATACTAATGGTAGCAACACACTACTGGGTGGGGGGAGGGGAAGACAGCAGTCTTACCCAGATGAGCAATTGTGTCATGAATGTTACAGGGGTAACCAATCACTTTCTGATTACATTTAAAGCCAGCTCCATGAGATGGAACTTGGGCCTGCTACCCTAAACTGAGCCCAAACCTTATGACTGGCTAGATCATCGGCCCTAAGGGAGAAATTAGTATTATTATTCTGCTAAATGGACATAGTAATAAACTGCCCCCTAAGTTTGCTTGTTTGTTTTTGTTTTGTTTTGTTTTGTTTTGACACAGGGTCTCAACGTGTAGCTCTAACCTTGAACTCACTGTGTAGACCAGTTTGGCCTTGAAATCACAGAAGTTTGCCTGGTTCTGTCTCCCATGTGCTGGGATTAAAGGTGTGTGTCACCAGGCCTGGCCAGTTCTTATCATTATAGTAGAGATTAGTGCATCTCTCAGCCCTCATCAGAGAAGATTCTTTTTACAGTAGATGGCAATTAACACAGAGACACACAACCAGACAACATGTAGAAAATAAGAGACTTGGAGTGCTCAGCTCTAAATGGGACAGCTATAGCACACACACACACACACACACACACACACACACACACACACGGCTCAGGGATCATCATGGAGGAGGAGTCAGAAGATTGTAAGAGCCAGAGGGAGTAGATATCTGCAGCAAAGTAGTGCTTGCCAGACATGACAGCACCCTTGCACACATGAGCTCACAGTAGCTGGGATTGCATGCATGAGACCAACACAGATTGATCCAGCCAAAATCCCAGCAGGAATGGGGGAGGAGTTATGAAGTCCCATGCATATCTGAGGAACTCTTGGCAACTTATGGCTGCTGGAAGAGGAAGAGTCAGTCTTCTGCAAGGATACAGGCCCTGAGAGGCTACCCATGCTCTAGTCGGTGGTCCTATACCCACGTACATACAAGCAGTACTAAGTGAACCCAATGGGTATCTAAAGAGAGAACACACATTGTTGTTTATTTTTGCTCTTTTGGGAGGTCCAACACCCAGCTCCCAAATAAATCACACACAGGGGCTTATTATTAATTATAAATGCTGACCTTAGCTTAACTTGTTTCTTGCCAGCTTTTCTTTACCTAAAATATGCCAGCTACCTTTTGCCTCTGGGCTTTTACCTTTCTCTATCTGTGCACACCTTTCTTTCTTACTCCATTGTTGGCTGTGTAGCTGGGTGGCTGGCCCCAATGTCCTCCTTCTTCTCTCACTCCTAGATCTCTTCTCTCCCAGAGTTCTCCTCCTATGTATTCTCTCTGCCTGACAGCCCCGCCCATCCTTTCTCCTGACTTGCCATGGGCCGTTCAGCTCTTTATTAGACCATCAGGTGTTTTAGACAGTCAAAGTATCACAGCTTCACAGAGCTAAACGAATGCAGCATAAACAAAAGTAACACACCTTCAAATAATATTCTACAACACACACGTGTGAATGAGGGGGACACACAGGAAGCTGAGAGGGGAAAGTGGTGGGGGACAGGTGAGGAACTGGAGAGAATGGAGGTGATTTGATGTAAACATATCATATGCATGTATTAATGTTAACTTTTAAAAAGAAAACTTGGAAAATTAATAAGAAAAAGAAAACAATTCGTCATACTTCTTTAGCCCGGGGAAAAATAAGGTTATCTCTTTCCAGGCTTTCTTTCTTTTCTCCTTTGTTGTTAAAGGGCTCAGGAGAAAACTTGATTAAACCTACTGGAGAAAGTAGGATGCTTGGGAGAGTCTAATTATTTGAACTCATCTCACCCTCTTTGCCCAAAGCTGGTAAAGATGAACTGGGAATAGATTAGAAAAAGTTTCAGTTTAGAGCCTTGCTCCAGCTCATTATCTCAAATCAACTTCCATAACCGGCCTTTGTCTTCCCACAGGAACATGGAAGGGCTGACACTATTAGAACTTGACAAAATTGCCTCTAAATCAAGAGGGTAATAAATCTCCAGGAACAACCGTAGGGATTCAGAAGCCAGGCTTGGCCTCCTTTCCCTGATAGGAAAGACTACAGGAAAGTCATCACATGGGCATCCTTTCTCTGTTAGGCTCTGTCAAATACCTTTAGTAATTTATTGACTCTTCATAAAATTCTCAATCTCTCTCTCTCTCTCTCTCTCTCTCTCTCTCTCTCTCTCTCTCTCTCTCTGTGTGTGTGTGTGTGTGTGTGTGTGTGTTTGTGTGTGCATCTCTCTCTCTCTCTCTCTCTCTCTCTCTCTCTCTCTCTCTCTCTCTCTCATACATCGACGCCCTAATGAGTTGCCGATGAATTGTGACTCAGAGAGCAAGCGAACTGTCCATGTTCCACCTAATGAGTGGCTGAGTCAAGCTTGTCCCCAGATCACTCTGGCTTCAAGGCCCTGCTTCACTGTAAGGGTAGATTCCTGCCTTGGCTGTGAACTACAAGACTCAAAGGAGGAAGAACAGAGGCCCTTTCCTGTGCTAGATTTAAAACTGCTCATGGGCTCATGGTGCCGGGTTCAGATTATCTAAAGGGAACTGGGAAAAACATCCAATTAATTGGGATCACCACAGGGTTAGATTACTACTTAATAGACGAGCAAGGCCCCAAGGACATGGCCTCAATACAACTGTCTGGTTCCTTTTTCAGGCGCGTTTCGATGTCTAACTCCTTGCCACTAGCTTTGATAAGCTGAGTTAAATAATCTACAGTTGTGTGAGAAGCTGTGCCAGGTCACGAGTCACTCTACTCTGAACTTCAGATCTAGGGACAAGGTCAGAAGCAGAGCATGGGGCCAGGATTGATCTCCAGGCTTGTTTTTGTCCCCACAACAGAAGTACTCAGGGTTACCTAGAAATAATATGGATGGGACAGAAACTAAAACCAGAGAACCGGAAATCACTTCTGCTGAATGTGGGGGTTTTCCAACTAAGCTACCTAAGCAAGGACAGCAGTGCCCTGGAAGGAGGTCCCTATGCTAAGCATTCACCTCCTCCTTTCCTCCCTGCCTCCTCACTGGGGGCAGGGGCAAGGGACAGGTACTTCCATTCCTCAGCTGAAGAGTTCTTACCCTCACTGTCCTTCATTCCTCTAACACAGGCAAGACCATACATTCTAAGGCAACAAACTCAAGACGATCATGAACTCACTCACCGGCTAGTATTCCAAAGGAAAGTAACAAAGCAGCCTTCCTTGCAAACACAGGTGCCCTCAGCAATCATGGCAGATCCGGTCTGAAGCACCCAATAGAGGCTGCATAGCCATCTGACACAAGCCTTCGAGATGTGGTTCCTAACTGATGTGAGAGCAGGTCTTAACGGAGTACTGCAGAACAGGCCTGCCCCTGCCTGCATGAAATTCACACACATGAAGTTAAGGGTGCAAGAGACATGTAATCCCACACCGTGAGCAGTGATACAAAGACGGAATAGAGGGATTGGGAGGGTAGCAAGGTGAATCAGGAGTATGAGGAGGGAATTGGTTTCATGTTTGCCTCAGTTCCCCAGGGCTGCCATGAGGAAACTGGCTTGGGAGATTGGAAGCCAGTTAGGAGCCACAGAGGAGAGATGATTGGAAGCCAGTGAGGAGCCACAGAGGAGAGATGATTGGAAGCCAGTGAGGAGCCACAGAGGAGAGATGATTGGAAGCCAGTGAGGAGCCTTAGAGGAGAGACGATGGAGCCTGAACCACTGAGAAGCAGTAGAATTGGGGCAATATGACCCTATCAAGTATTGTTGTTGTTGTTGCTTTTGTTTTTGTTTTGTTTGTTTTTTAGATACAATCAACACTGCATAGTGCTCCCAGGAAAATGAGAGATTGGGGGGGGGGGTAGTGGATTTCAGTCTAGGATTGGACCAGATCACCTGAAACTCTGAGCGTTACTAGTACAGAATAGATTGCCATACATTAAGCCACACAAACTGTATGGCTTCAAACTCCAGAGATGGCCAAGATATAGATCCAGTTCTACCCACTGGTAAAGCACAGAGCTACGGGGCCACAAAGTAGTGAAGCCTAAACATCAGGGCTGAAAGGGGATAAAAACAAGGCTCACTCTTATACACGCTTTCCTCCTTTGGACCATGGCAGCCAGAGCTCTCAGGCTCCTCCAAGCACAGACATATCTGAAGGTAAGTCAAGGTTGGCGCTAAAGAAGCAGGCCAGCACCTAGTCTGATCCCCAGGACCCACATTTTCAAAGCTGTGTGCACTGTAATTCCAGCACTAGGCCATGAAGATTGACAGATCCCTGGTGCTTCCCAGCTCTCCAGCCACCTCCAGGCTAGTGAGCCACCCTGCTGCTGTGGGATAATCTGTATGTCAAATTGCTCTGATTGGTCAATAAATAAAACACTGATTGGCCAGTGGCCAGGCAGGAAGTATAGGTGGGACTAACAGAGAGGAGAATTGAGAGAACAGGAAGGCAGAGGGAGACACTGCCAGCCACGGCCATGACAAGCAGCATGTGAAGATGCCGGTAAGCCACGAGCCATGTGGCAAGGTACAGATTTATAAAAATGGATTAATTTAAGATGTAAGAACTAGAAAGCTAGAAGTCTGAGCCATTAGGCCAAACAGTTTAAATAATATAAGCGTCTATGTGTTTATTTAATAAGTGGGCTGTCAGACTGCTGGAGCTTGGCAGGACCTGGAGAGAAAACTCTTGAGCTACACCCTGCCAATAAAAAGAAAAGGAAATAGTGATATGCCTGAGGAACAGTACACAAGGTGTCATCCAGTGTCCACATGCATGCACATACATAACACATGCACAAGCACATGTGAGCACACACACACACTTGAATTGGAATCAAGCGTGAAGTTAAAGAAGTAAGGATGAAAAAATATTAACAGAATCATTATTTTCAATTATTAATTTTTGAGTATTTTCACATTTGGGACCCCACTAGACTGTTACTACAATATCCAGCTGCAAACTTTAGCTTTATCTACAGGATGTAACCAGATCTGGAGGTTTATATAAGCCATCTCCTAGCACTTCCAGGGAAGTCCTTTGTAAATGTGCATGTTCTATTTGCCCTGAGGAAATGTGCTGTCCATAATATAAGTATGCAACTACAAAACAGTGAACACACTCACAGCCACGACAGAACGAGGCTGGGCACTCGATCGTCACATCAGGTCTAAGTGTATGTGTTCTTTGCCACTGAAGGCCCATTTAAAAATCTTCAAAACTACTTGAGTAGCAGTCTTGGTCATCAGAAAACAGTGTTGTATAATGAAAAACCCATATGCTTGGCAGCTACACTTAGGCGCCATGTGCCCTGGAGAATTGATTCAGCCTTTTCTGTTGCTGTGAAGTGGAAGAAATTGTGCCTAAATTGTGGGGCTAGAGTGGGAATTAAAACTATTTTATTAAAAAGAGCCTGGTGTGCAGTAGGCACTTAACAAGTGCTAGAGAGCCGTGGCAGCGTGGGAGCCTCTGGGACCTACAGTTTTAGCCACTGTGACCATGTTAACATTTTCTGTTTGCTCCACAGTTCAATCAGGAGAAAGGATCAGTCTTTTAGAATTTGTTTCATAGACTGGGATCATTGGAAAATATTGGGGGGAAAAAATCTCAGATCCTGTCATTTCTGAAATAAAAGCAAGGTATGGGAATCTTACATTTTTGAATCATAGACAAACATCATGTGTGCACATACTAAATGTAAAAGTACAAATAGCCTCTAGCTAATGTTCATATAAAAAGAAAGTTCTCAACAAGGAACAAGACTAAATTTTATTTAATTTCATGCTTTAATCAAATCTCTTTCAATAGAGCTAACCCACTTCCAGTGGCAACCTATAATTACTAAGAAAGAATGAATTCAATTGTAATTTGCAAAACAAAGATTAGCACATTTTTGATTACTGAATATATCATATGTACCTTTAAAATGTTATCCTAGTAACATTTTACAGATGTCTAATAAAAAAATTAATTTTTACCTGAGCAGTAGGACATTAAATAAAGTATACCATGATCATATAAAGGAAATTAAAGTATAACCCTAAAACTTATATCTTCTAAGAAAGTTAATGATTTTAGAAAGTGATTATTACTTTAAAATGGCAGTCTGTGAAGTGATACATGTACAGTTCAATTTCAGTTTTGCAATATATAGTTGAAATGTGTTACCTTGTGGTCTTTTGTTGTAATTTAATTTTGTTCCCCCCTCTTTTTTTGAGCTAAGGAGCAAAACCAGGACTTTGTGCTTGCTAGACTAAATTCCCAATCCCATGTATTTAAAATTTGTAAAGCATGATATTTATGCTCATATATGTATGAAATAAAGTCTCAGGAGGCCAACAACTCAAAATGTTCATAATAGTTATTATAAATGGTAGATTTTTGAGAGATATTTTTCTTTATACTTTTATCTTTCAAATACACAGCAAAAATACATCAGAGTGTAACAGAATACATGTAATAAAAAAGCAGAAGTTGGGAGTATATGAGGGAGACAAAGAATCAGTTGGAAAAAGGGAGAATTATGGGAGAGGAGGTAATATTAAGGTATCAAAGTATAATGATGCACATGTGTGAAGATGCCATGATGAAACCTCTATCGTGGGTTGACCAATGCAGTCATCTGTGCATATATATGTAACAATAATAAAGAAAAAGGCTATCAACTTGAAAGGGGTAGGAACTGAGGGAGGGAACTGGGAGGAATTAGAAGAAAGAAAGGGAGGGGGAAAGTAGTGTAATTTTATCTCAGTTAAAAACATTTTAACATGTAGATATTGTTGAGTCAAATTTATTCTTGTCTATTCTGTTCAAGAACTAAAGAATGTGACAATGCTGTCTCCTCCTGATGTCAGCCCCTGACTCACTCATCCTTACTCATTTTGCTTCAGCATCATGTGAATCCTTGAGCTTGTCAAACACACTGGCATGTCAAAGCATCCAATCCAACTTCTGTTGTGTTTTTCTTTTTTGAAACAAGATCTGTCTTAGTTTTCTATTTCTGTAAAAACACCATGGCTAAGGCAGCTTATAAAAGATAGCATCTAATTGGGATTATGGTTTCAGAGGTTTGGAGTCTATGATGGTGGAGTGAAGGAACAGCTGAGAGCTCACATCTTGATCGGCAACGTTGAGGCAGAGAAAGAGAGCTAACTGGGAATGCCAAGGGTCTTTTGAAACCTCAAAGCACACCCTCAGTGACACACTTCCTCCAACAAGGCCATATCTCCTCCAACAAAACCACACCTCCGAATCCTTCCCAAACAGTTCTAGCAACTGGGAACCAAGTGTTCAAACACCTGAGTCTATGGGAGACCATTCTCATTCAAACCACCACAGAGAGACTCATGTATTCCAGGATGGCATCAAATTCATTATGTCAGTCAAACTGGCCTAAGATTCACTGTGTGGTCCAAGCCAGTCTTAAACTCTTGATCCTCCCACTGAAATACTGAGTACTGAGATTACAGATGTGAGCAACCACATCTGACTGGAAGGGTAGATGACAGACAGACAGACAGATAGAATCTAAATTCCACATATGAGAAAAACACTGAAATATTTGTCTTTATTTCCACAATTACCCTCTCTTGTTCTCTCTGCCTCTTTTGAGTTCTCTTCCTTCTCCCAAATAGTCCCCTTTGGGGCTGGAGAGATAGCTCAGAGGTAAGGAGTACTAGCTGCTCTTCCAGAGGTCCTGAGTTCACTTCCCAGCAACCACATGGTGGCTCACAAACCATCTATAATGATATCTGGTGCCTTCTTCTGGTGTGCAAGCATAAATGCAGAATACTGTATACATAATAAATAAAATCTTATAAAACAAAACTTTCTACTTCTATGTCATATATTTGTCATATTATGTGCACACACGTTTTTTTAAACAACCTCTCCTTTAATATTGGTTTACCCAGTCATCTGGAATGCCCAAAAGCCATCTAACAACAAGAATAAAGACCCACGCCCCTTCAGTGTGCCATGTTTCCAACTCAGGACCAGGTGAAACAGTGTCTTCTAGACACGAAAGGTGTGTTGCACTCATGAACTCATAGCAGCTATGGTTGCGTGTACAAGATTAAATCTGTCAACATTCCAACATGGAGTGGGAAGTGGCTCACTATCCTCTACTGCTTGCTGAGGAGCTATGGACAGTAGACAGCTTCTGGGACAAGACGGGTTAGTTTTTTTTTTTTTAAAGATGTGAGCCCTGATAGGTCGACTATTCTACACTAGTAGCAACTATGCTACTACATACTCATGAACATATAGGGGAAAATACACTGAACTCAGTGGATTATTAAAAGAAAATGGGACATAAATTTAAAAAGGTGTGAAGGCAGGGGGTAGATCTAGGATGAGTCGGGAAGAGGAGTGGGAATAAATACAATCAAAATACATTGTATGCATGTATGAAATTCTCAAAGAATTAATAAAAATATATTATACACATGAGAAAGAAACCTCCCCTGGTGTCCTAATCAGACATGCAGTGCTAACTGTCACCATGGTTCCAATTTCTAGCCCAAAGACAGTAATAAGAGATAATCTAATGTCATCCAAAGCATAAATCATAGAAAATCACCAACAAACTGGGCTTCATTAAAATTTAAAACTTTAGCTCTTCAAAAACCATCATTCAGAAAATGAAAAGATAGATCCTGTCCTGGGAAAAGACCCTTGTGGATATTATATGGTAAGGATGCCCTGGAAAGGGAAAGAAGCCAGTAACTCAGTGATAAGATAAATTGGATAAATCCAATTTCAAAATCATGGGCAAAAGACTTAAATAGACAGTACATGACAGAAACTATAGGGAAAGCAAATAAATGCATGAAAAGATATTTGGTATCATGATCAGTAAGAATACCTAAGCCAAAACCACAACCAGACACCACCACCACACCACTAGCAAAATAACTGTAACCAGAATGAAAGAAACTAGTGTTGGGCAGGTGTAAGGGAGCCTCACAAATTGTTAGTGGACATGGAAAATGGCACAGCCAGTTCAGCATTTTCTCAACAGCTTCAGCACACGCCTGCAGTGTGACCCAGGTACCCCAAAAAGATGAGTGTCCAGGCAAAGACTCTCAAACAATGTGCACAATGGCCCCCAAACCAGAGCCTACATGCTTGTCATGAGATAGACAATAAAAATGGTGGAATATTCAGAATTAGGACCAGTGTCTTTAACAGGTAACCAGTGAAGCCACATCCATACCACTTACCCAGAAAAAAATGCCCACACCTAGGTCTTGATTTCCTGTGATCACCATCTTGACTTCCTTAATAAATTTAACCTTGAGCTTGTGCAAATAAGCAAATGTCAGATCAAGATTGTTAGAACATCCCATCATAGATGATCCATTTTTTTTTTGGAAGTGCTACCCATAAAAGGCTGAGAAAATACCTTAGATAAACAAGAAATGCTTGGATTGACTGATTTTGCCCCAACCAAGCCACAGCATGTTGGTCTAGTGATACGTCATGCATGCTTGGTAAGTTCTGGAGCTCTCCATATTAGGAGTGCAATCAATCTACAAGTATCACCATGCCTAAAAGTAAGACCAGATTAAATAGCAGTGAGCACCATGACAGACTGAGAAACAGCCTGCAGAAGATGGGGCAACACAGACACTATGCTTTTATGGTACCTTGTCCTAAATTCAACCAAGGGTCTGGCATTTTCTATTTGAATTGGTCCTACAAATTATGTAACTAGTCCTGAATGGAATACTATGCAACATAACACTTGGTAAAAGAAGCTAGATGCTAAAGACTACATATTGCAAAATTCCACTTATTTAAAAATTTTCCAGAAAAGTCCAAACTATATAGTCAGAAAGCTGATTGCTAGTTCATTATTTGGGATGGGGGATAGGGACAGAGATTGGATGTAGACAGTCGCAAAGAAACTTCAGCATGATCTAATTATTCTAAAACTAGATTGTGGTGACCGTGTAAATGTATAAATATACTAACCTCACTAATGTGCTCTGAAGATGAGCAAAATTTCCTATATACTTAAATAAAGTTGTTTTTAATAAATCAGAAGTCAGGGCTGTGGAAATGGATCAGCAATTAAGACATCTCACTCTCCTGCAGAGGACCAGTTTGGCTCTGCCCCGCTTAGTTTCTTGTCAACTTGACATGAACTAGAGTCACCTGGGAAGAGCAGCCTCAGTTGAGAAAAATGCCCCCATCAGATTGGCCTGTCATCGTGTCTGTAGTGCATTCTTTCTTAATTTGATGATTGACGTGGGATGGTCCAGCCCACCAAGGCAATGCCACCCCGAGGCTGGTGATCCTGAGTGCCATGAGAAAGCAGGACAAGCAAGCCATGGGGAGCAAACCAGTGAGCAGTGTTCCTCCATCACAGCACCTGCTTCAGTTCCCACCTCCAGGTTCCTGCCCTGTGTTCACTCAGTGATGGAGTGTGAACCTGAGAGTTGCAAACTGAAATAAACCTTTTTTCCCCAAGTTGTTTTTGGTCTTGGTGTTATAGCCTAGCAATGGAAACCCAAAAACAGGTTCCCAGCACCCAGGTCAAGCAGAATTAGGAAATTTGGGCTCTTTTTTAGAATGCAATTGGAGATACCAGCTTAAGTTTCATTTAAAAAAATTAAGTGAATTTGACTAAGGATTAGGACAAAATTTCAAACAATTTCTAAAATGATCCTAAACAGATTTGTGATTTTATACAATATATTTATGACAACTGGTGGAGAATTCTTGAAAAGAAATGTGGTTAACAAAGGCTGATTACAACTTCCGTGACTATGGAGAATTTGGAATGTAGCAGGTCTGGAGCCTAATTACAGTTTCTCTTGGGCTATCTTTGACCCCCTACAAAGTCATTCCTTACTCAGTTCTGTGTCAGACCTAACATCTGATAAATAGATTACAATCTTTGAAATGTATTAACTTAATAAAATCCTATTATCTGCTAACCAAAGGACTAAAAAACGCCATCAGATAGCCTCGGAGACCAATCTGCCTGGCTGTAACCTCCCTCTCTGATGGTCCCATCAATGTGATTTTTAAATGCTTAATTCACAACTTTTTTAAGTCTGCAACTATACAACTTCATGAAACTGCTTCTATGGGGAAACACAGAACCTGGAGTAATCTGGCTTCATGTCTCCAGGCCAGAGTCACTCAAATGTGTCTCCAGAATGAACTGCCTCTTATTCCCTTTGAGGTGAGAGATGTTTTTGCATTAACATCAGCATCAACAATTATAAAGCCAACATATCAGTCAGTTCTAAGAAATGTTAAAGATGTTCCATGTCCCCTGGTATCATAACCTGCAGCCAGGAGCTAATTCTTTACACGAAAATAACAAGCATACCCACCTCAGTCAGAAACTTTGCTTCCCTCTTGAAGAAAAGGTAACATTGTAATTTACAAAAGAATTGTTTTAAAATGAATTCATTATGGTGTATTATGAGGAATGACCAGCTCAGCGGACACTCACAGGATATAGAATTCTGCCAGAGACGGCATGTGCTGGAGGGATGGACGATACTTACCTTCAGTCCAGTTTAGTACACCGCACATCTGTCACAAGCTGGGAAAAGTCTGTCTTCACAGTGGGCATGTAATTTGCATATAAGAAATGTAGGCAACCCGCTGTTAGTCAACAGTGAATAATTCAGAGAAAATGTCAAATAAAACGTGTTTAAACTTAAATTGAACTTAAGCTTAAATTATGCGTTGTGTTTGTTCTGGGGTCTGGCTTCAGAATGGAAACGTTTTAAGGAAAACCTCATAGATTTGGGAGGAGGGGTTAAATTGTCGGGGAAGGCTAAGAAAAGAGATACTCAAATAGAATCAGTAGAGTAGAGTGGGTGCCCAGCTTGGGAGAAGCTCTGACGTTGTCAGCACTAGCTTCAAATTCCTAAGGCAGTGCCTAGTCAGTGCCTTTGCTGAACGTTGAGATCAGATACCAGCTTTCCTGCATCAACAGCGCCACCAGGTGGTTACATGCCTTCCCTGCCACAATGTGTGACTCGCTGGCTCCAGCACCTGCCAGTGTAGTGTAGTCCCCGCACAATACCCCCCACTCCGATGACGTATGGGATTGACACAGGTGGGCCATTGTCTAGACTTTTGATCCTGCCTAGCTGGAAAGATACACATTGCTGTGGTCTAGATGCTAGTGACTGTATCTCCAAGGTTTCAGGTGTTGAAAATTTAGTTCCCTTTGGAGGTGTTGAAAAGAAGGAAATGTGATTGGATGACAGTATTTAGAGGTGAACCCTTGGGACGAGGTTAGGATTAAATAAAGTCATCGGGGTGGTGTCCTTGTGATTGAATTCTAGTGGCTTTGTAAAAGGAGTGGGTGAGAACAGAAGATTCACATGCTCCCTGCTCTTCGCTGTGTAAGAGCCTGTAACACTGTTACCTGGGAGGTCTGTCAGCAAGGGAAGCATCACCGATTTGACCCCAAACCCTTGCATCTCCGGGAGTATGAGCCAAAACAAACCTGCTTCTTTATAGAGTAACTCTACCTCAGATCCTGTGTTCTAGTAATGAAAATGGACAGAAATTTGTGTTTTGTGTTTAAAGTTTGCAATTTGAAGACTTTCTGACCTGCACTGAGCCACCTTTGTTGGGAATCCTCTGACTGTGTTCCTCAAAGCACAATGATATTGTTTCACCCAGAAGAGAGGACATGAAACAGCTCTCATTTTATCTTACATTTTGTTTTATTTTATTTGCTTTATCCCTCCTCCCCTCCACACACTGTGCCTGTCCACTCCCAAAGTCAGTCTAACACAATTCCACCACCTAACAAACATTGCCAAAACAGATCTTCACACACACACACACACACACACACACACACACACACACACACACACAGAGTGATTTAGCCAAATATAGCAGCATGTACCCTGATAAGGCCTAGCTGATGTTTGAAACTTAATGTTGCCTTCCAAGGCCAGAAGAGTGGAAAGTAGCTGATCCCGAATGAATCTAAGTCCTGGCCCATCGAGCTGCAGGGTCTTCATCAACCAGGGGAGCCAAAGCTGGATGGCAATGAGTATCAAGTCAGGAAATGCTGAGCTCAGTGAAGAGAGCAGACTATAGGGGTGATGATTCTTCAGGGGTGGTACTCCACATCCTCCCTGTTAGACGTGGTTATTAGACCCTCCTGCACCGCCCCTGCAGAGGCCCTGCCTCTCTCAATGGCTCTGGTCACTTACTTCACAATTTCAACCAGGGAAAGGAAATTATCCTGCTATTTTTCTCCCAAGCCTTTGTACTTTTGCATCCATTTCCACCAGGTAGTCTAGGCTTCACAGTTAACAACAGGTTTCGTCAGCCTGAAGGGGGGATACATAGTCACAGATGTCCACTGCCGGTGATTGCATGAGCCAAAAGCCACCGCAGTGTGAGCGCCATCCTGCAACCACTTACACGGGCCTCCTCTTCAGCCCTTTCCAAACCTTTGTGACTGAGTGACAGCTGCTTTGGGCTATGGAGTTCTTTCCTATTTAACAAAACAGAGTTAAAATTGATCTGAATCCCTGACATCACAGGAACTCCATGCTCCCACAGCTCATCAGTCGATTTCATGTCTCTCGCTCACCAAAGCAGGCAAAGCGGTGAGTCACACGGGCACCATAGCCCCTGATACTAAACAAGAGGCGCCGAGTTCCCAGGAGACGAGTTCCTCAGATGTTTTGCATCTCTTGAGTCCTATCAGGAAGCAGGGAGAGTTGCTACGGAATCTAACGGGCACAGAAAAGGCCCTGTTTCAGCCTATTCCACAGTGCTCAGAACAGCTACAGCAGCAAAGGCTATCTCAAATGCCCCTGGTCTCCAGGTTGGGAAACCCTGCTGTCAGATGCTCTTGAAAAGCCCTGGTGCCACAGTTTGGCTTTGGCTCTTGCTCACCTGCCAACAATGTGTGCCTGGGTCAGTGATACAACCTTCCCTGAGCCTCTTTCCTACCCACTACATTAGGACCAGAATGGTTTGGGACAATCACTGTGCAAAATATACTCTTAGAGCTCTGGCCATTTAAACCTTAAACGGTTCAAAGTTAATCCTGGCAAACAATAGCAAGAAGCTCTGCCTATGGCTAGCCCCAGGCTGCCTGCCATATGGCATAGACATAAATACCGTTTGTAACTCCGTCTGCTTGACAGCTTTGAAATTATGATTCCTGATGGATTTTCTTATACTTGGAAGAAGCGCATTAATTTCATATATAAAGCAAGGTCTTGTTAGTATTTTATATCGTCCTTTTTTTCAAATTCTTCTGCCGCGCCCCCAAGGGTAATTGAGCAGCTTTGTGGTCTTTAGTCACAGGGCCTCATAACCGCAGAAGGGAACACTGCTGCCCTTGGCTGACTTACCATGCCAGTGACTTCTCTAGTCTTTTTCTCTCCCTAGCCTTCAAATCATGTATTTTCCATGGTAGCTAATCTAAAGGACTGAATTAGCATGTGTCCCTTTCTCTTAAAAACATCAATATATGCACAATCCCCCTGTGCACTTCCATACATCGTTTCCACCATGGAGCCTGCCTAGCCTCACTTCCCCATGGTGGGCACCCAGACAAGCATCACATGTGTTCGCTGTAGCTCTGTCCTCTCAGGACCTGTACAACTCCCCAGATAAGTCAGAGAATGAGCTGTAAAGGATGAGGATACGAGCCTAGAACAGTCAATAGCTAAGCAAAGTGGCAGATGCCCAGAGGTGGTCCAGCAGTCATCAGTGTGCAAGACTGCACCTCTGAAGGTACTCAGGAAGGATGATCATCCTCCCTCACCTCCCCGCTTCCTCTGTTCCCCACAGCATCGTTCACATCACAACAAAAGCCACAAGGCACTGCATGTGATAACCTGCATGCAGCACTTATATTAGGACTTATTTTGCAATATCTGCACTAAAGCAGCATGTGGCCTCATCACTACCCATTTGTATCCCAACTGGAAGGAACTTTCAATGAGTCTGTAGTGGCTTTTTCTTGTCAATAAGAAGCATTTCTTCCCTTCCTTGCCACCCCCACATGCTTAGTCACTAATATACAATAGCTATGACACTGTCAGTCTCAACGTGGCCAAGCCCTATTCGAAGTACTTGGCAACCATGACAGGTTGCTAGTAGTAGCCCCATTTTAGGGATGGGGAAATTGAGGATGGAAAAGTTAAATACTTGATAAATGTTAGAGAGCTGGAATTCAAATCCAGGCAAGTCGGGTTGTGTAATTTGTGTTCTCCACCACTGAATTCTCCCACCTGTCACAGAGCCAAGCAAAAGAGCAACAGAAGAAAATCCAGACACAGCACGCAAAGCATACGTTTCTGCTTCTTCTCGGTGGCCCCTAGTCTAGAACCGTGATTTCTGGTTCACAAGAGAATAAGAAAGCTACGCCCACCTCGCAGCTGAGTGAGGACAGAAGAAGAGCCTAGCGCAGAAAGTTGCACGGTGCCAGCACACACACTCGAGTGAACAAGTGGTCTGCATGAGAACAGAGAGCAGCTGGATTTGCTGGACACTGTGTTCAGCAGCAGAGCCGAGAGTCTTTACTCTGTTTGATGTCAGCCCCACCCTGGGACCCTCTGCCCTTCTCTGGCTCAGGCAGGTACGGAGATCATTTGAGATCCTTCGATTTGTTTGGCCTGTAACTCAATTTCTTAAATTCTCTGTGGCTCCCCATGGTCCTTAGTATAAAGCCTAAATTACTTAAAGTGACTTAGCATTGCCTCCTCTGGTCTTCTTCCCAGTCCAGCTCAAGTGAAGTTCACGGAGTTCCCTAAGTGAAGAATCCTGCCAGCACCCTTCCCTCTGCTGTGACTGATCCTCCCCTCCGCCCCCGACTCACTATATCTTAATGCTCCAAAAGGACATCAGTTCGTCTGTGTCCCGCTGCCTATCAGAGGCGTGGCCAAGACCACTTGGAGACTGATCCAGAGAACAAGGAAGAGTTCCTCAGGGGTCAGGTAGAATCTCAGCTACCACCCTCTGTTAATTGGCCAATCGGAGCATGAAGTTGGCAACCAGAAGACTGCCAAAAAGTCAACAACAAGAGGAAAAAGAAAATTAGGGGGGAAACTCATGCCTCGGGGTTAAAAGGGTACCAGCTGCTAAGAATTGTGGGAGGCTGTTGTTAGCGGAAAGGCCATCCTCTGAGTCCCTCGGTTCCGGTTCCTAGCAGCTGAGAGTCTCCGCTCAGGAGAGCTGTGAGAACATCTAAAAACAACTCGCCGAGGACTCTCGTTCATTCTACTGTGGTTTCTCTCCAACCCCCTGAAATAACAAACACAGCTGAGGGATTGCTGCTGCCTTAATTGAGCTGTTGATGGACGGCTGCATAATTTGGAGGCCAAGAATTTCCTCCAGCTGCTGTTAGTGACTGCCCTGTCTGGCTTCTGTTTCTAAGTTCATCAGACTCACTTTCATTCCAAGGCCAGAAATCCAAAGCCAGCAGGACTCAGCGTTGCTCCCTGGAGTGGGCCTTTCAACAAACAGTCCCTGCAGAAGACACTCACTGCGTCACATCTGCCTTTTCCCCGAGGAAGGCCCAGGAGTGCCGAGGGCCCCTTGCTGGGCCTGCCCCTCCCTGGGCCCTGTGGAGCCATCCATATGGTGTTCTCCAATGGTCTACCATTGTCTCTCACCCCCCACATACGAGTGTGCCCTCTCCAATAGAGTAGTCCCATCAACAAACAAATATTTCATTTCTTCTTTTATTTCTGAAGTCTACTCTCATTTGACCACACATCCTCTTGCAGTCATGGCTCCTTCTCTCTGTTCCTCCCCAAAGCAAACAGCTACAATTTCTGCTTTCTCTTCTTCCATCCTTCCCTGAATCTGACCTATGTCTACCTCCTTTCCAGGTCTCAGGGTGCTAATTTTCTCAAGGCCGTTGGCCCTGTCGTCTGTCTGCGGCCATAAGATCACTGTCCTCTTGGGAAGCACACACCTCCAGCTCCTGGATCCCGCCCCCGACCCACTCAGTGCCCTGGTCACCCCTTCCCAGCCTCCTTTAAGGATTATCACATCTCTGTGACTTCTAACCCAGGTTGAGTCTTCCCAGGTGACACTGCCCAGGTACAACGCCACATCACAGCGTCCTCACTCTGACGGCACCAGTGTCACACTGAGTCTCCACTGAACAGCTTCCTGGCAATTGCAATTAGAAGTCCCTTAGGCATCTCGAGTGTGACACATCCACAGCAGAGGCTAAAACCAGCCCACAGGATCCTTTACTCCCCCCAGTCTCCTTCATATCAAAAGGACAACTCCACATTTCAAGTTGCTCATCACATCACGAGTGCTGGGGCCAGCCTTGACTCCTCTTTCCTTCCTCCTCCACATCTATTCCAACATCCGAACACAGGTAGATGGAGACTCCTTGTCCCCTCCAGCTCTTCTCAACTCCAAGCCACTGCACCCTGTGGCCTGTTCTACCGCAGCTGCATGGGAGGCTGCCCCTTGTTCTCCTTGTCCCGCCTCATCCATGTATTCACTCAGTGGCCAGGCTGTGGTGTCTCACAGCTCTGTTCAAACACTTCCCCAACCACGTGGCATTTCATCTCACTTGTGAAAGAGCTGATGTCCTTACTGTGGCTTTCCCAGGGCCTGTGTGGACTCCTGCATTAACTCCTTGCCTTTAATCCTCAATACCCATCCACTGCTTCCCCTTCAGGGCTACCAGATGCTCTCCCCTCAGCCTGCACAACCACTGCCCCCTGGGTTGGCATAGTTCTCTTCATTAACCATGCCAGTTTTCAAGTCTCCTAACTAGCTGATGAGAATGTAAACTGGTGCAGCCATTGTGGAGGTCAGAATGGAGGTTCCTCAAATAATTAAAAATAGAGCTACCACCAGGCAGTGGTGGCACATGCCATTAATCCCAACACTCAGGAGGCAGAGCCAGGTGGATCTCTGTGAGTTTAAAGCCAGCCTGGTCTACAGAGCAAGATCCAGGACAGGCTCCAAAACAACAAAGAGAAACCCTGTCTTAAAAAAACAAAAAAACAAAACAAAAAAAATAGAGCTACCATCTGTCATGTGGAAGCATGGATAGGGGAGAGATGCCCTCTTTCTCTGCCCATCAATGTCTGAGGCCGGTGGGAGAGCTAGCCCTGAGGTCAGAAGGGTGAGAAAGCTGCCTCTGCCTGCCACCAGCTGCAACTCAGGAGAACTGACCCTGCACCTCACCTGGATATCACAATAGAGCCAATCCTGTTGGCAGAGATGTGGGTGAGCCAGCCCTGAAGTTGTTAGCATGAAATACCTATCCTCACTACTCATCTGTCATGTGGCGGCGTGAGTGGAGGAGAGATGCCCTACCCCCACACCCATCAATGCTTGAGTCAAGTAAGAGAGCTGGCCATAGGGACAGAAGGCGAGAGAGCTAACCCTGGCCCTCATCTGCTGCAGCACTTGGAAGAGTGTCCCCCTATGCCACACCTGGGCAACACAGTAGAGCTGGCTCTGAAGGTGTAGGTGTGGGAGATCTGACCCTGAGCACATGAAAGCAGGAAAACGGGACCTGCCCCTTGCTCATCCCTGCAAAGGGTGAACTTGCCAAGGCAATGCTAGAGAGCTCACCCTGGTGGTGAGAAAAAGGGAGAGCTGGTAGGCTGACCAACCCTGCAACTACACAGGCCCAGAACAAGGGTTATGGCTTGACCCATAACCAAATCCACACCATCTGCGATCTGCTGGAGTACATGAAGGGCCTAGTCCTGCAGACCCAACGTTAGAGGATCTCCATGACACAAGGCAACAGCAGAATAACCAAGAGGAGTTTCAGTGAAGGCCCAACATCAATAGTGTAGCAGAAACCAGGGGCCTCAGACCAGACCAATGACTCTGCAATGAACACTTGCAAGTAAACATATATGGACAAAAATGTTTACTGCATGACTCACTATGTCATGCTATAGCTTCCATGACAAGACTTTTTTCCCTTTTTTTTTCTTTTCTTTTTTCTTTTTTCTCTTAAATTTTATCAGGCATAGGGGATACAAGGTCAGAAGGTAGATACAGAGGGAGGGGAAATGAATGGGACTGAGATGCATGATGTGAAAGACACAAAGAATGAATAAAAAGAAAGTTAAAAACATAGAGCTACAATAGGAGTCAGCACTACCACTTCTGGTGTACACCTGAAGGACTCTGAGTCAACACAGTATGGAGATATCTGCACATTTATGACTGCTGCTATACTAGTCACAACAACCAAGATATCAAGCCAGCCTTGGTTATGATAAGAGATAAGGTAGATCTGAAACCTTAGACTCACAAATATAGGATAAATAGAATATTTTCTTTGAATTTGCCAAATATAAATAGACTAGATAATGTAACTGTAAGTCTTTCTTGATAATTGTTTTGCTATATACAATTTTACTATGTTAAAGTTAAAACTTTCCTTTTTAATTAAACAGAAAAGGAGAAATGCTGTGGTATAATGCTTTTGTACACTGGCTTAATAAAATGCTGATTGGTCAGTAGC
This sequence comes from Peromyscus maniculatus bairdii, assembly GCF_049852395.1. Taxonomy (NCBI): domain Eukaryota; kingdom Metazoa; phylum Chordata; class Mammalia; order Rodentia; family Cricetidae; genus Peromyscus; species Peromyscus maniculatus. The sequence continues at coordinate 79,597,686 of NC_134854.1, forward strand.
CAGGCAGGAAGTATAGGTGGGATAAGCAGACAAGGAGAATTCTGGGAAGAGGAAGGCTGAGTGAGGAGACACCAGCCTACCATCCAGGGAGCAGCATGTAAGGGCAACAGGTAAAGCCACAGAAAATGTGGCAACATATAGATTAACAAAAATGGGCTGAGTTTAAATGTAAGAGCTAGTCAGTGGAAGGCCTGAGCTAATGGCTGAGAAGCTTTAATTAATATATGCCTCTGTGTGTTTACTTGTGGCTGTGGGACTGGTAGGTGAGAGAAATTTGTCCTGACTACAGGCCAGGCAGGACACAGGAAAACTTGCAGCTATAAGGTTGAATTATAGATGAATATAGGAAGAGACTCTGATAAGTGCAATTTTATTCACATATAAGTAATGAAATGATGACATTTGCATAAAATGGATGAAATTGAAGATCACTATGCCAGGCAAAATGAGTCAGACAGAAATATAGATTTAAATTTGTTGGAGGGTGTGATGTGCACATATAAAGGAAACTATGAGAAGGGAAGAGAGGCTCTATTAGGAACTAAAGAGGGAACAAGAGACAGTATTGGGACGTAAACAGAAGGCAGAAGTGGGAGTGAGGAGACCAGTAAGAGGAAGAAAGACAGAGAGGAGGGGCGACACGGTAGGGGAGTAAGAACGAAGTATAATGGCTTAGCTTATGACAATGTCACAGGGAAACCTGTTTCTTTATAACCTGACCAAAAGTAATATTTTTTTAAATGCCCCTGGCCAGAGAGGCTTTCTCTGACCATTTGAAGGCACAGCGGATCCACCCAGATACAATAGGAAAGAATATAGCTCTCAGTTTTCCAGGAATGAAAAGCCAAAGAATTTTGTCTAGAGGTCAGTGGTTTCTGTGCATTCAAGAATGAGTTTCCTTCTCCCCACACACTTTGCAGTAGAATATCAATTTTGTGAGAGAAGGCAACATGTCTGATGCCCTGCCGCATTCCCAATGCCTACAGCAGTGACTAGAATATAGATGGTCCTTTGTGTGTGCACCAGGCCAGTGCCATGAGTGCTTTATACAAATTAAATTATACAATATATACAAATTAGTCACTTCACCCAACCAGGATGCCACAGGGCAGATGATGAGGTCATCATTCTCATTTCATGAAGGTCAAATATTTTGCCCTTGCTTACAGCCCTAGTAGGCAGCAAAAACAGGATCTGAACCAGTAGCCTGCCCCAGTACCAGCTCCCTTAACCACAGCAGTTCATCTCCCTTAAAGAGTTCATCTTCCAGTCAGAATAAATATATGAAATACTGTCTTCCCTGGTTTTTCTGCCATCATCATCATCACCTTGATGCTGACTAGAGTTTTGGCTCTGCTTACAGTGCCTCTGTTCTGCTCTGAGAGTAAGTCCTTACCTGGATGGATGGATGGATGGATGGATGGATGGATGGATGGATGGATGGATGGATGATGGATGGATGATGGATGAGAGGATGGATGGATGAATGAATGGATGAATGGATGGGTGATAGATGATGGATGGTTGAATGGATAGGTGGATGTATTATGGGTGGGTGGATGGATGGATGGATGGATGGATGGATGGATGGATGATGGATGGATGGATGATGGATGAGAGGATGGATGGATGAATGAATGGATGAATGGATGGGTGATAGATGATGGATGGTTGGATGGATAGGTGGATGTATTATGGGTGGATGGATGGATGGATGGATGATGGATGGATGGATGATGGATGAGAGGATGGATGGATGGATGAATGGATGAATGGATGGGTGATAGATGATGGATGGTTGAATGGATAGGTGGATGTATTATGGGTGGGTGGATGGATGGATGGATGGATGGATGATGGATGGATGATGGATGAGAGGATGGATGGATGAATGAATGGATGAATGGATGGGTGATAGATGATGGATGGTTGGATGGATAGGTGGATGTATTATGGGTGGATGGATGGATGGATGGATGGATGGATGGATGGATGGATGGATGGATGGATATAGATGGGTGGATTCACTGATTCATGCAATTATGACATAAAAGGCCAACCCAACCACTTCTAAATACTGATTCTAAACTACATCCCTAGCTTTGAAGTCAGTCACTCCTGGGTTGAAGTCCCAGATTAGCTTATTATAATAATCAATGTAACTATTGACAAGTTATGTTCTCTGAATTTCACTTTCCACACCTTTAAAATAGTTTTCCTTGCCTCCACTCTCCAATCTCCAAAAGGTTAACACTAGACATATTTGAATACGCTCTATTTGATTCCTCAAAGGAAATCAAAATTTGTCACCTCCTTATCTGAAGTTATGCAGGGCTTCTAAAACAATGCTCCTTGACTCACCAGATATTATTCTTCCTATCTGATTTGCTACTTGTTATTATTTGCCGTCAATACATTACTAGCTTCTAAGGAATCGTAAGTGAAGGAATAAGCATGGTTTTGGTCCACATTAAGCTTTAATCTATTCTGAAAGATGGACCTTAAACCAGCATCTAGCATCCACGATATTCTAAGCAACTTGAACTCTGGCACAAATGAGACAGGTGCTGTAAAAGAATGTATTTTGAGAAATAGAAAAGGACTAACAGCAAGTGAATTTTGTCACTAACAAGATAAATGACATATAGAAACCTGTGGGAACACATAGGAGGAAAACATAAACCAGACATTGTAGGACACAGGTTTCCTTTAAGAAATGTCTCAGAGAGGAATATTTTAGGCAAAGGGAAAATCCTGTGCAAAAGCCTGATAGGAAGGCATAGAGATCAGTCTATCAGAACAGAGAACATTCCAGTGTGATCATTGCTCGGGGCCAGACACAGAGAGCGAGAGGTGAACTGCACAGGTACTAGGTCTTAAAGAGCTCTGTGAGATCATTTAAGATGATGGGATTTTTTTTTCTTTTCATTGTTGAGACTCTGATTTAATTGCATTTCCCCCTTCCTTTTCTTCTTTCCAAACCCTCTCATATACCCCTTCTTGGTCTCTCTAAAATTCATGGCCTCCTTTTTTCATTAACTGTTGTTACACACACACACACACACACACACACACACACACACACACACACACTGCTAAATACATAAACTCGAATCTGACCTGTATAATGTTACTGTATACATATGGTTTAAGGGCTGACCACGTGGTATTAGACAGCAAGTCGGCGTGCTGTTCCCTGGGGAAGACGGTTTCTCCCATTCTCTGCATTCCTTTAGTTGTCTCTGGTTCTTTGTATGGGGTCAGAGCCTCCTGCCCAGGCTTTCCCCTGCCACGTTAGCATGTCTACTGTTGTTTTCCATGTGCAGCTCATGTTTAGGTAGTCATGTTGGTGAGATTTTATGGATGTAGCTTCTGACATTACTAGGAGACACGATCTCACAACAAGCTCTTTGAAAGGATGATGGATTTTTCTAAGTACAACAGGGATCCTAAAGGCCCTTTAAGGTAGAGAAATATAATTACATATTTATTTTTAAAGCTACTTGTCTAAAAAAATTAATGTACTAAGGCATCACCCGGGAATTGGGTCACAGCAGACTCTCTGTTGAGTGTATTTGGAGTAGAGCCTGGGATCCTGCATCTTTAATGAACTCTCACAAGGTACCAATATGCTGGCCCACAGATGCCACTTTGAGCACCGAGGTTTTGGTGTGCTCACTCTGGCTTGTTCTAGAAAATGGGTTAGCTCCAGGGAGAAAGAAGCATCAGCTGAATGAGTAGTGGTGAGGAAGTGGGCTACAGGAGTGGTCATTGAAGAAGGAACAAAAATGGACAGGGTAGAATTTGAGAGAAACAAGACCAGACTTCTATTCTGATTCCTAGCCTGGGTATCTAAAAAATCACAGTGGCCTTCACCAGGACAAGAGAAAGAGCAACATAATTTGAGAGAAAAGATGAAAGCTGCACTTCTGAGGTTCTCCTGAAATTACTAAATATAAATACTAAACAAAAAATGAACATATAGATCCAAAGCTCAGAAGAGAGTTCTATACAGGAGGCACATATCTGGGAGCCACCTCAATATTTTTGTTTTTCTTTTCTTCTTTTCCAAAAAGACTAGAACTACAATTTTCTTTCTTCTAGAATCCCTTAGGGTTCCAATATGATGGGCAGTGAACATAGAACCCTGTATCACTCCCTCTCTTGAGTCTGTCCACTCATGTTCCTCACAGCCAGCATCACTGGGACCTTTGGGGAGCAAGGTACCCTTCATGGAGGCTGATGGCAAATTCATCCTAGATCTTTGTACCAACCCACTGAAGCCCAAGCCTAGTCTCCTTCACGGAGTATTTGAGAGCAGAAAATGAGAGAAGATTATGAAGAGTAATTGGTAAAATGCCTGGTAGGGAATTGAGGAAGGGCACGATAACTAGACTGTGTGCCATGCCCCAGTAGACCCAATAAGGATGTAGAAGAACTCTAAGCCCAGAATATGGGTAACCCCAGTAAGGCACATGAATTGGAAATGAGTACAGTCAAGAGCTGGCCTTATACAGACTGACTATATCTGGGACATGAGGACAAGGTCTGTAGAACTAGACTACTGCTGACTGACAGACCAAGCTATTGGCCTGGAATCTAGAAAACCCCAAGACAAGACTGGGATTTGCGCTAGACAGTGGGATACTCAAGTGACTTTGGGCATGGAGTCTTTAGTGTCCTGTTTCACACCTTCATACTTTTTAGCTCACCTCCCTCTACTTTTCCTTTTCAAATCTCAACTCAAGTAGTCAGTTCTAAGACTCTCCTGGCCCTCCCATTTCAGTTTCCATTAATAATTGCTCTGTAGTTTACCTGCATCAGTTTGTTGTATATACTGGTATATGTCTGCATCCTACAACCAGCTATAAATTCCACATGACTACAGACTGGAATAATAGGAAACAACATCCAAGAGTGAGAGCCAGTCTGTGCTGCAATTAGGTGTCAGCAGTTTGGCAGACTTGGTAGCTGAAAATGACTCCTGGTATAGAACACCCAAAATGTCAATAAAGCATTCTTTAAATCTTAGACTTACCTGAGTTGACATGAGAATAAAAAGAATGCCTAGAGATAAGGATCAATGAGAAATGATCAATCCAGAGAGATAAGCAAACACTGAAACAGGCATTTCTCAAGAGCCATCCCTGATAGTCTGGGAATGGCTTTAATGGGCCATGTGGGTATATACAAAAAGAAAGTCTAAAACTAGAACGGGTAAGAGGCTGGATTCAAGACCTCATTAAATCAAAGGCCTCCGAAACAACAGTCTCATCAGTGGGGTTTTTTAAAAAGCCTTCCAGACTATCACAGATGGGGGAGGGAGGGGGAAAGGGAAAACAGAGGATACTAGAGGAGAGTGGAGGTTATTGATGAGAGACAGGTATGGAAGAGTCATAATGGACCCTACTTTTGGCTAAACAACACTGAGATGAAGTGCTTTGATTTCTTTCCTTAATGCAACACTGACATATTATTGGTGATTCGAAGTTTATTATTAATGATTCAAACCAACCGCACATCATTAAGTAGTTTGTTTGAGCTCTTTCTGATTTTCAGTGTGTCACTTAAAGCTATATATTTCCCTTGTGGGACTGCCTTTAATGTCCCAGAAATTTTGTTGTATTTTCCTTTCAATTACTTCACTTTATTCTAGGAAACTTTCATTTCTTCCTTGGTTTCTTCTTTGATCGGTTTTTTAATCTCTATTAGTCTGTGCACTTACTAGATTTGCCAGCTGTGTGTTTTAAGTTTTATTGCATTGTGATCAGATAGGACACACTTAGCTATTTCAATATTTCTAACTTTGTTGGGATTCATTTTTCATCCAAGGATGTGGTGTATTTTAGAGATGTTTCCATGAGTAGAATGTATATTCTTTGTTGTTTGAATGGAAAATTCAGTGAGTTGCTGTTAAGTCAATGCTAGTATGTTGTCAATTAATTCTAATGGTTTTCTGCTTATTTTTTCCAGATGATCTCTTTGTTGGAGAAAGTGGGGTATTGAAATAACCTACTATTAACACATGCACATGAATACACACACATATCTCACACACACACACACACACACACACACACACACACACACACACACCACATATATACACACAGACCACACACACAAAAGATGTTAAGAGAAGGAGTTTAAAGAGTTCACAAGGAGGCACATCCTGCCTCATCCTGCCCCGAAACCGAAGATCAAGGCATAATCTATCTAGGACTATTGAGAATACCCGCCCCCTCGAGGCACAATCTTGGTAACATCCCAGCCTCATGACTTCTGTCTGTAAGATGATCAAATACACCCATGGTGATCACTCAAGTTTCTGACAATATTTCACTATTATTATTGTAAGACCACTAAATGAATACATAGACTTTGTTTGAAAATCCAACGTGTGGGAGACAGATTGCAAACCAACAGACCTCACTCTCATGCTTCCTGGCTGGCTATGTGGCTTTAAAGCATTGTTTATTCCCACACTTCTCTTCTGTGGACTTCTATTTCATAAAGTTTCTAAAAATCCCCAGGCCTTTTGTGAACTCTAAGACCATGGCAAATAAGTCTACCCACCACTTTCTCTCTTAAGAAATAATCAATACTGGATCCTGAGCAGTGAGAGTCTGTTAGGTGTGTTTCCAGCTTTAAGACACTGGGAAGGGAAAAACCAATCATAAATGTAAAATATTCATGACACTAAAATCATTGCCATTTTAACCACTAAAGAGGACCTGAAGCATGGAAGTATAAAGGTTGTACCAATCACACTCTTCTCTAAATTTAAAAAAAGCATTGCTTCAATTTGCCCTTTCCCAATTAACCAGAACCTACTCCGGGATTCAGTAAAATCCCATTTTCTGACCTCTTACACCCTGACACTAGAGCATGGTGCTGCCAAAATCTTACTGATCATGCTCTCTTTAGTTCAACAATGCAAGCAGTAATTATTCTTACTTAGTACCACTCAGTGTTAGGTACTAGGGAGAGAGGAAAGACCGACAGAAAAATAGAGGATTCCTTTTTTTTATCCCCTCCCCCAATATACCAAGGTTAAAAAAGAAAAATAACATGAACAATAATTTAAAGATTGCCCAGGTTACCACCCCCAGCATGAGACTCTTTACTATTTACCATATCCTCCATATGCCTCTTTCCTGTGGTGAGAAAGGGAGTTCTGAGTCTGTGTCTTGGGTTCTCCAGAAGAGGAGGTGGACCTGAGTTCATGATCTCTGTGCTTTTCCTTTCACGGGGAGATTTTGATGAGATTCTCTTCTTCAAAAGGTTGTCACAAGAGCTAAAGATGAAACCTCTAGAAAACACCCTTCCACACAACAAGCAATAAATAAAATAGCACTGTTGATTATGGCATGCTAGTGATTAATGTCTACAGCTGTTATTTATTTTGTAAAATGGAAGACTCTGTAGATTCTTTGTGCCCATGTGTGTTCCATATGCCCATGGAACACAAGGGACTCCTTGAAGTAACTTGATTTTTCTTGACTAACATGGTTTGAATAAGAATGGTGCCCATAGGTTCACATGTTTAAATTCTTGGAGAGAAGCATCAGGAGGTATGAAATTGTTGGAGGAAGTATGTCATTGGGGGTTTCAAAATCCCAAGAAAGTCCCAGTATTCTCTATGTCTTCTTGCTGTCTGCAATCTAGATGTAGAACTCTCAGCTATTTCTACACCATGGTATCTCCCTGCATGCTGCCATGCTTCCTATCATAATGGCAATGGACTAAACCTCTGAACTGTAAATAAGCCCCAATGAAATGCTTTTAGAAGAGCTGCCTTGGTCACGGTGTCTTTTCACAGTAATAGGACATTGACTAAGGCAGAAGTTGGTACCAGGGACTGAGGTATTGCTGTGATAGGGCTGACCATGCTTTGTTTGGAGGAATATGAAACACTTTGGGACTTTGGACTAGAAAACTGATTGGACATTTCAAGTGTTGGTTAAAGGGCCATTCTACTAGATGTATGGAAGAGAGTAGTGCTAAGAGTGATTTGAACTGTCGGACCCCAGCGCAAGAAGTTTCAGAGGGAAAGAACTTTAGTGTGTGGCCAAGAGACTGATCTGGTGATATTTTGGTGAAGAATGTGGCTGCTTTCCACCCTTGTCTGAAAAGTCTGCCTGAGGTTAAATTGAAGAATTTTGTATAAATTGCTTTGGCTGAGGAGATTTCAAAACAGCCTAATACTGACTCTGTTGTGTGGTTATTAGTGGTGCCTCTTGTACAGATCTATAATGAAAAGGAATAAACTTAGAAAAGGAAAATACAAAATGTACAGTTTGAGAAGAAAAGGAGCAACAGAAAGTGTAATAGAGCTAACTCTAGTGCGCAGGGATATAAAACATTTAAAGAAAAGCCTGATCCTAAGTGAAATAAAGGGCATGGTGAGACCCCCACCAAGCTAAGCTTCCAACTTGTGAAAAGGACTTGAAGAAAAGTTTAGGACTGAGTGTGGTGGCAAACACCTTTAATCTCAGCACTCAGTGCTCAGAGGCAGGCAGATCTCTGAGTTCAAGGCCAGCCTGGTCTACGGAGTGAGTTTCAGGAGAGCCAAGCTTAGACAATGAAGAAAATTATTGAAAATAGAAATCTGATGAAAATGTATTTGAATGAGGGGACCATGTTCCAGCCCCAGCAAGGAGAAGAACTTGGCAGCTTCAGCCACATGGTTCTGGCTTTAGAATCAAGGATATAAGCAGGGGGTTATGGAATATCTCTCTCTTCTCTCTCTCTCTCTCTCTCTCTCTCTCTCTCTCTCTCTCTCTCTCTCTCTCTCTCTCTCTCTCTCTCTCTCTCTCTCTCCAGCTAAGGAAAGCTGCTGGGTCAAATGTGTGTGAAGGATGTCACTGCATGGAGGCCTAGAGAGATCTTCATGTGAAGCTGTGAAGGTGAATCCTGGATTGTCGTGGAACCCCAAAACGTTGGAGATACCAGAGTCAGGGGATACCTGCCAAGGAGAGCTGCAGACCAGGTGTGGAACCAGCCCAAGAAAGAGAAGTGTGTGGCAGTCGACAAGCCTGAAAAGAGTTGCAGATCTGAAGAGTGCTTTGACATTAGACATGGAGATGCTGAATTTGCAGTTTGTCCAGCTGGTTTTCAGTCTGGCTTTGATACAGTATTTCCTCATTATGATTCCTTTCCTCCCTTTTGGGATGGTAATGTATGTTCTGTGCCATTGTATGTTGGAAGTATGTGATTTGCTTTTTTATTCTGATTTTACAGGGGATTATGGTTAAGAGATTGCCCTGAGTTTCAGATACTTTGGACTTGGAAACAGTGTTGAGACTGTTATCGACCATGGGGACATTTGAAGTTGGATTGAATGTATTCTTTTTTTTTTTTTTTTTTTTTTTTTTTGGTTTTTTGAGACAGGGTTTCTCCGTGTAGCTTTGCGCCTTTCCTGGAGCTCACTTGGTAGCCCAGGCTGGCCTCGAACTCACAGAGATCCGCCTGGCTCTGCCTCCCGAGTGCTGGGATTAAAGGCGTGCGCCACCAACGCCCGGCTCTGAATGTATTCTTGAATTATAATATGGTTACAAGTATAGGGAGACCAGGGGAGAGAATGGGGTGGTTTGAATAAGAATGGCTCCCATAGACTCATATATTTAAATGTTTAGTGAGAGGCACTAGATGTGAACTTGTGGGAGTAGGTATGGCCTTGTAGGGTAGGTGTGGCCTTTTTGGAGAAAGTGTGTCACTTGGGGTGGGCTTTGTGGTTTAAAAACCCAGGAAAGTACCAGTGCTCTTCCTGTCTTCCTGCCATCTTGCAGATCCAATTGTAGAATTCTCAAGTTACTTCTTCAGCATTATGTCTGCCTGCATGACACCATGCTTCCCACCATAATGATGATGGACTAAACTTCTGAACTGTAGCAAGTCCCAATGAAATGCTTTTCTTTTAGAAGAGTTGCCTTAGTCATGGTGTCTTTTCACAGCAATAGAACACTGACTGAGATAAGGAAACAAAAGCATTCTCCTATTAAAACACTATGTGAGATGCTATAACTTGGTTAAGAAGAAAGTCATATTTGGCACTACATAGGCCTCTTCATTTTCAAATGTTCCTTTGACAATTTTTACAATAACCCCCTTTAGATCATCTGTGTGAACAATAATGTCATCCGTTGATGTGCCAAGTCATCCAAAGAAAGATAACAGAAATCCAGTTGGTCCTCCATGCCCATGAGTTCCTTACTGGTAGGTTCAACCAATGGTAGGTTTGAATATTTAAAAATATATATTGTACCTACCATGAACATATTCAGAGTAGTTTCCTGACACCATTCTCTAAACAATACAGCATAGCCACTAGTCACAGAGCACTTGTATTGTATTAGCTATGATAAGTTGTCCAGAAGTGACTTGATTATATGAGAGGATTTACTATCATTTTTTATAAGGGACTTGAGCATATGAAATTTTGGTGTGTAATAGTTAGCTTTAGTTGTTAACTTGACACAAGCTAGGATTACCTGGGAAGAGAGTTTCAGTGATGGTCTGTCTACAGTGAGTAGGCTTGTAGACATGTCTTTGGGGCTTTAGGAAGACCCAGATCACTATAGGTGGCACCATTCCCTAGGCTATTTCTGAACTGTGTGTGTCAAAATCCAGCTGTGCACAAGTAAGTGAGTGAACATGAATACATTCATGTCTCTCTTCTTTTGACTTAGATGTGATGGGACCAGCTCTTTCAACATCTTCCTGCCCTGATTTCTCTGCTTATGATAGTCTACAGCCTGTCAACATGACCTAAAATAAACCCCTTCTCTCCTAAGTTGGTTTTTGACAGAGTATTTTCTCATAGCAACAGAAACAGAACTAGAATATTATCTAATAAATTTTCTAGATCTAAGCTCCTGGAGACACTGGGGGAAGAGTGCTTGTGCTCATTTCATCAAGGCTTTATCTGAGAATGCTGTGAGCTGGGCTGTTTCCCCATCTCTCTGGAGACATTCCCATTTCCTCTGCTTGAAGACCAAGGCAAGTGCTCCAAATCTTTCTGTTAAACTAAATCAGAACCTCAAACAAAGCAAGACAGACCTGCACACATAGTCTTAAAAGAAACTTCATTTCTACCACCCAAACCCAAACAAAAAGGTAAGTGATTATTGCTTTTAGTTCTAAAGCTGATAAGCAAAATATTTAGCACTTTCTTACTGTTTGTGCCTCCCAAATGCTAGGTAACACTTTTCTTTATGGAGGGTGTGGGGTGAGGGGCTGGAGTGGGGGAGCCGGCTCACTTTCATGCAGGGGCTTCAGTTCCATATCCCTAGTTAACTCAAGATGAAAGTGTTGTCTTTTGCCCTCTAGACAAAACCTAGTTATGCTAAAACCTGCTTATGAAGACCAGCAGGGTATACAGAGACACAGGTGCACACACAGAGACACACACAAATACATAGACATACTCACAGAAACATACACAGACATCTACACACAGAGACATGCACCCACAGACTTACACACACACACACACACACACACACACACACACACACACACACACACATCTTTAGTCCCCCAAGAGAATTTATTAATTTCATGGAAACCCAGTTCTGCATTTAGAAAAATGATTAGCATGATTGATCATTCATTCTAGGAACCTGTAAGATGATTTTCTCCATGATATCTAGCCCACTATAAAGATCTAAAGGAAGAAGCTGGAGATACAGCTCAGCAGTTAAGAGCACTTGCTGCTCTTGCAGAGGACCTAGTTCAGTTCCCAGTACCAGCAGATTTGGCACCCTTTTCTGGCTCTGAGTGAATGAGGCACACACACAGTATATATGCAGATACTCATACACATAAAATAAACATAAATAAATCCTTTTTAGAGATGTGAGGGAAGTTAGACGTCTACTTGTATAGCTATGCATGCATTGGACCCTCACTGTTCCTTCATGCACTAGAACAGTAAGCCACCACTCCCAGGTAGTTTGGTATATTTTCCAAAGTGCTTTTGTGTCCATCACCATTTTGGGTGAACTCATAGGTGAGAAGGATAGGCATTGATATCATCCTGTTATAGGGAAGAGATAGATGACCAGACAAGTCAGTGCCTTACCCCACAGAGGCCAAAAAACGAAGTAGAAGTGTAGTCGGAGCACCTTGCTTTCCTGTATTCTAGTCCCCTACATCTTTAGGATCCTTCTATCAATTCCTCCACAGCACTTCTTAAGTTCCTACAGTGAGCCACTACTGTCAGGCACCTAAAAACATCAAGGAAGCAAAGTCCCTGGTAAAGGGCTCAGGTTGCTGGGAAGAAAGAGTAAAATCACTCAATACAAGAATGCCCAGGTACAGACAGGAAAAGAAGGGGGCTCAGTTAGCCCAGATGTCACTGACAGCCTTTATATCTATCATATGAGAGGGGCAAACAATACTGTCCAAAGCTGGCTGCAAACTTCCTCTTGCTCAGCAAAATATATTGATGTTTATAATGATTTAAAAAAAAAAAACTCTATCATATAATAGTAGAAGTAAAAAAATCCAATGACATAAAATGCTGATGTTGTTTATTGGAAAGTTAATGAAAGGTGACATTTTCCAGAAGAATTTCCAGTTACTGTATAATGCATACATATATAATGTATGCATGCATATAAGGAGTGCTCCTTAGAGCCGTGTGGTTATTCTTGGCTGAGCTCAGGAAGCAAGGATATGCACTCTCTGCTCAAAGCCATGGTTGGGCACTGATAAGAGGGGACGGTAATCTGAATGGAAAGACAATGAGAAGGGCCAGGATGGCAGAGTGCTGCCTCCTCCACAGTCAGTGAGTTGAGAGTACTGTGATCTCCTCCCCTAGGAAGACAGATAGTGAGCTAATGAGAGTCAGCAATGCTTTGTGTTAAGCTGAGAATGTTCCAGATGAAGTCAAAAGAGTTCTTTCCTCACCTCTCTGTTCTTTCCCATCCATACAAATTGCTGGAATTTAAAAACAACTCAACAAAGGCAGGCAAATATTGTCAAATGTGTGGAATTCAAATTTCCATGTCCCCGAATACCACTATGGATGGGTCTCCTGTTTAATTCTGGAAAGAATTCATAGGCTATCTACTGCCAGAAAAGCAGTCAGACTAACAGAACCCCCTGGAGAACTCCTCATAAGCAGTTTGAAGAGTGGGGAAGATGATAATGGACAAGAAAAAGGGTAGAGCTGTACGCAGAGACGAGATGAAGTAAAGAAACAGGTTGAATACAGTATTTAAGGTTGTTAAACTGGCATGTGACACTTGCTTGTAACCCCAGCACTACTGAGGCTGAGGCAAGAGGACCACAAATCCCACAAGCAGACTAGGCTACATGGTGAGACCCTGTCCCTTTCCATCCCCACCACCCCAAATTTTTATGGCTGCACAGAACTCCATGTCACCTTTCCCTCTATCTCTACGACTTCTGTGAGCGGCTACTGCAGCTGCCATCAGGGGCCAACGGTGCCCGCAGACATCATGGAACTTGGGCGTTATCCAGTGAGGACACTGGCATGTAAAAGGAGTCACAGTCTGGCATCAGAACCATGGGATGACAAGGAGAAATAATTCAGTTGGTTCTCTGGCCCACACTTGGGAAGGTAGCTCAATCCCAACCTGCTTAAACACTAAACAAAATTAACGGAAGCCTCAGGAACTTAATTAATTAAAGGACTCTGCATGATCAATTTTAAAATCAGAGTGCAATAGACAATTGTCTGGAAAAACATAATTTCCCAACTATTCCTTAGGAAAAATAAAAATATATAAGTATTTCAATTCTTAGGGAAAGGAGAAAGTTTTTTTTTTAAAAAAAAAAAAAAAAGCATCAAGCCCCACAGTTTCCCATAATATATATATATATATTCCAAAAGCAGATAGTTCAATGATTTTTATGCTTTACTAGACTATGAAAAAGAAAAAAGGAATGTCTAATTTATTTTAGGTGGTTATTGCATTAATAACAAAATCTAATAGGTATTTCATGCACAGTAAACGCTATAGACAGATCTCACTTAAGAAGGTCAATACAAAACTTCTAAATAAAACATTAACCAAGAGACTGCAACAGTGCACTAAAACACTAATATACCATGTGACTAAAGCTCACTCTGGAAAGTCAGTGATGTTGAAATGCTAGGAAATCTAATCATTTGCTCATAGTTATTATCATAGGGGAAAAATCATACTGATCCCATAGAAGCAAAAGGGATATTTTACAAACTGCAACCCTAGTTTTCATATAAAAAAAATCAAACAAAATAAGAGTCATTGAGAAATTCCTTAAATATCTATTATGAAGTATAAAAGCACACAATAAACATGAATATATATAGACAATGGCACACATATATCCTTTACATGGTACTATATCCCTTTACACAAAACATATTCTTTTCCATGTGTATGTATGTACATGTATACATACAGCATCTTAATAAGCACAGATAAGAAGCCCCTCTCTTGCTATCACCATATAGCCTAGTCCCAGAGATAAGAAGAATGCAGCTATATATGTAACTAGACAGGAGAGAAAATGAGATGCATAAAAACTGGAAATAAAAATATGAAACAGGGCTGGCTTAGTGAATGGATAAAACAGGGCTGAGGAGATGGTTTGGCAAATTCAAGCTGCCCAAGTGTAAGGATTAGAATTTAGATCCCCAGAACTAACCTATAATCCCAACACCTGGGAGGCAGAGACAGGGGCTCCTAAAGCAAGCTAGCTAGACAGACTAGGCAGAACTGACAAGCTCTGGGTTCAGCAAGAGACCCTTCTCAACAAAGAAAATGGAAAGCAGTCAAGGATGACATCTGACTTCAACTTCAGGCTTCAACATGTATACAGATACCTGTGGGGGGGTGGGGTGCACATATGTGTATGTGTACATGTGTGTATAAAACTACAACTATGATGTACATACGAAAAACAAGACAATACACACAGAAAAACTATTTAGTATGCACAAGAGAAAAAACTCAATTGGATCGAAAAATATGAAGTCAATTTCAAATACTTTGAAAACCAAAACCCACCACTTTCTTCACAATATGTAAGAAGGAAAGAATCCATTTGAAAGAATGACCATAAGAAATGTCTGTGGATAAATAACAGTGTGTAATGATGCCTCTTTAAGAACATATTCCTGATAGCGACACAGGGCTGTATAAGTTTATTGTAACCTAAACAAATAGCTCAAATTGGTTCTTTCTGTATTTCAAAATAACAAGATTAACTCTAACATTCATGTGGGAAACTAAAACTAAACAAACAAATAAAGCCAGCAAATCTCTGAGGAAGAAAATAAAGACTGTAACAGTATTTTGTGTAAATAAAGAGGTAGATTCTTCCAAAGCTTAAATAACCAGACTGCAGCGGCAGACAGAGGCAAGCAGCCTGCAATGCTTTTCCCCATCAGCCACAAGGCACCCACCATCTTCTGCTCCCCTACTCTACCTTGCCATGGTGTGTGTGTGAGGATGGAAATAGGATAGACTTGGAAGGAGAAGGGACATGAAGGAAATTCTGGAATGATGGTGATAATATGGCCACATAGGGATTTAGCTTGTGAACATTTCTCAAAATTGAACAAATGTAACTTTGATTTAAGATTTTTTGCATTTTGTTATATAAGATAAAATTTTCATCAAGTCACAAAAAGGTCCACAAATATCAAATTTAGTAGCATGTGGGCTCTTTCCAGGAGATATATGGTGTCTGAATTTGATTTTAAAGATTCCTAACTAAGGTGAGTGAAGCAGAATGGATAAATACATAGGTAACAATGAAAATACCACACAGTAAATGTTAATGGTAATAGCTAGGTGGCGGGCAGGAGAGTGTTGGCTAAAAAAATTCTTTCAGTTTTGCCCTGCACTTTTAATTTTTACTAATGATATTTTCCATAGAAGAAAATCTAACATGTATTGCATGGATGAACCTTGTTGGCACAGTGTTCATATGCAGGACTTGGTGTGGTCAAACTTACAGATGAAATAATGGTGGGTGTTGGGGATTTCAGGAGGGGAACCAAGACAGCATCTAATGGGTAGAGTTTCCGTGCAGAAGATGAGAGCTCTGTGGTGGATAGTGGTGACAGCTGTACAACCAAGTGGATGTGCTGAGTGTCACTGCACTGTGCATTTAAAGTGGTACAAAAAATGGGGGCACAATGGTGCGCACCAGTAACTCCAGCATTCAGGAGGTGGAGGCAGAGGATTAGGAGTTCAAAGATACCTTCTGCTACACAGACAGTTCAAGGCCAGCCTGGAAAAGCTGTCTGAGGGGGGGGAGGGAGAGAGGGAAGGAGGGAAGGAGGGAAGGAGGAAGGGAGGGAGGGAGGGAGGGAGGGAGGGAGGGAGAGAGAGAGAGAGAGAGAGAGAGAGAGAGAGAGAGAGAGAGAGAGAGAGAGAGAGAGAGAGAGAGAGAGAGAGAGAGAAACAGAGAAAAGAAACAAATGTGTGTGCATGTATATTTGTGTGTATTAGGATGGTAACACTGTTACTTCCTATTATGACACTTAACAAAAATAAAATATTGAAGGGTTGAGAAATACAGAAGAAACACAGGCTTTATAATCTTGGATAAGATTAGAGGTTTTAGATCTGCTTGTTAATGGTTTCATGGAAGCAATCAGCAATATGTGATAGGAACTGCTGCATTATATATTATCCTTGTGGACTGAGATATTTAAACAGAACTTAATTTTTTTCTTTTTCTAGTGTAAGATACTTAAGCATTTCCACTGTTGGGAGAAAAACATATATGGGTATTTTGTATTGTATCTTGTTTAAAAGGACAGTCTTTTTTAATCTTCCCACTTAAATGGCTTTTAAAAATGCATAATACAATTTGAAGCCTGTTTAGAAATAGAATTAAATGTCATATATAGTGTTACTGTTTTGGAATTAGGAAGTGATCAAATATAAAACATTTTAAAATTAAGCCCAGAAAACAAAATAGTGTTTAAAGTTAGTTTAGTATAAAAGAAATTTATAAGATTTTTTCTTCAATATAGATACCTCACTTTGAAAAAACAGAAAGCACAGCACACTTACAGTACTTCTCATGCAGACACCCTACTAAAGTAATTGCTGGACCTGCGACCTGGTTTGCGTTGTTAGAGTTTGTGATAAACGTAGTTGCCGTTAGCTTCTGCTGGCGTCCTTCCCTTGGTAGTTTGAAGGCAGCGTAACAGTCCTCAGTTACTCCTCAGTTTCCAACCTGTGAAGGCAGTACGTGCAAGGTCCCTTCTGCAACTACTGAAGCACATTGACTAGATTGAGCATAATTCAACTGGTAATTTTGCCAATGTGTATAGTTTTATGATTAAAATTGCTGTGGTTGGTTGCATTATATGACACACAAAACTGTCCTCTACCTCACGTGAAATAAATATTTTATATGGTTTTACTAAAAAAAAAATATTCATCTATCTGGTTACTTAGTTTACAAATTTTGGATTATATTTATTGAAACATGACATACTGTGCTCTTAGCTTATACCTCAATTGTATTTTGTGCTGTTTTCCATTTTCATGCCTTGTACATAACTTGTATAGATTGTGGATGATATTCCCAATAAAAGCTTTTAATGCCAATGAAAAAAAAAAAAAAAACTACAACTCAGAATATTATGGAATTGTTTTTAGGAAAGAAAACTGGAAGCAACTCCTAAAACTACCAACTGGAGTAGAGGGAACCATACTACATACACAGAGAAGTAGCCAGTACATTTGTGATATATGGCTATCAAACTTTCTTTCACATGAAAAATCCCACAAAATACAAGTGAAAAGCACTACATTATATTCTAGCATTAGTCATGAGATACAAGTGCATGAAACACATATGTGAGTACCTGTGCCTAGCACACCTGGCATGCTATCCAGACACCAGAGCGCTTGTCCTCACCTATGGAGTGCTAGTGTTTTACTCCTTTTACTGGTCTACATTGGTAAACATGTTAATATTACTATGTTGTATAACTGGGGTGGCATGTGGGCTCGAATACTGTGGTGTGGAGGTCCGAGTACAACCCTCTGGAGTTGGTTCTTTCCTTCCACCTTTACCTGGGTCCTAGGAATGGAACTCGGGATATTAGCTTTGCCCAGTAGGCACTTTATCTACTGAGCATTTCATCTCATCAGCCCTACAGTAGAGCCCAGCCTGGCCTCCAACTTCAGATCCTCCTGCCTCTGCTTCTTCAGTACATCCCACAGGTATGTGTCACCAGAGCTGGCTGTTTGACATTTTTGCCAGGAATCTTCATTATATTATTTTAGTACATTTACATAGTACTTAATTACTATATAAAATCTTAATATTCTTAATATAGTATATAATCATATACATTGTCTGATAATATATAACATAATATGCTGTAGTATAAATAATAATGCACTGCATATTTTAATAATATATTTGTTGCATTTTGCATTAATTATTTTAGGTAATGTAACTATTATTTATAAATAATTTTCAATTCATACAGAAATACTAATTGTGACCACACTACTGGATTTAGAGCAAAAACAGCCCTCGGAAAAGAAGGTTTCTCACCTTATGCTTGAGTTCTCATCAAGGTGCTGCTTCCCAATAGAGTAGGAATTCAAATTTCACAATGAACTGCAGGCTGGCACCTATACAGCCATCAGTACTTACCTTGTAAAATCTCCAGTAACTGAATTATTCACAGATCCCAAAAGTGCTATACTACAAACAACTTGGACACTGAGGAAGAGGATCCCAAATAGCATTCATAAAGACAGTGATACCAGAAATTAAAACATATGTATAGATTCACAGGTCACAGAATGTAAGAACTGAAAAGTAATATCCTAAATTAATATACTCTCTTCAACTCAAGATTTTTAGATACTTGTAAGAAAAGTAATAAAATAAAGTCTAAGCATGTATTTTTTTTCTACTCTCCTCAAAATTTATATATTCAAGTAGGCCATAAAAAATATATACAACTTGGGATCGATCCCAGCATTCAGAGGTTCCGGCAGAAAGACTATGGGCTTGATGCCAACTTGGGCTACATAGTAAGACCATATCTCCAAAGAAGACTCACATTTTTGAAGAATTTTCTCAAAGGGGAAAAATGAGAGCCGTGTTATATGTGGGGTCATTTCACTGGGAGACAGGTTAGAAGCAGCACTCAGTACAGGCGTGAGGCCTGGGGCTCCCATGTACCTGTCACTCTTGTTCTTCCTCTTGCCAGACACGGAGGAGCCAGAAGCCCACCATGGATAATGACAAAGCAAGGTTTACAGGCCAGAAAGAGAGGGCTGGGCGCATAGCCTCTGCTTCCCTGCTCCCCCGAGAGCCCTCAATTAGCATGGCTGTGGAAAAAGTGACACCACAATGGAAAAAGCAGGGACTCAAGCCACCAGACAATGTTCAGCCTAGTCATCTCCAAGGCCGCGTGATGGGCATAAATCCCGACAGAAGATAAACTCCTTCCACCCTGATGTGGGCGGGGAACAGAGCAGGGGGACTGGATGCCCGGCTCCGGGATGAACAGGCCAGCAAGCTCTTAACTCTGCACTCTAGGAGCTTCCGGGTGCTGTATGGTTTTCCATGCCTTCAACATGTCAACTTCAGCAGCGCCTGAGAGGGTATACAGGTAGACGCGTGGTCAGGCACTGTGATGTGACCGGAGCCAATTTCCTTGCCAGCGGGATGCTTTGAATATCTTTGATTTGAGATAGGGAGCTCTCCCAGAAACCACCTGTCGGGCTCCCTGTGGGATGGGGGCTTTACAGTGCATTTCAGAATGACCTGAACACTTATAGTCAGGGGAAAGTTGAGAGCTTCTGGACACCTCCCTCCCCGGGGAAACTATGGACACTCTAACGGCTGTTGACATGGTGTTTTGATTTGGCCCATCATTTGCATTATTTTAAACATGTAAGTAAACAATATGTCCTCATCCTTGGCTGCTCACCCATTCCTGGTCCTCACACAGTCTGCATTCTCATTACAGTGTAATAACAGTAGGTGGCCTGGGATGTGAAGATCAATCAGTAAGACCAGTGGGAAGTAGGGAAGGCACAAGGCAGAACAGGTCAGGAGTGGATGGAGTCTGGACAGTCTTTGAAAACACAAAGTGCTTGGACGAGGGACGTCAAGGTAAAATGCCCACTCCGAAATCACTTCTCTACTTAAGAATAGTGTGGCAATGGAAGAGGAAAGGGATGAAGAACCCCAGAGGGTGGCCATGGGAGGGATCAAGGGTGACTAATAGCCAGTGTGATAAAAAAGCACAGAGGGGAACTAGACTCAACCCTCCAGCCCATGCCTGGCTGTCACAGCCAACACACTGGCAGTGCTCAGGGGAACAGCGGTATTTTAAAATGCTGCTTCCTCTCTCGATGCAGACTGAGCCTGTCTGTATGCTGAAAAGGACAAGGCTTTATCTCTAATGAACTGCAAATGTCACCAGGAGAAAAGCTCCATGTACATCTGGGCCTTTCCTGGTTCCAGCCAATCACAACACAGAGGTTCGAGGTGGGCATCGCCAGTTCTGTGGCACAAGTGTCAAGTCGGGAAGGCTCAGAGATGACAACAAAGCTGTGCCCAGCAGAAACCCAGGCCAGGGCACATCCTAGTTCTAACTGGACTCTTGGGAAATGGCCACGGTAGTCTTGTTTTAAAGCAAGTTAATTGCATAGCTTTTTCAAAAAACTTTATTGATTATTGCATGTGTACACAAACACACACACACACACACACACACACACACACACACACACACACACACGAAAAAGTCAGAGGACAATTTATGGGAGTTAGGTGCCTCCTTCTACCATGTGGGTTCTGGGGATTGAACTCATGTTGCCAGGCTTGGTGGCAGCCCCCTTTATCCACTGAGCTACCTGGCTAGCTCATTATGCAGCTGGCTCATTACTTGACCTTTTTTCTTTTTTTTCCGAGACAGGGTTTCTCTGTGTAGTTTTAGTGCCTGTCCTGGATCTCGCTCTGTAGACCAGGCTGGCCTTGAACTCACAGAGATCCACCTGCCTCTGCCCCCGAGTACTGGGATTAAAGGCATGCACCACCACCGCCCAGTATTACTTGACCTTTTTAGGTGTCAGGAACCCATAGTAAAATAGACTTTACTGCTGTTTTAAAAAGTATCATACATCTAGTCACAAAAAAAATCTGAGCAATGTGTCTGTGCCTAGCCCTGTGCTGAGAAAACCACACTAAACCCATATACAACACCACAATTTCACTGTTGAAAGGAAAAGAAGTCCCCATTTTACAGGTGAAACATACTCTCAAGAACGGATTGAATAACACAGCCAAGACTACACAGTTAATTAGGACAGAATCCAGATTCCCCCTCTGTCTCAGGCCAGAGCCCTGGCTCCTAGTCTTTACTATGAATTCCCAGAGAAAATCTTGGTATTTTTATGCCATAATCTCAACTAGATAAAGACTCTATTGGTACCTAAACAAAAATTAAGAAGATTATATATAGATGGCAAAACCCCTGTTTCATTAGGAAGATTATATTTTAGATTTTTTCTCATCTCACCTTTTTCTTGATATTAGTCATACTATTTTATTCCTACTTCAAAAATAGAAAGAATCTGACTCAATAGTGATTGAATTTTGTCTGACATCTACCTGTCCATGTGTTTATATCTTACTTAGATCACATTAAAAATGATTATAAAATGTACTTTATTGCATGTGTCTATGGTGTTCATATGCATGTTCACATATGTGTGGATGCACATGTATGCTTATAAGTGTGGAGGCCCAAGGTTGACTTTAGGTACCTTCTTCAGTCACTCTCCATTTTGTTTAGTGAGGCAAGATCTCTGGCTGAACCCAGAGCTTGCCAATTTGGGCTAGTCTTCTGAAGGGTAGAAATACGGGTAGCCGTCAATGCCTGCCAAGCTGTCACGTGGATTCTGGGAATCTGAACACCACACTTATGCAGCAAGTATTTTTATCCACTGGGCCATCTCAGAAATGTACTTGTCCATGGCCTGTCTTCCACAGCACTGCATTCCATCTTGGGGACAGTTGCTTTCTGGGACAGTAAGTCAGCCAAACTTTGTCAGTGGCTATAGAATAAAAGGTTTCTTTCTGACATGTACATAGTGTATTTCGATCATGTTCAGCCAACCAGCCAATTTTTATTGGAATATGTTCATTACACAAAGTAATGATTTCATAAGAACATTTTCTTTTTTAAAAGCGTATTGGTGTGTCTTTGTATATCTAACGTGTGGGTAGGTAGAGGTGTGACTATCACAGTGCATGTGTGCAGTCAGAGGAAAGCTTTGTGAAGTCAGTTCTCTCTTTCCACCTTTGCATGGGTTCTGGGGATTGAACTTGGGTCTCCAAGCTTGTGCTGCAATTGCCCTTTCCAGCTGAACCATCTCATAGCCCTGCAAGAACATTTTCACAGAGAATACGCTGTAATTAGACCATGTTCCTCCCCTACTTCTACATACCCTTCCACTCATCTTTTCTCTCCCTTGTCTCTTCCTATGGTCCGTTCTGTCTTCCTAGAAGGTTTCTTTTCTACTTTCACACCGTGTGTGTGTGTGTGTGTGTGTGTGTGTGTGTGTGTGTGTGTGTGTGTGTGTGATTTGATCTTATGTACCTATATGTAATATTTATATGCTCCCCAATGAGAAAAAACATCTAGTATTTGCCTTTCTGATTAAGTTGATGAGATTGTCTTCATCGGATTAAAGTCTCAAGCAACCCAGTACAGTGCTTAAGCCCCGACTTTATATCTCAGCCCAGCACTCGATAGGCCTGTGATATCAGATGATCGTCCATGCCTCACCTACCTGACAAAATGTGCTAAATCATCTGGTGCCTGGCCTATGAGTGCTTGTTAGTAAAGGCTAACATATTGTTCCTACAAGTAAAATTATTTGATTGTTTAGTTGTACTTTTCTAATCATTAAAAGAAAATCAAGGGCTGTTGAGATGGTTCTGTGGATAAAGACATCTGTGAGTGCCTGACACCTGAGTGCCATCCCTAGAATCCACTTGGTAGGAGGGAATTGACTGACCTCCACACATGTGTGCTGTGGCATGTACACCCACACATGTAAGCACAGAAAGTAAGAAAGTAAATAAATAAATAAATAAATAAATAAATAAATAAATAAATAAATAAATGTAATTTTTAAAAAAGGCAAAGCATGGTAGTAAATGCCTTAGGATGCTGAGGCAGGGGGGTTTCAAAATCAAGGCCAACCTAGACTACATACGGGGCTGTATCTTTAAAAACAAAAATCTGATCTCCAAATACTGCCATCACATAGTAAAGTTTAACAACAACAACCAAAAAAAAAAAAAAAAAAAAAAAGATGAAACAGCACATACATTCCAGAAGAGTTATCAAAGGTCTCTACCCTTGGATGTGGGAAAGGCCTAGGAGAATTTATCTTCACTGTATGCTTGACAGGATTTATAATCACCATAAAAATTCACCTCTGAGTTTATTGATGAGGATGTTTTCCGAAAAGTTAAATTGAGGAGTAAAGACCCACCTTGAATGCAGGGACCAGACCATGGGCTTGGGTCCTGGACTGGATTAAAAGGAGAAAGTAAACCCATCTCTCTTTGCTTCTTGACTGAGGACGATGGGAGAGCAGTCTTCTCTGACTCCTGCTGCATGTCTGCCTTCCCCGCATGCTGCAAGGTGTCCCCACAGACTAGGAGCCACACTAAAGGCAGCTTTCGGTCACATTTTGTCAGTACATTTGCCACGGAAGCTATAGAGTAACTAACTCGGAAGTCTGGTACAATATTCTTTGTCTCCTGGGCTGGAAGAAGATGCCCAGTTATTAGGATGTCAACAGACAAGGGATAATAATAAAGTCACAGGCAACAGCCAGACAGAACTCGAGAAACTCTCAAGAGCTCTGACGTAAATTTTTTTTAGAACATGAAAATAAGGGCTACTCAGCTCTTGAGGTGACTGGGCTATAAGCCGAACAAACTGAGATGCCAAGAAGAACTTAATGAAGTATATATGGCTGATCCAACTGTTCCCTGTATGTACTGAGTCTTCAGTTCATTCACATTTATCAGGAAGCTCTGAGGTGAGAGAGGCCACCTAGACCACCGACTGGCAGGGCAAGTGATAACATGATGGAATCTCCCTGGAATCTCCATGCAAGGGGGAGAATGTTAAAAACCAACCATGGAGGAAAGAACTTGATACTAAATTTGGACTTCTAGTATAATTTATTGGGGCTCAGAAAATACCCTAAAACATAGCACCCTGGAATGATATTTTTAATTAAAGGCACTTACACATTTTAACATTCCTTCCAAGAGATATGAATTTAGTTCGTGAAAACTCAGACAAGGAACCAAGGCTAACTATTTCTTAGGTGGGTCTTTAAACAAACATGGGAATATCAGACGCTTTTTCCAGCACCTGAAGCACTGCAAGTGCTTTCTCTGGGTAAGTCACTTTATCTGGGCAAATTAGTCACAAGCTGTTGTCCCTCTGCTAAACGTCACTCAAGTCCCAAAAATAATCATTGATCACTGTTAAAGCATTAGGCCCATTCATTCACCTAAGGTCACTTGTTACCCCTCAAAATTCCAGAGCCCCCATGTACCTCTCTCCTATGAAAAGGCTATAAAAGTATCTAGTCTTCCTTGGGCTACTGGGTAATCACATTTCTCTAACTGTTTCTACCCATGTTAAATAAAAATGTTTATCTTCTTCTATTGATCTGCTTATTGTTGATCAAGGCCACACCTCCTAATCCTTCTAATTCTTTCACACAGTAGCACTCTCTGGTGACTAAGCATTCAAATATATGAGCCTATTGGGGGCCATTCTTATTCAAACCACCTCACTTGGCCACATTTTTTCTTTACTGAAAAGAAAAACCCCAGGCCTTCACCACGTATACACATGCCAGCAGCAGGCTTCCTTCAATCTGGGAACTCACATTGTAGCAAGATGCTTAGATTGATATAGCCAGGGCAGAGCTGTAGGCAGACAGAGGCACAGGCATCAGGAATCTGGACACTAATCTTAACTCAGACTTACTGCTGTGTAATCTTAGCTAGTTCCCACCTAAACTTCTTCATTTATAAAATGGAATCACAGTAGTACCATCTCAGTGGTTTGTTGTGGAATTCAAGCAAAATTGTAATTGTTCAAATAATAGGAAAACTAGCCATAAAACTAACTCATTGTAATTTTTTTAAATAATTAAACTAAAATTAGGAACTTGTTAGAAATGTTCTTTCCTTTAGTTTCTTCTGCCTAGGTTCAGGTTGTGGAGAGTGGAGCTGATGTCTAAGAAGAGCTCTTTTCATCAGAGCACACATTGGTTTTCTGGAATATGTGTTCATTAGTTTCAGTTCCCCCAACTTTGATCCAATGTCCATTTTCCTGGCTCCCACCATTCCATGAAAATCAAGTTGCTGTTTGATGTGTGCATCCTGCTTCAAAGCCCTTCAACATACCTAATCGACTCACTTGATCCAGTTGTGACTCATTCTGTCCATGACAAATCACTTATACTTTCAAAGGATGCTGTGAACACCCCAGGAGAAGCCATTTTCAAAGACAGAGTGAATAAGAGTCACCTCACTTTGTGCTTTTAAAATGTAGATTTCTGGTATTCACTGCTAGAGAGTCTGATTCATTTCATGTGAGCAGTCCTAAAAGGATGCATTTTAACAAGAACCCAAGGAATTCTGAGGCAGAGGTTTTCCAGCATCCTTTGAAAGATAGTGCATATAGTTTACTAAACTGGGATTCACCCTGCACTATTCATCTTTATTTAATTTGGATTTATTATCTCTTTACCAGCCTGAATTACTAGCTATTTACTGGCTCTGTAGTACCACTGTCAGAGTGCCAGCCTCTAGTCAGCACCAGGGTATGCAAAAAAATCCACAAAGGTGGTGAGGGCTGGACTTTTTCTATCTGAGGGGTAATAAAGAACACACACTTTCTGATGGTAACTTTCTCTTTTACTTCATCTTAAAAAATCTTCTCTCTGCACACATAGCTACATCTCTCTCTACACAGCCACACATCTCCCTTTACAGCTACATCTCCTTACACTGCTCCACATCTCTCTACATACACATCTCTCTTCTACACATCTCTTCCTACACACAGCTACTGCTCCATCTCTCTACACAGCTCTCTTCTGCATAGCTACTCATCTCTCTCTACAGCTCTCTCTGCACACATCTCCCCTCAACAGCCATATCTCTTCTCTCCACACATCTCTCTTGACCCACATCTCTCTCCTACATGCACATCTCTCCCCTATATACACATCTCTCACCTACACACACATCTCTTTTCATAGCAAAAACTTGGAACAAATATGAGTTACATTTTCAGGGTCACAAAGCATTTCTTGAGTAAACAAGACAGCACCATTCTGATACACATAAGGAATCACACAGCGTCTCTCAGGCTTTGTCACACTAACCAGGCATAGTGAGTAAAGTAAGCATGTAGCTCTAAGTGATCAGGGTTCCCAGATAGTGACATTGAAATTCAGGACTTAAACAATAAACAGTTAGTTGGCTGAACCTTAAGGTTCAGAGTATGTGCAGAAAGTCAATTGCTGCAGAGAGTTATGTCTTAATGTTATCAGCCTCATTTGGGTACAGCAATAAACACCTAGGAACTTGCCTTTGTGCATATTTTGCAGGGACAACTAGTCTATTTTGAATTTGCACTAAAGTCTAAAATTAGCTAAATATGTAAAAAGCTATCTTTGTAACTGAGAATGCCATTACTTTCCTATATCAGTCTAAGCTATGAAAAATCCTAGTATTATTTCTATTCATCAAAATTATACAGCTTAATCAGAAATCACCTTCCCGACTATCCACAGCTATATGTGTGCCCAGTAGATGAAATATATTCATGAGATAAACACACAAGCAGTGGGGAAAATACCCATAGCTGTTTTTAGGGAAGAAATGTAGTGACACATGAGAAAAACTACAATCAGTGACCCCACAATCTTCATCAAGTGGGGATCCCCATCAGAGAGTTATTCATCTGGTGGGTCGATCTGTTGAATACTGGTTGTCATCTGCTGTGTACTACCACAGCCTCCACCACTGTGGTTTCAAGCAAGTCATTTGACCTTTATGAGCCTGTTTCCTAGTTTGAAATATAGAAAACAGGTTCTAAAATGTGCTAACAGTCAGTGTGCAGAATATTTATGGTTCTGTCTCTCTTTCTGAATACACAAAGTATGACATTCTAAGCTCCTTGTGCCTAGTGAGACTATCTGTCATAACCCAAGCCCGCTGTGTGACAAGAGCAAGTCTCAAAGTCCTCTGCCAGCAGCAGCCTATCAGGTATTGTAGAGTAGGGACCACTGGGGCAGGGGGCACACATGGAACAAGAACAGCTGCACAGGCATGGCTGGAACAGGGACCCCTGGACATTGATAGAACTGGAACCACAGGGGCCAGCATAGGTGGCTTGACTCATCAGTTTCTTACATTCCCAGTCGTGTAAGGTCAGAAGGACCTGACAAGATATTTGAAGAACTGACATATCTTAAACATCACTCACTTCACCCCTGAAAGTTATTTCTGATTATTCATTTATTGATTTTAAAGACCTTTAATACAACTGAATATAGTTGGGGAAACAGTTAGGAATATAGAAATTCACTACATATTGGGTATTTCTGTTTGGATATTACCATTCATTAACCTCTCCCCACTAGAAGGCAGATTAAAATGAACACACACTGCAATGGAAGTTGACTGATTTGGATTTACAACAGATGAAAATAATTACAAGGATGGCATGCATATGTGGGACTGTAGGTCTTCACCACAGAAGTAAGTGATCTAGACCACACCCCCTAAGCATCTATATTGCTTCTTGCTTGTTCCTTTCCCGCTCTGACTTCAATTTGTCTGTGACAGTAGTTCTCAACCTTCCTAATGCTGCAACCCTTTAGTACAGTTCCTCATGTTGTGGTGACCCCCAGCCAGAAAATTATTTTTATTGCTACTTCATAATTGTAATTTTGCTACTGTTATGAATCATAATATAAATATATAGTATGCAGGATATCTGATATGTGACCCCCTATGGGGGTCATGACCCATAGGTTGAGAACCAATGCTCTATGGCCCCTCCTGGCTTCCTTGCTCCGCTTACTGCTTGATTCCACTGAAGAGTCTTCATATCATAATTATACGAAGTGACAGCCATGCTGCTGGCATGTGCCAAGCACTGATATGTAACTTATTTTGGTGAGGTCCAAACAATTTCCATTTCCCAGATAAAGACTCAGAGCAGTTGGTCCATAGAACCAGGTAGTATCAAAGCTTCCATGATTCCAGACAAGCCCCCAGAGCTTCCTTCCCTGGAACCACACTGTAAGGTAGAATCAGTAACGAGACTCCTGAAAGTCTAACTAGCTGCAAGTGGTCTAGGAAAGTATGTACTGAATAATGAACAAAAGGGTTACTTAAATCCCCTGTACTAAAAAAGAAAATACAACTGTCTTAGCTTATTTACTTTCTGTTGCTGTGATAAACACTGGTCAAAAGCAACTTGGAGAGGAACAGGTTTATTTCATCTTCCAGTTTATGGTCCATCATAAAGGGAAGTCAGAGCAGGAACTCAAGGCAAGAATCTGGTGGCAGGAACTGAATCAGGGGCCATGGAGGAGTGCAGCACTGGAACACCTTATGGCTTGCTCAGCCTGCTTTCTTATACAACCCAAGATCACCTGTGCAGGGGTGATACCACCCACAGTAAGCTGGGCCCTCCTACATCAATCATTAATCAAAAAAATAACCCCACAGGAGAAATGCCCTTCCCTAGTCAACACCTTAGTCAGGTGGGAGAGCTGGCTGTAAGAACAGAAGGCAGGAGAGCTGGCCCTGACTGTCATCTACTGCAGCACTTGGAAGAGTGGCCCCTATGCCAAACCTGGGCAACACAGTAGATCTGGCCCTGAAGGTGTAGGAGATCCAGCCCTAAGCACATGAAAGCAGAAAAACTGGCCCCGCCCCCTGCTCATCTCTACAAAGAGTGAATTTGTCAAAGCAATAGAGGAGAGCTCACCCTGGTGGTAAGGAAAAGGGGGAGCTGGTGGACTGACCAACCCTGCAACTACCCAGGCCTACAACCAGGGTTATGGATTGGCCCACTCAAATATCCACCCTATCTGTGACCTGCTGGAGCACATGAAGAGACCGGTCCTGCAGACTTAAAGCTGCAGGATTTCCACAACACAGGGCAACAGCAGGACACCCAAGAGGAGTTACAGTGAGGGCCGAGCATCGAGCATCGACAGTGCAGCAGAAACCAGAGGCCTCGAACCAGACCAATGACTCTGCAGTGAACACTTGCAGGTACAGATATATGGACAAAAGGGTTTACTTCGTGACTTACTGTGTCACACTACAACTTCCCTGATGAGGTCCCCCCGCTTTTCTTTTTTTTTTTCTCTCTTAAATTTTATCTGGTGGGGGTGTGCTTCAAGGACAGAGGGCAGATATAGAGGGATGGGAAATGAATGGGATCAAGGTGTATGTTGTGAAAGACACAAAGAATAAATAAAAAGAAAGCTAAAAAAAGAAAGAAAAAGAAAAAAGAACAGAAATACCCCTACAGATTTGCCTACAGGCCCTCCGATGGAGGCATTTTCTCAACCAAAGTTTTTCTTCCATGATAACTCTAGTTTGTGTCAAACTGACAAAAATAACCAGGACAACTGCCATCTGTTCCATCTATTCAGAAAATTATGAAGATGAGATGATAGAGACAGCTCAGCGTCTCTTACACTATTAGTACAGTGCAGATCACAAGCATTCCTTCCTCCAAGTTGTTCACCCAACAAGATCAAATGCATCTCTTGTGGCCAGGACTAAGTACCCTCTGTTCTAAGTTGAGTCTGACTCCAGAAAAAATGACTAGTAACAACCAGTGGGGAGAATCAAAGAGAAATGGAGCTGAGATTTCTCAGCTGTGATAGGACTCTGATTCAGGGACTGGGCCCCCAGGGGGGAGGAAGAAATTTGGAAGGCAGCCCCTGGAGGTGACTGCTGGTCCAGGAGCCTAGCACTTGCTCATCACATGTCCTTGTCCTTACCAGGCCTCATCAGTGTCGCCTGCCACCGGCCTAAGCCTTAGAAGTTTGCTCTTGTCTGTTTAAATTAATTCAGAATAGGGACACACATCAAGAGATGCCCTGAGTGTTGAAGATTGAAAGAACTTGGATGTAGCCACCTACCCAGCCACCCACAATCTTAAAATGACGAGCGTCCTGTTCTATTTTCACATTAGTCAGTCTTTTTAATTCAGCTGAAAATTACCAAAAAATTTAATCCCAAATTAAAAGCCTGACTGGTAAGGGTTCATAATTATTCTGACATATTAGAAAATGGCATGAGAGTGGTTGCTAAGGGGCTGGGGAGGAAAAGGAATGAGAGTTGCTTCCCTGACTCCAGAGCATCTACACAGATCTCAGAGCGAGCACATGCTGCTGATACCACATCCCCGACTAACGCTTCTCTTCAGGTCATCTCCACTACTGTTCTTCAAAGTGTGACCATTTAACAGTAAAACATCTGGGAACTTGTCAGACATGCAGATTCTTGGGTTGCTCATCTGACTTACAAATAAAACAAGAAATCTGAGAGTGGCCCAGAAATGCTATCAAACGACTGTAATACACACTTAGGGAACAGGATAACATGACAGTTGGTTCACATACTCGGTACCCCAGTACTGCCCCATAACCACCAGCCTGAGATTCTGGAATTGTCTTTCCAGGTGAGAGTCACTGGTCCCAGTGCCTGAGAGAACCTAGACAGAGGCACATCATAGTAATTTCCTCAGGTGTCACGAAAGATGTAGATGGAAGCCAGGGAGCAATCAAAATCTCTACCACACAATGCTTCAAGACTGTAACCTGAAAAATATTGGTTGTTCTCTCTCTCTCTCTCTCTCTCTCTCTCTCTCTCTCTCTCTCTCTCTCTCCCCCCCCCGTGTGTGTGTGTGTGTGTGTGTGTGTGTGTGTGTGTGTGTGTGTGTGTGTATGTATGGTTTGTACATGTGTTTATGTGTCTGTATGTATGGTCTGTGTGCCTATGTCTGTCTGTATGTGTGGTGTGTATGGTCTCCTCTCTCTCTCTCTCTCTCTCTCTCTCTCTCTCTCTCTCTCTCTCTCTCCTCCCTCTTTGTGTGTGTGTGTGTGTGTGTGTGTGTGTGTGTGTGTGTGTGTGTGTGACCAGTGAATGTACACACATGCATGCACAATCAGAGCATGACTTTGGGTGCTTTCCTAGACTAGCCTCTACCACTGGTCTTTTGGGGTCTTTTATCAAACAGAAAGTTCAACTTTTCAGCTAGGCTAGTTGGCCAAAGAACTCTTCATTCCCACCTGTCTCTACCCAAATACTGAGGTTACAGGTATATGCAGCCATGCCCAACTTATGGCTGCTGAGGTTTCAAACTCAGGTCCTAATGCTTGCAGATAAAGGTGCTCCTATCCATTGAGTCATCACCCCAGCCCTTTGGCTGTACTTTAAAATCAATGCTTAGAGACTGAGGATGTAACTTAGTGGTAGAGCACTTGTCAGACATGTGCAAAGCCCTTTGTTCCAACCCAGGAAGGAACCAAGGGAAGTATGGGCATAGACATGGGAGAAAGAGAGATTCAGCACTTTTAATACATTCAAATGTTTAAACAACAAGACCAAAATTGGTGAGTGGAAATAACAAAAATTTTAAAGGCCTCCAAAGGGAATATACAGATTATTAATCTTAATAAAATGACTTTCACCAACAGTATCAAAGTGCCTACTCATCTAGAGAGGTTTCTAATAAAAGCTAGGAGCTGCTGTTAATCAGCCATAAATACTTGAGCAATGCAGACAGCTGTGGGAAGCTTTATATTTTCTTTTGTTAGTTGTTTATTCTGAGACAGATTTTCATTGAAAATGAATTGAGCTTTGAGCCCAAAACTCTGAAAACAAACAAATATATAAAACACCTGCATTTGGGACTCAGCAGGTAAAATCAATGCTCTACAAGCATGAGGCACTGAGTTCAAATCCCCAGAACCCATGTACAAAGTAAGACATAGTTACACCTTCCTGTAACCCCAACAATGAAGGAGGCCAAGGCAGTTGTATACCAAGTGCTCACTGGCAGCCAGCCTAAACTGTGAGCTTCTGGTTTAGCCAGAGACCCCTTCTCAAGGTAATGTCAGTAGCAATGGAAGAAGACACTAGACATCCTGCTTTGCCCTCTTCATGAACACACATAAGCACATACACCATCTACAATATAAATAAATAAATACTGTAAACATCTGTTTTTACTGTATGCCATTCAGGTCCCCATTTGAGCTTTGACATCTTATCTTGTTGAATCTTTACCATAAAATGAGAGAGGAGTAGGAGACCATCACTATCCTTAATGGAACAAGTCTCAGAGGCTCAAAGAACTTAAATTTCCATGAGGAGATACAGCTGACTCTGTGCCCCAAGTATGGCTCTCCCCTAAGGTCCCTGGCTTTAATTATCATTTCAGTAATACCCAAGGTGATCCTTTCTCCCCTAATGCTCTGACATTCTCCTTCCAGCACTTTCCACTTGCTCCAAAGCACTTTCCATTGCTTCCCTTCCCCACAACTAAGACAAAACTTTCAAAACATGCCACTAAGCAAGAAACTACGGGAGTTATAAATGGGAACTAAACACACAGAATCCAAGACATCAGCATGGAGAAATGAATAAGAATATGCATCTCTAGGGACTTCCTGAGACTAGGTTCTTGCTCTGAGTTTGCTAGCTACATGTCTAGTTAGCCAGCTCCCTGTGCCTTACCATCTTCCTCTGTAAATGGTGATGCAAATTGTCATGTGGCAATCTCAATCATCAGCACTTATCAGTGTGTCTCATACACATAAGCACTTGGGATTCAGCACACCAAGCTAATGTGCTCCTGGAATTCACAAATTCTGTACTATTTTTAGTACTGTATTATTCTGTCCACTGTCATAAATTTCTAATGAAATCCAATGCAGTTTAGACAAAGGCAACCTAACATCATGGGGGCAATGCACCCCATTCTTAAAGAGGTTAAAAATGAGCCTGGTCCACAACCTAGTTATCTAAACCAACTGCACCTCAAACATGTGTCCTCCTCTTGCTGCTCCTCCTCCTTCTCCTGTTCCTTATCTTCCTCTTCATTTATTATTATTTTTTAGGCAGGGTCTCACTACTTTCAGGCCTGGTACTTGCTTCATTGCTATATAGACCAGGCTGGCTTCAAATTCACAGAGGTCTGCCTGTGTCTGCCTCCTATGAACTAGAATTAAAGACATTTGCTGCTGAGCTTGGTGGCACGTGCCTATGACCCCAACAATCAGGAGGTAGAGTCAGACTGATCTCTGTGAGTTCCAGGACAGCTTGGGCCACATAGTGAGACCCTGGCTTGAAAGAAAGAAGGAAAGAAAGGGAGGGGGAAGGAGGGAGGGAGGGAGGGAGGACAAGACATCCCTGGCCCATACCTTTCTTTGAGAAGAGCAAAATATAGAAATCTAATAACTTTGCTTTTTCTTAAGACTCTTAAATGATCTAAAACTCAAAATATAATTTCAAATGGACATGTTTTTCATGAAATAAAAATGGAAGAATTGGCAAAGTTATTCTCAAGCAGCAAAAAGTTGAAGTGAAAAAAAATTCCAAGGTGTACTCATGGACTCTAGAACAGAAATTAATTCATTGCAAATTCCTATAAATTTGCTCTATGGTATTAAAAATATGCAAATTAATTACAACATCCAAACAATTCATCAAAAGTGTAAGAAAAAAATACAGTAATTTCTATTCATGGATACATGTTTGTGATTCAAGTGATACCACCAAAGCTGGTATTGAAGAGTTCCCCAAAGGAAGCCCAAACTTCATCTTGCGTAACTAAGGCACAAACCAGGGCACATTGGACAAAAGCTAAACATATGTTCACATGTTAGAAAATAGCTCCAAATACTTTTATAATGCCTCACTTTTGCATAATACTTATAATTTGCAGGCCATTTTTTACCTCCAATACTTCCTTTAAGTTTCACGGCATAGGAGTCAGTGCAAACAGATCTATACTCATATTAAAACATCCTATAACCTTGTTGAATAAGTACCTGTCCTAGGATGCTGATCTTGGCAGAATCCAAGTGTCCTGACTTCTAGTCTACTTTTCATTCTATGAGTACACCAACACATATCCTGTAGGTGGAGAAAACACCCACAAAGACACATTTACAGTGATAAATCCTCCCTTCAGGACAATGTATATGCATCCTCTTTCAGTGAAACGATTATTTGAAAAAGATTAAAGCTAATAAGGCCATTGATGATATTTTATAAGAAAAATGCTTAAGAGCATAAGCATGGATGTACCCTTAGTTCTCAGTGAGTTGTAGTGTAAGCCAGGCTCCTCTCCATTAGCCTCATCTCATTTGTTAACAGAACCCAATACTGCACAATTAATCTACGAAATCCTTGAAAACATGACAAGCAACGCCAGTGAGTATTCAAAACCAAAGGGCCAGCGGATGAATTTAGCAACATGTCGGGAGTTACTGTTTTTACTGATCAACTAAGGAATTTTACTTCCAGTTACACAAAAGAAGACCCGATCTGAGTCAATAGATCCTACAAAGATCTCAAGCTAAAAAGTTCAAAGTAGGTTTCCCTCTTTTTTCAGCTGATAAGGAGGAAAGATTTAGTGCCTTATAATACTGAATATTTGCACAGCATTCTACTGTTTACAAAGTTCTACTTGCATTGTATTCCAGCAAACTAGTAAAATAAGTATGTTGTCACCCCATATCACAGATAAATAAACTGATGCTCGGGAGGAGTGTCTGACTCAAAAATCACAAGAAAAGTCACGGGCAGAAGCTTAGATTCACATCTGAGTCCAAATTTTGTGTGAGCTTCTCACTTCTAGCTCACTGCCTATGCAAGAAAAGTCTTCCCCACTCACACAATGGTATCCTACATGCCTGGAACTCTGTCTTAGACACGCAGGAATTTCCTGGTCACTTCCTGATTCCCCTGGAAGGAGACAGGAAGAAATGCTTAATTCTTCTTTTGTCCTGTAACAAGAAAGATTTCTCCCCATGGTGCGGATACAGGCGTAAAGCTGAGAAAAGGGGGTCCTTGGGGTGTAGCTGTCTCCCCCTCTGCATTTAACCCCCCATGGGAAAAAAATGACAGTCCTGAAATAACCCTTACTGAACCAGAAATGAATCTTGACTAGGAAAAGAAATCATGGGCAAGAAGACAAGAAAAGTGAAACAATGTTGGAAGATAGAGCCTGCCATTGTCCCCGAAGGCAAGAACCCGCACACACTCCAGGAAGGAGCTACCCATGACACTCACCGGCTGAGCTGCCGCTGGCAGGGGACTGAGACATCGTCGGCCAACACTTCAGCACCGGGGACAGCTCTGCGCCCTCCAACTTCTGGAGAGCTTCCGGACTAGGACTGGCTGCCCGCTGCTCCCAAGCTGCGGGAGGTCTGGACGAGCCTTGGCACCCAAGTCCCAGCCTCTGGGTTCTGGAGTCTTTGCGAGACTCGGGAGCAGCGAGCGGCACTTCGGGCTGCGGCGGCGGCGACGATCCCGGCTGCACGACGGTCGCGTTGCGGGACCGCGCCAGAGCAGAGGAGACAGAGCCCATCCCAGCGGACCAAGCAGAGATCCTCGGGGATCCGCACCCCTTGGCTGCCAAAGGCTGGCTCCCTTCCCACCCCGGGGCGCCCCTGGCGGACTGCGCCTCCTCTGACAGCCACACGTAGGCAGCTGCGCAGGGTGCAGGGAGGGCTACGCGCTCCCACCCCAGGTGGACTGGGAGGAATCTGTTCCGTGTCTGTGCCTGTCTGACAGTCCAGAGCGGATGGGAACACACACATGGGGATGGAAGACCGTGGATACTGAAGATGTCCTGAGGCGTTCCTGGAGGAGAGGGTGTGGCAGTAAGTGAGGGGTACTTTTCCCTCCACTCTACACTTGGTTCACCTGGGGCCAAAGGTATGGCGCATCCTTCCTCTCCAGTGCAATCCCCAGAGAGGATGGAACCTTTAACGAAGGCGGAGGAGAAGCCAGTATTGTTTTTCTGTTACTTCTCCCCTCCCCCTTATTCTTGATAGTTTCATGCACGTACACAATGAAATGTGATCACATCTACCCCACATTTTTCTCCTCCAACTTCTCCCAAATCCCACATACACACTTCATGCTCCCAATGTTGTCTTTCTATTTTTTTTTTTTAATAACCCACTAAGGTCAGTTAGTGCTGGCCACACGTGCATGGGTGTGGGGCTGACCACTGGATCAAGAGAATCTCACCAATGACCTCTTAAAGCTAATGTCACATCTCTAAGCTGTGATTCATTGATGAATCCCTCTTCAGTGCTGCCCCTGAACCTAGCTTGTCAGCCACACTCCCCGCCCCCCTCAGCCTGGACACTGCCCCCCTTGTGGCCTCCAAGACTTCCTACACTTCTTTCCAGAAGTTGAGCCCAGGAAAGAGTGGAAGTGGAGGAAGAGTCATCTTAGTTCTGTTCTTGAGAGCCAGCAGGGAGGCACCAGCCCTGAGAACTCCCAAGGCATTACACCAGAGCAGCCTGGGTACTGTTAATAGCCTGCTTTGCTGGCTGGGGTGAGGCCACTGGCTCCATCCTGCTCTGCCTGCAGTGAGACAGTAGGGATGCCTGATATGGGAAGCAGGAGTAGAAAGGGGAACCTGGGATGATGTTTCAGCTAAAAGATGTTGCCCAAAGGGGTTTGGCATACTACCCAAGGTCACACAAGCAACTGGTGATGGAACTGGACTACATGGGACTCCTCTTTCTAGATCCTATCTATTCTGTGCCTCTTCTAAGGATTTTTAGGCACTGGATGGTGAATTGAGACAACTACTTGTGCAATACATGGTTTATTTGAGGTTACATTGTGGAAAGGGAGACAGACTTCCCCTCTATGGACAGAGTTCAGCACTCTTTATGACACCATGCTATGGCTGGTGGCACTCATCTGTAAATTGCCATGCTCACAAGTAAATGTAAAATATCATCACATAGATGGAGTCCAGAAACAATCAGATCAATAAATGCCAAAATGGGAAGAGAAAGGGGATTTAGAATCTTCAGTTGGTATAAAGGCAAATCAGAGGATAAGCCCGGCTGGGACAGCTATGGAACACTATGGCCTTCTCTGTCTAGCCTTGTTTCCCATGAGTGAGAAAAAGCCAAAATCATAGAACTTGAGCCAACATTACTAAGAAGAGCCACCCGCTAGTTGAGGTTTCAGACCATAGCCACACTCCCCTTACCATGCAAGGGCTAGGCCAGTGTCTTCTTACTCAGCCAATCTCAGGGACCGACCTTCTCAGGGAAAGCCAAAGGGAATGCTAAAGGGTCTGACTACAGGAAAGAGAAATATGTAGATGGAGACAGAAGAACTGGGATGAATGTGGGGGACTAGTTCAGATAAAGGTGATTATGCAGGGTGAAATGTCTCATGGTCTGTAGTTAGCAAATTGAAGATCCAGAATGCTTCGGCACCTCACAAACTCCATTCATATGCCTGTCTAGAGCATTCAGGTCTGCCAAAACCTTATCTACTTCATAAAGATCATGTCCCGTAATGGGATTCAACAGTGCCACTGAAGCTTCATACCAGCCTCGAGATTCTTGCTGAATCAATTTTTTAACTCTCCTGTGTTTCATTGATGAATCCCTCTTCAGTGCTGCTCCTGAACCTAGCTTGTCAGCCACACTCCCCCCCCTCCTAGTTTTATCTAGCTCAGTGAACCGAGAAGCAAACACAGCTTCTCTTACTCCCTGTCCCCTCAGTAACGCCGTTCTTCCTCTCTTGTTTTCCACGCCTGGACATTTATGGTGACCTCAGATAGTGGTGTCCAAGTGGCTCTTTCAAGCCAGCCCATAAGGTGCCGATTTCTCTCCTAGTGTCTTGGGTTGCACAGACTTTGTCTGAAATTTACAGGTAAGTGGGTGGAACTAGAAAAAAAATATCCTGAGTGAGGTAACCCAGACCCAGAAAGACAAATGTAGTATTATCCACTTACATATGGCTATCAACTGTTAAGTAAATGACAAGTAAACCACAATCCATAGAACCACAGAGGTTAGGTATAGATATAGAGTAAGAGATTTGGGAGGAACAGTTAGGTCTCTCTAGGAAAGGGAAATAGAATAGATAGTTATGGAATGGACGGATTAAGCAGATAAGGAAGAGGAGAACAAGGGATGGAATATGGGAGCACAGCTAAAATTAAGAGCCATTGTAGGGCAGTGTGAAAACCTAATAAAGTAGAAGCTTCCTGGAATACATACGTATATGAAGGTGATCTATAGGAAATATCCAAATAATGGAGGAGACAGAGCAGCAATTAGCCATCTCTTGTCATCCAATGATGCTTCCAGGACCAGGAATTGGATGTCATATAATTAAGATGCTAGCCAAAGGGGTTCCATGGGAACTCCCAAACAACCCAGGCTATTGCCAAAACAATAGGTTACTCTCCACAAGCTGGTGGCAAGGCCCCATTGCTAAAGACAACATCTACACAGCTCACTGAACATGGAGAAGTTGAGCTGGTGCCTACATAGAGCTGTCGCGCTTACATGCTGTCTTTGGTACAGGAAGATACTCCGCACATTATCAGGGGAAAAATGGAAACAAACCCTTTGATCTGTAATGATGCCTTGTCTGCAAGATGTGTTAAGGGAATGGTGGCACAAAGTTTGTTGGAATAACCAACCAATATCTGATTTGACTTAAGGCCCACTCCATAAGATGGAACCCATACCCAACACTGTTTGGGTGACCAAGAACCTGAGAGTAGATATCCAAAGAATCTAAAGGAAAATCAAATACTACTGTTCTTAAAAAAAAAATGACTCCTAATGACATTCTGCTAGATTCATAAATCAGCCATTATCAGAGAATCTTCCTCCTGTAGCAAATGGGAACAAATACAGAGACCCACAACCAGATATTGTACAGAAAGTGAGAGACTTTGTAACACTCAGCCCTAAATGGACCATCTCCATCAAATCCCTCCCCTCAGGGCTCAGGGAATCCCATGAAAGAGGAAACAGAAAGGATGTAATAGCCAGAGGGGATGGAGGACACCAAGGAAACAAGGCCCTCTAAATCAACATAACAAACATAAGAACTCACAGAGACTGAGGCAGCGTGCATGGGACTGTGTGGGTCTGCACCAGATGGGGTTCTAAAGCTGAAAGTCGATGTGGACACATACCCATCCCTAACCCAGAAGCAATCTCAAACTGATAACTATGAAAATTAAATTTCTTCTAAGGGAATCTCACTGAGGAAACAAATTACTCTTTCGGGCAGGCTGCATGCTTAGCAGTAGATAACCAATAGAAAATGAACTCAGTGGCATCTTTGGAGGTTCCTTGTCTCATAACGTTATGTCAGGGATTTTCTTTTCTTTAAATGTATCTTATTTATTTTTATTTTTATTTCATTTTACATTTTTTTTTCTTCTCTCCTTTTACCCTTCAGGTCCTTTGAGTATATATTAAGGCTTCCAGTTTAGTGTTTTTCTGGGATTCCTGAGTGTGGGAATAATTGAGTCTCTGCTTCTTGTGCCTTTTCTTGGGCTCTTTTCCTTCTGTTTGTTTGTTTGTTTTGTCCAATTCCAGTGTGTTCATTTTTGTTTTATATTATTATATTTTATTATATTGTTATCCCTTAGATGCCTGTTTGTTTTCTAATAAGGGACAGAAAGGAAGTGGATCTGGATGGGAGGGAGGTAGGGAGGAAGTAGGAGGAATAGAGGGCAGGGAAACTGTAATCAGAATATATTGTGGGAGGGAAAAAATCCATTTTCAATAAAAGGAAGGAATACAAAGTCTTTCCCAATTTGAGCAGTTCAGATTACCAGAGTTTCTTGTTCTGGACCATTGTTAAGGCACCAACCTCACTTAGATTATCAGCTTTCCCTTCTTTTCTACTAAAGGTTAGACTCAAGTGGTATCTTCTATCATCTCTATCATGTTCTCTTCTACCTCATTCTCCTATACTTCCCATCGGTTCCAAGTTCTTGGATCCCAGGAAGGACTCTTCAGCTTTTCGGCACTGTACTCTCTTTTTCCTTTTCTCCTAGCCATAAGAAAGGGAAATCCAACACAGTCATCTCATCCTCTGTTTTATCTAATTGACCTGCTAAAAGAGAGACTAATATGGAGGCTGCTGGCCATATCTACCTTTCTCCTTGTAATTCCTACATTCTACAAACAGTCTGCTGAGCTCCATCCCAGCCTCAGATGCATCTCTTACTACATAAAGCACTGCCCAGGCAATCTCTGCAACTACTTTCAATACTTTTGACTCATATGTGGTATTCTCAAAAAATTAAAGACTTTTAACTGATCTTCAAAGTATTTCCATAGTCACACAGTAGATCCCAAATGTCAAGCAATCATGCCATTCCATGCCATACAGAAGAAGACTGCTGCCCTAGGACTGCCCCTCCATACTCCAAACTCCTGTTGGCTCAGTCTTATTTACACATTTCACTACCCATAGCAAGAACCAGGCAACCATTGCTATAGTAAAAAGGCATGTTGCCATATACCACAGGGAAAGTATAGCTGTATTGGAATCCCCTCTATCTTATTGATGTTTGGCTTCTGTTGAATGTCTTGACACCCATATCCAGGACCATGCAATCACTACTTTCCAATTTTTCTTTAGTCCTGTCAAATTCCTGTACAAGTGCCAAATGTTATTGTGTGACAGATTTTTTTTTCTGGGGAGACACAATAAATGCACATAAAGAGAGAGACAGAGAGGAAGAAAGGCATCCTATGACAGACCAAAATAAATTGGTGAACCAAGGAATTTTTGTTGCGGTACTGACTTAGTTAGGTTTTATTGTTATAAAGAGACACTATGACCACAGCAACTCTTATAAGGAAAACATTTAATTGGGATGTTTTACTTACAGTCTCAGAGGTTCAGTCCATTATCACATGACAGAGAACATGGCAGCATGCAGGCAGATGTGGTGCTAGCAGTAAGAGTGCTACATCTTACAGGCAACAGGAAGTGGACTGACTGTATCACTGAGTGAAGCTTGAGAAAAGGGACCTCAAAGCCCACCCCCACAGTGAAACACTTCCTCCAACATGACCACACCTACTCCAACAAGGCCACACCTACTCCAACAAGGCCAAACCTCCTAATAGTGTCATTCCCTTTGGGGGCCATTTTCTTTCAAACCAACCCAGGTACCAACAGGAATATGGATGAAGAATTAGTTGTAGGAGTGGGGATGACTCAGAAAAGCAGCAGTGTGTCCAGAAATCCCCCCACCCAGGGGGCCTGAGATCTCAGAGCTCTCTGCACAGCTTGAAGGCAGCTCACCAAGTCTGAGAAGTCTGCTCTCAATAGCTCTGCTGCTCAGAGTCTAACCCACTGCAGCAGCTTTGCATTTCTTCTTTAAAGCTGGGAAGGGCTTGGAAGAATCTTCCGTTTTCCACTTTCCAAATCATGTGACCTTTAGTTATCTCCTGAGTGTAGGGAAAGAAAATGTTTTGACTCAGAAGAAACTTCCATAAAATGAAAAGTCCTATGGCCTGGGCATGGTGGCACACACCTTCAATCCCAGCACTTGAGAGGCAGAGGCAGGCGGATCCCTATGAGTTCAGGGCTGGGCTGGTCTATACAGCATGTTCCAGGACAGCTAGGGCTACATAGTAATACCCTATCCCAAAAAACAAACAAACAACAAAAAGAAAATGGAAACCATGACTTTGCAATCTCTGGATTTGGATGGAGATATACTGCATGAGTAGATAATATTGCTAACACAACTAATACATAAGTTATTGTATTAGCTACTTTTATATTTGTATGATCAAATACCATAACCAAGGCAATTTATAGAGGAAGGGTTTTGAGGCAAGCTTATATTTCCAGAAAGTTAAGATCCACAATGATGTGGACAGCATGGCAACAGGTGGCAGACATGATGCTGGAGCAGCAGCTGAGAGCTCAGATCTCAGACCACAAATAGGAAGCAGAAAACAAACTCTAATGACCCAGATCTTTAAGCCCTCAAAACCCGCCCCCAGTGACACACTTCCTCCAGCAAGGCCACACCTTCTGAGCCTCCCCAAACAATGCC
Organism: Peromyscus maniculatus bairdii; assembly: GCF_049852395.1. Lineage (NCBI taxonomy): Eukaryota > Metazoa > Chordata > Mammalia > Rodentia > Cricetidae > Peromyscus > Peromyscus maniculatus. The sequence continues at coordinate 79,639,906 of NC_134854.1, forward strand.
ACCAACTGGAGACCAAGTATTCGGATGCCCAAGAGTATGTGGGACACTTTCATTCCCACCACCACAGTTATTAAATGGAAATCCTAGTGACAAGTTATGGGATACCTCCCTATGAGTTTTCTGTCAAGGAGGCCCTACAGACCCCTAAAATAATACAGACTTTGCCAAAGTCCTCAGCAATGTTACCTAACGGTGGTTATAATACCAATCTGCCAGGCAAGGTTTGCCCACTGATGCAATGGTGGTGTGACTGTTAAGAGAGTAGCCAACTACTTTCTGATTGGCTATGAGGTCTGCTCCACAAGAGGGAATTCATGCCTGGGACTGTAAACCTGGTCCAAAGTCCACGGCTGGGGAGGTCACAGCCTCTAGGGGAGAACCTAGGACTGCTGTTTTGCTAAATGGACACATCGAACTGCCTTATAAATATTTATCTTCATACACATAGATCTGAACTACTCTCTGCCTTGGCCAGAGAAACTTACTGCAGCAGGCAGTGTTGAGTGCAGAGATACAGAGCTGGTGTAAGTGTGAGAACGAGTGACTTCTGAGTGCTCCACTCTGAAGAGGGCATCTGTATCACCTCCTGCCCCAAGGTTTAGGAAACAACGCAGAATAGGAGTCAAGAAGAACATAAGAGCTGTGGGATGGGGGAAGGGCTGTAAAAAGCTATCTTGCAGATATGGCATGGCCATTGTATTCAAAACGGATTCACTGGATTCATAGCAGCTATTGTTACCTGCGTAAAAATGAACAAGGTTGAACCTGTCAACATCCTAGCATGAATGGGGAAGAGGCTCTAACTGAGGACCTAAGGGCAGTTGACTGATGCTTCAGGAAAAGAGAGGTTCTTCATCAGTAGTGTAGTCATTGGTAAGTTGCCAGAGCTCTGGTCAATAACTCCATCAGCATGCTCATGAAGGTAAGCATAAATGAACTGAGCCAATCACACACACACACACACACACACACACACACACACACACACACACACACACACACACACACGAAAATAGGAGGAGGACTTTGTTAGGAAAAGTAGTCCAGATAACCAACAGGGAATCGGAGAAGGAAAATCTCTCTCTCTCTCTCTCTCTCTCTCTCTCTCTCTCTCTCTCTCTCTCTCTCTCTCTCTCTCACACACACACACACACACACACACACACACACACACATACTTCAGGATCAGAGATGCAAAAACTAAGTTTGTTGCTGATACTGATGATAATGATGACAACGACGACAACGACGGCGACGACAACGACGATGAAGATAAAGTTCTCCCAGCTCTGTGCATGGGAAGAATGGACCTGGTGAACTGAAACAATTGTCCCTATCTTTGTTTTCCTCTTGCATTTTAAATATGGGCTGTATACAGGCAGTTGGAGCTTAGTTGGAGAAGTTGTCAGGGAATATATTGGCTGTAGGTGATATCATTCTTCTGGACCTAGAGTCTCTCCTCCCATGCTTGTGACTTCAGCCGCCAAGGGCAGAGAACATTCCACCAGTTCAGCAGAGTTCTGCACTGAGAAATACTGTAAAGATCTGACTCACCTGCCAACCCACCAGGACCCAAAAGTCATCAATACGGAACAATTTTTTTTTTGGGATACTGTCGGTTTTATAAATGACAGTGTTGAACTTTACCTGAGCTCTGTGCTTCTGGAAAATGATGGAGCTTCATACATCCCCCACTATTCTTAGTCAAGGCAGGCTGTTCTGAAACAAGAAACACTATAGACTTGGTGGTTTATATAATGTTTGCTCCTCATGATTCAGAGGCTGGAAGTCTGAAGTAGGAGTTGGGAATAGTTGGGGGTTTGGAAAAGGACCTTCCTCTTTGTATGTCTTCACATAGTCTTTATACAGCGTCACCTTCTCTTTTTGTAAAAGCAGTAATCTCATTGTGGGGCTTCCAGCTTCACAGCCTAATCCAACTCTAGTTAGCTCTCAAAGAACCTGCCTCTAAATATCAATACACTGGAGATGAGTTTCAAATTAATTTGGTAGTAACATAGACAGTTGGTCTATAGCATTTTATCCGGTTGTTTTCTACAAAACCACTTATGGGGGGAATAATACCTTCCCCTTATTGTTTAGAAAAGATTCATCATGAATGTCACTTTATCTTCTTGTTTATCTATGTTAAGGCTAGATATAGACCCTCCCCCATCTTCTTCTTTAATTACAAATGATCTGCTGAATCTTTCGTCAACACTGACCTGTGAAGAGTTCAAGTGTTGCAAATACAGAGACAAATTATCTTGGGCTTTCTTTGGCCCCCTGTGATGACAGCCATCCATTGCCCACCTCTGTGTCTGACATAATACCTTTGTGACTATCTGGTAATTCTACCTGAAATATACCAACAGGGTACAATCTTCCAACAGCTCAAAAGCTTAAAATGTCATAAGATAATATCTGAGACCCACAGCAGAGATGTCCCTGCTTTGATATAACCTGATGTTCCCACCAATGGATTTGAAAACTGCCTTGATTTATGACTTTCTGTAATTCTATAACTGAAACTATTATTGAATTGGAACACGGAATTTAACGTGACATGAATCCATGTTCCTGAACCAGGGCCACTCATATTTAGCATCAAAATAAACTCTCTTATTCCTTTTGAGGTGACAGTTATGTTTTTACATCAACAGGTTCAATACAAACTATAGCTTCCAAAGGAAACTGGAGGAACTGGGGCTGGCCAGCATGCTAGTGACAGCAGAGTTCAAAATAGAGCCCAGATCTCACTCCAGGATTCACCTACATGATCACAGCTAGCCCTCCCCCTCCCCCACAGCTCCTCATCTCTGTCTTGTCGGGCTGTCTTCTGTTGAAGTGGTATAGATAATTCCAAGGGCAGTTCTGGGGACTCCAGAAAAGATCCAACCCAGGTAATGAATTCTTTTGAGTCATGTCAAATGTTAAGATCAGGTTGTGCCCTGTGCCAAGTTACTCCATATTATATAAAACAGTGTTTTTTCTAATTGCCTTGCCCATTTTAAGGATGGAGGGTGGCACTGCACCTGGGTTATCACACAGTCAATATCTATCATCTGTCTGGAACCACCCACATGACACAAACTGATAAATGACCCATTCCTGGGAATAGAAAGGATGCTGCCCTATAAATTTTTCAGGGTGAATTGGATCTGTAAGCACATGAATATACTAAAATCATATATAAAAAAAAGCATTAATGGCTTATCAGACATACCAGACTAAGGAAAGGCTGCAACTCCCTCACCTGTACTCCATCAAAAAGGTAGACACTCAATGCTGCAACAGTAACAATCCACAATAGAATGTCATCTAGCCAACCCATGTGTGTGTCAGAGGACCACCAGACAGTGCACTCCTGACCATTCCAACAGCTTCAACTCAACTCAGCCCCCACTGTTGACGCAGCCTACTCTGGTGCTATCTGCCCACCCTGCTGCTGACCTGTCTGGACTTGCCATCCATCCGTCTGGTCAGACCCAGTCCTGTCTTTCACTTCACCTCACTCTACCAGATGAACTCTGACCCTATGGCCTGACTTTACCACCACCAGCAGCAATAGCTTCTCCGTGTTTCTTGCAGCTCAGCTGGTGAATTATTTCACTCCCAGAGAAACCATTTTACACTTCCATCTATTTCCCAGCTCTGGCTTCTTGAGTCTTTTTGAAATTCCTTTCTTCATTAACTTTTTACTAAGAATAACCCTAAGTCATTCTTGACCTGCACATACACAGATAAATTTACCGTATAATGTGTGTGTACCATCTGTATGTCTGGAATAAAAGAAGCTTTGAGTGACTCTACTAGGACTGTTGAGAAAAGCAGGAGTGTCATCTCAGTGGCTGCCAAAGAAACTGCCAGACCTTGTGGATTTATTGTTAGTCAATAAATTCTGACATTGGGGAACGACATGCACGTCTCATCTGTGTTTCTGATACAGTTTGCTGACTCCACCAAAACACCAGAGCAAACAAGCAGCCTCCACTGGGATCCTGAAACATTGATTGGCCACCACTGTCTCTGTGTGATTAGCCAAGTGCAGAACTGGAAGTGGATCCTACCCAGTGGAAAATATGTGGGAAAAAATACAGTGCTGGGAGTGGGAGGGTCAGCACAGGCCATTGGCGAGCATGCGGAGAAATGCACAGAACATAACCCTAGGGGAGAGGGGGGTTTGCTCTGAAGGACATTATTGTAAGTGTCTGGTATGCTACAAAAATAAACATCACAAGTGCTGCTCTTGAAAGCAATGACACACGGGATGTTTTTCTGCTACATGCTTTACAGTACCCTTGTCAATTAGAAAGGTTAAGGTTAAATGTATTATACCTTCTCATTTTTTTCATTCAAACAAAATAAAGACTAAAATAGATTGCCCAGGCTTAAGTGGTGAGTTCTAGAGTTCTGAGCTAACCAATGTGCTGACTACTAGGGAAATATTATCTTCAAGTGTAATACACACCAAAATAAATTGATTTGGGAACGGTATACATCAATTCTCTACCCAATATGGGACTTCTGATAAATCTCTAACAAAAAAAAAAATAGCAAAATTGGCATTTACAACCCATAATTAATGCCTTGATCCACCATTTTTAAAAATATATTATTTTTATTTTTATTATCTTTTCATCAAATAAAATATATTGAAGTGATATAAATCTATGGGAAACAAATTTGGTAACTTCAAAAAAAGCATAAACAAAATTAACTGTCGAGTGTGTTAGGTTTTAGATGGTTTATGGGAACTCCAGAGGGGCAGCAGCAGAGCTCATTCGCTAGCGCCAGAGACACACTGCATGCTAGAGTCTGAAGAGAATCAGCCTCCATTAGCAGAAGTGGAGTCTGATAGTATACTCTACTTGGGATGGGGACAGATCTCACAGTACAATCCAGCAGCCAGGCTCTCTGATTCCCAGGCAGGAGGCAGAAAATAGGGTGGGTAGTAGGATGTGCCTGCACCAATACCTTATCATCAATACTCTTTGCTGTTAACTCTCTCCCCAAGTGAGAAATTCTATCTCCAGCATCAGGATCTGTGAGAGGGTAGCTGCTGCAAAGCAGTGCATTTCATTCTCAGAGAGAAACAGCCAGTGCAGCTGCACATAGCTGGAGGATGTAGCTGGAGGAGGGCCCCACCCTCTCAGGGACCTTTACTCAGCTACAGCCAGATCCTTGACAACACTGGAGAAAGGAATTTCAGAAGAGTTTAAGTAGAAATAGGAGATAGTGCGTGTCTCATATTTAAGTATGACAGACAGAGAGGGGTAAGGAGAGAAAGACAGACTTAGGTGTCTTAATAGTGTGGGGTGTGTGTGTGTGTGTGTGTGTGTGTGTGTGTGTGTGTGTGTGTGGCTTTTTAAGTTACATTGTTTTAAAAATGTAAGTTACAAAAAGGTTAAAGGGTTAAGCAGTTTTAAATTTGAGTAAAAGGATAGGTGAGCTGGTTTTCTTCCTCATTTGGATGTCCTGAGGAAGGAAAGCTCCGACTCGGCAGGCCACTTTGGCTTCCTCATTCCTGAGGAAGTCTCTTGATTCTCAGCCATCAAGAAACACAAATTAGATCCCAGGACTGGGGCTTCTTGCTCTTCCTAGGTCCTCTTAATTTTTCCTCTTTCTATATTGCCTCATTAACCATTCATAATCCCCACAAATTGATGTATATTTTCTTTTCCCCATGTTGTTAAAAAGGGAAGTATGTGCTGATTTTAGTGCGATTGCACAGATTAATACCTATTAAAGACTACTGGGGTCCAGCCTCTAATAGTCTTTTACCCAGGGTTTCAGATGGGACACTACCAGCGGCAGGAATTAATCTGAGGGAATGAATCTATGTACGCCGAGCTCTTCAGTCCATTCACTTTATTCTTCTAAGTCAAAATCTCTCTCTGGCCGGCTTCAGTTCTGTTCTCACACTTAGCTCCTGTCTGTCTCTTCCTCTCCTGTCCTCTCATCGTTCTAAGTTCCTTCCATCTCCATCCTCCATCATCATCCTTCATCTAGTCACCCTCCTCAAGTCCCTGAAGTTTTCAGTTATAGACCTGTACAAAGCAGCAATTCTCTGGCCGAGGCAAGGTCACCCAGGTTTGCATTCTTACAGGATCATAAAGTTTACCTCAGGCAGTGACTGTCAGGCTTTCTTTTACAACCCAAAAGGGGAGTGGTTAAAAGAGGCAGGGTCAACTAAGAGTTAAAATTGGTTAATATATCAGAAAAAGGGAATTTATGTGCTCAGACTACATTCCTAAAAGTGGTTAGACAAAATGTTGAGAGTCTATAATGTTAGTATAAATCATGAGTAAAAATAAAACTGCCTATTTTTCTTTAGGGTTTTAATTGTCTCAGTAAAACTCAGCTGTGCCATTTTCTGGCAGGGCAGGGGTAGCTAGGCAGACTGTGTCACAGCTTGATGTACCTGGTACATAAAAAGACCTTTTGTTCTAAAAAAAAGGTTAAAGCTTAATTTGCACAAGAAACAAAGCTATGTACCTAACATCACCTGGTCTAGGTGGTGTCTCTGTATGGATATTTACCTTAATTCAGAAGACTAGCAGGTGGTCTGGAATGCTTGTTCTGTCTGCTGTTTGTCCTTGGATGTTTAAGAGGTATCTCAATGGATGGAATGCATTTGCCCAGAGTTGTCCCTGGCCTTGGATACTAGCTAAAGGATATATCTGATTCTAATGCTGAAAAAGAGAAACAAAAAGCCTGGAAGTCTTGCCTGTGTGACTGTTACCCAAATACCTTGACTGTATAGGAAAAACTATGCTCAAAGAATGATCAATCCACGCTGTTGGTTCTTAGGAAAAAAATCAACTGGGGAAGCTATAACAGCACACATGAAATTCACTGCAGGAGACAGCTGATATATTCAAAAGCCAATAGCACCAATACTTCCCTGAGTTTTGGCTTCTTCTGGAAAAGCCCTTGGCCTTTCCAGGTAAATGCTCTGTCGTAATCAGCTCAATTCTTACTTTATATTTCTGCAGCTTGTAGCAAATACCTGATATATGGATTCACTCCTCTTTTTAGAATAAATAGTATCTTCCAAACTAAGGGTAGTGACTCATGCCTGCAATTCCAGCGCTTGGGATGCTGAAGCAGGAGGATTGACATAAGTTTGAGGGCATCCTGGGCTATATACTGCATTCTAGGCTAGCCTGGACAGCAATAAAACCATGCCTCAAAAAAAATACAAAATCAAAAAAGTGCCTTCCAATCCTATAGGCTTATCCAATCATATATGATTAGTCCAATAGATACAGATTTTACAAAATTAGGATCATATTTTACATACTGGTTTTGAGTAAGATTTTCCATAATCTTGAGACTGTAACTGAAGTTTTACAAAACATGATTTCAAAGGTCAAAACTATAGCCATTCTTCCTTTCATGTACCATATCTTAGTGAGATTCTATCCTAATGATGTATCATTTACATTACTGTCATTATTCTTTATTATAAATAATGTGGAAAAATTTTAGTGATATATTCACTGTAACATTACAATAAATTTTAAATGGCATTTTTTAAAATCTTCCTCAAATTTTCCTCTAACGTATGTTTTGTATATGTTTGTGTGTGTGTCATGGGCCACGCAAGAGGAACAGCAGGCAGCTTTGGAACTCATGGACTATGGCTCAGCCGTCAGCAGAAACACTCTGGGTGAGCCATGGAGGCAGAGTCCTGAAGACTAAGTGTCCTGAGGACCTCATGCTGTTATCCAGCGTAGTTCTGCTCATTGCCCTAACAGTCACCACATCCCTCACAATCTATGAGTTGTATGAAAACTCTCAGGAAGTTTCTAGCCGCTCACTGAGCAATGTCACTGGTATTTACAATAATGGTAATTGACTTTTTCCAAGCATTGCTGCTGGAGCAGATTAATGATTCAACCCCCACTCTTAGAAAGAATTTAGACATGTAGACTGTCAGTAAAGTTAGGTTAAGACGTTTTTGTCATTGGTTTTGATGTAGAAAATCTTGGGGAACAATTTAAAGTTTAGAAAGGCACACTTTTAATAGTTGAGTGAGGGACTCATTGAGGTCAAGAAACAAAAACAATGGAAGCCTGGTTATTACCAGCTGAGGTGTCTTTCTTGCTAGAATGGGTTGGTGAGCAAAGGCAATGATTAATTCTTTGTACTCATTTTTGTCCTCAGCTTCCTGATATTATTTAATAAAAAATTAATTGTTGATGAGTGGGTGTGCACTCTAAGGACCTAAAGTAGAAATGACTTATTATTTTTATATATGAAAGTTTAGATTTGTGATTCTTTTAAGATTTTTTGTAAGATTACCTTTTGAGACAAATAATAAAATGATTGACCCTTTCTTTCTAATCACAAAATGCACTAAGTCAGTAAAAGAACTGTCTGAGAAAAATACCTGGTTTGCTTACATTTTGTTAATCTGTGAAAAGTTGCCTAGACATGAATATATGTGGGTCCTTGGGAATAATTTATTTTTCACCTGTAATATATAAAATGTTTAACCATGTAAGGGAAATGAGAAACATGCTGATTTTTACTTGTATTCATTATAATCATTCACTTGAAAGTAGAATGTAACCACATTACAATTTTTATATTGCTTGAAAGATTTTGCTGCGGTATATAAGCTATAAGGGAAAAATAAGAAAAGTAGAAGGAAAGAGAGAAGAAAAACTGTAACACAAATCTTAAAAGGTCTATAGCAAAAAAAAAACGAGAGCCAAATATCAGAGTGAAAGCTGAAAGATCAAAGAAGCAGAACAGCCAGCCACTAGTTCTTACCTCTACGAAATCCTCCGTCTAAATAGAGTGAATTCCTGTTTTCTCATACCTTGTATACCTTTCTCTGCCCAGATATAACTTCCTGGGATTAAAGGCATGTATGCTTCCCAAGCAAAGACATGAGATCTCAAGTGCTGAGATTAAAGGTGTGTGCCACCACTGCCTGGTTCTGTTTCTCTTACGTAGCCCAGTGTGGCCTTGAACTCAGAGATCCAGATGGATCTCTGCCTCCTGAGTGCTAGGATTAAAGGTGTGCCACCACTGCCTGACCTCTATGTCTAATCTAGTGGCTGGCTCTGTCCTCTGATCCTCGGGCAAGTTTATTAGGATACATAATATATCACTACAGAAAACACCAAGAAAGACATAGAAGATGAAAAATTGGGAAGAAGAAGGAAAACATCAGGATAGAAGAATAGTATCGAAAAAGAACGGAGTTGGAACAAGCAGCAGAAAGAAAAATAAAATGAAGAATTAAGCTCTAGCCTTCTGAAAAGTCCCTGCATCTCTATGCATCTATCCAGTAGTTCACCTATCCACATCTCCTCCCCAATTTCTCTGACCTGCTGAACTCTGGCCTTCCAGTAATGTGTGTGTGTGTGTGTGTGTGTGTGTGTGTGTGTGTGTGTGTGTGTGTGTGTGTTGTGTGCTTACAAAATCGCCTTTGTGGTGTGTATGAGAGTAGGTAGGTGAATATGCATATGAGCAGGTGGAGGCCAGAAAACAATCTCTGTGCTGTCCACATTGATTGTTTTGTTTTATTTTATTTTATTTTATTTTATTTTATTATTTTATTTTATTTTATTTTATTTTATTTTATTTTATTTTATTTTATTTTATTGAGACAGGGTCTCCCTCGGACCTGGAACTCCCCAAAGTAGGCTAAATTGACTGGTCACTAAGCCCCAGAAATGCACCTGTCTCTGCCTTCCCAACACTGGAATACAAGTACATACTGCCATACAACCAGCTTTTTTTCACTTGAGTTCTGGTAATCAAACACAGATTCTTGTAAAAAAATAAATAAAATAAAATAAAAACTGCAGGGGAAATTAAAGTCAACTCAGTTCAACCTCAAAATGGTGAGAGTAGACTTGGAGCTTGGTGTCCCCACTTTCTGCAGCTTAGTATCCCAGGGCTCAGGAGAGTGTAACATGCAGGGTCTGGGAATCAGTTTTTGTGTGGAAAGTGGGGAGCAGGGAGTGGGGAGCGGGGAGCAGGGTGTGGGGAGTGGGGAGCGGTGAGGGCCTTGTGAACTGCTTTTCTGGATAAACTCCTTTGTTTTGTTTTAACTACAGAATGTGAGACTGAGTCAGATTGCCCGTTTTTGCTCCAGCATATGTGTTGAGGGTTGTCTGCTCTCCAGAATTCCATGGTCTCTTGAAGCCTTGGGCCTGGTTTATGGCCCTGGTTTGGGGGTAGAAGATTTCCTTTAGTTCTTATTACTTGTTCTGTCGAGTGACTATCAATGACCCCTAAATTAGCAACAGAGAAAAGCCAACCAGAGAACACACGGAGGCTACATGCAGCTTGTGAAGCTATGTTCCAGCTAATGGGACCTCAAGTGAAGTGTACCAAGTGTGTCCAATCTTTTGACACTGAGAAATGGTTTTGTCCTTTACAAATGTACTGAGCAGCATTCATAGCTATCCTGGTGTGCATGCAGGCCATGGGCTGCAGGTTGGATGTACCTGGTTGATTGTGAAATTGCAACACAAGCAATGGATTTCTTCAACAGGTAACTTACAGCATGCTGAGGAAGGGACATAAGAATCTCACATGGGCTATTTACATAACATCAACTAGTGGCTGGGGGTGTGAGGACCTGAGTTCAGATGCCAGCACCTGTGTGAAAAGCCCAGCATTGCAGTGTGTTTCTTTAACCCCAGCATTGGGGAACAGGAAGAGGTGGGTCCTGAGAGTTCACTAGCCACCTAGCCTAGCTGAAACAGTAAACATCCGGTCCAGTGAGAGACCTCTCTTAAAGCAATAAGCCCAACGTGTTATTAAGATCCAGATGTTCTGTTCTGACTTCCACAGATGTGCACATTGGCAAGTGCATCCACGCACTCAACACAGAGAGAGAGAGAGAGAGAGAGAGAGAGAGAGAGAGAGAGAGAGAGAGAGAGAGAGAGTCTTAAGTAGGGTTTCTATTGTTATGAAGAGACACCATGACCGCGGCAATGCTTATAAAGAAAAACATTTCATTAAGGTGGCAGCTTACAGTTTCAGAGGTTTAGTCCATTACCATCACGGTGGTGATGACTCATTGTAATGAACACTTGCAAGTAAAGATGTATGAGCTAACAGGTATACATACTATGTGACTCACTGTGTCACACCACGGCTTCCATGATGAGATTTTTCTTTTCTTTTTCTCTCTTTTTAAATTTTATATTGTTTTGTTTTGGGAGGGGAGGTTACAGGAATGGAGGGTGGATGTGAGCGGGGAGAAGATGAATGGGATCAAGATACAAGATATGAAATTCTCAAAAAATCATAAAAAGTTGAACGGGGGAGGGATATTATGCCCTTTTGCTAGATGTGATAAGCCACATGCAGGAAAACATTGTAGCACATGATCTCACATAGACGTTGAACCTGAACAAGTCTAACTCACTCACAGGACCAGAGGGTACCACGGTGGTTGTCAGGAGATCGGGTGTGGGGAAAATGGGAAGAGCTTAGTCAAAGTGATAAACAAGTTCTAAGATGAGTATGGTCAGGGAACCTAGTCCACACTACAGTTAGTGACTTCCATTAGCAACCCTGCCTTGCATACTTGGAATTTCCTTAAATAAAAGATCTTACTTTCTCTCCAAACACACAGACACTTGTAATTCCAGCACTCAGGAGGACTGCCTCCTTCTGAGGCAGGAGGACTTCACTGCATTCAAGGCCATCCTGGGCTACAGTTACATAACAAGACTCTGAATCAAACAAAATGCACCCAACTTTCAGCTACGAGAAGTGATGAATGGAATTAGCTTGATTGTGGCCAGTGATTTACAATATAGACATAACAAATCATCTCATTGTATACTTAATATTTCACTTTTATTTGTTCATTATATCTCAATAAAGCTAGAAAAAAATTTACAGATTATCTAATACGGCTGAAATTGGCTTTGGAATAACCAGGTAAGAGTGAGGGAAACAGAAAAAAAAGAAGGTGGATCGTGAGGTGGTAAAGGAAACAATGGGTTCCTGAAGGTTAACTATCCCATCTCTCTGCTTTCGTATGTACTTTCAGTTTTCTGCAACACAATGGAATTTTCTCAAGCAACTCTTGATACTGTTCTGCAATTGCTGGTACTTCATCCCATGGCAAATTCTAGCCAGTGTCGGTCAACTTCAGTCTGGACTTTGCATTGGGTCATGAAGTAAATCTAGTGGTTGCACCAGCCTTTGTTGGCTATGGAACGGAACGGAACAGAACAGACACAGTGAACCGGTCTGGGACCAGCGGCTGACTTGCCTACAACTTGTTTCCTTGTTTGTTTTGTCCTTGGCGCTGATGTGCTCATGGGAGGGGCTTGAGGTTCTTGCTCATTGTGTTTTTGAAACAGAGTCTTGATATTGCAGCCAGGTGAGCCTCAAAACTGTTAGGTAAATGTGGTAGGTCTCAAACACACCATGTTCTTGCCGTGTCTCCTGAAAGCTGGGATGACAGGTGCATGCCACTATGTCTGGCACATGGGACTATTCTTTTAGCAAGCTTCTGGAGCCATACCCCAGCACAGCAGGAAAGAGATGTGATAAAATAAAGAAGCTGGTCAAGGCCCACAGTAAGGAGATGGGTACACATGTGCTCTGGCCATTGTCTGTCTGCCCGCAAGGAACCATGTGTTTTATTGTGATTAGCCTTCTGCCAAAGCCCTGTGCTTGAAATCTAAAGGCTATAAGAAGGACTTGTTTAATTGCTCTTAATTGTCACTACCATGTAGTGGGAAATAACACTGGAAAAGGAAACCTAATGTCTATAATTCACTACGACTTAAAGGACATCTGCATAAGCCAGACTGATCCCATCCACCTGCTTTTGAACCAGACTCCATATTTGGGCCAGGAAACAATCCTAAAGGAAACCAAAAGAGAGAAGAAATGTTACTAATGTTATTTTTAATTATACATAATATTGTATGAATATGACCTGTGGGTAAGTTACTTTTCTCATTGCTGTGGCCTGACAAAATACACACACACACACACACACACACACACACACACACACACACACACACATATATGTATTTATGTATGCCACATAGGGTGATAATACTCCTCTCAAGGAACATACCATACCCTTGACTACCTAACAAAGCTGTAAGTAGAGTTAAGCAAAGGAAACCTTCCTTAAAGTTGTTAGGGGACTCCAAGAGACTCACAACACAATATAGTATATGCCATTGCCTTGAGTGACTGTCTTACTAGGGTTTACTATTACTTAGTTAAGTGAGGAGACACCGTGACCACAGCAACTTTTTATAAAGAAAACATTTAATTGAGAATGCTCACTTACAGTTTCAGAGGTTCAGTCCATTGTCATCATGACGGGAAGAGTGGCAGCGTGTAGGCAGGAGTGGTGCTGGAGCTGAGACATTTTGCGGGCAACAGGAAGTCAACTGACTGTCACAGTGAGCAATCTTGAGCAAAAGAGACCTCAAAGCCCACCCCCTCAGTGACACACTTCCTCCCACAAGGCCACACCTCCTAATCATGCCACTCTCTTTAAGGGGTCATTTTCTTTCAACTACCCCAGTGTCTCACAGAACTTGAAGGTAAGACCCCTTTGCTAAAAATACCACACACTTTGCACACAGGACTTGGAAGAACTGAGCTGTAACTGACCTAGAAGTTTCCTCCCTGAAAACTAGATCTTATCCAAGGGAAAAACTAAGTGGTAGTCTTACCTAGCTGTAATGTTTACAAATCACAACAATGACCTACCCAGAAAGACATCCTCAATGGTACAATAGTGATGCTTTATCTTGGGGGTAACTAGAAGCTGTCTAATTGGACTTAAGACCTCGTGCAATATGAGGGAATTATACCTAGTACTGTAAACCTAACCAACTACCCATGGCTTGAGAGGTCATAGATCTGAGACAAGGACATGCTGCTGCCATTTTCACAAGCCAGTAAAACCCCTAACTGTGTTCCTAACTGTACTGATCCTCACACCCATAGATATTATTGCACTTACCCCTCATCAAAGCATTTCCTTTTTGGAGCAGGTGAAGATTATTCCAGAAATCTACAACTGGTCAAAACATTAAAAAAAAATAAAGTGATTACGGACTGTCCAGACTCAAGTGGCACATCAACAATCCAGCACCTACATCTAAGCCTCAAGAAACACCATGGAAGAAGGGCAGAAAGATTTTAAGAGTTAGGACCAGGATTCCTGCTGCAAGATAGCATTTTCTAGACGTGACAGGAAAGCTGCTCTTGTAAAGTCTTAACAATATGGTTGCCTAAACAAGACCTGCATAATAACAATGCCAATTGGCATACCAAAGTCAATGGGGGAAATTTCACAAGCCTCCACCTCTCCTTGAGGCGTTTCAGATAGTCAGTGGCTGCTGAAAGAGGGAGACTCAGTCTTCTCCAGGGATGAGCCCCTTGATAGGTTATCTAATCCCAAGTGGTCAGCCTGAAATATAGACATATATGAACACAACACTAAATGGCCATGAAATTGAATTCGGAGGCAATGGAGGGCACATGAGAAGAGTTAGAGGGGAGAGAAGAGGAGGTGGGAATGAGATGATAGATAGATAGATAGATAGATAGATAGATAGATAGATAATGGATAGATAGATAGATAGATAGATAGATAGATAGATAGATAGATAGATGATAGATAGATAGGTAGATAGATCATACATACACAGTCTGAATATATAAAAGTCTCCAAGAATAAAATATATATGTGGTTTTTTTGAGACAGGGTTTCTCTGTGTAGCTTTGGAGCCTGTCCTGGGACTCACTCTGCAGACCAGGCTGGCCTCGAACTCACAGAGATCTGCCTGCCTCTGCCTCCTGAGTGCTGGAATAATTTTTTTTTAAACCCACAGGGAAATGTCTTTGCAGAAATGGTATCAGGGCTTCTGTGGAAAGAGATGACCATCTGTGGCTCCCAAAGTGACTTTACTGATTTCAAAGGTAATACCAGGCCCTTGCATTTAGGGAATAGTTTTTTATCTTTCTTGATTTCATTTAATTTTTTTTAGGTTTACTTATTTTATGTGTATAAATGCTTTGCCTGCATGTATGAATGCCCACATGCATGCCTGGTACCTGTCCTGAATAGTTTTATGTCATTGATGTATTTATAGCTTGACACAAGCTATAGTTATCTGAAAGGAGGGAACCTCTGTAACACAAATTGCTAAACGGTCTTATTAATTTAAAAAAAAAAAAAACAGAGCCAGATATTGGGATGAAAGTTGAAAGATCAGAGGGATAAAACAAGCCAGCCACAAGTTCTTTCGGCTAGGAAATCCTCAGTCCAAGAGAGAGCTACTTCCTGTATACTCACACCTGTAAACCTTTCCATGTCCTGCCATCTTAACTTCTCTCTGTCCAGCTACATCACTTCCTTTTTCCACCCAACTCTATCACTTCCTGTCTGCCTTGTCTGTACAGACCTCCAGACCTCTATGGTTAACTAGTGCTGGGATTAAAGGAGTGTGCCACCACGCCTGGCTCTGTTCCCAGTGCAGCCTTGAACTTACAAAGATCTGGATGAATCTCTGCCTCCCAAATGCTAAGATTAAAGGCCTGTGCTACCACTGCCTGACCTCTATATTTAATATAGTGACTAGCTTTTTCCTCTGATCCCCAGGCAAGTTTTTTTGTTAGAACACAAATAAAATATCACCACAAACCTCAATTGATAAAATACCTCCATAAGATCAAACTTTAGGGCATTTTCTTAATTATTGATCAAAGAGGGAGGGCCTAGCCCATTGTGGGTGGTCCACCCCTGGGCTGGTGATCCTAGGATCTATAAGAAAGCAAGCTGAGCAAGCCATGATGAGCAAGCCAGTAAGCAGCACCCCTCCATGGCCTCTGTGTTAGCTCCTGCTCCAGGTCCCTGCCCTGCTTGAGTTCCTGTCCTGAGTTCCTTTGATGATGACCTGTGATGTGAAAGCATAATCTGAATAAACCCTTTGCTCCCCAGGTTTCTTTGGTCATAGTGTTTTATCACAGCAATAGTAACCCTAAGATAAGTTGTGCCCATGCAGCCTAGAAGAGGGTATTGGATAGCTGTAACTGAAGTCACAGATGGTTGTGAGCCACCACATGGCCACTGGGGGCCAAATCCCAGTCCTTTGCCAGGGCAGTCCACCCCTCCAGCCACTTTTGTTATCATGTCAAGCAATGCTCTCAAGGCTTACCCAGCAAAACAATAACCTAATTTCTTTTCTTTTAGACAGTTCTTGCTATGTGGCCCAAGCTGATCTCTTCCCACTCATTGCGGTGGCAAGTGTTATCATTTCAGGCATGCACCTGTGTAACCTGTCATTTGGGGTATGCATCTATCTTTGCAATTATTTTATTTGGTTTACTGTTGCTTATGCTTCTACGAATCTGAAAAATAAAAATTCTATAGACATTAAATTAAACCGAGATGAAGTAGTTTCCTACAGCCAGTTTGTTGATTTTTATATATATATAAATTTATATATATAAATATATTTATATATATATATAAAATATATATATATTACCTTTTTATTTTAGGGTAATGCATGTGGAAGTCAGAGGACAATTTGTGGGAGTCTCCTTCTAGCACGTAGGCTCTGATTATCAAACTTAGGTCAATAGACTCCATGGCAGATGCCTTTACCCCTGAGCCACCTCACAAGCCCATTGGTTTTTTTTGTTTAATACAAAATATATTCATTCTGCAGGTTATGATTATTGACGATTAAATTCAATCAGCAATTGTTGAATACCTCATATAAAAGACCCCTTTCTATATTAATATAATTATCTAGCGTTCCTTCCTCCCTAGAGTCCTGTTTCTCACTCTATTTCAAGTCCACCCACTCATCTTTCCTCCTTGAATCACATAGTTCCCTGGGTTCACTGAGACATAAGTGGCAGCCATCACTTCTGCCTTGTTCTGTTGCCCTACACACATCTCATAGTAAAACTCAAGTTTTACATCACAGTAACAGCTCCATGCACATGGAAAAGTAAAGAAATGGGACCAATGACTGTGCCTTACAGTGCCTGTCTCTACTTATGCATAAGCTGGTATTGCTCTGGCACACCATCTTTCTGAGACACCCAAACCATGAAATAAACTCACCTCTTAGGTCTTTAATTTTACTTGGTCCTCTTAATCACATTGCTCTGGGAATGAAATTACATCTTTTGTTTTCTAGAAGACATTAAGTATTTCTTCAAACCAGGAAAATGAAAATAAAATAACAGCCCTTCTATTTGTTCTCATTTACACAGCTAAAAGAAACTCCATATCTCAAATTAGAATCCTTTTTAAATCAAAGAGTTAAAAGTGAAAGAGTAAGGATTAAAATTAATAACACTATCAGTGTAAATGTTAATGGGCTGATTCATGAGAAAATGATTAAGAATAACACTTAGTAAATGCATTCATTTATTCAGGGCTCGCAGTTAAAACCTCAAACCAAGACGTTTCCCTTTGTATAGTATAGAAATGCAGATAACAATACCCAATGATGATGGAAACAAGCCCAGTAGCTACCCCAAAAAAGAGAAAGAGTAGGCATGCAGAGGCAGGCCTAGAGTCTAGGACCCCTGTTCAATGCTCTATCAAGAGTGAGATCCAACAAGAAAGTAAATATGGTGACCAGGAAATGATGAGAAGATGATATACAGAAGTACATACATGCAGGACGCATCTGCCCACAGGAAATGAAGGCTTTTCCCATGAACTTAAAATAACTCCCTTATGTGTTATGATTTCAATATGAACTATCCCCATAGGCTTGTGTGCTCAATACTTGATTCTTAACTGGTGGCCATATGTCAGTGGCCGGGTTAAAAGAACTAGGTCACTAGGCATGTCCTTGAAGGCAATATCTTGACTTGGGCTCCTTCTTGCTGTATGTATCTTCTCCATCATAAACCCCTTCTTCTGTGAGCCACAGAAATATGAAGTAAGAACTTAGCTGACAATGGCAAAAGCTAATACTTGGGAGAGCAGGGCTCTTCCAGAGGATAAAGCCAAAACTTAAGGAGTATTGATGATACTGGGTCTTGAATATATTAGCCGTTTCCTGAGATGAATTTCTTGTGGCTCTTGTAGCTTTCCCATCTGATTCTTTTCCTAAGAATTTCTAACAGTGTGGTTGCTCATTCTTTGGGCACAATTTCCCTACACAGTTGGAGTATTTGGATAACATCCCCCAACTGTGCTGGCAATAGTCACACAGTCAAGATGCTAATTTCAGGCCTTTCTGTAATTATCTTCATTAGCAAACATCCGGCCAGGACCATCTCTGGACAAAAGCATTTTGTCTGAGATACTTCCCAGACTTCCTAGAACAGACTGCAGATAGATAAGCATTCAAACTATCTGTTAGTTCCCTAGATAAAGTAAAAATTTACACTGAGACAACTGCCCAGGCCAGGCAGATGTACTAATTAAGCTTAACCCTCCTTTTTTCCAAATGTTATCTCTAGTTCTAAAGATCTCCCATTAGCAATTAACTCAGAACAAAAGGGCTTCTACATACCAGGTAGCTGTGACACAGGCTACCTAGCCACACTTCCCCCATCCTGACAGAAAACGGGCAGCCAAGATAAGCTGAAACAGATTCGCTCCAAAAGAAAAAAAAAGGCAGTTTTATTTCACTCATGACTTAGTGACTTATAGACACTTAGCATATTCCCTAACCACTTCTAAGAATATAGTTTGAGCACATAAATTCCCCTTTTTAGATCTCTTAGCCAAATTTAGCCCTTAGTTGATTCATTGCCCATTAGTCACTTCCCTTTTGGGTTGCAAATGATAGCTGACAATCTGACAATTACTGCTCTTTGTGTGGATCTTATCACCTCTCTGACGCTGAAAGAATTCAAGCCATCTAACTATGCTTTGGCAAGAGTATTGCTGATTGCATGGGTCTATAACTGAAAACCTCAGAGACTTGAGGGGAATTAAGATGGAGAACCAAGATGGGGTAGAACTAAGATAGGGAGAACTAAGATGGGAGAACTAAGATAGAACATGAAGAGAACATCAGAAAAATGTAGAGAGAATCAGGCAAGAAAGGAGCTAAGTAAGAGAGCAGAAAAGAAGCTGTGTAGAGAGAGAATTAACTCGGAAGAATAAAGTGAATGGACTAAAGATTTTTGTGTACGTAGATTCATTTGATATCTCTAATATTAGGTCCTCAGCTGGTTGTAGATTCTTCCACAGACCCTAGGAAAAGGCTATTAAGGAGCTGGACCCCAATAGTCCTTGATACTCCTCCTCCTCCTCCTCTTCTTTCTCCTCCTCCTCTTCCTCCTCCTTATGTTTTCACTTCTCTGGAGTTCTGCCCAAGAATGTGAGCCAAGAAACCATGGGCCAAACCCTCTCAAACCATGAATTAAAATAAATCCTTCCTCCCTTAAGTTGTTTCTGTCAGGTGTTAGGTCAGAGCAACATAAAAGTACCTAACGTAAGACCCAGCACGATGGTTCAGCAGGTGGATGTGCACAGCGTGAAAATTGATGACCTGAGTTCAATCCCCAGAGCCTACATGGTCAAAGAAGAGAAACAGCAACTCCTAGTTGTTCCCCGACCACCTCATATAAACTATGGCGCACTAATCTTTTTAAATCAATTAACAGAAAATTAATATTGCAGAAGGGTTTGCGGCTGTGACTGAATGTGACTATGTGGTTTGTAAGTCTTTAGAATTGCTTTTGGGGGTAAATTTAGAAAAGTTTGAAGAAGAACACTAGAAAAAGTTTAGGATATTGTGAACAAATCTTAAGGGGTAATTTTGTTGGGAGCTTACAACAGCAAAATGCTGATAGGAAGGCAGACAGGAAGGACTGTGCCATGGACTACAGGCTATTTTGTTTGTTGGTTGGTTGGTTGGTTGGTTGGTTGGGGTTGGTTGGTTGGTTGGTTGGTTGGTTGGTTGGTTGGTTGGTTGGTTTGTTGGTTGGTTGGTTTTTCAAGACAGGGTTTCTCTGTGTAGTTTTTGGTGCCTGTCCTGGATCTCCCTCTGTAGACCAGGCTGGCCTTGAACTCACAGAGATCTGCCTGGCTCTGCCTCCTGAGTGCTGGGATTAAAGGTGTGTGTCACCACCACCCAGCCCAGGCTATTCTTGTGACAGCTGACAACCATGGTCAAAAGAGATCCAGTTACTATTTGAGTAACAGACCTTGATTATGTCCATTTGATATTGGAGTTTCAGGCATGCACATTAGAGGAGTTTGTGGGTCCTGGAGGCTCAAAGGGAGGCTTAGAAAGCCAGGTTAATTAGTGGCAAGGTTGGGGTCCTAGCAGGCAGATGCTGACAGAATAATGCATGAAACTGTCAGGATTCAACATAAGCTGTAATGGAGACCCAAGTATATTGGAGATGCTAAAAAACATGGACTGCCTGATAGAATACCACAGGCAATGAGGCTGTCTGGATTACAGGCAGCAAGGGATGCCCAAGGCCATTGGACATCATATCATGGTCCACATGATCCAGGTCCTGGACAAGAAGCTTCAGGATTAAATGTTCACCTTAATATTTTTCAGTCACCCTTGGATCAAACCTCCCTCGATATAACCATGCCCTTCCTTTTTGGACTAGGAATGTTTGTATTGAGTTATTTTATATTGGAAGTATGTAAACTTGTTTCTTATTTTACAGGAACTAACAGTTAAGCATTTGCCTTGGCCCCATAGGAAACTTTAACTTAGGCTTTTGAACAATGTCAGTTCTACGAAAACTTTGGTGACTCGTGGGTGGGGGGTGGGGGGGTGCTGTGCATGCACGTGAATGCAGAGGAAGAAAAAGACGGCATCTTATACCACTCTTCTGCCTCATTTCTTTTTTAAAAAAAATAATGTATTTAACTTTATTTTATACGCATTGGTGTGAAGATGTCAGATCCCCAAGAACTGGAGTTACAGACAGTTATGAGCTGCCTTCTGGGTGCTGGGAATTGAATCCGGGTCCTCTGGAAAAGCAGCTGGTGATCTTAAGTGCTGAGCTATCTCTCCAGCCCCTCTGTCTTGTTTCTTAGAGCAGGGTCTCTTCCTGAAGCCAGAGCTCATCATAGTATGGTCAATATGGCTTTAACCTCATTCAAAACAATGAACATTCTTAAATACTAACTTCAGCTAAACTGGCAGGCAGCAAGACGCAGATATCCTCCTGTCTCTACCCTCCACGGTACTGGGGTTACAGTATATGTGAGACTATCCCTGGCTCATGTGGGTGCTAGCATCCAAAATCAGGTCATCAAGGTTGAGCAGTGTGCTAGAGAGTTTTATTATGTCAACTGGAAACAAGCTAAGGTCATCTTAGCTTGAGGAGAGAATCCCAATTGAGAAAATACCTCCATAAGATTGGGCTGTAGGCAAGTCTGTAAGGCATCTTCTTAACTAGCAGTTGATGGGGGAGTACCATCCCTGTGCGGGTGGTCTTGAGTTCTATAAGAAAGCAGGCTGAGCAAGCCACAAGGAGCAAGCCAGTGAGCAGCACTCATCCATGGCCTGCATCAGCTCCTGCCTCCAGGCTCCTGCCCTGTCTAGATTCCTGTCCTGACTTCCTTCAGTGATGAACAGCAACATGGAAGTGTAAGCCAAATAAGCTCTTTCCTTCAAGTTGCTTTGATCATAGTGTGTCATCATAACAACTGTCACCTTAACTAAGACAGGCAGAAAGCACTCTTACTACATTAAGCTGTCTTTCAAGCCCTAAAATTTTCAGAACTTTTGAAGATTGGCTGACTATAGCTTGTATTAGCTGGCCATGAGCATTTAGGGGTCCAGGGCAGAACACTGTGGTTTGAATATGAAATTTCGTCCACTAATGTTGAACACTTGGTCCTCATCCGCTAGTGCTATCTTAGGAGGCACTGGAAACTTTAGGATGTGGCACTGAGTTAGAAAAGTAGAATACAACTAAAGATGTGCTGCTTCCTGTGATGTGAGGTGAACAGCATCCTCCTCTCCCTCTTCCTCCTCCCTCTCTTCCTTTCCCTTCTCCTTCTTTCTTCCTCCCTCTCCCACCACTGTGATGTTCTACCCAAGAACATAGGTCCAAACAACAATTACTGAGGCCCCTGAAATGGTGAGCTATGATAAACCTCTCCTGTCACATTGTTTATGGCAGGTAATTGTCACAGTGGCGAAAGGGGATATACCAAATACAATAACAGGATACACTACAAATCACTAATTTTGACATTTTCAAATTTCTTTGTGTCTGTTAGTTTGAATCACTAGTCTTTTGTCATCTTTGAAATGCGTTAAAGAATTTGCAATGTATGTATCTAACGTTACTTCAGATTTATTGTATATTTATAAACAACAATAGTCATACATAGCCTTTGCCAAGTACCAAGGTTAAATGTGTGGGGCGTTTACCCACCACCCCCACAGCTTCCCAGAGTTTTCTTGAGTGCGAGCAGCAGGAAATATTAGATAGAAGGATTCATAGCGGAGAATCTTGCGGAGATAAACAGATAGAAAATAAAGGATAGCCTCGAGAGGGCCTGGAACCTATTCCAACGGGGGCCCCGACTGTCTCTGGTCCAGGGTTTTTATAGAGACGCCAAGGGGTGGAGCAAAAGACCTCCTCCCCCAGCACAGCCAAGTGCAGACCATCTCAGACACCTGCACTCAGGCCCGTGGTCCTGATCATCCTCTATTCGGACCTGCTGGGTAAAGCCACGAGGAACCCCAGAACGGGCTCCCACATAAATGTAATACTTGGCTTCTTTTTTTTTTTTGGAGCAGGGCTTCTAATTCAAGAAATCCATGAACTCTGTGTAATGAGCAAAGGAATTTATTTAGGGGTCAAATCACTACCATGGGAGATTTATCGTAGGGTCTGGGAAAGCTGAACTATATCCCACACTGATTTGCCTGGTCCAAGATCTCAGCATCCAATACCACGAGGAAGAGACGAGAGAGCTGTGTACATGCATCCCAGGTCTTAAGGGTCCCAAGCAGCCATACCCCAGGGGCATGTACTTCAAGGTCATAGGCAGGTGTAACAGTAGGGGCAGTGCGTCAAGGTCACAGCTAGAATATCTACCTACTACAGAGTTTCTAGTGACCTGCACCCTGAATTTAAAGCCCATTTCACAGGTTTTTCTGTTTGATATTGGGGTTTACCTTGCCTCTCTATCATTCAGGTTCTTATTCTGTGAAATGGACAAGGATAACTAAAGGTTTTCCTCCTCTGAAATCCATAAAGTGTTAGTCCGTAATGAGTATCCACGAATGTTAACACGCAACTCATCTCCTCTTCCAGGAGCTCCAATACCCATCTTTTTCTTGCTCCTTAGTGAAGCAGTCCATGTGGCAGATTTGTCCCTATGGGCCTCAACCAAACTTGGACCCTTGAGCATTCTCAAATACTGATTAAGATGTTTTAGGTTGTGGTCCAAATTACCAACAGAAATTAGCCCCGGCCCTGAACCAGAATACCTGAAACACTAATATGAACTCTATAGTAGACATCCTCATTGTAGACAAGCTTTGGCAGAACCTTGTAGTCTCACCATCCACTGTGGGAAATGGCTGCTGTCTGTAAACAACTTTCCTAACTCGTGGCTGGGAATTGTCACCCTGGTGCTTAATGTTTCTTTGTCTGGAATCCCAAGAGTCTCTGTCTTGGGATAATTTGGGACGGTGTCTTGCAGGGACTCCACTGTCACTACTTTTGTGGTGACTCCTGACATCAGTTTAAGCAGACAGCACATGTGCTAATATGTTAACATATTAACATGTCAATATGTGTTAACCTCATCAAAATAAGAAACAAATTGAAGAAGGTCCTGCTACCTGCCCAAGTTAATGTGGGTTCAAACCCAGGTCTTTCTGACTCAGACCCACGCATGTTCTTACCCACAGTGCTAAGCTAACCTCCTACCATTTATCAAGTCTGTAGCATTTTGAAAATGACAGGATTATTTTAGATCCACGTGCATTTATTCTTCTTGTTTTGTCTGTTTTTTAACCTTTTAAAAACTTTCTTGCCAGTTTGTCTGAAAGCTACTAATTCAAAATAGAAGTAAGGCCACCATCAAGAGCGATGGTCTGAAAACTAAAAAACAGTACCGTTTTGGAGCTATAAAGGGGGAGCTGGTTCTGAGCAACAGAGAAGAAGGGACATTTCTTAAGACAGATCTCTGTTCTAAATACAGCTATCCTATAGAACTCACCCAACAAAGAATCCATCTTTCATCTTACTGGCCAGAACCTGGTCATATGCCTTGTTCCCTAAACACTAGCAAAGAACAGTGGAATCCCCTGGGCAGTTTAAGACAATCCCAGTTTCTCCCCAGGAGCTGGTAATTTCTAACCAAACAAATTTGGCTTCTCTTAAGAGAATTAGGTAGGTGATGGCAGCCCCATTGCCTACCGCTAGCCTCCCTCCCCAAGTCATGAGCTTGGTCCTTGACTTATCATATCCATTTGGTTTGCACACAGAAGGCAGGAGAACTCTTAATGAGGGGGAAAGCTTTGTGTAACTACCAATTTCTACCACTTGTACCACTGAAGTTCTTGCCACAAACACCACCAACAGAACACAGGAAGTGTGGGTCTCCATAGAAAGTCTCCTACCACTCACACCCAGGACTCAATACTCAACACATCTCAAAAAAAGAATAAAGTCACCTGTTATAGATGCTTTACTGAAGATTCCATAGACATGGAAACAAAGAAGTGGTGGGGGGGGAGGCTTTCAGCACATAGCCCTCCAGCTCTGTTCTCTGACTCAGCTCTGCTCTGCTGGCACACCACCTCCTTCACACATCCCCCACAAAAATGGCCCTGATTAATCTGCCCTTGCCATCAGCTTACGCTGCCCACTCATCCAAGCAAAGGCCCACTAGCATTTCATGGATCTGCAACCAAATATTCCCTCAAGCAAAGCAGCTAAAATTGCCATCCAATAACATAGATGTCGATAAGTAGGAGAGACAAAGAGGGAAGGAGATACTGAAGGAGCAGCTTCTGATAGAGAATACTGAAAGGGGTCAGTGACTGCTATGCCTTTGATAGGCATCCATCTTGAGATCACTCAAGAGGCAACTAACATTTATAAATAAAAGTCTTGTCCTTCTAGGATTAGAGACAGAGAGAGAGAGAGAGAGAGAGAGAGAGAGAGAGAGAGAGAGAGAGAGAACAACAGATAAGGTTCTGGCTGCCAAGCTTGACATCCTGATTTCAATCCTTGGGTCTCACGTGGTAGAAGAGAACTGACTCCTATAAGTTGTCCTATACACACACACACACACACACACACACACACACACACCAATCAATCAACTGATAGAATTTTTTTAATGCACCTAAAGCAAGAATGGGATGAAATAATTTGAAATTGGCATATCCTATTTTCATCTGCTCTAATTTCATATTGAAACGTTTTTCTATATGATTGTCCGTATGGATGTGAGTGTTAACTATCAAGACTAGCTGAACAGACCCACTGCCTTAAACCTTATGAGACTTTACTAAAGTGAAACCAATTATGTAGGTTTCTGTCTGGTAAAGACAGTCGGTTGTTGGCATTATTCTAGAATCTACTGTTCTTGGAGGCTTGCTATGCTGCCTTTATCTCCAGTGAGATGTGGCCAGAACAAGCAGTGAATGAGATAAATGAAGCACCCAAGGACTCGCTAGCATGGCGTGCTGAGAGCTGACACAGAGACAACTCACAAAGGGCGAGCACTCACTACCCTCCCGGAGCCAGGAAGTGTGGAGCATCCATGGGAACGTTGACTGGGAAGTTTTGAAAAGGAACTCTCACAGGCATCCCTCCTGCTTTCCCTGAGGCTGAGTGTTCACACCCCATATTTCTGCTTTCTGTTGCTATGTGAAACACACACACACACACACACACACACACACACACACACACACACACACACCCCAAATCATTGGAACTTAAATAATTGATGATTTCTCCTGCCTGTGGGTTCTTCTGCCCTGTTCCGTGTTGGCTGCTTCAACCATGCCATATACATTCCATAAGGAATTCAACTAGAGCCTCACATTCTCCTTCTCACAGTCTTACTTTTCAGCTGGTGTCTCCAGATCTGCCTTTTTCCTGTGACCTCTCTCCAGCAGGATAACCTAGACGTGGTAATTGGGCTCCAGCCAGGCTGTTCTAGCAGATGGACCAAGGTACAACTGTGAACTCAGCCAGTACTTATGTCCTTTCTGCTAATCTCCATTAGCCAAAAAAGTTCATGTAGCCAATAGGGAGGAGACTTCACAAGAGGCTCACTGGGCTCCACTATAACTGTCTATCATAACTACGAGCACTAATGGCTTTACTTAGTTTTCTGGGGAGTAGAACATGAAAATCTGCAGCCTAAGGACTCTCCAAGCCAGTAGAAGTCTGTGACTGACAATGAACATTGATTTAAATTAAAATTTATCTTAGCTGCCAGGCATGGTGGTGCACATCTTTAAATCCAGTACCCAGGAGGCAGAGACAGGTAGATCTCAGTAAGTTCTAGGCCAGACTGATCTAATAGCTAGTTCCAGGCAAATTTGGGCTACTTAAGGACCTATTTCAAACAACAACAAACAAACGACATACTTGCATTCAAATCCTGGCTGTGAATTTTAGAGCTGAGTCCAATTTCTTTGGACTTTAGTTTTCTGATTTGTAAAACAGGAACACTAAAAACCTCAGAATATTATCCAGTGGCATAACCCTTATGAAAGAACATGGCACAAAGCATAATGCATACTATGTGTTCAATGTGCACCATGATGAGCTTAAGGAACAGAACAACCTTTGCCTGGACAATGAAGATTATCCAGACAATCTTGACCCCTGCTCATGTTATTCATTAGCTACTAAGGCTTGTTTTTGTTGTTTGTTTATTTGTCTGCTTGTTTATTTTGGGGTTTGTTTTTATTTGTTTGGGGTGGAGTTGTGTTGTCTTTTAGTACCTGCCTTACTGAGATTTCAGGAGTAGAAAAATAAAAGAACAGCATCAGCCTGCATGCCTGTAATCCCAGCACTTAGGAGGCAGCTGTAATGAGATCAGGGATTCACGGTCATCTTCAGCTGTATAACAGGTCAGAGGCCAGTAGCCTGGGCTGTGTAAGAACCTGTCTCATGAGGTTCAAGTGCTGTGAATTTCTGATGACCTGCCACAGCGCCAGAAAAATAAACACCAAGCATTGTCTCTTATTTGCAGATCCTAGCTCCAAGTCTTTAGATGTGAGTGTACAACCTGGAGCAATGGCACAACCAGGAAACTAAAGAGGTGCTGTGGAGAGAGAAGATGCTCTAGAGAGAAGAAAAGGAAGACACAGGTACTATGAAGAGGAAATGGGAAAAGTGGGGAGGGGATTTTAGCCAAGGAGGGGGAAGGAGGGATAAAGAAAGAAGAAAGGAGGGACAAATGACCCTAAGATTTTTGAAAATGCCATAGAGAAACATATTTGTGTGTGTATAATTTAAGGAAAAAGAGGTCATGAATTTGAGGAGGAATGAAGGGAACAAGACAGGAGTTGGAGAGTAGAAATGACATAAATATAGTACTTATGTATGTTATACTCAAAAAAATAAACAAATTTAAAAATGAATTTGCATTTCAGAATCCATTCCTAAAAGGGGCTGAGAGAAAATCTTGCTTTGCTTTGATTTGATTTACTGAAAGCAAGACCCAGCAAAAGGAGTACGCTCTGGCTGGGCACCCTGGATCCCAGAGCAGACTCTAGGAGCCAGGTCTGCTGGCAATGTTCTTTTCCCTTTCCACAGGATTAATTAGGCCCCAGAAGGGCTCTGGGACAAAGAGGAAACACAGAGTCCTTTTTATCAGAGAAGAAACAAAACAACAAAGCCTAGAGGCTGCTTGAAGAATCATTGGTAGAAAGCTTGCCCCTCACCAACCTCCCCACAGCCTTCTCCCAAGCCCACCACACATGTGCACACATGCACACATGCACGTGCTCCTTCAAAGCCAGACTAACTGCTTAGAACAGATGACATCAGGTTTCCATCCTGAGAAGGGCAAGTCTACTGCACTTCCCTCTAGACAGTACCCTAATTTGTCTCCACTTTGCCACATAGCTCAGGACACAAGCTTTTGGAATTAATGATGCTTTTCAAAGAGTAATAGCTCTTCTCTAATCAGATGTTATTTCTTGCTACTCACAAGCTCCCCATTAAGACTGCAAAGAAATAATCAGCAAATCCCCAAAATGCACTGTTTCCAGTCACCAAGTTGCTTAATAAATGGTGATGAGTCATCCCAAGCCAGGCAGTCACCTCACACCTATGTAAAGAAAGCATGCAGTATGCCCTCCAACAGGTGAATCAGAATGTGGAACTGTAGGTGTGGAATCACAGTTTTTAAAACCCTTCCTAGTTGTCACTGGTAGTGGGGTTTGTGTGGTGGTGGTGGTGGTGATGGTGGCTGTTTCCATTAAGATAACGTTCATGTAATTAATCATTTCCACATGTACAATTCTATGGTGGTTCATGCTTTTATGACGTGTAACCATCAACTTCTCCAGGTTCAAGTTTTTTCACAGCCTCATAAAAACATCCTGTACCTGGCGGGGCAGTGGTGGCGCACGCCTTTAATCCCAACACTCTGGAGGCAGAGGCAGGTGGATCTCTGTGAGTTCAAGGCCAACCTGGTCTACAGAGTCACAGGACAGCCAAGGCTACACAGAGAGACTTGCACCCATTCAATAGCCACTCCTCATTTCCCATGGCCTTACCTCCTGACAGCCACTAAGCTGCTTCCTTTCAGTAGGGACTTTTCCATTCTGGATATTCTGGAGGTACCAGGGGCTAGGCAATGGCTTAGTCAGTAAAGTACTTGCCTTTGTAAGCATGAAGATCTGAGTTCATTCACCAGAACCCACACAAAAATGCTGGGCACGGACTACAGGGAAAGCATGTATCATAAGCATGCATTATGGGCTTCTCACCAACCACATGGCACAGAATCTCTGCCCTCTCTCTCTGAAACCTGTAAGAGAAGAGCCTTCATATTACCTTGTGGGCCTGAGTTCTCTGCAGTGCTCCCACCTAGTCTTTCTATGGTGTTAAGAACTCCTGTAATGTATCTCTCACCCAAAAGGGCAGTCTTAGACCTTACAGTAAACAGTAAGTGCACTGTGCTGCTGTGGACAACTGTGACTCAGTCCCACTAGGAGTCTTATGTTAGACTGTGTAGTGTGCAGCTTAGAGCCAACTTCCGTCAAGAAACAAAACTGGACTCTCTATCGTCAACTCCCTGACCCTTAGGAGTTGCTCCTAGGGACATTAATTCCACAGCATTTCCAGGCATAACACACTTAGAAGGCCAGAGAAAAGCTTTAATCAGAACAGTGCACTTAAGGAAGCAGTCACTGGTAATGACATGGAAACAGTCCATCCAAGGTACAAATGACCTACAGGGCGGCCCAAGAGAATATTGCAGGGAACATTGACAGCTTCCACTATCATTCCCAGAGCCCACTCCACAGGCAGGCTCCTCTGTTTCTGTGTCTTCAACATATTCTCCCAACTCTCAGTGTGCCCTGGTGTCTACTTTACCTAGATGCTGTCTGGATGCAAACAGCAGCAGCAGAGAAGGAGCAGCCACTCCACAGCGTACCCTGAGCTGCCCCTGGCAGTGCATCTGGAATAGAAGAGAGCCGTGTGTATGTATGACCTACCATAGGGCACATGGTATACATCTTATTTCATGCTCAGAGCCGTATTATAATGCTGGCAAGGAATGGTAGCAAGAGACTCAGGTCCTGGTTCAGGCTACATTGCCTTTACCCAGGGACAGGAGGGCAGGAGGCAGGAATGGGCCTCCATTCCCAACCTTATTTCCACAGAAGATGAGAAAGAGCCTTGTCTTCCCTGTCAACCTTGGTCATGCTCCAGATACAACCCGCTCGTGTTTGTGAGAACATAGAAACTTGGAGCATAACCTGTGAATGGGAAAGCAGCTCTGTTTCACTGGTCCAGCCTCAGAACTTACGGCACTATTTCCTGGTGCTGGCAACCTTGGTGACCTGAAACCCTCTAAAGCCCATTGCCCTGCTCATGGACCTACTTTCACCCCCAGTGATAGAAATGGTGCAGATCTGGGTAAGTCTGGGGAGGTAGGAAGAGAGGTGTCCTCAAGAAGGGTCCTCAAACCCCCAAGAGAATATGTTTCTTTTGCATTACCAGGTGGAGGGCTCCTCACTGCTCCAATTGACAATGCAACCTGCACCCGAATCACTCACTGAACACAAGACACCAGGTTCAATGCTGCACACCCCGCACACTGCTACGCTGTGGGAATCTCTGGGGCAGACAATGTCAATCCGTTTTGCTCTCTGTTTACAAAGTAAAAAAACAAAAGACAAAACAGTCTTCCGGAGGTGATCAGGCACCTGCTTTCCTCCTTCAGGCTCAAGAGACCTATTTCCACCCTCACTGGGTCTCATATTCTATATGTATGGAAGCTGAGAGATGAAGAGAGAAGCACACTGCTGTCTTAGACAGCTGGGACCAACACCACCAAGACCTAAATCAAGTACAAAGTTAAAGCCGAAGTCAGTGTATCTTCGCTAGCTGGGAAGAACATTTCCATTAAATCAAGACACATGAGGTTAGGAAGCTCCTAGGGAATTAAGAAAGGCCCAGTCCTCACACACAGAGTGAGACAAACCTGACAGTCTGATAGGGTATATTTTACTAACGACTGAAACAGACCTGTTTGCACGTAACTGATTTCTTAATACCCTGATATATCTGCATATCACAAACCCCTTTGCACAATAGACCAGATAATTTTGCTGCTTTGAGTTTATCTGAGGAGGGTGAGATACGGAACAAGCAACAAGGGAAAAAAATAAAAAAATAAAGCCTTTACACATCAGCTCTCATCTCAGGAACATTTCCCAAGGGCTGGGGATTCAAAAACTCAAAACTTGTCGTGTTTACCTATCAGAGGAGGAAGTTCTAAAATATTCTATGGCATATGAGGCAGTGATCTCTACTAGGAAGACTTGTGTTGTACAAAAGAGCTGGATAATTTTAGCAAGATCACCTGCAGGTGATTTCCCCAATGAGCTACTCTCTGGAGAAGATGCCTCCCTCCTTTTTCTGGGCAACATTTTTTCTGCTCCTAGAAGATACAGTAGTGCTCTTAAAAATCATTTTCCCCACCCAACTGCTAATTCCTGTAGCAGTTGCTACAGTTTCAGGTCACATCTCATTCACACTCCTCCTGGACCTATGAAAAGCATCAGGGAATAAAATGGTCAAGAGTTTGTCCAGCCATCCAA
The DNA here is from genome assembly GCF_049852395.1 of Peromyscus maniculatus bairdii. Lineage (NCBI taxonomy): Eukaryota > Metazoa > Chordata > Mammalia > Rodentia > Cricetidae > Peromyscus > Peromyscus maniculatus. Next base: position 79,671,174 of record NC_134854.1, read on the forward strand.
AGACTTTACCAAATGGATGATTGGCATTTACTATGTGTTAATTCTTACAACTGTGAAGGTTTCTGCCATTGTATCTGATACAAATAGGTACAAAGTGGATGTCTGTTTCCTTTCCCTCAGTATCTTTGGAAACACTCTCTTAGAACTGACTTAATTTCTCAGATCTTCTCTAAACCCAACTTGGAATGAGACAGAATAAAAGCAATTAAATACACTAATCCTGTGAGTATGAAAAGGCAGCTATTATTAGCTCCATATTTAGTTGAGTATTTGTATCCAGTTAGGCCACGGGGTAGTACAGTGGTTAGGAGCATGGGCTTTGAAATCTGGGTCAGAATTCTAACTCTTCTTGCTGATAAATTCTTGTCTTTGCATATTATACTCAAAATTGAGCCCAATCTTTTGTCCATACTGTAAAACCTCATTTGCTATTCTGATAGTCCTTCTATATGGTCTACCTAATATTCTTTAACAAGTATCATACATATTTTTCTTTAATGTGTAATGTATTTGCTTATGGATATTCTAAGTGACATGGAAAGCAATAAAACATAGCACCTTGCTGATCTGTTGTGAATACCATGTTTAGGAAGTTTCTGTCACAAAGAAATGGTTATACTAAAAAATCACTTAACTGTGTGGGAAGTGTGGGGGGAAAGTGCCATCTTTTCTATCAAAGGGTTAAATTAGATAAAGGAAGTTCCATCTTTAAAGAACTTTGCAAAACTTTAAAGAACATCTGGCAAAAATCCTCCCCAGTCAGCATTTTTCTAACATCAAAGTAGGTTCTCAAAGTTGTGTCCTGTTCTAAAAGTTGAGCCACCTTAAGCTAACCAATTGCATAAGAATGTAAGGCGCTCAGAGTGAGGCATAGGAACTCTTGAAGATCCCTGGTGGATGTGCTTGCCTGCCTGATTTGGCTTGCCTGCACATTCTTCTGCAGAAATAAAACTTTCTGCCTTGCCTTGTGTGGTCATTTTTTTTTGAGACTAGTTTCTAACAGCTAGTGACCATGACCTAGATAGTACAAGCCCCCGAGCACAGGATTGACACTGTATCCTGTATCTCCTATACTGCATCAAGTTGTGTCCATCAAACTTTGTAGAGCCACTTCAGTGAGAATATGAGTACACTTCCCATGTTGCAGGCCACCTACATTGTCAGTCAATTCACAAAATTCCTAGGTACCACCATTTGGGTGATAGTGATTCCATTAGAATTGATTAACTCTTTCTCTCTTGGAACAGCAGGGAGAATATTGAGGCTCCCTAAAATATTCTCAAAGCTGTCACTTAGGTTTGGCTTTAAACCAGAAGCCAGGTCACCTATTCTATCAAGAATCACTGACTCATGATAAATAAATAATCAAAACCCAAAGTTAAAAAGAAAAAATGGGCCAGGCCATGGTGGCACATGCCTTTAATCCTAGCAACTGGGAGGCAGAGGCAGGTAGATCTCTGAGTTCAAGGCCAGCCTGGTCTACAGAGTGAGTACCAGGACAGCTAGGACTGCCCAGAGAAAAACCTGTCTCAGAAATAAAATGGGAATGTTTAACATTATACTTTGTTTTTATCTTTATCAGTCAAGGAAGAGCTTCAGAGATGCTAAAGGAAGACTGAGAAAGAAATAAAAGTTTTAGATCTGCCGGACACAGTTTGTTCTTCCTGAACATGGCAGAAGGCAGGAGAGGATGAACAAGTACAAAGCCTAGCCGGTTTTCAAAAGTTGCCATTGCCAAACTCATCCCCATTAAAAATCCAAAAGCATATTTTTTTATAGATAAAATGGAATTCTTTTCATGGAGCAAACACCTACTGTTTTACTCCTAAAACACTGTTATTTGAGACTAATGTTGCATTGTAGAAAGTTTTACTCCCTAAAAAAAGTCTATTCCCACTACCTGGGGTGCCTTTCCCTTAGCAGGTGAATGTACACTAGCAGCGCAGCAGTTTCTTCTGGAGGAAGGCCGTCCCTGATGAGCCTCTTCCCATTATGCACCCACAGCATCCTTCTCCATAAACAGCATGCATGTGTCTTCCACTCACTTCAGCTACTGTCTCTGTGCTGCCCAGAATACAGTGCTAACACCGAAACAGTGATCGACAAATATGACATGAGAGAGTGCTGGGCACAGAGGTTCAAATCAGTCCCCACTTAAATAAATTGACCCAAAGGCTGGGTTTGAGGTGTCATCATTGCTTTGGTCATTTCTCATGATCCACTGCAGGAGGGAATAGTTCCAAACACAAAACTGAAGAAGTCCTACACCTTTTAGTAAAGCCTGTGATTCCCCAGCCCTTTGCTCTTTCCATATCTCAGGTTGGTTCTCTCTATAAACAGGCAGATTTACAACAACCATGTCCCACTAGCATCTCTGACCAAAGGTTTGTTTTGATAGCAAGTAAATGCAATCAGTAGACCTGGCTTATATGCCAATTCACACAAATTCCTATAAAAAGATTGTTTCTGAGACTACTGGGTAAATCTGAATGCAGACTGTGCAGTAAACAATAAAAAACTACTTCTAACCTGATATCCTTTGGTTCTTTGACTCAATCCTGTTCTACAATTAATCCTAATCCTCTATTAGTAATGCTCTGTAAAAAAAATGTGTATTTTAAAGATATATATATTTACAGATAAACTGGTATATTGACAGAACTTTGTTTTAAAAAACTATAGCCAAAAGGAAAAAAAAAAAAGATTACACCAGCTACTTTTCTCATTATACCACCAGCTGGAGACCACGTATCCAAACACATGAGTCATTCAAGGACACTTTACATTCAAGACACATCATTCTGCCTCTAGCCCCCATGGGCTCACAGCCATCTCAAAATGCAAAATCAGATCAGTCAAATTTCAAAAGCTCCCATAGTCTTGCAATTTCTACCCCAGTTCAGAAGTTCAAAGTCACTACTAAGAGTCAAACTAATCTTTTGAGTGTGCATCCCTTTAAAATGTAAAAAAAAATGTAAAATGTAAAAAAAAAAAATACATACTTCCAACATACAATAGCAGTGTAAGTAGGCACCCCATTCCAAAAGGGAGGAGCAGAGGCAAGCAAGAAAGATCAGACCAAAGCAAAACTAAAGCCTAGGAGGCTGAGCATCAAACCCAGAAGCCCCTTGTCCAGTGTCCAGTAGCATCATCTATAGCAGTGGTTCTCAACCCTCCTAATGCTGTGATCCTTGAAAACAGCTCCTCATGTTGTGGTGACCCCCCCAACCACAAAATTATTTCGTTGCTCCTTCACAACTGTAATTTTGCTATGGTTATGAATCATAACGTAAGTATCTGATATGCAGGATGGTCTTAGGTGACACCTGTGAAGGGGTCATTAGACTCCAAGAGGTCATGGCCCACAGGTTGAGAACCACTGATCTAGACCTAACATAACTTAATATCTTCATTCATCCAGTTCTGTTGCCCGCAAAATACATGGCCTTCCACTTGGGCCAGATCTACTTGGTGTCTATAGCTTTTCTTGACAGACACCCCACATCCCTGGTATGTACGACATCCTGCAGTCTCTACTGCAACTTACACTTCACTCTCGAGGCCTTTTAGGGATGTCAACCCGCCACACACTGCCTAGCCTCTGCTGCTTTCTGGAGCCTTGTCATAAACCTCCATGATCCCTTCATTGTAGCTGGTTGTTTTTGCTCTTTGGGGGGGCCTGTTACCCAGCTCCTAAATAAATCACACACAAAGGCTCATTCTTAGTTATAAATGTTCAATCTTAGCTTGGCTTGTTGCTAGCCAGTTTTTATTAACTTGAATTATCCCCATCTATTTTTGGCCTCAGGGCTTTAATCTTTCTCTATTCCTGTATACCTTTTCTTTCCTTCTTACTCCAAGTCTGTCTGTATAGCTGGGTGTCTGGGTGGCTAGCCCCTGAAGTCCTCCTCCTTCCTCTCTCGTTCCTTGATCTCCTTCTCCCAGATTTCTCCTTCCATTAATTATCTCTGCCTGCCAGCCCTGCCTGTCCTTTCTCCTGCTTCACCATTGACCATTCAGCTCTTTATTAGACCATCAAGTATTCTAGACAGGCACAGTAACACAGCTTCACAGAGTTAAACGCAACATAAACAAAAGTAACACACTTTAAAATAATATCCCTCAACATTTCCCCCTTTTTTCTAAACAAAAATGAAAGGTTTTAAATTTAACATAGTAAGACTGCATACAATAAGGACAATTATCAAGTGAAGATTGCATTCACAATGTACTGAATTCCAATTCATTTGTGTCTGGTAAATTTAAAGAAAATACTCCACAGTCCATTTCATCTATGTAAATCCAAAATTTTATACCTAATTTACTTCCTAAGGAAAACTGCAACTATAACTATCTAGTCTTCAATTTCATCAAAGGTTCCAGAAGGATATATTATATAAATAAACAAAAAGTACATTGCAAACAACTCCTAAAAACTGCAGAAATGACAGAGACATCTGATTGCCTGGACAGTCACCCAAAGTTCTTCTGCAACATTGGGGTATCTATCTTTAGCCAACAGGCCCATAGTATCTGGCAGACTTTTCAATGAAGCAGGAAATTTGAAAGACTGTCCTGCCTATATTGGTAAAGTTTATCAATCACTTTCCTCTGTGTCATGAAGAATATCTGGCAGTTTCTTTTGTGAAGCAGGAACCCTAAAGGACCGTCCCATGTTGTTTTGGCAAAGTTCAACAGTCACTTTCCTGTGGATTCTGCATGTCCAGTTCATACAACATGCTGCCAGTGTTTGAAAACCATTTTTCTATCTAAACTATATCTCTATATGATCTTGAAAATATGCCTAACATATCAACAAATTTGATCATCATAAATGACTACTAACCTGTTTTTCTTGGTTATCCTAAATAGTTCATAATAATAGCTTTCAAAAACTATCTTTTACCTTACATTTTTAAATGAACTGCATACATACAATACCTTAAACAAGAGCCAAAACATATATACAGTGTAAGAAAAATAACTTTAAATTTGTATCAATGTACTATATTCTCCTAAATGATGACAAACATTTATAACCCACCAAATAACCAAAGACCACCCACCCCAGCCCTTGGGAATATAGGTGTAGTATTCTCCAAACTTCTTCCTGCTGTCTATGAATGTAGTATCTTTAGGGTCCCTGAGAAAATTTTGAGATAATGGCCAATTCCTGGGAAGACCAGCTATAATCTTTGCTGATAGATATCACCTGTCAAGATTCAGGAGATCTCCCTTGATCATACCTGATCCATATTATTCCTGAAGGAATCCACAACCTCTCCTCTCCTGTGGTAACAAGACTCCAAAGCATTTTTTATTTCCATTTGACAAATGTATTTTTGACCTCTTTTTAAAAGTTAAGATAGCCCTAAGGTGTCTAGGTTGGTTCAGTTTTGCAGTCCAGTTCACAAGCCCATGTCTCTTAGCAGCTGTTGTTAGCTTCTCAACATTTAAAAATTTAGAATTGCCACAGTAACATCCAGGATCCAGACTTCCTGCATATTTCCCATCTTAGGTGGCTTTTTTTTTTTCATATTACTTTTACTCTCTTTATAGACTTTACTTTATTATTTCTAAACTATTGTTTCTTTCTATAACTGTCCATATCCCTTTTCTTTCTTTCTTAAGCCTATGCACATTGTAAAACACACTGGTACCTATTAAGAGGCTTTTTCGTTTGGACCTCTTTTACTGCATATCTTTTAGCATTTTTTGACCATGTGAGCAAACCTTTAAACTGCTAACCTATATCTGGATCCTCTGTGAGCAGCTCTTGGCTGGCTCTGCCCGCTTCTCAGGTCAGGAAAGCCAGGCCTAAAGCTCACAGTCCAGTCAGAGATGCTTGACCAAGAACTGCATTCAACCTTTCTAGAGTTCTAAAATGCTAGTGCTTACACTGCAGCAGGCATTTTTACTTAGTTTTTTTTTTTTGTTCCTACTTAACATACTGGCTGGTCAAAGGCTCACCAGCAGGCAGAAACTCTTAAAGGAGCCATATCCTCTGCAAAGCCTAGTTGCAACTTGGACTCAGTAGTTTGCATTTGTATATGTATTGGTTAGACTTGTACACGCCTCTCTCATGGATTGGCCAGGCCTAGAATGACACTCCATTATTCCCAAGAGTTTCTTATTACTCTGCAACATCGATCTGTAACCTATCACTTGAACCCAAATTGGGCAGAATTGTGGTCCCTTCATTGCTTTGTAATTCCAGCTACTCAGGAACAAAGAAAGAATATCATCTGAGTCCAGAAAGCCAAGACTAGCCTGAGGGATTTTGATAAAAGGGGGAGGGAGGGTGGAGGGGAGGAAGGGAGGAAATGGGGGAGGGCTAGGGGATGGTGTTCATTTGGTAGAGTGCTTTTCTAGCATGCATAAAGCCCTGGGCTGAATCCTTGACTTCATTAGCCAGGGACAGAGGCAGAAATCTGTAATCTTAATACTCAGAAGCAGAAGGAATTCAAGGTCATCCTCAGATACATAGTTCTTAGATACATAGTGAGTTCAAGGCTAGCCTGGGCTCCATGTGACCCTGTCTAAGAAAGAAGAAAGAAAGAAAGAAAGAAAGAAAGAAAGAAAGAAAGAAAGAAAGAAAGAAAGAAAGAAAGAAAGAAAGAAAGAAAGAAAGAAAGAAAGAAAGAAAGGAAATTAAATGAAAAATAAATCTCTAGTTGAGCAACAATGAAAGAAGAGAGCCAAAACTAGGGGCAACCAATCATGACTGCCTCTGTGCCCAAGCGATAAAGGACTTCTGTTATCTTTTGCGTGTACATACTTTCTGGGGCCACTTAGAATAAACTGATAGCTCAAAGGTAAGGTTATTTTCCACCCTTCCTACAAAAAAAAAAATAGTGTTACTTTAATGTCACTTTTATCGGTTTTTGCTGGCGCTCATTTGCCAAGGATTCCTGGACATCAGATATAGGTAAACACCCCCGCAAATACATTAGCTCACCTTGTTCCCATATAACCCTGAAGTGCATGTCATCATTCCACTTTACAGAGAAGTATATTAAGGCTTAGACACATTAAATGACTTCGAAAATCACACCACTGATAAGAGAAAGAGCAAGAAATCGAAGCCAGAGCCCTACTTCACCCTTTTAAATTCCTTCCTTGGCCCTCTTTACTCTAGCATTCTGTCCAAGCTAAGCCCCTCCTCCTGCTCCTTTCATACCTCTTGGCTCCAGAGCATCATCTTTCCTCTAAGTGCCAGGAGCTCAGGTCTGGACAAGACATCACTCCAAGGAGAACTGCACCTGTGGGAAAGAGCTGGCTCTTTGGAAATAAACTGTCAATGCATCTCCAGGGTTCCACAGAGAAGCATAATTGCTCCCAGACACAAGTGGCTTCAGTCAGTTGCTGGAAAGGAAAAGATCATTTTCTCCAGGACAACTCAACCACAACCAACCATATGGCCATTACCAGGAGACACTCTCCAGACAGCTCAAGCATAGAGACAGAGTCGCAGAGAAGGTTCCAATGACTTCAGCCATGGTCCAGCACAACCCATGAATTCCTTCGGCAAGTCAAAGGCCCCTCTCTGGCCTCTTCTGTATAAAGTAAGAAACTGGACTTCAAGCTGTTGTGAGCTCTCCTCAACTCTTCGCACTTTTCTCTTTGCTCCAAAAGCCACAGGACCAATGTGCTGTGCTTGGTCCTAGTTGTCAACCTGACTACCCTAAAAGACATCTGGGAATGGTGGGGCCCAGTTCTGTGTGTCTGTGAGGACATTGCAGGAAAGATTTATCCATAGGACAGTGAAAGGGGAGTAGAGACCCACTCTGACCGCGGGAGTCTCTTTTCATCCAGCTGACAGACTGATGGAAAGAAACTGAAGGAACATAGCATGAGCATCCCTAAAAGTCACTCTCTCTTCTCAGTGAGTGTGTCTGTCACTGTGCCATCATCCAGTGACACCAAACACTAGCTTCTTCAGTCTTTCAGCATACGCTCAATATTGGCAACTCCCCAGGGAACCTCCAGGCCTATACTGAGTGCTGGGTTTGGACTGCTGAGGAATCCACCTTCTTGACTAGGCAATTATCTGGCTTTTTGTCTCACACAGCCATTGTTAGATAGCCATTTCCTATCATGTAAGCAAATCTGATAAACACCTTTTAATAATACACTTGTATGTTCTATTGGTTCTGTGTTTCTAGATAACTTGAACAAATGGTATAATCCCCAGGCCCTAGTCACTGGGTATCAGAAGCCAGGCTTCCTTAGGCAAGGTGTTTGTTCCTCTCTCAGGACTTACCATTTACTTTCCTAGATGTCAAGTGTACAGAAGAAAGTGTGTGTGTGTCTAGGGCTTTCTTCACAGTAGGAACCCCCTTCTGCTTCTACAGTCACCGTCTTGATGATTTGCACAGTCAATCTGGATCTACAAGATACCTGCACCAAACAGTACCGCTGAGCACATCACTTCTCCCCCAGCCCTTTCTCACTCTGTTGGTGACACATGATGCCTCTTACCTGACTCAATGTTCTCTACTAATTAAATATCACACTTCCAACTGCAATTACCAAGAGAAACTCTCCAGGCAATTCTGTAGAAGAATAAATAAGGCCCTTCCCGTTCTCACTGCCCTCATGAGATGCTGACCGTGAAGCTAGTTAAAACCAATGACAAATCACAGGGTTTTTAAAAGGAAGCATTAATGAGCCTGTGAAATCCAGATTGACCTTGGATTCATTATGCAGCTCAGGCTAGTCTGAACTCTGATGATACTCCTTCTATAGTGAGTATGATGGAAATGAAGATATTCTACAGAGACACTCATGTCTCTCAACCAGACCATTAGAACAATGGACCACACACACACACACACAAACGGGAATTTCCACAGGATTCTCATGCTAGAAGAAGGGAAGAGTACCAGATAAAGAGAGAACTTGTCTCTATGAAAGACATTTCACTCATTTCTAACAACTTAGCAGACAGCCTTATAGGATAAGACTGAAGCTCAAACAGTGATGGGTCAACAGTTCGAGAACCACACCTTGACTGAGACTGCTTAGATATGTATGTCCTTGACCCTCTATGTAAATTTCGATCTTACCTCAGGATACACTTGGGAGGGGGCAGTCTCTAAATCTCTTTGCCCCTCTTCTCCATGGCCACTTTTAATAAATCTGCTTTCAACCTTTAATTTGGCTCTTTTAATTGGCTTATTGAAAAGAGGTGACCTGCCCTAATTTGGAAACAGGTTCAATAACAATACCTCTGCCTCCCTGGTATAGGTATTACAGGACAATGACACCATACCTACTTCATATAAGAGCAATTTAAGTTAGAGTGTTACAATCTGAGTTCCAGAGAATACTGTAGAGTAGGAAAGGCATGAAATATTGTTTTAACTTTAAAAATGAGGAAACTACTATCCAAGAGGATTAATGGCTTTCCTGCAAACAACATATCAGACTGTGATTCCTGTTGAAGTTGTCGCCACTCCAATGGTTTTCAGATTTGCTCCTATTGAAACAGAGCAGAAAAGGTGAGACGCAGCTATCAAAACACCATTTTAAAATATTAGCTGCAGGGAAGCTATATTCCCACAGAACATTAAGTATGTAGCAATCTACAGATAAATGAATACATCCTCAAGACCCTAATGACACCTAGTAAACAGGGGATTCCAAACACAGCGTAGCTAGCAATGGAAAGCTAATGGTTAGAAATTATATCATGCTTGACCTTGAGGATAAGAGGTGTCCCTCATCATCAACACCCCTTCTTCCTTTGTTGTACCTCAGGACCTTAGCAGATCTTTTCTTTCACAGAAATGCAGACAACCATAAACAGTTGGATGAGACTGGAGAGCAAAGCTAAGGGTCCAAATGTAACAAAGGTTATTGTGGCTTCCACTAACAAATGGTAAAGCCTCATTGCTGAAGACAACACTTACGTATCTCATCAGACATAGAGAAGTGGAGCTGGTGCCTAGCTAGAGGCTTCACTCCTACTAACAATTATGGTACTAAAAAGTACTCTGCATGCTGCCAGAGGCAAAAGGTAATCATCAACCCAGCTACAAACCCTGCACACTACAACAGTGTCCTCCTGTGAGATATGTTGATGTAGTAGTAGTGGCACAAATGTTGTAGGAGTAACCAACCACTCTTTGACTGGATTTAAGGCCATAAGATAGAAGTCATGCCTGGAACTATTAGGGTGACCAATAATCTGACAATGGATAGTGTAACTCGAATCTTAAAGGGACTTTCAATTAAAAAAAGAAAAAAAAAAAAACCCAGAGCCGGATATTGGGGTAAATGCTGAAAGATCAGAGAGACAAAGGAACAAGCCACTGCCACGTCTCACCTCGCCAACTCCACGAATCCTCTGACTTAATATCTCTGAGTCCTCCAATGAAAGGGTTCCAGCTGAAAAAGCTTAAGTCTTCAGCAGAAAGGGGTTTTAGTTCCTGTCTCCTCGCGCCTTATATACCTTTTCTGCCCAGCCATATCACTTTCTTCTTAGTGCTGGGATTAAAGGCATGTGAGCTTCCCAAGCAAAAGCATGATATCTCAAGTGCTGGGATTAAAGGCATGTGACTCCCAAGTATTGGGATTAAAGATGTGTGCCACCACTGCTTTGCTCTTTTTCTCTCCTAGACTGAGTCAATCTCATGTAGTCCAGGGTGGTTTTGAACTCACAGAGATCCAGATGGATCTCTGCCTCCCAAGTGCTGGGATTAAAGGTGTGTGCCACCACTGCCTGGCCTCTATGTTTAATCTGGTGACTTGTGCTATCCTCTGATCTCCAGGCAAATTTTATTAGGGTACACAATATATCACCACAGGATAGGCATAGGCCTAAGGGAAAGCCAAATACTATTGCTCTGCTAAAGAAACATGGCAATAAAATGCCCCCTAAAGACATTCTGTTACACCCATAGATCAGTGCCTTGCTTAGCCAATATCAGAGAAGCTTCTTCTTGCAGTAGATAGGAACTAACACAGAGATCCACAACTGAACAATGTACAAAGACTAAGAGACTTTGGAGCACTCAGTCCTACATAGGCTCAAACCCCTTTATCAAACCCCTTCCCTCAGGGATCAGGGATCCATACAAAAAAAGAGGTAGAAAGATTGTAAGAGCCAGAGGGGATGGATGACACCAAACAGTGTATTCCAGACACAATGGGACTGATGCACATATGAACTCACAGAGACTGTGGCCTACACAGGTTCAAGCCAGATAGGGTCCCAGCCCTGAGAGGGGAAGCAGACACAGGTTCTCACCCCTAACCAAGAAGCTGCAGTTGATACCTCTGGCAGAGGGAAAATAGTTTTCTCCAACAGAATTGCCTTGGGTATGTTAATCACACTCCAGGGAAGACCCCATACCCAGGAGTAGATGGTCAGCACAAAATGAACTCTGGTTTTTGGTAGACTTTTTGCCTCCTTTTGCTTTGTTTGAGCGTGTTTTGTTTTATTGATCTTTTGCTTGTATATTTTGGTTTACATTTTTTGTGTTTTTGTGAAGATATTATATTGTGTGTGTGTTTCTGTTTTTGTTTGTTTGCTTTTATTTGTTTAAAGAGATAGAACCAGAAGGGGCATGGAGTTAGGTGAGTGGGAAGAATCTGGAAGGAGCTGGTGGAGCAGAAACGTGTGATTGAAATATATTGTATGAAAAACACTTGCAACATAAAAAAATTGTAAAATAAGCATGGGAAAGACTGGGCTTCCCCCCTTCCTCCTCTGTCCTCCCTCCTCTCTCCTCTTTTTTTCCTCCTCCCTCCTCCCCACCCAGTCACCCCCTGCCTCCATTAAGACTAGCAAATGATAGATAAAGCTTTTAGGAGAAAACTGCTATGCAAATATGCAAGGAAAAAACCTCACTGTGCAAAGAAACTACAAAAGTCCCACTCTTTATGCAAAGGCCAACTGAGCTTTTACATTTCTTCCCAGCTCTGGCCCACTTCCAGGACATGAAAACCTAGAAATCCTGGTGGATACCCACCAAACTCAGTGTCTGCCAATTTCAGTTAGATCTACACTTCTAATCTCAAACTTTCAACTCACTCTGGGGCTGCCTGAAAGGAGCCACATCAAACTGCAGTCACAGGTCAGACATTTAAGAATCATTTAAGGTGGTGCCTGCTATTTGAGATTCTGTGACAGAACAATCTGGTCATGAGCTGAGAGGTTAGAAAGCAGTTAGCACCAGACACAAGAAAATGCTCATGCATCGAGACACACTAAAGTTGTGCACTGGCCTCCTTCACAGCAGCTCCCCAGAGAGGATGAATAACCTCAGAGGAGCCTGGAATGCTTTCCTCCCCTCTCTTCTCTAATTCTGTGTCTTTATCAGTAGTCACCGGCTCCCTCTTTCCTTCTTCTCTTCCTTTCACTCCTCACTGGCCTATGGGACCTTGGACTTGGGCATAGGATAACAGACTTATACATGATGAAGGGCAGGTTTCTCTGGTGTTTATTGGTGGTCAGACACCCAGGGTTCAAGCCACAGTTCTATCCCCCACCCCATGGTAACAAGTAGCTAGAACATTTAGGCAAGTGGATGGCCTTCTTGCTAGCTGGCTCCAGGTAGCGATGGCAGCAGTAGTGATGGCCATTGTTTGATTGAGATTGATGGAGGCTAAGAAGGAGACAGACCTCTACAGAAGCAGATTGTCACTTATTCAAACAATGAAGAGCAGAGTCTCTCTGTGGGAGGGGAGGCTTCGTGCAGAAGCACAAGGGACTTGGGGATTTTATAGGGCAGAAAAGGAAACTTTAGGGGTGGATGATTCCATTTGCACATCTTTCCCCCTTGCAGTCTCAAAGTTATAAATACCAACAAAGGTAGATGCAAGTGCCAGTGCTTACTTACTGAGCCAGAGTTGCTGATTATGGTTGGAGAGAATGTCAATCAGGCTTGGTTTCTCAGGAACTGAAAGGCACACAGCGCCGCAGCAGGCATGGACTCTAACCTGAAAAACCTAGGTTGCATACCACTCAAGTCAGCTAGACTAGCCCACCTCCATGATTCCCTGCAGGTAGGTATGTTGACCTTCCCATCAGGGGTATCCCAGATCCTACCTTGCAGGTGTTATCAGTATGTCAACTTTCCTTACCTGAGGCTTTTGGTCATTAGCCCTTTAGCCATGATATTGGGGCCATGATGCTGCAGTTGTAATGAGGTAGCCCCAGGTTCAAGATCTACCCTGCCACTGTTTTCCACAAACACCACCACCTCCTTGGGCTTTCCCCACTTTGCTCACCTACCCTCACTCCCTTTCCTCTTCACATTCCTGTTACCTTTGCTCCACACCTACCCACTGCCATGCTATTCACTTGTGACTCGTCAAATCTTTCCTGCTGTGGGATGGTCTGTATGTCAAATTGCTCTGATTGGTCAATAAATAAAACACTGATTGGCCAGTGGCCAGGCAGGAAGTAGGTGGGACAAGGAGAGAGGAGAATTCTGAGAAACGGAAGGCTGAGGCGGAGAGACACTGCCAGCTGCCGTCATGACCAGCAGCATGTGAAGACACCAGTAAGCCACCAGCCACGTGGCAAGGTATAGATTTATGGAAATGGATTAATTTAAGATATAAGAACAGTTAGCAAGAAGCCTGCCACGGCCATACAGTTTGTAAGCCATATAAGTCTCTGTGTTTACTTGGTTGGGTCTGAACGGCTGTGGGACTGGCAGGTGACAAAGATTTGTCCTGACTGTGGGCAAGGCAGGAAAACTCTAGCTACACTTTCCTACTCTCGTGTCCTTCCTTTTTATTCACTGGAGATAGTTCCATCCCTAAGAGTACGAATATTTTTCTACCAAGTAATAAGGTACAACAATCTTCCCATTAGCATTTTAAATCCAGAATACAGTCTAGAAAGTGACAAGAACTGCTCATTTAGCAGGCCACTTTTTAAGCAAACCTAACAGGGCCTTTTTAGAGTTTCTAAAAAGTGATACCTCTTTCTACTAAAGTAAAAATAAAGAGCTTCAGAGATGTCTGTAGGAGGGTCTTGCATTCCAGTATTGCCAGACTTGATCCCCAGAGAGACAGCACAAGCACTTAACTC